>NW_027141025.1:4977671-6222089 GCF_036365525.1 Heterodontus francisci
GAATTCAAGGGCCAGAATTAAACAAGGCCGCAGTGAAAAATAGTGGAAAGGGGCAAAATAATGTTAAAAAGACAAGCCTTAAGGCTGTGTGCCTTAACGCGTGGAACATTCAAAATATAGTGGATGAATGAATCGCGCAAATAGATATAAACGAGTATGATACAGTCGGGATGATGGAGACATGGCTGCAAGGTGATCAGGGATGGGAAATGAACATCCAAGGGTATTCAGTGTTTTGGAAGGACAGACAAAAAGCAAAAGGCTTTCGAGTTGCATTGCTGGTTAAAGAGGTTTTTAATGCAATAATGAGGAAGGATATTAGCTCTGACGATATGGAATGTGTATGGGAAGAGCTGAGAAAATCTAAGGAGCAGAAAAGGATAGTGGGGGTTGCATATGGATCCCCAAACTGTAGTGGTGATGTTCGGATTGGCATTAAACAGGAAATTAGAGACGCATGCAATACAGGAACATTTGTATTTTCTGGTGTCTTTAATCAGCCTATCGAGTGGGCAAATCAAATTTGTCACAATACCGTAGAGGAGGAATTCTTGGAGTATATACGGAATGGTTTTCTGGACCAATACGTTGAGGAACCAACTGGAGAAGAGGCCATCCTAGACTAGGTATTGTGTAATGACAGAGGAATAATTGACAATCTGGTTGTGCGAGACCCCATGGGGAAGAACGACCATAATATGATGTAATTCGACATCAAGATGGGGAGTGACATAGTTGACTCTGAGACGAGGGCCCTGAATCTTAGTAAAGGAAGCTATGAAGGTATGAGGTGTGAGTTGGCTGTGATGGATTGGGAAACGTTACGTAAAGGGATGATGGTGGAAAGGCAAAGGCAAACATTCAAAGTGCGCATGGATGGACTGCAACAATTGTTTATTTCTGTCTGGTGCAAAAGTAAAACGGGAAAGGTAGCCAATCAATGGCTTGCAAGGGAAATTAGAGAAAGCATTAGATCCACGGAAGATGCAGATATATTCGCTGGAAAAAAAACAACAAACCTTAGGATTGGGAGCAGTTTAGAATTCAGCAAAGGAGGATCAAGGGATTGATTAAGAAGGGGAAAATAGAGTACGAGAGCAAGCTTGTGGGGAACATAAAAACTGACTGTAAAGGTTTCTATAGGTATGTGAAGATAAAAGGATTAGTGAAGACAAATGGAGGTCCCTTACAGTCAGAAACAGGTAATCTATGATGGGGAACAAAGAAATGGCTGACGAACTAAATGTATACTTTGGTTCTGTCTTCACAAAGGAGGACACTAATATCGTACCAGAAATGTTAGGGAACGCAGGGCTTAGTGGAAGATGGGAACTGAAGGAAATCGGTATTAGTAGAGAAATGGTGTTGGGAAATTGGTGGGATTGAAGGCTGATACATTCCCAGGGCCTGATGGTCTGAATCCCAGAGTACTTAAGGAAGTGCCTAGACATGGTGGATGCATTGGAGGTCACCTTCCAAGATTCTGTAGATTTGGGAGCAGTTCCTACAGATTGGAGGCTAGCTAATGGAACTCCACTATTGAAAAAGGGAGGTCTAGAGAAAGCAGGGTATTATAGACCAGTCAGCCTGACATCGGTAGTGGGGAAAATTCTAGATTCCATTATTGAAGATTTTATAGCAGAGCACTTGGAGAACAGTGGTAGAATCGGCCAGAGTCAGCATGGATTTACGAAAGGGAAATCATGCTTGACAAATCTACTAGAATTCTCCAAGGATGTAACTAGTAGAGATGATGAGGGGGAGCCAGTGTATGTGGTTTATTTGGACTTTCAGAAGACATTTGAAAAAGTCCCACATAAAAGATTAGCAAGTAAAATTAAAGCGCATGTGATTGGGGGTATTGTATTGCGATGGGCAGAAAATTGGTTGGCAGACAGCAAAAAAGGAGTAGGGATAAATGGGTCTTTTTCCGAGTGGCAGGCAGTGACTAGTGGGGTACCTCAGGGATCGGTACGAGGACCCCAGCTATTCACAATATATATTTATGATTTAGATGAGGGAACTAAATGTAATATCTCCAAATTTTCAGATAACACAAAACTGGGTGAGAGTTGATTGAGTGGGCAAATGCATGGTGGATGCAGTATAATGTGGATAAATGTGAGGTTATCCACTTTGGCAGCAAAAACAGGACGGCAGATTATTATCTGAATGGCTATAAACTGAGAGAGGGGATTATGAAATGAGTCCTGTGTGTTCTCGTACATCAGTCGCTGAAGGCAAGCATGCAGGTCCAACAGGTGATAAAAACTGCAAATTGTATGTTGGCCTTCATAGCGAGAGGATTCCAGTACAGGAACAGGGATGTCTTGCTGCAATTATACAGGGGCTTGGTGAGACCACACCTGGAATATTGTGTGCTGGTTTGGTCTTCCTTTCTGAGGAAGAATGTTCTTGCTATCGAGGGAGTGCAGCGAAAGATTACCAGATTGATTCCTGGGATGGCGGGACTGACGTATGAGGAGAGATTGAGTGGGTTAAGATTATATTCGCTGGAGTTCAGAAGATTGAGGGGGAATTTCATAGAAACCAATAAAATTCTAACAGCGCTTGACAAGGTAGATATAGGAATGATGTTCCCGATGGTGGGGGAGTCCAGAACCAGGGGTCATCGTCTAAGTATACGGGGTTAACCTTTCAGGACTGAAAGGAGGAGAAATTTCTTCACCCAGAGAGTGGTGAGCCTGTGGAATTCGCTACCACAGAAAGCAGTAGGTTTTCAAGAAGGAATTAGATAGAGCTCTTGGGTTTAAGGGGTTCAAAGCATATGGGGCAAACGCGGGAACAGGTTACTGAATTAGGTGATCAGCCAAGTTCATATTGAATGGCGGAGCAGGCTCGAAGGGCCGAATGGCCTACTCCTGCTCCTACACACATACACACACCGATCACACCACAAGCGCTGAGCCAGATAGATATACACACACACTCATTCACTGATCAGACTCCAGTCACTGAGCTAGAGCGATATACAAACACACACTCACAAAGAGAAACAGACAGACACAAACACACAGCATACACACACATACACTAACACACACACACGCACATGCACACATCGATCAGACCACAAGTACTGAGCCAGACAGGTGTACACATGCACACACGCACACACAAACACATACAAGCAAACACACACAAGCACTGATCAGACTCCAGGCACTGAGCTGGAGCGATATACAACTAAATGTACACAAACTGAGACAGACACCACACACCCACAGACACACAACAATCAGACCCGCAGCACTGAGGCAGACAGTTATCCAAACACTTAGACACAAACAGAGAAAGACACAAACATACACACCCCGATCAGACCACAAGCACTGAGCCAGACAGGTATACATACACACACACAAACAGACACAAGCACTGATCAGACCCCAGGCACTGAGCAGGAGCGATATACAAATAAATGCACACAAAGAGAGAAAGACACTACACACCCACAGACACACACCAATCAGAGCCCCGGAACTGAGGCAGACAGTTAGACAAACACTTAGGCACAAACAGAGACAGACACACACACACACACACACACTGATCAGACCCCATGCACTGAGCTAGACTGATATACAAGCACAGACACACACCACACGCCCACAGATGCACACCGATCAGACCTCAGGCACTGAGCCAGACAGATATACAAACAGACACACGCACGCATACACACTCACGCATACACACACACACACACACACATGCACACACACACACACAAACATAGACAGACAGACAAATACTCACCATACACACACCAATCAGACCATAGGCACTGAGCCAGACAGATATGGAAACAGATACACATAGACACAGAGAGAGAGACACACACCGAACAGACCCCCAGCTATGAGCCAGACAGATATACAAATATACATATGTAAACAGAGATAGACAGATGCAAACAACACACACACACACAGACACGCGCGCGCACACACACACGCGCACACACACACACACACACACACAATCGCACCAATCAGAACCCAGGCTCTGAGCCAGACAGATCTGCAAGCACACAGAAACAAACAGAGACAGACTCACACACAAACACGCACACACACACACCGATCAGAACTCAGGCAATGAGCCAGACAGATATACCAACACATAGGGCCTGTACTGCGCTGTAATGTTCTATGTTCTATAGTGTAGGTCAGATGGTTTCACAGGTCGGCGCAACATCGAGGGCCGGATGGCCTGTACTGCGCTGTAATGTTCTATGTTCACACACACACACACACACACACACACACACACACACACACACACACACACACACACACACACACACACAAACATGCACCAACCCACACAGGCCAGATTTGATTAAAGCCTAACCTGCTGCTGTTGGGGCATTGATTTCTACAATCCCTTCCAGCCTCGAAAAATAGAGAGGCAGCATTGACAGATTTAGTGGTTCGAATGGAGAGGAGCTTTGGTCGGATCACTGATGTCCTTAAGTTTTCTGTCATGCTGATCAGTGAGAGATAATGTTCAGCCCCATGGGTGCAGACTGGTGCTATGGGAGATGCAGACGGTGTCCTCTTTCAAGAGGGAAGTGCATCTACGCCCTTGACAGACCCTCGTTCGATGCCCATGCAGGCACCACCAAGTTAGTCGAGATGCACTAACCTGCATTCAGTCGCCACTCTCGGTCGCACTGCCGAAAATGCAGGTTGTAAGTATCTGCAGTGCCATTTTTACAACTGCAGCAAGCGTCCACCACGCTAAAGTCAAAGGGGCAGCTCTAGAATTAAAAAACACAAAGCCTTCAAGGAAACACTGTTGGGTGGCACATGAATGAATATTCATTTGAGTGCAATTTGTTAACATAATATTAGTCAAATGTTTATCCATGTCAATTTGTGAAGATTGTTTTGTTAATATCTTTAGGGCCATCACAGCATGTGAAGGAATTTCTCTGTCCAAGTACAGTGGAGATCTGAGCTAAATATAAGAGAAGAATGATGTTCGTGGATCACTGGGTGCAGGGATGAGAGGAAGGAGTGTGGGTAATCATTAGTTCTCAGACATCTCTTGTTACTCGCTGTATCACCGTGTAATGCCAGGCACCACATGGTCAGCTCTCGGTGTGGTCTCCAATTCGGCCTGCACGATGACAGTGCAGTGACTGGCTCGACAGAGCCATCCCTCAGTGTGGTCTCCAGGTCTGGCTGCTGACACAGGACAGTAGGATGGAAATATGAAATATCTGTCAAAGAGGAGGAGTGCTCTTGTCATCCCCCACTGTGGTCGGAAAGAGGATGGTTGATCCCAGGGTAACTGCTCCTGTTATGTGTCGATAAGGGATCCCCACACCGAGCATGAACCCACACCTCCTGCAATTCACCTTGCGCATCCATTATAATACCCGCTATTCAAAAACACAGGAGCGCTTTTCAGGCTGAAAAGTGCCAATAGAAAGTTGACGTGTTCATTGTCGTCTCAACCAATCTACCTATCTATCCTCAGTTTGGTCTCTGCAAAGCAGACTGTACTGTGAGTAACGAATACCATGTAACTCAGTTGGAAGAAGTACAATTATATACCTGTTTCATCAAGAAGGAATGTTTGGGAGACTCTCTGTGAAAAGGGAGGAGAGAAAAGTATGTGGCATCATTCGACAGTTGCATGAGATGCTTATATGGGAACAGGAGTGATTCTGGGATTGACAGAGGATTAAACTAGAGCTTCACAGAGGGAGTAGTGCCTTTGGATTGTTTAAAGGGGAGGGGAGGGAATTTTGCATTTGATGGTCGAAATTGCAGAAAACTGTTGAATGTGTCGGTGTTGCTGTGGCAAGTGAGGACAAGGCGAACCGGATCATGGCTCTGGTGGTGGCGAGGAGGGATGAGGGTGGAATTGCAGGTTATGTGCCTAAAGAAGGGAACCCTTCAGTTGAACAAAGACAGAAGCCAATTCGGAAACAATGACGTGGAAGGTGGCATCGTTGGTACTGATTTAACAGAGACGTAGATGCCTGGAGAACAAATTATTGACCTGGCACGAAGCAGGATGTGGGAGTTCGGGGAGCATATCAAGGGAGGTCATTAAGTTGGTGGCTATAAATAGACATTGTGAGCTACCTACCTGTCCTCAGTTATGGCGATAGGAATTCGAGGAATCGAATTGGAGATGGGTCGTGTAAAGGGACGGTAGGGTTGGCAGATCGAAGCAAATTTAATTCCTTTCAGTTGAGAACGAGGTCAGGAAAGGACACTGAAACAGTCATCAGTGTAGCTAAACAAGATGCCATGGGCTGGTGGGAGATAAAGGTGTCAAATGAATGGATGGCGTGGCGAGAGATAGCGAAGCAGAGAGGCTGCACGTCCTGGTAAGAGGTCCAGGTGTAGGTGGAAGACATATCCTGGTGAAAGATGAACTGTAAAGCGACTGGACATCCCGGTGTGCGATGGGAAAGTAGAAACCTGAATATTTTGAATGGGTTAAGCTGTAGATGGTTTGAACATCCTGGTAAGAGATGTAAGTGTTGAGGGACTGGCCATCCTGATTAGGGATAGAGTTGTCGGGACCCGAATTTCTTGAATGGATTGAGTTTTAAAAGGATTGATTGTCCTGGTGAGAGATAGAGGTTTAGCAGAATTGCATGTTCTGGAGAGAGAGAGAAGTTTACAGGGAATGGACATCTTGGTGAGAGATGTAAATATAGAGTGTTTTTTTTGATTTAGAGATACAGGACTGAAACAGGCCCTTCGGACCACCGAGTCTGTGCCGACCATTAACCACCCATTTATACTAATCCTACACTAATCCCATATTTCTACCACATCCTCACCTGTCCCTATATTTCCCTACCACCTACCGATACTAGGGACAATTTATAATGGCCAATTTACCGATCAGCCTGCAAGTCTTATGGCTGTGGGAGGTAACCGGAACACCCGGAGGAAACCCACGCTGACACAGGGAGAACTTGCAAACTCCACACAGGCAGTATCCAGAATTGAACCCAGGTCGCTGGAGCTTTGCTAACCAATGCGCCACTGTGCCGCCCTGTGGAGCTGTAGGAGTCTAACTGTCCTGTTTACAGTGTTGGACTGGTTGCCAATGGCGAAATGGAGACTGTTCTGAACAGGAAACCATAATAGCTAAAATCGTGGATGGCAACAGAAGAAGAAAAGCGGAGAAAGTAGTGTTGTGATAGGAAGAATTAAGATCCATCGGAAAGGAACAGGTTGAAATGTTAAGTCTATTGAGGTAGCCTTGTTAGTTGATGTTTGGAAAGATTTAGAGGGGGCTGTGTGAGGTTGGTAGACAGTGCGGTTGCAGGCTGTGAGGTGAAGATCTCAAGAGGAGATAGGTTCAATGATAATATGGGAAAGGATGACATGATGTTCGGTGGTGGGGTCATGATCCAGAGGGAGGTGGGATGATATGTCAGAGAGTTAGTGTTTTGGCTTCCCAAGGTATTGGTCTTTTCAACAAATAACAGCAGCGATTCCATTCTCAGTAGGTTGAATGACAATGTCAGGGTTGAGAGATTGAAGTGCTGTAGATCACAGGGGCATAGATAAGAGAGATTAATAAGGGTGGGGTTCATTTAATCACACATGCCTCCATCTTAACACAAGCCTTAACTATTTCATTCTCTCCATACCCCCTTTTCCCTGGTTCTGTATTTGCTAAAAGTAGTTTATCTCCAATGTTATGTATTTCTGAAGAAATCGCATTAACGTGCATAGCTAGTTCTATGTCTCTCTCCACAGATGATACCTGACCTGTTAAGTGTATGCAGCATTATCTGTTTTCAATTCTAATAATGGCCGCCCTCTGCTGGTGGATACGGGTATTTCAGTAAGCCGACCAATCACAAAAATCACAATCTGCTGGAGAGTAATGCACTGAACTCCATAATATCATTAGTAGCATACACAACACCGGACACCTATTCCTGCTGGGGAACTTTAATGCCATGGTTGGGACCCACCATGACTCATGGCCTTCCTGCCTTGGGCGAAATGGCATTGGAAGGATGAATGAGAATGGGCAGAGACTGCTTGAGTTGTGGACCTATCATAACCTCTGCATCACCAACTCATTCCTTCACACTGAACCCTGTCACCAGGTTCCTTGGAGGCACCCAAGACCACGTCGTTGGCACCAGCTGGACCTCATCGTCAGAAGGCGAGCCTCTTTAAACAGTGTTCAAATCACACGCAGCTTCCAAAGTGCGGACTGCGACACAGACCACTCCCTGGTGTGCAACAAGGATATACTCAAACCAAAGAAGCTGCATCACTCCAAGCAGAAGGGCTACCCACGCATCACCACTAGCAGAATTTCACATCCACAGCTGTTACACAAGTTTCTAAATTCACTTGAAAATTCCCTCCACAGCACTCCCACAGGGGATGCAGGTACCATTGGGCCCACATCAGAGACGCCATCTATGATTCAGCAATGACCACCTATGGCAACTGTGTGAAGCGGAATGCAGACTGGTTTCAATCTCACATTGAAGAGCTGGAACCTGTCATAGCCGCTAAGCACATTGCACTGATGAACTACAAGAAAGCCCCCAGCGAGGTAACATCCATAGCATTAACGCTGCCAGAAGCGCTGCACAAAGAACAGCCAGGCGCTGCGCAAATGACTACTGGCAACACCTATGCAGTCATATTCAGCTGGCCTCTGACACAAGTAATATCAAATGGCATTAAGAGAGCTTTTGGGCAAACCGTCAAGAAGATTGCCCCCCTCAAATCTAAATCAGGGGACACAATCACTGACCAACGCATGCAAATTGAACAGTGGGTGGAACACTACGTGGAACTGTACTCCAGGGAAAATGCTGTCACTGAGACCGCCCTCAATGCAGCCCTGACTTTGCCAGTCATGGATGAGCTGGACGTACAGCCAACACAATCGGAACTCAGTGATGCCATTGATTCTCTAGCCAGTGGAAAAGCCCCTGGGAAGGACGGCACTAAGCCTGAAATAATCAAGAGTGCCAAGCCTGCTATACTTGCAGTGCTCTACGAACTGCTTTGCCTGTGCTGGGATGAGTCAGCAGTACCACAGGACATGCGCGATGCCAATATCATCACCCTCTATAAGAACAAGGGTGAATGCAACAACTACCGTGGAATCTCCCTGCTCAGTATAGTGGGGAAAGTCTTCGCTCGAGTCGCTTTAAACATGCTCCAGAAGCTGGCTGAGCGTGTCTATCCTGAGGCACAGTATGGCTTTCGAGCAGAGAGATCCACCATTGACATGCTGTTCTCCCTTCGCCAGCTACAGGAGAAATGCCATGAACAACAGATGCCCCTCTACATTGCTTTCATTGATCTCACCAAAGCTTTTGACCTCGTCAGCAGAAGTGGTCTCTTCAGACTACTAGAAAAGATTGGATGCCCACCAAAGCAGCTGAGTATCATCACTTCATTCCTTGACAATAGGAAAGGCACAATTCAGCATAGCGGCACCTCATCAGACCCCTTTCCAATCCTGAGTGCCGTGAAACAGGGCTGTGTTCCCGCACCTACACTGTTTGGGATCTTCTTCTCCCTGCTGCTCCCACATGCATTCAAGTTCTCAGAAGAAGGAATTTTCCTCCGCACACGATCAGGTGGCAGGTTATTCAACGTTGCCCGTCTAAGAGCGAAGACAAAAGTACAGAAACTCCTCATTTGGGAACTCCTCTTTGCTGAAGATGCTGCATTAACATCTCACAATGAAGAGTGCCAGCAGAGACTCATCGACAGGTTTGAGGCTGCCTGCAATGAATTTGGCCGAACCATCAGCCTCAAGAAAACGAACATCATGGGACAGGACATCAGAAATGCCCCATCTATCAATGTCGGCGACCACACTCTGGAAGTGGTTCAAGAGTTCACCTACCTGCCTCTCGATGCAGAATTAAACAAGCGCATGGGAAAGGCTTCCTCTGCTCTGTCCAGACTGGCCAAGAGAGTGTGGGAAAATGGCGCACTGACACAGAACACAAAAGTCCAAATGTATCAAGCCTGTGTCCTCAGTACCTTGCTCTGTGGCAGCGAGGCCTGGACAACGTATGTCATCCAAGAGCGACGTGTCAATTCATTCCATCTGCGCTAACTCCGGAGAACCCTTGGCATTAGATGGCAGGAGCATCTCTCCAACACAGAAGTCCTCGAGGCGGCCAACATCCCCAACATATACCCCCTACTAAGCCAGCGGCGCTTGAGATGGCTTGGCCATGTGAGCCCCATGGAAGGTGGCAGGATCCCCAAGGACACATTTTGCAGCGAGATCGTCACTGGTACCAGACCCACCGGCCGTCCATGGCTCCGCTTTAAAGACATCTGCAAACGCGACATGAAGTCCTGTGATAAGCAAAATACTGCGGATGCTGGAAATCTGAAGCAAAAACAAGAAATGCTGGATTCACTCAGCAGGTCTGGCAGCATCTGTGGAAAGAGAAGCAGAGTTAACGTTTCGGGTCAGTGACCCTTCTTCGGAACTGACAAATATTAGAAAAGTGCTTTTCTAACATGAAGTCCTGTGACATTGATCACAAGTCGTGGCAGTCAGTTGCCAGCGATCGCCAGAGCTGGCGGGCAGCCATAAAGGCGAGGCTAAAGCGTGGCGAGTCGAAGAGACTTAGCAGTTGTCAGGAAAAAAGACAGAAGCGCAAGGAGAGAGCCAACTGTGTAACAGCCCCGACAGCCAATTTTATCTGTAGCACCTGTGGAAGAGTCTGTCACTCCAGAATTGGCCTTTATAGCCACTCCAGGCGATGCTGCACACACCACTGACCATCTCCAGGCGCTTACCCATTTTCTCTCGAGACAAGGAGGCCAAATAAGAAGAAGATTCACTGTGCAGCGTTCCCCCGTGCCCTGTGTTTAATCTTGTGAGTATTCACTGTGCAGCATGCCCGCTCGCCCTGTGTTTAATCTTGTGAGTATTCACTGAGCAGCTTCCCCCGGGCCCTGTGTTTAATCTTGTGAGTATTCACTCTGCAGCATTCCCCCTCGCCCTGTGTTTAATCTTGTGAGTATTCACTGTGCAGCATTCCCCCTCGCCCTGTATTTAATCTTGTGACTATTCACTGTGCAGGATTCCTCCGGGCCCTGTGTTTAAACTTGACATGACTGACTGTGCAAGATCCCCCCGGCCCTGTGTTTACATTTGTGACTATGAATTGTGCAGCTTCCCCAGGGCCCTGTGTTTAATCTTGTGACTATTCACTGTGCGGCTTCACCCCGCGCCCTGTGTTGAAACTTGTGAGTATTCACTGTGCAGCATTCCCCCTCGCCCTGTGTTTAATCTTGTGACTATTCACTGTGCCGCATTCCCCCTCGCCCTGTGTTTAATCTTGTGACTATTCACTATGCAGGATTCCTCCAGGCCCTGTGTTTAAACTTGACATGACTGACTGTGCAAGATCCCCCCGGCCCTGTGTTCAAATTTGTGACTATGAATTGTGCAGCTTCCCCAGGGCCCTGTGTTTAATCTTGTGGCTATTCACTTTGCAGGAAATCCCCGGGCCCTGTGTTTAAACTTGACACGAATCACTATACGGGATCACACCGGGCCCTGTGTTTAAACTTTACACGAATCACTGAGCAGGATCCCCCGAGCGCTCTGTTAAACTTGACTTGAATCACTGTGCAGGTTCCCCCCGGGTCCTGTGTTTAAAATTTACACGAACCACTGAGCGGCATCCCCCGGGCCCTGTGTTTAAACTTTACACGAATCACTGAGCAGGATCTCTCGGCGCTCTGTTTAAATTTGACACGAATCACTGGGCAGGATCCCCTCGGGCCCTGTGTTTAAACTTGTGACTATTGACTGTGCAGATTCCCCTCGGGACCTGTGTTCAAACATGTGACTATTCATCCTGCTGGTTCTCCCGGTCCCTGTGTTTAAACTTGACACAAATCACTGAGCAGGATCCCCCCAGGCCCTCTGTTTAAAATTGTGTCTATTCACTGTGCAAGATCCCCCGTGCCCTGTGTGTAAACTTGTGACTATTTACTGTGCAGTATCCCCTGGGACCTGTGTTTAAACTTGTGACTATTTACTGTGCAGTATCCCCTGGGACCTGTGTTTAAACTTGTGACTATTTACTGTGCAGTATCCCCTGGGACCTGTGTTTAAACTTGTGACTATTTACTGTGCAGTATCCCCTGGGACCTGTGTTTAAACTTGTGACTATTTACTGTGCAGGATTCCCCAGGCCCGGTGTTTAAACTTGTGAAATTCACCGTGCACGTTCTTCCCGGGCCCTGTGTTTCAACTTGTGAATATTTCCAATGCCGTATCCCCTTGGACCTGTGTTCAATCATGCGACTATTCACCTTGCAGGTTCTCCCTGGGCCCTGTGTTTAAACTTGTGACTTTTCACTGAGCAGGATCCCCCGGACCCTGTGTTTCAACTTGTGATCATTCACTGTGCAGATTCCCCCCGGACCCTGTGTTTAAACTTGTGACTATTCACTGTGCAGGATCCCCCGGGCCCTGTGTTTAAACATGTGACTATTCATTGTGCAGGATTCCCAGGGCCCTGTGTTTAAACTTGTGACCATTCATGGTGCAGGATCCCCCTGGCCCTGTTTTAAACATGTGTCTATTTATTGTGGACGTTGCTCCTGAGCCCTCTGCTTAAGCTTGTGTCTATTGTGTTCAGATTCCCCTAGGCCCTGTTTTCAAACTTCTGACTATTCATTGTGCAGATTTCCCCCATGGTGCCCAGTGTTTAAACTTGTGGCAATTCACTCTGCAGGTTGTTCCAGTCCCTGTTTTAAAAATGTGTCTATTCACTGTGGGCGTTGGTCCCGAGACCGTCTCTTTAAACTGATAACTTTTCACTGTGCAGATTCCCCTCGGCCTTGTTTTTAAACGTGTGCATATTCAATGTGCAGACATCCGTATTTTTTGCAACCATATTTTTTGCAACCTTGGTCATTTGGTTGACTTCGGGATGAGCTTACAACCACAAGCCTGCGCCATCTCAATGACCCATTCCTTGTCCCCCGTTTCACCTCAAATGCTGCTGAAAACTTATCAGTGTCTTTGCCAGCTCCAGATTTGAATGTTCAAACACACTCCTGGCCGACCTCTCACATTCTACACTCGTATTGTTTCCTCTATTTATTTGGAGGAATCATACTCACTGTCAGAACCAGCTGCTGCCCACGTTCACTAAAGCTCATGAATGCTAACCAGGGAGGAAATCTGATCACAAAGCCAGGAGCCAATCAAACAGCAGCCAGCACAAGTTGTCCCTACTTCCAGTAAGTCAGGGTCACATGACCAGGCTCTGCTCCTGGTCAATCCCACCAGCCCTGTCTCCGACTCCATTTTTTGTCTATCCACGACCAAATCAGGAGCACAGCATAAACAACAGGTATCCTGAATGCCACAGCTCAAATCCTGACCAGGAATAAGACCCCAATCCCTGTCCCGTACCTTTCCACCAAATTCCCCTTGTCCTCATTGCTCCACTGAAATAATTTGAAGAATAGTGAACGACCATATCAATCCTATTGTAGATGACACCCTGTCAATCACAACAATCTGCCAAGATATAAATCCTTGTGAACTTATTCCACTCCTCCCTTGTCATCTGTTGTCGAACAGTATTTGTTATGCATCACTGTTTCTGCTGCGCCGTAACCAAGTGTTTCCCAATAAACTGTACCCAGGGCATCGGAAACTCCAGCACACCATCATTTCAACTCTCTTCTTGTCTTCAAAACTCGCCTGGAAGTCGATATCTCTCACTACGTGCTCAACAATCTCGCACTCTCTCTATTTTTCCACTTCCTCTTGATGTCACGCTGTTTTAACCTGCTCTATTCTGTCTTCTGAGATTTCTTTTTGGATGTGTGTAGCACTTTGTTAATGTAAATTGTAATGGTTGTGGTTGGCGACCATTTCGCTGCAGGTCACCACCACCCCATACTGTACGGTCTGGGTTCACCCACTTCTTTCCTCATTGCAGTGGAATGCATGCTGCAACGTGCATACGTAAAGGAGGAGAGGAACCATCACAAGTCGAGTGATACTGGTGAGCTGTCCTATAACTGCAGGAGCCTGCTTAGATTGGAGGATCTGTGCAATGGGATTTGTGTCTCTTTTTTTCAATATATTTTAGCACTAATATCATTTGACACAATTACTTTAATATTATTGCCATGCCCAGTAGAGCCATGTCAAATTCATATCTTTTAAAATAGAATTTCACTGAGTGTGTAGCATTTTTTAACTGACCTTTCTTTTAAAGTGGACCATACGAGCCGCAAATGATGGCCACCAAAGGTCATCTGACCTGATCAGTGAATTTTTAAACAGACATACTGTCTCGCAAGGACAATATGATACATCCCAGATTAAGAAGTGGCGCCTCCACGTATCCTGAGACAATCCAAAAGGCAATCCTGAACTGAATGGGTCTTTCTGAAACAAAGACCGTAATCAAGCAATAAGCCAGATAATAAATAATATGCCTAATTCCAACATCATGTTTGGGAAAGGGAAATGTGATAATGCACATAGTAAGGTAGCCATATTGGTTTCTTTTTATTCTTTAAGTGCTGTCTGAAGAAAGACACGACAGCAACAGCAGAAAGGGCAGCAGAAAGGGCAGCAAAATATATGCCTTAATAATTGGAGACTGTAACATGGTGAGGATTCCAAGCCTGTTCCATTTCGAGTCCACAAGTACTGTAAACTGACCACGTGGTAACGAGACGACAAGCAACCAAGTTTGTGGCCTGCAGAAATTCTATCCCTTTAATAGAATCTTTAAAGCCACTTCAGCACCTGAATCTGGCTGTTGAAATTAGCGAAGCTACACTTCAGGAGTGAAGACGTATTTTTCATAAGGTCTGCAACATGTCTTTTCGAGAATGAGCCATGTGAATTATGAAGTATTAGTTTGCTTCTAAGCTGTAAAAGTTCACTATTCTTTTCAACTGTACTTTCCTTAAGTGTGTTTCTGTGTGTCGCTATGTGAGTGAGTGCCGCAGCATTAGATGTCGGGGTGAGAGTTGAATCAACAATTCAGAGGTTGTGCATTCATGCAATGCGGGACATGTGAAGAGCAGTTCTGTTCTTCAAACGGAGCTGAAACGCTCACATGTGGCTTGTATATTCGAACAGGAATCACAAGAAAAATAATAATGTACAATGGACACATTGATGGACTGCGAACAAAATGCTGCGAATGAGCCAATGTTGCAAATGATTTGTCAATTGAGTATGCTCTAACTGTGATTAAGAGCAGCTCATACTAATTGTGGAAAGAGCAGAGTCCACATGGAGCACTGTGAATAAAGCTATGTGGAAGAAAGACCGACTCCTGCTTTGTCCTTTGGCAGATGCATGTTTACCAAATTAACAGAATGGTCCTGCATTTTGCGCCTTTCCAGGATCTGATCTTGTAATTGGGATGTTTTATGCTCCTTCGTTGATTTCTTTCAGGGCGTGGGATTTACCTGGTTTCAGGCCTGTGCAGGGCAGGTGAACGAAATATTCTATGAGGCTGTCAGTCACGCCCTCAGGGTAATTCAAACCAACACGGAACTTCTTCACCACAAAGTAAAAATCTGCAATAATTGCAATTTATGTGAAGGAGAGGCAGAAGGAGGTGGACATGCTTTTGTTGGTAGATTTGCCTTGTAGATTTTTGGGGGTTTGTTGAATGTCAAGTTAGTAAGTGTAGAACTGATCCATCCTGATATTGTGAGAAATGGAACATGCAATCACGTAAATATTTGGGAACAAAATGTAAAATTAGGATGTCAGGGAGAAATAGATCTTCCCAAGAATGGAAACGAAATTGTTGAAACAGGCAAATGTTTGTATTTACAAAGAATTGAATCTGATTTACCAGAGAGTCCGAGTGTTTCATTCCTGCTTGACATGAATGTGAAATCTGTGGCAGCTTTGCCTTTATGGACAACTGGAATAGACCTCGGGATTAAAGGTTTCTTGTTCCTGTGTTTAGCTAACCCAGAAGATACAATGAATTCCTCGGGCTGGAGTTGTATTACTTACTTTCCGTGGAACACCTTCAACCTGTTGTCAATCACATTCAGAACTCTGAGCCAGAGCTGTGCTGTTAACATCTTCCTCCATCAGCTCCCAACTGGACCCTCAAGCTACAGATCCATATACAAGAAGGTAACGAAAGGCCTCCCATTACCCCGACCCTGCACCACCGCATTTCCCCCTGTTACTACGACGTCCCGCCATGTAGTGGGAAGAGACGGTCCATCTAATAACCCAAAGTAAGGTTTGCAAGCCCAATGGTTCGATGGATAGCAGCATAACTCTCCATAATGTGTACTCCCCTTGACAACATGTAACGAAGCACTAACGAGGAATAAAAGAGCTTGTATCAGATCCAATGACCCCTCCGCCTGTCCATATATGATACAACCCTGCGAATTGTCCTCGTTTTTAGTTTAGTTTTAGCTTAGTTTAGAGATACAGCACTGAAACAGGCCCTTCGGCCCACCGAGTCTGTGCCGACCATCAACCACCCATTTATACTAATCCTACTCGAATTGCATATCCCTGCCACATCCCCACCTGTCCCTATACTTCCCTACCACCTACCTATACTGGGGGCAATTGCTAATGGCCAAGTTACCGATCAACCTGCAAGTCATTGGCATGGGGGAGGAAACCAGAGCATCCGGAGGAAATCCACGCAGACACAGGTAGAAATTGCAAACTCCACACAGACAGTACCCAGGATTGAACCCGGGTCGCTGGAGCTGTGAGTCTGCGGTGCTAACCACTGCACCACTGTGCCGCCCACCTGATTATTACAATGTATCTATTCGAAATTATCAAAGCCAATCAAGAAGCTCTTGCTTGTTTCAACAAATAAATCAACGACAGTTTATACTTCCTCCATCTACCCTATAATTTGCCTCTTGCAATTATTCGGTCGAACACTGAGGCCAGGATGAGATGAAGTCTACTCTGGTTGAATGGTGGACAAATTGAACCTTTCTTCCTTCACTCACGCAAAAGCACATCACATTTTTTGCATTGTTTGCATCCGGCTTGTGCTGATAAAAGGAAGCTAAAAATAGCATCACACATTTTCCAGGAAATGGCCATGTCCAACAAGAGAGAATATAACCACCACCCCTTGATTTTCATCATCGTGGTCACTCCCCAGTTACCACATTATCAATATCATAGGCGTTACCATTGATCATAACTGGGCCAGACAAATAAATGTTGTTGCTCCAAGAGAAGATCAGACGCTGGGATTTATGCAGCAAATAACTCCTCCACTGACATTTACATCGCAATCTACAAGGCATAAGTCAGGAATAATGGAATGCACTCCACTTTCCTGGATCTGTGCCACCACCAAAAACACTCAAGCGCCTCAGCAAGATCCAAGCAAATGGGTTTGCTTGATGTACATCTGATGCACCATACTAACACTTAACTGCTTCCACCACCAGCACACAGTGGCTGCTGTGTGTACCATATACAATATCACACCGCAGGAAGTTACTAAAATGTATTTGACAGCTCCTTTCAAGCATGAGACCTCTAACACCTAAAAGGATAAAGGAGGCAGATGCATGGAAACATGAACACCTGAAGGTTCCTTCCATGCCACAGACATCCTGAGTCGGAACGACATCGCCATTTCTTCATTGTCTTCATTTTCTTCATTATGGGTCAAAATCCTGTAACTTCCTTTTTAATAGCACTGCGGGTGTACCTAAAGCTGATGGAGTCCAGTGTTTCAAGAAAGCGGCTCCCCACCTCGTTTCCAAGGAAAACAGAAAATGGATAACAAATCCCAGCCTCGCCAGCAATACCCACATCCAAGGAGCAAGAAGGAACACTCTTCACCTTGCTAACTCAGTCTAATGTACCGGTGTGGTACATTGGTGCCCTGCCCGGCCCTGAGCTCAGCACATTCT
The DNA here is from genome assembly GCF_036365525.1 of Heterodontus francisci. Lineage (NCBI taxonomy): Eukaryota > Metazoa > Chordata > Chondrichthyes > Heterodontiformes > Heterodontidae > Heterodontus > Heterodontus francisci. Next base: position 4,995,623 of record NW_027141025.1, read on the forward strand.
CCAGCATTTATGAATAAGCGGTCTCCCAATTAAAATCGTGATGAGGAGGAATTGCTTCTCTTGAAAGTTCCATCGCATTTGGAATTCATTTACCCAGAAGTCAGTGGAGTCTGGGTCTTTGAATATATTCAAGGCTGGTTTAGACTGACTTTTCATTTGCGAGGGAGTGAAGATTTACTGTTTTCTGGTGGGAAATTGGAATTACAGCCATGGTCAGGTCAGCCATTATGGTATTGAATGCAGAACACCATCTATGGGCTGAATGGCCTACTCCCACTTTTATTCCTAAAGACTGTATCATCATAGGTGAAAGGTAAACTGTTGCATCTCTTGCACTTGCATAAGAAGGAGCTGAGGGCAAGCATACCACATCTTGGGTGTGATTGAAGAGTGAATACAGATAATTTGTTCGCGATTTTAGTTGGACATGGTGGAAATGGAGGAGGATGATGTGTTGAAGGTGGAGGAAGTTGGAATGGAAAGTGAGAATAAGTGAATTAATATCATGGTTCCAGAAGGTCGGGAAGCGGTGAGGACAGTAACTCGGGTGATGGAACAGATACAGCAGAGTCCTCTGCAAAATTAATGTGAGGAATGCACGGTTAATGTGAAATGAAGAGACTACAGAAGCTCTGGTATGGAAGATAGCATCGTTGGGATAAACAGAAGGATGAGGAAACTGAGAGAATGGAAGCTATTATTTATGCAAAGTGGAGTTGGAGGAAGTGTGGTCAAGATAACTATGGAAGTTGGCGGATTATAGTAAATATTTATGCAGTATCCGTCCACTTAAAATGAGAGAGGGAATTCGTGGAAGAGAAGTGAACTGTCACAGGTGGACCGTTTTCAGGCGAAAGAGGTACAGATTTAAATTCCATTATGATTAAAGTTTCAAACTCGATGTGAAAGAAGGGTTTGAATCAAAAACAATCATTGATGTGTCAGATAAAGAGATTGAAAAGGGAAACAGAGGAGCTTGGACTGTGTGAGGGACGGAACGATATTGACATTCCTACCATTGTGTCCAGTTCCAGGTACCGAACTTTGAGGAACAATGTGCAGTCTTCACAGCGGGTGTAGAAAATGTTCAAAGAGAAAATCCCAGGGCTAACAGATATTTTATGCCGATAGATTAGAAAATCGGGGTTGTTCTCCTTCAAGAGGAAATTGAGAGAAAGCTTGATAGAGTTTTTCCAAACCATGGCGGTTTAAACGGAGTAGACACAGAGAAACCGTTCTCATTGGCAGAAGTGCCGAAAACCAAAGGACACAGGTTGAACGGATTGGCAATAGAATTCATGGCGACATGAGGGAAACTTATTTCTACACAGCACGTGTTTAGGATATGAAATGAACTGCCTGAGAGTATGGTGAAGACAGATTCAATCAGAAGCGAATTGAATAAACAACTGAAGAGAATAACAATGCAGGTCAGTGATGAGCAGATCTGGGAGTGTGATTAGTTGAGCTGCCTGTGCAGAGAGCAGACACGGTCAAGACAGACTAAATGGTCAAGTGCTGTGTTGCAACCATTCTATGTTCCTTTTTGTTTGAATATATGAATTATTGAACGGAATTCCACAGATAAAGAGAGCATCCAAAGGAGAGACGAACATCCCTTCGAGGCTTCCCTGACGTTAGGAACTTAATTTCTGAACAGTCATGCAGAGTGAAGGCAATCACTAAAACAACATGAGATCTAAAGATAGGGCTCAAGATTTATGTAGGACTTCCTTGATTTCTGTTTAACACATTTTCCAGTTATGATTATTTGCTCATTGTGATCAGATTTGTCCAGTCTTGGGGGTGGGGATGGGTCCAATTCAATTTTCGTGGAAAATACATTCCATTAAGAGGGAATTAACCCAACTGTCGTCATCTGTTTGTTCAAGATTAAGAAAAACTGTTTGAACAATGTTGCAACCTCAGTATTCCGTTGGCGATACGGGAGGCTATAAAGTTAATGCACTGGGAATGTGTCAGCTCAGAATGTACTTCAAAGATATTACCTGCAGCATGAACAGACCTATCACTCCAAGTAGAAAATGCACCGACCAATGCAATGGGTGCGGAACATATTCTATGTGATCCTTGCTATAATTGGTGTTCCTGGTAAGGATGTATAACCAATGAAGTTTTGTAAATCTGCGTATGAGCTGGTTTCTTCCCTTACCATGGGAATAATAATATTACATGAGATCGAACGGTTACAGTTACACAGACACACATTCAATAATTTAATTGCATAATTTTCCTGAATTATCTGTGCAGTTTTAATCTGTTGTCTCAATTGTTTCTAGCTCAAGGCACTATGCATTGTAAAGTGATTGAATTGTGTGGAATGTTGTATTCTGTAGAATCACAGCTCAAAGCAGGAAAATCTCAGAGGGGAAGGATTACAGCAGTTATCTGTTAATGTAGAACTATAGTGTGTGTGTGCACTAACTGGAGTGGAGCACCTGACCTCAGCTATCATGTAGAACTGGGAGTCTCTGTAACTACAGAATAGCACTGATTGTGGCTGACTAAATGATGTGGACCACTCAACACTAGGGACCATGTATTTCCTGGAGTATCTGTCATTACATTCAATGCGGGTCCCCATCTTACTCTTTCTCTAAGTAGAGTTGTTGACAGCACTATCAGGTGCTGATTAATATCTTTCCCGAGCACGGCCCTGAGAAGCCTTTGGTCATGAGTGACTGCAATAATAAATAATCCTCTTCAATATTACGAGAAACACTGATGGCTATGACTTGTTAATAAACATGTTACCGATTCTACAGCACAGAAACTGGGCATTCGGCACAACCAGATCACAACTGTCTTCATGCTCTGTCTGAAGACATTACAGCTCATCTAATGCTATCAGCATATCCTTCCAGTCCTGTCTCTCTCATGTACTAACATCGCTTCTTCATTTTTTCTTCCATTACAACTACTCCAAGAGGTCTAAATTCCATGTTCTCAGCACTCAGAGTATACAGGTCTCTCTTGAATTCCATCGTGATTTATTGATGACCGTCTTATTTTGAGGAAATGCAAAACTGGCCACCAGCAAAGGTGGAAATATCAGATCTACGTTTTCCCTCTCTAACCCCTATATAATTTTGAAGCCCTCTATTAGTTCAACACGCATCATTCTCTTAACGGCAGAATAGAGCCACAGCATATCCGAATAACTATAATCTCTCAGTTATGGTATTATGTTTGTGAAGAATACGTGCACCTGCTGGTTACCCTGGATATTGTTCATCATGTGTAGTCCAGAAGAGTACACATTATTTCTGTGTTCAATAACCATCTTTATAATAGGTTATTATAAAACTTTTCTTTTAATGATATTCCTGTAGAGATGAAAGCCCATGCTGTGATCACATTTGCATTGACTCAGTAAATTCCCTTTTCAATATAACTCATTTATACATCAGAGGGAGTGGTCCATGACGTATGTGTGCCTCCAATCCGAGGGACTGGTTCGAGTCAGGGAGGAATTTCTTCGACCCCAGGGAGTGATTCGAGTCCAGGATGGGTTCCTACAGTGGCAGTGGTTGGAGACTGGGTGCAGGTCTCCAATCTACCCTTTTTTAGCTCCTCATTGCGATGTTTAACTTGCTGGCCAGCGTTAGGTGAGCGGGGTGCCGGAACTACCCGTCCAGGATTTGTTAACTCTGGAAGTGCTGAGGTTGGAGGAAGGTTGGGGTCATGGACCTGGTCCCAATCCACACGGTTGTGGTGCTGAAATCCTTCCTGGGTTGAGAAGCGGAGAATATTTTTCAGTAATTTACAACCACTTTTCCCTTTTCTCATTTACAGTTAATTTAGTGTCAATTGTGATCCTGTCCAAGGGAAATTGCGGACTCTCCAGCTGCACCACCCGCTACCTGGTGGCCATGTCAATGGCAGATCTACTGGTTATTATCACTGAGATCATACTCCGGAGAATCAATAATCTTTATTTCCCATTAAATTTCCTGGACCTCACCTCTGTGTGTCGCTCTTGTTATTTCCAGATCCGTGCAGCCATCCACTGTTCCGTCTGGTTCACCATCGCTTTCACATTTGATCGTTTTGTCGCCATTTGTTGCCAGAAGCTGAAATCAAAATATTGCACCAGGAAAACTGCCACTGTTGTTCTATCAACAACCAGCATTCTGCTTTGTCTAAAAAATATTCCCACCTACTTTAGATATAAACCAAGACGGGTAATTGACAATGTAGAATGGCGCTGCTCGAATAAGCCAAGCTATTTTACTGACCCTCGATGGATTGGATTTGCAATGTTTGAAAAAGCTTTAACACCATTATTGCCTTTCATGTTAATTCTGTTGCTGAACGTTCTGACGTTCAGACACATTTTAGTGACCAGTCGAGTTCGTCAGAGACTGAGGGGTCAGAGCAAGAAAGTTAATCACAGTGACACTGAAATGGAGAGAAGGAGGAAGTCTATGATTTTACTCTTCAGTATATCTGGCAGTTTCATATTTCTGTGGTTGCTGTATATGTTATATATTTTTCGTATTGGTGATTTCTTAGATGATGATTCTTACTATATTTTTGGAAAGCTTGCATATATGATGCGGAATTTGAGTTGCTGTACAAACACATTTATTTATGTGGTCACTCAGACCGAGTTCAGAGAGCAGTTAAAGAGCGCGGTGAAATATGCAGTTACATCAATTATTAAATTAATTAATAAACAAAACAACTGAGACCAGCTTAAACATCCAGTGGTTAATGGACGAGAGGTAACCGCTGGAGGTCCAGAAGACAATGGCCTGTTGGAGTAAAGACAAACAATAGAGCTGTCAGTGACGGGAAGAGGGGGTCGAGAGCAAGAGGATCGGATGTAAATTAGCAGAAATCAAAAAAGATAACGAGCAGTGAGCAAAGGGAAAGAGATGACCTTTGTAAAGGGGTCAGAAGGAGAGTGATTGCGCTCCCTAAAGAAACTGCTGTGAAAGAGGCTTGAACTGGATATGACACCTTTCATTAAAGAGGAACCAAGTAGTTTTAATAAGTATGCTAACTGACTTGATCAATTAAATATATCTGCAGAAAAAAACATTTATATTTAAACGCATAATTTTTCCTGATATTTCACTAGACACATTTATTATTAATTGCTTTGCCACACTGGAAATATTGAGGTGAATTGTTTATGATAGTTGACATTGATGATGAGAAGATGAAACGTTGCTTGTACAACAGCTTTGTATCTACAAGTATGAAATATTTGTTCACACAATGAAATGTTAACTCTAGGAGCCTAGGAAATAAGAGATGGACATGCTTTTAGCATACACCACTCTATTTACAGAGGTGCAGTGACAGCAGATGAAACTCACGTTAAATTCATGGAAGAGGTAATTCAAAGGATTTCATAATAAGGAATCGGAATCCCAAAAGTTGGAAACTCAGAGTCTTTGCTCGCACTGTTTACAATGGTGTCTTTGGTGTAATTATTCAAAAACACAGTTCAACGTAATGTCAATTCAGAGACAGGAGAACAAAGGGACCGCCTGTGCTGACAACATTCAAGAAATCCTGGCCTTGAAGGATAAGAAACTTCCATGTTGTCTTCAGTGCTTTTTTTGTTAAGTATTTATAACATCTTGTTTCATAAATTATACTGGATTCATAAGTAGCCATTATTTGTAACTTGTTAGGTCAGGCACAACTGAAGACCCCAGTGTAATAAATTGAAAATTCAGAACTGAGAATTTTTAAATAAAAGTGTTTTAAGCCTCAAAACCCCAAATCATACAAAGGTGCAATTTGGGGCCATACGTTGAAAAAGGCTAAAACGAAATGACTGGTTGTGAATTTGAGTGGAATCTTGCTCTGATTCGTCTGACCAGCTTTATTCATTCAAGGAAGGGAATCCATAAGAGGAACAACCAGACATAGATCAGCAAGACCAGGGAGTAAGACGCCATTTGAATTACGAGGTAAAAGATTGGTCAAAAACATAGAACGAATATCAGCAGAAAAGAGGAATAATTTAGCATTTTAAGCTTGCAAGAACCATCGAATCATAGAAACAGAGAATGTTTAAGGCACAGCAAGAGGCCATATTGACCCATCGTGTCTGCGTGTCTGTGCCAGCCGAAAAATGATCCATCTATTCCAATCCCACTTTCCAGCATTTGGTTCTTCGACCTGCAGATTATGGTAGCTGAGGTACATATCCAGACGGCTTTTCAATGAGTTGAAAGTTTCTGCCTCAATTACCCTTTCATGCAGTGAGTTCCAGATCTGTACCAACCTCTGGGTGAAAAATGTTTTTCCTCATCTCCCCTTTATTTTTCTAGTAATCTAATGCCCCCTCGTCACTGACCTCCCTGCTAAGACGAATAGATCGCTCACCTGCACTCGATTCAGGCTCCTACTGATTTTGTACATTTCATTCAAATATCCACTCAGCCTTTACTGTTCCAAAGTGAATAACCACAGCCTATCCAATTTTTCCTCCGACCTGAATTTTTCCAGTTCTGGCAACATCCTCGTAAATATCCTCTGTACCCTCTCCAGTGCAATTACATCCTTTCTGTAATGACGTGACCAGAACTGCACACAGTACTCAAGTTGTGGCCCAATCAAAGAGTTATGCAGTTCCAGCATAACCTCCCTGTTCTTATATTCTATACCACAACTAATAGAGGAAAGGATTCCATATGCCTTCTGAACCACATTATTGATCTGTCCTGCTACCTTCTGGGATCTGTAGACTTTGACTCCAAGATCCCTCACTTTCTCTGCACTTCTCAGTATTTTCTCATTTATCGTGTACTCCTTTGTCGAGTTTCACCTCCCAAAAAGCATCACCTCGCATTTCTCTGGTTGGAATTCCATTTGTCACTTGTATGCTCATCTGACCATACCATAAATATCTTCCGACAGCTTATCCACCAAACAGCCAATCTTCGTCTGGTCTGCAAATTTCTTGATCATGCCCCCTACATTTACGTCCAAATCGTTAAGATATACCATATAAAGTAGGGCCCCAGTGCTGAGCCCCACGGAATACCACTAGAAATAGCCCTCCAGTCATGAAGACACCCGTCAACAATTACCCTTCGTTTCCTGCCACAAGGTCAATTTTGTATCCACCTCGGATTTTGTGATAATTACTTATGGGCATTTAAGTGGTCATTGGATCGACATATGGATGAAAATGGAATAGTGTAGGTCAGATGGTTTCACAGGTCGGCGCAACATCGAGGGCCGAAGGGCCTGTACTGCGCTGTAATGTTCTAATTCTAATTCTAATTACTGTTTCTGAATTACCACATATTTCTGGACGGAATTAGAATTTAGAACATTACAGCGCAGTACAGGCCCTTCGGCCCTCGATGTTGCGCCGACCTGTGAAACCATCTGACCTACACTATTCCATTTTCATCCATACGTCTATCCAATGACCACTTAAATGCCCTTGAAGTTGGCGAATCTACTACTGCTGCAGGCAGGGCGTTCCACGCCCTTACTACTCTCTGAGTAAAGAAACTACCTCTCACATCTGTCCTATATCTATCACCCCTCAACTTGAAGCTATGTCCCCTCGTGTTTGCCATCACCATCCGAGGAAAAAGACGCTCACTATCCACCCTATCTAACCCTCTGATTACCTTATATGTCTCTATTAAGTCACCTCTCCTCCTCCTTCTCTCCAACGAAAACAACCTCAAGTCCCTCAGCCTTTCCTCGTAAGACCTTCCCTCCATACCAGGCAACATCCCAGTAAATCTCCTCTGCACCCTTTCCATAGCTTCCACATCCTTCCTATCATGCGGTGACCAGAACTGCATGCAATACTCAAGGTGCGGTCTCACCAGAGTTTTGTACAGCTGCAGCATGACCTCGTGGCTCCGAAACTCGATCCCCCCACTAATAAAAGCTAACACACCATATGCCGTCTTAACAGCCCTATTAACCTGGGTAGCAACCTTCAGGGATTTATGCACCTGGACACCAAGATCTCTCTGTTCATCTACACTACCAAGAATCTTCCCATTAGCCCTGTACTCTGCATTCCTGTTACTCCTTCCAAAGTGAATCACCTCACACTTTTCCGCATTAAACACCATTTGCCATCTCTCAGCCCAGCTCTGCAGCCTATCTATGCCCCTCTGTACCCTATAACATCCTTCGGCACTATCCACAACTCCACCGACCTTAGTGTCATCTGCAAATTTACTAACCCACCCTTCTACACCCTCTTCCAGGTCATTTATAAAAATGACAAACAGCAGTGGCCCCAAAACAGATCCTTGCGGTACACCACTAGTAACTAAACTCCAGGATGAACATTTGCAATCAACCACCACCCTCTGTCTTCTTTCAGCTAGCCAATTTCTGATCCAAAGCTCTAAATGAAGTAATCTGGCTCCAAGCCGAATTGACCTTGTGTTCTTTATTTCTCTAAATATGTGGACCGTCTGATCACAGAGATCAATCCACTTCAGCAGCTTCAGACTTTTGCAACATTTATGACAGCATGGTAATATTTTGATCTGAAGGCTTGCTTTTTTTTTAAAAAAGTCAGGAATTGGCATTAATTTAGTCCTACATTTGTTTCTATTTGTTATCTTTCTCGAGAAAGCCTTTGTCATTATTTGCAGTCAGCTTCCATAACAACTGCAGACATTACTGTCTCCGATAAATTCATCTGAAACCACGAAACATGGAAATAAATGTTCATGACTTTTAAATCAATAATAAATACATTAATATAGTCGATATTCCAAGCACTCAAAAGGAAATCTACCTGAGTTTAAAGGGATATAAACATCCGTCAATTTCAAAAAAGGTTCAAGGGAATACCGTCCAGGGGGTTGCTGAGTTTTGAAGGAAAATTTTTTTTTGAAGATAAATAAATGAAAGATATTATCAACTGACAACACCATTATTTGAATTTGGGAAACAGATGAAAAACAAATCAGCATAATTCGGTGCTTTTCCTATCAACAGTAAAGGGGTATCTGAGGAAAATAATAAGCCAGCGTGCATAATCTGTTGTTTTCATCGTATGTACATACATGATAATAGTTTGGAATTAACAGCACTCCTGTGAAGGGATAGTGACTGTCATCGAGTGAGGTGATCAGCAGATCGGGTGTCAGTCTTTAATCTGAGGAGTGTCAATGAAGTTTTAACAGATAATAACATTTATCATCATCAGTAGTCATTTGGGGTTATGATATTTTAGAAGGTAAGAAAATGTAAAATTTGTGCCGATCGCACCACTCATGAGCTTGACAATAGAAAGTGTGGTCAACAACAATAATGAGATTGAGGAGGAGGCAGATATTGTCCTGTGGGGAATTGGAGATTCTTGGAATGGTGTTTTAAAATGACTAACGTTATTTAATCCTCATAATAAATAATAAGTGGACTCATTAAGAAAGGGATTAGTCAATGTCATACTTTGTGAATGATAATATGATTAGTAAATAGTTTGCAACTTTTCCTTGGATTCACAATTAAACATTCATCTACAATATAAATGTGCGAAGATGCAGTAAAATAAGTTGAGCTACATTTATCTTTAAATAGGCAACTATTGTGTAGCAACTTGCAATAAGTCATTTGAGTTATAAGAGAATCCAGTTTCTGTTTTAACCTAAATGATATCAAGAAAATAGGGGAGAAATTATTTCAGGATGACTGCTGAGATTTAGAAGTGCAACAACAGCTGAGACAAAGGCAAAGAAATGATTATTGGAGGAATCAAATGAATAGACAAACAAAACATGGTCAGGCCTGGAATCAAATGGAATGTTGATTCTTGAAAAAAAAGAAGCATTTCAAGTGTTGTATTGGATAATAAAGTTTCTTCAACGCTCATCAGTTGGTGAGTAACAGTTGTTAGAGAATTAATGCAAATAGCTGGGTTGGTAACGAGAGGTAAAGGGAAAGTTCTACAGTTTTCTTTTAATATAACAGGTAATTTTTGGCGGGAATCAATGTCCCTAGTGTAAATAATCTAATTGTTGGGTAATTTAAGGGTATAAATTAAGGGTAAGTCGTGGCAGGGCAGCTTGGCAATCTATATTGCTCCTCCTGTGCAATGTGGGAAGTCAGGAACACTTCCACTGTCCAGGGCGAACACGTGTGCAGGAAGTTTCTCCAGCTGAAGCTACTCGAAATCCGCGTTTCGGATCTGGAGCAGCGGCTGGGGACGCTGTGGACCGTTCGTGAGGCTGAGATCATCGTGGGTAGCACGTACAGGGAGGTGGTCACACTGTAGTTAAAGACTGCTCATGCACAAAGAGAATTGGTGACTGCCAGACAGAGTAGAGCAACTAGGCAGGTAGTGCAGGAGTCCCCTTGGTCCATCTCCATATCTAACAGATGTTCAGCTTTGGATACTGTTGGGGGAGATAGCTTCTCAGGGGAACGCAGCAACAGCCAAGTCTGTAGCACCACGGCTGGCTCAGCTGCACAGGAGGAGAGGAAAAGGAGTGGGAGAGCTATAGTGAAAGGGGATTCTATCGTAACGGGTACAGACAGACGTTAATGTGGCCGCAAACGTGACTCCAGGATGGTATGTGCCTGCCTGATGCGAGCAGCAAGGACGTCAAGGAACGGCTGCAGGACATTCTGAAGGGGGAGTGTGAACAGCCGGAGGTTGTTGTACACATTGGTACCAACGGCATAGGTAGAAAGAGGAATGAGATCCCGCAACAAGTATTTAGGGTGCTAGGTAGCAGATTGAAAAGCAGGACCTCAAACGTTCTAATCTCTGGATTACTCCCAGTGCCACGTGCTAGTGAGCATAGGAATAGGAGGATAGAGCAGATTAACGCGTGGCTGAAGAGATTTTGCAAGAGGGAGGGCTTTAGTTTCCTGGTTCACTGGGTCTGTTTCTGGCAAAGGTGGGACCTGTCCAAGATGGACATATTACACCTGAACCGGAATGGGACCAACATCCTTGCTGGGAGGCTTGCTAGTGTTGTTGGGTGGTGGTTAAAGTAATTTGGCAGGTGGATGGGATACAGAGTGGAGGTGCAGTAGGTGGTAATTTCTCCACATCTCTGCCCTCAATGATTGGCCCCTTATCCTGATACTGCCCTCGCATTCCAGATTCCACGACCAGTGGATCAATCTCTCAGCATTTACCCTATCAAGCCCTTTCAGCATCTTGTCTCTCTCAATTAGATCACCTGTCATGCTTCTAAACTCCAGAGAATATAGGTCCAATGTACTCAGCCTCGCATCATAGGGCAACCCCCTCGTCCCAGGAACCATTTTAGTAAATCTTCACTGAACGCCTCCAGTGCAACTATATAGCTTGTCAAATGTGGAGACCAAAACGGCACGCAGTATTCGAGGTGCAGTCTTCCCAAAGCCTTGTACAATTTTAGCAAGTTTTCAAAATTACTTACTCCAATCCCCTTATAATTAAGGCCAACAAGACATTTGCCTTCTTAATACCTTGCTGCACTGCATCTGCATGTTAACTGTGTGTGCTTCCTCTAGAAGTGCCCTCATGCCTCTCGGATCATCAACACTTACCAGTTTCACACTTTAAAAATAAAAATAAAAACATCTGCTTTTCTATTTTACGACAAAGTGAACAACTTCACACTTCCCAACATTATGTTTCATTTGCCATCTTGTTGCCCACTCATTGATCTTGTCCGTATCTCTTTCTAGCTCTCTATCTCCTTCCCTCAGCTGACCTTGTACCGATCTTTATATCATCAACTAACTTGGATACATTGTTCTCTGTCTCTTCATCCAACTCATTAATATGGAGTGTAAATAGCTGAGGCTACAGCATTAATGCTTGCGGCAGAACACTATTCACTGCCTGCCAACTTGAAAATGCCCCATTTATTCCCACTCTCTGCTTCCTGTCTGTTAACTAGTCCTCCATCTACGCTAATATATTACCCACAACACCATGCGCCCGTATCTTGCCTATTAATCTTTTGTGTGGCACATTATTGAATTACTTTTGGAAATCCGGGTATACTACATCAACAGGTTTCCCTTTATCTACCCTATTAGTTACATCCTCTGAAAACTCAGATTTTTTTCGAAACAGGATTTCCCCTCAGTTTTGCCATGCTGACATTTTTCTAATCATACTGTGCTTTCCCAAGTGCAATGATAAGGTTTATTTAACAATAGTTTCTAGCATCTTCCCAACGACTGTTTTCCCTGTTTACTCTTCACCTTCATTCATGAAAAGCGGTGTAACATGTGCCAACTTCCAATATGACGGGACCATTCCAGAATCTAAGTAATTCTGGAAAATCATAGCCTGCGCATACCTTATCTCTGCAGCTATCTCTTTTTGAACACTAGGGTGTAGGCCATCTGGTCTCGGAGACATGTCAGATTTTAGTACCTCAAGTTTCTCCAATTTCTCCATGTTTCTCGGATGATATCAACTTTCTTAATTTCCTCACTCTTATTAGCCGTTAGGTTACTGCCTATTTCTGGTATGGAACCTGTGTCCTCTACTGTGAAGACAGATACAAAATATTTGTTCAAAGGCTCTGCCCTTTCCTCATTCTCCATGAGGATTGCTCCTTTCTCAGCCTCTAAGGGAACAACGTCTACTTTAGCTGCTCTCTTCCTTTTTATGTACTTATAAAAGCTCTTACAATATGTTTTATATTACTGGCTGCTTTGCTCTCACGTTCATTTTTTTTCTTGTTTTATCAACTTTTTGATGGTCCGTTGCTGATTTGTAAAAAAACTCCTAATCCTCAGACGTGCTACTATTTTTGTAATAGGGTATCCTCTTATTTTAATCTCATACTCCTTTTAACTTCCTGAGTAAGTCAAGGATGAGCCACTCTTGACGAGTTTTTGTTCTTTTAACGGAATGCACTTTTGTTGAAGCCTTCGAATTGCTTCTTTAAATGTTTCTCACTGTTCATTTACCACCATACATACCTTCCAGTCCATTTACCCAATTACCCGTGGCCAGTTCTCCTCTCACCCATCGATATTGGCTTTGTTTCAGTTTAAATTTGTTTTTGATTGAATTGTGTCACTTTCAAACTGAACATGAAATTAAATGGTATTGTGATCGTTATTTCCCAGTGGATCTTTTACTATGACATTAGGTATTAACCCGTTCATTGCACAATACGAGATCTAATATACATCTTTCCCCAATCTATTCTACAACGCATTTCTCCAAGAAACTGTCATGAAAACATTGTACAAACTCATCTTCTACACCATTGCTGCTAATTTCACTGTCCCAGCCTATATGCATATTAAGACCCCCCACAATTCATACATCACCTTTTTTACACGTTCCAATAATTTCCCATTTAATGTTCTGTACAAGAATATAACTACTGTTTGTAAACTACTGCTGCCAGTGTTTTTTTCTGACTCCTGCTCTTCCTAATTTGCACCCAAACTGATTCTGCATCATGATCTTCTGAGACCAGATCCCTTCTTATTAATGTCCTTATGTCATCCTTTACTATCAGGGCTACTCTTCCTCCTTGGGTTTTCCGTCTGTCTCTCTGAAATATTGTTCACCCTGGAATATTCGTTTCCCAACTTGATCTCATTGTAACCATATGTCACTAAAGTCAATTTGATCTGGATAATATACCTCTATTCGTGACAGTAGTTCATCTATATTATTAGGGATGCTTCATGCATTCACATAAAGGCACTTTAATTTATTTTTTTACCTCCATTGTCTGCAATGTCGGTATTAGCCAATATACATATTTTGCTAAACTATCCGTCCCTTCTTACCCCATTCTGTTGGCATTTACCCACATCACTAACCTGCTCTGATACCCTGACCTCTCTATTTGAATTTCTACATTTGCCTTTACCCAAACGCGCATGCACCTTCTGTTATTTTAAAGCCCTGTCCACATCCCTAGTTTTTGCCACCGGCACTGGTTCCACCTCGGTTCAAGTGAACCCATCGCAACGGAATATCTCCATCTTCCCTGATTACTGAAGCCAGTGCACCAAGAATCGTAACCCCCTTCTTCTCAAACCACTAATTCCCCGTTTCACTGCAGTTACTGCCCGCTCTCACCATCCCCATCTGCTGGTGTCCCTGTCTCACTACAGTTACTACCTCCCCTCATCATCTCCATTTGCTGTTGTCCCTCTCTTACAGCAGTTACTGCCCTGTCTAACAATCTCCATCTCTAACCTTAACTTTAAGACTACATCTAACAGTTGCACTTTTTTCCTATTCATTCATGGAATGTGGGCGTCGCTGGCTAGTCCAGCATTTATTGCCAATTACTAATTTCGGTTGCGAAAGTGGTGGGAAGCTGGCTTCTTCAACCATGGCAGTCCGTGCGTGGTAGGTACACCCGCAGTGCTGTTAGGAACGGAGTTCCAAGATTTTGACCCAGCGATAGTGAAGGAACGGCGATATAGTTCCAAGTCAGGATGGTGTGTGTCTTGAAGTGTAAGTTGCAGGTGGTGGTGTTCCAAGTATCTGCTGCCCTTGTCCAAGATGGTAAAGGTTGCGGGTTTGGAAGGTGCTGTCTAAGGAGCCTTGGGGCATTGCTGCAGCGCATCTTGTAGATGATACACACTACTGCCACTTTGATTCGGTCATGGGAGGAGTGATTGATTGTAGATGGGGTGCCAATCAAGTGTCCTGCTTGGACCTGGATGGTGCCGACTTTCTTGCATGTTGTTGGAGCTCTACCCATCCAAGCAAGTGAAGCGTATTCCATCAAACTCCTGGATTGTGCCTTGCAATTGCTTGACACGCTTTGCAGAGTCAGGAGGTGAGTTACTCGCTGCAGGATTTGTAGCCTTCGACCCGCTCTTGTAGCCACAGTATAGCTGCTCCAGTTCAGTTTCTGGTCAATGGTAACCCCCCGGACGTTGATAGTGGGGGACTCAGCGATCGTGATACCATTGAATGTCGAGGGAGATGGTTAGATTCTTTCTTGTTGGAGATGGTCATTGCATGTCACTTGTGTGGCGTCAATGTTACTTGCAACTTATAAGCCCAAGCCTGGAGATTGTCCAAGTCTTGCTGCATTTCTACATGGACAGCTTCAGTATCTGAGGAGTCGCGAATGGTGCTGAGCTTTGTGCAATCATCAATGAACTTCGTCACTTCTGACCTTATGATTAAAGGAAGTTCATTGATGAAGCAGCTGTAGATGGTTAGGCTCAGGTCACTACCCTGAGGACCCCTGCAGTGATATCCTGGAGCTGAGATGATTAAACTTCAAAAACCACAACCATCCTCCTTTGCACTATGTATGACTCTAACCAGCGGAGAGTTTTCCCCCTTATTTCCATTTACGCCAGCCTTGACAGGGCTCCTTGATGCCATACTCGTTCAAATGCTGCCTTGATGTCAAGGTCAATCACTCACCTCACTTTCTGAGTTCAGCTCTTTTGTCCATATTGGAACCAAGGCTGTAATGAGGTCAGGAGCTGAGTGGCCCTGGCAGATCCCAAACTAAGCGTCATTGAGCAGGTTATTGCTAAGCAAGTGCCACTTGATCGCACTGTCGATGACACCTTCCATCACTTAACTGATGATTGAGAGTAGACTGATAGGGCAGTAACTGGCCAGGTTTGACTTGTCCTGCTTTTTGTGTACGTGACATACCTGGGAAAGTGTCCACATTGCCGGCTAAATGCTAATGCTGTAGCAGTACTGTAACAGCTTGGCTAGGTGCCTGGCAATTTCTGGAGCACCGGTCTTCAGTACTATGCCAGAATGCTGTCAGGGCCCATAGCCTTTCTTCAGTCATTTCTTGATATCAAGTGGAGTGAATCAAATTGGCTGAAGATTCGTTTCTGTGATGCTGGGGACTTCAAGCGGAGGCCAAAATGGATGATGCCTCCTGCCCCTTCTGTCAGTTATTTAATTGTCCACCACTACTCAAACCTGGATGTGGCATGAATGCAGACCTTAGATATTATCCATTGGTTATGGGATCACTTCCGCTATCTATCAAATGCTGCTTACGCTGTTTGGCACGCAAGTCGTCCTGTGTTGCTGCTTCAGCAAGTTGACACCTGAATTTGAGATATTCCTGGTGCTACTCCTGACATGCACTCCTGCACTCTTCATTGAACCAGGGTTGGTCTCCCGGCTTCATGGTAATGGTAGAGTGGGGAAATGCCGGGCCATGAGGTTACAGATTGTGCTTGAGTACAGTCCTGCAGCTGCTGATGGCCCACAGCAGCTCCTGGATGCCAAGCTTTGCATTGCCAGATCTGTGCAATATCTACCTCATTTTACATGGTGGTAGTGCCACATAACACGATGGAGGGTATCCTCAATGTGAATATGGGACTTTGTCTTCATAAGGACTGAGCGGTGGTCACTCCTGCCATTTCTGCCATGCATCTGCGGCAGGCAAATTGGTGATGATGAAGTCAAGTATATATTCTCTCTTGTTGGTTCGCTCACCACATGCTGCAAACATTTTCTATCAACTATGTCCTTTGGGACTACGCCAGCTCAGTCAGTACTGGTGCTACCGAGCCACTCTTGGTAAGGGAGATTGAAATCCCCCACCCAGAGTACATTCTGCGCCCTTGCTACTCAATGATTCCTCTAAGTGCTGTTCAACATTGAGGATTACTGAATCATCAGTTCAGGAGGGCGGTAGGTGGTAATGCGCAGGAGGTATTTTTGCCCATGTTTGACCTGATGCCTTGAGACTTCATGGGGTCTGGCGTCGATGTTGAGGACTCATCAAGGCAGCTCCCTCCCGATTGCACATCACTGTGCCGCCAACTCTGCTGGGGCTGTCCTGCCGGTGGAACAGGGCATACCCGGGGATGCAGTGACTGGGGCTTTGCCTATAAGGTGTGATTGTAACCATAACCAAAAACTAACTGTAAACCTAACCCTAACCCTATCTGTGGCACAATTGTTAACCCTATATGTAGCCCAATATCCATCCTAACACTAAATCAAACGACAGCAATACTAATCATGTGTCAATCCTTGCATCAGCTCTAACCCTAAAGCTAACTGTTACTCTAACCATAAATTTGTCCTCATACTAAGTGTAACCATAACAGTAACTCTAAAACTACACCTCGGTTTAACAGGATCCAAAACATTCACCCAACCAGTACAACTAACCCGAAAACTGATTCTAATGCTAACGGTAAATATAAACCTAAACATAGCTGCAACTGAAATGCTAACCCTAACTGTGTTCTTAATCCTAACGCATAATATATCTCAAGTCCAAACCTTTACACTAAACCGACACTTAACCTTAACCCTAAGCCTAACTTTAAAGCAAAACCTAATGCCAATATTAGCTGTAACCTTAACCCTAACTCTAACTCTAACTGCAACCCTAACCAAAAATGCAAACCCAAACCAAACTCCGGCCCTTATCATAACTATAACTGCAACTCGAACCATAACCTAAGCCTCACCCTAGAACTCATCCTAACCCTAACTGTAACCTTAAACCTTACCCTAAGAAAAACACCAATATCAATTCCTTTCCTAAACCGAGCCCTAGCTGTAACCTTGACCCTAACTCTAAACCTAAATGCAACCCTAACGATAAATCTTACTCTAAATTTATCTGTATCCAAAAATCTTACCCAAAACATAAACCTAGCAGTGACCCTAACTGTAAGCATAGCTGTAATCCTAACCCGAATCTCAACCTAACTCTCGTTCCAAATGCCAATTTCCAAACTGGCTGGAATGGAATGTAATGCTAAATCAGGTCTGGTGAAAGCTGACTCTAAGCTAAACATTGACCCTTCACTCACTCCTGAAGTTCTGGGAACTAGGGCCATAAATATCATTGAGCCACAAATTTAGCTCTTATTTACCCTGTGCCAATTTGCTCGTGGTTCAGACTTAATTCAGAAATCATTAAGTTCAGTCATCTGCAGCACAGGAGTACATTCGGACTATAGAGTTCATGACGGCTTTCTGAGGAGCAATCGAGGTGGTCCTATTCCCCGGCTCAATCTCCGTAGTCCTGCAAGTGTAGTTCCTTCAAGTGGCCATCTAATTTCCTTTAGATGTGATTGTCTCTGCTTCCAATCCACTGTGATCAATGAGTTACAGGGCATTACCATGCACTGCCTAAAAAAAAGGGTTCATCCTCATATCCCCCTACATCTCTTGTGCAAAACCTTCAATCTCTATTCCCCCTACTACTTTCATCATTAGTCAATGGGAACCAATTTTCCATGTCTAACTTATCTGAGCCTGTCATAATCCTGAACAGCTCTATTTGATCTCCGCTCAAACTCTTTTGCCCTCAGGAGAACAAAACCAGCTTTCCAAACCTTATCATGCAAGGAAAATCCACCATCCCTGGAACCATTCCTGTAAATCTCTTCTGCACCCTCTCAAGGAATCTCACATCCTTCCTAAAGTGTGGTGACCAGAACTGCATGCAAGACTCCAGTTGGGGGCGAACCAGAGCTTTGTAGATGTGCGTTTTAAGTTGAACCCTAGCTGATCATACGCCCACGGAAGGAAATCTTTCTTAGTGTCCACTATGTCGTTGGTACCCACAAGGACCATGACAACTGGATAAGCCCTCTCCCTTTCTATATTCCTCCCCATCCCCTAAGAGATGTCCTGGAATGGCTTTGAATCTCCAGGAATTGAAGATTACCGAATATTTGCTTGAATGAAAACGATCTGACACACCTCCACCCCGAGGGAAACAAAAATCATCGAGGTCTTTAAAAAATTAATAATTTTCATTCTAGTTTTATTTCTTGATACTGATAGCGATGTTAATGGGAAGTGGCGTTAAAGATCAAGCCTGTTTTATTGATAGCCAAGAATAATCAAATTGCAAACCCTGTGCAATCAATATGCAGTAGCACGAGCATGGAAACGTCAGAAATATAATGGGCGAGGCGTAATGCTGGGGAGGAGGCAGTTGGCAAAGCCAGTCTAGGGTGGAATTTCATGCAATGTACCTCTGGCAGCAAATAATACAAATAAAATGATTGCGAGAGAGAAGAAGACAAAAAGTGTCTGATGGTATGGTGCAGGGAGAGCTCTACTCTGTATCTAACCCGTTATATACTTGCCCTGAGAGAGAGAAGGCAGTCACACCTCTTAGGATAGCGTCTTCTGATTTGGTTAGTTGTCAGGAACAGAGGGTATGACTGTCAGTAAGACAGGTAAGGGATCAAGAGGGAAGAAACAGAGGAGCCTGAGTCCTTGCAACTGTCCAACAGGTCTGAGGTTGTTTCAGCTTGTATGGATGAGAGCGAGTGCCACAGTATGTATGAGCATGCAGCGGGAGTCCAGAGGCAGTGTTGCCTGCTCAGTACCAGGGTGTGAGATATCTGCTCAGTGTTGGAGAAGGACTTGCATTGGGAGGGGGAGGATTCAGTTGGTCCAGGTGGGTACCAGCGACATTGATAGGACTGGAAAGGAGATTCTGCATTGAGATTACGTGCAGCTAAGGGCCAAGTTGAAAATGAAGAATCTCAAAGGTAATAATGCCTATAATATTACCTGAGGCACGAGCAAACTTGCAGAGGTTAAATAAGATTAGAGTCTTCAGTGAGAGGCACAACGAATGATGTGAGAGAAATGGGTTTCGATGCATGAGTATGGGGGAAAGTGGGAGCTGTAGCGTTGGGATGGCCTTCACCTGAACCTTGCTAAGACCAGTGTTCTGGTGAGTCATATAACTCGGGTGGGAGAGAAGACTTTAAACTAAATCTTGGGGCAAGCAATCATGTGAGGGTAGATGTGATAATTTACAGAGAATGGAAAAGTCAAGAGGGCAAGCTGAGGGAATGGAACATCTGAGTGTGGCAGGAAGGGAAGGTCGGAGGGAAGCAAACATGTTAACAGGAAGTAGAAAAGTGGTGAGCGGAATTTTAGGCCACATAAAGTGGAAGAAGGCATCAAATAGGCTCATAATGCGGAATATTGTTAAAAAGACCAAGGTAAGGTCACTTTATCTGAATATGCGCAGCATTCGCCACAAAACAAATGATTTGAAGGCACAAAAAGAACCAAAGGAGTATGATTTAATAGTCATTAGAAAGACTGGGAACTGAATATTCAAGAATATTCCTAATTTCAGAAGGATAGTCAAAGAAGTAAAGGAGGCCGGGTAGCGCACTTAACAAGGAGTGAGATGAGTACATCAGTGAGAGACGATTGAAAATCAAACGATCAGGATTTCGAATCAATTTGGGTTCAGTGCAAAAACAACAAGGGGCCGTTTTTAGGCAACTAAACAGTAGTGGTAATGTTGGGTATGGTATAACTCAGGATATTAGATGTGCATGTAACATGGGTTAAACAGCAATAATGGCGTCTTCAGTTTACATATAGACAAGGTAAACCTAATTAGCGCCAGCGCCATGGAGGATCTATTCCTGGATTGTATATGAGATGGATTTTTGCAGCAAAATGTCGAATCACCAACTAGGGATCTGGCTATTTAGGATTTAGCACGATGTAGTGAGAAAGGGCTAATTAGTAACCTCGCTGAAAAGGAGTCTTTGTGAATTCGTGACCAGAATATGATAGGATATTGCATTGAGTTTGAAAGTGATATCGTTCATTCAGGAATTAGGGGTTTTATCTGAACAAATGAATCTATGAAATTATGAGGGGCTGGTTGGCTGGTGTGGATTGGGAAAAGTCACTGAAAGATTTGATGGTAAACAGACAATGGGTAGTATTTGAAGAAGTATTATATGGACTACAATAAATATACATTCACCCTAAGACACTAAAACCAAACAGGAAAGATGAATTAACAGTGGCTAACAAAGACGTTAACGTTTGCATTCTGTCAAAGGAAGCGGTTATAAGGTACGGCAGAAAAATTTGCAGGCCGGAAGATTGTGAGCAATTTAGAATCCAGCAGAGGATGATCAAGAACTGGAAACAGAAAGGGAAGGAGAATAAGAATGCAAGTTAGCGAGAAATATAAAGGTGGACTGTAAATGCTTCTTTATATATGTGAAAGGGTAAAAAGTAGCAAGGGGAAACGTGGACCATTTCAGGCGGAGACAGGAGAACTTATAATGAAGATCAAGAAATGTTGGAGTAACTGAAATAAGTACTGTGTTCCTGTCTTTACAGAAGAAGATCTAGAAAATCTCCCAGAAATACTAGGGAATCAATGGACTTACGAAAATTAGGAACTGAAAGAAATTTGTGTTAATAAAGAGCTAGCACTTGAAAAATTAACTGGTTGAATATTGATAAATTCCTTGGACCAGATGAGATACATCAAACAGTGCTGATGGAGTTGGCTATAGATATCATAGATGCATTGATGGTTATCTTTCAAAACTCTTGAGATTCTGGAAAGCTTCCTGCAGACTGGAAATAAACAGATGTGACCCTACTATTGAACATAGGAGGGAAGGAGAAAGCGAGGACTACTTATCAGCTACTTATCAGGGTATCAGCTGCTTACAAAGTACCATTTAGTTAATGGAGATTCATTTTAGCTTTGTTATTATAATAAAAGTATTCAAACTTGAAATGTTGCCTTGTAATTCTTTAAATTGGTCGAGGGGTTCTTATATCATATTTTTCTCGTCAGAAATCTTACTGATATAGTAACTGCTGTCTTCTCTAAGCCAAATAATTAGGATGAGATCAGTGTGGCATGAGGAGATATTGAGTAGAATGGGCATTATTCCCTGTAGATTATAAACATGAGAGGTGATCTGATTGTAATGTATACAGTTCTTGGAGGATTTGTGAGGCCATATGTTGGGAGGCAGTTTTGTGTGGCTGGAGAGTTCAGAAGCAGGGTTCATGATTAAAGGAGGAGAAATGTCTTCGCAGAGGATGGTGAATCTTCGTAATTCTCTAACACTTAGAGCTCTAGCTGTTCATTCTTTGAGTATAGTCAAAACTGAGGACGATTTGATTACTAAAGTAATCGACGGTACTGTGATACTGCAGGAATGTGGCGTTGAGGTACAAAATCAGCCATATCGTACTGAGTAACAGAGCAGCCTCAAGGAACCAATTACCTCCTCCTGATCCTATTTCTTATTTTGCCATTTATCTTGCAGTTACATGGAATCTGTATGGTAGTAAAACGTCCCAACGTGCATCAAATAAGGGATTATGCAAAGTCATATCGAGCCAAGCAGGGAGGTATTGGGACTGGTGATCAGAAGCTTGGTCAGAGACATAGGTGTTAAGGTGGATATTAGAGGAGGAGAGAAAGAGAGGACAGAGAGATTCAGAGAGGGAATTCCAGAGCTTAGGACCGAGGTGGCTGAAGGAAGAACCGAATTCTATCCCTTTTTCGAGGCATCGGAAGAAACATGTATTTCAAGTAGAGTGCCTTTCACAATCTCAGGGCATCCCAAATTGTTTCACATAGAAGTACATAACATTTACAGTGCAGGAACAGGTCATTCAACGAACAGGTCCCTGGATATTGATGCTCCTCACAAGTCTCCTCCCTCCCATCTTCTTCTTACTCTATCAGAACATCCTACTATTTCTTTCTCCCATGTGTGTTAACCATCGCTAAATTCAACTATATTATTCGCCCCAACCACTCTGTAGTAGGGAGTGACAACATTCTCACCCCTCTATGGGTAAAGAATTGCCTGTAGGATTTAATAATCTTATAATTTTTGTATTATATTATTATATATTACATCTTATATCGTCCTTGCGTCTGCCACAAGAGTCAACGACTGCACAAGCGAACCTTTCAGAAACTTCAAGACATCAACCAGGTCAACCAACAGAAAAAAAAGAGCTGCAACCTATTCAACCTTTCTGGAAGGGCATAACTCTTGAGTTTGTGATCATCCTTGTGAATTAATATTGCAGCTTCCCAATATGTCAAAATTTGTTTTATGATGGAGAAACTAAAATTGTATGGAGACTGTATGTTTCACAGTCAGTTAACTGCTATTTTCCAAGTTTCGTCATCGTTGTAATGTAGGACATGTGACAGCCAATGTTTGCATAGCAAGATTCCACAACTAACAATGGGATAATTACCAGAAAATATGAAAACATTTTTGTTAGTTGCGGAATAAATATTGGGCCCAGGGCTCGTGAAAAACTTTCCCTTGCACTTCTTATCGTCGTGGCCCTGGGATCGTTCATGTCCACTTGAGAAGTGAGACAGAACGTCTGTTTAACGTCTCATCCAGAAAACACGCTTCAGTCTTGCAATCAGCAGCAACAGCCTAAATTGCAGCAAAAGAAGCAAGTCCCAAGTCACTTTTAAGGAGTGATTACCATGCAAGCAAATCTTGACTCAAAATCACATTAGCCGCGATTAGAACAGCGTGGCCAAAGACTAAGGATTTAAGGAGCGTCAAAGGAACATCAGACAGGTGAAGTGGTTTAGGAAGGGAATACCAGAGTTAAGGGCTTGGTCAGCTGAAAGCATAGGCTCCAATGTTGGAGGAGGAGGCTGGTGCAGAAGAGCCAGCATTGGAGGAATGCAGAAAGCTCAGATAATTCCAGGGGCCAGAGGAAGTTACAGAGATAGGGATGTTGGTAAGGCTGGAAGAGGTCACAGAGATATAGAGTATCGGAGGGGCTAGTGGAGCACACAGAGCTAAGGATGGTTGTGTGGCTGGATGAGGGTACAGATTTAGGAACGGTTTAGGAGCTGGTGGATGTTCCAGAAATCGGGATGGTTATAGAGGCTGGAGTAGTTTGCAGAAATACGGAAGGGTTTGCTGCTGGTGGAAATTCTGGAGATGGGGAGGGTTGTTATTCTGGAATCAGTTACATTGATAGGGAGAGTTGCGGATCTGGAATAAGCTACAGAGATGGGGTTATAGTGCTGGAGGATGTGACAGAGATAGAGAGGGTGTTAGCGCGAGAGGACGTCCAGATAGAGGGAGGGTTGCAGGGCTGGGAAACGTTTCAATAATAGGGAGGTGCGTTGCACTGGAGGATGTTACAGAGATTGAGAGACTGTATTCCTGAAGGAGGCGACACAAGTAGAAAGGATATTAGCTTGGGGTACAGTTCTGGCAGCTCAAGGGTTTTGCAGAGGAAGTGAGTATTGTAGGACAGGAGGAGTTGACAGAGAGTAGGAGTGCAGCGACTTCCACGGTGTGTTTTGTAAACGAGGACGACAATTTTAGAAGTAGCTTGACTGGGAACCAATGTAGATCAGCGAGAGCAGGAGCTGATGCGTGAACGGGCATTGCTGTGAGTCAGGATACGGGACCGTTTGAATGATGCATAGCACGTTACATAACGTTGCTGTTCGCAGTACTGTTGAACGGCCTAAATGTGCTTATTACAGAAGGCAGCATTGCGTTTTCTGTGGTATGTCACACCATGTAAGGAAACTTTTCTTTCATCACATGGCAAGACATTTCATAGGAAATAGGAAAAAAAATAAACACAGAGACTGCTCCCTTGCTGTTCACACTTCCAGCACACTCTCCCCCTCCTTCCCATGCTTTTGTAAATACAAGCTGTGCAATGGCTGTTCTGGACTTATCTTCTGTTGAAGCCTGTAATTCCACTGAATTCCAATTTGACAGGTGTTAGTAGTTCCCCACGACCTTGCCCAAGAAGCTATTCTTCAAATGTGAGCCTTCGAACTGAGTGGTTGCAGGCTATTCGACGATGTGGGTATTGACTGCTAATTTTGCATCTGAAGCCCACACATGACTACTTACTGTACTGCGAAGCTTGCATCACATGGTGTGTTTACCCTGTGTATAAGATGAGTAATCTGCAAGCTGTAGGATGTGGGGTCAATATGAGATAACTCATTTGGGTTCATGTCTACAACATCACAGGCATACCAAAAGTACCCAGCGACCCCAAGACTTCCATACACGTCTCCCCCTAGATCACTGTACTTGTGCTGGGGGTGGAGAGACGTTCGGTGTATTAGAAGTGGTGGTTGGGTGTTGAATGCTAATACAACATACTTTGCTCTTAAAAGTCAGCAACCTGCTTCTTTGGGAGGAAACTAGCACCCACCCGGAGGCATGGACAGCTCACCTCCCTCAGTGCTGTGGCGTTCTGTACTCGCCTTCTGAGCTAAGGAAGCAACACCAGTAGTGCACTCCAGTAGTTCTGGCCCTCTTGGCATCATATGCCTTGAAATGTACAGAAGGAGATTTGACACCATTGTGTGAGCAAACTGTTCACTTCCACAGTTGGCATAACTGGAACGCTCCAGCAATTCCCAGCAGGCTTAGAGTCCAACTCGTGACCATTGTATTTACGAGAGGGAATGGTAAAAGCACTGTGCCGGTACACCCTGTGGTCTTTGCTTAATCTTGTGACTATTCACATTGTGGCTTTCCCCCAAACTCTGGGTTTAATCTTGTGAACATTCACCTTGCGGTTTCTCCCTGGTCCCTGTGTTTAATCTTGTGACTATTCACCTTTGCGGCTTCCCCCCGGGCCCTCTGTTTAATCTTGTGACTATTCACCTTGCGGCTTCCCCCCGGGCCCTGTGTTTAATCTTGTGACGATTCACTTTGTTGCTTTCCCCCGGGCCCTGTGTTTAATCACTGTGCGGCTTCCCCCCGGGCCCTGTGTTTAATCTTGTGACTATTCACTGTGCGGCTTCCTCCCGGGCCCTGTGTTTAATCTTGTGACTATTCACTGTGCGGCTTCCCCCGTGCCCTGTGTTTAATCATGTGACTATTCACTGTGCGGCTTCCCCCTGGGCCCTGTGTTAAATCTTGTGACTACTCACTGTGCAGCTTCCCCCCGGGCCCTGTGTTTAATCTTATGACTATTCACTGTGTGGCTTACCCCGGGCCCTGTGTTTAATCTTGTGACTATTCAAACTGCGGCTTCCCCCGGGGCCCTGTGTTTAATCTTGTGACTACTTACTGTGCGGCCTCCCTGCAGGCCCTGTGTTTGATCATGTGACTATTCACTCTGCGGTTTCTCCCCGGGCTCTGTGTTTCCATTTATTACGATTCACTTAGCAGGATCACCCCAGGGCCCTGTGTTTAACCTTGACACCTATCACTGTGCAGGATCCACCCGAACAATGTGTTTAAACTTGACACGAATCACTGTGCAGGATCTCCCGGACCATGTATTTAATCTTGCAACAATTCACTGTGCAAGCTTCCCCCAGGCCATGTGTTTAAACTTGTACCCATTCACTGTGCAGGATCCCCCGGGCCCTGTGTTTAAACTTGTGACTATTCACTATGCAGGATCCCCGGGCGCTGTGTTTAAACTTGTGACTATTCACTGTGCAGGATCCCCTGGGCCCTGTGTTTAAACCGGTGACTATTCACTGTGCAGGATCCCCTGTGCCCTGTGTTTAAACCTGTGACTATTCACTGTGCAGGATCCCCTGGGCCCTGTGTTTACACTTGGGACTATTCACTTTGCAGGATCCCCCAGACCCAGTGTTTAATCTTCTGACTATTGACTGTGCACGTCAGGCCATGTTTTTAATCTGGTGTCTATTGACTGTGCAGGATCCCGCCACCCCCACCCCACACCCCCCCCCCACCCCCCGTCAACCCTGTGCTTAAACTTGTGACCATTCACTGTGCAGGACTCCCAGGCCCTGTTTTTAAACTTGCGACTATTCACTGTGCAGGACCCCCGGGCCTTGGGTCGAAACTTGTGACTATTCACTGTGCAGGTTCCCCCGGGCTCTGTGTTTAAACTTGTGACCATTCACTGTGCAGGAGCCCCTGGTCCCTGTGTTTAATCTTGTTATAATTCACCGTGCATCTTCCGTCCAGGCCATGTGTTTAAATTGTGACTATTCACTGTGCAGGATCCCCCGAGCCCTGTGTTTAAACTTATGACTATTCACTGTGCAGGTTGCGCCCCGGGCCCTGTGCTTAAACATGTGTCCAATCACTGTGCAGGAGTCCCTGGTCCCTGTGTTTAATCTTGTGATAATTAACCGTGCATCTTCCACCCAGGCCATGTGTTTAAACTTGTGACTATTCAATGCATAGGTTTCCCTGGAAGCTGTGTTCAACCTTGTGACGATTCACTGTGCACGACAGCGCCTCTAATATGGTTTATTTTTTCCTCAACCAAGGATTTCTCCCCACTGTGGGTGACAGGGCCCTCAACCGTGTCCGGCCTATTTCCTGTAACTGTACCCTCAGCCCTTCCTCTCCCTCCCAGAACTGCGACAGGGATCCTCTTTTCCACATTTTCCACCCACCAGCCTGCACATGCATATGGTTATCCTCCGCCATTTCCGCCACATCCAGCGTAATGCGCCACCAAATACATCTCCTCTCCCTTTCAGCCTTCTGAGGGGATTGTTCCCTCTGCAACACCCTGGTCCACTCCTGCATTACCCTCGCCACCTCGTCCCCTTCCCACGGCACCTTCCCATGCAATCGCAGGATGTGTAATACCTGCCTTTTTACTCCTCTCGCTTCACTATCCAAGGCCCGAAACACTCATTTCAGATGAAGCAGCCATTACTTGTACATCTTTCAAATTAGTATACTGCATTCGCTGCTCACATTGTGGTCTCCTCTACATTTGGGAGACGAAACGTAAATTAGGTAAGCGCTTTTCTGAACACCTCCGCTCAGTCTTAAAACATGATCCTGATCCATCTGTCTCTTGCCATTTCAACATACACCCCTGCTGTTAAGCCCACATCTCGGTCCTCGGATTGCTGCAGTCTTCCAGTGAAAATCAACACAAGATCGAGCATCAGCATCCCATTCACCAGTTAGGCACTCTACAGCCTTGCGAGCTGAAGACTGAGTTCAATAATTTCAGAGCATGACAGGCCCCCAATTTTTTTTATTTTTAACTTTATCTTTCATGTTTACTTTAATTATTTTACTTTGTTTCATCATTCAATTTTTTCACCATATTCCTGCCCACTGTTTTTATTCATGTTTGTTGCTTTCGGCTGGAGCTTTTATCACTCAGTCATTTCACATACTGTCTGGACTGACGC
The DNA here is from genome assembly GCF_036365525.1 of Heterodontus francisci. Lineage (NCBI taxonomy): Eukaryota > Metazoa > Chordata > Chondrichthyes > Heterodontiformes > Heterodontidae > Heterodontus > Heterodontus francisci. Next base: position 5,023,483 of record NW_027141025.1, read on the forward strand.
GTTGTCTTTCACCACGCCATTAACACAGTCTCTTTGACTTTGCCCCATGACCTCAATGTCAGTTATTCTCTGTGACCCTCTGGCCTATCATTTTGTTTTCTGTTGCCCCACCCACGCTTTATTTACTTAAAACATATCACATTTTTACCCTTTGCCATTTCTGATCAAAGCTCACTGACCTGAAAGGTTAACTCTGTTGCTCTCTCCACAAATGCAGCCAGACCTGCTGCATATTTCCAGGACATTTAGTTTTTATTTTGTCACCTTTTCTTTAGTCGATTTCCAAACTCAGTTTCCATCCCAAGCTCTTGCCTTTCCGTGTTGCCACCTTAATTTGTGGCTATCTTTTCCAGAATTCCATGATTGAAGTCCTCCAATCAGACATCCGTCACTGCCATAGTACCATATCAGCTCTTCTCAAAATCAAAAATGGCATCCTGTGTGACTGAAATAAAAATTTACTTTTCCTCCTCGAGTTCGTGACCTGTCTACAGGAATGGACTGAGTTGATCAGCCAATGCTCCAGATCTCTCCACCATCGTCCCCGTGTCTGGAAGTGCAATCATCTGCTTCCATTCTTATCATTATAATCATCGTCAGAATATCGACATCAATGGATTCTATTCCAATTTCTGCAGCAGTGCCTCTATTTATCTCGAAAGGTCCATTTCTCATTTACATAGAACATGGAACATAGAACAGTCCAACACAGTACAGGCCCTTCGGCCCACGATGTGGTGCCGAACCTTTAACCTACTCGAAGATCAAACTAACTACCTACCCTTCATTCTACTATCATCCATGTACCTATCCAAGAGTCGCTTAAATCGCCCTAATGTATCTGCTTCTACTACCACCGCTGGCAGCGCATTCCACGCACCCACCACTCTCTGTGTAAAGAACCCCTAGCTCTGACATCTCCCCGAAACCTTCCTGCAATCACCTTAAAATTATGCCACCTGGTGATAGCCCTCTACACACTGGGAAAATGTCTCTGGCTATCCACTCTATCTACGCCTTTCATCATCTTGTACCCCTCCATCAAGTCACCTCTCATCCGTCTTCGCTCCAATGAGAAAAGCCCTCGCTCCCTCAATCTTTCTTCATAAGACTTGCCCTCCAGTCCAGGCAGCATCCTGGTAAATCTCCTCTGCACCATCTCTAAAGCTTCCACATCCTTCCTATAATGAGGCGACCAGAACTGAACACAATATTCCAAGTCTGGTCGAACCAGGGCCTTATAGAGCTGCAGCATAACCTCGCAGCTCTTAAACTCAATCCCCCTGTTAATGAAAACCAACACACCATACACATTCTTAACAACCCTATCAACTTGGGTGGCAACTTTGAGCGATCTATGGACATGGACCCCAAGATCCCTCTGTTCCTCCACACTACGGAGAATCCTGTCTTTAAACCTGTATTCTGCATTTAAATTCGACCTTCCAAAATGAATCACTTCACACTTTTCCAGGTTGAACTCCATCTGCCAGTTCTCAGCCCAGCTCCGCATCCTGTCAATGTCCCGTTGCAACCTACAACAGCCTTTTACACTATCCACAACTCCAGCAACCTTCGTGTCATCGGCAAACTTGCTAACCCAGCCCTCCACTTCCTCATCCAAGTCATTTATAAAAATCACAAAGAGCAGAGGTCCCAGAACAGATCCTTGTGGAACACCACTGGTCACCGAGCTCCATGCTGAATATTTTCCATCTACTACCACCCTCTGACTTCTATGGGCCAGCCAATTGTGTATCCAGACAGCCAACTTTCCCTGAAGCCCACGTCTCCTTACTTTCTGAATGAGCCTACCATGGGGAACCTTATCAAACGCTTTGCTAAAATGCATATACACCACATCCACTGCTCTACCTTCATCAATGTGTGTTGTCACATCTTCAAAGAATTCAATAAGGCTTGTGAGGCAGGACCTGCCACTTACAAAGCCATGCTGACTGTCTCTAATCAAACCATGCTTTTCCAAATAATCATAAATCCTGTCTCTTAGAATCCTCTCCAATAGTTTGCCCACTACCGACGTAAGACTGACTGGTCTGTAATTCCCAGGGTTATCCCTATTCCCTTTCTTGAACAAGGGAACAACATTTGCCGCCCTCCAATCATCTGGCACTACTCCAGTGGACAGGGAAGACGCAAATATCATCGCCAAAGGCGCGGCAATCTTTTCGCTCGCTTCCCGTAATATCATTGGGTATATCCCGTCTGGCCCCGGGGACTTATCTGTCCTCATATCATTCATAATTTCCAGCACATCCTCCCTCTAACCTCAACCTGTTCGAGCATATCAGCCTGTTCCACGCTGTCCTCACAAACGACCAGGTTCCTCTCAACAGTGAATACTGAAGCAAAGTATTCATTTAGGACCTCCCCTACCTCCTCCGACTCCAGGCACAAGTTCCCTCCACTATCCCAGATCAGCCCTACCCTCGGTCTGGCCATCCTCTTGTTCCTCACATAAGTGTAGAACGCCTTGGGATTTTCCTTAATCCTGCCCGCCAAGACTTTTTCATGTCCCCTTCGAGCTCTCCTAAGTCCATTCTTCAGTTCCTTCCTGGCTACCTTGTAACCCTCTCGAGCCCTGTCTGATCCTTGCTTCTTCAACCTTAAGTAAGCTTCCTTCATCCTCTTGACTGGCTGTTCCACATCTCTTGTCATCCAAGGTTCCTTTACCCTGCCATCCCTTCCTTGCCTCATCGGGACAAATCTATCCAGCAGTCGCAGCAAGTGCTCCCGAAACAACCTCCACGTTTCTTTTGTGCATTTCCCTGAGAACATCTGTTCCCAATTTATGCAACCCAGTTCCTGCTAATAGCATTGCAATTCCCCCTGCCCCAATTATATATTTTCCCATCCCGTCTGCTCCTGTCCCTCTCCATGACTACAGTAAAGGTCAGGGAGTTGTGATCACTATCACCGAAATGCTCTCCCTCCGAGAGGTCTGCCACCTGGCCTGGTTCGTTGCGAAGCACCAAGTCGCACATAGTCTCCCCTCTAGTCTGCCTATCTACATGTTGAGTCAGGAAACCTTCGTGGACACACCTGACAAAAACTGCTCCATCCAAACTATTTGCACCAAGGAGTTTCCAATCAATATTAGGGAAGTTGAAATCACCCATGACAACAACCCTGTTACTTCTGCACCATTCCAAAATCTGCCTCCCAATCTGTTCCTCCATGTCTCTGATGCTATTGGGGGATCTATAGAAAACTCCCAACAAAGTGACTGCTCCTTTCCTGTTTCTGACTTCCACCCATAATGACTCAGTGGACAAACCCTCCTCGACGACCTCTCTTTCTGCAGCTGTGATACTATCCCTGATTAGCAATGCCACTCCCCCATCGCTTTTACCTCCCTCCCTATTCCTTTTGAAACATCTAAACCCCGGAACATCCAACATCCATTCCTGCCCCTGTGATATCCACGTCTCCGTAATGACCACAACATCGTAGCTCCAAGTACTGATCGAAGTTCATCACCCTTATTCCTGACGCTTCTTGCCTTAAAATAGACGCACTTCAACCCATCATACTTTGCCCTGTCAACTGTCTAACCGTCCTCGCCGTCTCTCTGCACTCGGTATCTGCCTGTTCAAAAGCTACCCCATCCACTGATCCGTAGCTCCGGTTCCCATCCCCCTGCCAAACTAGTTTAAACCCTCCCGAAGAGCTCTAGCAAACCTCCCGCCCAGGATATTGGTTCCGCTCCAGTTCAGATGCAACCCGTCCTTCTTGTAGAGCTCCCACCTTCCCCGACGGTAGCCCAATGATCTACATATCTGAATCCCTCCCTCCTGCACCAGTTCTGTAGCCACGTGTTCAGCTGCACTCGCTCCCTTTTTCCAGCCTCACTAGCACGTGGCACCAGTAACAATCCTGAGAATACGACTCTGCTCGTCCTGCCTTTCAGCTTCCAACCTAACTCCCTATATTCCAGTGATATCACCCAAAACAGAATGTCAGTTTCACCATTGGTGCTGAAGACACCAAACTCTCCTTCACCCTCACATCTGTCTTTTCTCAGTTGTCTCTGGATTGTCACATGGCTTGTGAGAAATCTGGTACTGGGTGAACAGCAATGTCCTTCAATTAAAGATTGGAAAGGCTGAAGCCATTAACTATGTTCCTTGTTACAAACTTTACTCTCGAGCCAGAATTCCTTTTCCTGGAAGCAGTCGATGACTGAACCATTTTTTCGCAACCTTGGTCACACAGTAACCTCGAGACGAGCTTACAACCACAAGCCTGTGCCATCACAATCACACATTCCGCTGCCCCCGTTTTACCTCAAATGCTGCTGAAAGCTCATCCGTGTATTTATCAGCTCCTGTTTTGAACGTTCAAACACACTCCTGGCCGACCTCCCACATTCTACGCTCCTAATTGTTTCTTCTATTTATATGGAGGAATCATACTCACTGTGTCCACTGTTCGAAGCACCTGCTGCCCAAGTTCACTGAAGCTCATGAATGGTAACCAGGGAGGAAATCTGATCACAAAGTCAGGAGACATTCAAACAGCAGCCAGCGCAAGTTACCCCAACTTCCAGTCAGACAGGGTCACATGACCAATCCAACTATCCCTGGCTCTGACTCCAGTTTTTGTCTACCCACGACCAATTCAAGAGCACAGCCTAAACAACAGGTATCCTGAATGCCACAGCTCAAATCCTGACCAGGAATAGGACCCCAATCCATGTCCAGCAGCATTGCACCAAGTTCCCCTTGTCCTCTTTGCTGCACTTGAATAATTTGAAGAATCGTGGACTAACATCTCAATCCTGTTGCAAATGACACCCTGTCAATCACAACAATCTTCCAAGCTATAAATTGCTGTGAACTTTCTCCACTCCTCCCTTGTTATCTGTATTCGAACAGTATTTGTTCTGCACCACAGTTTCTGCTGCACTGTCAGCAGGTTTTACCCCCAAAAAGCTGTACCCAGGACATCGGAAATTCCAGCACTCCATCATTTCAACTCTCTCTTTGTCTTCAAAACCCGTATGGAATTCGATATCTTTCACCACGTGCTCATCAATCTCACACTCTCTATACGTTTCCACTCACTCTGGATGTCACACTGTTTTAACCTGCTCTATTACATCTTCCGAGATGTCTCTTTGATTGTGTGTAGCACTTTGTTAATGTAGGTTGTCATGGTTGTGGTCGGCGACCATTTCGCTGCATGTCACCGGTGTTTTGCCACCCCACCCTTTACGGTCTGGGTTCACCCACTTCTTTCCTCATTGCAGTGGAAGGTATGTTGGAAAAGTGCATCCGTAAAGGAGGAGAGGAACCATCACAAGTCGAGTGATACTGGTCAGCTGTCCTATAACTGCTGGAGCCTGCTTAAATTGGAGAACCTGTGCAATGGGATTTGTGCCTTATATTTTTTCAAGATATTTAGCACTAATGTCATTTGACACAATTACTTTAATATTATTGCCATGCCCAGTAGAGCCATGTCAAATTCATATCTTTTAACATAGAATTTCACTGAGTGTGTAGCATTTTGTAAGTGACTTTTCTTTTAAAATGGACAATACGAGCCGCAAATAATGGCCACCAATAGTCATCTGACCTGAGCAGTGAATTTCTAAACAGCCTTACTATCTCACAAGGACAAAATGATACATTCCAGACTAAGAAGTGGCAACTCCCGTACCCTGAGACAATCCAAGAGGCAATCCTGAACTGAAAGGGTCTTTCTGAAACAAAGACCATAATCAAGCAATACGCCAGATAATGAATAATCACACTAATTCCAACACCATGTTTGGGAAAGCGAAATGTGATAATGCACATGATAAGCTAACCATGTTGGCTTCTTTTTATTCTTTAAGTAACAGCAACAGCAAAAAGGGCAGAAAAATCTAAGCCTAAATAATTGGAGACTGTAGCGTGGTAAGGTCTCCAAGCCTGTTCTATTTCGAATCCACTGGGACTGCAAACTGACCTCGTGGTAACGAGACTACAAGCAACCAAGTTTGTGGCCTGCAGAAATTCTATCCCTTCAAGAGAGTCCTGAAAGCTACTTCAGCACGTGACTCTGGCTGTTGAACGAAGCTAAGCTACTCTTCAGGAGTGAAGGCGTTTCGAGAACGAGCCATGTGAATTATGAACTATTATTTTGATAAGCTGTAAAAGTGCACTATTCTTTTCAACTGTATTTTCCTTAAGTGTGTTTGGTATATCGCTGCATGAGTGAGTGCCATCGCGTTAGATTTCAGGGTGAGTTTTGAATGAACAGTCCGGAGGTTGGGCATTCATGCAATACAGGACACGTGAAGAGCAGTTCTGGTCTTCAAACAGGAGCTGTAATGCTCACATTTGGCCTGTATATTCGAAGAGGAATCACAAGAAAAATAATAATGTACAATGGACACATAGATAGACTGATAACAAAATGCTGCTTATGAACCAATGTTGCAAATTATTTGCCAATTGAGTATGTATTGCTTCATGCTCTAATTGTGATTAAGAGCAGCTGATACTAATTGTGGAAAGATCAGGGTACATTTGGAATAACCAGTTTCGACCCGGGGAGGGGTATCGGGGAGCTGGTCTGGAGAAGGTAAATGTCGAATGCACTTATGTTGTATGTATTATTGTGAATAAACCTATGTGGAAGTAAGACTGTCTCCTGCTTTATCTTTTGACAGATGCATGTTTACCAAATTAACATAATGGTCATGCATTTTGTGCCTTTCCAGGATCAGATCTTGTAATTGGCATGTTTCATGTTCCTTTGTTGATCTCTGTCAGGGCGTGGGATTTGCCTGACTTCAGGCCGTGCAGGGCAGGTGAATTAAATATTCTATTAGGCTATGAGTCCCTCCCTCAGGGTAATTAAAACCAATACGGAACCGACTCACCGCAAAGTAAAAATGTGCAATAATTGTAATTCATTTGAGGGAGAGGCAGAAGGATGGGGCAATGCTTTTGTTTTCAGATTTGCCTTGAGGATTTTTGTGGGGTTTGTTGAATATCAAGTTAGTAAGTGTAGAACTGATCCATCATGATAATGTGCGAAATCGAACATAAAATCACATAAACATTTGGGAACAACATGTAAAATTACGAGGGAAAATAGACCTTCTCGAGAAAGGAAACGAAATTATCTAAATAGGAAGATATTTGTACTGACCAAGGTTTGAATCTGATTCACCAGTGAATCCACGTCTTTGGTTTCTGTTATGAATGTGAAATCTGTGGCAGCTTTGCCTTTACAGTGAACTGACATCGTCCTCGGGGTTAGAGGTTTCTTGCTGCTGTGTTTAGGTAACCCAGAAGATACAATGATATACTGGGGCCGGAATTGTATTGCTTACTTTCCGTCGTACTCTGCAATCTGTTGTCAATCACTTCCAGAACTCTGAGTAAGAGCTGTGCTGCTAACAGCTTCTTCCATCGCCTACCAACTGGACACTCGAGCTACAGTTCCATAAACAAGAAGACAAGGTTAGCCCTCCCATTAGCCCGAACCCCCGCACACCCATTCTGCATTCCCCCCTGTTACTACGATGTTCCTCCATGTAGTGGGAAGAGATGGTTCATCTATCTCCCAAGATTAAGCCTTGAATACCCCAAGGTTCGATACACAACATCATAACTATCCATATTGTGACCTCCCCTTTGAAACATGTAACTAAGCATTGATGGGGAATTGAAGAGCCTGTATCAGATCCAATGACCCCTCCTCTTGTCCATATATGACACAATACTGAGCATTTTCCATGTTCTCCTGATCATTACAATGTATCTTTTCGAAATTATCACAGCCAATCGTGAAGATCGTGGCTTGGTTCAACAAATAGACCAACGGCAGTTTATAATTCCCCCAACTACCCTGTGATTTGCATCTTTCAATTATTCGGTCAAAGATTGAGGCCAAGTTGAGAAGCAATATACTCTGGATGAATGGCGGACAAACTTAAACTGTCTTATTTCACTCCCACAAAAAACAACGCATTGTATTGTTTGCATCAGATTTGGGCTGATAAAAGGCAACTAAAAATCGCATCACACATTTGCCATGAAATGGCCTTGTCCAACAAGAGAGAATCTAACCACCTCCTCTTGATAGTCATCATTGTGGTCAGTCCCCAATTACCACATTATTAATATCACAGGCGTTACCTTTGATCAGATATTTAACTGGGCCAGCCAAATAAATATTGTTGCTCCAGAGATCAGACGCTGGGATTTATGCAACAAATAACTCACTTACTTTTACATCCGCAATCTCCAAGGCATAAGTTAGGATTAATGGAATACACCCCACTTTCCTGAATCTGTGCCACTGACAACAAAACTCAAGCGCCTCAGCAAGATCCAAGAAAACGGGCTTGCTTGATGTGCATCCGATGCACCATACTAACACTTAACTCCTTCCACCACCAGCACACCAGCTGCCGTGTGCACCATATATAACATCACACTGCAGGAAGTTGCTAAATATATTTCGACAGCTCCTTTCAAGCATGAGACCGCTAACACCTAAAAGGATAAGGGCGGCAGACGCATGGAAACATGAACACCTGAAAGTTCCCTCCATACCATAGACATCCTGAGTTGGAACGACATCACCATTTCTTCATTATTGTTGGGTCAAAATCCTGGAACTTCCTTTCTAATTGCACTGCAGGTGTACCTAAAGCAGATGGAATCCAGCGTTTCAAGTAGATAGCTCTCCACCTAGTTCCCAAGGGAAACAAAAAATGGATAGCGAATCCCAGCCTCGCCAGCAATGCCCACATCCAAGGAACAAGAAGGAACAGCCTTCACCTTGATAAGTCAGTCTTAGCCCAGATGTGTGGTACATTGGTGCCCTGCCTGGCCCTGAGCTCAGCACATTCTCCACCGTTTATGAATAAGCGGTCTCCCAATTAAAATGGTGATGAGGAGGAATGTCTTCTCTTGAAAGTTACATCGGATTTAGAATACACTTACCCAGAAATAATTGGAGCCCGGGTCCTTGAATATATTCAAGGCTGGTTTAGACTGACTTTTCATTCACGAGGGAGTGAAGACAGAATGTTGTCTGGCGGGAAATTGGAAATACGGCCATGGTCAGATCAGCCATTATGATATTGAATGCAGAACATGATCTATGGGCTGAATGGACTAATCCAACTTCTATTTCTAATGACCTTATTACCATAGGTGAAAGGAAATCTGTTGCATCTCTTCCACCTGCATAGAAAGGAGCTGCGGGCAAGCAAATCAGATCTTGGCCATGACAGAAGTGTGAACAAAGATGTTTAGTTCATGATTTTAGGTGGACATGGTGGAGATGGAGGAGGATGATGTGTTGAAAGCAGTTGGACTTGACAGTGAGAATAAGTGAATTAATATCATGGTCCTGGAAGGCAGGGAAGGAGGTGAGGACAGACACTCGGGTGATGGGAGAGATAAAGCGGAGGCCTCTGCAAAACTAATATGAGGAATGCACGGTTAATATGAAATGATAAGACTGCGGAAGCTCTGGTTTGGAAGATAGCACCGTTGGGACAAACAGAAGGCAATGAGGAAACTGAGTGAATGGAAATTACTTTTTACGCAACGTGGAGTTGGAGGAAGTGTGGTCAAGGTAACTGTGGAAGTTGGCGGATTACAGTAAATATTAATGCAGAGTCTGTCCACTTCAATGGAGAGAGGGAATTCGTGGAAGAGAAGTGAAGAGTCACAGATAGACCGTTTTCAGGCGAGGGAGGTACAGATATTGAAATGCAAATTTGATTAAATTTTCGATCTCGATGTGAAAGAAGGGTTTGACACAAAAACAATTATCGATGTATTGGATAAAGAGGGTGAAAAGGGAAACGGAGTAGCTCGGACTGTGTGAAGGATAGAACGGTATTGACAGTCCTGCCATTGTATCCAGTTCTCGGCACCACACTTTGAGGAACAATGTGTAGGCTTTGGAGCGGGTGTAGAGAATATTCGAGAGAAAATTCTAGGGGTGACAGATGTTTTCTGCCGACAGATTCGAGAATCGGGGTTGTTCACCTGAAAGAGGAAATTGAAGGAAAGTTTGATAGAGTTGTTCCAAGCCGTGCACGGTTTAAATTGCTCTCATTGGCAGACCAGCGAAAACCAACTGACACAGGATTAAGGGATTGGCGAAAGAATCAATAGCGACATGAGGGAAACGTATTTTTACACAGCACGTGCTTGGGACATGAAATGAACTGCTTGAGAATGTGGTGAAGCCAGGTTTAGTCAGAAGCGAATTGAATAAACAACTGAAGAGAAAAACAATGCAGGTCAGTGATGAGGAGGTGTGGGAGTGAGATTAGCTGAGCTGCCCGTGCAGAGAGCTGACATGGTCAAGGCGGATGAAATGGCCCACTGATGTGTTGCAACCATTATACGTTCCTTTTGTTTGAATATATTAATTGTTGAACGGAATTGCACAGATAAGAGGCGTCCAAAGTATAGACGAACATCCCTTAAAGGCTTCTCTGACGTTAGCAATTTAATTTCTGAATTGTCATGCAGAGTGAAGGCCATCACAAAAACAACATGAGATCTACAGATGCGACTCGTGATTTTTGTAGGACTTCCTTGATTTCTGTTTAACACAGCTTCCAGTTATGATTCGTTGCTTATTGTGATCAGATTTGTCCAGTCTTGGGGGTGGAGATTGGTCCAATTCAATTTTAGTGGAAAATATGTTCCATCAACAGGGAATTAATCTGTTTGTCGTAATCTGTTTGTTCAAAGATTAAGAAAAAAACTGTTTGAACAATTTTGCATACCTCAGTACCCCCATATTGATCCGGGAGGATATAAAGTTAATACACTGGGAATGTGTCACCTCAGAATGTATTTCAGAGATATTACCTGCAGCATGAACTGACCGATCACTCCAAGCAGAAAATGCACCGACCAATTCATTGGGTGAGGAACATATTCTCTGTGATCCTTGCTATAATTGACGTTCCTGATAAGTATCGATACTCAATGAAGTTTTGTAAATCTGTGTTAGAGCTGGCTTTTTTCATTACCATGGGAATAATAATATTACATATAATCGAATAATTACAGTTACACAGACACACATTCAATCAGATAATTGCATTAATTTCTTGAATTATATGTGCAGTTTTAATCTGTTGTCTCAAATGTTTCTAGTTCAAGGCATTCTACATTGTAAAGTTATTGGATTCTGTGGAATGTTAAGTTCTGCAGAATCACAGCTCAAAGCAGAAATATCTCAGAGGGGAAGGGTTACTGGAATTATCTGTTAACGTAGAATTATACAATGTGCGTGAACTAACTGGACTGGAACACCTGACCTCAGCGATCATGGAAAACTGGGAGTCTCTGACACTCCAGAATTGCACTGATTGTGGCTGACTAACTGGCGTGGACAACGTAGCATTAGGGATCATGTATTTCCTGGAGTATCTGTCATTGTATTCAATGTGTGACCCCAATTTACTCTTACACTAAGTAGAGTTGTTGACAGCACTATCAGGTGCTGATTAATTTCCTTCCCGAGCGCGGTCCTGAGAAGCGTTTGGTCATGAGTGCACTGCAATAATAAATAATCCTCTTCAATATTACGAAACAAAACTGATGACTATGACTTGTTAATAGACAAGTTACAGATTTTACAGCACAGAAACTGGGCATTCGGCACAACGAGATTCGAAGTTTCTTCCTGCTCTGCACGAGCCTCTCTTCATTTCAGCTCATCTAAGCCTATCTGTATATCCTTCCAATCCTGTCTCCCTCATGCACGAACCTCGCTTCTGCATATATTGTTTTTCCATTTCAACTACTCCAAAAGGTCTCAATTCCACGTTCCCAGCACTCCGAGTAATTAGGTTTCTCTTGAATTCCATCATGCATTTTTTGATCAACACTCTTATTTTGAGGAATTGCAGAACTGGTCACCAGAAAAGGTGGAAATGGCAGTTTCACGTTATCCCTCTCGAACCACTATACAGTTTTAAAGGCCTCTATTAGTTCAACACGCAGCCTTCTCTTAACAACAGAACAGAGCCACGACATATCCCGATAATTATAATCTCTCTGTTATGGTCTTACTATTGTGAAGAATATGTGAACCTGCTGGTTACCCTGGATATTTGCTTGAATGTGTAGCCCAGAAGAATACACATTATTTATGTATTCAATAACCACCGCTATAATACGTTATTATAACACTATTCTATTAGTGATATTCCTGCAGAAAATAAAGCCTGTGCTGTGATCAAATTTGCAGTGACTCAGTAAATTCCCTTTTCAATTTAACTCATTTATACATTAGAGGGAGTGGTCCAAGACGGATGAGTGCCTCCAATCCGAGGGACTGGTTCGAGTTTGGGAAGAATTCCTTCGTCCCCAGGGAGAGATTCGAGTCCAGGATGAGTTCAGACACTGCGAGTGGTTGGAGACCGGGTGCAGTTCTACAATCCACCCGTTTTTTGGCTCCTCATTGCTACATTAAACTAGTTGGCCAGCGTCCGGTGAGCGGGGTGTTGTTCCTCCCCTTCCAGGATTTGTTAAATCTCGAAGTGCTGAGGTTGGATGCAGGTTGAGGTCATGGACCCGATCTCACGCGATCCCAACCCACACGATCTTTGGTGCTAAAATCCTTCCTGCCTGGGTTGAGAAGCGGAGAATGGTTTTCAGTAATTTACAGCCACTTTTCCCTTCTCTCCTTTACAGCTAATTTAGTGTCAATTCTGATGCTGTCCAAGCGAAATTGCGGACTCTCCAGCTGCACCACCCGCAACCTGGCGGCCATGACAACGGCGGATCTACTGGTCATTATCACTGAGATCATACTCCGGAAAATCAACTATCTTTATTTCCCATTAAATTTCCTGGACCTCACCTTTGTGTTTCTCTCTCGTTATGTCCTGACCCGTGCAGTCGTCGACTGTTCTGTTTGGTTCACCATCGCTTTCACATTTGATCGATTTGTCGCCATTTGTTGTCAGAAGCTGAAAACAAAATATTGCACCAGGAAAACTGCAGTTCTGGTTATATCAATAACTGGCATACTGCTCTTACTAAAAAATATTCCCACCTACTTTAGATCTTACCTTAAATGGGTAATCGACAGTGTACAACGGGGCTGCTCTAATAAGCCAAGTTATTTTACTGACCCGCGATGGATTGGATTTAGAATGTTTGAAAAGGTTTTAACACCATTATTGCCATTCATTTTAATTATGTTGCTGAACGCTCTGACTATAAGACACATTTTGTGACCAGTCGTGTTCGTCCGAGACTGAGGGGTCAGAGCAAGAAAGATAATCACAGTGACTCTGAAATGGAGAGAAGAAGGAAGTCCATGGTTTTACTCTTCACCATATCTGGCAGTTTCATATTTCTGTGGCTGCTGTATATTTTATATATTTTTGGTGCTGATTATTACTTCGATGATGTTTCTAATTATACCTTGGGTGGCACAGTGGCGCAGTGGTTAGCACCGCAGCATCACAGCTCCAGCGACCCGGGTTCAATTCTGGGTCCTGCCTGTGTGGAGTTTGCAAGTTCTCCCTGTGTCTGCGTGGGTTTCCTCCGGGTGCTCCGGATTCCTCCCACAAACCAAAGACTTGCAGGTTGATAGGTTAATTGGTCATTATAAATTGCCCCTAGTATAGGTAGGTGGTAGGGAAATATAGGGACTGGTGGGGATGTGGTAAGAATATGGAATTAGAGTAGGATTAGTATAACTGGGTGGTTGATGGTCGGCACACACTCGGTGGGCCGAAGGGCCTGTTTCAGTGCTGTATCTCTAAACTAAACTAAACTAAACCTTTGAAGATGTTGCATATATACTGCGGAATTTCAGTTGCCGTACAAACACATTTATTTATGTGGCCACTCAGTCTGAGTTCAGAGAGCAGTTAAAGAGCACCATGAAATATGCAGTTACATCAATTATTAAATTAATTAATCAACAAAGCAACTGAGACCATCTTAAATATCCAGTGGTTAATGGACAAGAGGTGACCGCTGGAGGTCCAGAAGAAAATAGCCTGCAGGAGTAAATACAAACACGAGAGCTGTTAGCGACGGCAAGAGGGAGGCGAGAGCAGGAGGATCAGAAGTAAACTAGCGGAAATCAAAAAAGATAACGAGCAATGAGCGAAGGGACAGAGATGACCTTCGTGAAGGAGTCGGGAGGAGAGTGATTGCTCTGCCGAAAGGAACTGATGTGAAAGAAGCTTGAACTGGATATGACACCTATCATTAAACAAGAACCATGCAGTTTAATAAGTATGATAACTGACTTGATCAATTAAATACATCTGCAGAAGAAAACATTTCTATTTAAAAACAACGTTGTTTTTCTGATATTCCACTAGAAACATTTATTCTTAATTGCTTTGGCACCCTGGGAATGTTGAGTTGAATTGTTGATGGTAGTTGACATTGTATATATGAAAATGAAATATTGCTTGTATAACTGCTTTGTATGTACAAGGATGTGTTATTTGTTCACGTAATGAAATGTTAACTCTCAGAGCCCAGGAAATAAGAGATGGACATGCTTTTAGCGAACTCCACTCTAATTACAGAGGTGCGGTGACAATAGATGAACCTCATGTTAAACTAATGGAAGAGTTAATTCAAAGAATATCATAATAAGGAATCGGAAGCCCAAAAGATGGAAACTCAGTGTCTTTGCTTGTACGGTTTACAACGGTGTCTGTGGTGTAATTGTTCGGAAACACAGTTCAACGTAATATCAATTCAGAGACAGGAGAACAAAGGGATCGCCTGTGCTGGCAACATTCAAGGAATTCTGGCCTTGTAGGATAAAAAACTTCCATGTTGTCTCCAGTGCTTTTTTGTTATGTCTTCATAACATCTTGCTTAATAAATTATACTGGATTCATAAGCAGCCGTTATTTGTAACTTGTTAGGGCAGGCACAACTGAGGACCCCATTGTAATAAATTGAAAATTCAGAACTGAGAATTTTTAGATAAAAGTGCTTAAGCCTCAAAACCCCAAAACATACAATGGTGCAACTTGGAGCCAGACCTTGAAAAAGGCTAAAACGAAATGACTGGTTGTGAAGTTGAGTGGACTCTTGCTCTTGTTAGTCTGACCAACTTTTTTCATTCAAGATTGGGAATCCATGAGGGGAATAACCGGACATAGAACAGCAAGACCTGTGAATAAGATGTCATTTGAATTACGAGGAAAAAGATTGTTCAAAAACATAGAACGAATATCAGCAGCAAAGAGCAATAATTTAGCATTTTAAGCTTCCCATAACCATAGAATCATCGAAACATAAAATGTTTAATGCACAGAAATTGGCCACTTTGACCCATCGTGTCTGTGCCAGCCGAAAAAGGATCCACCTATTCCAATCCCACCTTCCAACAATTGGTTCTGAGCCCTGCAGATTTTCGGAGCTGACGTGCATATCCAGACTCCTTTTCAATGAGTTGAGAGTCTCTGCCTCAACTACCCTTTCAGGCAGTGAGGTCCAGATCACTACAACTCTCTGGGTGAATTTTTATTTCCTCATCTCCCCTCTACTTTTCTATCAATCAGTTTAAAGATATACCCCCTCGGCACTGACCTCTCTGCTAAGGCGAATAGATTCTTCATCTTCATTCTATCCAGGCTCCTTAGGATTTTGTACATTGCAATCTGATCTCCCCTCAGACTTCTCTGTTCCAAGGAGAGTTACCCCAGCCAATCCAATATTTCCTCCTACTTGCATTTTTCCGGTCCTGGCAACATCCTCGTAAATCTCCTCTGTACCCTCTCTAGTGAAATTGCATCCTTTCTGTAATGGGGTGACCAGAACTGCACACAGTACTCAAGTTGTGGCCAAACCAATGAGTTATACAGTTCCAGCATAACCTCCCTGCTCTCATATTCTATGCCACAGCTAATAAAGGAAAGGATTCCATATGCCTTCCGAACCACCTTGTCGACCTGTCCTGCTACTTTCAGGGATCTGTGGACATTGACTCCAAGGCCCCTCACTCCCTCTACACTTCTCATTAGTTTATCATTTATCGTGTATTCCTTTTCCTTGTTTGACATCCCAGAATGCATCACCTGACATTTCTCTGCCTGGAATTCCATTTGTCACTTTTGTGCCCATCTGAGCAGACCATCAATATCTTCCTGCAGCCTGCAGCTATCCTCCTTGCTATCTACAAAACAGCCAATCTTCGTCTTATCTGCAAACGTCTTGATCATGCCCCCTACATTTACATCCAAATCATTAAAATATACCACAAAAAGCATGGGACCAAGTATTGAGCCCCCGGAATACCACTGGAAATAGCCCTCCTGTCATTAAGACACCCATCAACAACTACCCTTTGTTTCCTGCCACAAAGCCAATTTTGTATCCACCTAGGATTTTGTGATAATTACTGTTTCTGAATTAACACATATATCTGGGCAGAAGGAACTGATCTGGCTCCAAGCCGAATGGACCCTGTGTTCTTTGTTTCTCTAAATATGTGGACCATACGGTCACAGAGATTGATCAACTCCAGCAGCTTAAGACTTCTGCAACATTTAAGAAAGCATGGTAATATTTTGATCTGAAGACTTGGCCTTTTTTTAAAAAGTCAGGAATTGGCATTAATTCATTCATACATTTGTTTATTTTTGTTATCTTTCTGGAGAAAGTCTTTGTAATTATTTGTAGCCAGCTTGCATAACAACTGTAGACATTAGTGTCTCTGATAAATTCATCTGAAACCACGAAAGATGGAAATAATTGTTTATGACATTTGAATCAATAATAAATAAATTAATATGTGTTGCTATTCCAAGCACTCAAAGGGAAATCTACCTGAGAAGGGATATAAACATACGTAATTTTGCAAAACGTTCATGGGAATACTGTCGAGGTGGTTGCTGAGTATTGAGGAAAACCTTTTTTTTAAGATGCATAAATGAAAGATGTTATCAACTGACGACACCATTATTTGAATTTGGGAATCTTAGACGAAAAACAAAATCAGTATGATTCGGTGCGTTTCCTATCATCAGTTAACCCCGCATTCCTAATCTGTTGTTTTAATGTATGTACTTACTTGATAATAGTTTAGGAATAAACAGCACTCATGTGAAAGGATAATGATTGTCATCGAGTGAGGTGATCAGCAGGTCGAGTGACAGTCTTCAATCTGAGGATTGTCAATGAAGTTTTAACAGATAATAACATACTTCATCATCAGTAGTCACTTCGGGTTATGATATTTTAGAAGGTAAGAAGATGCAAATTTGTGCAGATCACACCACTCATGAGCTAGAGAATAGAAAGAGTGGTCAACAACACAATGAGATTAAGGAAGAGGCAGATTTTGTACTGTGGGGAATTGGAGGTTCTTGGAATGATGTTTTAAAATGACTAACGCTACTTAATCCTCATAATAATTAATCAGTGGACTCATTAAGAAAGGATTGAGTCAATTTAGTACGTTGTGAATGATAACATGATTTGTAACTTTTCCTGGGATTCATAATTAAACATCCATCTATAAAATAAATGTGTTGAGGTGGGGTAAAATCCGTCGTGGTGCGTCTATCTTTAAATAGGCAACTATTTTGTTGCAACTTGCAATAAGTAATTTGAGTTATAAGATAATCCAGTTTCAATTTTAACCTAACTTATATCAAGCAAATAGGAGAGAAAATATTTGAGTATGACCACTGGGATTCAGAAGTGCAACAACAACTGAGACAAAGACAAAAGTATTATTAGTGGAGGAATCAAATGAATAGACAAACAAAACATGGCAAGGCCTGGAATCAAATGGAATGTCGATTCTTGAAACAAAATAAAACACATTTTAAATATTGTATTGGATAATAAAGTTTCTTCAATGCTCAACAGTTGGCGAGTAACAGTTGTTACAGAATAACACCAAGTAGCTGGGTTGGAAAGTAAAGGTAAAGGGAAAGGTCTACAGTTTTTTCAATACAGTATGTAGTTTTTTTTAGGGACCCAAGCTACTTTGTGTAAATCATCTAATTGTTGGGTAATTTAAGGGTACAAATTAAGGGTACGTTATGGCAGGGCAGCTCGACAACTAGGAGTGCTGCTCGTGAGCGATATGGGAAGTTAGGGACACTTACAGTGTCCAGGGCGAACACGTGTGCAGGAGGTGTCTCCAGCTGCAGCTACTCGAAATCCGCGTTTCGGATCTTGAGCGGCGGTTGGGAACACTGTGGAGCATCTACGAGATTGATATAATCGTGTATAGCACGTACAGGGAAGTGGTCACACTGCAGGTAAAGACTGTATCTAACTCCTTCTTGAAAACATGCAATGTTTTGGCCTCAACTGCTTTCTGTGGTCTCGAATTTCACAGGCTCACCACTCTCTGGGTGAAGATATTTCTCCCTATCTCGGTCCAGAAAGGTTTATCCTGTATCCTTAGACAATGACCCCTGATTCTGGACTCCCCCACCATCGGGACCATCCTTCCTGCATCTACCCTGTCAAGTCCTGTTTGAATTTAGTAGGCTTCTATGAGAACGCCCACCCCCCCGGCTCACTCTTCCGAACTCCAGAAAATATAGTCCTAACCGACTCAATCTCTCCTCATACGTCAATCCCGCCATTCCAGATCTAACAGAACTCAAAATAATGAGGAGTTATGATGGAGTAAGCATGTGGAAATTATTTCCTCTCATGAATACGTTTGTCATCAGAGATCATGGCCAGGATTTTACTGGCCCCCAGAGGCATGATTGGAAGCCAGGAGGGGTGGGGAGGGGACAAGGAGAAAAGCGGCGGCTGGCAGGGGATATGGCAGGATGGAGATCCCAACGCATCCCCCTCGTCCAGTGATCCTGGGGGCAGGATAGACCGACAACAGCCTTCTCGCCCAGTGGCACATTGACGATCTTAAGTGGCCTATTGTGGGATAATTATGGGATCATTCCACCGCCGCTGGGATCTTACCAGCAGCGAGGTCCTCCACCACATGGAGAGGACACCTTGTAAAACGAAGCACTCACCCTGTGGCCGTGCGGGTGGGGTGGGGCGCTGCCTCATTCCTGGGTATTTTGTTGCCCACAGAGCACCTCCACCAGGAACCAGTTCATTCCCGGGACCTCCCTCCACCTGCACCACCAGAATACCGCCTTAATCTCTCACCGGGGCCTAACGGACTGTAACTGGTGACCCCGCTTCACCTACCTCTTCTCTGGGCTTCCAGCGCTGCGCCTGGGGGCCGAGGAGTTCGATAGAACCGGCAGAATAACTGGAGGGGGAATGAAGAGACAGTATTTTACACAGAGGCTTGTTAAGATCTGGAAAGCACGACCTGAAAGAGTGATGAAATCAGATTCCTGAGGAATGTTTAAAGACAATTAAACAAGTGTTTGCAGTGGAATAATTTGCAGGGTTACCAGAAAATGCTACATATGTGACAATAAATTAGACAGCTCTTTAAAAACGACTCTGACTAAAGTAGGCGAATGGCCTTTCCTGTGCATCTTTGATTCGATGATCTGGGCGCCAGATCAGTGATTCATTTACTTTTCACACTGTCACATGTCATTATCCTCGCAGGATAGGCTGGTAGTTGGAACCTGGGTTCATTTCATCCATTAATGGTCACATTTCATCTCATTGGTGTATTTTACCAGACTGTAATTCACGGTTCACACAAGTCAAAATCTATTGGGTATTTGGAAGGAAACATTGGTTTCTGTAGAAACTTCTGTCAAAGAATTAATTTCCACAACAGTCAGAGTTTCAGAAGTTGCTGGAAGGAGCTCTTAGTCTTTGAGAATAGCGTTCGGTTAATGTTCTGTTCACATCGCTGTACCCGGCACCAGAACGATGCTGCTGTCCTTCCTCACCCTGTCTCTGCTGCAGCTTTTGAACTGTGAGTTACGGATTATTGAATGCATTATCTTATTTACTGATACACTGATTATTATTACAAGATATGTATTATTAATCTAATTATCATATTTAATACAGAACCCATTCAGGAGATGTAGAAAGTAAATAATGCTTTATGCATTTTTATATTCTTGTGTCGAGTGCAATGAAATATCGGAACTTGTTTATTGCCTTCTACCTGCCGCTCGTACAGACAGAGCAGACTGGAGTTGAAAATCTAATGGGTCTATTTAAGCAGGGTCTGTTGGAAAAAGAGCCACTTCGCTGTTACAATAGAATCTGTCAGTATCTGGGATCAGTTTACAGAAAACGCATCTATTTTATTTACAGTTGTCATTCATTGGGATGATATGAAATGGATACTGAAAGGTTTATACAATTTGTAGAAGTTTCATTTGACACACATTTGGGATTGATTGTTTCCATTTTAAGTTCCATCAACAACAAATAGGAATAAACCTCCATATATATAAAAATGACTTGCGTTTATGTAGCGCATTTCACGACGTCAGGACGTCCCAAAGAGCTTTACTGTCAATTAAGTACTGTTCTGTAGTGTTGTCCATACTGTAATGTAGGAAACGTGGCAGGCAAGTTGCACAGAGCAAGCTCCGACAAACATCAATGTGATAATGGCCAGAATACCTTTAGTGTGTGTGTGTGATGTTGATTGAGGGATCAACATTCCTCAGAGCACTAGGGATAATTCCCCTGCCCTTTCTCCAAATACTGCATCTGAAAGAGCTGACGGGGCCTCAGTTTAACTTCTCCTCCGATGGAAAGCATCTTGGACAGTGCAGCACACCCTCAGTACTGCACTGGAGTGGCAGCCCACATTTTGTGCTCAAGTCTCTGGAATTAGACTTGCACCCACCATCTCCTGACTCAGAGGCGAGAGTGCTAACAATTGAGTTATTGCTGACAGTAATATTGTATTGGTGACAGTAAACAAGTTTGGAATATTCTACATCTCATTAACGGGAATTTTAAATTCCCAGTTGAATTTGTGTTGGGCACAAAGACCAAGGCAGTTTGTTTTATTACCCGCCCCCCCCCCACTCCCCCCGCCGTCCCGCACTGCGTTTTTTACACTGACACAGCCAGCTGGAATTGAAATTCTAATCTGATTATTTAAAGCGAGACTGTTAGAAGTAGAGCGCCGTCTTTGTTTGAATAGACTGAATATGAGTCTGTGTGTAAGTTATCTCACTGAGTGTCGAGCACCAGTCAAAACTGCTTCGACGGCTGACATTAACCGCCACACACATTTCTGTCACAGATATTTTTCAATACAAATGTTGTCTGCTCTTCTAGTGATACAGTTCATGAGACAAAATATTTTAAAATAGTTTGTTCAGTTTTGAAGTGTAATATTCAATCTATAATTCCTCTCAAATGTAGATGGAACCAAAATTTGTCAATTTGTTTTCATTGTTAGTATAATTATCAAGTGCACTCTGCAAAAAATGGCGTTACTGAAAGTTCCTGAATCGTTGGGGAATTTGCTCTGTCTTATTGATCAGTTAGTGATGATCTTCAAAATTAGTATCTTTTACATTAAATTCATTATTATATATCCTCCATTTGTATGTACAGTACCTAAAGATAGTTCAGTTTTCCCAATCACATATTTTTACACAGTGTCATGTAGTGTGTAATGAGTGCGTGATAATGTTCTTTATTATTGCTCCAACGGCTCATGCTTGTTGCATATTTGTTGTTTTATTCCATTGATGATTCAGTCTGTTTCTCACTATTTACCGTGTGTCTTTGGTTACATTCATTAATCTCTGTCTATTGAAACTTTATTGGTTTACTGACAGGAAAATTTAGTCTGAGTGCTATCCAATACTTTATGTATTTAGCGAATTATACTTCCGTGAATATTAACTAATTGGAGAGTAAAATCCTGTTTTGTGGATTAGTTAAAAAAAAATTATTCAAGCCACTGAAAAGATAAAAAAATGAAGTGCACATGACTCCCTGTATCCTTTTCTCCAATCGCTAGTTGCTCCGAATGATTTTTAAAAAGCAGGCATGCTTTATGACAAATAAACAATGTTTCATTGCTGTCATATGAAGCGAATATTGAAATAGTTTATATCATTTGTGGAATTCGCATTGAATACGGATCTTGGGCTGTTGGCTTGATTTTACATTCTATCAATATTAAATACAGAACAATTATCCATTCTTTCTCTATCAGAAATCATTGTTTTTATAATATCTTACATCTGATTAACACGTCTTCTCAATTCCCTGGTGGGACATGTGTGAAACTATCATTTAAATCCAAAATTGAAAACAAATCACGTGGCAATTTATTTTATGTGGTCCTCTGCGGCTATTGTACCGACACGACTGACTGGAGTTGAAATTCTCAGCAGATTATATAAACACAGCAATCGAGCAGCAGAATGTGATCAGAGTGAGAATAGAAGGTCTCGGGGTTTGGGGTCTGGGGTCCATGGGAACACAGAGATTATAGAACAGCAGTCAAAGCTAAATCTACTGCTGACTGAACCCACACGGGCATTTCTGTCCCAGGTATTTCACATTAGAAGTGCTGTCTGACACTAGATGATACATTGAGTGGAACTGAAATAATTTAAATAAGTTTGTTCCACGTTAGAGTGTTGTACATGATCTATAAATATTGTATAATATATTAACTAGAGACAGAACCAATATTACTTGAATTAGCATCAGTTATTACTGTAATTGTGAAGTGCCTGTCCAAAAGATAATGTTAGTGAATATTCCAAAATCTGCGGAAGATTTTCCATTTATTATTGTTTACTTAATGATGACCTTGAAACTTTCGAACTTTGTATTATAAATTCTCAACTTATTTCACATATTCGTATGTACAGTGTCAAATAATGATTAGTGTGACAAAGTCTCCTTCCACATGCTCCTTTTTTGTAAAGCATCGTGAAGTGTTTCATGAGATATCATGAATAGTCTCCTTCCACCTGCTCAATATTTTTTCAGAGTTTTTCGGTCGATGATTCCATTCAGTTTCTCACTGTTTCCAGAGCGGGTTTGGTTACATTTGTTAATGTCTATCGACAACAAATGCAGGTTCACGACAGGGAAACACTCCCTAAATGTTATTACATACTTCCGTGATGAATTTTCTTTTGGTTTTGTAAAAGGGATTGTGTTGTAAAATCCTGATCTTGAAAGTAATTTAAGAATATTTTCTGCAAGCCACAGAACAGAAGGAAAGTATAAAATGCAGCTGACTCCCTGAATTTTTGTTTTTAGCAATCCGCACCAGATCAAAATCAATTTATAGGAAAGTGCATATTTATTTTAATTTGTCATTTATTGAGATCGTATAAAGTGAATATTGAAACAGTTTCCTTAATTTATAAATTTGTCATTAAATACATTTTGTCCTGTTTGATTTCAAATAGGGAAATGTTATCCATTTTTGTCGTTGACAGCAAAAATTGAACTAATATTTGTCATCTGATTAACATTTAATTGCATTTCCAGAGGAGATATGAGTTAAATTTAGTTTTAGTACCAAAATTGAATATAAACACCGTAAGAGTCGGTTTTATGTTGTTTCCTAAGACTCTCGTACAGACGCAGCAGACTGGAGTTAAAGTTCTAATCAGGCGTTTAAAACGGAGACTCCTGGAAGTAAAAAGTAGTCAGTGTTACAATCGAGTTTATGGGAGTCAGAACTGCAGAATACCGGGATCTCCATCCAGTCGACTCATCCCACATTGAGATTTCTGTCCACGGAATTTCTCAGTGAAGTGCCGTGTCATACAGAGAATTAGATTAAATATTGTGTACAGCATTTGGAATATTCAGAATGGACAATAAATATTTTATACTATATTAACTGGAGGTGGAATCCAATATTGGTTCATTTGTACTGATTATTAATAGAGTTATCAATTACACCCTCCAGAAATGATGCTACTGGTTTCAGGGGGATTCGGTGTGTGAACTGTTTTATTTGGTCACCGACAATCTTCAAAACTATCATTTTTTATAATAAATCATGCTTTCTGTTTCATACATTGTTGTGCACGGTGTTGTGTAATAATTAGTATTTCTCAATCTATTTCTACATGATTCATACATTTGATGCAGTTTTCAACATCCAGACGTGTTTCGGCATCTCTTTCCACATGTCCCATTCTTTTTGTATCGTGCGATGCGGTGTTTAATGAAAGATCTGGAGTTTTTTCCCAATCTCTGGGGAAAGGTGGGAAAGTGGAGATGGGGCAATAGATGAGCCATGATCTTATTGAACGGCGGAGTCGTCTGGGTAGGCAGTATGGCCTAACCCTACTCCTATTAAATTCTTTAATGTCCTTCCACAAGTCCCATACTCTGGTAAACTTGTGGAACAAATCCTGAATTCTTTTCCGTATTTAAAATTAACAGACAGTGCCCAGAACAATTTGTCTCAGTTCTGTAAATGTTTGATGCCTGTTTGGTTATTTATAACAATGGTATCGTTCCTTCAGGCACTAGCTCATGTGTTTTGGAGATAGATTGTTAAAAATTACTGATAATGCTATTGACGCACTGAATCCGGATTGTTTGATATGATTTCCTTCTGTCCGGTGCTTTGCTTGTGGTTGTAAGCTACAATAACTGTAATTATCTCAATTCATTTGCTTCTGAAATCTAAAAGAGCTCACTTAATTGCGGAAGTTGTTCAAGTTGGACCTAAAAAAGTTTGATATAATCATTTTGATTCTTGACCCACCGAGTAACCTGCCGTGAGGAATATGCACTTATAAACTCTCTGTATTGACTGTATTTTGTAACCCCTAAACCACCTCTATCCTTGGTTTTTTAACTCATTCAAGAGTTTCAATTCTGGGCTTTGAATATCCCACGTTTGTCCCGTTTCAGTTCACCTCCTTTGAATTTATTGTTATTTCCAATTAATATTTATCTATTACTCTTTGTGGTAACATGGTGCAATAGCAAGTTAACATAAGTATAACATGTATAAATAACTTAACAGTTTTGCACCAAAACCATTAGTCTAAATATCAGGAAGTTAACCGTGCGACCACTGAAATTTGAGGTGCTGGGAAGTGGGAGTCGCTGTAGGTCAGTAAGAGCAGGGGAAATGGGTGACCGGGAAAGTCCGCACCAGGATAACAGCAGCAGCAGAGTTTCAGATCTGTTGAAGTTTACGTAGGGTCGGAGACCGACCAGAAGAGTGTGGGAATATTGGGTATATTCTCTGTATATAGAGGTGATTTGGATAACGGTGCACAAAGAAATGCATTCAAACTCCTTCGAGTACAACAATGAGAACAGTTAGAAACTGTGAGGAAGGATATAAGAGCAAAATGGAGGAATCAGCAGATATGAGTAGTGGAGATAAATGGGAAAATAGTAATGATTGAGAAAGGGGTATGACTGAACATTTCTCTGAGACAGTAAGAGATAAACTTGTCGCATAGGCAAGAATGGGAGTCCCGGTTACAGGTTGTTTAGATTCATTTTCGGGATATGAGTTCGCTGGCCAGGCGGAATTTACCGAGCATCCCTTCTTTGCCGGAAGGGATGGCGGGGTGTTTTCTTGAACCGCTGTCGTCATGCTGGCGATATTGGTCTGCACCCATTTATTGTCCATCCCTTGTTTCCCTCGTGGGCTTGCTCCTTGAACCACTGGATTATCTGGAAAAAAAATCTGGCGTGACATGGATGGTTACAGGCTGAAATGATAAATGCATGAAGAGCAGGAGAAATGAATGAGTGGATTGAAGAAGATTCACGGACTCTACAGAAACACTGAGGTTGGAACAGTTTTTCAGGAAATTCTGAAAGATTATTCCCCCTCGCCTCTCATTGGGTCACTGGAAAAGGGGAATTTGCGGGAACTGACTATTATCAGGTAAAGTTAGTAGGAATGCTAAGGCTCCAGGACTGGGAGGAAGTCACATACTATTTACATTATAGAATTAGGAGGATAAAGAGACCAGTGAGATTATAGTTGGGAAAATGTATCTCATGAAAGATACTCAGTAAGCACAGCTGAGGACAGGAATCGGTGTCCCGTTGCTCAGATCACCAGGGTATACAAAGAGACAACAATACATGGGAGATATATTATCACCAGCGAGCTGGGGAGCAGGTCAACACACCATCTATAGTGTATAATGTTGAGAACAGAAAAACACCTGGAGATCTGAGATCTGAGAGAGAGAGAGAACAGCGGGAGCAGAGCTTTGAAAAGCGCGCCAAGAAATAGGAAGCCACAGAGAGAGAGAGAGTGCAGCGGGAGCAGAGCTTTGAAAAGCGCGCCAAGAAATCGTAAGCCACAGAGAGAGAGAGAGAACAGCGGGAGCAGAGCTTTGAAAAGCGCGCCAAGAAATCGGAAGGCACAGAGAGAGAGAGAGAGAACAGCAGGAGCAGAGCTTTGAAAAGCGCGCCAAGAAATAGGAAGCCACAGAGAGAGAGAGAGAACAGCGGGAGCAGAGCATTTCTCCTATATAGGCGGAGCGCACGCGGGACTGCTGGGTAAGTGAGGTTACATATTTGGATGAACTTCGGATCATTCGGGAGGTGGAGGGGGTTATTGAGAGGAGTTATAGGGAGGTAGTTACACCTCAGGTAAAAGAAGTAGGTAGATGGGTTACCGTCAGGGGAAGGAGAGGAAACCAGCAGGCAGTGCAGGGATCCCCTGTGACCGTTTCCCTCAACAACAGGTATACCGTTTTGGATACTGTTGGGGGGGGGACACGACTTACCAGGGGTAAACAATGGGGTACAGGTCTCTGGCGCAGAGTCTGTCCCTGTTGCTCAGAAGGGCAGGGGGAAGATGTTGTGGCCATTTCGTAGACATGGGTAAAGCAGGGACAGGAATGGATGTTGCAGGTTCCGGGATTTAGATGTTTCAGTCAGAACAGAGAAGATGGTAAAAGAGGGTGGGGGGTGGCATTGTTAATCAAGGAGAGTATTACAGCGGCAGAAAGGACGTTTGAAAACTCGTCCACTGAGGTAGTATGGGCCGAGGTTAGAAACAGGAGAGGAGAGGTCACCCTGTTGGGAGTTTTCTATAGACCTCCGAATAGTTCCAGAGATGTAGAGGAAAGGATAGCGAAGATGATTCTCGACAGGAGCGAGAGTAACAGGGTAGTTGTTATGGGGGACTTTAACTTTCCAAATATTGACTGGAAATACTATAGTTCGAGTACTTTAGATGGATCAGTTTTTGTCCAGTGTGTGCAGGAGGGTTTTCTGACACAGTATGTAGAAAGGCCAACCAGGGGCGATGCCACATTGGACTTGGTACTGGGTAATGAACACGGCCAGGTGTTAGATTTAGATGTAGGTGAGCACTTTGGTGATAGTGATCACAATTCGGTTAGGTTTACCTTAGCGATGGGCAGGGACAGGTATATACCGCAGGGCAAGAATTATAGCTGGGGGAAAGGAAAATATGACGCGATTAGGCAAGATTTAGGATGCGTACGTTGGGGAAGGAAACTGCAGGGGATGGGCGCAATCGAAATGTGGAGCTTATTCAAGGAGCAGCTACTGCGTGCCCTTGATAAGTATGTACCTGTCAGGCAGGGAGGAAGTTGTCTAGCGAGGGAGCCGTGGTTTACTAAAGAAGTTGAAGCGCTTGTCAAGAGGAAGAAGAAGGCTTATGTTAGGATGAGACGTGAAGGCTCAGTTAGGGCGCTTGAGAGTTACAAGCGAGCCAGGAAGGATCTAAAGGGAGAGCTAAGAAGAGCAAGGAGAGGTCACGAGAAGTCATTGGCGGATAGGATCAAGGAAAACCCAAGGCTTTCATTAGGTATATCAGGAATAAAAGAATGACTAGAGTTAGATTAGGGCCAATCAAGGATAGTAGTGGGAAGTTGTGTGTGGAATCAGAGGAGATAGGGGAAGCGTTAAATGAATATTTTTGTCAGTATTTACAGTAGAGAAAGAAAATGTTGTCGAGGAGAATACTGAGATTCAGACTACTAGGCTAGATGGGATTGAGGTTCACAAGGAGGAAGTGATAGCAATTTTGGAAAGTGTGAAAATAGATAAGTCCCCTGGGCCTGATGGGATTTATCCCAGGATTCTCTGGGAAGCCAGGGAGGAGATTGCAGAGTCTTTGTCCTTGATCTTTTTGTCGTCATTGTCGACAGGAATCGTGCCGGAAGACTGGAGGATAGCAAATGTTGTCCACTTGTTCAAGAAGGGGAGTAGGGACAGCTCTGGTAATTATAGACCTGTGAGCCATACTTCGGTTGTGGGGAAAATGTTGGAGAAGGTTATAAGAGATAGGATTTATAATCATCTTGAAAAGAATAAGTTCATTTGCGATAGTCAGCACGGTTTTGTGAAGGGTAGGTCGTGCCTCACAAACCTTATTGAGTTTTTTGAGAAGGTGATGGAACAGGTGGATGAGGGTAAAGGCGTGGATGTGGTGTATGTGGATTTCAGTAAGGCGTTTGATAAGGTTCCCCACGGTAGGCTATTGCAGAAAATACGGAAGTATGGGATTGAAGGTGATTTAGTGCTTTGGATCAGAAATTGGCGAGCTGAAAGAAAACAGAGGGTGGTGTTGATGGCAAATGTTCATCCTGGAGTTTAGTTACTAGTGGTGTACCGCAAGGATCTGTTTTGGGACCATTGCTGTTTGTCATTTTTATAAATGACCTGGATGAGGGTGTAGAATGGTGTGTTAGTAAATTTGCGGATGACACGAAGGTCGGTGGAGTTGTGGATAGTGCCGAAGGATGTTGCAGGTTACAGAGGGACATAGACAGGCTGGAGAGCTGGGCTGAGAGATGGCAAATGGAGTTTAATGTGGAAAAGTGTGAGGTGATTCACTTTGGAAGGAGTAACAGGAATGCAGAGTACTGGGCTAATGGGAAGATTCTTGGCAGTGCAGATGAACAGAGAGATCTTGGTATCCAGGTACATAAATCCCTGAAAGTTGCGACACAGGTTAATAGGGCTGTTAAGAAGGCATATGGTGTGTTAGCTTTTATTAGTAGGGGGATCGAGTTTCGGAGCCACGAGGTCATGCTGCAGCTGTACAAAACTCTGGTGAGACCGCACCTGGAGTATTGCGTGCAGTTCTGGTCACCACATTATAGGAAGGATGTGGAAGCTTTGGAAAGGGTGCAGAGGAGATTTACTAGGATGTTTTTGTTTTTGTTTTTGTTTACTAGGATGTTGCCTGGTATGGAGGGAAGGTCTTACGAGGAAAGGCTGAGGGACTTTTGGTTGATTTTGTTAGAGAGAAGGAGGAGGAGAGGTGACTTAATAGAGACATATAAGATAATCAGAGGGTTAGATATGGTGGATAGTGAGAGTCTTTTTCCTCGGATGGTGATTGCAAACACGAGGGGACACAGCTTTAAGTTGAGGGGTGAGAGAAATAGGACAGATGTCAGAGGTAGTTTCTTCACTCAGAGAGTAGTAGGGGCGTGGAACGCCCTGCCTGCAACAGTAGTAGACTCGCCAACTTTAAGGGCATTTAAGTGGTCATTGGATAGACATATGGATGAAAATGGAATAGTTTAGGTTAGATGGTTTCACAGGTCGGCGCAACATCGAGGGCCGAAGGGCCTGTACTGCGCTGTAATGTTCTATTTTCTATGTTCTATGTTCTATACATTGTGCTCAGGGAGATTGGGAGCAGATCAACACACTTTCTGTAGTATGTAATGTAGAGAATAGAAAACCACCGGGAGATCTGTGAGACACATTGTCATCAGGGAGATTGGGTATAGGTCAACGCACCGTCTGCAGTATATAATGTTGTGAACAGTAAAAATACCTGGAGATCTGTGAGACACATTGTCATCAGGGAGATTGGGTACAGGTCAACACACCGTCCATAGTATATAATGTTGTGCATAGTAAAACACCTGGAGATCTGTGAGACACATTGTGATCAGGGGGATTGGGTGCAGGTCAACACACCGTCTGCAGTATATAAGGTTGTGAATAGTAAAAACACGTGGATATCTGTGAGACACATTGTGATCAGGGGGATTGGGTACAGGTCAACACACCGTCTATAGTATATAATGCTGTGAATAGTAAAAACACCTGGAGATCTGTGAGACATATTGTGATCAGGGGGATTGGGTACAGGTCAACACACCGTCTTTTGTATATAACGCTGTGAATAGTAAAAATACCTGGAGATCTGTGAGACACATTGTGATCATGGGGATTGGGTACAGGTCAACACAACGTCTATAGTATATAATGCTGTGAATAGTAAAAACACCTGGAGATCTGTGAGACACATTGTGATCTTGGAGATTGGGTGCATGTCAACCGACTGACTGCATTTTTCAAAAGCAGGAACTTTTACCCAGTAAACGGGAGGACCATTGATCGAACATCATTAACGGGTAAAAGAATAAAGCACGTCGGCGAGGGCAGCTTACAAGAGAATCAGAGCAGCAGCAACTTAGTAAGAAACAGTCAGCACGGAGTTGGAGGCTGACAGACCCTTCATGTTGTTTTTTTTTGGTTGAGGAAGCTATATATTTTATGGAAAAACAGAAAGGGCCAATTACACCTTTATAGAAACTTTGAAAGTTCCCAGTGGAAGATTATGCAGTAAATTAAAAGGCATTGAAATTTACCACAGGATCAGAAAATCTTTAATTGAATTTAAATGTTCCCATTCCTTCTCGAGCTTTGGATCGGAATGCTGAATTCACTGAGAGTGCCATCACCAGTGGGTTTAAAGGCGGTTACATCACCACCCTCTTCTCAGGACACCTACACACGGGTCAGAGCACCATCAGCACAAATTTACAGGGCGACGGGGAAAGGCAGTGGGACTAACTAGACAGCTCTTACAAAGAGACAGCATAGGCACCATGGGCCGAATGGCGTCCATCTGTGCTGTTTCATTGTAAGATTCTATAAGGGAGAGGACCATCAACACCGCCTTCTCAGAGCACCTTCACACTGGTAATACATGGAGACCACCCACCGTCACCACAAGGAGACAGTGTATCCAGGTGTCAGTGTGTGTATATGTGAAAACATTTCTGGCTACATTTTGGCCCATTACCAATATTAATTTGTTGCAGAAATTTTATTTTGGGTGTTAAGAAATGAAATCACAGATCCCGGTATAACTTCTTCTGCAAAGCAAAAGGAATAATGACCCTGCAGTTAGTTGTATTTGTGTCTTTTCTTTCTGACATTGTCATTCCTTTCTTGTCCCAGTGAACTCTAATTGTTAACTTCTTATTTCAGGCAGACCTGGGAACAGTCAGGCTGACCCGTCAGGTAATCGCCCATTATTTTCACACGACCTGTTATCTCTTTGCTCTAATTCATCCCATTAAATATTAAGCTTGGACGACAATCTCTGTACTATTTTTGATCACGGAATAACCCGCTGCCCGGTTGCGAGCCAGAAAGGGAGTGTGTCCCTCATAATGTTAGCAAAGGTCTTTAATTCTAGCTGAGAGATGACTGCTGCCTTCATGTGGAGGGACAATAACTGAGGGTGTCTGAAGAGCAGAGTGTGAAGGATCAGCTCCACTCACACTGTTACCTAGCTGAGAGATGACTGCTTTCTTCATGTCGAGGGGCAATAACTGAGGGTGTCTGAAGAGCAGAGTGTGAATTATCAGCTCCACTGATACTGTTGCCAGTCCAAAGGTCCACCTCACCAATCTGCTCTGATCTCCAGATCACATCACCATCCAGCCCTGTCTTTATTGGCTATGGTGGGTGAGGGTGCAATTTCCTCTGCTCTTTCCAGGTGCTGGGATCTCACTGTGTTCGTCCATTCAGTACTGAGCACGTAAACATGTGATCATACCAACTACGCCCATCTCCCCACTTCTGCAGGTTAAATATATTCTGAGCCTGTCCCCATCCGGATCCCATTGGAGCCTCTGTGTTGGTGGGAATATCTCGCTGCCGCCCGGTTCCCAGCTGGTTTGCACTGTTTATTAGTGTTTCCCTTTCCTTTTTCTTCATGTGCAATATTTACTCCGGGTTTTATTAGGGTTCAGGGTGCAGACTAATGTTCTTATCAATTCATGCCTAGTGTATAGGGAGGGTCCGTTCGCTGGGAACGTGTGGGTTTAACACACTATAACCTCTTGGTGATATTTCTGATATTTTACCGAGACGGTGAAGCTGAGACTGGTGAATGGGGAGGGTCCGTGCGCTGGGAACCTGTGGGTTTAACACACTATAACCTCTTGGTGATATTTCTGATATTTTACAGAGACGGTGGAGCTGAGACTGGTGAATGGGGGCAGTCGGTGCGCTGGGAGAGTGGAGATTCACTACAGGGGACAGTGGGGGACTGTGTTGGATTCTGACTGGGACCTGCCGGACGCCGCTGTTGTGTGTCGGGAGCTGGGCTGCGGGACCGCGGTCTCTGCACCGGGCTGGGCTCACTTTGGGGAAGGGACCGGACCCGTTGTGACGGCTGATGTGGAGTGCATTGGAACTGAGTCCGCTCTGCGGGACTGCGAATCGTATCAATGGGATCAGTATTTCACGTCACACTCCGATGATGCCGGCGTCATCTGCTCAGGTATAAATCTTTCTCAGTTTCTCATCTGCCGCCGCAGCTGATAGAATCTGTGAAGAAGCGAAAATAAAACAATCCGGGTCAGTCCGTACCTGGAAAATCAGATGATAATAATTCCAGTAATCTCTGGTTAAAATTATCGTTTCTATTAGGATCACTGTTTAAACTTATATCATTAGTAATATATTTCATAAACATTCTCCACCGGGAGAAGTAAATACCTGATACGGAGCACATTTGCAATACAGACAAAGCAGTTTCCATTGAGATTTTCCCTAAAGCTGCAGTGAATGAGCTGAACCGCAGGAAATTTCGCAATCTTAATCCAACTCTCCATTCATCAACCCAACAACCGCTGCCAGGCATGTACTGTCAGCCTAGCTGTCCACCTGCAATGATCGCTTGGCCTCAGATCTGATATATTACACAGATTGTGAAGCTGAGACTGGGGAGCAAGGGAGGAAGGGAGGCAGGTTTCTCAGCCTTGGGGAGCCGAAGTAATGGGTCCACAGTTTTTGGGAGTATCACAAAGAGGAAACAGCTCTGTAAGATCCCACCGCTGCGTGCGCATTGCCATTTACATTTTGGCAAACGTGAAGAAAGTGAAATGCACAGAATATTAAACAAAAGAGCTAAGATAGTTCAGGAAGCAGTTGCAACGATTAAACTCAGCACCGTAGAACTATTGGAAGAAAAGCGCCGAGTTTTCCTGAAATCCTGACCAGTTACTGTAAGGAGGATAGTGATAGAATTCAAGAGGACAAAGAGATGCTGGTGAAATGGGCGGACAGGTGGCAAATGCAATTTCATGCAGAGAAGTGTGAACTGATACAATCTGGTTGGAACAAGGAGGAGAGGTGATATCACAGAATCACTGAACTGTTAAAGTGCGGAAGGGGGTTATTCGGCCCATCATGTCTGTATGGGCTCTTTGAAAGAGACATACACTCAGTTCCATTCCCCTCTCTCCATACAATCTTCCTTTTCATAGAACTGTCTAATTCTCTTTTGAATGCTTCAACTGAACATGTCTCCGCCACATTCTCAGGTAAATATTGCAGATCTGAAACACTCGCTGCATGAAACATATTTCCCTCATGTCACTTTTACTTCTTTTACCAAATGCTTTGTATCGGTGCCCTCTCCTTCTCGATCCTTTCACCAGTGGAAACAGTTCCCACCCTGTAAGTGGGATCTTACAGGGCATTTTCCTCTTGTGATACCCATAATTACTGCGGACCCATTACTACGGCTCCACGAGGCTGAGAAACCTCCCTCCCTCCCCTGCTCCGCAGTCTCACCTTCACAATCTGTGTACTATATCCGATCTGAGGACAAGCGATCATTGCAGATGGACAGCCGGGCTGACAGTACATGCCCGGTAGCGGCTGCTGGTTTGACGAATGGAGAGTTGGCTTGAGATTGTGACATTTCCATATAGTAGATAGAGAACCCTCATGATTTGGAATACCTCGATCAAATCAACTCTCCGCCTTCTCTTCTCCAAGGAAAACAGACATAACTTCTCCAATCTATCTTCATAACTGAAATTCCTCAATCCCTGGAACCATCCTCATGAAACGTCTCCATACTCTCTCCAATGCCCTCACATCTTTCCTCAAGTGCGGCCCCCAGATCTGAACCCAATACTCCAGCTGAGGCCGAACTAGTGTCTCATATAAGTTCTACATATCTTCCTTACTATTGTACTCCACGCACCTATTAATAAAGTCCAGGACACTGAACGCCTTATTAAACGCTCGCTCAACCTAGCCTGCCACCGTCAATGACTTAGCACTATTCAACCAAGGCCCCTCTGCTCCTGCAACCCCTTTAGAATTGAGCCCTTCATTTTATAATTTATCTCCATGTTCTTCATACCAAAATGAATCACTTCATATTTCTCTGCATTGAACTTCATCAGCCACCTGCCTGCTCATTCCACTAACTTGTCAATGTCCTTTTGAAGATCCGCACTATCCTCCTCACAGTTCGCAATGCTTCCAAAATTTGTGTCATCTGCAAACTTTGAAATTGTGTCCTGTAGACTATATAGATTGGGACCCGAATATTGAAGGATACATGGCATTTCGGAAGGACAGGAAGCTAGGAATAAGCAGAGGGGTCGCTCTGTTAAATAATGATGGTATTAGCACAATAGTGAGGGATGACCTAAGTTCAGCAGACCAGGATGTGGAAGTCGTTGGGGTAGAGATGAAAATTCATAAAGGCAATAGGTCACTTGTCAGAAGTGGTGCACAGGCCACCTAACCTTAAACACACTGTGGGACGGAGTATAAAGGAATAAATAATGGAAGCTTGTCCGAAAGGTACACCGATAATTATAGGGAGATTTTCACCTACATGTAGCTCGAAAAATCAGATGGCCGAAGTCGCCGAGATAAGGCGTACATAGAGTATTTTCGGGATAATTTCTTGGAATAATACGCTGCGGTGCCAACCAGAGAGCAGGCAATCCTGGACCTGGTATTGTGCCACGAGATACCAATAATTAATGACCTCATAGTTAAGGCGCCCTTAGGATGCAGCGATCATGATATGATTGAATTTTACATTCAGTTTGAGGGAGAGAAGAGTGGGTCCATGACTAGTACTTTAAATAAGGGCAATTATGAGGGCATGAACGCAGAGCTAGCTAAAGTGAACTGGCAAATCAGGTTAAGGGATAATAGAGATGCAGTGGGAGATATTTAGGGGAATATTTCAGAATATACAGAGTAGATACAATTCAATGAGAAAGAAACATTCCAAGAGTGGGACCGCAATCTGTGGTTAAGTAAAACAGTTGAAGTTCGTATCAAACTTAAAGAAAAAGCCTATAATTGCACAAAAATGGGAGGCAGGTCAGATGATTGGGAAGAATATATACAAAAAAGCAAATAACGACTAAAAGATTGATAAGGAAGGTAACATTAGAGTACGAGAGAAAGCTAGATAGAAATATAATGACAGATAGTAAGGGTTTATATAGATATGGTTCAAAAAAGAAAAGAGTTAACCAAGTGAGCGTTGATCCTGTAAAAAATAAGTCTGGGGAATTAATTATGGGTAATAAGGAGATGGCAGGTGAATTGAACAGATATTTTGCATCGGTCTTCAATATTGAGGGTAAAGGTAACATCCCAGTATTAGCTGTAAGTCAGGAAATGGAAGGGAGGAAAGAACTCAAAAAAGTTACAATCACCAGGGAAATGGTACTGAGCAAATTGTTGGAACTGCGAGCTGACGGGTCCCCGGGTCCTGATGGACTTCATCCTGAGGTGTTAAAAGAAGTAGCTAGTGAGATAGTTGATGCGTTAATTTTAATTTTCCAACATTCCCTGGATTCGGGGTAGGTTCTTTTAGTTTGGAAAATAGCAAATGCAAAGCCTTTATTCAGAAAGGAAGGGATTTATAAAGCAGGAAACTACAGGCAACTTACTTGAACATTTGTCTTGGGAAAATGTTACAAACTATTATTAAAGATGTTACAGCAGGGCATTTAGATGAATTCAAGGTCATCAGGCAGAGTCAACATATTTTTGTGAAAGGGAAATCACGTTTAAGCAAGTGATTGGAGTTCTTTGAGGGAGTTGCAAGTGCTGTGGATAAAGGGAAACCTCTCGATATATTGTACTTAGATTTCCAGAAGGCATTGATAAGTTGCCATATCAAAGGTTATTGCAGAAAATAAAATCTCATGGTGTAGGGGGTGACATATTGGCATGGATAGAAGATTGGGTAGCTAACAGGAAGCAGAGAGTAGGCATAAATAGCTCATTGTCTGGTTGGCAAGATGTAATGAGTGGTGTGCCACAGGGATCTGTGCTGGGACATCACATTTTCACAATTTATATCAATGACTTGGAGGAAGGGACCGAAGGTATGGTTGCTTAATTTGCTAATGACACAAAGATAGGTAAGAATGTAACTTGTGAAGAGGACATAAGGAGTCTGCAAACGGATATAGATAGGTTATGTGAGTGGGCAAAGACCTGTCAAATGGAGTTTCATGTGGGAAAGTGGGAAATTGTCCATCGTGGCAGCAAGAATAGAAGAGAAGCATATTATATAAATGGTGAGAGATTGCAGAGCTCTGAGATGCAGAGGGATCTGCGTGTCCCAGTGTATGAATCTCAAAACATTTGTATGCAGGTACAGAACGTAATTAAGAAAGCTAGTAGAATGTGATCATTTATCGTGAGTGGAATTGAATACAAAAGTAGGGAGGCTATGCTTCAGCTATACAGATTATTGCTGAGACCACATCTGGAGTATTGTGTACAGTACTGGTCTCCTTATTTAAGGAATGATGTATATGCCTTGGAGGCAGTACAGTGAAGGTTTACTAGACTAATATCTGGAATGGGTGACCTGTTGTACGAGGAAAGATTTGACAGACTAGGCTGGTATCCGCTGGAATTTAGAAGAGTAAGAGGCGACTTGATTGAAACATATAAAATCCTGAGGGGTCTTGACAGGGTGGATGTGGAAAAGATGTTTCCCCTGGTGGCAGAATCTCGAACTAGGGGTCACAGTTGAAAAATAAGGGGTCGCCCATTTAAGACAGCGATGAGGAGAATTTCTATCTCTCAGAGAGTCGTGAGTCTTTGTAATTCTCTTCTTCAAAAGGCAGTGGAAGCAGAGTCTTTGATTTTTTTAAAAACAGAGGTAGATAGATTCTTGATAACCAAGGGGGTGGAAGGTTATCGTGGGTAGGTGGAAATGTGGAGAAATCAGTACAGCCGTGAACTTATTGAATGGTGAAGCAGGTTCGAGGGATCGAGTGGCCTACTCCTGGTCCTAACTCGTATGTTCATCCGTATGTTCGTATATAACAGGGTATATCTAAAACATCCTCTTTATTAATGTTAAACCCCTCTAGTATGTGAATTACCAGCTCTTTTACCATTGCCTGAGGTGTATCTTCTTCCTTGGTAAAGAAAGATGCAAAGAGTTCAGTTAATAGCTCAGCTATATTAAATCCCCTTTCTGGTCCCTGATCGGCCCCACTCCTCCTTTTACCAACTTTTTGCTAGTTATCTGTCTATAAAAAATATTGGAACTTCGTTTAATGCTAGTTGCCAGTCTCTTTTAAAGGGTACAGTTCTAAAGTGACTGCAGGACGAGAGTGATCTGGGAGTATTTGGGATCAAATAGTTGAATGTAGCAGGGCAGGTTGAGAAAGTGGTTAATAGGGATGTTGGTCTTTTTTAAATAGAGGCATGGAGTACAAAAGTAAGGAAGTTATTATGAACCTTTGTGAAACACTGGCTTCACCTCAACTGATCGATTGTGTACAATTCTGAATATGGCACTTTAGTAGAATGTGAATGCTTAAGAGTGTGTGCAGAAAGGATTTACAAGGAATGTTCAAGGGATGAAAGACTTCAGTTATAATGATAGATTGGAGAAGCTGTGGTTGCTCTCCTTCAAACAGAGAAGGCTGCGAGGAAATTTGATTGAGGTTATTCAAAATCACGAGTGGTCCAGACAGAGTAGATAGAGAGGAACTTTTCCTCTTGGCAGAAAGGTCAATAACCTGAGGCCACTGTTATAAGGTGGATGGGAAAAGAACCAACCGTGACATGAGGAAATACTTATTAACGTAGTGAGTGGTTAGGATCTGGAATGTTCTGCCTGCGAGTCTGATGGAGACAGATTCAATTGTGGCTTTCAATATGGAATTGGACAAGCACCTGAAGAGAAAATCTTTGCATGTCTATGTAGAAAGGGCAGAAGCATAGGACTAGTGAGGTGCTCTTACAGATATCCAGCATGGACACAACGGGCTGAATGGCCTCCTTCTGTGTTGTAAACATTCTATGATTATATGCTGACTGCTGCAGCTTGTTAGTCGCAAACTGTCTGTCCAGTTTTTAAACTTAAAACTGTGAATGTGGTTGCAGGGTAATTAATTGCATACGAAGGGCTTTGAAGGGTGATCAAGACAGACTGTAGCAAACTGGCTACAAAACAGTCAACAAATTGTGGGTTAAAGGTAGTTATTCAGACTGACAAAAGTTGAGAAGTATTGTGTGACAATTCATGTCAATGGGTTAGCGCTGTGCAAATGCGTTCTATTGTTTGGTCCATTCCGAAGATTACGGCACACAACATTAAGAAGCGGCTGAGCACGCAGCACAAAGCAAAAGTTAAAGGCCTGATAACACTCCAGCTGTAGTGCTGAAGATCAGTGCTCTAAAACTAGCGACAACTCTAGCCAAGCTGATCCAGTACAGTTACAGCAGTTACAGCACTAGGATTCAACTGATATGGTGTGAAGTTGCTCAGTTGCACACTGCCTAGAAAAGTAGGGAAACACTGACTGGTTAGTACCCAATCAACCTCCTCCCAATCAACACCAAATCTTTCCTTGTGCTGGGTGTGACTCCCCTTTCAACGTATCTCTCTTTAATAAAACTCATTTTTTTTTGTATTTTCCAGAGCTTTGTTAACCTGTATTGCTATTTTATTGATTTTTATATCTGCACCCCTGAGTCCCATTGCTCCGCGACACAATTTAGATTATCATTGTCCAAGGAGTATGGGTTCTCAGTCTTCCTACCCAAATGTGTAAGTGCACATTTATCTGCATGAAAATTCATTTACAATTTCGTTAACATGAAGTATTTTTCTCACAATCTGCCTTTGTATTAACTATTGCTCCAAGTCAATGTCATTAGTGAATATTACAATTGTACGTCCTTTTTCTGCGTCGAAATCATTTATGTTAAATATGAACAACAGTACTCCCAGCACCAGTTCTTGTCACACAATACTTCTTGCCCAGTTCTAACTGCTGATACAGTGACGGCGACTGGGTAAGTTATAAATAAATAAAGGCACATTTTAAAGATTATAGTCCTGTCACATTATAAGCAGTAGTGATACAGGAAACCCAGCATCATCAGTTTTGAACAGAATCTGAGAACGGCTCGTGTCAGATCTGTGATTAATCAGATGCGTATTGAAATAAAAATCTATGTATTATTGTGATTATTAACGTATTATGCTAATTATGATATAATATGCTTATTAAGATCACAGATATCCTCGACTAACATCCGGAGACTCCCCATGCTCAGGCAGACTGGAGATCCAGTACGGTGAAAACTGGGGAACAGTGTGTGACCTTGACTGGGATTTGAAAGACGCCAATGTGGTCTGTAGTCTGCTTCAGTGTGGAGTCGCCGTGTCGGTGCCAAGATATGCTCATTTTGGAGAGGGCATTGGGCTCGTACGGTCTGATATCTTTGACTGCACTGGAAATGAGACCAGTTTATTGGACTGCCGTCTTTTTCAAGGAAATCAGCAGGAGTGCAGCCACAGGAACGATGCCAGTGTGATCTGTTCCGGTGAGTACAGACTTACTGAAAAGCAGACAACTCCCTGCTTAATATGTGGAAAACTGAGGAAGGTGGCATTCCCATGTTTCTGTCTGAAAGGTTCATATCTAAACTAGTCATTATAGTTTATTATTACTGCTAAAGGTCTGGTGTAACGTGGTACAAAATACCCACAATTACTGGTAAACAAGATGGTTCTGAATCTTAACATTTATTTTGCAAGAAGCAGAATTTTCGCAAGTTTGTTTACCACTGCACCGAATGTATATTTAGAATTGAATATTGGCTGCAACAGTTGGGAGTTGACTAAAGGAATATGCACTGGCCTATTTCGATACTTTAATTTGAACACCACGAATGATCCGACATTACAATAGCCTTCTGATCCTCCCTGCCCACGTTAGTATTCTTATCATACAGTACTGAAGCAGGCCCTTCGGCCCACCGACTGTCTGTCGACCAACAACCACCCATTTCTACTGATCCTACATTACCTACCACTCTCCTTGCACCTACCCACAGTCGGGTTAATTTACAATGGTCAATTTACTTTCGACCTGCAAGTCTTTCACTGTGAGATGAAACCAGAGCACGCGGCAGAACCCCACGCATTCACAGGGAGAACATGCAAACTCCGCACAGACAGCACCCAGAACTGAACCCAGGTCACTGGAGCTGTGATGCAAACCACTGCTCCACTGTGCCCACGTTAACACTAACTGAACGGCAGGGTATAAAAGCACGGCTGTACTCCAGCACTGCTCAGTGCAATCAGGCCAGAATTGAAAGATTACAAAGTTATTTTATAGAAAGTGTGTATTTTACCCGCTAAATATGACAGGATCGGACACATATCCACATTATCAGTACAGAGCTTTCAGTTGCACTAGCCTGTTCGATCATTCAGTTAGATCATACCTGATATGTTCTTCAAGTCTCTTTACCTGGCTTTGACCCAGATTCCTTGATACACCGAGCTTAAAAAAATCTATCAATATTAGTCTTGAAAATTTAGATTAGATGTAACATCCACAGCTCTTTACTTTGGACGTTGTTAGGGAAAGTTCCAGATTGCCGCTGTTTTTATCGAAAAATGTGTTTCCTAATTGTTCTTTGAGGCCCAACTATCTTCTGGTGCTTCGTCAGTTACCTTCCCACCATCAAAATGTCAGAAGTTGGGCTTTTTGCTGAGAATTGCATGGTCTTTAGTTCCATTCACAATTCTTTGGATTAAGAAACAGTTCATGCCCAATTACATCAAGAATCCGGACATTATTTAGACTTGGGCTGATAGGTAGAAAGTAACACACTCACCACCTCCGTGTCAGTTAATGACTATTTCCAACAAGAGAGACAATATCATCTCCCCTAGCTATTATAATCAGTGAATTCACTACCACCATCAAATCCTACTGGGTGTTGTCATTGACAAGAAACTGAACTAGACCATTCACAATAATGTAGTGGCGAGTGGAGCAGGTCAGATGATCGGCATTCTGTGGCAAGTAGCTCACCTGCAGAATTCCCAAAGACTTTCCAGCAGCTGGAAGACATAGGCTGGGAATGTGAAAGGACATGACTCTTATAAATTTCAGGGAACCCAGCCACAGTTTGTGTAATCCTTCTTCATAATGAGGGGAGGCAATGGTGTGGTGCTAATGTCACTGGACTAGCAATCCAGAGTCCCAGGCTAATTCTGGGGACGCTGGTTCAATTCCCACCATCGCAGCTCGTGGAATTTAAATTCAGTTAATAAATCTGGAATTAAAAACTAGTCTCAGTAATGGTAACCATAAAACCATTGTCGATTGTTATTTAAAAAAATCTTGTTTCGTCATATCCTTAGGGGATGAAATCTGCCATTGTTACCTGGTCTGGCCGACATGTGACCAGAGACCTACAGCAATGCTGTTGACTCTTAACTGTCCTCTTACATAGCCTAACAAGTCACCCAGTTGTGAAAGGTAACGATGCATGAGCAATGAATGCTGGCCTTGCCGGCGACACCCACATCAAATGAATGAATAAAAAACAGAAACATTTGAAGCCAAGGAATCATTCTCGCATCTTTTATGCTGCACACTCTCCTTGGTCAACATATCCTTCCCAAAGCATATTGCCCATAGCTTAACATTACACCAGATGGGGCCTGACCAGTTTTTTTTTAGCTGCAGCATCATTTCTTCACCCTTGTATTCCATTCCTCTAGACATAAATCCCAGTATTCCATTGGCTGCTTTGATTTTCGTTCCTGTACTTTCCCATGACCCTGAAGTCTATTTTCCCTGTGCTGCATCCGGCTTTTCACCATGTAGAAAATACTGTAATCTTTTTAAGTCCAAATTGGACACCTCACGCTCACCAATATTGAAACAGTTTTACACAGTCACGGAATCTTTTTTTTTGTAAAGTTATGCTTAAAATATGCATGATTACAATATGGCTGATATTTTATTTCAATGGCAATATTGAGTATGTC
Source organism: Heterodontus francisci (assembly GCF_036365525.1). NCBI lineage: Eukaryota > Metazoa > Chordata > Chondrichthyes > Heterodontiformes > Heterodontidae > Heterodontus > Heterodontus francisci. Next base: position 5,065,738 of record NW_027141025.1, read on the forward strand.
AATTATATGTGGCTTTCTATCCAGAGATCTAAGTCATTAATAAATATGGTGAATAGTTGAGGTTCCTGTGGGACGGCGCCATCACATCCTGCCAGTTAGATGATCTGCCCATTATCCCTGCTGTCTATCTCCTGCCACTAAACAAACGTCCGAAGCAGGTCAATAATTTCCCTAAATTCTATGAGCTTCAAGTTTAGCCAACAATCAGTTACAAGAGATTTTGCTGAGTGCTTTCCGGAAGTTCATCTGAATAACATCCATTCAGGTTCCCCTGTTCTCTACTTTAGTTACCTCCACAAAATATTTGATCAGGTTCATCAAGCATGATCTACCTTTTACAAATCCACGCTGGCTCTCTCTGATTGGCTGTCACTTTTCAAGGTGATCAGACACTCCATCTTCAAATGTACACTCTAGTAATTTCCTGACAACTGCTGTTAGGCTAACCAATCTATAATTGCCTTGGTTCTCTCGCTAACCTTTCTTTAAATAGCAGTGTGACAATTGCAATTTTCTAATTACTGATCCAGCAGTTTGCTCTCAATCATTAACAAAGGGACGGAAGGTGTTGTTTACAGCGCTATCAAGCAGTACTTACCAATAAACAACTCACTGATGCTCAGTTTGGGTTTGTCGGACCCCTCAGCTTCAGACCACATCACACCCTTTGTACAAACATGTATGATAAAGCTGCATTCCAGATGACAGTGACTGCCCTCAATGTCAGGGCAGCATTTGTCCGACTGCGGCAACAAAGAACCTTAATAAAAGTTGTGTCCATGTAAATACTGATGCAACGAAATTATGCATAATTCCTGCCATTTCCTTATTTTCATTTATAATATCACAACTGTCATTGTAATGAGACCACATTGCTTTTAATGACAATATATTTCTGAAGTTATTGTAAAAGTTTTGTAGCTCTTGCGAACTGTTTTGTCATCCTTTGCTATTCTTTGTATCTCTGCCATTCACGAAGATCTGTGCATTTTTCTTTTTGTATTTTTGCATGTTTTTGGTCTCTTTTATACTTATGATGTTCTTGTGTCGTGCACGCCAGTCCATAATAGATGAGGTTGAGTTTGGAATTGGACCATTCAATGCGGTGGTCATTGAGTTGAGCTTCCTTGATGGCAGGCTTGTGCCGTTCACTGCGTCAAGGAAGCTATGGAGACCGATAAACACAAGACCTTCCCCCTAACAGTGACCTGTTCCTCGGTGAATATCAGGGTTTCCCTCCTCGAGAAACGCACAAGCACCTGCTGTGCAGCCAACAAACCACGACCAGAACAGTAGCATGGATTGACTTGCCACGATGCACAATAACTGACGAATCAGCAGCAAGAATAATGGCATATACTGACCTCTCATGGAATATAATTAACTGACCAAGAAAAAACAGAACAAGAACATGTAATAACCTATCAGTAGTAAGATCCTGCCCACATTCCCGTTCTGCACTGCATATAAACAGACTGCTTCCACCAATTACAATTATTTCTCCAGACAATGGGCAGAGTACATGGCCCAAAACGTCGTGGTCTGTCAGTATTTCTAACAACTGCTTTTTCAAGAAAGCAACTGCTGTTCTCAGCGCAAAGGCACGTGATGTAAAACCGTAAAATGGTCTGACTCAAATGTTGAATATTTTAGTTTTCTATTTCCCTGTAGCACCTAGATATGCTACATTTACAACTGTGCTCTACCCCCTCACCCGCCCCCCACCAGCCTCCCCTCACCCATTTACTAGTTTAAGGTTCCTGTAACAACCCTATTTATCCTTTATTCTGGGACCCTGATCCCAACCCGATTCAGGTGCTTCACATTCCAACAGAATAGTTATTTAATATCCCAGTACAGGTGCCAGGGTCCTTTGAAAGGTAACAGCTCTTTCCAACATCATAACCTTCAAGCACGTGTTCATCTCCCTGATCGTTTATTTTTCCTATGCCAATGTGCAAGCGGCTTGTATAATAATCCAGATATTATAATCCTTGAGATCTTCTTTTATATTTCAGCTCCTGGTACTCTCCGAAAAGAACCTCTTGCCTACTCTTTGCAATGTTGTTTATGCCTAATTGGTCCACAACGACTGGATATTTCCACCCCAATCTTGCATTCTGATTTGAGATAACCCTCACTTCGCACAAGTTGGGAAAATACTGTGTGGGACTGTTAATGCCCTAATTATTGAATCACTTAAAAGTATCACATTATGCACCACTCCTCCTCCTTTTGAACAGCTTCCTATTCGAAGGTATCACGGTCAACATTGTGGCTGTCCTTCTAACAGTCTTCATCCTGATCTTCACAAATAGACAGTACTTTGTTCCTGTTCACTTCTGTATATCCTCGTTCTCCATTACATCTGGATTTCAAATCTGTACACTATAAGCTGCAACAACCTCATTCTGATCCTGCAGCTCTCGACAAGGTGTGACTGAAATCTGCAGCAAACTGTCAAATACTCTTCTTGCTATCATATGTGTTGGTGTTTTTCCAATTCCCACAACAGCTCTATGATCCTGAGCCAGAGAGGTTCCAGGTTGAGATATCTACTACAGACAAGTTCCCTCGGTTCAGTTCCATTCTCTACAAATTCCAATATCCAGAAAAAAACCTGCTCTGCCAGAACTTAGTCTGTCTTTATTTTAGAGGTAAAATTATTTGTTGATGCATTTTAGCTTTAACACTATTTTACTGGTTAGCTAACGCCGAAACACTAAGCACTCATCAATTAACATAGTCCGTATTTACAACTTACCCACGCCCTCTCACACTCTGACCTGACAATTGCTTCACTGAGTGAGTTTGTCCCTCTATTTGCCAGGTGTCTGTCTCTCAGCCCCTTCCAATAGGCTGTGCTACTGCTGGCTGTGGCGCTCTTTTAAACCGGTTGCTCTAGTCACTGACTCCAGTTTAACAGACAAAACAGAACACCTCCATCCGAACGCTCACCCTCTACTACCTAGAAGGACGAGGACAGCAGATGCATGGGAACACCATCTGCATGTTCTCCTCCGAAGCACACACCATCCTAATTTGGAACTATATAACCGGTCCTTCACTGTCGCTGGGTCAAATCCTGGAAGTCCCTTGCTAACAGTACTGTGAGTGTACTGAAAGCGCATGCACTGCAGTGGTACAAGAAGGCGGCTCACCACCATCTTTGCAAGGGCAGTTCGGGATTGGTAATAAATGCTGTCCGAGCCCGAAATTCCCACCCCCTGTGAAAGAATAAAAAATACCTCCTTTTACCCCTCTGCACCGAATTCTTACTCTGAGCAAACTCTAACTTCCCACTATGTTCATAATGTATTCAGTTAACATTGCAATCTTTGTTTACACTCTGCCTTACCAGAAGTCTAAATATAGAATCATAGAAAATAGGAGTAGGCGTAGGCCAGACAGCCCTTTGGAGCCTGCTCCACCATTCAAAAAAAGTAATGGCCTATCATCTAATTCAGTACTCTGTTCCCGTTTTTCCCCATATCACTTGATTCCTTTTGTATTAAGAAAGATATCTATCTCCTTCTTGAATATATTTAGAGATCTGTCATCCACTGCCTTCTGTGGTAGAGAATTCCACAGGTTCACCACCTTCTGAGTGAAGACATTTCTCCTCATCTCGGTTCTAAATAGCATACTCCATATCCGGAGACTGTGACCCGTGGTTTTGGACTCTCCAGCCATCGGGAACATCCTCCCTGCATGTAGCCTGTCTAGTACTGTTCGAGTTTTATAGGTTTCTCTGAGATCCTCTCTCATTCTTCTAAACTCTAGTGAATATAGTCCGAGTCGATCCGATCTCTCTTCATACGTGAATCCTGCCATCCCAGGAATTAGCCTTGTAAATCTACTTTGCACACTCTTAATGGCAAGGGCATCCTTCCTCAGATAAGGAGACCAAAACTGCACACAATGCTCTAGGTGTGGTCTCACCAAAGCCCTGTATAGGTGCAGTAACATCTTGCTCCTTTACTCAAATCATCTTGCAATGACGTCCAATATTATATGCTTTTTGAGGCACATTCGAGATACAACAGTCCAGACAGTTTCCAGCTGACAGTAATTACCCGAGTTCGCACAATCACAGCTGATTGACAGCTTACTGCTAACCTGACTTACCCTGTTAACTGCGAACAATGAACTGCCTTGCAGTTTGGTTTTTAATTCCAAGCGAATTGCTAAATGTTACGGCTAGATTTAAGTCTTAGCCACTAATTACCAAATTCCAAACTTCCCACTCTGCTGACAACACATGCAGCTAAAGGTACAGTCTATGCTTGCACACTTTGCCTTAACTCTACCTTACTGCATTGCAGAAGAAAATTCCCCATGCAGGCAATTGCAGTTCAAGAGGACGGTCCTGACACCGGTTTCAAGGGCAAATAGAGTTGAGCAATAACTGCCACCTCTGCCAGAGATGTCCACATCCGCATAAAGAAAAGCAGCTCCGAAATGGGCTTGTTTTGTATTTGTTCTCCAGATCTTCTATAGCTCATCTATCAAACCCCTTAACCATTTTAAACACATCAACTAGATAAGCTGTAATCCTTCTAAACTAAATCTATTACAAACAAAGTTTATGCAACTTATCTTCATAATGTACCGTTTAAAGCATTGTTGCCATTCTAGTGACACTGTCCTGAACAACCTCCACAGCCAATGGTTTTGTGAAGTGCCGTGCCCAAACGTGACAACAGATACAACTGAATCATCACATCCTTCATCGTTTACATTCCAAAATCCAAGAGATAAAGACCAACAATCGATTAGCGTTTGCAAGAAGAGCTGTTAATTTTTGAGTGTTCAGCCAACTTCTTAAAGAGGTCCTGTAGTAATTATTGTGATGAAAGTACACAGACCTGAAACATAACTCTCTTGCTCTCTCCACAGATGCTGCTAGCCCTGCTCAGTATTTCCAATATTTTCTGTTTTATTTCAGGTTTCCAACATCTGCAGTATTTTGCTTTTGTGTTGCTGTGGTAATTCTAATTGTTTTTTGATAGATAATTTGTGTAAAGTATGGATAGATAATCATGTACATAAGATTCAACTTTTATACCCATTTTCTATTTTGCTGTTTCTATGCAGAGGATGATTTATAAATTATTTGGATTTGGATTCGTTTCCAATACAGGGAAACATGGACCTCGATTGGTTGATGGGACGAACAGATGCTCTGGCCGGGTGGAGGTGCTGCATGGAGACCAGTGGGGGACGCTGAGTGACATGTACTTTGATCTGGAAGACGCCAACGTGGTCTGTGAGCACTTGCAGTGTGGGACAGTAACCTCAATCCCGGGAGGAGCTCACTTTGGGAAGGGAGCCGGTCCAGTGTGGAAGGAAAGTTACAGGTGTCGGGGGAATGAGACGCGATTGTGGGAGTGTCCTGTTTCATCCTGGGATCAGTTTAGCTGCTCCCATGAAAATGACGCCAGTGTCATCTGTACGGGTGAGTCATCTCAGTCAATTGAACTGAAATACACCAACTGTTCTGCTGTCAAGCATCATTAACTATTTCCACAGGTCGCTGATTCACTAGTTTTGCTGATCCCATGCTTCCTTCGACACTAAGATTCTGAGATGTGTTTGTCGGTTTATTGGTCTGAATTAAATTACAAATGAATCAAAGAGCTTCACTCCAGTAAACATTGAATACATACAATGTCTCGTGATTAGTACTTATCGCTCATATAATATCTCTTTTGTGGTAAATCTAGGGCATTATTCAAGGGCTATAGAATCAACAATTTGCTCCCAGGACCACTGCCATAGAATGGAAATTTTGCTCGAGCATTGAAACTGTTCTCAATGTTGGCCGTTCAAATATGAATTATCATGGAATTCTCTGCAAAGATCAGCTGTGCAATAGAAAAAACTGTGAACTTGTTTCCAACTAAATAGCATGAGATAAATTTTAATTTCCATTACATTAAGGGCAATAAAATGATAGTGAGTGAAGTAACTCGTTATTTCACCAATATGCCATGTCTTTGATTATTTCACAAACTTGATGTAAATTACAATTCTCCCAGTTATCCCTCAACCAGCGCCCTCTTATAACAGATTATCTGCTCAGTTAACTGATCGCTGTCCGTTTGACATTGCTCAACGCAAATTGCTCCCACGTTTCACAATTTAAAATATAGGTAATAAAAACAGTAAGTGCTGAAAATACTCAGAAGTTCTGGCAGCATCTGCGGTGCAAGAAACAGAATCAACCTTACAGTTTGCAGATCTTTCATCAGAACTTAGAGATTTAACAGTTTTTAAAGAAAGGGGAAAGCAAGGAAAGAACGAAAGGAACAATCTGTGATATGGTGGAAGGCAGGAAGAATTAAATGGTAAATGGGACAATGCAAGGCAGAAAGAGATAGGAATGGGCCAAGTGAAAAACACATTTCGAGAGGAGCTGCAAATTGGAAGGCAAGACATCGTCCAAAAAAGGGGAGGGAATCTTTCCTGAAATTGCTGAATTCAGTGTTCATTCCAAAAGCCTGTAAAGAGTCTAGTGGAAAGAGGAAGTGCTGTTTCTCAAACTTATGTTAATCTTCATTGGAACTGTGTCGGAGAAAGAGGAGAGAGATGTCAGAGTGGGAGCAGAATAAATAATGAAAAGGACAGGCAACTGGAAGCTAAAGGTAAAGCTTGCAGACTGAACAAAGGTGTTGTGCAAAGTAAGCACTCAATTATGTTTGGTGTCCCAATGTAAAGCAGACGGTATCATGATCAGTCAATACAGTGAATACAGTATACTAAAGAGAAGGCAGTACAAGAAAATCGCTGTTTCACTTGGAAGCAGTATTTGGCGGCTTGGATGGTGAGAAAGGTGGAGGTAACAGGGCAGTGGCTGCACCTCCTGCGCATTCATGGGAAGGTCCTGGGGGAAGGGGTGCTGAGAATGATTGAAGAGTGAATCAGAGTGCCACAGAGCGAATGGTCCCTTCAGAATGTTAAACGTGGAGGGAAGGGGAAGATGTGCTTTGTCGTGGCACCACATTAAAGGTGGTGGAAATGGTGGAAGATGATCTGTTGAATATGGAAGCTGATGGAGTGGAAGATGAGGAGAATCAGAATCCTATCATTATTCCGGGAGGGGGAAAGGGTGAAAGCAGACGTTTGGGGAATGGAATGGACGTGCTTGAGGGCCCTGTCAACCATGGTGGGTGGATGAGGAGGTGAGGAGAGTCCTCGGTTGAGGAAAAAGGAATACATATCTGGAACCACTGGTATGGAAGTTTGCATCACCAGACATTGCAGATGGAGCAAGTGAAAAAATGTGATAGAGTAATTCGAAGAATTGGGGTGTGAGGAAGCATAGACAAGGTAACTGTGAGAGTCACTGGGTTTACTCTTTATATTAGTTAATAACCTATCCCCAGAAGCAGAGACAGAGATGTTGAGGAAGAGAATGGAAGAGTTGAAGATGGACCATGTGAATATAAGGAGGTTAAACTGGAAGAAAAGTTGATGATATTTTCAAGTACAGGGCGAGAGCTGGAATATCAGTGCATGTGGACAGGAGGACGGCCTTCAGTCCCTCGGCTATCACCTACAGTTCATTTTACCCTCTGTCCCCAGTTCAGCAACCGTAAGCTACTCGGTACGTCTCTAAAATGTATTTACAGAGAAAAGGTAATGGTGAAAATGATCTTTCAACAAGCCTTCTGAACAATGATGACAGGAATAGTAACCATTAATATTAATGACTTTTCGGGTGGCATTAAATTCTGAGATATTTTGCTTCAGTTTCACCATTCTCAATCTGTTTCATGTTGTAGATGAAAATTGGTCACTAATTCTGACTAACGGGGGAAGCTGGTGTGATGGGAGAGTGGAGATTTACTACAATGGCAGCTGGGGGAGATTGCAGGATAGACACTGGACCCTGAATGATGCCAATGTAGTCTGTACACAGCTGGGTTGTGGTGAAGCGACAGCCGCTTATAACTATTCAAAGGACGGAGAGAGTGAAGGACCCATCTGGGTGAATGATGTCCAGTGTGAAGGAAACGAATTGCAGCTCCAGAACTGCATCTTATTCACATTGAATTCGTCTCTCACTGACAGTATGGATGTAGGGGTCCTGTGTTCAGGTAAGCAAATTCTTCACTGCTTTTACAAAAACATAAAAGTGAAATGTCTAATCTGCTGAGAAAAGTGATAATATCGGTTACTTGTTCCTGGGTTTCTCAAAGCAGTAATTTCACTCGAGGAGAGTCGGAGAGGATGGTGGGCGGTCGGGGAGCTGGGGTGGTGTACAGAGAGAGAGGACACGGACACAATTAAACAGCAAGAACGTTTGTATTACAGAAATTTCAATTAACACATACATCACAAGGGGTTTAACAGGAATGTAAACGGAGAGAAAACTGACACAGAGCCAAACAAAGAGATGTTAGAGTGGGTGACGAAATGTTTAGTCAGATGAAAGCAAAATACTGCGGATTCTGGAATTCTGAAACAAAAACAAGAAATGCTGGATTCACTCAGCAGGTCTGGCAGCATCTGTGGCAAGAGAAGCAGAGTTAACGTTTTGGGTCAGTGACCAGAAACGTTAACTCTGCTTCTCCTTTCCACAGATGCCGACAGACCTGCTGAGTGATTCCAGCATTTCTTGTTATTGTTCTTAGTCAGATGGTTGGATTTGAAGAGCCGGAGACACGGAAATATTTCTGGTGGAAATTCAGATCTGGGGGTTAGATGGTTAAAGGCAAAACTGAAAGTGGTGGGCAATTGAAGTGGGTGAAGTGCAACAAGCTGTATTCAGAAAAAAGCAGAGCTCCTGAAATGATTCAGGCTGGAGATGGTTATACTGATGCAGGGGGAGAGCATGAAGGTGTCTGAACATGAAGATCATATTTGGAAACTCTGGGTATTGATCGCAGGGAAACCAGTAGATCGTCGAGTGCCATGGCGTTCCTGAGAGGAGCTTCATGTAGGGAAGGCAACAAAACTTTGGATGAGCTGATGTTTCTGGAGGATGCAAGATGGGTGATCGCCCAGGAGAACATTGAAATATTCGATTCTGCAGGCAACAAAGCATGGGTGAGCATTTCAGCAGCAGATGGGCTGAGGCAGGAAGGGAGGTGAATGATGATAGAGGTGAAAGATAACGGCCTTATGAGAAAGAGAATACGGAATTGGATTCTCAGCTGTGGTATCAAATCCGGCGCCAAGCTTGCAATCAGTTCGACTGTATAGTATATAAGTGGAGGTAGCTGTGTGGGAGTTGGTCTGGTGCTAGTTTCATTAGATTGTGTATAAAAGTAGACAGATGTTTTGGACTAGACACTTTAAAGTTTCATTGTGTGGCATGTTAATGCATGCATGTGTTCTGGGGATGTTGCATTATGCAGAGTGTAGTTTAGTTTTGTTTAGTTTAGAGATACAACACTGAAACAGGCCCTTCGGCCCACCGAGACTGTGCCGACCATCAACCACCCATTTATAATAATCCTGCACTAATCCCATATTCCTACCACATCCCCATCTGTCCCTATATTTCCCTACCACGGCTAGGGGCAATTTATAATGGTCAATTTACCTGCCAACCTGCAAGTCCTTTGGCTTGAGTGTGGGCAGATGTTTTCGGGTTGTTCCAATGAACATTTATTTGCATACGACATGTGGAACTTACAACATATGAGATAGTTAATGATTCAGATTTGATACCGATTGGTTACAGTAAGCATTTTCTTCGGACACTGCGGAAATCAATACATTCCAGCGTTTCACGTCAGAAGTTTACAGTGCTGAATGGTTATTACACACTCAGTCACTGGACAGAGTCGAGTATGTCATCTTGTTCTTCAGTTAGGTAGATGTTAAGCTCCACCCAACATTTATGCCCACCTACAGAAGCCATGTGTCTTCTCCTTGTCTTCTACTTCTGTATCTGATGGGTCACATTGCTGATGTTTATTCTCCAAAGTGCCTGACGCAATTAGTCCAATCATTTTTGTCCAGTCCAGATTAAATACTGGTTTCTGTTCAGCCGGGAGGTCTGCACATCGACAGTTCAATTGCCCGTAGGCGCTTCCTGATCCTGTCCAACATTTTGCAGAGAGATCCTGTTTTCTGCCCTCTTTGGTCCGGTCCAACAGTCATATATTGATAGAATTAGTCGTTTAGTTCATTGATTTTTTACAGACAATCGCAATTGCTAATGTCCCTCACATGTTTCGTTTGCTCATTTAACATAATTGCAGCAGTCTGTCTGGACAGACAGGTCTGCATCTTCTCTGTTCAGACATGCGGTTTATGTATCTAAAATTACTCAAATATATTCCTTGTCAAAGACAGAGTCCCATCCTTTCAAAGGTAAGTGATTCTCTTATGCAATTAATATTAAATTGATTTATGATAATGTTAATAATGTTATAATCAACACAACCCTAGAACGTAGTTCCACACGAAGATACTGCATATTGCAAGGCTGATGTTTAAGGGTAGGACTTGTGGACCTTACATTCTCCAATATGAAGTGGAGTAATAAAGTAATCATGAAGTAATAAATAGCATGGATTAAACTGCTGGTCTTGCCAGTGACACCAACATTCCCTGAAATAATTGAAAAACATAAAAAGGCACGGTGACATGTGGGGAACTATCTGGTAATATAATCCTGAATGTATCAGTCGCATAAAGCATCATTGGGTCCTCTTCATCTTCACTAAATCCTCCTGTTTGACAAAGATTATCCAGGAAGCCAAAGAAAACGCACAGCAAATATTCTCCATCATAAATCTTCCTCCTGAACCACTCCCCTGCCTCATCCACCTGAACTCCAAAAATAATTGAGAGGAGCTCATAGACTTTTTGTCACAAAGTTCAAAAACATCCGTTCAGTCACCTCCCTTTCTTCCCCAACCCATCAGGCCTAACTTCCTATCAGTTCCCACCCCCATCCCATACGATCACCCTGAATTCACATTTCTTGTTTCTCTCCTAGAATCCTTCACTCTCTCTCTGAACCTGTGCTGTTGATGGTATCCACATTTTGCTGTCTACACCTTATTTCTATTAAACTACTGAACACAAACATTCCCTTCCTGGGTTCCATATTAGCTGGCAATATTAACGATTCTCTTTCTCTCTCTCTCTCTCTACATTTTCAGGCTCCTCTCCATCAAATCAGCAGTCATCACACCTCTCCTCAGAAAGGAACCATTGACCACCTGTCCATGCAGGTTACTGCCCAGCTCCAACTGATCGTACCTCGCCAAAGTCCTTGAATGTGTTGTCGCCTCCCAAATCCATGCTCATCTTATATGAAGCTGCATGTTTCAATTACGCAAATCAATTTTCTATCCACACCACAGGCCGAAAACAAATGACATCCGAAGTGATTGTGACAAATATAAACGATTCCACCTCCTCTTTCTTGACTTGTCTCAAATTTTTATATGATTGATCATGAAATACTTGTCCAATTCCTCCCCATTAACACACGGCTGGGTGGGACTGCACTCAGCTGGTTCTAGTATTATCTGTACAGTCATGGTCAGAAAGTTGCCAGCAATGGTTTCTCTTCCTGCTTCTGCAAAGTCACCTATAGTGTCACCAGAGGATCGATCCTTTGACACTTCATTACTCATTTACATGCTGCCTTTCAGTGATATCCGCAAACAAAGCCTCAGTTTCCACATGTATCTCACTGTATCCAACTCTACCTCACATTCAACACTCTTGAGCCCTCCAATGCCTGTACACTGTGAGAATTCCAGGCTGACATTCAGTACTGCATCAGCAGAAAATTCCTGCAACTCAGTATTGAAAAGATAGAAAACATCAGTCCCCATCGCATGTTTCCTTGCTGCCAACTCCATTTCTCGCCATGCCAACTGTCTGTCACTCAGCCAGACAGCTTGTAATCTTGGTGTTATATTTGACCCCAGGGTGATCCTCCTATCAAATCTCCATATCCTCATTAACACTGTCTATTTTCACCTCCATGACATCACCCGCATTTGCCCTTATCTCGTCTTGTCGATAGCGTTGTTCCCTCCAGACTCGATGATGCTAATGCAATCCTGGCTGGCTTCACTAGTTACAACCTCTGTAAGCTCCGCTGTCTCGACCATTTGCCACTCAGGCATCTGCCCTCTGCCCACTGACCTACTTTGCCCAGCAACGAGAGGTTTTAAAATTCTCATCCTTGTTTTCAAATCCCTTCCTGGCCTCACAGCTCCTGTCTTTGCAATCGGCTCCAGACTGGCAGCTCCCAGTTCTGGCTTCTTGAGCATTCCTGGTTTTAATTGTGCACCATTGGCGGCCGTGCCTTTATTTGCGAAGGTCACATGCTCTAGAATTACTTGCTTAAATATCTCTGCCTGTCAACCAGTCTTTCCTGCTTTAAGACGTTCCATAAAAACTAACTCTTTGACTTAGCTTTTGGTCATCTGACCTAATATATTTTTCTGTGCTCTGTGTTAAAATGTCTTTGATATCACTCCTGTATCGCGCCTTGGGATGTTTAATTACGTTAATGGCGCTAGATAAATGCAAGTCACTTGTAATTGAAGATGAGGGAAATAGGAGATGGCAGTAAATGTCTGACCAAGATAACAAATTAGGGGAACATACATGGACAAGGAACAGATACAGTTATATAACATGAGTATAAATTAACTGTGAATCGTGTGAGTGATTGCCTGTTTGACACCGTACACAGCGTTCAAAACATAAAAGGGGAACTGGAGATCAGAACTTGTCAAAGCCAGATGTAATAGCATATCTGAAACATTGCCGTTCTTTACATTCTATGTAAGAAGTAAGTGTAAACAGATATTCTGTTGTATAGTTTTATTTACCTGTCACAGGTGCTTTTCACGTTCATTTTTTGAGCTGGTGATGGTAAAATCAGTTGTATTGAGTGATGATGTGAATGTCTATTGAAAGTATAATCCTCATGTACTGTTATCCAACAGACCACGTGCAGTTAAGGCTGTCTGACGGTGGAAGCCCATGTACTGGCCGAGTGGAGATTTATTACAATGGGACTTGGGGCTCAGTTTGTGATGATTCCTGGGATCTGGCGGACGCTGACGTGGTTTGCAAACAGCTGGGTTGTGGAAAGGCATTGGACCTGGCACTTCCTGCATCTTGTGGACCAGGCTCAGGGCCAGTTTGGTTGGATGAACTGACGTGTTCCGGTAACGAATCATTTCTCTGGGAATGTCCCTCAGCATCGTGGGGTCACCACGACTGTTCTCATAAAGAAGATGTGAGGATCATGTGTTCAGGTGAAGGTGCTTCCATGTGCCCATTTTCCGTAGTGTTGTGCACGCGGTTTCACAGGGAAGATATGGCTTCGAATTGCATACAATGGACAGCACGGAATCTGGCCATTCGGACTAACTGGTCAATGTGGTGTTTACGTTGCCCACGAGTATCACCCCACATCATTGCACCTAACCCTCTTTGCATATCCTCCTGCTTCTTTCTGCCTCATGTACCTGTATAGCTTTACCTTAAAGGCATCAGTGCAAATCACCTCAGCAATTGCATGTGTTCGGAATTCAAAATTCAAACCACTCCCTAGGTAAAAAACCAAACAAATTCTCCTGAACTTCTTATTAGATTTATTCGTGATTATCCTATATTTATGATCACTAACTTCGGTCTCTGTCACTTTCGAAGTGATTAGTGCCTCTGTATCCCGAGATCTCTTTGCTGATCGACATCATTTTGACTCTTATTTTGCAAGAAGTACGTGGCCTCTTTATTCTTCCTGTCAACACTGAGCACCTTAGACTTATCTCTATTCAACTTATTTGGCAATTGTATGCCCATTCGGCCCGTTTATTAACGTATTCCCGTATTTTGTCTCTGTCTTTCTTAGTGTTAACTATATCCCCAAATTGCTGTCATCTTAAATTTTGAAATTAAGTCTCCCTTGTCTAAATCCAAATCGCTCATGTAAATGTTGAGCAGCAGTGATCCCAGCCCTGTGGAACACCACTTCCCAACTTCCACCATTCTGGGTTACCACATTGTACCCGGACGGTGTGCTTTGTAGCTGGTTTCCTATCATTCTTCCACTGATCTCTTGACTTCACAGGCTCTGACCTCAGTCATGATCCTTGTCAGAGGCCTTCTGAAAAAAAAACATGCATATTACATCGACTGCATTATCCCTGTTATCTTTCTGTAACTTCTTCAAAGAATTCAATAACGTTGTTTGTCTTTTCTGTTGTGAAATCCGTGTTGATTATTCTTTATTACTTTATGGGCTGTCAGTGTTTTTCTATCGCTTTTCTGAAATAATTACTGGAAATCAGTGAACACAACCGGTGCAGCATGTGTTGAGCTGTGCAGTATGAACATACAACGAGTTATCAATCTAACTATCTGGATATTTCTTGTGTCATTGACAGAGCACAAAGAGCTGCGGCTGGTGAATGGGAAGCATCGCTGTGAGGGGAGAGTGGAAGTGTTCTACAATGGCACCTGGGGAACAGTGTGCTCGGATACACTTGTTGAACGTGTTGCAGAAGTGATCTGTAAACAATTACAGTGCGGTCCTCTCAGTTCGATCGATTATTATGCTCAGTCATTCGGAGAAGGATCCGGACCCATTTGGCTCGATGGGATGGAATGTATTTCACACGAATCGTTCCTTTGGCAATGTCAAACAGAACCGTGGGGTAAACACAACTGTGAACACAGGGAGGATGCTGGTGTTGTTTGTTCAGGTAACACAACAAACCTCTAAATGTGCGAGTGTCATTTCAAACATTGGTGTGTGATACAGTCAGCATGTTTCTCTTCTCAACAGAAGCAAAAGTAACTGAGGAGCAGCCCCACAGATCAAAGGACTGCATTCGAGAATATGATTGTAAACGTGGGCTTTCACCAGGTGCTACTTCCTCTTTATTATACCAACTATCTGACATGTACTACTTTCTTATACTACATCAATAATAACCATTGATTCTCTTTGCCAGATTCTGGACATTGGTTGCGCCTGTTTGGAGGTAACACCAACTGCTCCGGGAGAGTTGAGATATTGTGCAATAACAGCTGGGGCACGGTGTGTGATGACTCCTGGGATATGGCCGATGCCAATGTTGTCTGCAGACAGCTGGATTGTGGTCACGCTCTTTTGGCCCCAGGAGGAGCTACTTTTTCCCAGGGTGACGGTGTTATCTGGCTGGATGAGGTGAAATGCACTGGAAGCGAATCTTCTCTGGCCGACTGTCCTTCTTCATCGCCGGCTCAGTCTGACTGTGAGCACAAGGAAGATGCCAGTGTGATTTGTTCCGGTGAGGGTGACAGGGTTTGGAGAGTGGGGTTAGGGTTCATTGTTTTGTTAAATTGACTCACTAGTTCCAGAAATTAAGCACAGTATTTATCGTTTAAATGGAAAGTGCTGAAATTTCATCCTCCTGAACCTTTTGTACAATATACTCCACAGGGCTCGATGTGCCTCCAATTGCTGTCCCGTCCACATCTGCAGGTACTTACCATTATTAGTATCCTCGCCAGCGTTAGGGTTTGAATTAGTTGAATTGGTATTGTAGTCATTTTCTCAAGATGCTATGAGCACTTTCTCACTGACTGGAATATCTTTTCCTCACCGCATATTTCAAATGGTCTGGTTGAAATTCAGCTAATTCCAGATTCTGGCTGGACCTGAACTGTCGTGTTCTCATCAGAAACATGGGGGCACTGTCTCTGTAATTTAGACTGGCTCACACTTCCCTCTGGTGCAATGTGCACCACACATATTGTGGAATGTTCAGTCTGACTTATTGCCCGGAAGCAGTGGATATAATTATTAACTCCCTTTTGTAAATATGTTATTGTGCAAGACGGACTGTGTATGTGTTAAACCTTTCTGTATTATTGTCATTAAGAACAGGGATATAAAACTACTTCCATCCTAGTTGCGGTCGGCTTCGGAGTTCTGCTAATCTGTGTGTTGATCTCACTGATGGTGGTTATACAGAAAAAGTCAATCAGAAGAGGTGAGGTTCATATCTTACCGCGGATCCAACGAAAGATCCCAGATATTGTGTCATATGCATGCAAAACTCTCGTTCCTCACAGATTTCTATGGACTGTCAAGTGGCCTTGTTAGAAACACATTTTTTTTTTTTTTTGCTGATTTTCTCCATTCAATGTGCTAAGGATTTGGTAAAATGTGACATTTAAAATGGAGAATGATTTGAAGTGTCCACATTCACTGTGAGAGTTCAGCACATCATACATGAAATTCTGGAAGAATTTACTTATTGTAACAAAGGATCCGGAAGTTTACTTCAACTTTTTAAGCTGTGCATTCAACTATTTACTTGTCTGGTAATCTTCCTTAATCCATTGGTTATCAGTTCCAGCCTTTCAGATTCCGGCTCTGGGCATCCAATATCGAGCTGTCTAACCGTGTCTGACTGTTATTTTGACAGGTGATACTTGTATAGGACCTTCTGTATTCACCAGCGGTGCTTCAACATTCCAAAACGACGCTTCCACTCATATTTCACCCATCCAAATCACTCCTGATTTATTATAAGAAATGGGACGCTTAATAAATGACACTTTTCATAATAATATAAAGTTCCTATAGAAATAGACCTCTCTCTCTAAAGAAAGATTCTGTATCTGGGACAGCATAGGCGCCTAGCACTGCCAAGGACCCGACCAGAACAGGCTCTGTAACAAGACAGTCCTAAAGCTGATAAGATCGAGCCTTGTAACCTCACTAGACAGGCAATCGTTTACAAACGATCACAAGCAGGAGATCAGGTCATAGAGTCATAGATTAATAGAGTTATTCAGCACTGAAACAGTCCCTTCGGCTCAGCGTATCTCTGCCGGCCATCAGGCACCTATCTATTCTAATCCCATTTTCCAGCACTTGGCCCATGGTGTTGTATGCAATGGCATTTCAATTGTTCATCTAAATACTTCTGAAATGTTGTGAGGGTTCCTGCCTCTACCACCTCTTCAGGCAATGTGTTCTAGACTCCAACCATCCTCTGGGTGATACTTTTCCCCTCAAATCACCTCGATATATCCTTCCCCTTACCTTAAAACGATGCCCCCTGGTTGCCGACCCCTGCACTAAGGGAAAAGTTTTCTTCCAATCTATCCTATCAATACCCTTCATAATTTTGTATACCTCAATCATATTCCCTCCTCAGCCTTCTCTGTTCTAAAGAAAGCAACCCCAGCCTTTCCAGTCTCGCTTCATAACTGAAATGCTCCTACCCAGGCAACATCCTGGTGAACCTCCTCTGCACCCTCTCCAGTGCAATCGCATCCTTCCGACTGTGCAGTTCCCAGAACTGTGCACAGTACTCCAGCTGTGGCCTAACTAGCGTTTTATGCTGCTCCATCATAACCTTTCTGCTCTTATATTATGTGCCTTGGCTAATAAAAGCAAGAATCCCATGTTCTTTCCGAACCACCTTATCTTTCTATGCTGCTGCCTTCAGTGATCTATGGACAAGTACACCAAGGTCCCTCTGACTCTCTGTACTTCCTATGGTACTACCATCCATTGTATATTCCCTTGCCTTGTTACTCCACCTAAAATGCATCACCTCACCCTTCACAGGATTAAATTCAATTTGCTGCTCCCTTGCCCATCTTACCAGCCCATCTATATCGTCCTTTAATTTAAGGCTTTCTTCCTCACTATTTACGACACCACAAGTTTTGGCATCATCTGCAAACTTACTCCTCATACCTCCTATATTCAGGTTTAGATGATTAATGTTCACTACAAACAGCAAGGGTCCCAGCACCGATCCCCGTGGTACATCACTGGTCACAGGCTTGCACTCAATAAAACAACCCTCGACCATTACTCTCTGCTTCCTACCACGCAGCCAATTTTGGATCCAATTTGTCAAATTGCCCTGGATCCCATTGGCTCTTACCTTCAAAAGGGAAATATTGAGAGTTCAGGGCTAAAATGTTCCCACAGAGTTGAAGGGTTAGACGAACAATTCCAGGGATATTGTGGGTGTCAAGGGATATGGAGGATTGGATAAGGATCAAAAAGGAGGCTACTGGCAGATTCAGAGCGCTGAAAAACAGCGGACTCCCGAGAGGAGTACAGAAAGTATAGGGGGTACTTAAAAATTGAATTCGGAGAGCGAAGAGGGGGCATGCAATAACACTGGTGAGGAAGATCAAGGGAACGCCCAATGCATTTTTTAAAAGTATATCAAGGGCAAGAGGATAACCAGGAAAAGAATGGGACTGATTAGGGATCAAAATGGCCGTCTGCAATGTGCAGGCAGAGGTCGTAAATTCGGCTTTAATGGATTACTTTTCATCTGTGTTCACCATGGAGACGGCCGATGGCGGTGTCGAGATCAGGGTTTGTGAAGTACTTAAACAAATTAGCATTGAAAGGCAGCAAGTGTTTGTTGTTTTAGCGGGCTTAAAATAGAAAAATCCCCAGGCCCAGATGAGATGTGACTTAGGCTGTTAAGTGAGGTAAGGGAAGATCCAGCAGGGGCTTTGACAGACATTTTCAAATCCTCGCTGGCCACAGGAGATGGACCAGAGGATTTAAGGACAGTGAATGTCGTACCATTATTCAAGAAGGGTAGCAGGGGTAAACCAGGTAATTACAGGCAGGTGAATCTAACGTCAGTGGAAGGGAAAATATTGAAACAATTTTGAGGAACCTGATTAATCTCCAATTGGAGAGGCAGGCATTAATCAGGGACAGTCAGCATGGCTTTGTTAGGGAGAGATCGCTTCTAACAAACTTGATTGAAATTTTTTCCTCAGTCAACACATTTGTCCTCAGTCTGCTGCAGGTGAACATAGGGATATGCAGTAAAATTGACACATAGACATGCACGAAAATACGCACAACAAAACTACTCCACATTCACTGTATCCGACTTTGTCCCTTTACTCTCTCTGTCTCTGTGATTTGGATGTGTTCGCAGATAATTTACTGTTCAACGCTCATGGGTTGCAACTAAACTTTCATCTTCCCACCCTCCATCTGACAGGTTCTGTCACTAGTGGCAAGGGTTCACCGGCTGGTTTATACCAAGCAATTTATGAAGAGATTGGGAATATTCCACCTGGCAAGGATTCCTATCAGATCCGGCGTTCAGGTCTGTGTTTTATATTTCATGCCGAATGTTCACAAGACAAATGTCACTTCCAAATATCTACCCCATGTTAATGGTCAGTTTACTGACTGAACACTGTCAGAAATCCGCTCGCTATCCCCAGGTGAAGGAGTCATATCACAGTGAGAATGTGTCTATATCTGTGCGTATAGCAAGATTAGCAATGGGTTTGAGAAGATTTCCGCCCGTTGCTACTGCTTCAAGAACGTGATTTCTGTTTGTTTGTAACTATCATGTCATTTTATTCCATTTAAGCTAGACCATAAATAGTCACTGCTCTCAGGAGGAGACAGTCACATTGACTCAGAGTTTATTTCTCTAAGTGACTGGATTTCTGGATCAGAAACACGCTTCCATCAGGAACTCCTAAACTGAAGTCGGTGGTTCCTGCAAAAACATATCCCAACACTTTGTATTCTGAAGTTTAACATTAATCTACAAATTCTTTTTCACAATACTGGGGCAACAACACTAGCAAATCGATAAAAGTTTTGTCTTGCGATATATTTGGAGGGCAATTTAACCATTGAGATTAATTTCTCAGGTTGCAAAAAAAAACAGTAAAGAACAAATCCGTTATTCGTCTCCTTTCACTCTTTACACTTTTCTGCCCCATTATCCGGGGTGGGGTTCGGTTTTAAAGCCACCACCATCCGTTTGAGACTCTGAAATTGAAAGAAACGCGGACAGAATGGAGGGATTCTGGATTATGAAACTGTGCGAACTGATTATGTTTTACACTATTGTCTCTGCTCTGATGTCTGAAATCTGACCCACCAGCTGTTTTAACTGCTCGCTGTATGAGCCAACATTCATGGTCCATTCCTAGTTGCTCTTGAACCACTGCAGTCCCTGTGATAAATGTTTTACAACCGTGTCAGACACAAAGTCCCAGGACATTGTCACCAGATGATGACGGTGTTATGTTATTTGCTGGAACGTCCCAATCGATCTCTCCAATAACCATCCATGTTTGTGTTTAACAGTTACTGATTCCATTGAGTCCCTAAATCGGATTGAATATTACACCAGTCACAGTTTGGGTGATACGGATCCTGGATCAGAAAATCCTGAAGGGAACTCCTCCAGTATTCAGGGTGGGTACATTTTTATTTGTTACCATCACGTTTTTTTAATCCATCACGCAGTCTGTTATCTAAAATCAACAACTAAATATATCAGAACTTAATCGCTGTAAAATGATGCTGCTGAATGCATGGGGATTTGCTGAGGGATTTTAGTTTTTAAGAAAGGAGAAATAATTTGGATGTCTGCAAAATAATACCGATTGCAACCAATACTTTAATGGAATGAAACATTCAATTATTGTGATTTCTGACACTGTTGTGTGGGCGGTGAAATGTGACATTTGTGTGTATGTTGAATGGGTGATTCAATGGGACAGATGTGACTTTAAAACGGAGGGCAGAATTTTGTCACACAGTGGCGACAGACTGGGAGGGAAATTGCCGCTGGATAGCAGTGCAAAGGAAGCCCGACGTATTTACTCTGTTAAGTGATATTCCTGGAAGCGGCCGAGCTGGTGGGTGGAGGCTGCACTTTAAGGCACTGGGCAGGCAATTGAGTCAATAAACAGGAAATTCATGGCAATTTTCCAAACCATTCACAATTTAATGAAAGGTGACAACAGTTTTCAGAGACTCGCCATCTATAAGGAGGGGGAAGGACAGAGGAAGGTCAGTTTTGGCTGTGAAAAGCATTGTGGCACTGGAGGGAGGGGGAGAGATACTGTATCGCGGTATTGGCAATCTGGAGGCTGACCTATCTTGGCGATCATAACAGAGGTATTTAGGATGAGCATCCTCTCCGACTTGAAACTTACCTACACCAAGTAAAAAGAATGGAGACCTTGAGAAGTGAGTGCAGCAATTTACAATAGGTCTACGCCACGCCGGGTTTGAGGCCTCCCATTGTGGAGGAGAATGAGAGATGGAAGCAGCTGCAGTCCCCAGGAGTTGGGCTGCAGCACCCAGATAGGGACAATAATCATGAGGCTGGAAAAGAGTGTGGATGAGCAGGGCACACAGCCGCAAAAACCAGCTTCTTGAGTGCAGAAGATGCTACCCACCAGAGAGGGCTTACCATCAGAGGCTCTGCTTCCTGCAAATATCGGAACAGCAGTGTCACTGAAGATTGTGCTTCTCCAAGAAGGTGGGCACTGAGCTGTGCTCCATGGTGTAGGAACATCTGAACAAATGAGTGAGGCACCCCTTCTCTAATTTAATTTTTATCATTTGTGACATTTAAGGCTGTCAAATTAATGTTAGGCACTGCACTCACCTTGTCATACTATATCAGGGCATTGATCCCGTTCCTGCACTGAAACCTCTGACATGGGACTACCTCACGGCTGCTCACTCCCTGCTCAATCTCCTGCCATGCCCTCCCCACCTGCCTCGCTGGCCTCCTCCTCCGGTCCCGATGGAAAAGCGCTTCCCTCCTTGCCCTTGCTGCCTGGAGGAGCACTTCCATGGAGGCATGCGAAAACCTGGGCGCCAACCTTGCTCTGGCTGCTGCCATCTGCCAAACATGCAGGTTGTCAGTCTCCCAACCAATATCCTACACTGCCCCTTCCTTTCAATCGATTACAGGCTGCATTTTAAACATAGCATGAGCTATGACTCGCCTATCGTGACACGACACGGTCCCATCATTCGCCAGCCTCTAATCTCACTACGGCTGAAGATCACAGTTTACCCTGGCTGGCCCGTGTCGACTGACGTCTAATAATATAATTCTAAGTATTCAGTGATACCATTTAATTTCAGTGAAAATCATTATTTCTGCTCAGGTCTGGTTCCGGGTGATTATGATGATGTTGAGACTGGAGCCATTGACACTCAGGATGGTCACTTGTTGCTGGACAGTAGTCCTGATGATCTCTTCACAAGTGCTGGCGGTGATCTCTCCACTCTCGGTGAGTTAAACTCCCACAGTCACCAGCTCTCTGTCACTACTTTGAATTTCGTTCCACTCGGCGATGTCACAGACTGCTGGTTGATTTAAATACATGTTGTGATTAAAGGAAATTCGACAAAACAATGCTTGAAATATTTTAGAAAAGACACCCTTATGTTATTCGGTGTGTGATATCTCTCTTACTAACACTTTGACTGGAAATCTTCCAGGTGCTCAATCTGAACACCCTGATACAGTCTTAGCTGATCCATTTCATCTGCTATCACCCAGCGGTAAAAAAAAAAACAACACGGTGATTGGAGATGGAAAACATTCCGAGGCCAACAAATTCCAGTCCCCTTTACGTTATACGTATATAGATGACCCGCATTGGACCAGCTTTCAGTCCAATCATTAAATCATAAACTTTCTCTCCACAGTATACAGCTCTCAGACCCGCACTGAGCCCACTTTCAGTCCAGTCATTCATCCATAAGCTTTCTCTCCACAGTATACAGCTCTCAAACCCGCACTGATCCCGCTTTCAGTCCAATCATTAATCCATAATCTTTCTCTCCACAGTATACAGTTCTCAGACCCACACTGAACCCACTTTCAGTCCAATCATTAATCCATAATCTTTCTCTCCACAGTATACAGCTCTCAGACCCGCACTGATCCCGCTTTCAGTCCAATCGTTAACCCATAATCTTTCTCTCCACAGTATACAGCTCTCAGACCCACACTGATCCCGCTTTCAGTCCAATCATTAATCCATAATCTTTCTCTCCACAGTATGCAGCTCTTAAACCCGCACTGATCCCGCTTTCAGTCCAATCATTAATCCATAATCTTTCTCTCCACAGTATACAGTTCTCAGACCCACACTGAACCCACTTTCAGTCCAATCATTAATCCATAATCTTTCTCTCCACAGTATACAGCTCTCAGACCCGCACTGATCCCGCTTTCAGTCCAATCATTAATCCATGATCTTTCCCTCCGCAGTTTCCAGCTCTCAGACCAGCACTGATCCCGCTTTGATGCCTCCCTCCATTCCTGAAAACAATGAGGATGTTCACTGTGACACGTTCACAATAGCAGACATTACACCAAAGATGGGCACTGACTGTGTAGTTCAACATCTTACATCTCCATCAGTCTGGTAAGACCAATGTTTTATAATTTGTTCCGTGTATTGTGCTGACAGTGTGCAGTCCCAGCTGTTTCCGATATTAAGAATATCGATATTGATTCCAAAGTATCAGAAAGATGATGGGTGGCACAGTGGTTAGCACCGCAGCCTCACAGCTCCAGCGATCCGGGTTCAATTCTGGGTAGTGCCTGTGTTGAGTTTGCAAGTTCTCCCTGTGTCTGGGTTTTCGCTGGGTTTCCTCCCATCACCAAAAGATTTGCAGTTGATTGGTAAATTGGTCATTATAAATTGCCCCCAGTAGACGTTGGTGGTGGAGAAATGTAGGAACAGGTGGGGATCTTGTACGAATTTGGGATTAGTGTAGGACTAGAAAAAATGGGTGGTTGATGGTCGGCAGAGACTCGGTGAGCCGAAGGGCCTGTTTCAGTGCTGTATCTCTAAAAAAAAGAGAACATTTTCTGTACTTACAAAAGAAATAGGAGGCTTATTGAAGCAGAAATATTCTGAGGAGATCATATACTGTATTTGATGTATTTGTTTGGTGGTTAACATTGCTGTAAACCTCTCAAGTCGTTTTTGTTGTCCTTTCAGGTAAAAGTCAGCCTCAAATCCAGTGTATGATGTCTGGAGGTGGATCACAGACTGATGTGTTATTCTGTGTTAAATCTGAAGGAACGGCATGAACTTTCCCAACAGTGTGAACACGATAATTGTGCTTTGTTTTACGATATAAACATCACTTTATTTTTTATCAACCATCATTTTACATTGTTTTGAAATAACTAGATTTGGCTTTTCTCTTTATTTTGTCTGAAGGTGCGTGTTTTCTGTTTAATTAAAATACCAAACAGAATTGATTTCGGAACATTTCTCTGTCTGTACAAATACTGAGATATATTACTTCGCATGTAATTACACTGTTACAGAGATGAAAACCATTGCTTATTAATGAAGAGTTCATGTAATGTTCGTTTTGTAACCGATTCACTTTTCCATATCCTGTTTAAAAAGGTTTAGAACACGTCAGGTGACAAATAAATGGTCTGTCTCTTTAATCTGCATTTATTGTAACTTCTTCCTCCACCACCACATACTCGATATGGACAAATTACTGCAGTTTCTAATGTAAGTGTTGATGTACAATGGGAATAACCTTCAAAAATAATTAAAATGATTTATTCAATGTTGCAGTTGGAATTTGTGCCTTTGTCAATATTAACGACTGTATTGTGGTTCAAGGACTAAATATACACCAGTTTCGAGATACAATATAATGTTTTCCTGTGCTGCACTATCCTGGAGTATGGTGGGAGAGCAGGAGAAACTGGTCAGTAATTCATGCGTGTTTGCCGTCAATTTTAAACATTTCTGTTCGTCATCAGCAGAGCGCAATTGTTACTCTGTCGGGAGAGCAGCTACACCATGCATTACTCTCCAGAAAATTGTGATTTTTGTGATTCGTCGGCTTACTGAAATACCCGTATCCACCAGCAGACGGCGAACATCATTTGAATTGGAAACGAATTTTGCTGGAAATACATAACAGCTGAGATATCATCTGTGGCGAGAGACACAGGACGAGCTTTGAACGTTATTGCGATTTCGTCAGAAATATATATTAGTCGAGATTAATTACTTTTAGCAAATACAGAATCAGGGAAAAAGGATGGACTGGAGAGAGTAAAAGAGTGAAGGTTTGTGTTAAGATGGAGGCAAGTATTATGAAATGAATTCCACCCCCTTTACTCTCTCTTATCTATCTCCCTGTGATGTGCAGCACTTTATTCTCTCAACCCTCACATTGTCATTAAACCTGCTGACAATGGAATCGCTGTTGTTGTTTGTTGTAAAGACCTCTACCTTGGGGAGCCGAAACACGAAACTCTCTGACATATCGTTCCACTTCCCCCAGACCATGAGTCCATCACTGAACATCATGTCATCCTTTCCCATATTATCTTTGAACTCATTTCCTCTTGACATCTTCACGCCGTGCCTGTGACCGCGCACAGCCCCTTCGAAATCCTCCAAACATCCACAAACAAGGCTACATCGTAAGACTCAACATTTCAATCTGTTCCTTTCCGATGGATCTTAACTCTTTCTATTGCACTTTCTCCCCTTGTCTTCTTCTGTCGCCATCCACGATTTTAGCTACTCTGGTTTCCGGGCCATAAATGTTTCCTTTTCACCATGGACATCCAGTCCAACACTGTAAACAAGATATGTAGGTTCCTTCAACTACATCCCTCCCCAGGCCGTCCAACCACTCTGCATTTACATCTCTCACCAAGATGTTCATTCCCTTTAAACTTCTCTTTCCCTCTCCAGAGCATGTAATTCTCTTAAAACTCTATCTCTCACTCGGGTGATCAATCCCTTTAAAACTCATTAAATCCATTCAGGAAATTCGGATCCCTACAAGTCCATCCCTCATCAGGACGGCCATACCCTCAATATGTCCATCTCTTACCAGGATGTTCAAACTATCTGCAACTTAGCCCATTCAAAATATTCAGGTCTGTACTTTTCCATCCCACACCGGGATGTCCAGTCGCTTTGCAGTCCATCTTTCACCAGGATGTATCTTCCACCTACACCTGTATCTCTGAATAGGACATGCAGCCTTTCTGCATCGCAATCCCTCGCCTCGCCATCCAGTTGTTTGACACCTTTACGTCCCACCAGCACACGACATCTTGTTTGGGTACATTGATGACTATTTCATTGTAGTTTCCTGACCTCATTCTCAGCTGAAAGGAATTAACTTTGCTTCCAGCTACCAGCCCTACTTTACATTTACACGACCCATCCCCAATTCGATTCCTCGAAATCTTATTTCTAAAACTGAGGATCGGCAGGTAGCTCACAATGTCTATCTGTAGCCACCGACCCAGAGACCTAGCTCGATTATGCACCCCACCTCCCCCATCCTGCTTCGTGTCAGGTCTCTATTGCCTTCTCCAGGTATCTGCATCTCTGTTACAGCAGTTCCAATGATGCCACCTTCCACATCATCATTTCCGAATTGGCTTCTGTCTTTGATTGGCTGAAGAGTTCCCTTCTTCAGGCACGTAACCTGCAATTTCGCCCTCATCCCTTCTCGTCACCACCAGAGCCATGATCCAGTTTGCCTTGTCCTCACTTGCCACAGCAACACCTACATATTCAACTGTTTTCTGCAATTTCAGCCGCCAGCGCCATGTGACGACTAAAGGCGTCATTCCCTCCCTTCCCCATTCAACAATCCAAAGGCACTATTCCTTCTGTCAAGCTCTTGGTTAGTCCTCTGTCAATCCCAGAATCACTCCTCTTGCAACAAAAAACATCTCATGCAATGGTTGAATGATGCAACACCTGTTCTTTCCCCTCTTCCCTTCTCACAGAGAGCGTCCCAAACATTCTTTCTGGATGAAACAAGCATCTAATTGTACCTACTTCGAACTGAATACATGGTATTTGTTACTCACAATGTAGTCTATTCTGTTGAGAACAAACGGCGATTCGATGAGGCTTCAATGAACACATCAACTTTATATTAGCACTTTTCAGCCCTAAAATTGCTCCTGTATTTTTGAATAGCGGGTATTTGTAATGGACGAGCAAGTTGAATTGGAGGAAGTATGGGTTCGTGCTCGGTGTCCGGATCCCCTATTGACTCACGACAGTAGCAGTTACCCTGGACTCAACCTTCCTCTTTCCTATCATATTGGCAGATATGTGGTCCTCTTTGACAATTATTTCATATTTCCCTCCCACTGCCATGTATCAGCAGCCAGACCTGGAGCCCACACTGAGAGATGGCTCTGTCGTGCCAGTCACTGCACTGTCATTGTGCAGCAGAATTGGAGACCACATCGAAAGCTGACCACGTGGTGCCTGGCATTGCATGGTGAAGCAGCGAGTAACATGTGAAGTCTGAGAACAAGTGACTAAATATTGGTTGCATTGAAATGCTACTCAAACCCCTTCATCCCACCCCTGCACCAAGTGACCCACGAAGATGATTCTTCCCCTACATTTAGGTCAAATCTCGTCTGCACCTGGACAGAGAAAATCCCTGCATGAGGCATTCCCACGCCCACACACTGTGAGGGCCCGAAGTTATTACTAAAACATTTTGCACAAATTGACATGGATAAAAGTTTGACTAATATTACGTTAATAAATTGCACTCACATTAATATTCATTCATGTCCCACGTAATAGTGTTCCCTTGAAGGCTGGTATTTTCTAATTATAGAGCTGCCCCTTTTAATGCAGCGTGGTGGACGCGTGCAGCCATCGTAAAAATGGTACTGCAGATATTTACAACCAGCATTTTCGGCGGTGCGACCGAGAATGGGACTGGAGTCAGGTCGGTGCATCTGGACTGCATTGCTGGTGCCTCCATGGGCATGGGACGAGGGTCTGTCAAGGGCACAGATGTACTTCCCTCTTGAAAGAGGACACTACCTGCAGCTGCCGTAGCGCCAGTCTGATCCCATGGGACTGTGCATTATCGCTCACTGATCTGCATGAGAGAAAACTAAAGGACACCACTGATCCGACCAAAGCTCCTCTCCATTCGAACCACTAAATCTGTCAACGCTGCTTCACGACTTTTCGAGGCTGGAAGTCACTGTAGAAAACAAAGCCCCAATAGCAGCAGGTTGGGTTTCAATCAAAGCTGGCCTTGGTGGCTACCAGGGCTCTTGCATAGTAAGCTTCCGTAGAGGATAACACATTCTTCATAAGAGAATACAGGCAACTCGTTCCATGAACAGGAACGTCCAGGTGCCAGTCATAGACTATTGGCTCCTCCATAGTCTCATCCATGATGTTGAAAGTCTTTGACAGGTTACCCACGCAACCGTTCTCTGCTGGTACTATTCCAATTTCCTTTGCGTGAACACCCAGGCATTGAATTGGTATTCCCCACACTCTTCAGCAATGTTTGGGTCAGGGCGCACTCGCCTGCCTCCTCTGTCCTCTACTGTGCCTTTCACCACTACCCGTGCTGCTCACTTGCAATGTTAACTTCACCCTGCACAGACTGTGCTATCTCACCATCATTCCCATGCATTGTGCTAAATGCTGAACTGGTGCGTGTTGAAGTCAGAGGGGTGACTGTTCAGATTGGTATTGCTGGATTGGTTCTCCTGCTTCTGAAGGGCCTAGTCGTGCAGAAGAATCTGTCAGCAGAGACAGTAAAAGCGAAATATGAGTACTGGGCAGGCTAAGCAACCTCATATCTGTGAGAGTGGAGAGGCACCTACAATTTGCCGCAGCTCCCTTAAAGAGATGTACATCTAGGACATGAAGAAAAGAAGAGAACCTTTCGCAAAACAAATCAATGTCGATGGTTATGTATTTTGCTGCGATGTGTCCGCTTTAGAGACCTGTTAAGTTAATGAGTCACGCAGCACTTTCTGAATAGTTTAGATGTGTGGTCGGGGTCAGTTTATTTGAACTTGCTCAGTTTGTCCGTAGGAGGTCAGTTTATGAAAATACTGTCCGTTTATGGTTAGTGGCCAGTTGATGTTCAATGTGCCATTCAATGGATGCCGTGCACATTTATTTTCTTGACCATGAAACAGTTATGAAATACTGGATAAACACATATTGCATCAGTTGGAGCCATTGGTGCAGTTTATGGAAGTGGATCTACCAGTGGCGGTAAGCATTATGATATTAAACATAATGTCAAGAAAACCTGCTATAAAAAGGGGATTTTTTTAAATTCATGGATTGGCAACCTACTTTAAACGTTTAATTATTAAGTATAATAAACTCACCTCTTCCTTGTTTAAACTCAAGAAAACTTGTCCAATTGGTTCTTTTACGATCACAACAAAGGACAAAGGTAAAACACTCACTCGAGTGTTAAGTACATCCAGTGATTAGAAAGGAATAACCCCTGCTGCGGTCAAATGAGAAGAAGGACAATTGGGGTATAGTGTGACCCTCGTCACCTGATCGTAACAATAACCAATGCACTATTCTGTATTCCAAAGAGACAACGATACCACTGTGAAAATGTAGCCAGTGCACTATTTAGTCTTCCCCACCAGAGGTGTAAGCTGTTATTCACCAAATGAGGTAGACATTACTACATCATTGTAGTCTTTGCACTCATCATTGCTATATAAATATAATACTGCACTGTCATACCGACAAAAGAATGGAGGTATTACTGTATCAATGCAACAATTGTATTGTGCAGTATTCACCAGCAGAGGGAGGCAGTACTGTTTAAATGCAAGCATGACACTGTTCAGAATCCACAGGCAGATATGGACAGTATTATACCAATGTAACTATTGCGCTGTGCAGTTTTCACCAGTGGAACAGTCAATCAAATTATATTCTGGGCTTTGGGAAGTTTCAATTCATGTCTGTGCAATATCTGGGCAAGTACACGGTTTGACATATAACGTGTTCAGAAGAAAGCATGTTACTGACCTTGTTTGTTTAGTGACTGTGATTCATGGCACTTTCCAAGGGACCTATTTGTGTCACTGCGAGGTTTCTCTTTGATATCAATAAGATTATCCTTGCAATGTTACTCTACTATTGCGTCAATGACTGACAGGCACCTGTAGCTTTACAAAGAGGGAGAGAATGGATCAACATCTGAGAACAATAGGCTGGAAGAGTATGCTCTGGGACTTTCAATGTGTATCTTCAAATTGCCATATAGTATATATAGAAATTATGATACATATGGCAGTTCAGAGTGTCCACAGGTTGTGCTATCTCTGCTCGTTAGTTCCTGGTGAGCCTCCATCTCCAACTATTAATTCAGTAAACTACTGTCCTTTTGTTTCATTAACCACCTCATTACTGCTGCCTGTTCCTTGTAAGGATCAATGACTCTGATGGTCTCTGGACTGGCCTGTGGTTCAGCAGAGTTTAATAAGACATATGAGGAAAAGACTGAGGACCGAGTCAGCAAACTATTGAACATAATGGAGTCTTCTTTACTCTGTTTTCTTTCACTTTCTCTTTCAGTGCCATCTGCTGGCTCGTGTGTGCATGGTAGCCTCAAATGAACAATACGTACAATACAATTGTCAAAACACTACAATATCCAGTTAGTAACTGTCTGAAGCATGCTTTACTGTATTTGTTTTATCATTTAACAACGTATATTCGCGGCTCTTGGTGGTAATTGCATCTCGCCATTTGAACAATTACATGACATCCCTGGATTGCGAGTTGTGTGTGCAGGGGATCCCTCGGGTGCGAGAATTTATTTGCAAGAGAATACTGGGAGTGAGACTATGTACTAGTTTTCACAGAATCGTAGGGCATTCTCAGCATTTACAAATAGACCTCTGGATTTATGTTAACGACAGACAGTTCTGGGATTGCTTATCAATGAATACAATTTGTCCATTGAAGTGACAGCATTTGAAAAGAATTTCTGGGAGTCTTGTAATATCTTCTGTGTCCATAAGATTTTCGTTACAGGAGACCTTGCAACTGTCAGTATTTATTGTGTCCCGTTAATGTTATCTATTGACAGAGATACTCGGAAATTACCGTGTTGACAAGGAAATCCTCGAATTTCAACGTTTATACAGGATCCGGCATGTGTGGCATAAGTTACATCCGAATATCAGTGCTTACTGGATGTTCCTTCGTTACTTGCACAATTTTCAGAATGTTAATGGCTAATCAGGGCGGCACAGTGGTGCAGTGGTTTGCACCGCAGCCGCACAGCTCCAGTGACCCGGGTTTAGGTCTGGGTACTGCCTGTGCGGAGTTTGTAATTTCTCCCTGTGACCGTGTGGGATTCTGCCGGATGTTCCGGTTTCCTCCCACAGCAAAAGACCTGCAGGTTGTTCGGTAAATTGACCATTATAAATTGCCCCGAGTTTAGGTAGGGAATGTGGTATTAATTTAGGATTAGCATAAATGGGTGGTTGTTGATCGGCACAGAGTGGGTTTCCGAAGGGCCTGTTTCAGTGCTGTATCTCTCAATGAATACGCAACAGTATTTATGATTTACAGGATTGGCCGGCTTCTCACAGATACAAGAGACCCAAACCAAACATCTTAAACCTCCATCATTATGTACGAGTAATTCAAGTTGCTGTGGCAAACAGTTGCTGTCAACACACATATCTCATACTTACTGTATTGTCAGTCTGTTTGATACGTGCAAAACATAGCTCAGGGGGACAAACCTATCAGATTATGACAGGACCCGAGATCCCTGCAGAAACCAGTGAGTGGATGGCAAAGTTATCAGAGTTATTAGCCTGGTTCCAATGCAGTTTGTGAATTCTTTGGTTAAATGTCCATTTCAGGAGAGTTGCTGTTTCACATCCAGGGAATGAATTCATTTCAAGGTTTTCTACTTGTGGTAACTTTATAGTGAAACCTCAGCTGTGCTAATTGATTGATCAGCATTCGATCTTCAGGCTATTTTCATTCTCCAGGTCTACTTTTACTCCCGGATATATCAGGCTGACATTCATTTTTATTTATTGAGTTACAGTGGTCAGTTTATTGAAACAATCATCTACCTTCAGCTCTCATCTTTGCATTGAATCATAGTGAGTTAACAAATGACATTATTAGAGGCTACATTCCTGTTGATTGGATCACAAGGAGTTAACCGTTTACAGTAACACAGCCTCACTCGCCTGACTAGATTATTAACAGTATTGCTGTTTCATTAACCTATATATGCAGGTAGAGAAAACAGCCTGAACATTTCACGAGTTCATCTATTTTACTTTAAAACCACAGGGAGAATTGATGCTCCTGCTTTACCTAACTTTGCTGATTGATTTGAACTTAGTCATTTATCGTGACCTGTTGATTTTGGGTTTTACATTTTGGAAAGTGTTCACCGATTACCGTATCTTTGTACTGTGAGTCAGTCTTTGGAATAAGAGATCAGTTTATTTGCAGTCACTAAGCTGTCACATTCTTCCCCCGATACTTTGTCCTTATGGATTTTATGTAGCTAAGTTCAAAGTCCGAGGTGAAATGTCCTACAGCAGTCTGTTGATGTCACAGAAATCATCACATTGTCAGGCGCTTCCTCTCAGTTGAACAGAACAGCAAAACACACAGTGACTGTTCTGAGGTCCTGCAGACTGTGAGCTGCATTTCATATATTTCGGTAATGGAAATTCTTTGTTGATTCCAAGTGATCACCTTTTATAAAACACATTCTGTAATGCTTACAAGGAAAACATCACATCCCTCCCTGCACAGTTCAACGATGGTGAATGTTTGGAACTTCTGATTACCAGTCAGTGTGTCTTTGTGTTCTTATTCTCCAGACAGTCTCACTGAGTGATTACGTTCCCTCAATGATTTGGCAAGTTACCCTCCAAAGCTACACAGTCCTTATATGGAGTATAATTGTGCGGCATTTCTGAGAGGTACGATTCAGAAACACATTGCCGCTCTGCAGTGGGCTTATACAGCAAAATTGGGCAAGAAAAACAGTGATGTGGTCATGGCAATCGAGGTGGCTGCCCTCGACAGCAAGGCAGCAAGTTACAAAATGTATTTCTAATGAGATCACTTTCCTCATCCCCTCATGGCCCCTTTTTGCCAGCCTCTCCAAAGTCATGTTTCTATTGCATGTATTTCTTTCTCTTTACATTCAATTGCAACCTCACTTCTTCTATAACATTCTATGACATTTCCTTCTGTAAAAAGGCAAAATCCTGCGGAAGCGGGGAAGCTGAGAAATTAACAGCAAGTGCTGAAACTGCCTTGTAGTCAAGGTAGCATTTTTAGAAAGAGGAACAGAGTTAAAATTCCCGGCTGGAGAATTTTCGCCAGAACGATAAAGTGTCCTGTTGCACCAGTATTTAAGTAAGAACAGAGGATGGGAAAAGGGGAACAGAGGAAAGGAATAAAAGAACTGAAGAGAATAACTGTGATAGGGTGGAAGGCATGAATGATTGAATGGAGAGCGGAATCATTCCTAACCCCCGCTGTCAAAAACAAATAGAGGAGTAGTTATCACGTGCGCTTTTGAAGTTGCTGCTGATTCCGGAAGATTGAGACCGTGGAGCAGGCCCTGGACAGAGAGGTCAGCATGGGAATGGGGCAGGGAATTATAATGACAAGTGACTGGAAGCTAAGCATCACGTTTGCAGTCTTATTGGAAGAGCTCAGCAAAACTGAACATGTGTTTGGTTTCCTCAGTGTAAAGGACAATGATCGTGAATACAACATTTTATTATTTAGAGATACAGCACTGAAAAAAGCCCTCCGGCCCACCGAGTCTGTGCCAACCAACAACCACCCATTTATACTAATCCGACATTAACCCCACATTCCCAACCATTCTCCGACCACCTACCGACACTCGGAGCAATTTACAATGGCCAATTTACCTATCAACCTGCAAGTCTTTGACTGTGGGAGGAAACCAGAGAACCTGGCGGAACCCCAGGCAGTCACACTGAGAACTTGCAACCTCCACAAAGGCAGTAGCCAGAACTAAACCCGGGTCGCGGGAGCTGTGAGGCTGCGGTGCCAACCACTGCACCACTGTGCAAGTACAAGTAAATCACTGTTTCACCTGGAAAGAGTGCTTGCAGCCCTGACGGTTGAAAGAGAGGACGTGAAAGGGCAGGTGATTCATCTCCAGTATTTGCATGGGAAGGTGCCATTAGAAGGGGATTGGGTGTTTTTACTGATGGAAGAGTGAGTCAAGATGTGCATTCAGAATGCTGAAAATTCCACCCAGCAAATTATTCCCCCGTCACAATTTTCCCCCTGCAAATTTATCCCCCCCCATAAATTTCTTCCCTCCCCCGCAAATTATTTCTACCCCCCGCAAATGTCCTCCGCTCCCAACTCAATGTTTAAAAAAGGCAACATTTCCCCCCCTGGTAAATTCCTGCACTGCGAATCCCCACCCCCAGGCCTTGAATAGACGCCCCCATCTAATTACCCCTCGTCTACACCCCTATCTGATATCTCTCCTGTGAACAGACTCCCATCTAAATACCCCCAGGAACAGACTCACATCTAAATACCCGTCCTGTGAACAGATCATCCATCTAAATATACTCAGGAACAGACGTCTATCTAAATACCCCCAGGAAAAGACTCACATCTAAATACCCTTCCTGTGAACAGTTCCCCCATCTAATTACCCCCTGAACAGACTCCAACCTAAGTACCCCCAGGAACAAACTCCCATCTAAATACCCCTCCTGTGAACAGACTCCCATCTAAATACCCCTCCTGGGAATAGACTCCGATCTAAGCACTCCCAGGAACAAGCTCCCATCTAAATAACCCCAGGAACAAACTCCCATCAAAAAACCCCTGTGAACAGACTCCCATCTAATGCTCCTCCTGTGAACAGGCCCCCCCATGTAATTAATCCCTACCCTCCCCGTCAAAATTCCCACACCTAAACACCCCATGAACAGACTGGAGAATATGCACTCCCCCTCCCATTTTAAACCTGGAGTATCCTCCCCCTCCAGTTTTAAACCTGGAGAATCCTTCCCCTTGCATTTTTAGCATAACTAATTCCCTGTGTAAATATTGCCCTCTATTTCTTCCCACTGTAAATGCCCCCTTTCTAAATACCCTCCCTGTCCTCTAAATGCCCCACTCTACTAATTCCCATCATGTACCATCACCCCCGTGAGCATCCCCACCCCTCGCCCCCCATGTAACTTCCATCCCAGTCAACAGTCCGCCCCCATTCACCCCACCCCCCCAACCCCATCCCGTGTAATTGCAACCTCCATCACTTTCCTGGGTGTGGCTCCGTCTCCCGACAATTGATAATTCTCTTTAATTCCTGGTCTGGGTAAGCCACTGGAATTCCATCAACTGGCTCCCGGACCCCCGGCAACTTTAACTCATGTACGGCCAACGGCAGGGCCGGGCATAGAGCAATGACCAACACCCAGAGGCTAACGGCATTCTGAGCCTTTAACGCACAGGAACATCCCAGCCCAGACACATCCCCGTCTGCAAAAAGGCGTTTCACCTGTTCTCCCGTCAGCTTCAGGGAATGAAGCAGAGGAGGACACACACAGACACACACATTGACTGAAACAAGGACAGGAGGAGGCCATTGAGCCCTTTGAGCATGTTCCACCCATGTTAGATCATGGCTGATCAGTCCCTTCCCTCCTTGAGCCACAAGAAGACCGGTAGAGACAGTCCCGGAGCAGGTACACAGAGAGGCAAAGAAACTCTGGCTGGACTCGGACTTGGTGCCAATAGTGCAAACCAGGATGGAGGGAAGGAGGGTGTTTGTGAATCGGCTGTCCGTTCAGCATCTCTCCCCTGTTTTTACCTCAATGGGAGCTAAACTAATGGAAAGCAGGATCCCTGTTCACAATCACCCTGTACAACACCAAGGCAGCAAGTTCAAATCCACCACCGAGAAAGGTAAATGGAAAGGGAGATGGAGAATGAGATGCAGGTAGTCAGAAACCAGTGAGAGAGAAACTGAGAACAGAGGAAACAGAGTTACCTTGACAGCTGGAGGTGCAGAGAGTGAACACAGCAACGGTATAGATATTGAGAGACGCAGAGATGGAAAGAAGTGGAGGGGCAGAGATACAATGTAAGATGTGTTAACATAATAACGAGTGGTGCCCCGGGGCAGTGGGGGTGGAAATGCAGGGATAATCTTTCAGGAAAGGAGGAGCAAAGAAGGAAAGAGTCAGGTATTTGGAAGTGACTGAGTGAAGAAATGGACTGAGAGAGAGACAGATAACGATGCAGAGAGTGGCAGAAAGAGAATGAAAATGAAAACTTGTGAGACTCTAGAGAGGGCCAGAGATGGAAAGTATGTGGAGAGATACAGAGAAAGTGATTTAAAGATGTGAAGAAACAGAGCTAAGGACATGGAGGAAGGTGCAGGGAACAGGTTGCAGCAAGAGATAGAGAGGGAAATCTACGGGATTACATTGACTGTTCTGGAGCAGCGCTTCCCAAACTATTTGCTTCGGAGCGCCCTCCAGCCCATCCCTTGTGGTAAAATAAAATCGCAAACCCCTGAAAAACACAAAACCAAAATACTACGGATGCTGGAATTCTGAAAAAAAAACAACGTGCTGGAAATACTGAGCATTTCCAGCACTTGATATTTTTTTCTATCAGCCCTGCAAACACACAGTCTTCTTTTCTATATCTGGAAATGAATTTGACAATGACACATATATATGTATTATTACTTACCTCTCTGGTTAAAGTACTTGTCTGACGATTCCACGTGGCCAGAAGATTTCCCCTCCGCATCATCAAAACTGCAGTTTCCAAAAAGATTCTTCTTGGGAATAAGAGAAATAAAATTGATTCAAAGAAAGCAAAGCATTTTTGAACAGAAATAAAACACAGCAAGAGCACAGGACTCTTTCCCTCACTCACTAACACAAAACAATCTCTCAGTGACACCCCATCTTACAAACACATCCCCTGACACAGAGCTGAAGAATAGGAATTGTGCATGTGTTTACCCTGTCATTTCCTGTTGTCTCTCTCCCTCTCTCTCTCGCTCTCCCTCTATTTCGCTGTGTGTCGCTGTCCATCTGTTTCTGCCTCTCCTCTACCCCTGCTCTCCCCCTCTGATTCTCTACATGCTTCCCTCACTCCCCTGCGCCTCTCTCCATCTTGTTAATCACATTCAGAAAGACAGATGGAGAGACAGGGAAAGAGACAGGGAAATCTACTCTCAGAACCTCACTCTCAATTCAAATGACTGCTGCACATTTCATTTAACGCTCAAATTCATGGCACTGCCCAAATCACCAGCATTATTCGGGAATTATACCGGCTTCACGCTCAGGACTTTACTCCCAGGCCTTCTGGAGAACTTTACACACAATGAACTCACTTCTAAAATTCAGTCACTGTTAAAAGGCAGGGAATTCTGCAGGCAAGCTGTGCACTCTAATGTCCCAGCAATGGTGACGCAGCAGTATTCAGTTTAGCAAGGTTTTGATTGTGGATTCCTTATCTCTCACTCTCTCTCTCTCTCAATCTCTCTCTCTTCCTCCATCTTTCTCTGCCTTCCCTCCCTCACCCACACCCCAGCTGCCTCTCTCTCTCTGTCTCTCTCCATCTTTCTCTGCCTTCCCTTCCTCACCCACACTTCGCCTGTCTCTGCGTTTAACCTGCCACCCACAGCTATTTCTCACTCTCCCTTTTTTTCTCTCCATCTGTTGCAATGTAGGAATTGATGTAGGGAATGTATGCACAGCAGGATCCCACAATGTAATTATAGCGAGATATCCCATCACAGTTCTCAGAAAATGCTGAACTCCACCTTTAAACTTAGAACAAGTCTTTATACAGCTTCACGTTCAGCTCTTGTAATTATTGGCCCTCGGGAGCAGTTGACACTCAATGAATTATTTCTTTAAAGTGGCCATCACTGTTGCAATGTATGAAACCAGCAGACAATCTTTGCACAGCAAGATCCCACAGGCAGCAATATGATCAGATGCAGATAATCTGTTTTTCGTGATGTACGTTTCGAGATCCCAGAGGGAGGAACATTCCTGCAGTTTGAAAATCTCAAACACCCTTCTCCCTGTCTTTTTTCCCTGCTCTGCCACCCGCCCCCCCTCCCCCGCACCCCCGCACTCCATCCACATTTGTTTCTTCTTCGCTCGATCTGGGATTTAATCTGGATTGAACTGTCCTGAGAAGTATTTCTATCGCCATTTAAAATAACCATACCTCACATTGTGGCACCTATTGATTCATGGTTAAAATAGAGAAAGTGCGGGGGAGAGAAAAGCAGAGGAAGATGGAGAGAAAACACAGAGTAACCCACACTCAGAACCTCAGGAACTGAATTTTAAAGTGTCCTCATTGGTGTCATGTATGTAATGCTGCAGGGCGCCTGAAGCACAGCAAGACTCCACAAGCAGCAATGTGAAAATAGCCAGATTTCAGTCCCCAGAAAGGGCAAAACTCCCTCTTTAAACTGGGAACAAGCTGTTGATTTTGTCTCACCATTTCAAATAACGACATTGCTGTGTGTGTTTTTTTATTAATTTATTAAAGGTTTAAATGGAGAAAAGGAGTGTGAAACCGAGACAGAGAAGAGAAAGCATGGGCAAGATAGAGACAAAGGAAAAGAATGCGGAGATGGAGGGATGCGAACCTCAGAACTACTGTAAAATGAATTAAAATGGGCACAAACAAACCTCACAGACAGCACAGGAAAGAGCAAGTGGCAAATGGGAATTCCTCCTGGGGCTGTTCCTTCAACCCCAGGCTTTCAACCTATCTAAAACTCCAGGGCCCCAATTGAGCAGGAACTGGTTAACCCAGGGCCCCAGGGAGGAAATTAAACCTCGGTCTAATAAACAGACACAACTCACTTGGTCCCATTGAGTGCAGCCTGTGGACAAGGCCTCAGTCTGTCCCCTCTGGAGGAAGTTCCTGTCCAATGATTTCTCGTCGCAAACTTACCCGATCTTCATGATGCAGTTTTCAGAATGAAAATTCCTTAGAGCAAAAGGGACAGAGAGCAAATTGATTAAAAGTCATTGTAAAACAACATCGCACAACAAGAGCCCATGAATTACCCTCGGTGACACAGAGACTCTCTCAGCTACACCCAAACACTGAAAAGCGGGATTAGACTGGATAGATCCAGCACAAGGATGATGAGTCGAATGGCCTCCTTCTATTCTGCGAATATTTGCACTTTCCTTTGTTTCCAAACCATTTTCTTGAAGCCAGATAGTACCCCTTGAAAATTGCGGAGAGAAGACAGTTCTCGAAACCACGGGAATGAGTGGGAGCTTATGTTGGCCAGCGTGTGCAGCAATCGAGCAAGCTCTGCGTTCATTTTTTTCTCTGATTGTTCCCCGATGCAATACTATACCATGTGATAAATGCTTTCATTTGGCTTGGCATGAAAGGTATTCAGACAATATAAAACACGAGGACGCCTACTGTGATGAACATATGCAGGCTGATCACCGGTACTGTGGAGAGGAACGTTATCTAACGGACAATGAAACATTCAGGATGTCCTGAATCCTAACTCGCACCAAGTCCTATTCACCTGTCACTTCTTGTGCTTGATGATTCACATTTGCTGCTAGTCCAGCAACTCTGGTATTAAAAAAATCCTCTTCCTTCAAATCCCTCCCTGGCCCTCACTCCTTTCCCTATGTCTGTGACCTGCTTCAGCAACTACAACCCTCCCTATTTCTGTAACAGCCTCCAGTCCCACACTGCTCACTATCTCTGTAACGTTCTGCAGAATCTACAGCCCTCCTTATCTCTGTAACTTCACCTAGTCCTATAAGCATCCCTGTCTCTGAAACCTCGGCCAGAAGTAAACTCAGCCTATCTCTGCAGTCCAATCCAGCCCTGTCTCTGTAGACTTTCATGCAGCCCTACAATTCCTTCAAGATCTCTGTGACCATCTAGTTAAGACCATTTTCGTCCCTGATTTACATCGCTCCACAATTGGCGGTCGTGTCTTCAGTTGCTGACGCCCTGAGCTCTGGAATTACTATCTTAAGCTTCCCCGCCAACATACCCTGCAATACTTTTCAAATGTCTGCATCGTTTATTTATTTATTAATTTATTTTGCCCTGATGCGGCCATTAAAACGGTTGACTCCTTTTGAAGGCTGGAGGATGCTACAGAGATAGGGAAGTTTTTTGTGGCTGGACAGGTTACAGAGACAGGGAGGGTTGAGTGGCTGCAGGAGTTTACAGAGATAGGGAGGTTCTCAGGGGCTGGAGGATTATGCATAGCTGGGAAGGCGTTGGAAGAGTTTACAGAGATTCAGAGAGCTGCAGGGTCTGGTGGAGGTTATCGGGTTATGACCGTTATAGGTCTTGGAGTAGGTAGAGATTCATGAGGGTTTAGGGGCTGGTGGAGCCTACAGAGATTGGGAGGTTTGTAGGGGCTGGAGGAGTTTTCAGAAGTAGTGAGGGTTGTCGGGGCTACTGGAGATTACAGGGATAGTAAGGTTTGTGGAAACTTGAGGAGGTTACAGATACGGGGAAGCCTTGTAGGGATTAAAGGATGTTCCAGCAATAGGGAGGTTTGTATTATCTAGAGGATGTTACCAAGATAGGGATCAGCTGTAGGGACTGGAGGAGGTCAGAGACATAGTCAGGGTTAGCGGTTTCAGACGTTATTGAAGCGATAGGGAGGTTTACCGAGGCTGGTTCATCTGACAGAGGTAGGATTATTTTTTCAGGGCTGATGAGATTACAGAAATCGAGATGGATGTAGCGTCTGGAGGAGGTTACAGAGAAAGGGAGGGCTTTAGGGGGCTGGATGATCTTACAGAAATTGGTAGGATTTTAGGGGTTTCAGGAATTTGCAGAGATATGGAGAGTGTAGGGGCTGGAGTAGTTTTCAGATATATGGAGAGTTGTCGGATCCGGAAGAATTCCAGAGCTCAGGGCCTCAGCAAATTACAGAGATAGGGAACGTTTCAGGGTTGGAGGATATTACAGACATAGGGAGCACTGTGGAAGTGGAAGAGATTACTGAGATAGGGAGAGTTGTAGTAGTGGAGGAGATTGCAGGCATAGGGAGGGTTGTAGGAGTGAATTGATTTACAGAGGTAGGAAGGGCTGCAGCGTAGGTTTTGATTAAAGATTTTCAGATATAAAAGGAATTGATAAGAATTGTGTGGACATTTGCCTTTTCCTGCTGGTGTTAGATTCAAGGGCAAACCTTTAAAGCAGAAGGCAGGCCATTGATGGTGCATCGCATTGAGAATATTGCTTGAGTGGAACTCTCTCCCATGAAATAAAATCAGGAAATGCTGGAGCCTAATAAATAACTTTAAACCTGTGGTAGGTACATTTTTCCCCCACCAAGTGGATTGAGGAATATGAACTCTCAGGTGGATTATGGAGTTCAGATTCAGATCTGCCATGATGTGACTGAGTGGCACTTCATTCTTGAGGGCTGAACGGCCTCCAGCTAATTATATGTATATCAGTAGCAAGAACATTAAACTGAGCTGATTAGATCCCGTTATTATGTGCAAGGAATGATGAACAATCATTTTTTTGTAAGTACTTGCAGCCTCACAGTAGATTTTTCTGCTACCTACGATTATTGCATTAACGCCAACATCCTCTCCTCCTCATTTCCCCTCATTCTCTTCTCAGCAGCAGTTTTTTCCACGAGAAGTCAGTTCCTACTGCCACAAGACTCACTCTGGATTGTGTGTGTGGGTGTGGGGGGGGGTGGGGGGAGGGTAGGGTGGGGGTGCGTGCATGTGTATTTATGTGTGTGTGGTTGTGTGTGTGTCTTTGTGAGTGTTTGTGTGTGTGAATGTGAGTGTGCTTTGATTTTATTCTTTAATGGGCTGAGGCGTGGCTAGCTAGACCAGCATTTACTGCCGGTGTCTAACTGCTCGTGAGAATGACATGGTGAGTTTTAATTAGTATGTGTGTGTGTGTGTGTGTGTGTTTGAGATGGTGTTTATGAATGTGACTGCGCGTTTGTACTTGTGTGTATGTCACATTGAGCGGGGTTTGAGGTAAATGTGTAACCCATGTGGCTCCTAAAAATATTATTAGTTTTAAAACTTTCAGTTTTCTGTCATTCATTGGGAATGGTCAGTATTTTATTCTGGCCCATTTGAAGTTCACTTGTTGCCTTTTATTTGTCTTTGCCTCTCACAAAGATGGCGGCCGCTGATGGACAACAAGACAGGCTACGGCCGTTATTGTTGGCAAAGCGAATCCGGGAAGAGACAGGGTTGAGCCAAAGTTATCCGTCTTCTCCAACAGCGCCAGGAGGAATTTGTGGCTTTCTAGCTGCAGCAAGCAGATTGTTTTATTTGATTAAAATAGTTATGAAAGAAAATATGTTACATTTCTTTCTGGCAATTCCTCAGACTCCCTCATCCATGTGGCCCAGTTTACACCTGAGAAAAAAAAGACAGTTTGTTGGCAGGCTATTCTACCATGGAGAGCTGTACAACTGAGCCAGATCCTGGAACTCACTCAAAGGTAGCATCTGTGGGAGCTCCATTGCCGGGGGAAGAGCAGCTAGTTGAAGCCAGAAGGCTGGGCATTATCTTCTCAAGGGGCAATTAAGGATCGATAATTAATGCCCTAGTTGCAAATGGGAAGCACATGCTGTGAATCAATCTACACAGAAAATATTTTGAAAACAGCTTTATTCTTTCATGGAGTGGCGAATGACACTGCAGTATGTACTTATGATCTGAGAGTAAGTAAGTGTGGTTTATGAATGGGTTAATGTGCGATCTCAATCTAACAGTGCCACTGAATGTGAGCGGGAGGGTGAATAATGTCCATATTCTCCATTGTCTCAGCTCATCTGCGGTGGAAACCATCAGCCATGACTTTGTTATCTAAAACTTGATAAATCAAATACTCTCCTTACTGGCCTCCCTATTTTCACTCTCCATAAAGTTCAGTTTATCCAACTCCCTGCTGTCCCATCTCTGAACTAGGATTAGGTCCCGTTCACCCACATCCTTCGTGTTTGCTGACCGACATTCGACCCTGGTACAACAACATGATTTTTAAAAAAATAAATATTCATCCTTGTGTTCAGATCCTTCCATGACCTCATCCCCATCTCTGTAACCTCCTCAGGCTCTTCACCCCTCCCTATTTCTGTATCCTGCACATGCCCCAGCAATACTCCCCAACTGTAGCACCTCCTGCAACCCCTATTACAGTCGCTATTGCTGAAACTTCGTCCAGCCCTGCAACCCGCCCTATCCCTGTATCCTGCTCCAGCTCTGCAACTCCCCCTATCTTCGCAACCACCTCAAGCCAGTACAGCCCCCCCCCACCCCCTTACCTCGGTAAAATCCTCCAACCCTCCAGCCCACCCAATCTGTCTAACTTCCTCAAGCCCCTACAACCCTCCCTATCCCTTTAAAATGTACAAACGCTACAACCATCCCTATCTCTGTTTCCTACTCGAGACCTTCATCCTGTCTATCTATGGAATCTCTTCCAGCCACTACCAATCTCCGAGATTCTGCACTCCGATAAGAGAGAGAGAGAGAGAGAGAGAGAGAGAGAGAGAGAGAGAGAGAGAGAGAGAGAGAGAGAGAGAGAGAGAGAAAGCTTCCCACCATCAGCAGCATATTGCTGGTCTCCGACCAAGTTTTGTTTTCTGAGCAGCACTGATGAACTGTGAATGGAACTAGTGGCAGTTGAGGGGAGACTGTGATTGCTATTTCTCTTCATATTCTACAGAGGGAATTCTGGCTTTCTATCTTCCTCCTTTTCTGTCCAGTGCTCCGAAGGTGAATTCTTGCCCGCCAGCATATTGTTATTTGTCATGTGCAACCATCGACCTTGCCAAACCCAGTCAGTGTATTTCCAGAATCCAAATGTTTACTTCTGGCACAGTGCCCAGCTGCCCTTTGGTGTGTGTGACAACCCCAACACCAGTGGTTTTTCAGTCATCGAGCTGTCTGTCATCTCTTCTCTGCTGCTGCACTGCTCTTTGGCGTGTGTCTCTTCATGACCCCAACCCACCAATGTATTGTGGGTCAACCCGCTGTCAGTCACATCTTTCCCATTGTGGATAAATATTCCATTCATGTACTGGAAATACTTGGACCCGCCTTGGACTGCTCTCAGTTGTATTGTTTATTCATTAGTCGAATAATTGATGTAACTGGATATTTCACCGTGCTCTTGAATTGCTCTCTGAACTTGGACTGAGTCACCCCATAAATAAATGTATTTGTGCAGCAAATTAAAATCCGCAACATCCATCCAACTTGTTGAAATATAGATTCAGAACTGTTGTAATCCCTGGGATCAGATACTGTGATGTTATAATATAAGAAATGTATAACATGCACTAACCATAGATGTATGAAGCTGCCTGATATGGTGAAGAGTAAAATCACAGACTTCCTTCTGTTCTCCATCTCTGGGTCACTGCGATTCTCTCTCTTGTTTTGACCCCTCAGTCCCTTACGGACTCGACTGGCCACTAAAATGTGTCTGACTGTCAGAGCGTTGAGCAACAGAATTGAAGCGAATGGGAGCAATGGGGTTAAAATCTTATTAAACCAGTCAAATCCCACCCATCCATTATCAGTATAATAGCTTGCTTTGATAACACAAAACCATGGTACATTGTCCATTATCCATATAGGTCCAAGCATAAAGTAGTAGGGGATGTTTTGTGAACAGAGCAGAATGCAGGTTGTTGCTAGAACCACAGCTGCAGTTTTCTCAGTGCAATACTTTGTTTTCAGCTTCTGGCAACAAATAGCCGCAAATCGATCACAGGTGAAAGTGATAGTGAACCAGACAGAACAGTGTGCGGCTGCACAAACCAGGACAAT
The DNA here is from genome assembly GCF_036365525.1 of Heterodontus francisci. Lineage (NCBI taxonomy): Eukaryota > Metazoa > Chordata > Chondrichthyes > Heterodontiformes > Heterodontidae > Heterodontus > Heterodontus francisci. Next base: position 5,110,227 of record NW_027141025.1, read on the forward strand.
GTTAACACTACACACAGGGGTGATTTTCAGAAAGGAACCTGGGAAATACGATGTACTGATCCTTAACAGTATGACCTCAGTGATAATGACCAGTAGATCTGCCGTTGCCATAGCCACCAGGTAACGAGTTGTGCATGTGGAGAGGCCGCATTTTCCCTGAGCCAGGATAACAATCGCGAGTAAATTAACTGGAAGGGAGAAAAGGGAATAATGACTGGAAATTAAGGATCAACATTTTACCGACAGTAAGGGCAGGTTTTTATCACTTCAAATAGGTGAGTTGCTGATGCGTCTGAGGTTAAAATTTTAAAAATCCCACAACCCACCTCTGATCCGTCCATTTCTGGTTTTAATGGAGCTGTGACAGGGGATGGGCAGACCCACATTCCAAGGAGGCAGGTTAGCAATTGGAATATTTTACTGATGCTGGAAATTTCTGATTTTATGTGTTTGACAGGTTTAACTCTGGCCGGCCCGCTTTCCCTGTTATCATAGGGAACATTTGCATGTCATGTAAAAATAAAGCAAGGTTTGGCCATTCTAACCATCCCCCACCAGAACTGGACCCCGAACGGCGAGATTAGACCGCACTCCCGGAATTAGACCCGCACTTGCAGGATCAGAATTCCCTCCAGGATTTGACCCCTCTTCCTTGATCAGACCAGTCGTCGTCTCTTGGATAACATACTCTCCAGGACCCATCCTGCCCTGGCCTGAGATCACACTTCAGGATAGGAGTCCCATCCCCTGCTTTCAGGATTGGGAACCCAGTGATCGGACATTTCAAGACACTCTCTCGCTCTCGTGTTAGCCTTTGGAGACCCAATGTCAGGCAGCTCTTCCCATACCCCGGGGTCAGTATTTGGACAGCACTGATCCTAAGATCTGGTCGACACTTCTTCCTACCCAATTGGATGCAAAGCCTGTTAGTGTGACATCAGGCGGGGTACCTGTCAAGGATTAAAAAGTTAGTGCGTGCAGTTAAAACTCAGGAACACCTATCCCCACGTATGTCATTCATTCTTTAATATCTATACCAAAGTAAAAACAAAATATTGACACTGCTGTAAATCTGATTGAAAATAGGACAATGTTGAAGAGGAAAATGTGTTGTCGTGCCACTAAGCTAGTAATCAAGAGGACCAAGCTAATGCTCCGGGGTCACGGATTCAAATCCCACCTTGGCAGTTGGTGGAATTTAGATTCAATATAATTAATAAAGTCAGCAAGTCAACAAAAGGCAGGAATTGAAAGTTAGTCTCAGTAATGGTGGTACTCTCATTTATATTGTCAAAACGTATCTGCCTCACTAATTTCCTGTAGGGAAGGAAATCTGATATCCTTACTTGGCCTGGACTACCTTTAACTCCAGTCCAAGCACAATGTGGTTGACTCTTAGCTGCCCTCTGAACTGGTCTGGCAAATAACTCAGTTGTCGAGGGAAATAAGGGATAGCCAGCCAATACTGGCCTTACCAGCAGCACACACATCCCGTGGCAGAATTAAAGAAAACACTCAGCAGGGCAGACACCTTCTGTGGATACAGCAAGGGTGTTAACGATTCAATCTGATAGGTTTTCTCCTGTACTGGGCGATATTAAAGATTAACAGTTTTAAAGCAATGATAGAGTCTGTGAAAAGTCTGGTATGGGGGGAACTAACAATGGGGAAGATCTGTGATCAGTTGCAGGGCAGGAATGATACAAAGACAAAAAAATATGGCGAATGGGACAAAGAAACAGGAGAGGATTAAAAAGTGGGTTGTTTAAATGGCTACAGCAGATTACAGAAGGAGGGTGGAACCTGGAAAATCTGGCAAAGACGAGCCTGGAAAAGTGACTCAGAATGGTGAGTAAACCCACCAGCTGTGTATGAATTGGGAAACCCTGCACCACATCCACTCTGACTGACTCTGGTGTAACCATCGCCCAGTAACAGCACAGGCTGTCCGAGAAAGTGGAAGCAATGTTTATTATCTGAATATTTTAATCTAAGTGTTGAACCCGAGATGCAATAAAACACCTATTCGAAATTGAGCTGCAATGAAAGAGGATAGGGGGTCAGCGGTAGAGAGGTCAGAGTGGAGTAGGATGTAAAATTAAAATGATAAGTGACTGTAAGCTCAGGGTTACATTTTGCAGACTGAATGGACGAGTCATGCAATGCAATCACCCAATCTGCATTTGCTCCTGTCCCAATGTCCAGCAGATTTCACCATGCGTACTGAATACGATTATTAAATGGAAAATAGTACAGCAAATTGTTTCTCTGGGAAGGATTGTTTGGGGCCCTGGATACCTCTCCTGCCCTTGCATGGAAATGTGACAGGGAAAATTACCTGACATTGTGGGTAATAGAGGAGTGGACCAGGGTGCAGGGAACAGGGTGGCAGAAAAGGAGCCAAATATATGTTTAGTGCTGGAATTAACCGGATATGGTGGAAATGTTGGAGGATGGTGTGTTCATTGTAGAGGCGAGTGGGGTGGAAAGTGTGGACAGGGGGAACATTATGATGGTTTTTGCTGGGAGGGGAATGGGTGAAGGCAGTAACACGGAAAATACGATAGACATGATGTAAGGTCTTGTTAACCACAGTGGCGTAATCTTTGGATGACGGATAATGACGACATTTCTGAAGCACTGGTGTGAAGGGGCGCATCATCGGAACAGATGGAATAGAGATGGAGAAACTGGGAGAATGGCACGGAATCTTTCTAGGAAGTGGGGTGGATGAAAGATAATCACGGTAGTTGTGGGAGTTGGCGGGATTAAAGTAGATAATCGTGCATAGCCAACCCATGAAATAGAGGCAGTATGGTCAAAGAAGGCAAGGGAAGTGTCAGAGATGGCCATGAGAAGCCCAAGGACGGATTATATTGAGAGAAAAAGTTGATGAAATTATCCAGTTCAAGGCAAAATAAGTAAAAAGCAGCAGCACAGTCAGCAAGCTATCGGGAAAAATGTGAAGGAAGGGAACAAAGAATGGTCCCCGTATTCTAAGCAAATGAAGCACTGCTTATCCCATACAGTCTTCCAGAGATATTGTTTGAGTGTGTAATATCCCATTGTTTACACCCGAGGTCCATATACAGGGAGCAGGGACAGGAATGGATGTTGCGGGTTCCGGGATTTAGATGTTTCACTAAGAACAGAGAAGATGGTAAGAGAGGGAGGGATGTGGCATTGTTAATCAAGGAAAATATTACAGTGGCAGAAAGGACGTTTGAGGACTCGTCTACTGAGGTAGTCTGGACCGAGGTTAGAAACAGGAGAGGAGAGGTCACCCTGTTGGGAGTTTTCTATAGACCTCCAAATAGTTCCAGAGATCTAGAGGAAAGGATAGCAAAGATGATTCTTGACAGGAGCGAGAGTAACAGGGTAGTGGTTATGGGGGACTTTAACTTTCCAAATATTGACTGGAAATACTATAGTTCGAGTACTTCAGATGGGTCTGTTTTTATCCAGTGTGTGCAGGAGGGTTTTCTGACACAGCATGTAGACAGGCCAAACAGGGGCGATGCCACATTGGATTTGGATCGGGATAATGAACACGGCCAGGTGTTAGATTTAGAAGTTGGTGAGCACTTTGGTGATAGTGATCACAATTCGGTTAGGTTTACCTTAGCGATGGGCAGGGACAGGCATATACCGCAGGGCAAGAATTATTGCTGGGGGAAAGGAAAATATGACGCGATTAGGCAAGATTTAGGATGCGTACGTTGGGGAAGGAAACTGCAGGGGATGGGCGCAATCGAAATGTGGAGCTTATTCAAGGAGCAGCTACTGCGTGTCCTTGATAAGTATGTACCTGTCAGGCAGGGAGGAAGTTGTCGAGCGAGGGAGCCGTGGCTTACTAAAGAAGTTGAAGCGCTTGTCAAGAGGAAGAAGAAGGCTTATGTTAGGATGAGACGTGAAGGCTCAGTTAGGGCGCTTGAGAGTTACAAGCTAGCCAGGAAGGATCTAAAGGGAGAGATAAGAAGAGCAAAGAGAGGACACGAGAAGTCATTGGCGAATAGGATCAAAGAAAACCCTAAGGCTTTCTATCTGTATATCAGGAATAAAAGAATGACGAGTGATAGGTTAGGGCCAGTCAAGGATAGTAGTGGGAAGTTGTGTGTGGAATCGGAGGAGATAGGGGAAGTGTTAAATGAATATTTTCCGTCAGTATTTACAGTGGAGAAAGAAAATGTTGCCGAGGAGAATACTGAGATACAGACTACTAGGCTAGTTGGGATTGAGGTTCACAAGGAGGAGGTGTTAGCAATTTTGGAAAGTGTGAAAATAGATAAGTCCCCTGGGCCAGATGGGATTTATCCTAGGATTCTCTGGGAAGCCAGGGAGGAGTTTGCAGAGCCTTTGTCCTTGATTTTTAAGTCGTCATTGTCGACAGGAATAGTGCCGGAAGACTGGAGGATAGCAAATGTTGTCCCCTTGTTCAAGAAGGGGAGTAGAGACAGCCCTGGTAATTATAGACCTGTGAGCTTTACTTCGGTTGTGGGTAAAATGTTGGAAAAGGTTATAAGAGATAGGATTTATAATCATCTTGAAAAGAATAAGTTCATTAGCGATAGTCAGCACGGTTTTGTGAAGGGTAGGTCGTGCCTCACAAACCTTATTGAGTTTTTTGACAAGGTGACCAAACAGGTGGATGAGGGTAAAGCCGTGGAAGTGGTCTATATGGATTTCAGTAAGGCGTTTGATAAAGTTCCCCACGGTAGGCTATTGTAGAAAATACAGAAGTATGGGATTGAAGGTGAATTAGTGCTTTGGATCAGAAATTGGTGGTGGTTGATGGTAAATGTTCATCCTGGAGTATAGTTTCTAGTGGTGTACCGCAAGGATCTGTTTTGGGGCCACTGCTGTTTGTCATTTTTATAAATGACCTGGATGAGGGTGTGGAAGGTTGGGTTAGTAAATTTGCGGATGACACGAAGGTCGGTGGAGTTGTGGATAGTGCCGAAGGATGTTGTAGGTTGCAGAGGGACATAGATAGGCTGCAGAGCTTGGCTGAGAGATGGCAAATGGAGTTTAATGCGGAAAAGTGTGAGGTGATTCACTTCGGAAAGAATAACAGGATTGCAGAATACTGGGCTAATGGGAAGATTCTTGGTAGTGTAGATGAGCAGAGAGATCTTAGTGTCCAGGTTCATAAATCCCTGAAAGTTGCCACCCAGGTTAATAGAGCTGTTAAGAAGGCATATGGTGTGTTCTCTTTTATTAGTAGGGGGATCCAGTTTAGGAGCCACGAGGTCATGCTGCAGCTGTACAGAACTCTGGTGCGGCCGCACCTGGAGTATTGCGTGCAGTTCTGGTCACCGCATTATAGGAAGGATGTGGAAGCTTTGTAATAGGTGCAGAGGAGATTTACGAGGATGTTGCCTGGTATGGAGGAGGGAAGGTCTTACGAGGAAAGGCTGAGGGACTTGAGGTTGTTTTCGTTAGAGAGAAGGAGGAGGAGAGGTGACTTAATCGAGACATATAAGATAATCAGAGGGTTAGATAGGGTGGATAGTGAGAGTCTTTTTCCTCAGATGGTGATGGCAAATACGAGGGGACATAGCTTTAAGTTGAGGGGTGATAGATATCGGACAGATGTCAGAGGTAGTTTATTTACTCAGAGAGTAGTAGGGGCGTGGAACGCCCTTTCTGCAACAGTGGTAGACTCGCCAACTTTAAGGGCATTTAAGTGGTCATTGGATAGACATATGGATGAAAATGGAATAGTGTAGGTCAGATGGTATCACAGGTCGGCGCAACATCGAGGGCTGAAGGGCCTGTACTGCGCTGTAATGTTCTATGTTCTATATACCTATAATTTACAACAGGTTCCTGCGCAGGGGTCAGGATCACAAAACGGGGTTGGGTTTAATTCCCAGGCCAGAGTCACTGCCAAAGAGTGTAATTCCAGTGGAAATGGTGAGAGAATGACACAAAACCAATCAGGAAATTTGGTTGGAATCAGACTCATTTTGCTGGAACCTGTTCTCCTACCGAAGTCGTGATTTGCAGTGCAAGCTTGGAGAATCAAGGCAGAATCATTTCCCACAGAACCTGACACCAGGATTGCAGGTTCTGATTCTCCTGGGAGCTGGATAGGCCAAATTATACCTTCACACCCAGAGGCCAACTGAGGCCCTCGAGTGGCATATTAATGGGGCTACAGCTTCACAGGACTGGAACTAATATCCTCATAGGGAGATTGGACAGTGCTGCTGGAGAGGGTTTGAACAATCTTGTCAGTGGGATGGGAACCGAGGTATGGCTCAAATTGGAAGGATGCAGAGCTTAAAACAGGAGGTATAAAAGTAGACAGTAGCATTAGAAGGTAGGCGAAATAAAGGCAAGCCTCAACTAGGTTTAGAATGCAGAATAATATTAAGAAGACAAGGTTAAGAGCACTGTACCTGAATGCATGGAGCATTCGAAACAAGGTAGGTTATTTAAAGGCACAGATAGAGGTTAATGGGTATGATCTCATTGTCATGACGGAAACTTGACAGCAGCGTGACAAAGACTGGGAACTGAAGATTCAAAGAGATTCAACATTTAGAAAGGAAAGGAAGGCAGGAAAAGAAGGTGGTTTAGCGCTTATAACAAGGGATGGGATTAAAGCAAAAGTACGGGATGATCTCAGATTGTAAGAAGAAAATGTGTTGTTTGGGTGGAGCTACGAAACAGCAAGTGGCAGCAAACATTGGCAGGAGTTGCTGATAGGCCAACAAGCAGTAGTGACAGAGTGGGGCAATGTATTAATCAGGAGATTAGAAACATGTAGCATGTGTAATAGAGTGATTATGGGTGTTTTCAATCTGCAGATAGACAGGGTAAATCTAATGAACACTAATGCTGTGGAGGACGAGACGTTGGAGTGTGAGGAATGGTTTTCTAGAGCAATATGTTGAGGAACAGACTAGAGAACAGGTTATTATAGATCAGTATTAGGTAACGAGAAAGGGCTAATTAATCATCTTGTTGGTAAAGATGCTTCCGGGATGAGTGACCATATATGATAGAATTTTACGTTATGTTTGAAAGTGAAGTAGTTCAACCTGAAGCCAGGGTGTTAATTTTGAACAAAGGAAATTATGAAGGTATGATTTACTATATAAACATCACTTTGTTTTAATCAACCGTCATTTTACTTTGTTTTGAAATAATTAGATTTGTTTTTCCTCTATATTTTGTCTGACAATGTGTGTTTTCTGTTTAATTAAAATTCCAAACAGAATTGATTTCGGACCATTTCTCTGTCGATACAAATACTGAGATATATTACTCCACATGCAATTACCAACACTGTTACAGAGATTAAAACCATTGTTTATTAAGGAAGAGTTTATGCAAAGGTCCTTTTGTAACCGCCTCACATTTTCATCTCCTATTAAAGAAGGTTTAGAATACATCGGGTGACCAATAACAAATCTGTCTCTTTAATCTGCATTTCTTGTAACTGCTTCCGCCACTGCCATATAGTTAATGTGGACAAATTGCTGCAGTTTATAATGTATGTGTTGATGTACAATGGAAATAACGTAAAATAATAATAACACATTTATTCAATGTTTTAGCTGGAATTTGTGCCTTTGTCAATATTAATGCCTATATTGTATTTCAAGTACTAAATGTGCACCAATTCCTCGATACAATATATTGTTGTTTTACTGTGCCACACTATCCCTGTGGATTCCGGAGTATGTTGGGAGAGCAGGAGAATCTGATCAGAAATTAAAGTGTTTTTGCACTTTAATTCTTAATATTTTAGTTATTCATCAGCAGAGCATAATCGTTACTCAGTCGGAAGAACGACATGGAGAGCGGACCTGTGTGAGAAGGGCAGCGGCGGTGGGAGATAAAAAGCGGCGGCAGAGAATCCCTTCTCCCTCTCTCCACCTGTCAGAGCCGAGGTGTGACATCTCAGGAAAACAGGTAGGTGATTGGTGGGTATCTTGACGGTGTCTCTTTTGATTAGTCAAGTGGTTTAAATCAAGAAATTATTACAGCTGAAGAGTACAGGTAAGAAATTCACTTTTATAATATTTAACATCCAAATTAATTAATTAAATAGAATAGAAATGGCTGGGAAGGCAATGTGTTGCTGTTGCAGCTGTAGTATGTGGGAGTTGGTGGACGCTGGTGCGATCCACGGTGACCACGTCTTCAGCAAGTCTTAGCTGCTCGAGGTACTTCCGACTCAGATTTGATGAGCTGGAGTCCGAGCTGCGGTCTGTGCGACCCATCAGGGAGGGGAAGAGTTACCTGGACACAGTATTTCAGGAGACAGTCACACTCTTAGATTAATTAAATCAAACTTGGACCATGGTCAGGGACATGAGGGTGTGACTGCGATTGAGGTAGGTATGCTAATCCCGAGTTTAGCTTTGGAGGAGACTTTGCCAGTCCCCTGTTTCAATAGGTAAGAGGTTCTTGTTCCCAGTGTGGACGAGGGCGCAGACTGCAGGGAGGATGAATGAACTGAGCACATCACAGTTGTTCAGAGCGCCATTCAAGTGAGGGGTGAGAAGAGAAATATAGTGGTAATAGGCGATAGCATTGTTAGGGTAATAGATATGGTTCTCTGCAGCAAAGACAATGAGTCCTGAAGGCGGTGTTGTCTACCTGGTTCCAATGTTAAGGACATCTCTTCTGGGCTAGAGAGGAACTTAGAGTCGGAGGGGAAGGATCCAGTTGTTATAATCCATTTAGGTACCGACGACATATGAAGGCCGAGGAAAGAGGTTCTGCTAATGAACTATGTGCATCTCGGGGCTAAATTAAGAAACAGAACCACAAAGGTAATAATACCCGGATTACTACCTGAGGCACATGCACATTGGTATTATGAAAATAAGATGAGAGAGGTAAACACGTGGCTCCAAGATGACTGTGGGAGAAATAGGTTCTGATTCATGTGACAATGGCACCAGTACTGGGTAAGGTGAGAGGTGTTCCGTTAGGATAGGCTCAATTTGAACCAATCTGGGACCAGTGTCCTGGCGAATCGTATAACTCGGATTGTAGATCGGACTTTAAAATTATTAGTTGGGGGGGCGGAGTGGGGGTGGAGGTGTAGGGCGGGGAGGGTAGTGGTCGGGTTCAATTGAAGGGAAGTTTAAATAAGTCAAGGAAGAAGCGAGAGAGAAGAGCTGCAGGGTCATGAGGAAGCGATAAGTAATCAAAGTGTGACAGGAAGGGACAGAAAATATAAGCTGAAGCGTTAAGCTAAAATTAGAACCAGGATGAATAATAATGGTAAAAAGTCAAAGCTTAAGGCTTTTTATCTCAATGCAAACAGCATTTATATAAAGATAGACGATTTTATGGCACATATAGAAATAAATGAATATTACTTGATAGCTATTATAGAGACGTGGTTGTCGGGTGACCAAGACTAGGAGCTCAATATTCAAGAGTATTTGACGTTCTGGAAAAATCGGCAAAATGGAAAAGGAGGTGGAGTAGCTTTGTTAAAAAAAGAAGCTAATAGTACGGTGGTGAGCAGTGATATGGATGCAATTTTGGGTGGAAATAAGGAATAGCAAGGGTAAGACGTCACGCGTGGGGGGTCGTCTGTAGGCCCCTGAAGAGATGCCTCACTGGAGGACAAATTTTAAATCGGACACAATGGAGGCGTGTAAGAAGGGCGCTACAATTGTCATGGGTGATTTTAATCTGCAGACTGACTGGACAAATCAGATTGGCAGAGGTAAGATGGAGGACGAATTTATAGAGTGCATCAGGGATTGCTACTGAGAGCAATACGTTGCAGAACTTACCTGGGAATCGGCTATTTAAATCTAATAATGTGTAATGAGGTAGCATTAATAAGAGATATCATAGTTAAGGATCATCCGGGGGGAATGAGCACAACATGGAAGAATCTCAAAATCAGTTTGAGAGAGAGCAACTCGGGTTTCAAACTAGTGACCTCAACTTAAACAAAGACAATTATGGAGGTATGAAGAAAGAGTTGTCTAAAGAGGGCTGGAAAAAAAAAGACTAAGGGGAAGGTCAGTGGATGTGCAGTGGCAGACATTTAAACAGATATTTCATAATGCTCAGCATAAAAAAATATCCAGGTCAAAAAGAAGGACTTGATGAGAAGGATGAATGGCCGGTGGTCAACAAAGACGGTCAAGGAGAGCAGCCAATCAAAAACGAAGGCATACAAAGCAGCAAAAACTAAGGATAGGCCAGAGGATTTGGAATATTTTAGCAACAAGCAGTGGATGACTAAGAATCTGATAAAGAAGCAGAAAATCCATTATGAAAACAAATTGGCAGGAAATATAAAAACAAACAGCAAGAGCTTCCACGGTTATATAAAAAGAAATAGAGTAGCTAAGGTGTGTGTGGGACCCTTGGAGGATGCGACTGGAGAGTTGATAACATAGCAGCATCCTTAAACACTGGTGAGGTCCCGGAGGACTGGAGAATTGCTAATGTTGTCCCCTTGTTTAAGAAGGGTAGCAGGGATAATCCAGGTAATTATAGACCGGTGAGCCTGACGTCAGTGGTAGGGAAGCTGCTGGATAAGATACTGAGGGATAGGATCTATTCCCATTTGGAAGAAAATGGGCTCATCAGTGATAGGCAACATGGTTTTGTGCAGGGAAGGTCATGTCTAACCAACTTAATAGAATTCTTTGAGGAAGTGACAAAGTTGATTGATGACGGAAGGGCTGTCGATGTCATATACATGGACTTCAGTAAGGCGTTTGATAAGGTTCCCCATGGCAGGCTGATGGAGAAAGTGAAGGCGCTTGGGGTCCAAGGTGTACTAGCTAGATGGATAAAGAACTGGCTGGGCAACAGGAGACAGAGAGTAGCAGTAGAAGGGAGTTTCTCAAAATGGAGACGTGTGACCAGTGGTGTTCCACAGGGATCCGTGCTGGGACCACTGTTGTTTGTGATATACATTAATGATTTGGAGGAAAGTATAGGTGGACTGATTAGCAAATTTGCAGACGACACTAAGATTGGTGGAGTAGCAGATAGTGAAGGGGACTGTCAGAGAATACAGCAGAATATAGATAGATTGGAGAGTTGGGCAGAGAAATGGCAGATGGAGTTCAATCAGGGCAAATGCGAGGTGATGCATTTTGGAAGATCCAATTCAAGAGTGAACTATACAGTAAATGGAAAAGTCCTGGGGAAAATTGATGTCCAGAGAGATTTGGGTGTTCAGGTCCACTGTTCCCTGAAGGTGGCAACGCAGGTAAATAGAGTGGTCAAGAAGGCATACGGCATGCTTTCCTTCATCGGACGGGGCATTGAGTACAAGAGTTGGCAGGTCATGTTACAGTTGTATAGGACTTTGGTTCGGCCACATTTGGAATACTGCGTACAGTTCTGGTCGCCACATTATCAAAAGGATGTGGATGCTTTGGAAAGGGTGCAGAGGAGGTTCACCAGGATGTTGCCTGGTATGGAGGGCGCTAGCTATGAAGAGAGGTTGAGTAGATTAGGATTATTTTCATTAGAAAGACGGAGGTTGAGGGGGGACCTGATTGAGGTGTACAAAATCATGAGAGGTATAGACAGGGTGGATAGCAAGAAGCTTTTTTCCCAGAGTGGGGGTTTCAATTACTAGAGGACACGAGTTCAAAGTGAAAGGGGAAAAGTTTAGGGGGGATATGCGTGGAAAGTTCTTTACGCAGAGGGTGGTGGGCACCTGGAACGCATTGCCAGCGGAGGTGGTAGATGCGGGTACGATGGAGTCTTTTAAGATGTATCCAGACAGATACATGAATGGGCAGGAAGAAAAGAGATACAGAAGCTGAGAAAATAGGCGACATGTTTAGAGAGAGGATCTGGATCGGCGCAGGCTTGGAGGGCCGAAGGGCCTGTTCCTGTGCTGTAATTATCTTTGTTCTTTTGTTCTTTGTTCTTAACAGAGAACAGGGAAATGGCAGATAATTTAAACCAATATTTTGCATCGGTCTTCACGTTGGAGGACACTATAAGAATCCCACAGATATCGGATAAGCAAGGAGCTAATGGGAAGAAAGAATCACAAGGGCCCAGAGATGGAGAATCGCAGAAAAACAATTATTTTACTCTTCAGTAGACCTGGCAGTTTTATAATGCTTTGAATCACACTGGTTGTGTTTATCATTTACAGCCGAATTGCAGATATTCAGTACTTTTCCTCCAACATTGACCCTCACTTTATCACAAATAAAACATCAATGATGCTGCAGATTGTCAGTTCCTGAACCAACACATGTATTTACGCAGCGACCCAGATTAAATTCAGACAGGGGCTGAAGAACGCAGTGAATTAATGTCTCAATCTCATTGTTAAATTAGTGAAATCATAGAAAGAGCAGAAGGTTTCGAAGATTGGAACTAAATCCCATTCATATTCCATTCCCTACCCTCCATACATGACCAAAAGCATATTTTATATTCACAGCAATGAGCCCTGAAATGATTTAAATATGATTCTGAGATTATATTTTATCAATAAACTGACATATTTAGGTGGGACTTCACACAAAGGCATCACTGAAAATCTCAGCTGGAGTCAACCAAAGCCAGCCTGGACGCAGAGCAAAATGGACATAGCGACAAATCACAGTGATTGTGAGATGATGAAAGGAACAGAAGTTGCAGTGAGACAGGGACACCAGTAGATGGAGATGGTGAGAGTGGGGCAGAAACTGCAGTGAGGCAGGTACTCCAGCAGACGTGGATGGTGAGAAAGACAGTAAGTGCACTGAGGCAGGGTCGCCAGCGGATGGAGATGCTGAGCAATTGCTGATGGGAAATTCTGTGTTCATGAGTTTGGAAGTTTCCACTTGTTTGAGGTATTTACTTCATTTAAACCTGAGATGCTGAATAAAAGAATTGCAATACAATTTACGTTAAATGGCTATTTTCCCACTATGTAAACACTTGTAACATTAAACTGGCTGATGTTTGTAAAATTATTTTGATTGATTAAAGGTAATGTATAAATAAAGCAACATCATTAAATAAAACTCATGCAATCATTCACACATAAACACTCTCTAAATAGGTTGTGTTGAGTTCTTCATCGCTAAAGTTATGCCATCGATCTCTCTCACCTATCTTTCCATGCTGGTATATTTTCTACGATATCTAAGAGTAATTGAAGTTTTTATCCTGTTGGCTTTTGAAAGTTAATATTGAATCTGCTTTGAGAAACCCATCAGAGAGTGAATTCCAGAACATAACAACGCCCTGCCTATTAGTTTCTCCCCACTGTTGTGTAAACAGTTTTTCCTCATCTCTCCAAACAGAGGGAAACATTTTAAATACAGTTGATTTCTCCAGGACAGCAGCTGCAGAGGAGCTGGAACCTCCTGAATTTGGACAAGCGATGAACAAAAATCCGTCTGAATCCCCGAGGAGAGCTGAGGAAAGAAACAGTCAGGAAGCAAATGGAAACTAGTGACACTTTCTTGCAGCAGTAAAAACTCTTTGCCCCAATGTGAAGGTCGTTATCGCTGAGCTTAAAAAGTGAGGAGAAAAGTGGAAGATTGTGAATAAAATTTGTGCTAATGTCCATTTTCCAGCTTGATAAACCCTTGTAACATTAAAGTGGTAAATGAGAAGGAAGTTTTTCTTTTCCAATGATTACAGGCTAATGTTTAAATTCAGAGACCCGATCAGCAAGACCAGAGCGGCGTCAGCGAGAGCGGCAACAGGGGCGAGGACACGGGGATAAAAAAAAAGAAACAGTGGCTCTGTACTGTGGACCTGCTTGACCAAAAGAATCGTATGGGACGCCACAGGAGAGCTGGTAATTGACGGGTGGGTATTTCCTCCGTGTCTCTATTTTTGTTTTAAATCATTACACGTTGAGTGTTCACTTAAATAATTATTTTTTTAAATACTATGATCCAAATAAATTAATTAAATAGAATAGAGATGGCTGGGCAGATTATGTGTTGCAGCTGCAGTATGTGGGATCTGGTGGACGCCGGTGCGATCCACGGTGATCACATCTGCAGCAAGTGTTGGCCGCTCGAGGGCCTTCGGCTCAGAGCTGATGAGCTGGAGTCCCAGCTGCGGACACTGCGACACATCAGAAATGGGGGGAGTTACCTGGACACTGTTTTCAGGAGACAGTCACACCAATTAGATTAATTAAATCAAAATTGGACCGTCGGCAGGGACAGGAGTGTGTGACTGCGAGTGACGCAGGTATGGAGATCCACAATTTAGCTTTGGAGGAGCCTCAGCCAGTCTTTTTTTTATTCATTCATGGGATGTGGGCGACGCTGGCCACGCCAGCATTTATTGCCCATCCCCAATTTCCCTTGAGAAGGTGGTGGTGAGCTGCCTTCTTGAACCACTGCAGTCCATTTGGTGCAGGTAGACCCACAGTGCTGTTAGGAAGGGAGTTCCAGGATTTTGACTGTGAGAATGAAGGAACGGCGATATAGTTCCAATCAGGATGGTGTGTGACTTGGAGGGGGACTTGCAGGTGGTGGTGTTCCCATGTATTTGCTGCCCTTGTCCTTCTAGTTGGTGGAGGTCGTGTGCTTGGAAGGTGCTGTCGAAGGAGCCTTGGTGCATTGCTGCAGTGCATTTTGAAGATGGTACGCACTGCTGCCAGTTTGCGTCGGTAGTGGAGGGAGTGAATGTTTGTCGATGGGGTGCCAATCAAGCGGGCTGCTTCGTCCTGGATGGTGTTGAGCTTCTTGAGTGTTGTTGGAGCTGCACCCATCCAGGCAAGTGGAGAGTATTCCATCACACTCCTGACTTGTGCATTGTCGATGGTGGAAAGGCTTTGGGGAGACAGGCGGTGAGTTACTCGCATGATGATTCCAAGCCTCTGACCTGCTCTTGTAGCCACGGTATTTATATGGCTACTCCAGTTCAGTTTCTGGTCAATGATAGCCCCTTGGATGTTGATAGTGGGGGATTCAGTGATGGTAATGCCATTGAATGTCAAGGGGAGATGGTTATATTCTCTCTTGTTGGAGATGGTCCTTGCCTGGCACTTGTGTGGCGCGAATGTTACTTGCTACTTATCAGCCTAAGACTGGATATTGTCCCGGTCTTGCTGCATTTCTACACGGACTGCTTCAGTATCTGAGGAGTCACGAATGGCGCTGAACATTGTGCAATCATCAGCGAACATCCCCACTTCTGATCTTATGATTGAAGGAAGGTCATTGATGAAGCAGCTGAAGATGGTTGGGCCGAGGCCACTACCCTGAGAAACTCTGCAGTGATCTCCTGGAGCTGAGATGATTGACCTCCAACAACCACAACCATCTTCCTTTGCACTCGGGATGACTCCAGCCACCGGAGGGATTTCCCCCTGATTCCCAATTGACCGCAGTTTTGCCAGGGATCCTTGATGCCATACTCGCTCAAATGCTGTCTTGATGTCAAGGGCAGTCACTCCCACCTCACCTCTTGAGTTCAGCTCTTTTGTCTATGTTTGAACAAAGGCTGTAATGAGGTAAGGAGCTGAGTGACCTTGGCGGAACACAAACTGAGCGTCACTGAGCAGGTTATTGCCTAGCACGTGCTGTTGATGACACCTTCCATCACTTTACTGATGATTGAGAGTAGGCTGATGGGGCGGTAATTGGCCGGGTTGGACTTGTCATGCTGTTTGTGTACAGGGCAGACCTGGGCAGTTTTCCACATTGCAGGGTAGATGCCTGTGTTGTCGCTGCACTGGAACAGCTTGGCTAGGTGTGCGGCAAGTTCTGAAGCACAGGTTTTCAGTCCTGTTGCCGGAATATTGTCAGGGCCCATAGCTTTTGCAATATCCAGTGCCTTCAGTAATTTCTTGATATCACGCAGAGTGAATCGAATAGGCTGAAGTATGGAATCTGTGATGTTGGCGACTTCAGGAGGAGGCCGAGATCGATCATCAGCTCGGCACTTCTGGCTGAAGATTGTTGCAAATTCTTCAGCCTTATCTTTCGCACTGATGTACTGGGCTCCCCCATCACTGAGCATGGGGATATTTGTGGAGCCACCTCCTCAAGTTAGTTGTTTAATTGTCCAACTCCATTCACGGCTGGATCTGACAGGACTGCAGAGCTTAGATCTAATCCGTTGGTTATGGGATCGCTTAGCTCTGTCTATCACATGCTGCGTACGCAGTTTAGCATGCAGATAGTCCTGTGTTGTAACTTCACCAGGTTGAAAGCTAATTTTGAAGTATGCCTGGTGCTGCTCCTGGCATGCCCTCCTGCACGCTTCATTGATCCAGGGTTGGTCTCCTGGCTTGATGGTATGGTAGAGTGGGGGCTATGCCGGGCCATGAGGTTACAGATTCTGCTGCTGCTGATGGCCCACAGCGCCTCATTGATGCCCAGTTTTGCACTGTTAGATCTGTTGGAAATCTATCCCATTTAGCACGGTGATAGTGCCACACAACACGATGGACGGTCTCCTCAATGTGAAGGCGTGACTTCGTCTCCATAAGGACTGCGCTGTGGTCACTCCGACCAATACAAACATGGACAGAAGCATCTGCCGCAGGCAGATTGGTGAGGACAAGGTCAAGCATGTGTTTCCCTCGTGTTGGTTCCCCCACCACCTGCCGCAGATCCAGTCTAGCAGTTATGTCCTTTACGACTCGTCCAGATCTGTCAGTAGTGGTGCTGCAGAGCCACGCTTGGTGATGGACATCGAAATCCCCCACCCAGAGTACATTTTCTGCCCTTGCCACCTTCAGTGCTACCTCCAACTGGTGTCCAACATGGTGGAGTGCTGAGCCATCAGCTGCGGGAGGGCGGTACGTGGTAATCAGTAGGAGGTTACCTTGCCCATGATTGATCTGATGCCGTGAGAATTCATGGTATCCACAGTCGATGTTGAGGACTCCCAGGGAAACTCCCTCCCAACTGTATACAACTGTCCCGCCACCTCTGGTTCAGTGCGCCATTCAAGTGGGAGGAGAACAGAGAAATGTAGCTGTAATAGGGGATAGCATAGTTAGGGGAATAGATGCAATTCTCTGCAGCAAAATAGAAAATTCCAAAGGCTGTGTTACCTGCCTGGTGCCAAGGTTAAGGACTTCTCTTCTGGGCTAGAGAAGAACTTGGAGTGCAAGTGAAGGATCCAGGTGTCATGGTCCACATAGCTATCAACAACATAGGAAGGAGGTTCTCCTGAGGGACTATGAGCAGCTCAGGGCTAAATTAGAAAGCAGAACCACAAAGGTTCCAGATTACTACTTGAGCCACGTGCAAGTTGGCATTGGGGAAATAAGATTAGAGAGGTAGATGTATGGCTCAAAGATTGGTGTGGGAGGAATGGGCCCCGATTATGGGACACTGGCACCATTACTGGGGAAAGAGAGAGCTGTTCCATTGGGATGGGCTTCCCTTGAACCATGCTGGGACCAGTATCCTGGAGAATCGTATAAGTAGGTTTCTCGAAAAGACTTCAAAGTAAATAGTGGGGGGAGGGTCCAATAGAAGGGAAGTTTAAAACGTCGAAACGTGAAGAGGCAGCAGAAGTGCAGGGTAGAGAAAGGGCATACATTAATCGGAATGTGACAGGAAGGGACACAGAATACAAGCATCAGAGTACAGCAGACATTAGAACCAGAGTACGTAAAAATGGTTTTTAAAAAAAGTCAAAGCTTAAGGCTCTTTATCTGAATGCATGTAACATTTGTGACAAGATGGATGAGCTGATGGCACAAATAGAAATAAATGAATATGATTTGATAGCTATCACAGAGATGTGGTGGCAGGATAACCAAGACCGGAACCTCAATGTTCAAGGATATTCGGCGTTCTGGAAGAATACGCAGAAAGTAAAAGTAGGTGGGGTAGCTTTGCTATTAAAGGAAGTGATCAGTGCAGTTTTGAGTAAGGATATAGGTGCTGTAGATCGTGATGTAGAAACAGTTTGGGTAGAAATAAGGAATAGCAAGGAAAGAAATCACGGGTGGCTGTGGTCTGTAGGTCTCCAATGAGTTGCCTCTCTGTAGGACAAAGTATTAATCAGGAAATGATGGAGGCGTGTGAGAAAAGCACTACAATTATCATGGGTGATTTTAATCTGCATTTCGACTGGACAAATCAAATTGGCAAGGAAGACGAATTTGTCGAATGCATCAGGGACTGTTTCTTAGAACTACACATTGCAGAATCTACCCGGGAACAGACTATTTCAGATTTGTAATGTGCAATCAGGTAGGATAAAGAAGATATCTCGTAGCTAAAAATCGTCTCGGGGGATGTGTTCATAACATGGTACAATTTCAAATGCAGTTGGAGGGTGAGCAACTCGGGTCTCAAACCAGTGTCTTCAACTTAAACAAGTACATTTACAGAGGTATGAAGAAAGAGTTTAGTTTAGAGATACATCACTGAAACAGGCCCTCTGGCCCACCGAGTCTGTGCCGACCATCAACCACCCATTTACACTAATCCAACACTAATCCCATATTCCTACCACATCCCCACCTGTCCCTAGATTTTCCCTGCCACCTACCGATGCTGGAGGCAATTTCTAATGGGCAATTTACCGATCAACCTGCAAGTCTTCAGCATGTGGGAGAAAACCGGAGCACCCAGAAGAAACCCACGCAGACACAGGGAGAACTTGCAAACTCCACACAGGCAATACCCGGAATTGAACCCGGGTCGCTGGAGCTGTGAGGCTGCGGTGCTAACCACTGCGCCACTGTGCTGCCCTTAGAGTTGTCTAATGCGGACTGGTAACATAGACTAAAATAAAAGACAGCAGATGAACAGTGGCAGCATTTTAAGCAGATATTTCATAACACGCAGCAAACATTTATTCTGGTCAGAAGGAAGGACCCAAGGAAAACGATGGACCACCCGTGGATAACTAAAAGGACGTTCAGGAGAGTATCAATTCAAAAACAAAGGCGTACAAAGTGGCGAAAGTTAGTGGCAGGGCAGAGGATTGGGATTTTTTTTTGTAAATCAGCGGATGACTGAAAGACTAATGAAGAGGGGGAAAATTGATTAAGAGTAAATTGGCAAGAAATATAAAAACAAGCACAAAGAGCTTCTCCGGTTATCTAAAAAGGAAGAGAGTAGCTAAAGTAAGTGTGGGTCCCTTAGTGGATGAAACTGTGGAATTAATAACAAGGAACAGGGAAATGGCAGCTAATTTAAATCAATATTTTGTATTGGCCTTCACGGTGGAGGACACTATAAACATCCCAACAATAATAGATGAGCAACGTGTAAATGGGAGGGAGGAACTTGTAATAATCTCTATCACGAGGGAAAAGGCTCTTGCCAAACTTATGGGAATAAAGGCAGACACGTCGCCAGCACTTGATGGACTGCATCCAAAGGTTTTTAAAGAATTGGCTGCAGAGATAGTAAATGCATTGGTCATAACATACCAAAACTCACTGGATTGTGTAAGGTACCAGCGATTTGGAAAACCGCTAATGTGACGCCCCGATTCAATAAAGGAGGGACACAGAAAGCACAAATATATCGACCAGTTAGCTTAACATGGGAAAATATTCGAGTCCATTATTAAGGAAGAAATAGCAGGTCATTTAGAAAAACATAATGCAAACACACATAGTCAAAATCGTTTTATGAAAGGCAAATCATGTTCGACTAATTTGTTAAAGTTCTTTGAGGATATAACCAGCAGAGTGGATAAAGGGGAACCGGTAGATGTTGTGTATTTGGATTTTCAGAAGGCTTTCAAAAAGGTGCCGCATAAAAGGTTATTGCTGAGGGTATTGGGGGTAATGTGTTAGCATGGATCGAGGATTGTCTAGCACATGGAATGCAGAGAGTCAGGATTAATGTGTCTTCTTCTGGTTGGAAAGCCATAACTAGTGGGATGCCCCAAGCATCGGTCCTGGGGCCTCAACTATTTACTATCTATATTAATAACTTGGAGGAAGGGACAGAGTGTAGTGCAGCCAAATTTGCTGACGATACAAATTTAGGTGAGAAGGCATGCTGTGATGATGACAGAAATAAGCTGCAAAGGGATATAGATATGTTCAGTTAGTGGACAAAAAATTGGCAGATGGTGTTCATTGTGGGAAAGTGTGAGGTCATCCAATTTGGTAGGAAGAGTAAAAAGGCAGATTATTATTTAGATGGAGAAAGACTACAAAATACTGCAGTACAGAGGGATCTGGGTGTTCTTGTACATTAAACACAAAACTGTTATCATGCAGGTTATCAGCGTGTAATTAGGAATGTAAGTGGAATTTTGGCCTTTAGTGCTAGGGGGTCAGAGTTTAAAAGTATGGAAGTCTTGTCACAACTGTGCAGGAGGTTGGTAATGCCACACCTGGAGTACTGCACACAGTGTTGGTCCTCATATTTCAGGAATGATATGCCAGCATTAGAGGCAGCTCATAAAATAATTACTAGGCTGTTTCCTGGGATGAAGCCTTGTCTTTATCAAGAACAGCTAAATAGATTAGCCCTTTTTTCATTGGAATTAGAATAATTCTTCACCTCCAGGGTTCTGTTCATTTGCCTTCCAATTGATTCAAGGCCACGTTATAAATGAGTTTTTATGATAAAGGAGGAACAGTTTGGATCTTGTTGCGCTGAACCAACTTGCCAAAACGGTACATTTCAATCGTCATTCGCAACTCTGTCGTCCGTCACTCATACACATCAAAATATTATACAGAAGCGCCAATTATCAGCAATTCACCTGTGGCAGAAGGTTCCTCAGGAACATTTCGTGAACAATCCATTCGCTGTCATTTCGCACGTAGGCCTAGCTTTGCTTGTGTGTCACACAGCACAGAAGGCAGTGCATTGTGATCAATGGGTCTTTTTCAGATTGGAAAGCCGTAACTAATCGGGTGCCACAAGGAGCGGTCCGAGGGCATCAACTATTTACTACCTATATCAATGACTTGGAGGAAGGGACAGAGTGTTGTGTATCTAAATTTGCTGATGATTCAAAAATAGGTGGGAAGGCATGTTGTGATGAGGACACAGAATCTGCAAAGGGATATAGATAGGTCAAGTGAGTGGGGGGAGAAAAGAAAACTTGGCAGATGGAATTCAATGTGGGAAAGTGTGAGGTCATCCACTTTGGTGGGATGAAAATAAGACAGATTATTATTTAGATGGTGAAGGCTACAAAATACTGCAGTACAGAGGGATCTGGGTCCTCTTGTACATTAAACACAAAATGTTTGCATGCAGCTGCAGCAAGTAATTCGAAAGGCAAATGGAATGTTGGCCTTTATTGCCAGGGGCTTAGAGTTTAAAATAGGGAAGTCTTGTTCCAGGGTATTGGTGTGGCCACATCTGGAGTACTGTGTACTATTTTGGTCCCCATATTTAATGAAGGATATACTAGCATTGGAGACTGTTCAGAAAAGGTTCACCAGGCTCATTCCTGGGATGAAGTGATTGTCTTATCATGAACGGCTAAACAGGTTCGGGCTTCATTTATTGGAGTTTAGAAGAATAAGAGGTGACCTTTTTGAAACATATAAGATTTTGAGGGGGCTTTACAGGATAGATGTTCAGACTATATCTCCACTTGTGGGGGAATCTCGAACTTGGGGTCATAATTACAGAATAAGGGGGCACAAATTTAAAACTGAGATGCAAAGGAATTTCTTCTCTTAGAGGGTTGTGATTTTCTGGGATTCTGCACCTCAGAGAGTTGTGGAGGCTAGGCCACTAAATATATTTAAGGAGGACGTAGATAGATTTTTGAAATCTCGTGGAGTGGAGGGGTATGCGGAGCTGACTGAAAAGAAGAGTTGGGACCTGGGGAAGCTCATCCATGATCTTATTGAATGGCGGGCAGGCTTGAGGTGATGAATGGCCTGATACTGCTCCTATTTCTTATGTTCTTATGTAAACCGTCTGGCAGATCTAAATTTCTCAACTGAAATCACAGCAAAAATGTGTATTGGTGTGAATGGGAGGTATGCTCCATCACCGCCCCCGGAACAGCGGGCAAGCAGAGTAAATTTAATGGAGTATGTGTTGCAAATGAATATTATATAAGGCAATGTTGCAGGCAAGAAATGGAATGAGGAATGCAAAAGGTGAACATTGATTGTGGAAGGAAGAGCAAAACCGACATACCACGAAACACAATACGCCTACCAATAGCAGCAAGAACGAGAACACGTAATATCCGATTAGCAATATCGTCCTGCGCACATTTCCATGCTCCACCAGATATAAAGCTATTTCTTCTTTCTGGACGAGTCATTTCTCCTGACGACGGGCAGTGTACGCTGCCTGAAACGTTAAGGCTACCCATTCATCTCAGAAGTTCTCTCTTTTAAAGTCACACATGTTCCTTTCCGAATCCAAAATGTGCATTGAGGAGCTACATGGGGAAACAATTTTTCTCAGCGTTTTGTTGTGGGTTGATGGCACCAGATAAAGGCTGTTAATTTCAGATTGAATATTAACATTCAAAAGA
Organism: Heterodontus francisci; assembly: GCF_036365525.1. NCBI lineage: Eukaryota > Metazoa > Chordata > Chondrichthyes > Heterodontiformes > Heterodontidae > Heterodontus > Heterodontus francisci. The sequence continues at coordinate 5,132,607 of NW_027141025.1, forward strand.
GAATTGCATAAATACCGTAAGGGAAATAAAATTCAGGGTAACAGTAAAGAACGGAGCATGGATATTAATTGAGTTCATTTTCCAAAGAGTCGGAACAGGATCCAAGTATTCAATACGTATTGTGCTCAATACTTCTTGGAGTCCCTCCCATCGTTTTTGACTAGTTCATGCATAGCTAATTTTTCTCACTGCTTGGTGGCTGAGTAGTGATGGCACTGAGCTAGTAATCGAGATTTCCAGGATAATACCTTGGGGACACAAGTTCAAAATCCACCACGACAGCTGGTGGAAGTTACATTCAATTAATCAATACAAAAATCCAAACTAAAAGTAAAATCTGGAATTGAAAGCTGGTGTCAGTAATGGTGCCATGAAACTATCATTAACTGTAGTAATAACCCATCTAATGTCCTTTAGGGAAGGAAATCTGCCGTCCTTACAAGGTCTGGCATGCATGTCACTCCAGACCCACAGAAACGTTGTTGACTGTTATCTTCCCTGTGGAACGGCCTAGTAAACCCTTGGTTGTTCAGGGAAATTATGCTTGGGCAACAAATGCTGGCCCTGCCAGTGATGCCCAAATCCCATGAAAGAATAATCTCGGCTTTAAATACCCAACTTTAAACTCATTCACACATGCCCACCTCAATTAAGTATTTAATTAAATTGTTAGATGAGGTAAAAGAGAATGTTGATGATGAGAATGCAATGGAGGTTGCTGCTGTGGATTTCAAGAAAGTGTTTAGCAAAGTCTTAGGCAGTCTCTCGGGAATGAGGATGACTTTCTTCCACTCCAGCTGGGACAGGTTGTGTTTGGTGAGGTGAGTGAATGAGATGCTCGAATTTCCAAATGTTCCTTCCGCTGTTTGCACCTGGTCACTGTCTGAGTATGTCAACGTTTTTCGAACTGGCTGGCACCTTCACGGATGCTTCCTCTCCATTTTGGGCAGGCTGGGGCAAGATATTTCCACGTAACAGTGCAGAGTTAATATTTTGTCACGGAGGCTTTAAAGTCATTGTTGCATTTCCTCTGCTCTCCTGATAGCCTCTTGCTGTGCCAAAGCGCAGAGTAGAAAGCTTGTTTTGGGAGTCCTGTGTCAGGCCTGTTATATTTGTGGCCCGCCCAACATAACTGAGTGACTATGAACAGTGTCTGGACACTGGGGACGTTGGCCTGAGAGAGGGCACTGATATTGGAGCGGCTGTCCTGCCACTGAATTTGCAGGAGCTTGTGCCAGCACACTGGTGATATCTCTCCCAAGCTGACTCCTGACAACGCAGGAATCTGCAAAGGTCATCAGATGCTCCAAGCCTCGCAAATGCACAACAAACGTCTTGCAAGGGCCAGGACCAAGTGGTGCAAATGATGTCATTTCGGATCCACTGATGAAGGGTCACTTACCTGAGACGTTAACTGTGCTGCTTGCTCCAGAGATACTGCCTGACCGACTGAGCACTTCCAGCATTTATTGGTTTATATCATATTTCAAGTATCTGCAGTATTTTTCTCTTATTTAATTTATTATCATCAGATATCGGCACCTGGGCTATTCTCGAGCATGCGCCTGGCCTTCGCGCATGCGTAGTAACGTGTCATTGGTTCTCCAGTCCCCCAATTCGGCTGGAGGGAGCGGCTGAATTGGAGACTTTGAGGCTGGACTTCGATCCCCGTCACTCGTTCCATCCCCACTAGCCGCTCTCCTCCCTCCCTGGCAAGTCCCTTCTGGCCTCAACACTTCCTCCTCTCGGCCGCTCGCTCCTAATTCGCCCCATATCACTTCACGGCCTGCTTTTCTTCTTCGGGCGGCGTGTGGTGAACCAGCAAACCTGAGGCCTAGTGGCCGAGAAGAAAGAAGCTGTATGGCCTACAGCTAGCGGCAGTAACGGGGGTCATGGGAAGCGGGGTGGCGAGAAGCGAGGAGCAATCGGGCAGGGGAGTGAAGGGGAGCAGCAAGGTCAGGAGCGAACGGCTGAGGACGTGGGGGATGGAAGAGGCTTGTATGCAGGAGGGGAGAAAGCGAGTTGCAGAGGAGGAGAGCGGCTAACTATTCGCTGCAATTGGGTGAAATCAAATCCTGGTCAGTCATAAAATCGAATCACAATAACGAATTGGCAGCAGAGTTTATACTCTGTCCGATTTTCTTCTCCATCGATCGGGGTGCCAATTCACTATCTCCCAAAAGTATCAGAACATGTAAATTCAATCATGATTTTTTTTCCTTAATAGGGTTACTGGAATATTATATGTATCTGAGGTTTATACTTAGTATCCTATAACTACATAGTAACATATTACTGGGCTTCCATCCAACTTAATGTAAGGTTAGTTTGTTAGAACTATCTAGCTATAAGCATTTTCTGTTATAAATTGAGCAGCACCATCTTTAATCCGGGCAACTGCCTGAACGTCTCAGATGCAGACGTTCCAGCTGAAGAGACTGAATTTGCCCATGTGCAAGTACTGCGCCACCTAGTCTTTACGTTTTCAGCAAACGCAGCCGACCTCTCCAGGGTTTTGAGATTTCTGCTGCACACCATGGATCCGAGGGAATCCGTGTCACAGCAGCCCTCGTTTAACAGGGTGCCCACGGCTGTTTGAGGGTAAACCAACATCTGACATGTGGGAGTCTTTCAAATGTCAGTTGATTAGAATTCAGGACCAGCATGTTCCAGTGAGGAAGAAGGATAAGTTTGGCAAGTTTCGGGAACCTTGGATAACGCGGGATATTGTGAGCCTGGTCAAAAAGAAAAAGGAAGCATTCATAAGGGCTGGAAGGCTAGAAACAGAAGAATCCCTTGAGGAATATAAAGACAGTAGGAAGGAGCTTAAGCAAAGAGTGAGATGGGCTAATAGGGGTCATGAAAATTCATTGGCAAACAGGATTAAGGAAAATCCCAAGGATTTTTATTCGTATATAAAGAGCAAGAGGGTAACTAGGAAAAGGGTTGGCACACTCAAGGACAGAGAATGGAATCCAAGTGAGGAGCCAGAGGTAATGGGTGAAGTACTAAATGAGTACTTTGCATCAGTATTCACCAAAGAGAAGGACTTGGTGGATGATGAGCGTGGGGAGGGGAGTGTAGATAGTCTCAGTCATCTCATTATCGAAAAGGAGGAGGTGTTGGGTGTATTGAAAAGCATTAAGGTTGATAACTCCCCAGAGCCTGATGGGATTTACCCCAGAATACTGAGGGAGGCAAGGGAAGAAATTGCTAGGGCCTTGACAGAAATCTTTGCATCCTCATTGGCGACAGGTGAGGTCCCAGAGGACTGGAGAATAGCCAATGTTATTCCTTTGTTTAAGAAGGGTAGCAAGGATAATCCAGGAAATTATAGGCCGGTGACCCTTACGTCAGTGGTCGGGAAATTATTAGAGAGGATTCTTCGGGACAGGATTTACTCCCATTTGGAAACAAACGAACTTATTAGCGAGAGACAGCATGGTTTTGTGAAGGGGAGGTCGTATCTCACTAATTTGATTGAGTTTTATGAGGAAGTGACGAAGATGGTTGATGAAAAAAGGGCAGTAGATGTTACCTATATGGACTTCAGTAAAGCCTTTGACAAGGTCCCTCGTGGCAGACTGATACAAAACGTGACGTCACACGGGATCAGAGGTGAGCTGGCAAGATGGATACAGCACTGGCTCGGTCATAGAAGACAGAGGGTCGCAGTGGAAGGGTGCTTTTCTGAATGGAGGGATGTGACTAGTGGGGTCAGGAATCCGTGCTGGGACCTTTGCTCCTTGTAGTATGTAGAAATGATTTGGAGGAAAATGTAGTTGGTCTGATTAGTAAGATTGCGGACGCCACAAAGGTTGGTGGAGTTGTAGACGGTGATGAGGATTCTCAGAGGATACAGCAGGATATAGATCGGTTGGAGACTTGGGCGGAGCATTGGCAGATGAAGCATAATCCGGACAAATGTGAGGTAATGCATTTTGGACGGTCTAATTCAGGTGGAAGTATACAGTAAATGGCAGTATCCTTAGGAGTATTGACAAGCAGAGAGATCTGGGCGTACAGGTCCACAGGTGTGGCAACGCAGGTGGATAAGGTAGTCAAGAAGGCACATGGCATGCTTGCCTTCATCGGTCGGGGCATAGAGTATAAAAATTGGCAAGTCATGCTGCAGCTGTACATAACTTTTTTTCGGCTACACTTGGAATATTGCGTGCAATTCTGGTCGCCACACTACCAGAAGGACGTGGAGGCTTTGCAGAGGGTACAGAAGAGGTTTACCAGGATGTAGCCTGGTCTGGAGGGCATTAGCTATGAGCAGAGGTTGGATAAACTCGGATTGTTTTCAGTGGAACGACGGGGGTGGAGGGGCGACATGATGGAGGTTTACAAAGTTATGAGCGGCATGGACAGAGTGGATAGTCAGAAGCTTTTTCCCAGGGTGGAAGAGTCAGTTATTAGGGGACATAGGCTTAACGTGAGAGGGGCAAAGTTTAGAGGGGATGTGCGAGGCAAGTTCTTTACACAGAGGGTGGTGAGTGCCTGGAACTTGCTGCCAGGGGAGGTGGTGGAAACAGCTACGATAGCGACGTTTAAGAGGCATCTTGACAAATAAATGAATAGGATGGGAATAGAGAGATATGGTCCCCGGAAGTTCAGAAAGTTTTAGTTTAGGCAAACATCAATATCGGCGCAGGCTTGGGAGTCCGAATGGCCTGTTGCTGTGCTGTATTATTCATTGTTCTTTGTTGTTCTCTGAAAAGGCTGGTTGACAACGTTGAGATTCACATTATCGGAGGCTCAGTATCCAATTGTATTAGTCGGGTTAGAGGAGGTCGTGCGCGTTTTGAAATGCATTGTAAAGAAAAATAAACTCGAGGCTTCGGGGTCCTCCATCAAATGTAGATCAGTAAAGAGAGCAATGATTGGTGAGGCAACCTGTTGGCTGGGCTGGGAAATTGGCTTGGAGCAAGGCAACATATTCGTGTCAAAGGCTATGTGCTGAAATTGTCAGGATATTATTATTGTTGTCTCCCAGTGATCTGAAACTTAGTATGGCATAGGAAAAAGGCAACAATGTTTTGGATCAATAAGTGAAAGGGAGGTGGAGCATGGGAGGTCAGTCTGGTGTCCATTCGCACAGTCGAGTCTGAATGTGACAAAGACATAGACGAGTGTTTCAATATCTGTTGGGCTGAGACAAAAGTGGAGCCGCAGGTGCTGCTGAGTTGGAAGGAAGTGATCTCTTTAACGGAGGGACACATGTGTATGGAGCATAATTTGGGGACAATTCGTGCACTGAGTGGAACTCGGAGCCAGAAGCCATCATGTATATTGAAATTTGTGACTGGGATGGACAGTTTGTGACTGGGATGAAAGGTGATGGATTTAGTCCTGTCGATGTTTGATAGAAGAAAATTGTGATCATCCAAAACAGTATGTTGCATAAATAGTCTGATAACACAGAGACAGTAGGGGCAGCTTTGAGCGAGAGAGATGGATGTCATCAGTGCAGAAGTAATATCATGGCCCACACCTGCCGGTGAATGCTCACTGGAAATTTATCATTGAGGATGAATTGAAACATCAAAGGGAATGCTGATGTGGGATGAGGGGAGGTTCCACTACTGGAGATTCTGTATCTGATCAGATAGATAACTGTGAAAATAAGGAAAGAAGTCCCACAGAGAGGCGAGTTTCAGAGGAATGAGGAGGTGGCAGATTGTCCGAGAGGAGGTAGAGTTGACCAATATATGTTTTATCAGTGGCTGATGGGCTCAGACAGGGCTCGAGACCGTCATTTTAGGGAGGCAGATGTAGGCATCCTTTATTTTTCAAGAGATCTGAGATCGGAAGCTCAGATCGGAAGGACGAATAGGGTAAATGTTACAAAACATCATTTGCTGCCTGATACAACAACTACGAAGGGGATGAGGTCGGTGGAGTTTGTGGGAGGGCAAAAGATGATTGATTTGGTGTTATGTACGTTGGGTGGTGCAGTGGCGCAGTGGTTAGCACCGCAGCCTCAGAACTCCAGCGACTCGGGTTCAATTCCGGATAATGCCTGTGTGGAGTTTGCAAGTTCTCCCTGTGTCTGCGTGGGTTTCCTCCGGGTGCTTCGGTTTCGTCCCACATGCCAAAGACTTGCAGGTAAATTGGCCATTAGAAAACGCCCCTAGTATAGGTAGGTCGTAGGGGAATATAGGGACAGGTAGGGATGTGGTAGGAATATGGAATTAGTGTAGGATTAGTCTTAATGGGTGGTTGATGGTCGGCACAGACTCGGTGGGCTGAAGGGCCTGTTTCAGTTCTGTATCTCTAAACTAAACTAAACTAAACTGGAGAAAATTGCAGCTCACACAAAACTGACAGTTGTTGTCTGATCACACAAAGGGAGTGGAGGGTCGAGAATGATGGTGGAGAGCTGGAGCTGTGTGTTGTCAGCACACATGCAAAAGATGACCCCATGTCTGTCGTTGTTTTTGCCGTCCCCATGTCTGTCGTTGTTGTTGCCGTTGGAAAGAGTGCAGAAGTGGAAGAGGAGGATGCAAAAACCGTAAGTTCAGGGGCTGGTGATTGAACAGTTTTGGTAGTGGGAGGAATAGCCATTGCTGGAGATTCTCTGGCTATGATCAGATCAGTGAGTTAAGAACCAAGCAAGGGCAGTCCTTCCATAAGCGGCCAACGTCGGAGGTATGGAGCGATCACGGGTGAGTTTTGATGCAGTTTTACAGGAGTAGAGATGATGATGGCTTAGGTCATGACGGGATCTTAATTGGGAATAATAATTTCAAATGTAAGTTGTTGGGCGGATTGAGATCTAATCAGGGTCAGTGAATGCGACAGTGTTGGGCGAGCTGGACTTGTTGAGGGAGGGAGTTGTACAGCACAGTGTTGGAAGGAAGGAAGTTTTAGATCCTGTTGCCAGTCAGGAGTGAACCAGAGGGATATTGTCCGGCAGTGGCACAGTTCTATTTTTACAGAAGCCACAGTAGAACAAACCGCTAAATATGTGCAATACAAATAACAGAGAGAGGAGTATCATTCTCCCAATGACACCTGCACTAAGTTATCAGCTGCAATCTCACACATGGATTAAACTGTTTTCTTGTAAAGTTTCTCATTTTATCTGCTTATGTTCTTGGATTCAGTGTGTACTGAGGAGACATCGGTGACATTTATAAATGAATCGTTACGAATGAATATTATCATTGCAATTATTTTAAACCAGCAAACTCTGCTGTGCATTATTGTGGAATCAATCTTGTATGATTACCGTTTTCAGTCTTATCCCCGGCAGAGGTCTGATGAAGATAATTTGCTGGATTTTGAGATGTTTGTTTGTATGCACCATTTTATTTACAATGCTGTCAAAGTTGCTGATGCAATATGTTTGTTCAATTGACTGCCACTAATAGCAATGATCAGGGGTATAGCCCATGTCATTGGAGACTTATCCCCTGTATAAATCACTGTCTGTTAGAATGGACCAGTTCATAGTGACTGCCAGAGCTCTGATTCTCAGACCAACACCGGTCAATGCTTCGCAAATAAGCTAAATATCCAGTAATGCATAAGATAAGACATATTTACTATCCCATTCTTTCTGCCTTTGGAGTTTCCGGTAAGCCACTTTTTCTCCAGTTGTTAATGGCTTAAATTAGCATTATTTGATTGCTGTATCTGAAAGTGCTTTACTCGCTGCATGTTTGACACAGCCGTCTTTTCACTTTGATCATTTGAATGACGGATTGTCATAAGTCTCTGTTCAGTTGGTCCTGTAGCAGCTGCATAATAACTTTGATCACTGTTAGTCAATTCCTTGCATTATTACTGGTTTATTCTCTTTACTGGATGTGTTGTTGGATGATGGAATATCCTCAGATTTTAGATGTTCGGGCTTGTATGAGTTTCTTTATGTCTGTCATGATTTTGTTAATCAAACCCGAGAGTTTTATTTGGTTAATGTCAAAACTAATTGTACTGGAATCAGATGCATGGATTATGTATGCAAGAATATAAGCAATAGGAGAAGGCGTAGGCCATTCGGCCCCTCGAGTTTCTTCGCCTTTCTATAGGATCATTCCTGATCTGATCTTGGCCTCAAATTCTCTTTCCTGTTTCTTCGTCATCACCACAGAATCCACGAGAGTTCAAATTCTCTCCATCATAGCCTGAATGGAATCAATGGCTCAGCCTCCACCGCTCTCTGGGCTCGAGAATTCCAACGATTCATCACCCTTTTAGAAAACAAATTCCTCCTCATCTCCTTCTGAAATGCTCGACTTATTTCGCCTAGTTCTGGATTCCCCCTCGAGGGAAATGTTCCTCTTACCATCCCCCAGTCAAGTTCCCTCACACTTTAGCATGTTTCAATACTTCTCTCATACTTCTAAACTCAAAAGAGCATCGGCCTAACCTGTTCAACCTTTCCCAACAAGAGAGCCCCTTAACCCCAGGAGTCGAATCGTGATCCTTCTCTGAACTGCCCTCAATGCATGCGTACTCTCCTTAAGGAGACCAAAACTAGACACAGTAATATAGATGTAGTCCAAACAATGTTTAAGAACAATCACCAGACTATCAGGAGTTGTTAAAAGTTTCACTTTGTGGAACAAACCTGTCTTGGAATATTACTTCATAAACATAATTTTGGTGATTTATAATAACACAGTTCGCAGTCTCAGTGTTACAAGGAGGCAGTAGTTTCTGCCTTCCCCAACATCATGTCTCACTTGGATTTCAGTATTTCTATTGGTCATCACTGTTGTTGTATTATTTCTTTGTGTGAACCGAATGCTGCTGCAAAGTTCTGGCAGGTGAACAGAGTTTGCTGCTGACACTTTATCATCTCCTTCTCTGATTCACTGCGGATGAATTTATGTACTTCACCTGACTTCAATTTAATAGTAAAAATGTTCATTTTCTGTTGTGCATTGTATTTGTTGGGATCCAGAGCCCCTCTCGTTATTTGCAGATTATGAAACGCAGCGTTGTTGCGTTTCTTTGTTGACCCAGCCCACAGACTAACTCTGAACTTCAAAGTTACAACAGAAAGCATTTCAATTACTGTGAAATAAAAACAGAAGTGCTGGGAAATACTCAACAGGTCAGGCAGCATCTGCAGACAGAGAAGCAGAATTAACGTTTCAGGTCTGTGACCCTTCATGAGAACTGGCAAGCCTTGGAAAGGAATTAGGTTTTATAGCAAGAGAAGGAGCAGGGGTGGCTTGGTGCGGAAGCGATAAAAAGGGAATGTGTGTGATACGGCAGAGGTCAGGAGAGATAAAATAAGAAGTCGTCCTGAGGCAACAGTGAAGAGGGTGTTAATGCTTCCATTGAAAGACAAAGCATTCGTCCAGAGACAGTGTTGATAGCAAAGTTATGAGCAACTCTGTCCGCACAACGAACAGGCACATGGTTAAAAAATACAATACAATAAAAAAATATTTAAAAAATATAAAGGCAACAAAGGCCAGACATGCTCTCAAATTATTTAACTCAGTGTTCAGCCCGCAAAGCTGTAGAGTGCCTAACTAAAAGATCAGTTGCTGCTCCTCGAGCTTGCATTGATGTTAACTGGAACACTGCAGCAGGCCAAGGACCTAAATGTGGGTATGAGAGCCGGTGTGGGGTGCTGAAATGGCAAGCGACCAGAACCTCAGCATCATGTTTTTGGAATGAGCGGAAGTGCTCCATAAAGCAATCAACCAATCGGTCACCCAAGATAGAGACAGCACCACAGCGTAGGGCAGGCGATGGTAGAGTGCTATTGTCGATAAACTAGTAACCCACGCACCCAGGAGCTGCTGCTTTGGGGACGTAGGTTCAAATCTCCCCTCAGGAGGAAGTGGAATTTGATTTCACAGAGTAAATTTGGAATGGAAAGCTGATTTAATAATGGCCATGAAACCATCATCGATTGCTATAAATGCCCATTTGGTTCATTTGTTGCCTTCAGGGATGGAAATCTGCTGACATGTGACTCCAGACCCACGGCAGTATAGTTGACTCTGAAATAGCCTGGCAAGTCACTAAGTAATATAAAACCGCTAAGAAGTTAACAAGAATAATACTGGATGGAGGCAATGACCATCTCCAACAAGAGAGAATCTAGCAATCTACGCTTGACGTTCAATGGCATTACCAGTGCTGAATCCCCCATGATCAACATCCTGGTGGTTACCATTGACCAGGAACTGAACTGGAGTAGTCATAATGTGATATGTTTCAATACATCTTACCTTTAAAGTATCCTAGCTCAACCAGTCCATACAAAGCTGCCCCTTTACCCTGGAAATCTGCCCAATAAACCTTCTCCTAACTGCCTTCAATGCGTGTATATTGCTCCTGAAGTAAGAGGACTACAATTGGAAACAGTACTCAAGGTGTCTCGCCACCAACGTTCCAAGAACATTTTCACCCTGTGGAACTAGCCTGTTCGGTAGTCGTACTTTATAAATCTAATTTTAGTGACTCAGAATGACACAGCTCACAGTCTGGCAGGCACGGATGATGGGGAAGGAGGGTGGGTAATGAATGTAGGAAGGCGGGCTTTTCGAAGGGGTGGGCTGTTCTCTGATGGGGCACTTTGTGTGCCACAGATTGCCCACGGAGGAAGACAGCCGCGCCTATAGGGAGGACACTCATTTTACTGATCTTAATTCCACCAGCGGCAGGAATAGGCCCTTAAGCAGGTAATAATAGGCCTCTTAGGGCCCTCAATCGGCCTCTGGCCGTGGAAGCATTTTTCCACTCCCAATTTGTAGCAGTGCAATTGAAAGATGACGGTCCCAACCTCCCCTTCCAGACATCGCACATCTATGGGACACACACTTCCTATTCTATCTCTAAGAGTGGGGTGGCATTACATCCAGGCCTAGTAGTCATCACACCTCCGCATTGGGAAAAGGAATGCCTTACTGCAGTAAGGGCTTCGTTGAAACGGTTAGAAAATACAATACGATCTTGATACTGTGAACATTTTTTTTTACAAGTAACTTATTGTGTACTGCAGAGGTGACATGCAATCATAAAACACATACTATATTTTATTAATACTATATACTATTTAGCTGACAGTAGCTGCTCGCCTCATCAAAGTTCAACTGCACTCTGGTGGGGGCTTCAAATTTGGCCTAGATGGAAAACTCTTTCGCCTCAGTCGCCTCTGTGCCAAACTTAAACTTAGAAATACATGGTCTACAGTTTGTGGATGACTGCAGTGTCATTGCCCATACTGCTCCAGATTTCAAAGTCACTCTCGATCTCTTCAATTCTACACGGAAGGGACTTGAATGTCCTGTAATGTTGCCAAAAAAACTGTTATATCAATCTATTTGTGGTTATCCAAATATTCCATATCCGATATATGTTGAAAGAGAGACCCTGGAATGCGTTGAAAACTTCCCATAGCTTGGCAGCCACCTCTCTCAAAAGGCAGCCATTGATGGGGAGATCCAACACTAGATCAGCTATGCCAGCTCAGCCATCTGCAAACTGCAGCAGAGAGTGTTTGCCGGTAGAGACTTCTGCAAGTTAGAAAAAGTGCTATTGTACAAACAGTTGTCATCACCGTACTCCTGTTCTGCAGTGAGACCTGAACTGTGCATCAGCGACACATAAAAGCGCCCGAGAAATTTCATCAGCTATGACTCTTTTCTGCATCCTCCAGATTAACGGGAAGAACCATCGAAAACACGCTAGTTTCATTTTTTAAACCAGCTCCACAAGCATTCACGCAAATTTCCTTGAGAAAAAACAAGATACTCCATTTGGATGCTCGAAAATCGTATCCCCCGCCAGGTCCTGTTTTCCCAATTCTCAAATGTCCTCCAGGGACGACAAAGGAAATGCTTCAAAGAAACTCAGAAGCTCTCTCTGAAGCGTGGCAGCTTTGATATTGATGACTGGGAGGAATTTGCTACCAACCGTTCAAAATGGTGACAACTTGTCAATCATGCTTTGAATCCAATCGCCTTAATGATGAGGCAGAGTGGCGACAGAGCAGGAAAGAAAAGGAATCAAATCCCACACTCGGGATCCCACTACCTCGTGTGAAGTCCTGTCCCACGTGCCCAAAAATCTGTGGGTCGAGAATTGGTCCATTCAGTCACATGATTACCCATGGCAGCCAATTGTGAACCTGTGTAGACGTCGTCCTCGAATCAAGGGACAGCCGACAATTTTACTAAATTTACCAATAACAAATGTAAGATTAATAGAATTCAGACAAGTCAAAATTCTCACAATTCAGACCTTTCCTTCAGACTTGCCTCTCTTCGAACTCTGGTCAGAGCATTAGCTTTTCTCTGCAAGATGTACAATTTCATGTGCAACTGCCTGTAACAAAATTCTTCTTGAAACAACCTGGCTTTCTCTGTTCTGCTTTTTCTGCAGCGAAGCGAGTGGTTTGTGATCGGTGTAAAGCAATATTTACCAGTGACTAGTGGTCATATCTGCATTAAGAGTGTTGTAAAGCCCGTACAAGATGACAACACTGGTTCAAATCTCAAAACCGGAGCTGGTGCAAATTTATTTCAATTCAATTAATTAATAAAATTACTTAACTAATAAAAGACAATTTGTAATTGAAGGCTATTTTCAGTAATGGTGCCATGAAAACTGACATTGGGTGTCGCAAACACCCGCCTAGTTGACCTTCAGGGAAGGAAATATGCATGTCTGCTTTGCATGTGACTCCAGACCCACATCCATATTGTTAACTCGTAACTGGCTTCTGAAATGGCCCAGCAAGCCATTCAGCTGTCAAGGGCAATTAGGGATGGGCAGTAAATGTTGGTTGTGCCAGGGTCACCCACTTCCCATTACGGCAACATCAATTATTATGCATTGGGAAAAGTCTACTTTGTTATAGTCACGTCAGTGATAATCTGAAGGAGATGAATACACTTCCAAAGATTTTCCTTTAAAAAGGGTCTCCAGGAGCTTGTCTAAGATGATTTCGGCCACTCCATATTGTGGCAATAGCTCAAATTGCACAATGTAAACTTCTACTCCCTCTTCACTAATTTTACATTTTCAGGTTCGCCATACTTCGCCAAGTCAGAGCTACGAGGAATTTCCCCTTGGTCAATCTCATCTTTCATCTCCAAATCACGTCCTCCAGCGTGGAGTCTTCTATTCTCAATTCAAGATTTAATGCAAATTAAACATGAACAACAATTAAATCACATTCTATGTTTGTATATCTAAAAGATTACAGGTCAGTTAGTTTATATTATAACAATATCCCGTACTAATCCTCTGAAGAGGATTATCAACACGATGGTGCCAAACAGTTCCACAGTGTAAGAAAATCACGAATTTTCTCCAATAGTTTTCCACGTCCTCACCTCCAAGATGCAGATATGGAAGCAGTGATTGAGTGTTTCAGTGCCAGATGGACTAAGACAGTGCGAGTGGCTAGCGATGTTAGGGAGGTGCAAATGGGTATAGTTTATGATCGAAGGCTTATGAGATCTGAGGTTCAGATCAGGGACCAACAGAATAAACGTTAAAAAACATCGTACTGAGCCTGGCACAATAGCTAGGATGGGGAATGGTGTCAGTGAAATGAGTATGGACTCTGTGGTAGAGAGAAATATGATTGCTCTGGTATTTCATATATTTAGTTGGAGAAAACTGAAGCTGCAGCTAAACAGACATTTGTAGTATGGTCACACAGAGGCAGTGGAAGGTCGAGAGAGTTGGCGGAGAGCTGGACCATGGTGTTTCCCGCACACATATGGAAGCTGACCTCATGTCTGTCGGTGCTGTTGGCATTGGATAACATGTCGATGTGGAGAAGGAGGAGGCAAACTAGGAAGGTCAGGCACAGGCTGGTGGGTGGAGGGAATTCATTGCGGGGGAAGTTGTGGCTTTTATTGTATCGGTAAGACATGAACCAAGAAATGGCAGTCCCACCAAAATTGCCCAATGTAAGAGATATGGAGAGATCACGGGCGAGGTCTGATGCCGGTTTGGAAGAGAGGGTGGAGATAGTGAATTTCGAGACCGCGACCAGGTTTTAAGGTGAGGACCAGAATTTTAAATGTAAGCTGTTGAGCAATTTGAGATGTAATGTAGGTCAGTGAAAATCATTGCGTTGTGTGAGCTGCTGGACCTTTTGGGGGATGGAGATGTATGGTAGAGTTTTGGATAGAAGGAAGGTGGATGTTGGGGCCCCAGTGAGGAGTGAACTGGAGGAATAGTCTCAGGAGATGGCCCACTTCTAATTTTACTCGTCTTTAGCTACTGTTTTATTTACAATTATTTTATTTGCATAAAATAGCAGCGAGAGGGTTGTCAATGGAGCACACTCAGAGTCTGCCCCTACTATCACCCATAGTAAGTTCTCAGCTGCAACCCTGAGCATGTATCTAACTGCCGTCGTGTCAAAGTTCACATTGAACTGCTTGTGTCCCTGGATTCAGTATATACTCTGGAAAACTCTGTAGCATTTATTCATGAATCATTAGGAGTGAACATTGTCATTACAATTGCATGAAGCCTGCAGGTGAAGCCGCTCATTATTGTGGGATCTGTCTTGTATGCTTACATGTATCGGCCTTATCCCCAAGAGAGGTCTGATTAAGATATTTTGCTGGACTTTAAGATATTCATGTTCTATGTACCATTTTATTAACATCGCAGACAAAGCTGCCGATGTAATGTGTTTGTTCCAGTGTCTGTCACTAATAGCAATGATCAGGGGAATAACCATGTCAGTCGAGACTTATCCCCTATATAAAACAGGGACTGTGAATATGTATCAGCTCAGAATGACGACCAGAGCTCCGTATTTCAGAACAACATCAGTTGGTGCTTCTCGCAGAAATGGGATATCCAGTAATATACCAGATTGTAGATATTTACTATCCAGTTCTTGCAACCATTGGAGTTCCCGGTAAGCTGCTATCTCCAGCTGTTATTGTAGCAAATCAATGTTAAATCGACTGTTGTATTTGATAATGTCTTACTTGCTGAATGTTTTACGCAATTGTCTGCTCTGTTGAATGATGGGCTGTCCGATGGCTCTGAACATTTGGTGTTGTAGCAGAAGCATATTGACTTTGATGATCTATATTCAACAAATCCTTGCATTAGTATTGGACTATTCACAGTGATAAATGTTTTGCCCGTTGATAGAATTCCTCATATTCTAAATGCTCGGGCTTGTATGACATCCTTTAAGTGTAATGATTTATGTTGTTCCATCCCTGAGAATGGGCTCAGATTAATATCTCAAATTAATGTATTGGAATCAGGTGCCCGGGATAAGTGTGTAAGAATATAAGCAATAGGAACCAGCGTAGGCCATTTGGCCCCTCGATCCTGCTCCACAATACATTAAGATCATTTGTCATTTGATCTCTGCCTGAAAACTATTTTCTCCCTTATTCTCCACAATTCTTGAATAGCCTGTAGTTCAAAAATCTCTCGACCTTCTCCTTGAATATAATCAATGACTCAGCCTCTGCAGCTCTCTGGGGTCCAGAATTCCAAAGATTCATGACTCTCACAGAAAATGAATTCCTCCTCAGCTCCACCTGAAATGTGCACCTTTTGCGCCCACCCCCCCTCCCAAGTTCTTGATTACCCCTCAAGGGGCAACATCGTCTCACCATTCTTCCTCAGAATTTCGTATTTCAATATGTCTCCCATACTTCTAAACTCTGAAGTATATAGGCTGAAACGCTTCAACCTTTCCTCGCAAGACAGCCCCTTTTAACACACATCAGAGTCATCGGAGTGAGGCTGCTCTGAACCTCCCTCAATTTATGTGTATTCGTCCTGAAATAAGGGGAACAAAACTGTACACAGTAGTCTAGGTGTGTTCCCATCAAGGTTGTACGAGCAGTTATCAGACCATCAGGAGTTGTGGAACTAACCTGGCCTGAGATATTATTTCACGATTCTAATTTCGATAATTTACAATGAGGCGGCTTCGTGTCCTCTTTCCCCAACATCAACGGCTGGATTGTAAAGGTTCACCAACGCTGGTACCGGTGGCGGGGGTGGAGGGAGGGGAGGGGAGGGGGGATGGGGACATGAAAGACACAGCGGGGTTAGGCCTGTAACCGACCCAGCTGCTGGTCCCGTCCTGAACTCAGCGGCGGATGAGACCTCGTGGCAGCCTCCCCGCTGCTTGGCGACAGGAACTGCATTAGAATATGCAAATGGATACTTCCCTTTTATTAATATGCAGGCCACAGTGATTCTGCCAGCAGGTTTGGATTTTCATCCGGCGGCGGGAATGCCGTACCTTCGAATCAGGAGGCGCCACAGCTGTGGGGAGGGGTGGAGGTGATTTTCCTAGTGTGGGAAGGGGAAGCGGGATTTCAATGCTACGGATTGGTCGAAGGGGTAATGGGAAGGGGGAAAGGACAAAGATGCCGAAATGTAAGGGGGTGGGGGCGGTGGGAAGTTAGCAAATTAACGGTAGGTATTCCGGGGGCGGGTTGGGGGTGGGGCGGGGGCGGGTTGTAAAGGGCAGGAATAATGTGTAATGCCATTGGGGGTGGTGGGAGAGGGCATTTATTTTTTTTTAACTAAATTTTATAAACGTTGAAATAAGCGTGTCTCTAAAAATTTGAACAATCATTTAGGGCTATAATCCCATTAAAAAAGACGTCGGCAACTGAGCATTGGTGCTGAAAGCCCTTGCCAGGGACGGAGGGATGGCTCGCCTCTCCCTCCACGTTATCATTAGTTCGGGAACAGCCGCCTGGGCCATGTTAATAAGCCACGAATTTAGAATCACAGGTGCTCTGCGACTTAGTGACGTGTGTGAGGGTCACAACATTTTCCACTCGTCACCTATTTTGGCCCCATGAGTGGGATTCACTGGAATTTCAATATTTTATTGGTTATCACTTTGATAAAGTATTTCCTTATGGGGATCTGACGCTGCTTCAGAGGTCTCGCAACTGACCTGAATTTGCTGATCACCCTTTAACATCCCCTTCTCTGATTCACTGCAGTTCAATTTATTTACTATCAGAGGGATTCGTTGTAAATGTATTGATGTTATGTTGTATCAGTTTGGACTGGATTTCTTGGAATCACAAGCCATTCTAGTTAATTGCAGATTATAAATCGCAGTGTTGATGGTGTAGTTTTGTTGATTGAGCAAATCCACAATCTAACTCTGGACTTTAAAATTACAAGAGATGAAATTTCAAATAGCGTGGGTTCTGGTCTGGAAGAGGTACTCAATTTTATGTGTTCTATGTATTGCAGATAGATTGAACAATGCCAGCTGTGGGAATGAGTGTCCACCCTACCTGTGTATATGAATGTCCTGGGTTATTTGTGGGATGTGCTCACGATGAGATCAAACAAGTTACGGAACCTGTACATACAGTTCTATATTCACAACACTTAAACCAATAATACCTTCGATCTCTACATTATGTGCATACTACAACTAAACAATAATACATGGAAGAAACAGATACTGGAATCTTTTTATGTGATGTGCAGTTAAGGACCGAATTCTCTACCGTTACATGAGCTTCTTGTGTACTTTGGTGTTTAAAGTAAATATTTGAATTGAAGTACGAAAGCAATCCAATACAGGATGTGATTATTAGTGCCTCCCAGTGATCTGGACTGAGGGCACAGCTTTTCACTGTATTTCCACATAATTTGAATTAAGCAGCCGAGGTCCATACATCTAGGTTTGCTGACGACTGTCAGTTAAGTGACTCAGTGAATAGTGTAGATGGAAAGAAAATTGTACAAATGAGTTGTCGATAGCTTAACTGATTTGATAAACTGTGGGATATGGAGTTCAATGTGGGGAGGTTTGAGGTCATTCACTGTGCACCAAAGAATGATAAATCAGAATAGTGTTACGATCTGGTGAGAAAGGGGTCTAACTTTCCATCTCAGCCTTCACCTGATCTTAACGGAACAGGGTTTAATTATAAACACACCCTGTTTAAAGCTCCCCCCTTGTGAATCCTTGTTCACTGCTTTCCAATTATAAGGCAAGGAAACCATCCCAAAACATGTTATCTTAGGTTTAAAGAAGAAACGTTGAAATTCTATTAAACTTAACGCATAGGGATACAAGATGCCCCCACGCTAGCGTGCATACGCAAGACACACATGCAGGAGAGGCAGAAAAGAGCAGAAACAATGAAGTGGAAAAGCTTGAGGCAGTATCTGAACACGAGTTTTTGTTATGGTTCTTCGAGCTCGCTGCAGAGTCCCTGATTGTAGTTAGACCTTGCTTTTCCTTGTGGCCCAGTATTATTCTTAAACATTACGCTGTGCAGGAGACCTTTCTCTCTTGGGGTTCATGTGTCTTCAGTGGAGTTGGAGTTCCATGAGAAAGGGAGGGAGAGCAGGCCAGAAGAGGTATTTTCAGTCCAGGGCCATTCAATCTCTGCTGACTTCAAACCTTTTGCACAATTCAGAAAACCCAGGTCGCCAAGCAGGTTAGTCATGAGACTAGTTAGTTTGGCCATGTCTGTTTGTGTATTCGGCCATCTTAGAATTCAACCTGGAATGCCTTTTCCACACCATACCTTGGTGCTCAAAGTCCATTTTCGGATAAATGGAGAAGGGAAGCAACCCTTTTGTCCCTCCAAGCACTATCTGTCAGTCTGAAAATGATTCTAAAGGCAAGCGTCTGTTTATTTACTTTAACAAGTCCTTTTTTCTTTCCAGTAACAGTTTAAAATGACAAATTTAATATGCCTCATTCTGGGCAGGTGGGGGTCTGCATGACAATTGCTTCTTAATCGTGAGAAGCTCTGAGCTGGGGACAAGCTGAGACGTTTGCAGGTCAAATACATATATCATTAGGGGACCAATAAACATTAGAGAACTGAGGTTGATAGACTTTTTGAGGTAATCATATTAAGAATTAAGGATACAACGCAATGGAATAAATTAATAGGGATAAATGGATTCTGTGTTGCTTTGAAATGCAAGGAAGGAAAAAATAAACTGGAGACGTTGGGATTCTCCATGCAATGCAAGTCAGAAAATAGAGCAATGTTTCTTGAGAGGAACCGGGTATGGGATAGGATAAAGGCAGCAGATTGCTAGATCCATAAGTGAACGGATAGTGGGGGGGGGGGGGAGCTGGGGTGGGCTTTGTGCCACGTGACAATTGGTGCATTCCAGTCTGGATGAGACAAAGGCATGGAAGTACGTTTCAATATCTGATGAACTAAGGCAAGAGTGGAACCAAGAGTAGTGATGCTGTGATGTGGAAGCAGGAGATAACTGTTTCGGCATGACACATGGTGCTATGAACGTGACACAGTTTTGTTAAAAAACATATATTTAAAATATATATATATAGTTAAGCTAAACAATGTGTCAGATTTTTTTTTAATCAGGAGGACTTAGGGAGCCGGATTAGCAACAGTGTTGCTGTTTGTTACATGGCTTGGGTTAAAGACAAGCTGAAGCTCTGCCAATAGGGGCCGAAAAGTGACAAGCACTCCTTTGAATGGACAAGCCCAGTGGGAACAGAGAAAATCTGGGAGGGCAGAAAACTGTTAAAAGTTTTGGTTGTGAGTCACTGTGTTTGTGTGTTTGTGATACCTTCTGGAAGGAGCCGAAAGTCATGTTTGCTGCAGCAGAAGGAACGTATTCCAAGCACGAACAGAAGGCCACTACCCAGCTCTTTTTCTCGCAATTCCCAAAACGACTCTGTGAAGTTTAATAAGCCAATTCCTCTTGTTTCCTGTCTTTCAAGAAGGCCTGTTAAATTCCTTTTCAACGGCGCCTGAAGGCAGCAAATTCTAGAATATTCTAAAGACCTTGCTTGTGTGTGCTCGAGGTTTGGACTTTGTGGCCGTTCGTCGGGGCGTGTCTCATCTGCTATTTACTTTTTTCAGGGGTGGGCAAGTCCATATGTAAGTGTGTGCATGTGTGTGTTTCTGGGTGTGCGTATGTGTGTCTATGTGCACATGCGTGAAGCGGTAAGGTACCAAAGGGGACTTAAAAAAATAATGTTCGATTTTTAATAATTTGACCGATCTGATATTATTTTAATTTATTACTAATTATGAATAGTTCTGTAATAAACAGTTAATTTTGCTGTTCAGCAAAGAAACATGGTTAGTACATTTTATTCTGAGGAAGATAATTGACTGGATCCGTAACTGAGAAAATGTTAAGAATATGTTGTGACCTGTGGAAAGGTGGGAGTGAATGAACAGTGCACAGCTCCAGCCTCGATAGTAACAATACGTATGAAGCATAACCTGGGGTCATATAGTGTTCTGACGGTCATTCAAAGACAGCAGCCATCAGGTGGATTGGAATGAATACCTGGGATACAGTTGCTGGATTGGAATAAAGGTGATGGATTCAGTCCTGCCAATGTTAGAGAAACGACAATTATGGCCGATCCATAGAAATTATGTTGGATAAGTAAATAAAAGCAAAATATTGCAGATGCTGGCAATCTGAGATAAAAGCAATAAGTGTTTCAAATACACAGTTGATCAGTCAACATCTGAGGAGTGAGAAAGAAGGTTAAAATTTCAGGTCCGTGACCTTTGATCAGAACATTCTGAGTTGTGCACATGCTGGATTGTGGAGGGTGATTTACCTGAGTTATCATGTTGAGTGAGCATGTGGACGCTTGAATAATCTGGAGAAGCGATTGGACAGGGTACGAGCTGTGGATAGAGAGAGAAGTTGAGTGAGAGAGAGAGAGCAAGCGAGAATGAATAGGGAAAATGAAATAGAGGGAGAGAGAGAAGGACAGAGGGAGAATGAAGGAAGAAGGAGAAAGAGGGAGAGAGGCCACAGTATGAATAATTCACGAATATGAACTGCTAAATTTTCTGTAACTATTATAGTGAAACTGTGAGTTGAAGGTATGATTAGGATTTTGCTAGATTGGGTGAGATTTACTGCTGGACTCACTCCCTGTGTGTTACTCCGGTCATATCCTCAACCTGTTTTAGTGAATATTCCTCTTAATTATTTCTGAACTGAGTAAATAACTTAATGGAAGCAGTTATTTACCGAATGAAATGGTGCTTCACTTTGCTCGCTTTACAAACCCTTCAGGACCTGCCTCCTCCCCAGTTCCCAAATGTCATTTTGTTTATATCACTCCAATCCACTCTCTGGCTCAGCCTCCATCGGCCTCTTCCCGACCTAAAACTGTCTAGCACTCACCACAGCGGCACTCGACATTTTCACTTTTCGGGTCAGCCCACGTTAACTCTCTTAACCAAGAAGTAAAAAACAGCTTCCCTGCTCCTCACTTACTCGGCCATTGGTCTGGAGGCTAAACTGGATTTAAACCATTGGATTCCTTCTTTGAAAAACCCTTTGCCCTTCCACCCTGGCAGCGCGCCCTCACCTAGACCTTCCACTGTATCCAATGATCATTTTATTTCACCTTTATTTTTACAAATCAATTATTGATAAATGTGTTCAAAAAATATTCTGACCGAAATGCTGGATGCTGCAACAAAGCTGTCAATTTAATACTAGATCATGTCAAACTTGAGGTCTGTTTTAACTTGAGGTCTGGCCATTAATATCTCTGCATCCTTTTCTATCTCTTTCAGTAAACCTGGTGGCGATTCTGATCCTGTCCCGAGGAAAGTGCGGTCTCTCCAAATGTGTCACTCACTACCTGGTGGGAATGGCAGTGTCTGATCTGCTTGTCATTATCACAGATCCTATTTTGAGGTGGATTCCAAGTATTTATTTCACAGATTCATTCCTGTTCATTACTCCCATCTGTAGTTCAATTTCTTTCCTGATTTTTGCAACCACAATGATTTCTGTCTGGTTGACAGTCGCTTTCACATTTGATCGATTTGTAACCATTTGTTGTGAGAAGCTAAAGACGAAACATTGCACTGAGAAAACAGCAGCTGTGGTTATCGGAACAGTAAGTGTGCTGTGCGCTTTCGAAAGTCTTCCCTGGTTCTTTACAATCGAACCTTTATATATAATTGATAATGTTCCCTGGGACTGTATCTCCCAGCAAATATTCAATACTTCCCCCGCATGGAGCGCGTTTGAGTTGTTTCATCGCGTTTTAACTCCTTGTGTCCCGTTCTTTCTGATTTTGCTGCTCAATGCTCTGATTGTGAGACGTATTTTAGTGGCCAGTAGAGGCCGCAGGCAACTCCGGGGCCTCAGCAGTGGACAGAATCACAATGACTCACAGATGGAGAATCGAAAGAAATCTATTATTTTACTGTTTAGTATATCTGGCAGTTTTATACTGTTGTGGGTGACGCAGGTCGTATTTTACATCTGTCAGCGAATTACAAAACAATATCCTTCCTCCACCAATGACCCTCTTTATATCACAGAATACACAGCAGGAATGCTGCAGCTTCTCAGTTCCTGCACCAACACGTGTATTTACGCAGTGAGCCAGACTAAATTCCGAGAAGAGCTGAAAAAGATCCTGAAATACCCACTTAATCTAATTGTTAAGTTAGTTAAATCATAGAAAAAGTGAATATTTCGTGTTTTAGCACTAAGATCCGCTCCAGACTCCACAATCTAAGCTCAATACAGGGTTATAAATTTTCTATTCACAGTCCAGAGCCCGAATATGATTGTACACTTGATTTTGTAATACTTTATGAAAAATTGGACCTACTGAGAGCGGTTATCTTTTCAGAAGGCACAAGAATGGTTTCTCAAAAATGACGGTGCTAAAGAGCACAGCTGACCATTAATTGAAGCAGCTCTCAATCAAAGGGGCTTCCGTTGGATTGATGACAGAGAGAGAAGGTAGTGTACTGATAATATTACTGAGCTACTAATCCAGAGGCCCATGTTAATTATTTGGGAATACAGGCATACCTCACTGCATTGCTGCTGGAGGAATTCAGATTCAATTAATTAATAAAAATCTGGAATTGAAAGGTGGTCTGAGTAATAGTGCCATGAAATAAAAAGCTTAATTGTCGAACAATATTCTTATGGAGGATGCGCCGGCATTGGTTAGCACCGCAGCCTCACAGCTCTAGCGGCCCGGGTTCAATTCTGGGTACTATCTGTGTGGAGTTTTCAAGTTCGCCCAGTGTCTGCGTGGGTTTTCTCCGGGTGCTCCGGTTTCCTCCCACAAGCCAAAAGACTTGCAGGTTGGGAGGTAAATTGGCCATTACGAATTGCCCCTAGTATAGGTAGGTGGTAGGGAAATATAGGTACAGGTGGGGATGTGGTAGGAATCTGGGATTAGTGTAGGATTAATATAAATGGTCTGCACAGACTCGGTGGGCCGAAGGGCCTGTTTCAGTGTTGAATCTCTAAACTAAATGCCTGGGTTACATGTAATTCAACTCACCCATGTCGACAGAGAGAGACAGAGGGAGTGATGGTGTGAGGGAGAGAGAGATGGAGAGAGAGACAAAAGGAGGGACAGAGTGAGATGTAGATACTGAAACGTGGAGAGCAAAAGAGAGATTGAAAGATATAGAGAGAGACAGAGGGAGCTGGATATGTACATACATGACAAAGGGAGAGACAGAGGGAGGATGACACAAGTTGCAACGATCAGTAACAATCCCCATTCTCTGCCCAGTCATGTGTTCAGGTTTAGTGTGTATGTTTTAGGGGCGAGTGTTGCAAATGTCTTCTGCAAATGCCTATTGTTGCTAAATCAGTTGTTCCATTTTAAATCTAAGATGGACCTTATTGAATGCATTTCGGAAATTGAAACATTCTTCAGTCACTTTCTGTCCCTTGGTGTGTGTGTGTGTGTGTGTGTGTGTGTGTGTGTGTGTGTGTGTGTGTGTGTGCGTGTGTGTGAATGCCAGTCTCTCTCTCATCTCTCGGAACCTCAGTAAAACACCACATACTTCTGTTAGTCATTTGATGTTGGCTGCTTTTGGTGAGACCACAACTGCAGTGGGTGCCCCTCTTATGCAGGCTGGTCAGAAACCCATATCCCGCTATTTAATGGCATATTCTCTATGCTTTAAACACTTTAAATGATTAATTCATAACCAGGCTTATTACAAACACTGATCTTAGCGTCGAGAGAAGTTCGATTTTACCTCAGTGTTTTGAAAATCTCAATCCCTGATTCCACACCCAGCAAAGCATATTATATGGCGCGAGGCTGCAAATGTTGTTACACTCAGTATGCACAGTACCTTCATGTTGCAATAAGTTGTTATAATGTCTGTTCAAACAAGTGCCATCCCACACGGGCAAAATTTCACTGGGTCAACATTCTCAGCAAACACTAAAGCATTCCAGAAAGAGAGTCTCACAAATTTAACAAAAGTTTCATTTTCTGAGTCTCGCTAACCTGTTTTGATTTTCTGATGGGTGGCATTAGCTAGGTTTCGTGCTCTGACCTGACCCCACAATATCATGTGTGCGGGGCAAGATTACTGCCCACTGAGTCACAGCTGGTTCCAATGATCCCAGAAAGTTTCGTTTCTATGTGCGGCCAGATTTGTTTTTGTCCCATGCGTGGTCCCTTCAACGTTTCAAGGAATCTTTGCAGACGTGTGTATTTTTCTCACGGAGCAGGACCTGTGTGGTACCTTCCAGGCTGCCGCACACAGTTTTGTGAGAACACTGACCGACACTCTCCATCCCAATCTCTTCCTTTTTCTCCCTGGTTCTCTTAACTCATTTCAGTCCTTTCCTCTCTCTGTCATTCTCGCTCCATCTCTATCCCTGTCTTTCTCAGTTACTCTCTCCATCTGGATGGAGGAGGAGAAAGCGAGGCAGATATTGAAGATGCTTTCCTCTATATCTAACCCACACTGTACCTGCCATGGGAGTGTTTGATAGAACAGAGAAGACAGAGATTTACTCTGCAGCTAATTCTGTTCCTAAATCTCTCCATCTCACTACCTCTCTTTCCTCTTTGAAGACGCTCCCTCAATCCAACCTCTCTGTCCAGGTTTTTGGTCGTCTAGGCTAATGGTTCCTGAGGTGGGTTGGTGCCATTATTTTAGTCATTCGTGGGATGTGCGTGTCGCTGGCAATGGCAGCATTGATTGCCCATCCCTAATTTCCCTTTGAGAGGTTGGGGGTGAGCCACTTTTTTGAACAAGTGCAGTCCATGTGGGTAGGAGCACCCACTGTGCTGTTATGAAGAGATTTCCAGGACTTTGACCCAGCGACAATGAAGGGACGGAGACATAGTTCCAAGTTAGGATGGTGTGCGACTTTAGTTGCTGTCTGCAGACAATATTTTCAGTGCACAGGCTCTATAAATGTTTAATTAATATTTTTAACATGGTTAATTGTTAAGTTTCTCCTATATTCTGTCTGTCTCTCCCCGTCTCCCCTTCTTCTTTCTACCCGTCTCTTTCTCCCTCTTTCTGCCCATCTCGCCCTCGAACTCTCTCCTTGTCTCTCTGATGAAGTCCAAGATCACATATATTTTGCTAATTACTCTCTTGAAATGTCCTGCAGAGTTGAAAGAAGACTGAAGGTGAGCCTCCAGGCCCCTCTGTACGTGTGCAGTCTTGAGAAATGTGCAATAGTAGATTCAAACTAATAACATGGTTTCACGAAAAGTAAATTGTGTATTTTGAGTATGTAACTGGGAGACCAGTTAAAGATCATCCAGTAGGTGTTTCAAACTTAGTTTTCGAAAAGGCGCCACACAAAAGATTAAAATGAAAAATAAGTACACATGGAGTTAGGGGTACTATATTAGCATGGACGAAGAACTGGTTAATGAACAGGAATCAAACAATAGGGATAAACAGAACATTTTTAATTTGGCAGACTGGGACTCCTGGAGTGCTGCTCGGGCCTCATCTATTTGTTCTGAACATATTTGTTCTGAACCCTCACTGACTCCCCCTGCCTCTCTCGGTCCCTCGGCCATTCTTTGTCACTTTATCTATCATCTTCTCTCTCTGAATGCCTGTCTAAATCCTCACTCAGAACCTCAATAAGAAAACACAGTCACAACATTAGCCATTCATTCATTTAACGTTAGTTTACTAACATCCAACAGCCATTTTAGGTTTGTTCACGATGGCGCTGTTGTGTTCCCACAGGACGGGGACATTTATTTCCGAGACTGACTCCACACTAATGCATGGTTAATGCTTAAAAAAGTGATGGTCCAGACACATGGTGACGCTGGGACACACAGTAGTGGACAGGAGTGAATTATTTCTTGTACACAGCTGTACCATATGTGCACAGGAGCTGACTCTGTATTAAATTCAGTCACGGGATATGGGAATCACTGGAAAGAACGGCATTTATTGCCGAATTTCCCTTGGAAGGTGGTGATGAGCAGCTAGCCTTATCAAACCTCCTTGTTACCCCGCGAAAGAATCAATTAAGTTAGTCTGACACGATCTTCACTTAACAAATACACGCTGACTGTGCTTGTTTAATCTGCACCTTTTTAAGTGACGATTCATATTGTTCACCAGAATGTTTCCCAATACTTTGCCCTCCACTGAGTTTAGGCTGGGTGGCTTGTAATTACTCAGTCTATCCCTTGCTCATTTTAAAAATCAATTTGCAGTCTTCCAGGCCTCTGGCATCATGCCCGCAAGTAGAGAGGATTGGAAAAAGATGGTCACAGCCTTCGATATTTCCTCCCTTGCACCTCTTAACAGTCTGATGCAGTTCAATTATCAGCTTTCAAATATACAAGACCGTTTAACATTTCCTCTCTCACTGTTTATCCCATCCGAAATTTCAAACATCTCCTCCTTGACTACAATATCAGCATTGCGCCCTCTTTTGTGAAGACTGATGTAAAATATTCACGAAGAACTATGCCGACATCTTGCAGCTCCTCAGGTAAATAGAATGAGGAGAGGCATTATAAACTGGAGGATACAATTTTAAAGGAGGTGACGTGGCAAAGAGATCTGAGGGACACGTGCAAACATCATCGAAGGTGGCAAGGAAGGTTGGTGAAAGTGGTTCTAAAGTCATATGGATCATGGGTTTATAAATAGAGTGAGGCGTGGAGTAAAAAAGCAAGCAGATTGTGATGAGCCGCTGTAAAACACTGGGTCGGCCTCAACTGGAGTTCTGTGTCCAATTCTAGGAACCACAAGTTGGGATGAATGTGAAGACTGCAGAGAGTGTGCAGAAAAGATTGACGAGAATGTTTTCATAAATCGAGGATTTCAGTTAAGTGTTTAGATAGAGATGCTGGGTTTGTTATCCTCAGAGAAGAGGTTAAGGAGTTTTCATTGAGGAGTCATCCTTCTTAGCTGAAACGATTCCATGATATGAGAAAAAAGTTGTACATCTATTATTCCCGCCAAAGTGAACACACAGACTTTTCTCCACAGGATATTCCATCAGCAACTTTCTTGCCAACTCAGTGAAACTGCCCATATCCTATCTGTGGACTCCTCACAGCTTACTGTACCACCCGAATTTGCGTTATCAGCTAGCTGGATACATTACTCTCCATCCCTTCATCCAACAATCAATTAGCCCCACGATTGTCTTCATCTGTTTAAGATCAACAACGTTTTTCAGTTATTACTGCACTATATCCTGCCTCTGTTCTTAAACACTAGACCCTACCTCCGCTGGTACTGCACCAGACTACATCTTGGCTTGTTCCACTGCGCCAGGTATTTGCTAATGCTGCGTTTCACCCTGTCTCAGTTTACACTGCACATGACCATTTCTCTGTTTATAATACAATAGGGCCTGTCTCTACTCTATATCTAACCCCATGCTGCCTCTGCCCTGGGAGTGTGAGATTAGACAGTGCAGCTGGGAATTTACTCTGTGGCTGACACGGCACTGTGCTTGGCTTGGGAGCGTTTAGCGGGACTGTGTATCCCTGGAATTTGGGAGGTTAAGGAGTGATTTAATCAACGTTTTCAAGTTAATAATGGAAACTGATAGGGTAAACGGAGAGAAACCATTCCCATAGAATGTGGAGTCTAGGAAATGGAGGCATCGTCTAAAAATTGAAACATATTCTAAATGCTTTTCAGGAGTGAAATGGAGAAACACTTCGACATACCAGGTGTAGTATCAGTTTGAATCTCTCTTCCACAAACGGCAATTGATGCTGTGCCACATGTTTACATTTACATTCAATCTAATGTTGTTGAAAAATATCATTAACAACTGACAAACATTAGAGGCAGAGCGAAGGGGAGACAGAGTGCGAGGGGAACTTGACAGAACCTCAGTAACAATCCCCATTGTTTGCCCAGAACTGCGTTGGGGGCTTAGTGTAAGTGTTTTTAGGGGCGAGTGTTGGATCAGTGTTTGATACTTTCAAAATGTAGTGACATTTCCAGCAAGGGCAAGAGCTAAAGGTTCAAAATTAACGAATAAATGGCTGGTATGTCCTGGGAGAGACAGAGAGGGATAGAGAGATGACAAGACTGGGAGTGGGTGAGATGGTGTGAGAGAGATACAAGCAGTCATGTAAAGAGGCAGAGACAGGGAGAGAAGAAGAGACATGGAAAGAGGGAGAGGTAGAGACAGACAGAGATAGAGACAGACAGGGAGAGGGGGAGACAATGGCAGAGGGAGAAGAAACGACAGAGAGAGAGGGAGAGTCAGAGACAGACGGAGAGAGGGAGAGATATAGACAGTGATCAGGAAAGACAGTGAGAGACACAGAGATAGTGGAGAGACAGAGACAATCGAGAGACAGAGGGACGGGTTGTGTTCAAATAAATGGAGAAGGAAATGAAGTTCTGTGTAACTCTCATTCTTTGAATATCGTCAGGGGCCCCTGGGGTTACATTACGCAATAGTGAATCTGGGCACAAATAGACACACACACACATCACATGCAAACACACACACACTTTACAAGTCACACCACCTTTCACACATGCAACTGAGAAAGCCTAACTTCACTGGTAAATGCACGTGTCTTGATTCTTACAGTTCCATGTGCCATAAGAAATGACCTTATCGCCAACCTTGTAAATAAAGCCCAAGCCTTTTGCTCACCATGCAAGCTTGATGCTGAAAGAGGTTGAATCAAAGGCATCGTGCGTGACAATGGCTACCCTGATCAAATCATTTGTCGCTGTATAACGCATAAACTTAAAAACGGGCCTAAGGCCCTCATTTTCTGCCCTAAAATGTGCACAGCCTACCTCGGATTCGCCTGGAATGGTAATGTATCCCAACAATTTGAGCAAGAGGTGAAGCTAGCAGTTTCACGCTGCTACTATGCATCAGCAACTCGTGTGATATTCACAACTGACAGGATGCTGCTGTGAAGCCAAAAAAGACATTCTGCCAATCACACAATGAGTAATGTGATATATGACTTTCAATGCCAGTGTGATGCTCAATACATAGGCCGTACATCCCAAGTAATGGCAGATCGTATTACACAACATGTCCCTTCTGCTATTCGCAATGGGTAAGGTACAGGACATATCCAAACAACCCGTGCTTGCAAAACTCAAAACACGATGTCCGACTTCAGATGTGATTCCATGATTGGGTAGCACTTGTTGAATTATTCTCAGTGTGATAGGAATTATGCTGACAATTCAAGATTGTCAGTCAGGCCGCAGCGTGGCATATTTAAGCGTACTGGAAGCTGCACATAATAAATCACAGATCCTTGTGCTATTCAGACTGAAGGAACATGTGCACATATTGTGCCTGTTTCAAAATAAGTGACAGCCATTCTCTGGTTCATTCCTCAGGGCTACGCCTTGACCAATCATAGGCAAGCTGGCTGATTTAAATTTCAAAGAAAGCTTGGCAGTTGACTGTCAATCACCATAAACTTGTGCATTCTCCATGACAGCACCTCTATCAATCAGAGTCGACTAGCGAACCAATCAACAGTCTCTTCCCATACTGTATTAATTTGTTGGTTTCCCTTACAATGGTATTCTCGCGATTGGTCCTGAAGAGTGCAAGAAGAAAATGGTTGACAAAATGTCTGCATTTTCAGCAATGCTCTATTTCTGTGCTACCAACCGTTTATTATTAAATGATTCACAGGTACAGATGTGATCCAGTTTGCATTGTTATTAAATGCGTCACGTTTACCAGATTAGGTCCAGTTTGCCTTATTAGCAAATCGTTCACAAATACTAGATGTGCTTCAGTGTGCATTATTATTAAATGCTTCCCATTTACTAGATGTGGTCCAATCTTTATGAAATTCTTCACTATTACTGGATGTGCTTCAGTCTGCATGATTATTAAATGGTTCACATTTACCAGATGACGTCCGGTTTGCAATATTAAGTGCTTCATGTTTATCTTATGAGGACAAGAGTGAATTATTATACTGACTAAGCAAGTATGATCCAATATGCATGATCATGAAAATCTTCACATTTGCCGAACACAGCTCTGTGTGAAACGGGAAATGTTGGCTTTGTGGTAATGTAAATTAGTTAATTATCCAGAACCCAGGCTAATACCCTGGGATCACCGAGTCAAATATCATCATAGTTGCTGGTGAAACTTAGATTCAATTAACTACCAAAAATTTGGAATTGAAAGCTCGCCTCACAATGTTGCTGTGAAACTACCCTTACTTGTTCCGGCATACATGTGAGTCCAGACCCACTGCAATGTGGTTGACTGTTAATTGTCCTCTGAAATGGCGTAGCAAGTCAGTCAGTTGTCAAGGGAAATTAGGCATAGGCGACAAATGCTGGCCTCGACAGTGATGCCCACATTCCATGAAAGAATTAAAAAAGTCTTAACAATTCACATTTCCCAGGTATGCTCCAGTTTGCATTCTTATTGAACACAATGTGCACTATTGTATAAATGCTCATATTTACCACGTATGGTCTATTGTGCTTTATTATTAAATGCTTCATATTTCCAAGATATCGTCCAGTGTGCATTATTAAACATTGGACATTTACCAGATGTCGCACAGTGTACATTATTATTAAATCATTTACTTAACCAGATTTGGTACTGTGTGCAATATTATTTAATGCTTCACATGTACCTGATGTGGTCCAGTGTGCATTGATATTAAAAGTTTCACATTTATCAGAAGTAATCTAGTGACCATTACTTTTACATGCTTCAAATTTACAAGATGTGGTCCAATTTGCATTATTACTGATTGCTTCACATTCACCAGATAACGTCAAGTCTGCATTATTTAATGCCTCACACTTACCAGATGTGGTCCACTGTGCATTGATATTAAATGATTCACATTTACCCAATGTGGTCAATCTGCATTATGATTAAATGCTTCACATTTACCGGATGTTGTAAAATGTGCATTATTATTCAATTATATAATATGTTACGTTTACCAGATGTGATGCAATGTGAATTATTTTTAAATGCTTGACATTTACCAGATTTGGCAACGTGCAGATTATCATTACATGTTTCCATTTTTACCAGATGTGGCCAGTGCGTATTCTAATTAAATAAATCATATTTCCCAGATGTGTCCAGTGTGCATTATCATTAAATGCTTCACATTTACCAAATGTAGTCACGTTTGCTTTGGCATTAAATGCCTCACACTTACTAGATGTGGTACAGTGAGCAATATTTTTTATTGACTCGCATTTACCAGATGTGGTCAGTGTACACCATTATTAAATGCTTCATTTTTAGCAGATGCGGTCGAGTGATGAATATTATTAAATGATTCACGTTTACGAGATGTGGTCCAGTGCAAAGTATTATAAATTATGTACTTCACCAGAATTGGTTCAGTGTGCAATAAAATCAAATGCTTCACATTCATCTGATTTGGTACACTGTGCAATATTATCAAATGCTTCACATTCACCTGATTTGGTCCAGTGTGCATTATTATTCCATGCTTCACATTCACCTGATTTGGTACACTGTGCAATATTATCAAATGCTTTACATTCACCTGATTTGGTACACTGTGCAATATTATCAAATGCTTCACATTCACCTGATGTGGTCCAGTGTGCATGATTATTCCATGCTTCACATTTACAAAATGCGGTCCAGTTCGCAGTTTCATTGAGGATTAAACACTTACCACACATGACGCAATATGCATTATCATTAAACTTTTCGCATCTTCCACAGTTAGGTCTGTGTGCAATGCAAGGTGGTGGTGTAGTGCTGATGCCATTAAGTTATTTATCTCGAGACGCAGTTGGATTCTCTGCGGCTATGGTTTCAAATGCCACCAGAGCAGTTGGTGGATTTTTAGTTTCAGTTAATTCATAAGAATTCAGAATTGAAAGCTAGCTTCAATGCTGCAGCCATGAAACTTTATTTGATGATCTAATCACCCATCTTGTGCACTAATGTCCTTTGGGGAAGAAATTCTGCAGTCCTTAACTGGTCTGTCCGACTGTGAGTCCGGAGCCACAGCAATGTGTTTGGCTGTTAACTACCCTCTGAAGAGGCCCATCCAGCCACCCAGTTGTCAAGAGCTATTAAGGATGGGCAGAAAATGCTGTCCTTTCCAGCGATGCCCACACCCCATGAAATACTTAAAATTACTGAACAATTCAGATTTTCCACGTGTGTTCCAATTTCCATTATTTTTGAACAGTTGATATTTAAAACGTATGGATTATTTACCAGTGTGCATTATTTACAATTATCAAATTTTGATCCATTTGAATTATTATTAAATGATTCACATATACCAGATATGGCACAGAGTGTATGTATTATAATATTTTTTCATAATAACTAAATGTGGTCCAGTGTGCCTTATTATTAAATGGTTCACATTTATTAGAAGTGATGCAGTGTGCATATCACTAAAGTTATCAGATTTACGAGAGGTAGTCCAGTCTGCATTACGAATATATTCATCATATTAATCACATGTGGTCCCGTGTGCAGATTATTCAATGTTTCACATTTACCAGGTATGTCCCAGACTGCATTATTATTAAATGTTTTGTAACAATTAGCTGAGGTCCAGTGTGCAATATTATTAAATGTTTCACATTTACTAGATGTCGGGCTGTCTGTATGCTAATTTATTCAACACATTTACCATGTATGGTCCAATGTGCATTGTTATTAGATGGTTCACATTTACCACTTGTGGTGCTGTGTGCATTATTATTAAATGGTTCACATTTGCCAGGTAAGTCCCAGAGTGTATTATTATTAAATGTTTTGTAACAATTAGCTGTGATCCTGTGTGCAATATTATTAAATGTTTCACATTTACTAGATGTCGTGCTGTCTATATTACTAATATATTCATCACATTTACCACTCGTGGTTCTGTGTGCATTATTATTAAATGCAGACAGAAATGAAAATTGAAGACAGAAAATTCAGAAATGAAAATGGAAGGCAGCAAATTACTGGATGAGTCTGGAAGACAGAGCAAACGACAGTTAGACAATAATAAAAGAGTTTGGCAGTGCTCAAGTGTATCTATTTCAATACAGGTAGTATCGAAAATAAAGCAGATGAGCTGAGGGCACAGATAGACACGTGGCAGTATGATATCATAGGTATTATAGAAGCATGGCTTAAGGAGGGACAGGAACGGCAGCTCAACGTTCCTGGTTGCAGGGATTTCAGATGCACAGGGAGGAGGATAGGCAAGGAGGGAGAGTGGCAATTTTGGTCATGAAAACTATTGAGCTGCGAAGAGGGATAATATTTTGGAAAGTTCATCAAATCACGCCATATGGATTTAGCTAAGGAACAAAAAAGGTGCAATCCCACTGCTGGGAGTGTACTATAGTCATCCCAAACAGTCAGCTGGAGATAGAAGAGCAGCTTTGTCGGAAATCTCTGAGAAGTGCAAGAGCAATAGGGCATTAATAGTAGGGGACAATAACTGCACCAATATTAACTGGGATAGTTTTAGTGTGAAAGGAATTGAGCGAGCAGAATTATTGAGGTGCATTCAGAAGAAACTTTTTGCGCAATTTGCAGCAAGTCCAGAAAGAGAGAGAGCGGTTTTAGACTTAGTTTTAGGAAATGAAGATGGGCAGGTGGAAAGCGTGGCAGTGGGAGAGCATTTTGGTGGTAATGATCACAATTCAGTCACTTTTAACCGAACTGTGGAAAAGGACAGCGACAGAACAGGAGTTAGAGTTCTCAGTTGGGGCAAGGCCAATTTTACTAAACTGAGAAGTGATTTAGCGAAAGTGGTTTGGAAACAGCTATGTGAAGGTAAATCAGTGTCAGAACAGTGGGAGGCATTCAAAGGGGAGATTCAAGGGGTTCAGCGTAAACCTGTCCCCACAAATAAAAAGGGTGAGACGGCCAAACCTTCCCGCCCACCGCCCCCCCCCCCCCCCACACACCCCATGGATGTCAAGGAGCCCAGAGCTAAGGTGGAAAAGAAAAGCTTATGTCCGACGCCGAGAACTCAAAACTACAGAAAGGCGAGGGGAGTATAGAAAGTGTAGAGATTAAATCAAAATGGAAATAAGGAAAGCAAAGAATGTGCATGAAAGAATATTGGCAAGCAGATTAAGATCAACCCAAATATGTTTTATCGATACATGAAGAGGAAGAAGATAATGAAGGAGAGAATAGGGCCCACAAAAGACCAAAAAGATAACCTAAGTGCAGGAGCAGAAGATAGTGGTATGGTTATTAATATATACGTTGCGTCTCTCTTCACAAAAGAGGGGGACGATGCAGGTATTGTAGTTAAGGAGGAGTAGTGTGAATTATTGGATGCGATAAACATCGGGAGAGAGGAAGTATTAATGGGATTAGTATCCTTGAAAGTTGATGAATCATCAGGGCCGGATGAAATGTAGCCCAGGCTGTTAAAAGAAGCAAGATAGGAAATAGTGATGGTCTGACTATCATTCCTCAGTACTCACTGGATACAGTTGTGGTGCCGGAGGATTGGATAATTGCTAATGTTGTACCTCTGTTTAAAAATGGAGCGAATAATTACAGGCCAGTAATTCTAATCTCAATAGTGGTCAAATTACTGGCATCTATTGTGAGAAACAGGATCAACTTTCATTAGAAAGGCATAGGATAATCAAGGATAGTCAGCATGGATTTGTTAAGGGAAGATCTTGTTTCAACAAATTGATCGAAATTTTTGAAGATGTCACAAGAAAAGTAGATGAGGTTAGTGCAGTTCATGTGGTCTACACGGATTTTCGGCAAGGCTTTAGACAAGGTCCCACATGGCAGACTGGTTAAAAAAGTAATATCCCATGGAATGCAGGGAAATGCAGCAATGTGGATACAAATTTGGCTCAGTGGCAGGAAACAAATGTTAATTGTTGACGGCTGTTTTAACGACTGGAGGGCTGTTTCCAGTTCCAGCGCCGTTCTGCAGGACTCTGTTCAGGGTCCCATGCTTTTGTGGTGTATATAAACGATTTGGACGTACATGTAGGGGGCATGATCAAAACGTTTGCGGACGACACAATGGTTGGGAGATATCGAGAAGAACATCTGTAGGCTGCAGGAAGATATTGATGGTCTGGTCAGATGGGTTAGAAAAAATTCAACTTGGAGAAGTGTGAGGTGATGCATTTGGGGAGGTCAAACAAGGCAAAGGAATACACAATGAAGGAGAAAATACTGACAGGTGTAGAGGAAGTCAATGTCCACAGACCTTTGAAGGTCGCTGAACAGGTCGATAAGCTGGTTACGAAGGCATATGGAATCCTTTCCTTTGTTAGACGAGGTATAGAATACAAGAGCAGCAAGGTTTTTCTGGAACTGTCTGACTCATTGGTTAGGCCACGCCTTTAGTATTGTGTGCAATTCTGGTCTCCTCATTACAGGAAGGTTGTAATTGCACTGGAGAGGGTACAGAGGAGGTTTTCGAGGATGTTGCCAGGACTTGAAAAATGCAACTATGTGGAAATATTGGATGGGCTGGGGTTGTTCTCCTTGAAGCAGAGCAGTCTGAGGGGAGATCTGATGAAATTTAGATCTGATGAAATTTGCAAAATTGTGTGGGCCTGGATAGCTTGGAGGAGAAGGATTTATTCACCTGAGCAGAAAGGCCAGTGACTAGCAGGCATCGGTTTAACGTGATTGGTACACAAATTAGTGGGGCGATGAGGGAAACCCTTTTTCACCCAGAGGGTGGTGTTTGTCTGGATCTCATTGCCTGAAAGGATAGTTGAGGCAGATCCACTCAACATATTCAAAAGGAGTCCGGATATTCATCTCAAGTGCCATAATCTGCAGGGCTACGGACCGCGTACTGGAAGGTGGGATTAGAATAGGTGGATATTTTTCCCTAACACAGACATGATGTACCAAGTTGCCTCTTTCTGTCCTTGAACTTTACATGATTCTATGATTCACATATAACAGATATGATCCAGTATGCATTATTGCTCATGGTTTCATATTTAACCGATGTGGTCCAGTGTACATTACATTTGTACACTTGACATTTACAAGATCTGGTTGAATCCAGATTATTATTACATGCTCTAAAGTGACCAGATGAATTTCCATTCTTTTTATTCCTTTTTTTCTGAATTAGACATTTTTGTTGTATTTGCCTTACCTGTCTTCTTTCTTTCTATTTTATATCAAGTGTGGGGGCAGACCCAATGCAGCTGCACTCTGCTTCTGAGCTGGTTCATTGGCCAGCTCTCACTCTCAAGAGAGTCAGCCTGTTTCCTCCCATCACCTGCTATCGTGGTGTTACGGAATATATATGAAAATGAGGTGTTATAGTCTTGATTGCAATTCACACAGCTTGGTGCAGCATTCTGATCAATTGTTTGCTTTGTTCCCAATCTCCGATTCAGTGTAAACAGATGTTTCATCCCATTCTTCAACTCTTCCGTGAACGTTCCCGGTGTCAGTCCACAGATACATGTGTTGTTACAACAGCTGACAAGCTGCAGCAGGCATCCCGTTTGCTTAGTGATGTATGTTGGGTTACTGTCGTATTGTTTGTATAATTGTGGTCCCCCACACACACCACCTCAGGCAATGCGCAACAGATGCCACCCAGTGAATAGCGGAATTGCCAGACATAGTAAAGAGCAAGATCATTGATCTCTTCCAGTTCTTGCTGTCTGGATCATTTTAGTCATCCATGCTGCGTAGCAGTGCCCTGCCGGAATATATTGGACGTAGGAATATGTTGGACAGTGAGCGCATTGAACAACAGGATGAAAAGGTTCGGCTGTAAATGCGTTAAAATTCTGTCAAACCACCCATCCGCCACGGATAAATATGCCTCTGATCTCTCGCTCTCTGACGCCGAAGGTTCTGTACTCAGCAAAGTACTCCGTTTTATCCCCTTACGCCCCACCTCAATGAATCTCGCACTCGACATAACGTTGAGCTGATCTTCCATCGCCTGCACCTCGGAGCTCACTTCTTTGACCAGGAGAACCCCCAGCCCGCCCCCAACCGATCAGCAGACCCATTCACCCACCTCCAGCATTCTCCCTCTACTTGGACCCCTCCCCCAACCTCTTACCCGCTCTTGTTCTTTTCATTGAAATCTGTTGGCGAGGCATTGGTCATCTCAATTTCTCTGCCCCCCTGACTCACTCTAACCTGTCCTCCTCTGAACTTGAGACATTCCGTTCTCTCAGGTCTAACCTCGACATTTTCATCAAACCTGCAAGCAAGGGTGGTGCTGTTATTGTATGACATACCGACATCTGCCTTGTTGAGGCTCAGCGCCAACTTGCAGATGCTTCTACCTACCTCCACTGAACCATGACCCCATCACCGAACATCAAGCGACTGTCCACAAGACAATCACTGACATCTTCCAACCTCATCATCCCGCAATCCTGGACAGCCCACTTCTACCTCCTTCCCAAAATCCACAAGCAGGACATCCCTAGCAGAACCATTGTGTCAGGTTGCTCCTGCCCCAATGAACTGATTTCTTCCTATCTTACCTCTATCCATTCTCCACTGGTCCCGACTCTTCTGACCTACATCTGAGACTCTTCTGAGGCCATATGTCATTTTTACAATTTCCAGTATCCTGGCCCCAACCGCCCCCTTTTCACTATGGACGTTCAATCTCTCTACACCTCCACCCCCACCAGGGCGATTTGAGGACTCTCCGTTTCTTCCTTGAATAGAGGCCCAACCAATCCCTATCCACCACCACCCTCCTCTGCCTGACTGAATTAGCTTTCACATCGAACAACTTCTCCTTCAACTCCACTCACTTCTTTCAAGTAAAAGGTGTTGCTGTGGGGAACCGCATGGATCCTAGTTATGCCTGCCTTTTAGTGGGATATGTCGAACATATGTTGTTCCAGTCCAACTCAGGCTCCCTCTCTCAAGTATTTTTCCGGTACTTTGATGACTGTATCGGTGCCGTTTCCTGCTCCCTCCCCGAACTGGATAACTTTATCAACCTTGCTTCTCTCAGTTTTACATGGTCCATCTCTGACACTTCCCTTCCTCGACTTCTCTATCTCTATCTCTGGAGATAGGCTGTCCACTAGTGTACGTTAGAAGCCCACCGACACCCACAGCTACTTCGACTACACTTCTTCACACCCTGCCTCCTGTAAGGATTCTATTTCATTTTCCCAGTTTTTCCATCTCCGACGCATCTGCTCTGATGATGCTACCTTCCATATCAGCGCTTCTGATATGTCTTCCTTTTTCCTCAACCGAGGATTACCTCCCCACAACTGTGTTTGACAGGGTCCTCAACAGTGTCTGGTCCATTTCCCGTACCCTACCCTCGCCCCTTCCCCATCCTTCCAGAACTGCGACAGTGTTCCCCTTGTCCTCAGTTTCCACCCATCAGCCACCATATCCAAAGGATCATCCTCTGCCATTTCTGCCACCTCCGATGTGATGCCACTGCCAAACGCATCTTCCCCTCCCTTCACCTTTCAGCATTCTGAAGTGATCGCTCTCTCTCTCTGCGATAGCCTGGTCCACTCCTCCATTACCCCCATCACCTCGTCCCATTCTCATGGCACTTTCCTGTGCAATCGCAGGAGGTATAATACCTGCCCATTTTCCGACTCTCTCCTCACTATCCCAGGCCGCAAATACTCCTTTCAGCTGAAGCAGCGATTTATTTGTACTTCTGTCCACGTAGTATACTGTTTTCGCTGCTCACAATGTGGTCTCCTCTACATTAAGGAAGCCAAACGCAGACTGGATGAACGCTTTGTGGAACACCTCCACTCAGTCCGAAAGCATGACCCCGGGTTTCCAGTTGCTTGTCATTGCAAAACACACCACTGCTCTCATGCTCACATCTCTGTCTTGGGATTGCTGCAGTGTTCCAGTGAGCATCAACGCAAGCTCGAGGAACAGCATCTCATTTACCGATTAGGCACACGACAGCCTGTTGGACTGAACATTGAGTTAAATAATTTCAGAGCATGACGGGCCCCCATTTTACTTTTTATTTAGTTTTTTTTTCTTCACTCTTTTAAAAATCTTTTTTGTGTTTATATTATTTTATTTGATCTTAGTTTGTTCAGTTTGCCTACCTACTGTTTTTTTAATATTTGTGCTTGTGGCTGTTTAGTTTTCAGTCCATGAACACCCTACCTTTTAACACACCATTAACATATTTTTTGCCTTTGCTCCGTGACCTCTGGTCAGTTATTCTCTGTGACCTCGTCCTATCTACACCTTCTCTTTTGTTACCTTTTGCCCCACCCCCCCTTGACTTGCTTAAAACCTTTCACATTTCTAATATCTGCTAATTCTGAAGAAGGGTCACTGACTTGAACGGTTAACTCTGCTTCTCTTTCCGCAGATGCTGTCAAACCTGTTGAGTATTTCCATCATTTCTTGTTTTTATTGCTGCAATTTTTTGACAAGTTTCATGGTGCCTATGGAACTGATGAAAAAGACATTTATCAGCAAGTAAGTACTGTTAATTCACTTCAGTTTGATTTCAATGAATGCCACCATTAGGTGCACCATGTCGTGGCCACCAAATAATGAGTGCCATATTTGGTGAGACGGCACTTCCCTCTGGACAGGATCACAATCGTCAGCAAGTTCACTCTAAGAGAGAGAAAGAGCAAATTAACAATAAACCAAACCAGGAAACAGCCGTAGTCCCTGCTGCTTGGCACGAATTCCAGGCTTGATGTTGTCTTTGCTAATTGTATCTAGTTCCGTACACAAAACTCATCTGATGTTGCAATGAGGGCCGTTCAAATGTACAAATCACCGTTAATGAATTGCATTTTACAGAAATTGAGTTAAGGAAAAAAAGGAATTGAGGAAAAAAACGAAGAATGTGGAAAATTCTGATAGAACAACGTTAAAGGGAGCTACACCAGTGAAATATTACATTAAGGAGGCAGAGAACAACGCAAGAGTAATGTGAAAATCCATATGGCTGCGACTGTTCTCAACCCGTTCCATTCTTACCGATCTAATCACAGCCTGAGAATTGCCTGCAGTGGTTTCTCTTCCTGCTCCAACACTTTTACCTCTGGTGTCCCCCATGGATCTATATTTTACCCACTTATATTTCTCATTTGCATGCTGCGCCTCAAAGACATCATCCAAAGTACAGCATCAACTTCCACATTTCTGTCGACGACACCCGGCTCTACATTACCAAATTCATCTCTCTCAACTCCTCGACAGCCTCTAATTTCTCAGACTGCTTGTCTGAGCATCCATGATGAAGAGACATTTCCTCCAGTCACAGATTGGGAGGAGTGACCGTTGTGTTTTTCCCTTGGCACAAATATCGTCCCCTGGCTATCAAATCCAACCCCCTCCCTGGCAACTGTCTGAGTTGAACAACACTGTGCGCAGCATCAATGTCATATTTGACCTTGAGATGAGGATCAGAGCACAGAACCGCACCATCATTAAGACCACCGATTTCAACTTCTGTCCGTTACTCAACTCGGCCCCTTGATCAACTCATCTGCTGCTGCAATCTTCATCCATGCCATTGTTACCTGCAGACTTGAATATTCCAATGCACACCTGAATGGCTTCCCACATTCTTCCTTCCATAAACTTGAATCATCCAAATCTCTGCGGCCTTTGTCTTAACTGATACCAAGTCCCGTTCTCCGATCACCGTGGTGATCGCTGGCCTACATTGGCTCCCTGACCAGCAACGCCTCGATGATAAAAATGCCATCCTTGTTTTACATTCCTTCGATTTTCTCGCCGCCTCTCTAACTCGGTAACCTCCTGCAGCTCTAACATCTTCCAAGATATACTAACTTGATTGAGTTTTTTGAGGAAGTGACGAAGATGATTGAAGAAGGAAGGGGAGTGGATGTTGTCCATATGGACTTCAGTAAAGCTTTTCACAAGGTCCCGCATGGCAGACTGGTGCAAAATATGAAGTCACACGGGATCAGAGGTGAGCTGGCAAGTTGGATACAGAACTGGCTCGGTCATAGAAGACAGAGGGTAGCAATGGAATGGTACTTTTCTGAATGAAGTGCAGTGACTAGTGGTGTTCCACAGGGATCAGTGCTGCGACCTTTGCTGTTTGTAGTATATATAAATGATTTGGAGGAAAATGTAGCTGGTCTGATTGGTCAGTTTGCGGACGACACAAATGTTGGTGGAGTTGCGGATAGTGATGAGGATTGTCAGACGATACAGCAGGATATAGATCGGTTGGAAACTTGGACAGAGAAACGGCAGATGGAGTTTAATCCGGACAAATGCGAGGTAATGCATTTTGGAAGATCAAATACAGGTGGGAAATATACAGTAAATGGCAGAACCCTTCGCAGTATTGACAGGCAGAGGGACCTGGGTGTACATGTCCACAGGTCACTGAAAGTGGCAACACATGTGGATAAGTTAGTCAAGAAGGCAGACGGCATGCTTGCCTTCATCGGTCGGGGCATAGAGTATAAAAATTGGCAAGTCATGCTGCAGCTGTACAGAACTTTAGTTAAGCCACACGTGGAATATTGTGTACATTTCTGGTCACCACACTGCCAGAGGGACGTGGAGGCTTTGGAGAGGGTACAGAAGAGGTTTACCAGGATGTTGTCTGGTCTGGAGGGCATTGGCTGTGAGGAGTGGTTGGATAAACTCGGATTGTTTTCACTGGAACGACGGAGGTGGAGGGGCGACATGATGGAGGTTTACAAAGTTATGAGTGGCGTGGACAGAGTGGATAGTCAGAAGCTTTTTTCCAGAGTGGAAGAGTCAGTTACTGGGGGACATAGGTTTAAGGTGCGAGGGGCAAAGGTTAGAGGGGAAGTGCAAGGCAAGGCTTTTACACAGAGGGTGGCGTGTGCCTGGAACTTGCTGCCGGCAGAGGTGGTGGAAGCAGGTACGAAAACAACTTTTAAGAGGCACCTTGTCAAATAAATGAATAGGATGGGAATAGAGGGATACGGACCGCGGATGTGCAGAAGCTTTTAGTTTAGACAGGCATCAAGATCGGCGCAGGCTTGGAGGGCCGAATGGCCGTTTCCTGTTCTGTACTGTTCTTTGTTCCTTGTTATTTGTCCCCCAGGATCAGTATTACAGACACAGTGGGGCCGGTCCACTCTCCCCCAGGCTCAGTGATAATGATACAGATGGTCCAGGCTACTCGATACCAGGGTCAATGAAACAGACAAAGTGCGGTAACGCTGCTCTCCCCCAGGCTCAGTGACACAGGCATTGTAAAGCCGGTCAGCTCTCCCACAGCTCAGTGATACAGACACAGCGGGAACAGTCTGCTCTCCCCCAGGCTCAGTAATAATGACAAAGTTGAGCCGATCTGCTCTCCCAAGGCTCACTGATGCAGAAACCGTGAAGTCGATCTGCTCCCCTTTAAGCTCACTCATAAAAACACAGTGGAGTTAGTCTGCTCTTCCCCAAGATCAGCCACACGGACACAGTTGTGTCGGTCTGCTCTCACCCCGTCTCAGTGATGTAGACATAGTGCGGCCAGTCTGCTCTCTCCCAGGCTCAGTGATATAGGCACAGGAGGGCCGGTCCTCTCTGCGTCAGTCTTAGTGATACAGACACATTGGGACGGGTCTTCCCTCGTCAGGCTCGGTTAAACAGCCACAGTGGGGCCAGTCTGCCCACCCCCAGGCTCAGTAATGCAGGCACTGGTGGGCCGGTCTGCTCCCCTCCCAGGCTCAGTGACACAGACACAACAGGGTCAATCTTCTCTCCCCAGGCTCAGTAACATAGAGTAGGGCAGGTCTTCTCTCCGTCAGGCTCAGTGATACCGACACAGTGGAGCTGGTCTGCTCTCCCCCAGGTTCAGTGATACAGACACAGTGGAGCC
The DNA here is from genome assembly GCF_036365525.1 of Heterodontus francisci. Taxonomy (NCBI): domain Eukaryota; kingdom Metazoa; phylum Chordata; class Chondrichthyes; order Heterodontiformes; family Heterodontidae; genus Heterodontus; species Heterodontus francisci. The sequence continues at coordinate 5,175,631 of NW_027141025.1, forward strand.
CGTCTGCTCTCCCCCATGTTCAGTGATGCAGACAAAGTGGGACTGGTCTGCTCTCCGTCAGTCTTAGTGATGCAGACACATTGGGACGGGTCTTCTCTCCATCAGGCTCAGTGATACAGACACAGTGGGGCCAGTCTGACCTCCTCCCAGGCTCAGTGATGCAGACGCTGATGGTCCGATCTGCTTTAACCAGGTTCAGTGACACAGTCACAGCAGGATCAATCTGCTCTCCCCCAGACTCAGTGACACAGAGTGGGGCGGGTCTTCTCTCCGTCAGGCTCAGTGATACAGACACAGTGGTGCTGGTCTGCTCCATCCAGGCTCAGTTATACAGAAACAGAGAGGGCCTGTATGCTCTTCCCAAAGATCCCTCATACCAGCACAATGAGCCCAGTCTGCTCTCCCCAAGACTAACTGAAACAGACACTTTGGGGCCGGTCTGGTCTCCCCCAATCTCAGTGATACAGACCCATTGGAGTTGGTCTACTCTCCCCAGGCTCAGTGATACAGACACAGTGGGGACGCTTTGCAAGGCTCAGTGATAGAGACACAGTGGAGCCCTTTCTGCTCTCCCCCATGTTCAGTGATGCAGACAAAGTGGGGCCAGTCTGGTCTCCCTCAGACTCAGTAATACAGACACAGTGGGGCGAGTCTTCTCTTCGTCAGACTCAGTGATGCAGGCACGTTGGCACGGTCTGCTCTCATCACGTCTCAGAGATATAGACACAGAGCCGACATTCTGCTCTCCCACAGGCTCAGTGATGCAGACAAATTGGGGCCAATCTTCACTCCGTCAGGCTTACTTATACAGATACATTGGAACGGGTCTTCTCTCCATCAGGCTGAGCGGTACAGACACAATGGGGCCAGTCTGCTCTGCCCCAGGCTCGGTGATGCAGACACAGTGGGGTCGGTCTGCTTTCCCTAGGCTCTGTGATACAGACGCAGTGGAGACGCTCCGTTCTGCCCCAGGCTCAGTGATACATACACAATGGGGCCAGCCTGCTCTACCCCAGGCTCAGTGAGACAGACACAGTGGAGCCAGCCTGCTCTGCCCCCGGCTCAGTGATAAAGATACAGTGGAGCCCGTCTGCTCTACCCCAGACTCACTCATGCAGACACAGTGGAGCCGGTCTGCTCTACCGCAGGCTCAGTGATACAGGCACAATGGGGCAGGTCTGCTCTACCACAGGCTCAGTGACACTGACAGAGTGGAGCCCATCAGCTCTCTCACAGGCTCACTGATACAAACACAGAGCTTCCGGTCTGCTCTCCCCCTGGCTCAGTGATACACACACATCAGGTCCGGTCTGGTCTGACCTCGATAGAGAATGTTATCTTGAAACAACAAGTATGAATTTTCTATTGACCAATTAAAGAATATGACAGCAAGATTCCATGCTTTCCGACTTTTGCGAAAACAATCAAACTGAAAATCAACATCATCTAAACAGTATTGAATTGGTAGCTAATACATCAGATTACAGATAAAGCTATTTCCCGTTAAGTTATTTACATACTCGAAAACCCCTGCACCACATTTACACATTATATAGTTTTGTCATCGAAAAGGTAATTAATATGGTTACAGAATTAACTGGCCTTGAGCAGAGCAGTGTTGCCACATCCAGTGGATTGGAAGCAACTGTTGGAAGTGTTATGGTGCGTCAAGTCACAATAGGCACTTGTGGAGGAATGACAGTCACTAAATAAATCCTTGTTAAACTTTATGTTAGTTAAAAAAATAAACCATCCCTATTTTCAACTGAAGCCCCTGTCAGTTTGTAATTAAGGTATTTTCTACTTAGTAAATGTCTTTGTCCTTTTGATGCCTTTCCCTTTCTTTGTATGTCTGTGAGCGTGCCTTGTGAACTTAACCCCCTCCCGAGTTCAAGACTGTGTGTCAATAAACCCTACTGTTTTGACTTAACTTTAAGAACAGTGTTGTTACAGTCTGTTACAAGTCAGGGTTCACAAGCTGAGGGAGTGGAGGAATGCGTCATCAGGGTATTTTTCTTAAAGAAAAGGAAAAGATTTAAATCACAAACCGCTTGTAGACAGGTGGTTGAAAATATATAGAAATGTATTTGCAAAAGTAACTACCTGTTCGTAAGATGACAGCAATGGATATCAGTAAAAATTGTAACAATAAATGCAACATAAGAAGGACGCAGCAAATATCACGTAACATGATCCCCAAAAAAGTAAAAAATACTGAAAATGGGCACAGTTTTTGCTGTGTTAATGTTAACTGAAATTTGCTGTGATAATGTTAAGTGATATTTCTCGTGTCTAGTTTAAGTGTTATTTTCTGTTTCCAGTTTAAGTGGCATTTTCTACAGCAATTTTCAGTAATGTTTGCTGTGACCAGTTGAAGTGATATTTTCTGTGCATTGTTGAGTTAATATGCTCTGCGATTAGCTCAAGTGAAATCTGCTGTATCTAATATGAGTAATATTTGCTGTGGTTATCTTAAATGGTATTTTCTATGGCAAATGTAAGTATTTTGTTGCTGTGATTGCGTGTTTGAATGTTTATCTACCCCCTCCCAGGTCCACCGCCGACTACTGCGGCTCCAGTTTGGGTAAACCTTGAAAATCCCTGGGTTGTAGCGATAGCTGTCGGCAGCCACGGAGCGTGTGATCGAAGCTAAACTTTAGCATTTTGATACTGTATTCACTTTAATGACCAATAAGGTCAAGGAAGCCATTTTAAGATTATCATTTGTCTTTTCAGCCATTTCGTACTCTGCATTTTGTATTATGGATTATCTATATGAATTGATTCTGCATTAAGTATTAGCCAGTCATGATTATAAAAGTAATGAAACATGATTAAGTTATAATGAGTGCATTGTTGTAGTTGATAAATATATTAGAAAGTCTGTTTATTCATTTAAAGTATTAATGAATACAAACTGTTTAAGTTTAAAGTTTCTGTAAAAATCAATTTCATATGAAATTGGAATCTTTCTAAACTGTGATAAGTTACCAAGGCCTTGTAAGAGTCTAGCTTATGAATACTGAGTTGCTCAGCATCAGATTGAAACTGGTATTGTAAAGAAAACATTGTTCTCGATGGATAACACATTGCTGCCATTTCAAACCACGTGTTATCAACCGGAAGATGCAATTAAGAACAAACTAAGTTTACCAAACAACAGCTCTTACCAATTATTTAGTCAAAAATACACTAACTGCGACATACATGATAGTTATCTAAGGGATAACAATGAGGGTTCCATCAGGTTTCTGTGTTGGACAAACTCTGAAGTTCCACAAGTATGCACCACATTTTATTTCTGCAACCGGGTTCGATATCAAGAGCAGAGAGCTGAGAGCTTGAAAGTGATCTATACTTCAGCAAACCATGAAACCGGCTAAAGCTGTAAATGCCATTACCCTACGCTTATGAATTATGTCTTTCCTTTCCTAAACTTTCATATATTTAATACCCAAAGATTCCTGTTATTGTCTTATTTCTTTAAGACTCTTCTATACAAAAGTACATTTATAGGTGTGTTAACATTGCCAGCAAATTGCAATAACTGAAACTTATCAGGCAACGTATTATGCTAAAAAAATCGGAGTGAATCAAAGTACATGGGATCATAAGTCTTCATTTCTTTGTCCTTTCCTTTGCTTCAGAGATTTAAGCATTTCCCAGAATCATTGAAGCAGAAAAGGGAGAATGGGATTAGACCCAGCGACCCTTTACCCTTTTTCACACTCTGCATCCTGTAAGGACTCCATTTCATTCTCACAGTTTCTCCTTCTCCGACACATCTGCCCTGATGATGCAACCATCCACAACAGCGCCTTGAAAATATTTTCCTTGTTGCTCAACCGAGGATTCCCCCTCTCGCCCCCCCCGCCCCACGTTGTGGTTGACAGGTCCTCAACCGTGACTCGCCCATTTCCTGCAGATGCGCTCTCACCCCTTCCTCTCCCTCCAAGAACCGCGACGGGGCTCCTCTTGTCCCGCCAGCCTGCACGTCCAGAGGATTATTCTCCGCCATTTCTGACACGTCCAGCGTGATGCCACCACCAAACAAATCTTCCCCTCCCCTCTCCTGTCAGCATTCCGAGGGGATCGTTCCCTCCGCAACACCCTGGACCACTCCTCCATTACCCCGACACCTCATCTCCTTCCCATGGCACCTTCACATGCAATCGCATGATGTGCAATACCTGCCCTTTTACCTCCTCTCTCTTCACTATCCATGTCCCGAAGCACTCATTTCAGATGAAGCAGCCACTTACTTGTACATCTTTCGAATTAGTATACTGTACTCGCTGCTCACAATGTGGTCTCCTCTATATTGGGGATACCAAACGTGTATTAGTTGACCACTTTTCCGAACTCCTCCACTCAGCCCGGAAACATAACTCCGATCTTCCTGTCACTTGCCATTTCAACACACACATCCGGCTGTCATTCCCACATCTCTGACCTGGGCTTGCTGCGTTGCTCCAGTGAACATCAACGCAAACTGGAGAACAGAAACTCATTTCCTGATTAGGCCAGCGACAGGCAACTGGACTGAACATTGAGTTCAATAATTTCAGAGCATGACTAGCCCCCATTGTTTTTATATTTAGTTTTACTTTTCATTTTTACTTTATTTTATATTACTTTGTTACATCATTCAATTTATTTTCGCCATGTGCCTGCCCACTGTTTTTATTCATGTTTGTGGTTTTGGTTAGAGCTTTCATTATTCAGTCATTTATACCGTCTCTGCACGAACGTGCTGTTTTTCACCACAACTTTAACACATCTTCTTTGCCTTTGCCTTTGCCCCATGAATTTCTTGTCAGTTATTCTCTGTGACCCTCTGGCCTATCAAAACCTTCCATTTTGTTCTCTTTTGCCCTACTCCAGCTTTATTTGCTTAAAAGCTATTACATTCCTAACCTTTGCCATTTCTGATGAAAGCTCACTGACCTTAAATGTTCACTCTGCTACTGTCCCCACAGATGCTGCCAGATCTGCTGAGGATGTCCAGCACTTTTTGTTGTTATTCCATAACCCTTTCTTTAGTCGATTTACAAACTCATTTTCCACCCCAACCTCTTGCCTTTCTCTTGTTGCCTCCTTAATTTGTGCCTATCTTTTCTAGAACACCACGATTGAAGTCCTCCAATCAGACATCCGTCACTGCCACAGTACCATATCAGCTCTTATCAAAATCACAGATGTCATCCCGTGTGACTGAAATAAACATTAACTTTTCCTCCTCGAGTTCTCGACCTGTCTGCAGCAATTGACTGAGTTGATCAGTCAATCCTCCAAATCTCTCCACCATCGTCCCCGTGTCTGGAACTGCAATCATCTGTTTCCATTCTTATCTTTATAATCATTGCCAGAATATCACCATCAATAGATTCTATTGCAATTTCTGCAGCAGTGTCTCTGTTTATCTCGAAGGGTCTATTTCTCACTTGCATTCTGTCTGCCAGTGACATCACCCGGAAACAGAATGTCAGTTTCAATATTGGTGCTGAAGGCACCAAACTCTACCTCACACTCACATCTCTTGATCCTCAGTTGTCTCTGGATTGTCACACGGTTTGTCAGAAATCTGGTATTGGGTGAACAGCAATGTCCTTCAATTAAATATTGGGAAGGCTGAAGCCATTTACTTTGTTTCTTATTACAAACTTTACTCTCGAGCCAGAATTCCTTTTTCTGGAAACTGTCTGAGATTAAACCATATTTTTCGCAACCTTGGTCATATAGTAACCTCGAGATGAGCTTTCAGCGACAAGGCTGCGCCATCATAATGACCCATTCTTCTTCCCCGTTTCACCTCAAATGCTGCTGAAAACTCATCCGTGTCTTTGCCAGCTCCAGCTTTGAATGTTCAAACACACTCGTGGCCGACCTCCCACATTCTACGCTCGTATCTTTTCATCTAATTATATGAAAGAATCATACTCACTGTGTCCACTGTCAGAACCAGCTGCTGCCCAAGTTCACTGAAGCTCTTGAATGGTAGCCATGGAGGAAATCTGATCACAAAGCCAGGAGCCAATCAAACAGCAGCCAGCACAAGTTACCCCAACTTCCAGTAAGACAGGGCCACATGACCAGGCTCTGCTCCTGGTCAGTTTCACTATCCCTGTCGCCGACCTCAGTTTTTGTCTCCCAATGAGCAAATCAGGAGCACAGCCTCAACGGCAGGTATGCTGAATGCCACAGCTCAAATCCTGACCAGAAATAAGACCCCAATCCCTGTCCAGCACAGTTTCATCAAATTTCCCTTTTCCTTATTGCTCCACTGAAATAATTTGAAGAATCGTGGACGAACATATCAATCCTGTTGAAAATGACACCCTGTCAATCACAACAATCTGCCAAGCTATAAACGCTGTGAACATACCCCACTCCACTCCTCCCTTATCATCTGTTGTCGAATAGTATTTGTTATGCACCACTGTTTCTGCTGCATCGTCAACAGGCTTTTCCCCAATAAACTGTACCCAGGGCATCGTAAATTCCAGCACGACACCATTTCAACACTCTTCTTGCCTTCAAAACCCGTCTGGAAGTCGATATCTCTCACTACGTGCTCATCAATCTCGCACTCTCCATACGTTTGCCCTCGTGCTTGATATCACGCTGTTTTAACCTGCTCTATCATGCATTATGAGATGTCTGGATGCAATGTTTGTGATTGTGTATGTCGCTGTGTGAGTGAGCACCGCCGCGTTAGATTTCATGGTGTGTTTTGAATGAACAGTCCACAGGTTGTGCATTCATGCAATGCAGGATATTTGAAGAGCCGTTCTGGTCTTCAAACAGGAGCTGAAATTCTCACATGTAGCTTATATATTAGGACAGGAATCACAAGAAAAATAATAATGTACAATGGACACATTGATGGACTGGTATTAAAATGCTGCAAATGAGCCAATGTTGCAAATGATTTGTCAATTGAATATATGTAACTACTTGCTCTAATTGTGATTAAGAGCAGCTTATACTAATTGTGGAAATATTAGGGTACTTATGGAAGAACCAGTTTCCGCCCTGGGAGGGATACAGGGAAGCTGGTCTGGAGCAGGTAAATGTAGTCTGCACTTATAATATATGGATGATTGTGAATAAACCGATGTGGAAGTAAGACTGGTTCCTGCTTTATCCTTTGACGGATGCATGTTTATCAAATTAACATAATGGTCCTACATTTTGCGCCTTCTCAGGATCAGATCTTGTAATTGGCATGTTTCATGTTCCTTTGTTGATCGCTGTCAGGGAGTGGGATTTGACTGACTTCAGGCCGTGCAGGGCAGGTGAACAAAATATTCCATGAGGTTATCAGTCCCTCCCTCAGGTTAATTCAAACCAACAAGGAACCTACTCACCACAAACTAAAAATCTGCAATCATTGTAATTCATGTGAGGGAGAGGCAGAAGAACATGGCCATACTTTTGCTGGCAGATTTGCCTTGAAGACTTTTGGGGGGGGGGGGGTTGTTGAATGTCAAGTTAGTAAGTGTAGAACTATTCCATCCTGATATTGTGCGAAATTGAACAGAAAATCACATAAATATTTGGGAACAACATGTACAATTAGGAGGGAAAATAGACTTTCTCGAGAAAAGAAAACGAAATTATTGAAATAGGAAGATGTTTGTACTGACAAAGGATTGAATCTGATTCACTAGTGAATCCACGTCTTTCGTTTCTGTTTGTTATAAATGTGAAACCTGTGGCAGCTTTGCCTTGATAGCCAACTGACATAGTCCTCATTGTTAGATGTTTCTTGCTGCTGTGTTTTGGTAACCCAGAAGATAGAATTATATCCTGGGGCAGGAATTGTCTTACTTACTTTCCGTGGAACACTGCAATCCGTTGTCAATCCCTTCCAGAACTCTGAGTAAGAGCTGTGCTGCTAACAGCTTCCTCCATCACCTACCAACTGGACCCTCGAGGAACAGTTCCATCAACAAGAAGGCAAGGTTGGCCCTCCCATTAGCCCGAACCCCCGCACACCCATTCTGCATTCCCCCCTGTTACTACGATGTCTCTCCAAGCAGTGGGAAGATATGGTTCTTCTGATTTTCAAGAGTAAGCCTTGAATGCCCCAAGGTTCGTATACACAGCATCATAACTATCCATATTGTGACCTCCCCTTTAAAACATGGATGATAGTAGAGTGAAGGGTATGTCGGTAGTTTGATCTAAGAGTAGGTTAAAGGTTGGGGACAACATCGTGGGCCGAAGGGCCTGTCCTGTGCTGTACTGTTCGATGTTCTATGTTCTAAGCATTGATGGTGAATTGAATAGCCTGTATCAGATCCAATTACCCCTCTTCTTGTCCAGATATGACACAATACAGCGTTTTTTCCATGTTCTTCTGATCATTACAATGTATCTTTTCGGAATTATCACATCCAATCATGAAATTCGTGGCTTGTTTCAACAAATAGACCAACGACAGTTTATACTTCCCCCAACTACCCTGTCATTTTCCTCTTTCAATTATACGGTCAAAGATTGAGGTCAGGTTGAGAAGCAATTTACTCTGGAAAAATGACGGACAAACTGAAACTGTCTTCTTTCACTCCCACAAAAAGCACTGCATTTTTTGCATTGTTTGCATCAGATTTGGGCTGATGAAAGGCAACGAAAAATCGCATCACAAATTTACCATGAAATGGCCTTGTCCAACAAGAGATATTCTAACCACCTCCCCTGATATTCATCGTCGTGGTCACTCCCCAATTACCACATTATTAATATCATAGTCGTTACCTTTGATCAGAAATTTAACTGGGCCAGCCAAATAAATATTGTTGCTCCAGAGAAGATCAGACTTTGGGATTTATGCAACAAATAACTCACTGACCTTTACATCTGCAATCTACAAGGTATAAGTCAGGAATAATGGAATACACCGCACTTTCCTGGATCTGTGCCGCCGCCAACAAAACTCAAGCGTCTCAGAAAAATCCAAGAAAATGGGCTTCCTTGATGGTCATATGATGCACCATACTAACGCTTAACGCTTTCCACCACCAGCACACAGTGGCTGCCGTGTGCACCATATATAACATCACACCGCAGGAAGTTACTATATTTATTTCGACAGCTCCTTTCAAGCATGAGACCGCTAACACCTAAAAGGATAAAGGCGGCAGACGCATAGAAACATGAACACTTGAATGCTCCCTCCAAGCCACAGACATCCTGAATTGGAACGACATCGCCATTTCTTCATTATTGCTGGTCAAAATCTTGCAGCCTCCTTTCTAATTGCACTGCGGGTGCACCTAAAGCAGATGGAGTCCAGCGATTCAAGAAGGTGGCCCTCCACCACGTTTCCAAGAGATACGAAAGATACGCCAGCAATACCCACATCCAAGGAAAAAGAAGGAACAAACCTCATCTTGCTACTTCCGACTAAGCCCAGATGTGTGTGACATTGGTGCCCTGCCCCGCCCTGTGCTCAGCACATTCTCCACAGTTTATGAATAAGCAGTCTCCAAACTGAAATAGTGATGAGGAGGAATTTCTTCTCTTGAAAGTTCCATCGCATTTAGAATTCACTTACCCAGAGTCAGTGGCGTCTGGGTCATTGAATATATTCAAGGCCGGTTTGGACTGACTTTTCACGACTTACTGTTGTCCTTCGGGAAATTGGAATTACGGCCATGGTCAGATCAGCCATTGTGGTATTGAATGGTAGAACATTATCCATGGGCTGAATGGCCTACTCCCGCTTTTATTTCTAATGACCTTATGATCATTGGTGAAAGGAAATCTGTTGCATATCTTGCACTTGCATAGAAAGGAGTTTCGGGCAAGCAAACCAGATCTTGGGTGTGACGGAAGAGTGAACAAAGATATTTTGTTCCACATGGTGGAAATAGAGGAGGATGATGTGTTGAAGCTAGAGGCGGTTGGACTGGAAAGTGAGAATACGTGAAGTAATATCATGGTTCTGGAAGGTAGGGAATGAGGTGAGGACAGTTACTCGGGTGATGGAACAGATAAAGTGGAGGCCTCTGCAAAATCTATGTGAAGAATGCACGGTTAACGTGAAATTAAGAGACTGCAGAAGCTCTGGTATGGAAGATGGCATCGTTTAAACAAACAAAAGTCGATGAGGAAACTGAGAGAATGGAAGTTATTATTTCGGCAAAGTGGAGTTTGAGGAGGTGTGGTCAAGATTACTGTGGAAGTTGGTGGATCACAGTAAATATTGATGCAGAGTCTGTCCACTTAAATGGAGAGAGGGAATTCGTGGAAGAGAAGTATGAGTCACAGATGGACCGTTTTCAGGCGAGGGAGGTACAGATATTTCAATGCAAATTTGATTACATTTTCGAGCTCGATGCGAACAAGGGTTTGCCACAGCCACAATCATCGATGTATCGGATAAAGAGGTTTAAAAGGGAAACGGAGTAGCTTGGACCGTGTGAGGGAGAGAACAATATTGAAAATCCTGCCATTGTGTCCAGTTCTAGGCACCACATTTTGAGGAACAATGTATCGGCTTTAGAACAGGTGTAGAAAATGTTCAAGAGAAAATTCCAGGGGTGACAGATGTTTTATGCCGACAGATGACAGAATCGGGGTTGTTCTCCTTCAAGAGGAAATTGAGAGAGAGTTTGATAGAGTTGTTCCAAACCATGGGCTGTTTAAACAGAGTAGATAGCGAGAAACTGCTCTCATTGACAAACCTGGCGAAAACTAAAGGACACAGGTTAAGGGATTGGCAATAGAATCAAAACGACATGAGGGAAAACGTCTGTTTCCAAAGCACGTTTTGAGGATATGAAATGAACTGGCTGAGAGAGTGGTGAAGATAGATTTAATCAGAAGCGTATTGAATAAACAACTGAAGAGAAAAACAATGCAGGTTAGTGATGAGCAGATGTGGGAATGAGATTAGCTGAGCTGCCCGTGCAGAGAGCTGACACGGGCAAACACAGACAAAATGGCCAACTGCTGTGCTGCAACCATTCTATCCCCCGTTTTGTTTAAATATATGAATTGTTGAACGGAATTGCACAGCTAAAGAGAGCATCCAAATTATAGACGAACATCCGTTACAGGCTTCTCTGACATTTGGAATTTAATTTCTGAATTGTCATGCAGCGTGAAGGCCATCACTAAAACAACATGAAATCTACAGATGGGACTCATGAATTTTCCAGGACTTCCTTGATTTCTATTTAACACAGCTTCCAGTTATGATTAGTTGCTTATTGTGATCAGATTTGTCCAGACTTGGGGGTGGGGATGGGTCCAATCCAATTTTAGAGGAAAATATATTCCATCAACAGGGAATTAACACAGCTGCTGTAATCTGTTTGTTCAAAAATTAAGAAAAACTGTTTGAACAATTTTGCAACTTCAGTATCCCCTTGGCGATCCGAGAGGGTATAAAGTTAATGCATAGGGAATGTGTCACCTCAGAATGTATTTCAGAGATATTACCTGCAGCACGAACAGACCGATCACTCCAAGCAAAAAATGCACGGACCAATTCAATGGGTGAGGAACATATTCTATGTGATCCTTGCTGTAATTGGCGTTCCTGGTAAGTATCCCTAAACAGTGAGGATTTGTAAATCTGTGTATGAGCTGGTTTCTTCGATTACCATGAGAATAATAATATTACATGAGATCGAATGGTTACAGTTACACAGACACACACTCAATAATATAATTGCATTAATTTCCTGATTTATCTGTGCAGTTTTAATCTATTGTCTCAACTGTTTCAAGCTCGAGACACTCTGTATTGTAGAGTTATTGAATTATGAGGAATGTTGTGTTCTGTGGAATCACAGTTCAAAGCAGGAAAATCTCAGAGTGGAAGGATTACCGGAATTATGTGTTAATGTAGAAATATACAGTGTGCATGCACTAACTGGAGTGGAGCACCTGACCTCAGCGCTCATGTATAACTGGCACTCCAGAATTGCACTGATTGTGTCTGACTAAATGATGTGGACCACGTAACTCCAGGGAACACGTATTTCCTGGAGTATCTGTCATTGTATTCAATACGGTTCCCCATCTTACTCTGTCTCGAAGTAATGTTGTTGACAGCACTATCAGGTGCTGATTAATTTACTTCCCGAGCACAGTCTTGTAAGCGTTTGGTCATAAATGCACTGCAATAATAAATAATCCTCTTCAATATGACGAAAAACACTGATGACTATGACTTGTTAACAGACAAGTTACTGATTTTTGCAGAACAGAATATGGGCATTCGGTACCACTAGATTAGGACTGTCTTCAAGCTCTGCACGAGCCTCTCTTCATTCCAGCTCATCTAATCCTATCTGTATATCCTTCCAATCCTGTCTCCCTCATGTACTAACCTCGCTTCTTCTTATTTTTTTCCATTGTAACTATTCCAAGAGGTCTCAATTCCACGTTCCGAACACTCCGACGAAATAGGTCTCTCTTGAATTCCATCGTGAATTTATTGATGACCATCTTATTTTCAGGGAATGCAGAACAGGTCACCAGCAAAGGTGGAAATATCAGGTCCACGTTTTCCCTCTCTGACCCTTATATAATTTTAAAGGCCTCTATTAGTTCAACACTCATCCTTCTCTTATCGACATAATAGAGCCACAACATATCCCAATAATTATTATCTTCCAGTTATGGTATTATTTCTGTGAAGAATACGTGCACCTGCTGGTTACCCTGGATATTATTATCATGTATAGTCCAGAAGAGTACACATTATTTATGTGTTCAATCACCACTCAAGCACAATCTGTAACCTCATGGCCCGGCATTTCCCCACTCTACCATTACCATGAAGCCGGGAGACCAACCCTGGTTCAATGAAGAGTGCAGGAGTGCATGTCAGGAGTAGCACCAGGAATATCTCAAATTCAGGTGTCAACTTGCTGAAGCAGCAACACAGGACTACTTGCGTGCCAAACAGCGTAAGCAGCATTTGATAGATAGCGGAAGTGATCCCATAACCAATGGATAATATCTAAGGTCTGCATTCATGCCACATCCAGGTTTGAGTAGTGGTGGACAATTAAATAACTGACAGAAGGGGCAGGAGGCATCATCCATTTTGGCCTCCGCTTGAAGTCCCCAGCGTCACAGAAACGAATCTTCAGCCAATTTGATTCACTCCACTTGATATCAAGAAATGACTGAAGAAAGGCTATGGGCCCTGACAGCATTCTGGCATAGTACTGAAGACCGGTGCTCCAGAAATTGCCAAGCACCTAGCCAAGCTGTTACAGTACTGCTACAGCATTAGCATTTAGCCGGCAATGTGGACACTTTCCCAGGTATGTCACGTACACAAAAAGCAGGACATGTCAAACCTGGCCAGTTACTGCCCTATCAGTCTGCTCTCAATCATCAGTTAAGTGATGGAAGGTGTCATCGACAGTGCGATCAAGTGGCACTTGCTTAGCAATAACCTGCTCAATGACGCTTAGTTTGGGATCTGCCAGGGCCACTCAGCTCCTGACCTCATTACAGCCTTGGTTCCAATATGGACAAAAGAGCTGAACTCAGAAAGTGAGGTGAGTGATTGACCTTGACATCAAGGCAGCATTTGAACGAGTATGGCATCAAGGAGCCCTGTCAAGGCTGGCGTAAATGGGAATAAGGGGGAAAACTCTCCGCTGGTTAGAGTCATACCTAGTGCAAAGGAGGATGGTTGTGGTTGTTGAAGTTTAATCATCTCAGCTCCAGGATATCACTGCAGGGGTCCTCAGGGTAGTGACCTGAGCCTAACCATCTACAGCTGCTTCATCAATGAACTTCCTTTAATCATAAGGTCAGAAGTGACGAAGTTCATTGATGATTGCACAAAGCTCAGCACCATTCGCGACTCCTCAGATACTGAAGCTGTCCATGTAGAAATGCAGCAAGACTTGGACAATCTCCAGGCTTGGGCTTATAAGTTGCAAGTAACATTGACGCGACACAAGTGACATGCAATGACCATCTCCAACAAGAAAGAATCTAACCATCTCCCTCGACATTCAATGGTATCACGATCGCTGAGTCCCCCACTATCAACGTCCGGGGGGTTACCATTGACCAGAAACTGAACTGGAGCAGCTATACTGTGGCTACAAGAGCGGGTCGAAGGCTACAAATCCTGCAGCGAGTAACTCATCTCCTGACTCTGCAAAGCGTGTCAAGCAATTGCAAGGCACAATCCAGGAGTTTGATGGAATACGCTTCACTTGCTTGGATGGGTAGAGCTCCAACAACACGCAAGAAAGTCGGCACCATCCAGGTCCAAGCAGGACACTTGATTGGCACCCCATCTACAATCAATCACTCCTCCCATGACCGAATCAAAGTGGCAGTAGTGTGTATCATCTACAAGATGCGCTGCAGCAATGCCCCAAGGCTCCTTAGACAGCACCTTCCAAACCCGCAACCTTTACCATCTTGGACAAGGGCAGCAGATACTTGGAACACCACCACCTGCAACTTACCCTTCAAGACACACACCATCCTGACTTGGAACTATATCGCCGTTCCTTCACTATCGCTGGGTCAAAATCTTGGAACTCCGTTCCGAACAGCACTGTGGGTGTACCTACCACGCACGGACTGCCATGGTTCAAGAAGCCAGCTTCCCACCACTTTCGCAACCGAAATTAGTAATTGGCAATAAATGCTGGACTAGCCAGCGACGCCCACATTCCATGAATGAATAGGAAAAAAGTGCAACTGTTAGATGTAGTCTTAAAGTTAAGTTCAGAGATGGAGATTGTTAGACAGGGCAGTAACTGCTGTCAGAGAGGGACAACAGCAAATGGAGATGATGAGGGGAGATAGTAACTGTAGTGAGACAGGGACACCAGCAGATGGGGATGGTGAGAGCGGGCAGTAACTGCAGTGAAACGGGGAATTAGTGGTATGAGAAGAAGGGGTTACGATTCTTGGTGCACGGGCTTCAGTAATCAGGGAAGATGGAGATATTCCGTTGCGATGGGTTCACTGGAACCGAGGTGGAACCAGTGCCGGTGGCAAAAAATGTGGACAGGGCTTTAAAATAACAGAAGGTGCATGCGCGTTTGGGTAAAGGCAAATGTAGAAATTCAAATAGAGAGGTCAGGGTATCAGAGCAGGTTAGTGATGTGGGTAAATGCCACCAGACTGGGGTAAGAAGGGACGGAGAGTTTAGCAAAATATGTATATTGGCAAATACCGACATTGCAGACAATGGAGGTAAATAAATAAATTAAAGTTCCTTTATGTGAATGCATGAAGCATCCCTAATAATATAGATGAACTACTGTCACGAATAGAGGTATATTATCTAGATCAAATTGACTTTAGTGACATATGGTTACAATGAGATCAAGTTGGGAAACGAATATTCCAGGGTGAACAATATTTCGGAGAGACAGACGGAAAACCCAAGGAGGAGGAGTAGCCCTGATAGTAAAGGATGACATAAGGACATTAATAAGAAGGGATCTGGTCTCAGAAGATCATGATGCAGAATCAGTTTGGGTGCAAATTAGGAACAGCAGGAGTCAGAAAAAAACACTGGCAGCCGTAGTTTACAAACAGTAGTTATATTCTTGTACAGAACATTAAATGGGAAATTATTGGAACGTGTAAAAAAGGTGATGTATGAATTGTGGGGGATCTTAATATGCATATAGGCTGGGACAGTGAAATTAGCAGCAATGGTGTAGAAGATGAGTTTGTACAATGTTTTCATGACTGTTTCTTGGAGAAATGCGTTGTCGAATAGATTGGGGAAAGATGTATATTAGATCTCGTATTGTGCAATGAACGGGTTAATACCTAATGTCATAGTAAAAGATCCACTGGGAAATAACGATCACAATACCATTTAATTTCATGTTCAGTTTGATGGTGACACAATTCAATCAAAAACAAATTTAAACTGAAACAAAGCCAATATCGATGGGTGAGAGGAGAACTGGCCACGGGTAATTGGGTAAATGGACTGGAAGGTATGTATGGTGGTAAATGAACAGTGAGAAACATTTAAAGAAGCAATTCGAAGGCTTCAACAAAAGTGCATTCCGTTAAAAGAACAAAAACTCGTCAAGAGTGGCTCATCCTTGACTTACTCAGTAAGTTAAAGGGAGTATGAGATTAAAATAAGAGGTTTACCATATTACAAAAATAGTAGCACGTCTGAGGATTAGGAGTTTTTTACAAATCAGCAACGGACCATCAAAAAGTTGATAAAACAAGAAAAAAAATGAACGTGAGAGCAAAGCAGCCTGTAGTAGAAAACATATTGTAAGAGCTTTTAAAAGTACATAAAAAGGAAGAGAGCAGCTAAAGTGGACGTTGTTCCCTGAGAGGCTGAGACAGGAGCAATCATCATGGAGAATGAGGAAAGGGCAGAGCCTTTGAACAAATATTTTGTATCTGTCTTCACAGTAGAGGACACAGGTTCCATACCAGAAATAGGCAGTAACCTAACAGCTAATAAGAGTGAGGAAATTAAGAAAGTTGATAACATCCGAGAAACATGGAGAAATTGGAGAAACTTGAGGTACTAAAATCTGACATGTCTCCGAGACCAGATGGCCTACACCCTCGTGTTCAAAAAGAGATAGCTGCAGAGATAAGGTATGCGCAGGCTATGATTTTCCAGAATTACTTAGATTCTGGAATGGTCCCGTCATATTGGAAGTTGGCACATGTTACACCGCTTTTCATGAATGAAGGTGAAGAGAAAACAGGGAAAAACAGTCGTTGGGAAGATGCTAGAAACTATTGGTAAATAAACCTTATCATTGCACTTGGGAAAGCACAGTATGATTAGAAAAATGTCAGCATGGTAAAACTGAGGGGAAATCCTGTTTCGAAAAAAATCTGAGTTTTCAGAGGATGTAATTAATAGGGTAGATAAAGGGAAACCTGTTGATGTAGTATACCCGGATTTCCAAAAGTCATTCAATAAGGTGCCACACAAAAGAGTAATAGGCAAGATACGGGCGCATGGTGTTGTGGGTAATATATTAGCGTAGATGGAGGACTAGTTAACAGACAGGAAGCAGAGAGTGGGAATAAATGGGGCATTTTCAAGTTGGCAGGCAGTGAATAGTGTTCTGCCGCAAGCTTTAATGCTGTAGCCTCAGCTATTTACACTCCATATTAATGAGTTGGATGAAGGGACAGAGAACAATGTATCCAAGTTAGTTGATGATATAAAGATCGGTACAAGGTAAGCTGAGGGAAGGAGATAGAGAGCTAGAAAGAGATACGGACAAGATCAATGAGTGGGCAACAAGTTGGCAAATGAAACATAATGTAGGGAAGTGTGAAGTTGTTCACTTTGTCGTAAAATAGAAAAGCAGATGTTTTTATTTTTATTTTTAAAGTGTGAAACTGGTAAGTGTTGATGATCCGAGAGGCATGAGGGCATTTCTAGAGGAAACACACACAGTTAACA
Organism: Heterodontus francisci; assembly: GCF_036365525.1. Taxonomy (NCBI): domain Eukaryota; kingdom Metazoa; phylum Chordata; class Chondrichthyes; order Heterodontiformes; family Heterodontidae; genus Heterodontus; species Heterodontus francisci. The sequence goes on from NW_027141025.1 coordinate 5,193,053, forward strand.
TGCAGATGCAGTGCAGCAAGGTATTAAGAAGGCAAAAGTCTTGTTGGCCTTAATTATAAGGGGATTGGAGTAAGTAATTTTGAAAACTTGCTAAAATTGTACAAGGCTTTGGGAAGACTGCACCTCGAATACTGCGTGCCGTTTTGGTCTCCACATTTGACAAGCGATGTAGTTGCACTAGAGGCGTTCAGTGAAGATTTACTCAAATGGTTCCTGGGACGAGGGGGTTCTCCGATGATGCGAGGCTGAGTACATTGGACCTATATTCTCTGGAGTTTAGAAGCATGACAGGTGATCTAATTGAGAGAGACAAGATGCTGAAAGGGCTTGATAGGGTAAATGCTGAGAGATTGATCCACTGGTCGTGGAATCTAGAATGCGAGGGCAGTATCAGGATAAGGGGCCAATCATTGAGGGCAGAGATGTGGAGAAATTACCACCTACTGCACCTCCACTCTGTATCCCATCCACCTGCCAAATTACTTTAACCACCACCCAACAACACTAGCAAGCCTCCCAGCAAGGATGCTGGTCCCATTCCGGTTCAGGTGTAATATGTCCATCTTGGACAGGTCCCACCTTTGCCAGAAACAGACCCAGTGAACCAGGAAACTAAAGCCCTCCCTCTTGCAAAATCTCTTCAGCCACGCGTTAATCTGCTCTATCCTCCTATTCCTATGCTCACTAGCACGTGGCACTGGGAGTAATCCAGAGATTAGAACGTTTGAGGTCCTGCTTTTTAATCTGCTACCTAGCACCCTAAATACTTGTTGCGGGATCTCATTCCTCTTTCTACCTATGCCGTTGGTACCAATGTGTACAACAACCTCCAGCTGTTCACCCTCCCCCTTCAGAATGTCCTGCAGCCGTTCCTTGACGTCCTTGATGCTCGCATCAGGCAGGCACATACCATCCTGGAGTCACGTTTGCGGCCACATTAACGTCTGTCTGTACCCCTTACGATAGAATCCCCTTTCACTATAGCTCTCCCACTCCTTTTCCTCCCCTCCTGTGCAGCTGAGCCACCCGTGGTGCTACAGACTTGGCTGTTGCTGCGTTCCCCTGAGAAGCTATCTCCCCCAACAGTATCCAAAGCTGAACATCTGTTAGATATGGAGATGGACCAAGGGGACTCCTGCACTACCTGCCTAGTTCCTCTACTCTGTCTGGCAGTCACCCATTCTCTTTGTGCATGAGCAGTCTTTAACTGCAGTGTGACCACCTCCCTGTACGTGCTACCCACGATGATCTCAGCCTCACGGACGGTCCACAGCGTCCCCAGCCGCTGCTCCAGATCCGAAACGCGGATTTCGAGTAGCTTCAGCTGGAGAAACTTCCTGCACACGTGTTCGCCCTGGACATTGGAAGTGTTCCTGACTTCCCACATTGCACAGGAGGAGCAATATAGATTGCCAAGCTGCCCTGCCACGACTTACCCTTAATTTATACCCTTAAATTACCCAACAATCAGATTATTTACACTAGGGACATTGATTCCCCCCAAAAATTACCTTTTATATTAAAAGAAAACTGTCGACCTTTCCCTTTACCTCTCGTTACCAACCCAGCTATTTGCATTAATTCTCTAACAACTGTTACTCACCAACTGATGAGCGTTGAAGAAACTTTATTATCCAATACAACACTTGAAATGCTTCTTTTTTTCAAGAATCAACATTCCATTTGATTCCAGGCCTTACCATGTTTTGTTTGTCTATTCATTTGATTCCTCCAATAATCATTTCTTTGTCTTTGTCTCAGCTGTTGTTGCACTTCTAAATCCCAGCAGTCATCCTGAAATAATTTCTCCCCTATTTTCTTGATATCATTTAGGTTAAAACAGAAACTGGATTCTCTTATAACTCAAATGACTTATTGCAAGTTGCTGCACAATAGTTGCCTATTTAAAGATAAATGTAGCTCAACTGATTTTACTGCATCTTCGCACATTTATATTGTAGATGAATGTTTAATTGTGAATCCAAGGAAAAGTTGCAAACTATTTACTAATCATATTATCATTCACAAAGTATGACATTGACTAATCCCTTTCTTAATGAGTCCACTTATTATTTACTATGAGGATTAAATAACGTTAGTCATTTTAAAACACCATTCCAAGAATCTCCAATTCCCCACAGGACAAAATCTGCCTCCTCCTCAATCTCATTATTGTTGTTGACCACTCTTTCTATTGTCAAGCTCATGAGTGGTGCGATCGGCACAAATTTTACATTTTCTTACCTTCTAAAATATCATAACCCCAAATGACTACTGATGATGATAAATGTTATTATCTGTTAAAACTTCATTGACACTCCTCAGATTAAAGATTGACACCCGATCTGCTGATCACCTCACTCGATGACAGTCACTATCCCTTCACAGGAGTGCTGTTAATTCCAAACTATTATCATGTATGTACATACGATGAAAACAACAGATTATGCACGCTGGCTTATTATTTACCTCAGATACCCCTTTACTGTTGATAGGAAAAGCACCGAATTATGCTGATTTGTTTTGCATCTGTTTCCCAAATTCAAATAATGGTGTTGTCAGTTGATAATATCTTTCATTTATTTATGTTCAAAAAAAAATTTTCCTTCAAAACTCAGCAACCCCCTGGACGGTATTCCCTTGAACCTTTTTTTGAAATTGATGTATGTTTATATCCCTTTAAACTCAGGTAGATTTCCTTTTGAGTGCTTGGAATAGCGACTATATTAATGTATTTATTATTGATGTAAAAGTCATGAACATTTATTTCCATGTTTCGTGGTTTCAGATGAATTTATCGGAGACAGTAATGTCTGCAGTTGTTATGGAAGCTGACTGCAAATAATGACAAAGGCTTTCTCGAGAAAGATAACAAATAGAAACAAATGTAGGAATAAATTAATGCCAATTCCTGACTTTTAAAAAAAAAGAAGGCCAAGCCTTCAGATCAAAATATTACCATGCTGTCATAACTGATTTTGATTTTTTTTTAGATTACAGCACTGAAACAGGCCCTTCGGCCCACCGAGTCTGTGCCGAACATCAACCACCCATTTATATTAATCCTACACTCATCCCATATTCCTACCAAACATCCCCACCTGTCCCAATATTTCCCTACCACCTACCTATATTAGTGACAATTTATAACGGCCAATTTACCTATCAACCTGCAAGTCTTTTGGCTTGTGGGAGAAAACCAGTGCACCCGGAGAAAACCCACGCAGACACAGGGATAACTTGCAAACTCCACACAGGCAGTACCCGAAATCGAACCCGGGTCCCTGGACCTGTGAGGCTACGGTGCTAACCACTGCGCCACTGTGCCGTCCTAAATGTTGCAAAAGTCTGAAGCTGCTGAAGTTGATTGATCTCTGTGATCATACGGTCCACATATTTAGAGAAATAAAGAACACAAGGTCAATTCGGCTTGGAGCCAGATGACTTCATTCAGAGCTTTGGATCAGAAATTGGCTAGCTGAAAGAAGACAGAGGGTGGTGGTTGATTGCAAATGTTCATCCTGGAGTTCAGTTACTAGTGGTGTACCGCAAGGATCTGTTTTGGGGCCACTGCTGTTTGTCATTTTTATAAATGACCTGGAAGAGGGTGTAGAAGGGTGGGTTAGTAAATTTGCAGATGACACTAAGGTCGGTGGAGTTGTGGATAGTGCCGAAGGATGTTATAGGGTACAGAGGGACATAGATAGGCTGCAGAGCTGGGCTGAAAGATGGCAAATGGAGTTTAATGCGGAAAAGTGTGAGGTGATTCACTTTGGAAGGAGTAACAGGAATACAGAGTACTGGGCTAATGGGAAGATTCTTGGTAGTGTAGATGAACAGAGAGATCTTGGTGTCCAGGTGCATAAATCCCTGAAGGTTGCTACCCAGGTTAATAGGGCTGTTAAGACGGCATATGGTGTGTTAGCTTTTATTAGTAGGGGGATCGAGTTTCGGAGCCACGAGGTCATGCTGCAGCTGTACAAAACTCTGGTGAGACCGCACCTGGAGTATTGCGTGCAGTTCTGGTCACCGCATTATAGGAAGGATGTGGAAGCTATGGAAAGGGTGCAGAGGAGATTTACTCGGATGTTGCCTGGTATGGAGGGAAGGTCTTACGAGGAAAGGCTGAGGGACTTGAGGTTGTTTTCGTTGGAGAGAAGGAGGAGGAGAGGTGACTTAATAGAGACATATAAGATAATCAGAGGGTTAGATAGGGTGGATAGTGAGCGTCTTTTTCCTCGGATGGTGATGGCAAACACGAGGGGACATAGCTTCAAGTTGAGGGGTGATAGATATAGGACAGATGTGAGAGGTAGTTTCTTTACTCAGAGAGTGGTAAGGGCGTGGAACGCCCTGCCTGCAGCAGTAGTAGATTCGCCAACTTTAAGGGCATTTAAGTGGTCATTGGATAGACATATGGATGAAAATGGAATAGTGTAGGTCAGATGGTTTCACAGGTCGGCGCAACATCGAGGGCCGAAGGGCCTGTACTGCGCTGTAATGTTCTAATTCTAATTCTAATTCCGTCCAGAAATATGTGGTAATTCAGAAACAGTAATTAGAATTAGAATTAGAACATTACAGCGCAGTACAGGCCCTTCGGCCCTCGATGTTGCGCCGACCTGTGAAACCATCTGACCTACACGATTCCATTTTCATCCATATGTCGATCCAATGACCACTTAAATGCCCTTAAGTAATTATCACAAAATCCGAGGTGGATACAAAATTGACTTTGTGGCAGGAAACGAAGGGTAATTGTTGACGGGTGTCTTAATGACTGGAGGGCTGTTTCTGGTCTTTTTCCGTGGGGCTCAGCACTGGGGCCCTACTTTATATGGTATATCTTAACGATTTGGACGTAAATGTAGGGGGCATGATCAAGAAGTTTGCAGACCAGACGAAGATTGGCTGTTTGGTGGATAGGCTGTAGGAAGATATTTATGGTATGGTCAGATGAGCATACAAGTGACAAATGGAATTCCAACCAGAGAAATGCGAGGTGATGCTTTTTGGGAGGTGAAACTCGACAAAGGAGTACATGATAAATGAGAAAATACTGAGAAGTGCAGAGAAAGTGAGGGATCTTGGAGTCAAAGTCTACAGATCCCAGAAGGTAGCAGGACAGATCAATAATGTGGTTCAGAAGGCATATGGAATCCTTTCCTCTATTAGTTGTGGTATAGAATATAAGAACAGGGAGGTTATGCTGGAACTGCGTAACTCTTTGATTCGGCCACAACTTGAGTACTGTGTGCAGTTCTGGTCACGTCATTACAGAAAGGATGTAATTGCACTGGAGAGGGTACAGAGGATATTTACGAGGATGTTGCCTGAACTGGAAAAATTCAGGTAGTAGGAAAAATTGGATAGGCTGTGGTTATTCACCTTGGAACAGTAAAGGCTGACTGGATATTTGAATGAAATGTACAAAATCAGTAGGAGCCTGAATAGAGTGTAGGTGAGCGATCTATTCGTCTTAGCAGGGAGGTCAGTGACGAGGGGGCATTAGATTACTAGAAAAATAAAGGGGAGATGAGGAAAAACATTTTTCACCCAGAGGTTGGTACAGATCTGGAACTCACTGCATGAAAGGGTAGTTGAGGCAGAAACTTTCAACTCATTGAAAAGGCGTCTGGATATGTACCTCAGCTACCATAATCTGCAGGTCGAAGAACCAAATGCTGCAATGTGGGATTGGAATAGGTGGATCATTTTTCGGCTGGCACAGACACGATGGGTCAATATGGCCTCTTTCTGTGCCTTAAACATTCTCTGTTTGTCTGATTCGATGGTTCTTGCAAGCTTAAAATGCTAAATTATTCCTCTTTTCTGCTGATATTCGTTCTATGTTTTTGACCAATCTTTTACCTCGTAATTCAAATGGCGTCTTACTCCCTGGTCTTGCGGATCTATGTCTGGTTGTTCCTCTTATGGATTCCCTTCCTTGAATGAATAAAGCTGGTCAGACTAATCAGAGCAAGATTCCACTCAAATTCACAACCAGTCATTTCGTTTTAGCCTTTTTCAACGTCTGGCCCCAAGTTGCACCATTGTATGATTTGGGGTTTTGAGGCTTAAAACACATTTATTTAAAAATTCTCAGTTCTGAATTTTCAATTTATTACACTGGGGTCCTCAGTTGTGCCTGACCTAACAAGTTACAAATAATGGCTATTTATGAATCCAGTATAATTTATGAAACAAGATGTTATAAATACTTAACAAAAAAAGCACTGAAGACAACATGGAAGTTTCTTATCCTTCAAGGCCAGGATTTCTTGAATGTTGTCAGCACAGGCGGTGCCTTTGTTCTCCTGTCTCTGAATTGACATTACGTTGAACTGTGTTTCAGAATAATTACACCAAAGACACCATTGTAAACAGTGCGAGCAAAGACTCTGAGTTTCCAACTTTTGGGATTCCGATTCCTTATTATGAAATCCTTTGAATTACCTCTTCCATTAATTTAACGTTAGTTTCATCTGCTGTCACTGCACCTCTGTAAATAGAGTGGTGTATGCTAAAAGCATGTCCATCTCTTATTTCCTAGGCTCATAGAGTTAACATTTCATTGTGTGAACAAATATTTCATCCTTGTAGATACAAAGCTGTTGTACAAGCAACGTTTCATCTTCTCATCAACAATGTCAACTATCATAAACAATTCACCTCAAAATTTCCAGGGTGGCAAAGCAATTAATAATAAATGTGTCTAGTGAAATATCAGGAAAAATTATGCGTTTAAATATAAATGTTTTCTTCTGCAGATATATTTAATTGATCAAGTCAGTTAGCATACTTATTAAAACTACTTGGTTCCTGTTTAATGAAAGGTGTCATATCCAGTTCAAGCCTCTTTCACAGCAGTTTCTTTAGGGAGGGCAATCACTCTCCTTCTGACCCCTTTACGAAGGTCACCTCTTTCCCTTTGCTCACTGCTCGTTATCTTTTTTGATTTCTGCTAATTTACATCCGATCCTCTTGCTCTCGACCCCCTCTTCCCGTCACTGACAGCTCTATTGTTTGTCTTTACTCCAACAGGCTTTTCTCTTCTGGACCTCCAGCGGTTACCTCTCGTCCATTAATCACTGGATGTTTAAGCTGGTCTCAGTTGCTTTGTTTATTAATTAATTTAATAATTGATGTAACTGCATATTTCACCGCGCTCTTTAACTGCTGTCTGAACTCGGACTGAGTGACCACATAAATAAATGTGTTTGTACAGCAACTTAAATTCCGCAGCATATATGCAAGCTTTCCAAAAATATAATAAGAATCATCATCTAAGAAATCACCAATACGAAAAATATATAACATATACAGCAACCACAAAAATATGAAACTGCCATATATGGTGAAGAGTAAAATCAAAGACTTCCTTCTTCTCTCCATTTCACAGTCATTGTGATTATCTTTCTTGCTCTCACCCCTCAGTCTCTGACGAACTCGACTGGTCACTAAAATGTGTCTGAACGTCAGAACGTTCAGCAACAGAATTAACATGAAAGGCAATAATGGTGTTAAAGCTTTTTCAAACATTGCAAATCCAATCCATCGAGGGTCAGCTTGGCTTATTCGAGCAGCGCCATTCTACATTGTCAATTACCCATCTTGGTTTATATCTAAAGTAGGTGGAAATATTTTTTAGACAAAGCTGAATGCTGGTTGTTGATAGAACAACAGTGGCAGATTTCCTGGTGCAATATTTTGATTTCAGCTTCTGGCAACAAATGGCGACAAAACGATCAAATGTGAAAGCGATGGTGAACCAGACGGAACAGTCGATGGCTGCACGGATCAGGAAATAACGAGAGCGACACACAGTGGTGAGGTCCAGGAAATTTAATGGGAAATAATAATCATTCATTTTCCGGAGTATGATATCAGTGATAATAACCAGTAGATCTACCGTTGACATGGCCACCAGGTAGCGGGTGGTGCAGCTGGAGAGTCCGCAATTTCCCTTGGACAGGATCACAATTGACACTAAATTAACTGTAAAGGAGAGAAGGGAAAAGTGGTTGTAAATTACTGAAAAATATTCTCCGCTTCTCAACCCAGGAAGGATTTCAGCACCACAACCGTGTGGATTGGGACCAAGTCCATGACCCCAACCTTCCTCCAACCTCAGCACTTCCAGAGTTAACAAATCCTGGACGGGTAGTTCCGGCACCCCGCTCACCTAACGCTGGCCAGCAAGTTAAACATCGCAATGAGGAGCTAAAAAAGGGTAGATTGGAGACCTGCACCCAGTCTCCAACCACTGCTACTGTAGGAACCCATCCCGGACTCGAATCACTCCCTGGGGTCGAAGAAATCCCTCCCTGACTCGAACCAGTCCCTCGGATTGGAGGCACACATACGTCTTGGACCACTCCCTCTGATGGATAAATGAGTTATATTGAAAAGGGAATTTACTGAGTCAATGCAAATGTGATCACAGCATGGGCTTTCATCTCCACAGGAATATCATTAAAAGAAAAGTTTTATAATAACCTATTATAAAGATGGTTATTGAACACAGAAATAATGTGTATTCTTCTGGACTACACATGATGAACAATATCCAGGGTAACCAGCAGGTGCACGTATTCTTCACAAACATAATACCATAACTGAGAGATTATAGTTATTCGGATATGCTGTGGCTCTATTCTGCCGTTAAGAGAATGATGCGTGTTGAACTAATAGAGGCCTTCAAAATTATATAGGGGTTAGAGAGGGAAAACGTAGATCTGATATTTCCACCTTTGCTGGTGGCCAGTTTTGCATTTCCTCAAAATAAGACGGTCATCAATAAATTCATGATGGAATTCAAGAGAGACCTGTATACTCTGAGTGCTGAGAACATGGAATTTAGACCTCTTGGAGTAGTTGTAATGGAAGAAAAAATGAAGAAGCGATGTTAGTACATGAGAGAGACGGGACTGGAAGGATATGCTGATAGCATTAGATGAGCTGTAATGTCTTCAGACAGAGCATGAAGACAGTTGTGATCTCGTTGTGCCGAATGCCCAGTTTCTGTGCTGTAGAATCGGTAACATGTTTATTAACAAGTCATAGCCATCAGTGTTTCTCGTAATATTGAAGAGGATTATTTATTATTGCAGTCACTCATGACCAAAGGCTTCTCAGGGCCGTGCTCGGGAAAGATATTAATCAGCACCTGATAGTGCTGTCAACAACTCTACTTAGAGAAAGAGTAAGATGGGGACCCGCATTGAATGTAATGGCAGATACTCCAGGAAATACATGGTCCCTAGTGTTGAGTGGTCCACATCATTTAGTCAGCCACAATCAGTGCTATTCTATAGTTACAGAGACTCCCAGTTATACATGATAGCTGAGGTCAGGTGCTCCACTCCAGTTAGTGCACACACGCACTATAGTTCTACATTAACAGATAATTGCTGTAATCCTTCCCCTCTGAGATTTTCCAGCTTTGAGCTCTGATTCTACAGAATACAACATTCCACACAATTCAATCACTTTACAATGCATAGTGCCTTGAGCTAGAAACAATTGAGACAACAGATTAAAACTGCACAGATAATTCAGGAAAATTATGCAATTAAATTATTGAATGTGTGTCTGTGTAACTGTAACCGTTCGATCTCATGTAATATTATTATTCCCATGGTAAGGGAAGAAACCAGCTCATACGCAGATTTACAAAACTTCATTGGTTTTACATCCTTACCAGGAACACCAATTATAGCAAGGATCACATAGAATATGTTCCGCACCCATTGCATTGGTCGGTGCCTTTTCTGCTTGGAGTGACAGGTCTGTTCATGCTGCAGGTAATATCTTTGAAGTACATTCTGAGCTGACACATTCCCAGTGCATTAACTTTATAGCCTCCCGGATCGCCAAGGGGAGACTGAGGTTGCAACATTGTTCAAACAGTTTTTCTTAATCTTGAACAAACAGATGACGACAGTTGGGTTAATTCCCTCTTGATGGAATGTATTTTCCACGAAAATTGAATTGGACCCATCCCCACCCCCAAGACTGGACAAATCTGATCACAATAAGCAAATAATCATAACTGGAAAATGTGTTAAACAGAAATCAAGGAAATCCTACATAAATCTTGAGCCCTATCTTTAGATCTCATGTTGTTTTAGTGATTGCCTTCACTCTGCATGACTGTTCAGAAATTAAGTTCCTAACGTCAGAGAAGCCTCGAAGGGATGTTCGTCTGTACTTTGGATGCTCTCTTTATCTGTGGAATTCCGTTCAACAATTCATATATTCAAACAAAAAGGAACATAGAATGGTTGCAACACAGCACTTGGCCATTTAGTCTGTCTTGACCGTGTCTGCTCTCTGCACAGGCAGCTCAACTAATCACACTCCCAGATCTGCTCATCACTGACCTGCATTGTTATTCTCTTCAGTTGTTTATTCAATTCGCTTCTGATTGAATCTGTCTTCACCATACTCTCAGGCAGTTCATTTCATATCCTAAACACGTGCTGTGTAGAAATAAGTTTCCCTCATGTCGCCATGAATTCTATTGCCAATCCGTTCAACCTGTTTCCTTTGGTTTTCGGCACTTCTGCCAATGAGAACGGTTTCTCTGTGTCTACTCCGTTTGAACCGCCATGGTTTGGAAAAACTCTATCAAACTGTCTCTCAATTTCCTCTTTAAGGAGAACAACCCCGATTCTCTAATCTATCGGCATAAAACATCTGTTAGCCCTGGGATTTTCTCTTGAACATTTTCTACACCCGCTGTGAAGACTACACATTGTTCCTCAAAGTTCGGTGCCTGGAACGGGACACAATGGTAGGAATGGCAATATCGTTCTGTCCCTCACTTAGTCCAAGCTACTCTGTTTCCCTTTTCAATCTCTTTATCTGATACATCGATGATTGTTTTTGTGTCAAACCCTTCTTTCACATCGAGTTCGAAACTTTAATCATAATGGAATTTAAATCTGTACCTCTTTCGCCTGAAAACGGTCCACCTGTGATAGTTCACTTCTCTTCCACGAATTCCCTCTCTCATTTTAAGTGGACGGATACTGCATAAATATTTACTATAATCCGCCAACTTCACAGTTATCTTGACCACACTTCCTCCAACTCCACTTTGCATAAATAATAGCTTCCATTCTCTCAGGTTCCTCATCCTTCTGTTTATTCCAACGATGCCATCTTCCATACCAGAGCTTCTGTAGTCTCTTCATTTCACATTAACCGTCCATTCCTCACATTAATTTTGCAGAGGCCTCAGCTGTATCTGTTCCATCACCCGAGTGACTGTCCTCACCGCTTCCCTACCTTCTAGAACCATGATATTAATTCACTTATTCTCACTTTCCATTCCAAATTCCTCCACCTTCAACACATCATCCCCCTCCATTTCCACCGTGTCCAACTAAAATCGCGAACAAAATATCTGTATTCACTCTTCAATCACACCCAAGATGTGGTATGCTTGCCCGCAGCTCCTTTTTATGCAAGTGCAAGAGATGCAACAGTTTACCTTTCACCTATGATGATACAGTCTCTAGGAATAAAAGTGGGAGTAGGCCATTCAGCCCATAGATCATGTTCTGCATTCAATACCATAATGGCTGACCTGACCATGGCTGTAATTCCAATTTCCCGCCAGAGAACAGTTAATCTTCACTCCCTCGCAAATGAAAAGTCAGTCTAAACCAGCCTTGAATATATTCAATGACCCAGACTCCACTGACTTCTGGGTAAATGAATTTCAAATGCAATGGAGCTTTCAAGAGAAGAAATTCCTCCTCATCACGATTTTAATTGGGAGACCGCTTATTCATAAATGGTGGAGAATGTGCTGAGCTCAGGGCCGGGCAGGGCACCAATGTACCACAACGGTACATTAGACTGAGTTAGCAAGGTGAAGAGTGTTCCTTCTTGCTCCTTGGATGTGGGTATTGCTGGCGAGGCTGGGATTTGTTATCCATCTTTTGTTTTCCTTGGAAACGAGGTGGAGAGCCGCTTTATTGAAACGCTGAACTCCATCAGCTTTAGGTACACCCGCAGTGCAATTAAAAAGGAAGTTACAGGATTTTGACCCATAATGAAGAAAATGAAGACAATGAAGAAATGGCGATGTCGTTCCGACTCAGGATGTCTGTGGCATGGAGGGAACCTTCAGGTGTTCATGTTTCCATGCATCTGCCTCCTTTATCCTTTGAGGTGTTAGAGGTCTCATGCTTGAAAGGAGCTGTCAAAGACATTTTAGTAACTTCCTGCGGTGTGATATTGTATATGGTACACACAGCAGCCACTGTGTGCTGGTGGTGGAAGCAGTTAAGTGTTAGTATGGTGCATCAGATGTACATCATGCAAACCCATTTGCTTGGATCTTGCTGAGGCGCTTGAGTTTTTTTGGTGGTGGCACAGATCCAGTAAAGTGGAGTGCATTCCATTATTCCTGACTTATGCCTTGTAGATTGCGATGTAAATGTCAGTGGATGAGTTATTTGCTGCATAAATCCCAGCGTCTGATCTTCTCTTGGAGCAACAGCATTTATTTGTCTGGCCCAGTTATGATCAATGGTAACGCCTATGATATTGATAATGTGGTAACTGGGGAGTGACCACGATGATGAATATCAAGGGGTGGTGGTTATATTCTCTCTTGTTGGACATGGCCATTTCCTGGAAAATGTGAGATGCTATTTTTTGCTTCCTTTACTCAGCACAAGCCGGATGCAAACAATGCAAAAAATGTGATGTGTCATTGCGTGAGTGAAGGAAGAAAGGTTCAATTTGTCCACCATTCAACCAGAGTAGACTTCACCTCATCTTGGCCTCAGTGTTTGACCGAATAATTGCAAGAGGCAAATTCTAGGGTAGATGGAGGAAGTATAAACTGTCGTTGATTTATTTGTTGAAGTAAGCACAAGCTTCTTGATTGGTTTTGCTAATTTCGAATAGATACATTGTAATAATCAGGTGGGCGGCACAGTGGTGCAGTGGTTAGCACCGCAGCCTCACAGCTCCAGCGACCCGGGTTCAATCCTGTGTACTGCCTGTGTGGAGTTTGCAAGTTCTACCTGTGTCTGCGTGGATTTCCTCCGGGTGCTCTGGTTTCCTCCCCCATGCCAAAGACTTGCAGGTTGATCGGAAACTTGGCCATTAGCAATTGCCCCCAGTATAGGTAGGTGGTAGGGAAGTATAGGGACAGGTGGGGATGTGGCAGGGATATGGAATTAGAGTAGGATTAGTATAAATGGGTGGTTGATGGTCGGCACAGACTCGGTGGGCCGAAGGGCCTGTTTCAGTGCTGTATCTCTAAACTAAGCTAAAACTAAACTAAAAACGAGGACAATTCGCAGGGTTGGATCATATATGGACAGGCGGAGGGGTCATTGGATCTGATACAAGCTCTTTTATTCCTCGTTAATGCTTCGTTACATGTTGTCAAGGGGAGTACACAATATGGTGAGCTATGCTGCTATCCATCGAACCATTGGGCTTGCAAACCTTACTTTGGTGTATTAGATGGACCGTCTCTTCCCACTACATGGCGGGACGTCGTTGTAACAGGGGGAAATGCGGTGGTGCAGGGTCGGAGTAATGGGAGGCCTATCGTTACCTTCTTGTATATGGATCTGTAGCTTGAGGGTCCAGTTGGGAGGTGATGGAGGAAGATGTTAACAGCACAGCTCTGGCTCAGAGTTCTGAATGTGATTGACAACAGGCTGAAGGAGTTCCACGGAAAGTAAGTAATACAACTCCAGCCCTAGGAAGTCATTGAATCTTCTGGGTTAGCTAAACACAGGAACAAGAAACCTTTAATCCCGAGGTCTATTCCAGTTGTCCATAAAGGCAAAGCTGCCACAGATTTCACATTCATGTCAAGCAGAAATCAAACACACGGACTCTCTGGTAAATCAGATTCAATTCTTTGTAAATACAAACATTTGCCTGTTTCAATAATTTCGTTTCCATTCTTGGGAAGATCTATTTCTCCCTGACATCCTAATTTTACATTTTATTCCCAAATATTTACGTGATTGCATGTTCCATTTCTCACAATATCAGGATGGATCAGTTCTACACTTACTAACTTGACATTCAACAAACCCCCAAAAATCTACAAGGCAAATCTACCAACGAAAGCATGTACACCTCCTTCTGCCTCTCCTTCACATAAATTGCAATTATTGCAGATTTTTACTTTGTGGTGAAGAAGTTCCGTGTTGGTTTGAATTACCCTGAGGGCGTGACTGACAGCCTCATAGAATATTTCGTTCACCTGCCCTGCACAGGCCTGAAACCAGGTAAATCCCACGCCCTGACAGAGATCAACGAAGGAGCATAAAACATCCCAATTACAAGATCAGATCCTGGAAAGGTGCAAAATGCAGGACCATTCTGTTAATTTGGTAAACATGCATCTGCCAAAGGACAAAGCAGGAGCCGGTCTTTCTTCCACATAGGTTTATTCACAGTGCTCCATGTTGTCTCTGCTCTTTCCACAATTAGTATCAGCTGCTCTTAATCACAGTTAGAGCATACTCAATTGACAAATCATTTGCAACATTGGCTCATTCGCAGCATTTTGTTCGCAGTCCATCAATGTGTCCATTGTACATTATTATTTTTCTTGTGATTCCTGTTCGAATATACAAGCCACATGTGAGCGTTTCAGCTCCGTTTGAAGAACAGAACTGCTCTTCACATGTCCCGCATTGCATGAATGCACAACCTCTGAATTGTTGATTCAACTCTCACCCCGACATCTAACGCTGCGGCACTCACTCACATAGCGACACACAGAAACACACTTAAGGAAAGTACAGTTGAAAAGAATAGTGAACTTTTACAGCTTAGAAGCAAAATAATACTTCATAATTCACATGGCTCATTCTCGAAAAGACACGTTGCAGACCTTATGAAAAATACGTCTTCACTCCTGAAGTGTAGCTTCGCTAATTTCAACAGCCAGATTCAGGTGCTGAAGTGGCTTTAAAGATTCTATTAAAGGGATAGAATTTCTGCAGGCCACAAACTTGGTTGCTTGTCGTCTCGTTACCACGTGGTCAGTTTACAGTACTTGTGGACTCGAAATGGAACAGGCTTGGAATCCTCACCATGTTACAGTCTCCAATTGTTAAGGCATATATTTTGCTGCCCTTTCTGCTGCCCTTTCTGCTGTTGCTGTCGTGTCTTTCTTCAGACAGCACTTAAAGAATAAAAAGAAACCAATATGGCTACCTTACTATGTGCATTATCACATTTCCCTTTCCCAAACATGATGTTGGAATTAGGCATATTATTTATTATCTGGCTTATTGCTTGATTACGGTCTTTGTTTCAGAAAGACCCATTCAGTTCAGGGTTGCCTTTTGGATTGTCTCAGGATACGTGGAGGCGCCACTTCTTAATCTGGGATGTATCATATTGTCCTTGCGAGACAGTATGGCTGTTTAAAAATTCACTGATCAGGTCAGATGACCTTTGGTGGCCATCATTTGCGGCTCGTATGGTCCACTTTAAAAGAAAGGTCAGTTACAAAATGCTACACACTCAGTGAAATTCTATTTTAAAAGATATGAATTTGACATGGCTCTACTGGGCATGGCAATAATATTAAAGTAATTGTGTCAAATGATATTAGTGCTAAAATATATTGAAAAAAAGAGACACAAATCCCATTGCACAGATCCTCCAATCTAAGCAGGCTCCTGCAGTTATAGGACAGCTCACCAGTATCACTCGACTTGTGATGGTTCCTCTCCTCCTTTACGTATGCACTTTGCAGCATGCATTCCACTGCAATGAGGAAAGAAGTGGGTGAACCCAGACCGTACAGTATGGGGTGGTGGTGACCTGCAGCGAAATGGTCGCCGACCACAACCATTCCAATTTACATTAACAAAGTGCTACACACATCCAAATAGAAATCTCAGAAGACAGAATAGAGCAGCTTAAAACAGCGTGACATCAAGAGGAAGTGGAAAAGTAGAGAGAGTGCGAGATTATTGAGCACGTAGTGAGAGATATCGACTTCCAGGCGAGTTTTGAAGACAAGAAGAGAGTTGAAATGATGGTGTGCTGGAGTTTCCGATGCCCTGGGTACAGTGTATTGGGAAACACTTGGTTACGGCGCAGCAGAAACAGTGATGCATAACAAATACTGTTCGACAACAGATGACAAGGGAGGAGTGGAATAAGTTCACAAGGATTTATATCTTGGCAGATTGTTGTGATTGACAGGGTGTCATCTGCAATAGGATTGATATGGTCGTTCACTATTCTTCAAATTATTTCAGTGGAGCAATGAGGACAAGGGGAATTTGGTGGAAAGGTACGGGACAGGGATTGGGGTCTTATTCCTGGTCAGGGTTTGAGCTGTGGCATTCAGGATACCTGTTGTTTAGGCTACGCTCCTGATTTGGTCGTGGATAGACAAAAAATGGAGTCGGAGACAGGGCTGGTGGGATTGACCAGGAGCAGAGCCTGGTCATGTGACCCTGACTTACTGGAAGTTGGGGCAACTTGTGCTGGCTGCTGTTTGATTGGTTCCTGGCTTTGTGATCAGATTTCCTCCCTGGTTAGCATTCATGAGCTTTAGTGAACGTGGGCAGCAGCTGGTTCTGACAGCGGACACAGTGAGTATGATTCCTCCAAATAAATAGAGGAAACAATACGAGTGTAGAATGTGAGAGGTCGGCCAGGAGTGTGTTTGAACATTCAAATCTGGAGCTGGCAAAGACACTGATAAGTTTTCAGCAGCATTTGAGGTGAAACGGGGGACGAGGAATGGGTCATTGAGATGGCGCAGGCTTGTGGTTGTAAGCTCATCCCGAAGTCAACCAAATTACCAAGGTTGCAAAAAATATGGTTGCAAAAAATACGGATGTCTGCACATTGAATATGCACACGTTTAAAAACAAGGCCTAGGGGAATCTTCACAGTGAAAAGTTATCAGTTTAAAGAGACGGTCTCGGGACCAACGCCCACAGTGAATAGACACATTTTTAAAACAGGGCCTGGAACAACCTGCAGAGTGAATTACCACAAGTTTAAACACTGGGCACCATGGGGGAAATCTGCACAATGAATAGTCAGAAGTTTAAAAACAGGGCCTAGGGAAATCTGAACACAAGCTTAAGCAGAGGGCTCAGGAGCAACGTCCACAATAAATGGACACATGTTTAAAACAGGGCCAGGGGGATCCTGCACAGTGAATGATCACAAGTTTAAACACAGGGCCTGGGGAATCCTGCACAATGAATAGTCACATGTTTAAACACAGGGCCCGGGGGATCCTGCACAGTGAATAGTCACAAGTTTAAACACAGGGTCCGGGGGGAATCTGCACAGTGAATGATCGCAAGTTTAAACAGAGGGTCCGGGGGATCCTGCTCAGTGAAAAGTCACAAGTTTAAACACAGGGCCCAGGGAGAACCTGCAAGGTGAATAGTCGCATGATTGAACACAGGTCCAAGGGGATACGGCATAGGAAATATTCACAAGTTGAAACACAGGGCCCGGGAAGAACGTGCACGGTGAATTTCACAAGTTTAAACACCGGGCCTGGGGAATCCTGCACAGTGAATAGTCACAAGTTTAAACACAGGTCCCAGGGGATACTGCACAGTAAATAGTCACAAGTTTAAACACAGGTCCCAGGGGATACTGCACAGTAAATAGTCACAAGTTTAAACACAGGGCCCGGGGGATCTTGCACAGTGAATAGTCACAAGTTTAAACATAGGTCCCGGGGGAACGTGCATAGTGAATAGACACAATTTTAAACAGAGGGCCTGGGGGTTCCTGCTCAGTGATTTGTGTCACGTTTAAACACAGGGACCGAGAGAACCAGCAGGATGAATAGTCACATGTTTGAACACAGGTCCCGAGGGGAATCTGCACAGTCAATAGTCACAAGTTTAAACACAGGGCCCGAGGGGATCCTGCCCAGTGATTCGTGTCAAGTTTAAACAGAGCGCCGGGAGATCCTGCTCAGTGATTCGTGTAAAGTTTAAACACAGGGCCCGGGGGATACCGCTCAGTGGTTCGTGTAAATTTTAAACACAGGACCCGGGGGGAACCTGCACAGTGATTCAAGTCAAGTTTAACAGAGCGCTCGGGGGATCCTGCTCAGTGATTCGTGTCAAGTTTAAACACAGGGCCCGGGGATTTCCTGCAAAGTGAATAGCCACAAGATTCAACACAGGGCCCTGGGGAAGCTGCACAATTCATAGTCACAAATTTAAACACAGGGCCGGGGGGATCTTGCACAGTCAGTCATGTCAAGTTTAAACACAGGGCCTGGAGGAATCCTGCATAGTGAATAGTCACAAGATTAAACACAGGGCGAGGGGGAATGCTGCACTGTGAATACTCACAAGATTCAACACAGGGCGCGGGGTGAAGCCGCACAGTGAATAGTCACAAGATTAAACACAGGGCGAGGGGGAATGCTGCACAGTGAATACTCACAAGATTAAACACAGGGTGAGGGGGAATGCTGCACAGTGAATACTCACAAGATTAAACACAGGGTGAGGGGGAATGCTGCACAGTGAATACTCACAAGATTAAACACAGGGTGAGGGGGAATGCTGCACAGTGAATACTCACAAGATTAAACACAGGGTGAGGGGGAATGCTGCACAGTGAATACTCACAAGATTAAACACAGGGTGAGGGGGAATGCTGCACAGTGAATAGTCACAAGATTAAACACAGGGTGAGGGGGAATGCTGCACAGTGAATAGTCACAAGATTAAACACAGGGCGAGGGGGAATGCTGCACAGTGAATAGTCACAAGATTAAACACAGGGCGAGGGGGAATGCTGCACTGTGAATACTCACAAGATTCAACACAGGGCACGGGGTGAAGCCGCACAGTGAATAGTCACAAGATTAAACACAGGGCCCTGGGGAAGCTGCACAATTCATAGTCACAAATGTAAACACAGGGCCGGGGGGATCTTGCACAGTCAGTCATGTCAAGTTTAAACACAGGGCCCGGAGGAATCCTGCACTGTGAATAGTCACAAGATTAAATACAGGGCGAGGGGGAATGCTGCACAGTGAATACTCACAAGATTAAACACAGGGCGAGGGGGAATGCTGCAGAGTGAATACTCACAAGATTAAACACAGGGCCCGGGGGAAGCTGCTCAGTGAATACTCACAAGATTAAACACAGGGCGAGGGGGAATGCTGCACAGTGAATACTCACAAGATTAAACACAGGGCACGGGGGAACGCTGCACAGTGAATCTTCTTCTTATTTGGCCTCCTTGTCTCGAGAGAAAATGGGTAAGCGCCTGGAGATGGTCAGTGGTGTGTGCAGCATCGCCTGGAGTGGCTATAAAGGCCAATTCTAGATTGACAGACTCTTCCACAGGTGCTACAGATAAAATTGGCTGTCGGGGCTGTTACACAGTTGGCTCTCTCCTTGCGCTTCTGTCTTTTTTCCTGACAACTACTAAGTCTCTTCGACTCGCCACGCTTTAGCCTCGCCTTTATGGCTGCCCGCCAGCTCTGGCGATCGCTGGCAACTGACTGCCACGACTTGTGATCAATGTCACAGGACTTCATGTTAGAAAAGCACTTTTCTAATATTTGTCAGTTCCGAAGAAGGGTCACTGACCCGAAACGTTAACTCTGCTTCTCTTTCCACAGATGCTGCCAGACCTGCTGAGTGAATCCAGCATTTCTTGTTTTTGCTTCAGATTTCCAGCATCCGCAGTATTTTGCTTATCACAGGACTTCATGTCGCGTTTGCAGATGTCTTTAAAGCGGAGCCATGGACGGCCGATGGGTCTGGTACCAGTGACGATCTCGCTGCAAAATGTGTCCTTGGGGATCCTGCCACCTTCCATGCGGCTCACATGGCCAAGCCATCTCAAGCGCCGCTGGCTTAGTAGGGGGTATATGTTGGGGATGTTGGCCGCCTCGAGGACTTCTGTGTTGGAGAGATGCTCCTGCCATCTAATGCCAAGGATTCTCCGGAGTTAGCGCAGATGGAATGAATTGACACGTCGCTCTTGGATGACATACGTTGTCCAGGCCTCGCTGCCATAGAGCAAGGTACTGAGGACACAGGCTTGATACATTTGGACTTTTGTGTTCTGTGTCAGTGCGCCATTTTCCCACACTCTCTTGGCCAGTCTGGACATAGCAGAGGAAGCCTTTCCCATGCGCTTGTTTAATTCTGCATCGAGAGGCAGGTAGGTGAACTCTTGAACCACCTCCAGAGTGTGGTCGCCGACATTGATAGATGGGGCATTTCTGATGTCCTGTCCCATGATGTTCGTTTTCTTGAGGCTGATGGTTCGGCCAAATTCATTGCAGGCAGCCTCAAACCTGTCGATGAGTCTCTGCTGGCACTCTTCATTGTGAGATGTTAATGCAGCATCTTCAGCAAAGAGGAGTTCCCAAATGAGGAGTTTCTGTAGTTTTGTCTTCGCTCTTAGACGGGCAACGTTGAATAACCTGCCACCTGATCGTGTGCGGAGGAACATTCCTTCTTCTGAGAACTTGAATGCATGTGGGAGCAGCAGGGAGAAGAAGATCCCAAACAGTGTAGGTGCGGGAACACAGCCCTGTTTCACGGCACTCAGGATTGGAAAGGGGTCTGATGAGGTGCCGCTATGCTGAATTGTGCCTTTCCTATTGTCAAGGAATGAAGTGATGATACTCAGCTGCTTTGGTGGGCATCCAATCTTTTCTAGTAGTCTGAAGAGACCACTTCTGCTGACGAGGTCAAAAGCTTTGGTGAGATCAATGAAAGCAATGTTGAGGGGCATCTGTTGTTCATGGCATTTCTCCTGTAGCTGGCGAAGGGAGAACAGCATGTCAATGGTGGATCTCTCTGCTCGAAAGCCACACTGTGCCTCAGGATAGACACGCTCAGCCAGCTTCTGGAGCATGTTTAAAGCGACACGAGCGAAGACTTTCCCCACTATACTGAGCAGGGAGATTCCACGGTAGTTGTTGCATTCACCCTTGTTCTTATAGAGGGTGATGATATTGGCATCGCGAATGTCCTGTGGTACTGCTCCCTCATCCCAGCACAGGCAAAGCAGTTCGTAGAGCACTGCAAGTATAGCAGGCTTGGCACTCTTGATTATTTCAGGCTTAGTGCCGTCCTTCCCAGGGGCTTTTCCACTGGCTAGAGAATCAATGGCATCACTGAGTTCCGATTGTGTTGGCTGTACGTCCAGCTCATCCATGACTGGCAGAGTCAGGGCTGCATTGAGGGCGGTCTCAGTGACAGCATTTTCCCTGGAGTACAGTTCCACGTAGTGTTCCACCCACTGTTCCATTTGCATGCGTTGGTCAGTGATTGTGTCCCCTGATTTAGATTTGAGGGGGGCAATCTTCTTGACGGTTTGCCCAAAAGCTCTCTTAATGCCATTTGATATTCCCTGTGTCAGAGGCCAGCTGAATATGACTGCATAGGTGTTGCCAGTAGTCATTTGCGCAGCGCCTGGCTGTTCTTTGTGCAGCGCTTCTGGCAGCGTTAATGCTATGGATGTTACCTCGCTGGGGGCTTTCTTGTAGTTCATCAGTGCAATGTGCTTAGCGGCTATGACAGGTTCCAGCTCTTCAATGTGAGATTGAAACCAGTCTGCATTCCGCTTCACACAGTTGCCATAGGTGGTCATTGCTGAATCATAGATGGCGTCTCTGATGTGGGCCCAATGGTACCTGCATCCCCTGTGGGAGTGCTGTGGAGATAATTTTCAAGTGAATTTAGAAACTTGTGTAACAGCTGTGGATGTGAAATTCTGCTAGTGGTGATGCGTGGGTAGCCCTTCTGCTTGGAGTGATGCAGCTTCTTTGGTTTGAGTATATCCTTGTTGCACACCAGGGAGTGGTCGGTGTCACAGTCCGCACTTTGGAAGCTGCGTGTGATTTGAACACTGTTTAAAGAGGCTCGCCTTCTGACGATGAGGTCCAGCTGGTGCCAACGACGTGGTCTTGGGTGCCTCCAAGGAACCTGGTGACAGGGTTCAGTGTGAAGGAATGAGTTGGTGATGCAGAGGTTATGATAGGTACACAACTCAAGCAGTCTCTGTCCATTCTCATTCATCCTTCCAATGCCATTTCGCCCAAGGCAGGAAGGCCATGAGTCATGGTGGGTCCCAACCATGGCATTAAAGTTCCCCAGCAGGAATAGGTGTCCGGTGTTGGGTATGCTACTAATGATATTATGGAGTTCCGTGCATTACTCTCCAGCAGATTGTGATTTTTGTGATTGGTAGGCTTACTGAAATACCCGTATCCACCAGCAGAGGGCGGCGATTATTAGAATTGAAAACAGATAATGCTGCATGCACTCAACAGGTCAGGTATCATCTGTGGAGAGAGACATAGAACTAGCTATGCACGTTAATGCGATTTCTTCAGAAATACATAACATTAGAGATAAACTACTTTTAGCAAATACAGAACCAGGAAAAAGGGGGTATGGAGAGAATGAAATAGTTAAGGCTTGTGTTAAGATGGAGGCATGTGTGATTAAATGAACCCCACCCTCATTAATCTCTCTTATCTATGCCCCTGTGATCTACAGCACTTCAATCTCTCAACCCTGACATTGTCATTCAACCTGCTGACAATGGAATCGCTGCTGTTATTTGTTGAAAAGACCAATACCTTGGGAAGCCTAAACACTAACTCTCTGACATATCATCCCACCTCCCTCTGGATCATGACCCCACCACCGAACATCATGTCATCCTTTCCCATATTATCATTGAACCTATCTCCTCTTGAGATCTTCACCTCACAGCCTGCAACCGCACTGTCTACCAACCTCACACAGCCCCCTCTAAATCTTTCCAAACATCAACTAACAAGGCTACCTCAATAGACTTAACATTTCAACCTGTTCCTTTCCGATGGATCTTAATTCTTCCTATCACAACACTACTTTCTCCGCTTTTCTTCTTCTGTTGCCATCCACGATTTTAGCTATTCTGGTTTCCTGTTCAGAACAGTCTCCATTTCGCCATTGGCAACCAGTCCAACACTGTAAACAGGACAGTTAGACTCCTACAGCTCCACAGGGCGGCACAGTGGCGCATTGGTTAGCAAAGCTCCAGCGACCTGGGTTCAATTCTGGATACTGCCTGTGTGGAGTTTGCAAGTTCTCCCTGTGTCTGCGTGGGTTTCCTCCGGGTGTTCCGGTTACCTCCCACAGCCATAAGACTTGCAGGCTGATCGGTAAATTGGCCATTATAAATTGTCCCTAGTATCGGTAGGTGGTAGGGAAATATAGGGACAGGTGAGGATGTGGTAGAAATATGGGATTAGTGTAGGATTAGTATAAATGGGTGGTTAATGGTCGGCACAGACTCGGTGGGCCGAAGGGCCTGTTTCAGTCCTGTATCTCTAAATAAAAAAAAAACACTCTATATTTACATCTCTCACCAAGATGTCCATTCCCTGTAAACTTCTCTCTCTCTCCAGAACATGTAATTCTGCTAAACCTCTATCTCTCACCAGGACAATCAATCCTTTTAAAACTCAATCCATTCAAGAAATTCGGGTCCCGACAACTCTATCCCTAATCAGGATGGCCAGTCCCTCAACACTTACATCTCTTACCAGGATGTTCAAACCATCTACAGCTTAACCCATTCAAAATATTCAGGTTTCTACTTTCCCATCGCACACCGGGATGTCCAGTCGCTTTACAGTTCATCTTTCACCAGGATATGTCTTCCACCTACACCTGTACCTCTTACCAGGACGTGCAGCCTCTCTGCTTCGCTATCTCTCGCCTCGCCATCAATTCATTTGACACCTTTATCTCCCACCAGCCCATGGCATCTTGTTTAGCTACACTGATGACTGTTTCAGTGTCCTTTCCTGACCTCGTTCTCAACTGAAAGGAATTAAATTTGCTTCGATCTGCCAACCCTACCATCCCTTTACACGACCCATCTCCAATTCGATTCCTCGAATTCCTATCGCCATAACTGAGGACAGGTAGGTAGCTCACAATGTCTATTTATAGCCACCAACTTAGAGACCTCCCTTGATATGCTCCCCGAACTCTCACATCCTGCTTCGTGCCAGGTCAATAATTTGTTCTCCAGGCATCTACGTCTCTGTTAAATCAGTACCAACGATGCCACCTTCCACGTCATTGTTTCCGAATTGGCTTCTGTCTTTGTTCAACTGAAGGGTTCCCTTCTTTAGGCACATAACCTGCAATTCCACCCTCATCCCTCCTCGCCACCACCAGAGCCATGATCCAGTTCGCCTTGACCTCACTTGCCACAGCAACACCGACACATTCAACAGTTTTCTGCAATTTCGACCATCAAATGCAAAATTCCCTCCCCTCCCCTTTAAACAATCCAAAGGCACTACTCCCTCTGTGAAGCTCTAGTTTAATCCTCTGTCAATCCCAGAATCACTCCTGTTCCCATATAAACATCTCATGCAACTGTCAAATGATGCCACATACTTTTCTCTCCTCCCTTTTCACAGAGAGTCTCCCAAACATTCCTTCTTGATGAAACAGGTATATAATTGTACTTCTTCCAACTGAGTTACATGGTATTCGTTACTCACAGTACAGTCTGCTTTGCAGAGACCAAGCTGAGGATAGATAGTTAGATTGGTTGAGGCGACAATGAACACATCAACTTTCTATTGGCACTTTTCAGCCTGAAAAGCGCTCCTGTGTTTTTGAATAGCGGGTATTATAATGGATGCGCAAGGTGAATTGCAGGAGGTGTGGGTTCATGCTCGGTGTGGGGATCCCTTATCGACACACAACAGGAGCAGTTACCCTGGGATCAACCTTCCTCTTTCCGACCACAGTGGGGGATGACAAGAGCACTCCTCCTCTTTGACAGATATTTCATATTTCCATCCTACTGTCCTGTGTAAGCAGCCAGACCTGGAGACCACACTGAGGGATGGCTCTGTCGAGCCAGTCACTGTACTGTCATCGTGCAGGCCGAATTGGAGACCACACCGAGAGCTGACCATGTGGTGCCTGGCATTGCACGGTGATACAGCGAGTAACAAGAGATGTCTGAGAACAAGTGATTAAACATCGGATGTATTGAAATGTTACCCACACTCCTTCCTCTCATCCCTGCACCCAGTGATCCACGAACATCATTCTTCTCTTATATTTAGCTCAGATCTCCACTGTACTTGGACAGAGAAAATCCTTCACATGCTGTGATGGCCCTAAAGATATTAACAAAACAATCTTCACAAATTTAGAATTTAGAATTTAGAATATTACAGCGCAGTACAGGCCCTTCGGCCCTCGATGTTGCGCCGATCATCTGACCTACACTATTCCATTTACATCCATATGTCTATCCAATGACCACTTAAATGCCCTTAATGTTGGCGAGTCTACTACTGTTGCAGGCAGGGCGTTCCACGCCCCTACTACTCTCTGAGTAAAGAAACTACCTCTGACATCTGTCCTATATCTTTCACCCCTCAACTTAAAGCTATGTCCCCTCGTGTTTGCCATCCTCATCCGAGGAAAAAGACTCTCACGATCCACCCTATCTAACCCTCTGATTATCTTGTATGTCTCTATTAAGTCACCTCTCCTCCTCCTTCTCTCTAACGAAAACAACCCCAAGTCCCTCAGCCTTTCCTCGTAAGACCTTCCTTCCATACCAGGCAACATCCTAGTAAATCTCCTCTGCACCCTTTCCAAAGCTTCGACATCCTTCCTATAATGTGGTGACCAGAACTGCACGCAATACTCCAGGTGCGGCCTCACCAGAGTTTTGTACAGCTGCATCATGACCCCATGGCTCTGAAACTCGATCCCCCTACTAATAAAGGCTAACACACCATATGCCTTCTTAACAGCCCTATTAACCTGGGTAGCAACTTTCAGGGATTTATGTACCTGGATACCAAGATCTCTCTGCTCATCTACACTACCAAGAATCTTCCCATTAGCCCAGTACTCTGCATTGCTGTTACTCCTTCCAAAGTGAATCACCTCACACTTCTCCGCATTAAACTCCATTTGCCATCTCTCAGCCCAGCTCTGCAGCCTATCTATGTCCCTCTGTACCCTACAACACCCTTCGACACTATCCACAACTCCACCGACCTTCGTGTCATCCGCAAATTTACTAACCCACCCTTCTACACCCTCATCCAGGACGTTTATAAAAATGACAAACAGCAGTGGCCCCAAAACAGAACCTTGCGGTACACCACTAGTAACTAAACTCCAGGATGAACATTTGCCATCAACCACCACCCTCTGTCTTCTTTCAGCTAGCCAATTTCTGATCCAAAGCTCTAAATCACCTTCAACCCCATACTTGCGTATTTTCTGCAATAGCCTACCGTGGGGAACCTTATCAAACGCCTTACTGAAATCCATATACACCACATCCACGGCTTTACCCTCATCCACCTGTTTGGTCACCTTCTCGAAAAACTCAATAAGGTTTGTGAGGCACGACCTACCTTTCACAAAACCGTGCTGACTATCGCAAATGAACTTATTCTTTTCAAGATGATTATAAATCCTGTCTCCTATAACCTTTTCCAACATTTTACCCACAACCGAAGTAAGGCTCACAGGTCTATAATTACCAGGGCTGTCTCTACTCCCCTTCTTGAACAAGGGGACAACATTTGCTATCCTCCAGTCCTCCGGCACTACTCCTGTCGACAATGACGACTTGAAGATCAACAACAACGGCTCTGCAATCTCCTCCCTGGCTTCCCAGAGAATCCTAGGATAAATCCCATCTGGCCCAGGGGACTTATCTATTTTCACTCTTTCCAAAATTGCTAACACCTCCTCCTTGTGAATCTCAATCCCATCTAGCCTAGTAGGCTGTATCTCAGTAATCTCCTCGGCAACATTTTCTTTCTCTACTGTAAATACTGACGAAAAATATTCATTTAACGCTTCCCCTATCTCCTCTGATTCCGCACACAACTTCCCACTACTATCCTTGATTGGCCCTGTTCTAACTCTTATCATTCGTTTATTCCTGATATACCTATAGAAAGCCTTAGGGTTTTCTTTGATCCTATCCGCCAATGACTTCTCGTGTCCTCTCCTTGCTCTTCTTAGCCCTCCCTTTAGATCCTTCCTGGCTAGCTTGTAACTCTCTAAGCGCCCTAACTGAGCCTTCACGTCTCATCCTAACATAAGCCGCCCTCTTCCTCTTGACAAGCGCTTCAACTTCTTGAGTAAACCACGGCTCCCTTGCTCGACAACTTCCTCCCTGCCTGACAGGTACATACTTATCAAGGACACGCATTAGCTGCTCCTTGAATAAGCTCCACATTTCGTTTGTGCCCATCCCCTGCAGTTTCCTTCCCCATCCTACACATCCTAAATCTTGCCTAATCGCGTCATAATTTCCTTTCCCCCAGCTATAATTCTTGCCCTGTGGTATATACCTGTCCCTGCCCATCGCTAAGGTAAACCTAACCGAATTGTGATCACTATCGCCAAAGTGCTCACCTACATCTAAATCGAACACCTGGCCGGGTTCATTACCCAGTACCAAATCCAATGTGGCATCGCCCCTGGTTGGCCTGTCCACATACTGTGTCAGAAAACCCTCCTGCACACACTGGACAAAAACAGACCCATCTAAAGTACTCGAACTATAGTATTTCCAGTCAATATTTGGAAAGTTAAAGTCCCCCATAACCACTACCCTGTTACTCTCGCTCCTGTCGAGAATCATCTTCGCTATCCTTTCCTCTACATCTCTGGAACTATTCGGAGGTCTATAGAAAACTCCCAACAGGGTGACCTCTCCTCTCCTGTTTCTAACCTCGGCCCATACTACCTCAGTAGACGAGTCCTCAAACGTCCTTTCTGCCGCTGTAATACTTTCCTTGATTAACAATGCCACACCCCCCCCCCCTCTTTTACCCTCTTCTCTGTTCTTTCTGAAACATCTAAATCCCGGAACCTGCAACATCCATTCCTGCCCCTGCTCTACCCATGTCTCCGAAATGGCCACAACATCAGGATCCCAGGTACCAACCCATGCTGCAAGCTCACCCACCTTATTCCGGATGCTCCTGGCGTTGAAGTAGACACACTTTAAACCAAGTTCTTGCTTGCCAGTGCCCTCTTGCGTCCCTGTAACCTTATCCCCTGCCTCACTACTCTCAACAGCCTGTACACTGGCACTGCAATTTAGGTTCCCATTCCCCTGCTGATTTAGTTTAAACCCCCCCGAAGAGCACTAACAAATCTCCCCCCCAGGATATTGGTACCCCTCTGGTTCAGGTGAAGACCATCCTGTTTGTAGAGGTCCCACCTACCCCAGAAAGAGCCCCAATTATCCAGGAAACCAAAACCCTCCCTCCTACACCATCCCTGCAGCCACGTGTTCAACTCCTCTCTCTCCCTATTCCTCTCTTCGCTAGCACGTGGCACAGGCAACAACCCAGAGATAACAACTCTGGTTGTTCTCGCTCTAAGCTTCCACCCTAGCTCCCTGAATTTCTGCCTTAAATCCCCATCTCTCTTCCTACCTATGTCGTTGGTGCCTATGTGGACCACGACTTGGGGGTGCTCCCCCTCCCCCTTAAGGATCCCAAAAACACGATCGGAGACATCACGTACCCTGGCACCTGGGAGGCAACACACCAACCGTGAGTCTCTCTCGTTCCCACAGAACCTCCTATCTGTTCCCCTAACTATGGATTCCCCAATGACTAATGCTCTGCTCCTCTTCCCTTTTCCCTTCTGAGCAACAGGGACAGACTCTGTGCCAGAGACCTGCACCCCATTGCTTACCCCTGGTAAATTGACATGGATAAACATTTGACTAATATTATGTTAACAAATTGCACTCAACTGAATATTCATTCATGTGCCACCCAAGAGTGTTTCCTTGAAGGCTTTGTGTTTTTTAATTCTAGAGCTGTCCCTTTGACTTTCGCGTGGTGGACGCTTGCTGCAGTTGTAAAAATGGCACTGCAGATACTTACAACCTGCATTTTCGGCAGTGCGACCGAGAGTGGCGACTGAATGCAGGTTGGTGCATCTCGACTAACTTGGTGGTGCCTGCATGGGCATCGAACGAGGGTCTGTCAAGGGCGTAGATGCACTTCCCTCTTGAAAGAGGACACCGTCTGCATCTCCCATAGCACCAGTCTGCACCCATGGGGCTGAACATTATCTCTCACTGATCAGCATGACAGAAAACTAAAGGACATCAGTGATCCGACCAAAGCTCCTCTCCATTCGAACCACTAAATCTGTCAATGCTGCCTCTCTACTTTTCGAGGCTGGAAGGGATTGTAGAAATCAATGCCCCAACAGCAGCAGGTTAGGCTTTAATCAAATCTGGCCTGTGTGGGTTGGTGCATGTTTGTGTGTGTGTGTGTGTGTTTGTATATCTGTCTGGCTCAGTGCCTGGGGTCTCATTGTTGTGTGTGTGTGTGTGTGTGTGTGTGTGTGTGTGTGTGTGTGTGTGTGTGTGTGTGTGTGTGTGTGTGTGTGTGTGTGTGTGTGTGTGTATGTATGAACACAGAACATTACAGCGCAGTACAGGCCCTCCGGCCCTCGATGTTGCGCCGACCTGTGAAACCATCTGACCTACACTATAGAACATAGAACATTACAGCGCAGTACAGGCCCTATGTGTTGGTATATCTGTCTGGCTCATTGCCTGAGTTCTGATTGGTGTGTGTGTGTGCGTGTTTGTGTGTGAGTCTGTCTCTGTTTGTTTCTGTGTGCTTGCAGATCTGTCTGGCTCAGAGCCTGGGTTCTGATTGGTGCGATTGTGTGTGTGTGTGTGTGTGTGTGTGTGTGTGTGTGTGTGTGTGTGTGTGTGTGTGTGTGTGTGTGTGTGTGCGCGCGCGTGTCTGTGTGTGTGTGTGTTGTTTGCATCTGTCTATCTCTGTTTACATATGTATATTTGTATATCTGTCTGGCTCAGAGCTGGGGGTCTGTTCGGTGTGTGTGTCTCTCTCTGTGTCTATGTGTATCTGTTTCCATATCTGTCTGGCTCAGTGCCTATGGTCTGATTGGTGTGTGTATGGTGAGTATTTGTCTGTCTGTCTATGTTTGTGTGTGTGTGTGTGCATGCGTGTGTGTGTGTGTGTGTGTATGCGTGAGTGTGTGTGTGTGTATGCGTGCGTGTGTCTGTTTGTATATCTGTCTGGCTCAGTGCCTGAGGTCTGATCGGTGTGCATCTGTGGGCGTGTGGTGTGTGTCTGTGCTTGTATATCAGTCTAGCTCAGTGCATGGGGTCTGATCAGTGTGTGTGTGTGTGTGTGTGTGTCTGTCTCTGTTTGTGCCTCAGTGTTTGTCTAACTGTCTGCCTCAGTTCCGGGGCTCTGATTGGTGTGTGTCTGTGGGTGTGTAGTGTCTTTCTCTCTTTGTGTGCATTTATTTGTATATCGCTCCTGCTCAGTGCCTGGGGTCTGATCAGTGCTTGTGTCTGTTTGTGTGTGTGTATGTATACCTGTCTGGCTCAGTGCTTGTGGTCTGATCGGGGTGTGTATGTTTGTGTCTTTCTCTGTTTGTGTCTAAGTGTTTGGATAACTGTCTGCCTCAGTGCTGCGGGTCTGATTGTTGTGTGTCTGTGGGTGTGTGGTGTCTGTCTCAGTTTGTGTGCATTTAGTTGTATATCGCTCCAGCTCAGTGCCTGGAGTCTGATCAGTGCTTGTGTGTGTTTGCTTGTGTGTGTTTGTGTGTGCGTGTGTGCATGTGTACACCTGTCTGGCTCAGTGCTTGTGGTCTGATCGATGTGTGCATGTGCGTGTGTGTGTGTGTTAGTGTATGTGTGTGTATGCTGTGTGTTTGTGTCTGTCTGTCTCTCTTTGTGAGTGTGTGTTTGTATATCGCTCTAGCTCAGTGACTGGAGTCTGATCAGTGAATGAGTGTGTGTGTACATCTGTCTGGCTCAGCGCTTGTGGTGTGATCGGTGTGTGTATGTGTGTAGGAGCAGGAGTAGGCCATTCGGCCCTTCGAGCCTGCTCCGCCATTCAATATGAACTTGGCTGATCACCTAATTCAGTAACCTGTTCCCGCGTTTGCCCCATATCCTTTGAACCCCTTAAACCCAAGAGCTCTATCTAATTCCTTCTTGAAAACCTACTGCTTTCTGTGGTAGCGAATTCCACAGCCTCACCACTCTCTGGGTGAAGAAATTTCTCCTCCTTTCAGTCCTGAAAGGTTAACCCCGTATACTTGGACGATGACCCCTGGTTCTGGACTCCCCCACCATCGGGAACATCATTCCTATATCTACCTTGTCAAGTGCTGTTAGAATTTTATTGGTTTCTATGAAATTCCCCCTCAATCTTCTGAACTCCAGCGAATATAATCTTAACCCACTCAATCTCTCCTCATACGTCAGTCCCGCCATCCCAGGAATCAATCTGGTAATCTTTCGCTGCACTCCCTCGATAGCAAGAACATTCTTCCTCAGAAAGGAAGACCAAACCAGCTCACAATATTCCAGGTGTGGTCTCACCAAGCCCCTGTATAATTGCACCAAGACATCCCTGTTCCTGTACTGGAATCCTCTCGCTATGAAGGCCAACATACAATTTGCAGTTTTTATCACCTGTTGGACCTGCATGCTTGCCTTCAGCGACTGATGTACGAGAACACACAGGACTCATTTCATAATCCCCTCTCTCAGTTTATAGCCATTCAGATAATAATCTGCCTTCCTGTTTTTGCTGCCAAAGTGGATAACCTCACATTTATCCACATTATACTGCATCCACCATGCATTTGCCCACTCAATCAACTCTCACCCAGTTTTGTGTCATCTGCAAATTTGGAGATATTACATTTAGTTCCCTCATCTAAATCATAAATATATATTGTGAATAGCTGGGGTCCTCGTACCGATCCCTGAGGTACCCCACTAGTCACTGCCTGCCACTCGGAAAAAGACCCATTTATCCCTACTCCTTTTTTGCTGTCTGCCAACCAATTTTCTACCCATCGCAATACAATACCCCCAATCACATGCGCTTTAATTTTACTTGCTAATCTTTTATGTGGGACTTTTTCAAATGTCTTCTGAAAGTCCAAATAAACCACATACACTGGCTCCCCCTCATCATCTCTACTAGTTACATCCTTGGAGAATTCTAGTTGATTTGTGAAGCATGATTTCCCTTTCGTAAATCCATGCTGACTCTGGCCGATTCTACCACTGTTCTCCAAGTGCTCTGCTATAAAATCTTCAATAATGGAATCTAGAATTTTCCCCACTACCGATGTCAGTCTGACTGGTCTATAATACCCTGCTTTCTCTAGACCTCCCTTTTTCAATAGTGGAGTTCCATTAGCTACCCTCCAATCTGTAGGAACTGCTCCCAAATCTACAGAATCTTGGAAGGTGACCTCCAATGCATCCACCATGTCTAGGCACTTCCTTAAGTACTCTGGGATTCAGACCATCAGGCCCTGGGAATGTATCAGCCTTCAATCCCACCAATTTCCCAACACCATTTCTCTACTAATACCGATTTCCTTCAGTTCCCATCTTCCACTAAGCCCTGCGTTCCCTAACATTTCTGGTACGATATTAGTGTCCTCCTTTGTGAAGACAGAACCAAAGTATACATTTAGTTCGTCAGCCATTTCTTTGTTCCCCATCATAGATTACCTGTTTCTGACTGTAAGGGACCTCCATTTGTCTTCACTAATCCTTTTATCTTCACATACCTATAGAAACCTTTACAGTCAGTTTTTATGTTCCCCACAAGCTTGCTCTCGTACTCTATTTTCCCCTTCTTAATCAATCCCTTGATCCTCCTTTGCTGAATTCTAAACTGCTCCCAATCCTAAGGTTTGTTGTTTTTTTCCAGCGAATATATCTGCATCTTCCGTGGATCTAATGCTTTCTCTAATTTCCCTTGCAAGCCATTGACTGGCTACCTTTCCCGTTTTACTTTTGCACCAGACAGAAATAACCAATTGTTGCAGTCCATCCATTGCAACTTTGAATGTTTGCCTTTGCCTTTCCACCATCATCCCTTTACGTAACGTTTCCCAATCCATCACAGCCAACTCACACCTCATACCTTCATAGTTTCCTTTACTAAGATTCAGGGCCCTCGTCTCAGAGTCAACTATGTCACTCCCCATCTTGATGTAGAATTCCATCATATTATGGTCGTTCTTCCCCATGGGGTCTCGCACAACCAGATTGTCAATTATTCCTCTGTCATTACACAATACCTAGTCTAGGATGCCCTCTTCTCCAGTTGGTTCCTCAACGTATTGGTCCAGAAAACCATTCTGTATATACTCCAAGAATTCCTCCTCTACGGTATTGTGACAAATTTGATTTGCCCACTCGATAGGCTGATTAAAGACACCGGAAAATACAAATGTTCCTGTATTGCATGCGTCTCTAATTTCCTGTTTAATGCAAATCCGAACATCACCACTACAGTTTGCGGATCCATATACAACCCCCACTAACCTTTTCTGCTCCTTCGATTTTCTCAGCTCTACCCAACCACATTCCATATCGTCAGAGCTAATATCCTTCCTCATTATTGCATTAAAAACCTCTTTAACCAGCAATGCAACTCGAAAGCCTTTTGCTTTTTGTCTGTCCTTCCAAAATACTGAATACCCTTGGATGTTCATTTCCCATCCCTGATGACCTTGCAGCCATGTCTCCATAATCATACTCGTTTATATCTATTTGCGCGATTCATTCATCCACTATATTTTGAATGTTCCACGCGTTCAGGCACACAGCCTTAAGGCTTGTCTTTTTAACATTATTTTGCCCCTTTCCACTATTTTTCACTGCGGCCTTGTTTAATTCTGGCCCTTGAATTCTCTGCCTTTCATTTTTCCTATCCCCCTTACTGTCTTTTGTCCTTGTCTTTGATCATCCCTCCTCTGACTCTTTGCAAAAGTTCCCCTCCCTCCGTGTGTGTGTGTGTGTATATCTGATTGGCTCAGAATCTGGGGTATGATCGGTGTATGTGTGTGTGATTCTCTTTGTCAGTCTGTGTATTTGGTTGTATATCTGTCTCGCTCAGTGCCTGGGGTCTGATCAGTGTGTGTTTGCCTGTTTGTGTGTTTTATCAACATCCTTGCTGGTAGATTTGCTAGTGCTGTTGTGGTGGGAGTGGGGCTGTTGGGGTTAAACTAATTTGGCAGCGCAATGGTATAAGACTGGAGGTACAGTCGGGGTGATGCACAGTCAAATAAAGAAGAAAATCTAAGTCAGTTTGGAAGGTAGAGCAAATACAGACCTGTTAAGGCACGAGCGAATAATGCAAGGATGGATTGCATCTATCTTTTTAATACGAGGAGTCTTTCTAGCAAGGCAGATGATTTGAGGGCGTTAATTAACACATGGGATTATGATATTAATGCAATCACAGAAACATATTTGTGGGAAGGGCAGGACTGGCAGCTCAGTATTCAAGGGTATAGAATCTTCAGGTGAGACAGAAGAGGGGGTAAAAGAGGAGGCACTGTTGATCAAAGAGTCAATTACTGCAGTAAGGAGCGATGATATCTCAGAGGGATCCTCAAATGAGGGCATATGGGTAGAAATTCAAAGCAGAAAAAGGGGAATCACTTGGCTGGGAGGGTACTACAGGCCTCCAAACAGTCAGAGAGAGATCGAGAGCAGATACGTAGGCAAATCTGAGGCAGGTGTAACACTGATAGGGCTATAGTAGGGGAGTTCATGTTCCCCCAATATTAACTGGGATATTCTTTGTGCAAAAGGCTTAATGGGGGCAGAATTCTTAAAAATGCATATCGTAGAATTTTTTGAGCCAGTATGTAGAACGTCCGACAAGACAAAGGGCAGCACTGGACCTAATCCTAGGGAATGAAGCAGGACAAGTAATAGAAGTATCAGTGGGGGAGCATTTCGGGCTTAGTGGTCATAACTCTGTAAGATTTAAGGTAGCTATGGAAAAAGGTCAGGAGGGACCGAAAATAAAAGTACCGAATGGGGGAAGGCAAATATCAATATGAAAAACAGGATCTGGCTAAAGTGGACTGGGAGCACCTACTTGAAGGTAAGTCTGCATCAGGCCATTGGGAGTCATTCAAGGAGGAAATAGTGAGAGTTCAGAGCCAGCACGTACCCGTAAAGATGAAGGGTAGGTCTAACAAGTCCAGGGAACTCTGGATGTCAAAGGATCTCAAGGATTGGATGAGGAAAAAAGGGGTCTTGTGGCATATTTCGAGAGCTGAAAACAGTGGAAGCCATAGAGGAGAATAGAAAAATAGAAAATAGGAACAGGAGTAGGCCATTCGGCCCCTCGAGCCTATAGAATGTGTAGGGGGGTGTACTTAAAAAAATAATTGGGAGAGCGAAGAGGGGACATAAAAAACACTGCTGGGCAAGATAAAGGAAAGCCCCAAGGCGTTTTTTTAAGGATATTCAGAGCGAGAGGATAACTAGAGAAAGATTAGGCCCATTAGGGACCAAAGTGTCAATCTGTGTGTAGAGCCGGAGGACATAGGTATGGTTTTAAATGATTACTTCACATCTGTTTTGACTATGGAGAAGGTGGATGTAGGCATAGAGATCAGGGAGGGGGATTGTGATACACTTGTACAGATTAGCATTGTAACGGAGGAAGTATTAGCTGTTTTAGTGGGATTTAACGTGGATAAATCCCCAGGACCAGACGAGATGCATCCCAGGCTGTTATGTAAGGCAAGGGAGGAGATAGCAGATGCCCTGACACAAATTTTAAAATTCTCTCCGGAAACAGGAGGGTTGCCAGGAGGCCACTGAATGTGGTACCATTATTCAAGAAGGGGAGCAGGGATCTAACAGATAATT
Source organism: Heterodontus francisci (assembly GCF_036365525.1). Lineage (NCBI taxonomy): Eukaryota > Metazoa > Chordata > Chondrichthyes > Heterodontiformes > Heterodontidae > Heterodontus > Heterodontus francisci. The sequence goes on from NW_027141025.1 coordinate 5,228,825, forward strand.
ACATCAGTAGTATGGAAACTATTGGGAAAAAAATTCTGAGGGACAGGATTAATCTTCACTTGGAGAGGCAGAGATTAATCAGCGATAGATAGCATGGCTTTGTCAGAGGATTTTCCTGTCCAACAAACTTGATTGAAATTTTTTGAGGAGGTGACTAGATGTGTAGATGAGGGTCCAGCAGATTATGTAGTCTACATGAACTTCAGTAAGGCTTTTGATAAGATCCCGCATAGGAGATTGGTGAAGAAGGTAAGAACCCATGGGTTCCAGGGTAATTTGGCAAATTTGATCCAAATTTGGCTTAGTGGCAGGAGGCAGAGGCTTATGGCCGAGGGTTGTTTTTGGGAGTGCAGGCGTGAGACCAGTGTTGTACCGCAGGGATTGGTGCTGGTACCCTTGTTGTTTGTAGTGTAGAGTAATGATTCAGACGTGAATATAGGAAATATGATTAGTAAGCTTGCAAATGGCACTAAAATTGATGACATTGTAAATAATGAAAGAGGAAAGCCTTCGATGACAGGACGATATAGATGTGCTGGTGAGGTGGATGGAGCAGTGGCAAATGGAGTTTAATCCTGAAAAGGTGATGCATAGGAGGGCTAACAAGGCAAGGAACTATAAAATGGATGGTCGGACCCTAGGAAATAGATGATCAGAGGGACCTTGGTGTACTTGTCCATCGATCACTGAAGGCAGCAGCAAAGGTAGATAAGGTGGTTCGGAAGGCACATGGGATACTTGCTTTTTTTAGCTGAAGCATAGAATATAAGAGCAGGGAGGTTATGATGGGGCTGTATAAAATGTAAGTTAGGCCACAGTTAGGGTGCTGTGTACAGTTCCTGTCTCCACACTATCGGAAGGATGTGATTGCACTGGAGAGATTGCAGAGGGGATTCACCAGGATGTTGCCTGTGCTGGAGCATTTCAGATATGAAGAGAGACTGAAAAGGCTAGGGTTGTTTTCCATAGAGCAGAGAAGGCTGTGGGGGGACGTGATTGAGGTATACAATACTCTGAGGGCATTTATAGGTTAAATGGGAAGAAACATATTCCTTTAGCTGAGGGATCAATAACCAGGGGGCATAGATTTAAAGTAAGGGGCAGGGAGTTTAGAGGGGATTTGAGGGAACGAATTTGAACTCGTTGGAGTCTGAAATGCACTGTCTGAAGATGTGGCGGAGGCAGGAACCCTCACGACATTTAAGAATTATGTAGATGAGCATTTGAAACGCCATAGCATACAATGGTCCGGGCCAAGTGCTGGAAAATGGAATTAGAATAGTTAGGTGCTTGATGGCTGGCACAGACACGTTGGGCCGAAGGACCTGTTTCTGTGCTGTATAACTCTATGACTCTATGACTGACCACCGCACAGTCCCTCTGGAGACAAAGTCCTGTCATTACATTGAGGTATACCCACCATTGTGCTGTCTGGCACTGCCACCATGCTATATGGCATAGATTGCAAACTAATGTAGCAACTCAAAACTGGGTATCCATGAGGCGCTTTGTGCCTTAAGCAACAGCAGAATTATATTCAACCACAATGTGTAACTTCATGGCACGGCACATCCCCCACTCTACCATTACCACCAAGCCGCAGGATCAACCCTGGTTCAATGAGAGTGTAGGAGGGCTTCCCAGAAGCAGCACCAAGCATACCTAAAAATGAGGTGTCAGCCTGGTGAAGCTACAACACAGAACTACTTGCATGCCCAGCAGAGGAAGCAACATGTGATAGACAGAGTTAAACAATTCCACAACACACAGATCAGCTCCCAACCCGATGCCTGCCCTACTCGTATTGCCAGCCGTCCTGACTCCCAGGCCATCTCCAAAAAGCTTGAAAAATTCAGCCTGTTGAATCAGACAAGGTTTCCAGCAAGATGACACATCAGATAAAATAACTTGTAGAGAAAACAGGTAAATCCTTTGGTCGATGAACTCCATTTTTTCCACAGTTCATATAAAACTCCTCCTCCCCCTCCCACAAGCTTTGTGTACGCTCTTATACCTACAAGTAAACAGTTAAAAAGTAATTATTGATACTGTCCCCACTCACTTACCTGGATGAGTGCAGGTCCAATAACACTGAAACTGATTTGCAGTCCTGCCGTATCCAGTCACGAATGGTGGAGGACAAATGATCAACTAACAGGAGGAAGAGGTTCCACAAATATCCACATCCTCACTAAGAGTGGAGCCCAGCACATCAGTGCAAGAGACAAGGCTGCAATATATACATCCATCTTCAGCCAGAAGAGCAGATTGGATGATCCATCTCGGCCTCCTGCTGAGGTCGCCAGCATCCCATATGTCAGTCTTCAGCCAATCTTATTTGCTCCACCTGATATCAAGAAATAGTCGAAGGCACCGGATACTGTAAATTCTCTGGACCCTGACAATATTCTGGCAATAGTACTGATAACTTGTGTTCTAGAGCTAGCCATACGCTGAACCAGGCTGTTGCATTACGGCTACTAAATTGACATCTATCTGGCGATGTGGAAAGTTGCCCAGGTATGTCCTGTGCACAAAAAGCAGGACAAATCCAACCTGACCAATTGTCGCCTAATCAGTCTACTCTCGACCACCAGCAAAGAGATGGGAGGGGTGATCAATCGTGTTTTCAAGCGGCACTTGCTCAGCAATAACCAGCTCACTGACGCTCAGTTTAGTTTCCGCCCGGGCCACTCAGCTCCTGATCTCATTACAGCCTTGGTCCAAACATGGGCAAAAGAGCTGAATGCGAGAGATGAAGGGAGCGTGACTGCTCTTGACATCACGGCAACATTTGACTGAGTATGGCATTAAGAATCCACAGCAAATCTGGAACCGAAGGACATCAGAGGGAAAGCTCTCCACTGGTTAGAGTAGTATCTAGCACAAAGGAAGTTGGTTGTGGTTGTTGGAGTTCAATTATGTCAGCCCTAGGACATCAGTGCATGAGTTCCTCAGGGCAGTGTGCTCGGCTCAACCATCTTCAGCTGCTTCATCAATGACCATCCCTCCATTATAAGGCCAGAAGTGGGGATATTTGCTGATGATTGCACAATGTTCAGCACCATTTGCGACTCATAATATACAAAAGCAGCCTGTGTTCACATGCAGCAACACATGGACCACATCAAGCCTTGTGCTAATGAGTTGCAAGTAACATTTGCACCAGACAAGTGCTTGTCAGCGACCATCTCAAACAAGAGGTAATCTAACCATTTCCCCTTGATGCTCACTGGTATTAGAAAGGTTGATCCCCCACTATAAATACCCAGTGGGTAAACGTTGACCAGAAACTGAACGGGACCAGCCAGGTAAACGCTGTGGCTACAGACACAAGTCAGCTGTTAAGGAATTCTGCCACAAGCAACTCGTATCCTGTCACCCCAGTGCCTGTCCACCATCTGCAAGGCACATGTCAGGAGTATGATGGAATACTCTCCCCTTGCCTGGATGGGTGCTGTTCCAACAACACTCAAGAAGCTCGACACCATCCAGGAAAGCAGTCCGCTTGATTGGCACCCTATTCACAACTTCCAACATTCACTCCCTCCACCACCGACACACAGTGGAAGCAGCGTGTATCAAGAACAAGGTGCACTGCGGCAACACACCAAGCACATACCAAAGCCGCTACCCATATGACCGAGAAGAACAAGGGCAGCAGATGCATATGAACACCACCACCTTAATATTCCCCTCCAAGCCATTCACCATCCTGACTAAGAAAAAGACCGTCGTTCCTTCACTGTCGCTGGATTAAAGTTCTTGCACTCCCTTCCTTACAGCACTGTTGGGTGTACCTACACCCCAAGGACTGCAGCAATTAAAGAAGGCAATTCACACCATCGCAAAGGCAATCGAGTATGGTCAATAAATGCTGGTCTCGCCAGGGACGCCCACTCCCCATGAATGAATAGTCACAACAAAAAATCTCTCCTGCCCTCCATCCTATCATACATCGAAATGTTATTTCTTCTTGCCGCCTTCTTTTCACTTTGTGAAAAAAACAGTTACATTTCTAACCTTTTCCAGTTCTGATGAAAGGTCACAGACCTGAAATGCTAACTCTGTTTCCACAGATGCTGTCAGATCTGCTGAGTATTTCTAGCACTTTCTGATTTGAGATCAGTGTTTATTTGGTTGCCTGCGTGTCACATTATTAACAGGGACCCCAGAAAATGACAGTATTGGCAGAGAGATCCTCAGATCTCGACTTTCATATTGCATTCTCTTAAGTGTTTGAAAAAGTCTGAGGAGATCTTGCATGTATAACATAATTTATCTAGGTTCTTTGCTGAGTATCAGTGTTTACTGCAAGTTCCTTGGTTAGTGCTACCATTTCTCAGTATGTTCATGTGTAAGTGCCACTGTTGACAGGATTGATCAGCTCCTCACAGATACAAGAGATTGACCCAAATATCTTCAATCCCCACCATTCTGTGCGTGTGTTTCAAGTTTCTCTGACAACCCTTGGCTCATAATGAAATTGTCAGTCTGTGATTTCTGCAAAACACACCTCAGGGGGACAAGTCCATAATATTGGGAAAGTACCGGACATATCCTCAGAAACAAAAGAGTGTGTGGCAGTGTTATGGGGGATTTACCTTGTTTCAAATCATTTTTGTCTAGATTGACAATGCAGTTTGTGGAATTCCTTTATTAAATGTCCATTTCTGGGGAGTTTTTGTTTCATTCTATGTGAGATCCGGAGGAATTAATCATTTGAACACTTTCCACCTGTGATAATTCTATGGTGGCTGCTCGGCTGTGTTCATTTATTGATCTGTTTTAGTTCTTCAGAATCTTTTCATTACCCAGGTCTACTTTCGCTCCCAGAGAAATCAGGCTGACATTAAATGTTATTTATTGGGGCACAGTGGATAGTTTATTGAAACCACTGTCTACCTTCAGATCCCCTCTTTGAATTGAATCACGGCAAGTTAACTACTGACATTGACACAGGCTGCATTTCCAGTGATCGGACCACAGCGAGTTAACACTTTACATTAACACAGGCTCAATCCTCCTGATTGTATTTGATTGCTAACAGTATTCCTGCTTCATTAACCTATACAGGCAACAGCCTCAACATCTCATGGGTTCTTCTATTTTAAATTAAAACCACAGCGAGAATTGATGCATTGGTGTATCTGACTTTGCTGATTGATTTGGACTCAGAGTGATTTATCATGGCCCGTTGATATTGTGTGTGATACATTTGGAAATTGTACACAGATTACAGATATTCTGTGCTGTGATTCAGTTTTTGTGATGAATTACGTTTATTTGCAGACACTAAGGTGTCAAATATTTCCAATGAATTAATGATATTGCCCAGAAATGCTTCCCCCGATACTTTGGCCTTCTGGATTTTAAACAACGTAATTTCAAATTCCGAGTTTTAATATGCTGCTGCAGTTTCTTGACATTACAGAGCAGCAGGCAAGAAAAACGGAAGCAGAGAAATCACCGCAATGCCAGGTGCTTCCTCTCAGTTCAACAGAACAGAAAAACACGCAGTGGCTGTTCTGAGGCTCTGCAGACTGTGAGCTGCTTTTCACATATTTCGGCAATGGAAAGCCGTTCCTGATTCCAAGTGATCACCTTCCAGAAAACAGATTCCTTTGTTTTAGAGGAAACACATCACATCCCTCCCTGTATAGTTCAATGATGGTGAACATTCACAACTTATGATGACCACTCAGTGTCTCAGTGTGTTCTGCATCTCTCGACAGTCTCAATTAGAGATCACATTTCCTCAAATATTTGGCAGTTTTCCCAATAAAGCTGCACAGTCCTTATATGGAGTGCAGCAGTTTTGAGAGGAATGTCTCAGATACACTCTGCTGTTCCACAGTGGGCAAATACAGCAAAACTGAGCAGAAAAACAGTGATTGCTGTATTGCTGGTAATGGTGGTCATGGCAATCGAGGTGACTACCCTGGGCAACAAGTCAACATTTGACCAAGTGTGTGCCGAAGAAGATTACTTTCCTGATCCCATCATATTCCCATGTGCCACTCTCTCCGAAGTTATTTATCTATTGTGTGTATGTATTTACATTCAATTGCAACCTCACCACATTTCTCTGTGACATCAACTTCTTTAAAAAGTCAAAATACTGCAGATGCTGGAAATCTAAATCATGAACTGAAAATGTTGGAACTACTTAGTAGGCGAGGCAGCATTTTGAGAAAGATAATTTTCTTCAGAACAGGAAAAGTTTGTGCTGTAACAGTGTTTCAGTAAGGACAGAGGCAGGGAAAATGGGAACAGAGGAAGGAGATAAAGAGAGAAACTGTGATGGGGTGGAAGGCAGTGGTGATTAAATGAAGAACAGAATCATTACCAGAACCTGCTGTCAAAAACAAATGGGGGCAGTAGTTCCCACGTGTTTATTTTTGAAGTTGATGCTGAGTCAGAAAAATTGAAACAATGTGGGCGGCTGAACACAGAGGGGTCAGCTCTGAGTGGGACAGGGAATTGTAATGGCAAGTGAATGGAAGCTACTGGACATAATGGAAGAACTCAGCAAAGCAATTGCAGAATGTATGCTTCATCTCCATGGTGTTGAGGACAATTGTTAAGAATTAATGCATTGATTAAACAAAAACAAAAATACAAATAAATCACTGTTTGTGGTCCTGACAGTTGAAGGAGAGAAGGTGAAAGGGCAGGTCATGCATCACCAACACTTGCCTGGGGAGGTGACATTGGAAGAGTAGTGGGTGTTTTGAGTGAAGGAAGAGTGGGTCAAGCTGTACCTTCAGAATGCTGAAAATAGAGCAGAGGATGTCTGGTGGGAGCATTGTGGTGAAGTTGGCAGAAGTGATGGAGGATATTTCATTGAATGTAGAGTCTGGTGGAGTGAAAGTTGAGGGTAAGGGCAACTTCATTATGGTTAAGGAAGGATGGAAGGAATGATAGTGGAACTGGAATGGAGAGGTTCAAAGGCCCTTTCAGCCACGGTGGCATAGAGCTAAATACACTTCATTCTAAAGCACACTTCCAGCTGGAGAAGAGTAAAGGAGAAGGTGGAAAACAAGATCAACAACTTCTTATTTATGAGGTGTCCTTACATAGTTAAAATTTCCAAGTCATATTATCAAACACAATTTGATAGCGAGCAGCGTTAACAGATATTATGTCAGATGACCAAATGCTTCGTCAAGGTGGTAAGTTTTAAGCAGCATCTTAAAGGAGGAAAAATATGTAGAGAGGCAGAGGTTTATGGTGGGAATTCCAGAATTTCGGATCTTGGCAGATGAAAATAAGACCACCAGCGGTGGAGCGATTAAATTTGTGAATGCTCAGGTTTCCGGAATTGAAGGAGGACAAATATCTTATAGGGCTGAACGAGACTGCAGAGATAGGGAGAGAAGAGCTCATGGGAGATTATAAAATAAACGTGGGATTTTCAATATTGTTAAGGTGCATGACCAGAAGCTAATGCGAGTGCAGAGGTGATGGATGGACGTCTCCTTGCGAGAGTTGTATATAGGCAGCAGAGGTTTGGATGTACTCAGGATGACTGAGGATGCAAACAGGGAGGTTGGCCAGGAATGCATTGGAATGCTCAAATCTAGAGGTGAAGATGGGGAATTAAATGCTGCACTCTCTGGATGAAAAATGAATTGTCAGTTAAAGGAAAAGAGAAAGAAGAGATTCATTACAAATTCCAATTCAAGAATATAATCTCAAACCAAATAGAAAGCAGAGTGTACAGGGAGAATTGGAAAAGAATACAAGAAGGACAAAGGGAAAGCATAGAAAAGATTAGCATCAAAAAGTAAAGGGGATCAGAAATCTTGTAAAACAGATACAAGTAAAAATAAAGGAATGGTGCAGCCGATTATGGAGAAGCAAATAAATATTCCTGTCGAGGCAGAGGGCGTGACTGAGGTACAGAAAAGAAGAGGCTGAAATTAATTTCCCAATCGAGGAGAGGGATGTAGATATCCTGCATAGGATAAAATAGATGGGAACGCGTTCGAATTAGAATTAGAATTAGAATTAGAATTAGAACATTACAGCGCAGTACAGGCCCTTCGGCCCTCGATGTTGCGCCGACCTGTGAAACCATCTGACCGACACTATTCCATTTTCATCCATATGTCTATCCAATGACCACTTAAATGCCCTTAAAGTTGGCGAGTCTACTACTGTTGCAGGCAGGGCGTTCCACGCCCCTACTACTCTCTGAGTAAAGAAACTACCTCTGACATCTGTCCTATATCTATCACCCCTCAACTTAAAGCTATGTCCCCTCGTGTTTGCCATCACCATCCGAGGAAAAAGACTCTCACTATCCACCCTATCTAACCCTCTGATTATCTTATATGTCTCTATTAAGTCACCTCTCCTCCTCCTTCTCTCCAACGAAAACAACCTCAAGTCCCTCAGCCTTTCCTCGTAAGACCTTCCCTCCATACCAGGCAACATCCCAGTAACTCTCCTCTGCACCCTTTCCATAGCTTCCACATCCTTCCTATAATGCGGTGACCAGAACTGCATGCAATACTCCAGGTGCGGTCTCACCAGAGTTTGGTACAGCTGCAGCATGACATCGTGGGTCCGAAACTCGATCCCCCTACTAATAAAAGCTAACACACCATATGCCTTCTTAACAGCCCTATTAACCTGGGTAGCAACCTTCAGGGATTTATGCAGCTGGACACCAAGATCTCTCTGTTCATCTACACTAACAAGAATCTTCCCATTAGCCCAGTACTCTGCATTCCTGTTACTCCTTCCAAAGTGAATCACCTCACACTTTTCCGCATTAAACTCCATTTGCCATCTCTCAGCCCAGCTCTGCAGCCTATCTATGTCCCTCTGTACCCTACAACATCCTTCGGCACTATCCACAACTCCACCGACCTTAGTGTCATCCGCAAATTTACTAACCCACCTTTCTACACCCTCTTCCAGGTTATTTATAAAAATGACAAACAGCAGTGGCCCCAAAACAGATCCTTGCGGTACACCACTAGTAACTAAACTCCAGGATGAACATTTGCCATCAACCACCACCCTCTGTCTTCTTTCAGCGTTGCTAAACGCTGAAATGACGAAATGTCGACAACACCCCTGGTCCAGATGGGAAGCATTCTGGGAGATAAAGGAAGCTGGGTAGAGATAAGATCAGCCCTGACCACAATGTTTCAATCCTCCTTGTATATCGCACTGGGGCCAAAGGACTGGAATTTGGCAAACGTTAGACTCCTTTTCAAAACGAGAGGAGAGGGTAAACTATGTGATTACACGCTAATCTGTCTAACCACAGTGAAAGTTGAGAGATCTACTAGAGGCCTTCATCAAGGACAAAATTAATTCTCACTTGCAGAAGCATGGGGTAAGATGAGAAAACCATCTCGGATTTATAAAAGGCTAATCGCGTGTAACTTAGCTGATTGAGTTATTTAATCAAGTAGGCCTTGTGTATTTGGGATCCAATGCTGACGGAGTACCTCATAACAGACTTATTCAGAAAATGGGAATGCATATTATTAAAGGGACGATGTCAGCTCGAGTAGTCGATTGGGTAAGAGATAGGAGGTAGAGAACAGTGGTGAATGGATGCTCTTCTGACAGGCGAGAGTGGCTGTTGCTGGGGGGTTGGTTTTAAGACTGCTGTTTTTTCCTTCGACATGCAAATTACATAGACTTGGGTTTAGAATGTATAATTTTTACATTTGTGGATGCTGAAAAACATGGCTCTGCATTAAATCGTGAATATTATAATAGCAGACTTCAGGGTAGGCAGTCTGCGGAAATGGGAAGATCAACGGTAGATGCAACTTATTGTAGTCACGTCAGAAGTGATGTTCATTGTGAAAATATCATGTCAATATAACATAAATAGTACCATTTTCAGGAGGTGCAAGAACAGAGGGACAGGGGAATGCATGTTCATAAATCTTTAAGGATTGCAGGGCAAGTAGAGAAGCTCATTGAGAAAGTGTACGAGATATTTGCTTTGCAAATGGGGTTATTGAATTCAAACATTACGGGCATCAAGCTACTAATACTTTATAGATCAATTGTTATGACTCAGCTGGCGTCCTATGTGCAATTCCGGGCATGAATACCTTGGAAGAACTTCAAGGCCCTGCAAAACGTACAAATGAGGATTATCAAGAAGGCACCACGGGTGAGGGAATTCATTTACATGGAGAGAATTCAGGAGCTTGGATTTTTCTTATTGGAGCAGGGAAAGTTCAGTGGGATAGAAACATAGAAAATAGGAGTAGGCCATTCGGTCGTTCGAACTTGCTCCGCCATTCATTATGATCATGGCTGATCATCCAACTCAGTAACCTGTTCCCGCTTTCGTCCCATGCCCTTTGAACCCTTTGGACCCAAGAGCTGTATCTCACTCCTTCTTGAAAACATACAATGTTTCTCAAAATGGAGACGTGTGACCAGTGGTGTTCCACAGGGATCCGTGCTGGGACCACTGTTGTTTGTGATATACATTAATGATTTGGAGGAAAGTATAGGTGGACTGATTAGCAAGTTTGCAGACGACACTAAGATTGGTGGAGTAGCAGATAGTGAAGGGGACTGTCAGAGAATACAGCAGAATATAGATAGATTGGAGAGTTGGGCAGAGAAATGGCAGATGGAGTTCAATCAGGGCAAATGCGAGGTGATGCATTTTGGAAGATCCAATTCAAGAGTGAACTATACAGTAAATGGAAAAGTCCTGGGGAAAATTGATGTCCAGAGAGATTTGGGTGTTCAGGTCCACTGTTCCCTGAAGGTGGCAACGCAGGTAAATAGAGTGGTCAAGAAGGCATACGGCATGCTTTCCTTCATCGGACGGGGCATTGAGTACAAGAGTTGGCAGGTCATGTTACAGTTGTATAGGACTTTGGTTCGGCCACATTTGGAATACTGCGTACAGTTCTGGTCGCCACATTATCAAAAGGATGTGGATGCTTTGGAGAGGGTGCAGAGGAGGTTCACCAGGATGTTGCCTGGTATGGAGGGCGCTAGCTATGAAGAGAGGTTGAGCAGATTAGGATTATTTTCATTAGAAAGACGGAGGTTGAGGGGGGACCTGATTGAGGTGTACAAAATCATGAGAGGTATAGACAGGGTGGATAGCAAGAGGCTTTTTCCCAGAGTGGGGGTTTCAAGTACTAGAGGACACGAGTTCAAAGTGAAAGGGGAAAAGTTTAGGGGGGATATGCGTGGAAAGTTCTTTACGCAGACGGTGGTGGGCACCTGGAACGCATTGCCAGCGGAGGTGGTAGATGCGGGAACGATGGAGTCTTTTAAGATGTATCTAGACAGATACATGAATGGGCAGGAAGAAAAGAGATACAGAACCTTAGAAAATAGGCGACATGTTTGGAGAGAGGATCTGGATCGGCGCAGGCTTGGAGGGCCGAAGGGCCTGTTCCTGTTCTGTAATTATCTTTGTTCTTTGTTTTGTTCTTTGTTTTGGCCACAACTGCTTTCTCTGCTAGCAAATTCCAAAGGCTCACCACTCTCTGGGTGAAGAAATTTCTCCTTAACTCTGTCTTGGAAGGCTTACCTGCATCCTTAGACTGTGACCCCTGGTTCTGGAATCCCCCAACATCAGGAACATCCTTCCTGCATCTGCCCTGTCGAGTCCTGTTATAATTTTGTAGGCGTCCATGAGATCCCCCCTCACTCTTCTGAACTCCAGCGAATATAATCCTAACCGACTCAATCTCTCCTCATACGTCAGTCCCGCCATCCCAGATCTAACAGAGTTCAAAATAATGAGGGGTTATGGTAGAGTAAGAATGCGGAAATTATTTCCCCTCATGAATACGTTTGTCATCAGGGATCATGGCCAGGATTTTACTGGCCCCCAGAGGCGTGATTGGAAGCCAGGAGGGGTGGGGAGGGGGCACAGGGAAAAGCGGTGTGTGGCAAGGGACTTGGCAGGATGGGGATCCCAGCGCCTCCCCATCGTCCAGTGATCCCGGAGGCAGGATAGGCCGACAACAGCCTTCTCGCCCAATGGCAGATTGAGGATCTTCAGTGGCCTATTAAGGGACAATTGTGGGATCATTCCACCGCCGCTGGGATCTTACCAGCAGCGATGTCCTCCACCATTTGGAGAGGACACCTTGTAAAACGAAGCATTCTCCCTGTGGCCTTGCGGGTGGGATGGGGCGTTGCCTCCTTCATGGCCAATGTGTGACGCACAGAGCACCCCCACCAGGAACCAGTTCATTCCCCGGGACCTCCCTCCTCCTGCACCACAAGAATACCGCCTACAACCTCTCACCGGGGCCTTGCGTACTGGCTCTGGTGACCGTGCCTCACCTACCTCTTCTCTGCGGTTCCAGAGATGGGCCTGGGTCCGAGACCTTCTGTAGAACCGGCAGAATAACTAGAAAGGTAGTGAAGAGACATTTCTTCACACTAAGGCTTGTTTAGATCTGGAAAGCATGACCCGAAAGAGTGATGATATCAGATTCCAGAGGAATTTTATAAAGACAATTAAACAAGTGCTTGCAATGGAATAATTTGCAGGGTTACGAGAAAAAGCTACATATGTGACAATAAATTAGACAACTCTTTCAAAGGGACGACTCTGACTAAAGTAGCCGAATGGCCTTTCCTGTGCATCTATGAATCTATGATCTGGACGCCAGATCAGTGATTCATTTACTTTTCACACTGTCACACGTCATTATCCCCGCAGGATAGGCTGGTAGTTGGAACCTGGGTTCATTTTATCCATTAATGGTCACATTTCTTCTCATTGGTTTATTTTACCATCCTGTAATTCACGGTTCACACAAGTCAAAATCTATTGGTTATTTGGAAGGAAACATTGGTTTCTGTAGAAATTTCTGTCAAAGAATTAATTTCCACAACAGCCAGAGTTTCAGAAGCTGCTGGAAGGAGCTCTTAGCGTCTGAGAACAGCGTTCGGTTAATGTTCTGTTCTCATCGCTGTACCCGGCACCAGAACGATGCTGCGGTCCTTCCTGACCCTGTCTCTACTGCAGCTTTTGAACTGTAAGTTACAGATTATTGAATGCATTATGTTATTTACTGATACACTGATTATTATTACAAGATGTATATTATTAATCTAATTATCATCTTTAATACAGAACACATTTAGGAGATGTGGAAAGTAAATAATGCTTTAGACATTTCAATTTTCTTGTGTAGTGTTTATTGAAATATCGGCACTTGTTTATTGCGTTCTACCAGCCGCTCGTACAGAGCAGACTGGCGTTGAAAATCTCATGGGTCGATTTAAGCAGGGTTTGTTAGAAAAAGAGACACTTCGCTGTTAGAATAGAATATGTCAGTGTCCGGGATCAATTTACGGAAAACGGATCTATTTTATTTACAGTTGTCATTCATTGGGATGGTATGAAATGGAACTGTGTAATATAATTTGTAGTAGTTTCATTTACTACAAATTTTGGATTGAACGTTTCAATTTTAAGTTCTTTCAACTACAAATAGGAATAAACCTCCATTTATATAAACATGCCTTGCGCTTATTTAGCGCAATTTACGACGTCAGGACGTCCCAAAGGGCTTTGCTGTCAATTCGATATTGTTTTGCAGTGTTGTCCATACTGTAATATAGGAAACGTGGCTGCTAATTTACACACAGCAAGCGCCGACAAACAGCAATGTGATAATGACCAGAATACGTTTTTTGTATTTGACAATCTTGATTGAGGGATCAACATTCGCCAGAGCACTGGGGATAATACCCCTACCCTTCCTCCAAATAGTGCACCTGAAAGGGCCGACGGAGCCTCGGTTTAACTTCTCCTCCGATGGAAAGCACTTGGGCAGTGCAGCACACACCCAGTACTGCATTGGAGTGGCAGCCCAGATTCTGTGTTCAAGTCTCTGGAATTAGACTTGAACCCACCATCTCCTGACTCAGAGGCGAGAGTGCTAGCAATTGAGCTATTGCTGACAGTAATATTGTTTTGGTTACAGCAAACGAGTTTGGAATATTCTACATCTAATTAACAGGTATTTTAAATTCCCAGTTGAATTTGTATCGAACACAAAGACTGCAGGAGTTTGTTTTATATTTCCCCCTGTGTTTCTCATACCGATACAGCCAGCTGGAATTGAAATTCTAATCTGAGTATGTAAAGCGAGTCTGATAGAAGTAGAGCGCCGTCTTTGTTTGAATAGAGTGTATCAGAGTCTGGGTGTAAGTTATCTCACTGAGTGTAGATCACCAGTCAAAACTACATCTACTGCCGCCATGAACCGCCACACACAATTCTGTCACAGATGTTACTCAACACAAGTGTTGTCTGCTCTCCTAGTGATACAGTTCATGAAAGTAAATATTTTAAAATAATTTGTTCAATGTTGAAGTGTTGACTTCAATCTATAATAACCACTCAACTGGAGGTGGAACCAATATTTTTCAATTCGTTTTCATGATTAGTAGAATTATCAAGAGCACTCTGCAAAAAATGATGTTACTAAAAGTGTCTAAATCGTTGGGGAATTTGCTCTGTATTATTGATCAGTTAGTGACGATCTTCAAAACTAGTATCTTTTATATTAAATTAATTATTCTATTGCCTCCATTATTTTGCACAGTGCCTAAAGATAGTTAAGTTTTCCCAATCACATATTTTCACACAGTGTCATGATGTGTGTAAAGAGTTAGCGATATTGTTCTTTTTGATTGTTCCAATGGCTCGATATTTGTTGTTTTATTCCATTGATGATTCCATTCTGTTTCTCACTATTTCCCGTGTGTGTTTGGTTACATTTATTAATCTCTGTCTGTTACAAACTTTATTGGTTTACTGACAGGCCAGCTTAGTCCCAGTGTTACCAGATACTTTATGTGTATAACGAATTGTATTTCCGTGAATATTAACTAATTGGATCGTAAAAGCCTGTTTTGTGGATTATTTAAACAAAATTGTATTCAAGTCACAGAAAAGATAAACAATGAATTGCACATGACTCCCTGTATCCTTTTCTCCAATCGCTAGTTGCTCAGAATCATTTTTAAAAAGCAGGCATGCTTTCGGACAAAAAACACTGTGATTCATTGCGATCATATGAAGCAAATATTGAAATAGTTTATCTCATTTGTAGAATTCACGTTGAATACGAATCTTGGGCTGTTGGTTTGATTTTACATTCCATCAATATTAAATAAGAATTAGAACTAGAACATTACAGCGCAGTACAGGCCCTTCGGCCCTCGATGTTGCGCCGACCTGTGAAACCAGCTAACCTACACTATTCCATTTTCATCCATATGTCTATCCAATGACCACTTAAATGCCCTTAAAGTTGGCGAGTCTACTACTGTTGCAGGCAGGGCGTTCCACGCCCCTACTATTCTCTGAGTAAAGAAACTACCTCTAACATCTGTCCTATATCTATCACCCCTCAACTTAAAGCTCTGTCCCCTCGTGTTTGCCATCACCATCCAAGGAAAAAGACTCTCACTATCCACCCTATCCAACCCTCTGATTATCTTATATGTCTCTATTAAGTCACCTCTCCTCCTCCTTCTCTCCAACGAAAACAACCTCAAGTCCCTCAGCCTTTCCTCGTAAGACCTTCCCTCCATACCAGGCAACATCCGAGTAAATCTCTTCTGCACCCTTTCCATAGCTTCCACATCCTTCCTATAATGCGGTGACCAGAACTGCACGCAATACTCCAGGTGCGGTCTCACCAGAGTTTTGTACAGCTGCAGCAGGACATCGTGGCTCCGAAACGAGATCCCCCTACTAATAAAAGCTAACACACCATATGCCTTCTTAACAGCCCTATTAACCTGGGTAGCAACCTTCAGGGAACAATTATCCATTCTTTCGCCCTCAGAAAACATTGTTTTTATAATATCTTGCATCTGATTAACACGTCTTCTAAATTGCCAGGTGGGACATGTGCAAAACTTTGATTTAATTGCAAAATTGAAAACAAATACTGTGGCAATTTGTTTTATTTGGTCCTCTGCGGCTCTTGTACCAACACAACTGACTGAATTTGAAATTCTAAGCAGATTATTTAAACACAGCAATCCAGCAGTAGAAAGTGATCACAGTGAGAATAGAAGGTCTTGGGTTTTGGGATCTATGGTAATGCAGTGATTATAGAACAGCAGTCAAAGCTAAATCTACTGCTGACTGAAGCCATGCGGGCATTTCTGTCACAGTTATTTCACAGTAGAAGTGCTGTCTGACCCTGTGTGATATACTGAGTGGAACTGAAATGATTTAAATAGTTTGTTCCACGTTCGAGTGTTGTACATGATCTATAAATATTGTATAATGTATTAACTGTAGGCAGAACCAATATTATTTCAATTAGCATTAGTTATTACTGTCATTGTGAAGTGCCGTTCCCAAAGATAATGTTAATGAATATTCCAAAATCTCTGGACGATTTTCCATTTGTTATTGTTTACTTAATGATGACCTTGAACTTTAGAACTTTGTATTATAAATTCTCAACTTATTTCACATATTCATATGAACAGCGTCAAGTAATAATTAATGTGACAAAATCTCCTTCCACATGCTCCTTTTATGTAAAGCATCGTGAAGTGTTTAATGAGATATCATGAATAGTCTCCTTCCACCTGCTCGATAATTTTGCGCAGTTTTTCTGTCGATGATTCGATTCAGTTTCTCACTGTTTCCAGTGCGGGTTTGGTGACATTTGTTAATGTCTATCGACAGCAAATGCAGGTTCACGACAGGGAAACACTCCCTTAATGTTATTACAGACTTCCATGATTAATTTTCTTTTGGTTTTGTGAAAGGGATTGCATTCTAAAATTCTGATTTTTAAGGTAATTTGAGAATATTTTCTGCAAGCCATAGAACAGAGAGAAAGTATGAAATCTATCAGACTCCCTGAAACTTTTTTTTAGCTATTGGCCCCAGATCAAAATCAATTTCTGGGGAATGTGCATATTTATTTTGATTTGTAATTTATTGAAATCGTAGAAGTGAATATTGAAACAGTTTCCTTAATTTATAAATTTGTCATTGAATACATTCTGTCCTGTTTGATTTTAAGTTAATCAAATTCAAATAAGGAACTGTTATTCATTTTTGTCGCCAACAGCAAAAACGAATCTAATATTTGTCATCTGATTAATATTTAATTGCATTTCCAGAGATAATTTGAGTTAAATTTTGTTTTATTACCAAAATCGAACAGAAATGCGGCAAGAGTTGGTTTTATATTGTTTCCTGTGGCTCTCGTACGGACGCAGCAGACTGGAGTTAAAATTCTAATCAGACGTTTAAAACGGAGACTTCTGGAAGTAGAAAGTAGTCAGTGTTACAATCGAGTGTATGGGAGTCAGAACTGTAGAATACCGGGATCTGCATCCAGTCGACTCATCCCACATTGAGATTTCTGTCCCCGGAATTTCTCAGTGAAGTGCCATGTGCTGGAGAGAATTAGATTAAATAGTTTGTCCAGCATTTGGAATATTCAGAAAGGGCAATAAATATTGTATAATATATTAGCTGGAGGTGGAATCCATATTGCTTCATTTGTACTGATTATTAATAGAGTTATCAATTACACCCTCAAAAAATTATGCTCCTGGTTTCGAGGGATTTGGCCTATGAAAAATATTATTTCATCACCGACAATCTTCAAAACTATGTCTTTTGACATTAAATCATGATTTCGATTTCATACATTTATATGCACGGTGTTGTGTAATAATTAGTGTTTCTCAGTCTCTTTCTACATGATTCATACATTTGATGTACTATTTAATATCCAGACGTATTTCTGAATCTCTTTCCACATGTCCCATACTTTGTATATGGTGCGATGCAGTGTTTAATGAAAGATCCGGAGTTGTTTCCCAATCTCTGGGAAAAGGTGGGAAAGTTGATCTGGGGCAGTAGATCATCCATGATCGTATTGAACGGCGGAGTAGTCTGGGTAGGCAGCATGGCCTAATCCTACTCCTATTAAATTATTTAATGTCCTTCTACATGTGCCATACTCTGGTCACCTTGTGGAACAAATTCTGAATTTATTTGCATATAGAAATTCAACAGAGAGTGCACAGAACAATTTTTCTCGGTACTGTAAATGTTCGATGCGTGTTTGGTTATTTCGAACCGTGGTAACGTTTCTTCAGACACTCGTTGATGTGTTATGGAGATAGATTGCTAAACGTTACTGATAATAGTATTGGCACACAGAATCCGGATTGTTTGATATGACTTCCTTCTGTCCAGTGCTTTGCTTGTGAGTGTAAGCTACAATAACTGTAATTCTATCAATTAATTTGCTTCTGAAATCTACAAGACCTCAATTAATTGTGGAAGTAGTTCAAATTGGACCTAAAATAGTTTGATATAATATAATTATTTTGATTCTTGACCCATCTAATAATCTGCCGTTCGAAGCATGTACTCATAAACTCTCTGCATTGACTGTATTTTGTATCCCCTAAACCACCGCTGTCCCTGGTTTTGTAACTCATTCAAGAGTTTAAATTTTGGGCTTTGAATATCCCACGTTTGTCCCATTTCTGTTCACCTCCTTTGAGCTAATTGTTATTTATAATTAATATTTCTATATTACTGTTTGTAGTAATACGGTACCATAGTAATTTAACAGATGTATAAATTGTTAAAATAACTTAACAGTTTTGCACCAAACCCATTAGTCTAAACATCAGGAAGGTAATGGTGCGAACACTGAAATCTAAGGCGTTGGGATCCGGGAGTCAGTGACAGCGGGACTGTCCATGCCAGGAGAACAGCAGCAGAGTTTTAGATCAGCTGAAGTTTACCTAGGGTAGGAGGCCGACCAGAAGTGTTTTGGAATAGTGAGTATATCCTCTGCATATATCGGAGATTTGAAAAACGGTACACAGAAATGCATTCAAACTTTTTCAAGAACAATAATGAGAGCAGTTAGAAACTGCGAGGAAGGATCTGAGAGCAAAATGGAGGAATCAGCAGAAATGAGGAGTAGTGCAGATAAATGGAAAAATAGTAATGATTGAGACAGGGGATTGACTGAACATTTCTCTCAGACAGTAAGAGATAATCTTGCCGAATAGACAAGTATGGGAATCTCGGTTAGAATTGTTTAGATTCATTTTCGGGATATGAGCTCGCTGGCCAGACAGAATTTACTGAACAACCCTACGTGGCCAGACAGGATGGCGGGGTGTTTTCTTGGGCCACTGTCGTCATGTTGGCGATGTTGTCATCCACCCATGTATTGTCTATCCATAGTTTCCCTAAGAGGGTGTTCGTGGGCTTTCTCCTTGAACCACTGGATTATCTGGATAAATAAATCCCACGTGACATGGATGGTTACAGGCTGAAATGATAAATGCATGAAGAGTAGGGGAAATGACTGCGTGGATTGAAGAAGATTCAGGGACTCTACAGAAACACTGAGACTGGAACCGTTTTTCAGTAAATACTGAAAGATTATTCCCCCTCGTCTGTCATTGGGCCACTGGAAATGGGGAATTTGTGGGAACTGACAATTACCAGGGAAAGTTGGTAGGAATGCTAAGGCTTCAGGACTGGGAGGAAGTCACACACTATTTACATTACAGAATTAGGATCATAAAGAGACCAGTGAGATTGTAGTTGGGAAACAGTAACGCATTCAAGATTGCTCGGTCAGCACAGCTGAGGACAGGAATCGGTGTCCTGTTGGCAATAATATATCACCAGAGTATACAAAGAGACAATGATCCATGGGAAATATATTTTCACCAGGGAGTTGGGGCGCAGGTCAACACACTGTCTCTAGTATATAATATTGTGAATAGAAAAACACCTGGAGATCTGTGAGACACATTGTGATCAGGGGGATTGGGATCAGGTCAACACACCGTCTGTAGTATATAATGTTGAGAATAGAAAAACACCTGGAGATCTGTGAGACACATTGTGATCAGGGGGATTGGGATCAGGTCAACACACCGTCTGTAGTATATAATGTTGAGAATAGATAAACACCTGGAGATCTGTGAGACACATTGTGATCAGGGGGATTGGGTACAGGTCAACTGACTGACTGAATTTTTGAAAAGCAGAAATGCTTAACCAGTAAAAGGGAGGACCATTGATCGAACATCATTAACGGATAAATAAATCGGGCACGTCGGCGAGGGCAGGTGACAAGACAATCAGAACAGCAGGAGCTTAGTAAGAAACAGTCAGCACGGAGTCAGCAGGCTGACAGACCGTTCATCTTGTTTTGTTTCGTTTGAGAAAGCTATATAATTTATTCAACGACAGAATAGCCCAATTACACGTTTACAGAAACTTTGAAAGTTACAGGTGGAAGAATTTGCAGTAATATAAAAGACATTGAAATTGACCACAGGATCGGAAAATCTTTAATTTATGTTGCCATCCCTTCTCGAACTTTCGATCGGAAAGCTGAATTCACTGACAGTGCCATCACCAGCGGGTTTAAAAGGGTATCCATCACTACCCGCTTCTCAGGGTATCTACATACGGGTCATCAATGATCAGAGCACCATCAGCACAAATTTAAAGAGCGATTCGGAATGGGAGTGGGACTAATTAGACAGCTCTTACTAAGAGACAGCATCGGCACCGTGGGCGGAATGGGGTCCCTCTGTGCTGTTTCATTGCAAGATTCTATAAGGGAGAGGACCATCACCATCGCCTTCTCAGAGCACCTTCACACTGGTAATACATGCAGCCCACCCACCATCAGCACAAGGAGAGAGTGTATCAGGATGTCAGTGTGTGTATATGTGAAAACAATTCTGGATATATTTTATCCCATTACCAATATTAATGTGTTGCAGAAACTGTATTTCCTGTTTTAAGGAATGAAATCACAGATCCCGATATAATTTCTTCTGCAAGGCACGGGAATAATGACCCTGCAGTTCGTTGTATTTGTGTTTTTTCTTTCTGACAGTTTCATTCATTTCTTGCCCTCGTGAACTCTAATTGTTAACTTCTCATTTCAGGCAGACCTGGGAACAGTAAGGCTGACCCGTCAGGTAATCGCCCTTTATTTTCACACTATCTGCGATCTCTCTGCTCTAATCCATCCCATTAAATATTTGGGCGAAAATCTCAGCATTTTCTTTGATCACGGATTAACCCGCTGCCCAGTTGAGAGTCAGAAAGGGAGGGTGTCCCTCATACTGTGACTGAAGATCTTTAATTTTAGCTGAGAGATGACTGCTGCCTTCATGCGGAGGGACAATAACTGAGGGTCTCTGAAGAGCAAAGTGTGAAGGATCAGCACCACTGACACTGCTGCCAGTCCAAAGGTCCAGCTAACCAATCTGCGCTGACATCAAGAACACATCACCATCCAGCCCTGTCTTCATTGGCTGTACTGGGTGTGGGTGCAATTTCCTCTGCACTTTCCTGGTGCTGGGGTCTCACTGTTTTCGTCCAATGAGTCCTGAGCACGTAAACATGTGATCATTACAGCCGCGCCCATCTCCCCACTTCTGCAGGTTAGAACTATTCTGAGCCTGTCCCCACCCAGTTCTCATTGGAGCCGCTGTGTTGGTGGGAATATCCGGCTGTCTCCTGGTTCCCTGCTCGTTTGCACCGTGTATTAGTATTTCCCTTTCCTTTTTTCGTGTGTAATATATACTCCGATTTTTATTAGTGTTCTGAGTGCAGACTGATATTCCTGTCAATTCATACCTGGTGAATGGGGAGGGTCTGTGCACTGGGAACCTGTGGGTTTATCACACTCTAACCGCTTGATGATATTTCTGATATTTGACAGAGACCGTGAAGCTGAGACTGTTGAATGGAGGCAGTCGGTGCGCTGGGAGAGTGGAGATTCACTACAGGGGGCAGTGGGGGACTGTGTATGGTAATGATTGGGGCCTGCAGGACGCCGCTGTTGTGTGTCGGGAGCTGGGCTGCGGGACCGCGGTCTCTGCACCGGGCCGGGCTCACTTTGGGGAAGGGTCCGGACCCGTTGTGACGGTGAATGTAAAGTGCGGCGGGACCGAGGCCTCTCTGCGGGACTGCGAATCGTATCAATGGGATCACTATTCCGGGTCACACTCCAATGATGCCGGCGTCATCTGCTCAGGTAAAAACCTTTCTCTGTCTCTCATCTCCCGCCGCGGCAGTTAGATTCTGTGAAGAAGTGAAAGTAAAACAATCCGGGACGGTCCGTACCCGGAAAGTCAGATGATAATAATTCCAGTAATCTCTGGTTAGAATTAATGTTAATATTAGGATCACTGTTTAAAATTATATCATTAGTATTATATTTAATAAACATTCTCCACCGGGAGCAGCCAATACCTGATACTCAGCACATTTACAATGCAGACAGAGCAGTTTCTATTGAGATTTTCCCCAGATCCGCAGTGAATTATCTGAACGGCTGGAAATGTCACAACCTCAATCCAACTCTCCATTCATCAACCCAGCAGCCGCTGCCGGGCATGTACTGTCAGCCCGGCTGTCCTCCTGCAATGATCGCTTGGCCTCAGATCTGATATATCACACAGATTGTGAAGTTGAGACTGGGGAGCAGGGAAGGGAGGGAGGGAGGGAGGTTCCTCAGCCTCGGGGAGCTGAAGTAATGGGTGCGCAGTTATTGTGGGTATCACAAAGATAACTGCTCTGTAAGATCCCGCAGCTGCCTGCGCATTGCCATTTACATTTTGGCAAATATTGAGAAAGTGAAATGCACAGAATATTAAACAAAAGAGATAACATAGTTCAGGAAGCAGTTGCAACGATTAAACTCAACATCATTGAACTATTGGAAGAAAAGCGCCGAGTTTACATGAAATCCTGACCAGTTACTGTCAGGAGGATAGTGATAGACTTCAAGAAGACAAAGAAAGGCTGATGAAATGGGCGGACAATTGGCAGATGAAATTGAATGCAGAGACGTGTGAACTGGTACATTCTGGTTGGAACAAGGAGGAGAGGCAATATCACAGAATCACTGAACTGTTACAGCACAGAAGGGGGCTATTCGGCCCATCATGTCTGCATGGGCTCTCTGAAAGAGAAATTCACTCAGTTCCATTCCCCTGCCTTCTCTCCATAACTCTGCACATTCTTCCCTTTTATATAACTGTCTAATGCCCTTTTGAATGCTTCAATTGAACCAGCCTCCACCACGTTCTCAGACAAACATTCCCAATCTTAAATATGCGCTGCATGAAAAAAGATTTTCCTCATATCACTTTCGCTTTTTTTACCAAATGCATTAAATCTGTACCCTCTCCTTCTCGGTCCTTTCACGAGTGTAAACAATTTCTCTCCATCTACTCTGTCCAGGACCCTCATTATTTTGAATACCTCTATCAAATCACCTCTCAGCCTTCTCTTCTCCAAGGAAAACAGTCCTAACTTTTCCAATCTATCATCATAACTGAAATTCCTCATCCCTGGAACCATTCTCATGAAACGTCTCTGTACTCTCTCCAATGCCCTCACATCTTTCATCAACTGCGGCGCCCAGAACTGGACACAATACTCCAGCTGATGCCGAACCAGTGTCTTATACAAGTTCAACTTAATTCCTTGCTTTTGTATTCTATGCATCTTTTAATAAAGCCCAGGACAGTGTATGCTTTATTAAACGCTATCTCAACCTGGCCTGCCACCGTCAATGACTTATGCACTATTAAACTCCTGTAACTCCTTTAGAATTGAACCCTTCATTTTATATTTTATCTCCATGTTCTTCCGACTAAAATGAATCACTTCGCATTTCTCTGCATTGAACTTCATCCACCAACTGCCTGCCAATTCCACCAACTTGTCAATATCCTTTTGAAGATCTGCACTATCCTCCTCACAGTTCACAATGCTTCCAAGTTTTGTATCATCTGCAAACTTTGAAATTGTGCCTGTGAACCAAGGTCCGGGTCATTTTTATATATATTGACTGGGACCTGAATATTGAAGGATACATGGCATTTAGGAAGGACAGGAAGCCAGGAATAGGTGCAGGGCTAGCTCTGTTAATTAATGACGGTATTGGCGCAACAGAGAGGGATGACCGAAGTTCAGGAGACCAGGATGTAGAATCTGTTCGGGTAGAGATGAAAAATCATAAAGGCAAGAAGTCACTTGTAAGAAGTGATGCACAGGCCGCCTAACATTAACCACACTGTTGTCGGGGGTATAAAGCAATAAATAATGGCAGCTTATCAGAAAGGTGCAGTGATAATTATGTTGGGGGGGAGGGGGGTGGTATTTTCACCTACATATGGACTGGAAAAATCGGATGGGCAGAGGTAGCCTAGATGAGGACTGCATAGAATATTTTCGAGATAATTTCTTGGAACAATACCTTGTGGAGCCAACCAGAGAGTAGGCGATACTAGACCTGGTATTGTGCAACGAGATAGGAATAATTAATAACCTCACAGTTAAGGCGCCCCTTGGTAGCAGTGATCATGATATGATTGAATTTTACATTCAGTTTGAGGGAGAGAAGAGTGGGACCAAGTCTAATAATTTAAACTTAAATTAGGGCAATTATAAGGACATGAATGCAAAGCTAGCTAAAGTGAACTGGCAAATCAGGTTAAGGGATAGGTCCATAGAGATGCAATGGCAGACATTTAAGGGAATATTTCAGAATACACAATTTCACTTATTTCAATGAGTTAGAAACATTCCAAGAGTGGGTCCCGTAATCCGTGGTTAAGTAAAACAGCCAAAGGTCGTATCAAACTTACAGCCAATAATTGCGCAAAGATGGGAGGCTGGTCAAAAGATTGGACAAAATATTTTATAAATAGCTAATGATGACTAAAAGATTGATAAGGCAGGTAACATTAGAGGACGAGAGAAGGCCAGATAGATATAGAAGGACAGATAGTAAGAGTTTATATATATATATATATATATATATATTTTAAAAAAAGAAAAGAGGTAACAAAGTGAGCGTTGAACTTATAAAATGTGAATCTGGGGAATTAATAATGAAAAATAAGGAGATGACAGATTAATTGAGAAGATATTTGGCATCGGTCTTCACTATTGAGGATAAAATTAACATCTCAGCTTTAGCTGTAAGTCAGGAAATGGAAGGGAGGGGGAACTCAAGAAAATTGCAAACACCAGGACTAGTGAGGTGCTCTTACAGATAACTAGCATGGAAACAACGGGCTGAATGGCCTTCTTCTGTGCTGTAAACATTCTATGATTATATGCTGACTGCTGCATCTAGTTGATGTCAAACTGTCTGTCCAGTTTTAAACTTAAAACTGTGAATGTGGTTTCAAGGTAATTAATTGCATACGAAGGGCTTTGAAGTGTGATCATGACAGACTGTAGCAAACTGGCTACAAAACAGTCAACAAAGTGTGTTAAAGGTAGTTATTCAGACTCACAAAAGGTAAGAAGTATTGTTTGACAATTCATGTCAATGGGTTAGCGCTGTGCAAATGCGTTCCATTGTTTGGTCCATTCCGAAGATTAAGAAGCGGCTGAGCACACAGCACAAAGCAAAAGCCTGATCACACTCCAGCTGTAGTGCTGCAGATCAGTGCTCTAAAACTAGCGACAACTCCAGCCAAGCTGATCCAGTATAGTTACAGCAGTTACAGCACCAGCATTCAACGGATATGGTGTAAAGTTGCTCAGTTGCACACTGCCCAGATAAGTAGGGAAACAGTGACCAGTTAGCACCCAATCAACCTACTCCCAATAAACACCAAATCTTTAACAAAAACAAGAAATGCTGGATTCACCCAGCAGGTCTGGCAGCATCTGTGGAAAGAGAAGCAGAGTCAACGCCTCGGGTCAGTGACCCTTCTTCGGAACACCAAATCTTTCCTTGTGCTGGGTGTGACTCTCCTTTCAACGTATCTCTCATAGATAAACCTCAATTTTTTTTGTATTTTCTAGAGCTTTGTTAACCTGTGTTGCTATTTTATTGATTTTTATATCTGTACCCCTGAGTCCCATTGCTCCTCGACACAATTTACAGTATCATTGTCCAAGGAATATGGGTTCTCAGTCTTCCAACCCAAATGTGTAAGTGTACATTTAATGTAAAGTATTTTTCTCACAATCTGCCTTTGTATTAACTATTGCCCCAAGTAGATGTCATTAGTGAATATTACAATTGTACATCCCTTTTTTGAGTCGAAATCATTTATGTTAAATATGAACAACATTACTCCTAGCACCAGTTCTTGTCACACAATACTTCTTGCCTAGTTCTAACTGCTGATACAGTGCATGTTTTTCAGTTACAGTGACGGCGACTTGGGAATTTATAAATAAATAAAGGAACATTTTAAACATGATAGTTCTGTCACATTATAAGAAGTAGTCATACAGGAAATCCAGGATAATCAGTTTTGAACAGAATCTGAGAACGACTGATGCCAGATCTGTGATTAATCAGATGCGAATAGAAATGTAAATATTTGTATTATTGTAATTATTAATGTATTATGCTAATTATGATATAATATGCTTGTTCAGATCACAGATATCCTAGACTAATATCCGGAGACTCCCCATGCTCAGGCAGACTGGAGATCCAGTACGGTGCAAAATGGGGTACAGTGTGTGACCTTGACTGGGATTTGAAAGACGCCAATGTGGTCTGTAGTCAGCTTCAGTGTGGAGTCGCCGTGTCTGTGCCAAGATATGCCCATTTTGGAGAGGGCACTGGCCTCGTCCGGACTGATATCTTTGAATGCATTGGAAACGAGACCAGTTTATTGGACTGCCGTCTTTTTCAAGGAACTCAGCAGGAGTGCAGCCACAGGAACGATGCCAGTGTGATCTGTTCCGGTGAGTACAGACTTACTGAAAGGCAGACAACTTCCTGCTTAATATTTGGAAAACTGAGGAAGGTGTCTTTCCCATGTTTCTGTCTGAAAGGTTCATATCTAAACTAGTCATTATAGCTTACTATCACTGCAAAAGGTTTGGTGTAACGTGGTACAAATACCTGCAATTACTGGTAAACTCGTGACCCCTTGTAATTGAATCCCCCACTCTGGGAAAAAAGCTTCTTGCTATCCAACCTGTCGATGCCTCTCATGATTTTGTACACCTCAATCAGGTCCCCCCTCAACCTCCGTCTTTCTAATGAAAATAATCCTAATCTGCTCAACCTCTCTTCATAGCTAGCGCCCTCCATACCAGGCAACATCCTGGTGAATCTCCTCTGCACCCTCTCCAAAGCATCCACATCCTTTTGTTAATGTGGCGACCAGAACTGCACGCAGTATTCCAAATGTGGCCGAACCAAAGTCCGATACAACGATAACATGACCTGCTAACTCTTGTACTCAATACCCCGTCCGATGAAGGAAAGCATGCCGTATGCCTTCTTGACCACTATATTGACCTGCGTTGCCGCCTTCACGGAACAATGGACCTGAACACCCAAATCTCTCTGTACATCAAGACAAGTCTCTTCCAAATTTCAGGGAACCCAGCCACAGTTTGTGTAATCCTACTTCATAGTGAGGTGAGGCAGTGGCGTGGTGTTAATGTCACTGGACTAGCAATCCAGAGCCCCAGGCTAATTCTGGGGACGCTGGTGCAATTCCCACCATCGCAGTCAGTGCAATTTAAAGTCAGTTAATAAATCTGGAATTGAAAACTAGTCTCAGTAATGGTGACCATGACACCATTGTCGATTGTCATTAAAAAAAAATCTTGTTTAGTCATATCCTTAGGGGATGAAATCTGCCATTGTTACCTGGTCTGGCCTACATGTGACAAGAGACCCACAGCAATGTTGCTGACTCTTAACTGTCCTCTTACATAGCCTAACAAGTCACCCAGTTGTGAAAGGTTTCGAGGCATGAACAACGAATGCTGACCTTGCCTGCGACACCCACATCTTATGAATGAATAAAAAACAGAAACATTTGAAGCCGATGAATCATTCTAGCATCTCTTATGCTGCACAGTCTCCCTGGTCAACATATCCTTCCCAACGCATATTGCCCATAGCTGAACATTACACCAGATGGTGCCTGGCCTGTTTTCTTTTTTTCGCTGTAGCATCATTTCTCGCCCCTTGTATTCCATTCCACTAGATAAAAAGCACAGCATTCCATTGGCTGTTTTGCTTTTCGTTCCTGTACTTGCCCATGACCCTGAAGTCTCTTTTCCCTGTGCTGCATCCGGCTTTTCACCATTTATAAAGTACTGTAATCTTTTAAAGTCCAAATTGGACACCTCACACTCACCAATATTGAAATAGTTTTACACAGTCACTGAATCTTTTTTTTTGTAAAGTTATGCTTAAAATATACATGATTACAATATGGCTGATGGTGTCTTTTCATGGCAATATTGAGTATGTCAATTATATGTGGCTTTCTATCCAGTCATCTAAACCATTAATAAATATGGTGAATAGTTGAGGTTCCTGCGGGACGGCGCCTTCACATCCTGCCAGTTAGATGATCTGTCCATTATCCCTGCTGTCTATCTCCTGCCACTAAACTAACGTCCTAAGTAGGTCAATAATTTTCCCTAAATTCTATGAGCTTCAACTTTAGCCAACAATCAGTTACGAGGGATTTTGTTGAGTGCTTTCTGGAAGTTCATCTGAGTAACATCCATTGAAGTTCCCCTGTCCTCTACTTCAGTTACCGCCACAAAATATTTGATCAGGTTCATCAGGCATGATCTACCTTTTACAAATCCACGCTGGCTCTCTCTGATTAGCTGTAACTTTTCAAGGTGATCAGACACTCCATCTTTAAATGTACACTCTAGTAATTTCCTGACAATAGCTGTTATGCTAACCAGTCTATAATTCCCTCGGTTCACTCGATAACCTTCTTTAAATAGCAGTGTGACAATTGCAATTTTCTAATTACTGATCCAGCAGTTTGCTCTCTATCATTAACAAAGGGATGGAAGGTGTTGTTTACAGCGCTATCAAGCAGTACTTACCAATAAACTGCTCAGTGATGCTCAGTTTGGGTTTGTTCGGACCACTCAGCTTCAGACCTCATCACATCCTTTATACAAACATGTATGATATAGCTGCATTCCAGATGAGAGTGACTGCCCTCAATGTCAGGGCAGCATCTGGCCGACTGTGGCAACAAAGAACCTTAATAAAAGTTGTGTGCATGTAAATACTGATGCAAAGTAATTCTGCATAATTCCTGCCATTTCCTTATTTTCATTTATAATATCACAACTGTCATCGTAATGAGACCACATTGCTTTTAATGACAATATATTTCTGAAGTTATTGTAAAAGCTTTGGAGCTCTTGCGAACTGTTTTGTCATCCTTTGCTATTCTTTGTATCTCTGCCATTCACGAAGATCTGTGCATTATTTTTTGCATTTTTGCATGTTTTTGGTCTCTTTTATACTTATGATGTTACCGTGTCTTGCAAGCCAGTCCATAATAGATGAGGTTGAGTTTGGAATTGGACCATTCAATGCTGTGGTCATTGAGTTGAGCTTCTTTGATGGCAGGCTTGTGCCGTTCACTGCGTCAGGGAAGCTATGGAGATCGATAAACACAAGACCTTCCCCCTAAAAGTGGCCTGTTCCTCAGTGAATATCAGGGTTTCCCTCCTCAAGAAACGCACAAGCACCTGTTGTGCAGCCAACATACCACGACCAGAACAGTAGCATGGATTGACTTGCCACAATGCACAATAACTGACGAATCAGCAGCAAGAATAATGACATCTACTGACCTCTCATGGAATATAATTAACTGACCAATAACAGCCAGAACAGGAACATGTAATAACCTAACAGTAGTCAGATCCTGCCCACATTCCCGTTCTGCACTACACATAAACAGACAGCTTCCACCAATTACAATTATTTCTCCAGACAATGGGCAGAGGACATGGCCCAAAAAGTCACGGTCTGTCAGTATTTCGAACAACTGCTTTTTCAAGAAAGCAACTGCTGTTTTCAGCGCAAAGGCACGTGATGTAAAACCGTAAAATGGTCTGACTCAAATGTTGCATATTTTAGTTTTCCATTTCCCTGTAGCACCTAGATATGCTACATTTACAACTGTGCTCTGCCCCCTCACCCCGGCCCCCACCAGCCTCCCCTCACCCATTTACTAGTTTAAGGTTCCTGTAACAACCCTATTCATCCTTTATTCTGGGACACTGATCCCAACCCGATTCAGGTGCTGCACATTCCAACAGAATAGTTCTTTAATATCCCGGTACAGGTGTCAGGGTCCCATGAAAGGTAAAACCTCTTTCCAACATCATAACCTTCAACCACATATTCATCTCCCTGATCGTTTATTTTTCTGATGCCAAAGTGCAAGCGGCTTGTATAATAATCCAGAGATTATAATCCTTGAGAACTTATTTTATATTTCAGCTCCTGGTACTCTCTGAAAAGAACCTCTTGCCTACTCTTTGCTATGTTGTTTATCCCTACATGGTCCACAACGACTGGATATTTCACCTCCATTCTTGCAATCTGATTTGAGATAACCCTCACTTCGCACAAGTTGGGAAAATACTGTGTGGAACTCTTAATGCCCTAATTATTGAATCACTTAAAGGTATCACATTAGGCTCCACTCCTCCTCCTTTTGAACAGCTTCCTATTCCAAGGTATCACGGTCAACATTCTGGCTGTCCTTCTGACAGTCTTCATCCTTATCCTCACAAATAGCCAGGACTTTGTTCCTGTTCACTTCTGTATATCCTCGTTCTCCATTACATCTGGATTTCCATTACTGTGCACTATAAGCTGCAACAACCTCATTCTGATCCTGCAGCTCTCTACAAGGTGTGACTGAAATCTGCAGCAAACTGTCAAATACTCTTCTTGCTGCCATATGTGTTGGCGTTTCTCCAATTCCCACAACAGCTCTATGATCCTGAGCCAGAGAGATTCCAGGTTGAGATATCTACCACAGACAAGTTCCCTCGCGGCAGTTCCATTATCTGCAAATTCCAATATCCAGAAAAAAAACTGCTCTGCCAGAACTTAGTCTGTCTTTATTTTTGAGGTAAAATTATTTGTAGATGCATTTTAGCTTTAACGCTATTTCACTGGTTAGCTCACGCCGAAACACTAAGGACTCATCAATTAACTTAATACGTATTTACAACTTACCCACGCCCTCTCACACCCTGACCTGACAATTGCTTCACTGAGTGAGTTTT
This sequence comes from Heterodontus francisci, assembly GCF_036365525.1. Taxonomy (NCBI): domain Eukaryota; kingdom Metazoa; phylum Chordata; class Chondrichthyes; order Heterodontiformes; family Heterodontidae; genus Heterodontus; species Heterodontus francisci. Next base: position 5,259,942 of record NW_027141025.1, read on the forward strand.
TCCCTCTATTTGCCTGGTGTCTGTCCCTCAGCCCCTTCCAATAGGCTCTGCTGCTGCTGGCTGTGACGCTCTTTTAAACCGGTGGCTCGAGTCACTGACTCTAGTTTAACAGACACAACAGAAAACCTCCATCCGAACGCTCACCCTCTACTACCGAGAAGGACGAGGACAGCAGATGCATGGGAACACCATCTGCATGTTCTCCTCCGAAGCACACACCATCCTAATTTGGAACTATATAACTGGTCCTTCACTGCCGCTGGGTCAAATCCTGGAAGTCCCTTCCTGACAGCAATCTGAGTGCACTGAAAGCGCATGCACTGCAGTGGTGCAAGAAAGCGGCTCACCACCATCTTTGCAAGGGCAGTTCGGGATGGGTACTAAATGCTGTCCTAGCCCGAAAGTCCCACCCCCTGTGAAATAATAAAAAATACCTCCTGTTCCCACTCTGAACCGAATTCTTACTCTTAGCAAACTCTAACTTCCCACTATGTTCATAATGTATTCAGTTAACATTGCAATCTTTGTTTACACTCTGCCTTACTAGAAGTCTAAAAATAGAAACTTAGATAATTGGAGTAGGAGTAGGCCAGACAGCCCTTTGGAGACTGCTCCACCATTCAAAAAAAGTCATGGCCTATCATCTAATTCAGTACTCTGTTCCCGTTTTTCCCCATATCGCTTGATTCCTTTGGTATTAAGAAAGATATCTATCTCCTTCTTGAATATATTTAGAGATCTGGCCTCCACTGCCTTCTGTGGTAGAGAATTCCGCAGGTTCACCACCTTCTGAGTGAAGACATTTCTCCTCATCTCGGTTCTAAATAGCATACTCCGTATCCGGAGACTGTGACCCGTGGTTTTGGACTCTCCAGCCATCGGGAACATCCTCCCTGTATCTAGCCAGTCTAGTACTGTTCCAGTCTTATAGGTTTCTCTGAGTACCTCTCTCATTCTTCTAAACTCTAGTGAATATAGTCCGAGTCGATCCGATCTCTCCTCATACGTGAATCCTGCCATCCCAGGAATTAGCCTTGTAAATCTTCTTTGCACTCTCTTCATGACAAGGGCATCATTCCTCAGATAAGGAGACCAAAACTGCACACAATACTCCAGGTGAGGTCTCACCAAAGCCCTGTATAGGTGCAGTAAGACATTGCTCCTTTACTCAAATCCTCTTGCAATGACGTCCAGTATTATATGCCTTTTGAGGCACATTCAAGATGCAACAGTTTAGACAGTTTCCAGCTGACAGTAATTACCCCAGTTCGGACAAGCACAGCTGATTGACTGCTTACTGCTAACCTGACTTGCACTGTTAACTGCTAACAATGAACTGCCTTGCAGTTTGGTTTTTAATTACAAGCGAAACGCTAAATGTTAAGGCTAGATTTCAGTCTTAGCCACTAATTACCAAATTCCAAACTTCCCACTCTGGTTGCAACAAATGCACCTAAAGGTACAGTCCATGCTTGCACACTTTGCCTTAACTCTAACTACCTTACTGAATTGCAGAAGAACATTCCCCATGCAGGCAATTGCAGTTCAAGAGGACGGTCCTGACACCGGTTTCAAGGGCAAATAAAGTTGAGCAATAACTGCCACCTCTGCCAGAGATGTCCACATCCCTCATAAAGAAAAGCAGCTCCCAAATGAGCTTGTTCTGTATTTGTTCTTCAGATCTTCTATCGCTCATCTATCAAACCACTTAAACATTTTAAACACATCAACTAGATAAGCTGTAATCCTTCTAAACTAAAGCTACTACAAACAAAGTTTATGAAACTTGTCTTCATAATGTAACGCTTTAAGCATTGTTGCCATTCTCGTGACTCTGTCCGTAACCACCTCCAAAGGCAATGGTTTTATGAAGTGCAGTGCCCAAAAGTGACAACAGATACAACAGAAACATCAAATCCATCATCTTTATATTCCAAAATCCAAGAGATAAAGACCAACAATCGATTAGCATTTGCAACAAGAGGTGTTAATTTTTGAGTGTTCAGCCAACTTCATAAAGAGGTCCTTTAGTAATTATTTTGATGAAAGGACACAGGCCTAAAACATAACTCTCTTGATCTCTCCACAGATGCTGCGAGCCCTGCTCAGTATTTCCAGCATTTTCTGTTATATTTCAGATTTCCAACATCTGCAGTATTTTGCTTTTGTGTTGCTGTGGTAATTCTAATTGTTTTTTGATAGATAATTTGTGTAAAGTATGGATAGATAATCGTGTACATAAGATTCAACTGTTATACCCATTTTCTATTTTGCTGTTTCTATGCAGAGGATGATTTATAAATTATTTGGATTTGTATTTGTTTCCAATACAGGGAAACATGGACCTCGATTGGTTGATGGGACGAACAGATGCTCAGGCCGGGTGGAGGTGCTACATGGAGACCAGTGGGGGACGGTGTGTGACGTTTACTTTGATTTGGAAGACGCCAACGTGGTCTGTGAGCACCTTCAGTGTGGGACAGTAACCTCAATACCGGGAGGAGCTCACTTTGGGAAGGGAGCTGGTCCAGTGTGGATGGAAAGTTACAGGTGTCGGGGGAATGAGACGCGATTGTGGGAGTGTCCTGTTTCATCCTGGGATCAGTTTAGCTGCTCACATGAAAATGACGCCAGTGTCATCTGTACGGGTGAGTCATCTCAGTCAATTGAACTGAAATACACCAACTGTTCTGCTGTCAAGCATCATTGACTATTTCCACAGGTCGCTGATTCACTAGTTTTGCTGATCCTATGCTTCCTTTGACACTAAGATTCCGAGATGTGTTTGTGGGTTTAAGTGTCTAAATTAAATTACAAATGAATCAAAGAGCTTCACTCCAGTAAACATTGAATACATACAATGTTTATTGATTTGTACTAATCGCTCATATAATATCTCTTTTGTGGTAAATCTAGGGCATTATTCAAGGGGCATAGAATCAGCAATTTGCTCCCAGGACCACTGCCATAGCATAGAAATGTTGCTCGAGCATTGAAACTGTGATCAATGTTGGCCGTTCAAATATGAATTATCATGGAAGTCTCTGCAAAGATCAGCTGTACAATAGAAAACACTGTGAACTTGTTTCCAGCTAAATAACATGAGATAAATTTTAATTTCCATTGCATCAAGGGCATTAAAATGACAGTGAGTGAAGTAACTCGTTATTTCACCAATATGCCATGTCTTTGATTATTTCACAAACTTGATGTAAATTACAATTCTCCCAGTTATCCCTCAACCCGCGCCCTCTTATAACAGATTATCTGCTCTGTTATCTGATCGCTGTACGTGAGACATTGCTCAACGCAAATTGCTCCCACGTTTCACAATTTAAAATATAGGTAATAAAAACAGTAAGTGCTGAAAATACTCAGAAGTTCTGGCTGCATCTATGGTGAAAGAAACAGAATCAACCTTGCAGTTTGCAGATCTTTCATCATAACTTAGAGATTTAACAGTTTTTAAAGAAAGGGGAAAGCAAGGAAAGAGCGAAAGGAACAATCTGTGATATGGTGGAAGACAGGAGAGATTAAATGGGAAATGGGACAGTGCAAGGCAAAAATAGATAGGAATGGGCCAAGTAAAAAACACATTTCTAGAAGTGTTGCAAATTGGAAGGCAAAATATCGTCCAAAAAAGAAAAAAAGGGGAGGGAATCTGATCTGAAATTGCTGAATTCAGTGTTCATTCCATAAGCCTGTAAAGAGTCTAGTGGAAAGAGGAAGTGCTGTTTCTCAAACTTACGTTAACCTTCATTGGAACTGTGTAGGAGAAAGAGGAGAGAGAGGTCAGTGTGGGAGCGGAATAAAGAATGAAAAGGACAGGTAACTGGAAGCTAAAGGTAAAGCTTGCAGACTGAACAAAGATGTTGTGCAAAGTAAGCACTCAATTATGTTTGGTGTCCCAATGTAAAGGAGACGGTATCATGATCAGTCAATACAGTGAGTGCAGTATACTAAAGAGAAAGCAGGACAAGTAAATCGCTGTTTCACCTGGAAGCCGTATTTGGGGGCTTGGATGGTGAGAAAGGTGGAGGTAACAGGGCAGTGGTTGTACCTCCTGCGCATTCATGGGAAGGTCCTGTGGGAAGGGGTGTTGACAATGATTGAAGAGGGCATCAGGGTGCCACAGAGTGAAAGGTCCCTTCAGAACGTTAAAATTGGAGGGAAGGGGAAGATGTGCTTTGTCGTGGCATCACATTAAAGGTGGTGGAAATGGTGGACGTTGGTCTGTTGAATATGGAAGCTGATGGAGTGGAAGATGAGGAGAATCAGGATCCTATCATGGTTCTGGGAGGGGGGAAAGGGTGAAAGCAGAAGTATGGGGAATGGAATGGTCGTGCTTGAGGGCCCTGTCAACCATGGCGGGTGGATGAGGAGGTGAGGAGAGGCCTCGGATGAGGAAAAAGGAAGACATATCTGGAACCACTGGTATGGAAGGTTGTATCACCAGACAGATACATTGCCGTGGTGCAAGTGAAAAAATGTGATAGAGTCATTCGAATAATTGGGGGGTGAGGAAGCATAGACAGGTAACTGTGAGAGTCACTGGGTTTACTCTTTATATTAGTTAATAACCTAGCCCCAGAATCAGAGACAGAGATTTTGAAGAAGAGAACAGAAGAGTTGAAGATGGACCATGTGAAGATAAGGAGGATAAATTGGAAGAAAGGTTGATGATATTTTCAAGTACAGGGCGAGAGCTGGAAATATCAGTACATGTGGACAGGAGGACGACCTTCAGTCCCTCGGGTCTCACCCCCAGTTCATTTTACCCTCTGTCCCCATTTCAGCAACCGTAAGCTGCTCGGTACGTCTCTGAAATGTATTTACTGAGAAAAGGTAATGGTGAAGAAGGTCTTTCAACAAGCCTTCTGAACAATGATGACTGAAATAGCAACCATTAAAATTAATGACATTTCTGGTGGCAGTAAATTCTGAGATATTTTGCTTCAGTTTCGACATTCTCAATGTGTTTCATATTGTAGATGAAAATTGGTCACTAAGGCTGACTAACGGGGGAAGCTGGTGTGATGGGCGAGTGGAGATTTACCACAATGGCAGCTGGGGGAGATTGCAAGATAGACACTGGACCGTGAATGATGCCAACGTAGTCTGTACACAGCTGGGTTGTGGTGAAGCGACAGCCGCTTATAACTATTCAAAGGACGGAGAGAGTGAAGGACCCGTCTGGGTGAATGATGTCCAGTGTGAAGGAAACGAATTGCAGCTCCAGAACTGCAGCTTATTCACATTGAATTCGTCTCTCACTGACAGTATGGATGTTGGGGTCCTGTGTTCAGGTAAACATATTCTTCACTGCTTTTACAAAAACAAAGAAGTGAAATGTCTAATCTGCTGAGAAAAGTGATAATCTAGGTTACTTGTTCCTGGGTGTCTCAAGCCAGTCATTTCACTCGAGGAGAGTGGGTGAGGATGGTGGGCGGTCGGGGAGCTGGGGCTGGATGGGGGTGGCGTGCAGAGAGAGAGGATACGGACACAATTAAACAACAAGAACGTTTTTATTACAGAAATTTCAATTAACACATACATCACAAGGGGTTTAACAGGAATATAAAGGGAGAGAAAACTGACACAGAACCAAACAAAGAGATGTTACAGTTGGTGACTAAATTCTTAGTCAGATGGTTGTATTTGAAGAGCCGGAGACACGGAAATATTTCTGGTGGAAATTCAGATCTGGGGGTTAGATGGTTAAAGGAAAAACTGAAAGTTGTAGGCAATTGAAGTGGGTGAAGTACAAGAAGCTGCATTCAGAGAAAAGCAGAGTTCCTGAAATGTTTAAGGCTGGAGACGGTTATACTGTTGCAGGGGGAGAGCATGAAGGTGGCTGAACATGAAGATCATAATTGGAAACACGAGGTATTGATGGCGGGGAAACCAATAGATCGTCGAGTGCCATGGCGTTCCTGAGAGGGGCTTCATGTAGGGCAGGCAACAAAACTTTGGATGAGCTGATGTTTCTGGAGGATGCAAGATGGGTGATCGCCCAGGAGAACATTAAAATATTCTGTTCTGCAGGAAACAAAGCATGGGTGAGCATTTCAGCAGCAGATGGGCTGAGGCAGGAAGGGAGGTGAATGATGATAGAGGTGAAAGATAACGGCCTTATGAAAAAGAGAATACGGAATTGGAATCTCAGCTCTGGTATCAAATCCGGCGCCGAGCTTGCAATCAGTTCTACTGTACAGTATATAGGTGGAGGTAGCTGTGTGGGAGTTGTTCTGGTGTAAGTTTCATTATGTTGTGTATAAAAGTAGACAGATGTTTTGGACTATATGCTTTAAAGTTTCATTGTGTAGCATGTTAATGCAGGCATGTGTTCTGGGGATGTTGCGTTATGCAGAGTGTAAGTGTGGGCAGATGTTTTCGGGTTGTTCCAATGAACATATATTTCCATACGACAGAGTGGAACTTACAACATATGAGATAGTTAATGATTCAGATTTGATACCGATTGGTTACAGTAAATAATTTCTTCGGGAACAGCGGAAATCAATACATTCCAGCGTTTCACGTCAGACGTTTACAGTGCTGAATGGTTATTACACACTCAGTCACTGGACAGAGTAGAGTATGTCATCTTGTTCTTCAGTTAGGTAGATGTTAAGCTCCACCCAACATTTATGCCCACCTTCAGAAGCCATGTGTCTTCTCCTTGTCTTCTACTTCTGTATCTGATGGGTAACATCGCTGATGTTTATTCTCCAAAGTGCCTGACGCAATTAGTCCAATCATTTTTGTCCAGTTCAGATTAAATACTGGTTTCTGTTCATCCAGGAGGTCTACACATCTGGAGTTCAATTGCCCATAGGCGCTTCCTGATCCTGTCCAACATTTTGCAGAGAGATCCTGTTTTCTGCCCTCTTTGGTCCGGTCCAACAGTCATATATTGATAGAATTAGTCGTTTAGTTCATTGACTTTTTACAGACAATAACAATTGTTAATTTGCCTCACAAGTTTCGTTTGCTCATTGAACATAATTGCAGCAGTCTGTCTGGACAGAGAGGTCTGCATATTTTCTGTTCAGACATGCGGTTTATGCCTCTAAAATTACTCAAATATGTTCCTTGACAAAGACAGAGTCCCATCCTTACAAAAGTAATTGATTCTCCTATGCAATTAATATTAAATTGATTTATGATAATGTTATAATCAACACAACCCTAGAACGTAGTTCTACACGAAGATACTGCACATTGCAAGACTGATGTTTAAGGGTACTATATTTGTAGACGTTACATTCTCCAATATGAAGTGGAAGTAATAAATAGGGTGGATTAAACTGCTGGTCTTGCCAGTGACACCAACATCCCCTGAAATAATTAAAAAACAGAAAGGAATGGTGACATGTGGCGAACTATCTGGTAATATAATTCTGAATGGATCAATCACATAAAGCATCATCGGGTCCTCCTCATCTTCACTAAAACCACCCGTTTGACAAAGACTATCCAGGAAGGCATAGAAAACGCACAGCAAGTATTCTCCATCATAAATCTTCCTCCTGAACCACTTCCCTGCCTCGTCCACCCTGAACTCCAAAAATATGTGAGTGGAGCTCGTAGACATTTTGTCACAAAGTTCAAAAACATCCGTTCAGTCACCTCCACTACTTCCCTTTCATCCCCAACCCACCAGGCCTAACTTCCTATCAGTTCCCATCTCCATCCCATACGATCACCCTGAATTCACATTTCTTGTTTCTCTCCTAGAATCCTTCACTCTCTCTCTGAACCTGTGCTGTTGATGGAATCCACATTTTGCTGTCTACACATTATTTCTATTAAACTACTGAACACAAACATTCCCTTCCTGGGTTCCATGTTAGCTGGCATTATTAACCATTATCTTTCTCTCCCTCTCTCTCTACATGTTCAGGCACCTCTCTTTCAAATCAGCAGTCATCACACCTCTCCTCAGAAAGGAACCATTGACCACCTGTCCATGCAGGTTACTGCCCCAGCTCCAACTGTTCGTACCTCGCCAAAGTCCTTGAATGTGTTGTCGCCTCCCAAATCCATGCTCATCTTATATGAAGCTGCATGTTTCAATTCCGCAAGTCAATTTTCTATCCACACCACAGGACGAAAACAAATGACATCCGAAGTGATTGTGACAAATATAAACGATTCCACCTCCTCTTTCTTGACTTGTCTCAAATTTTGATATGATTGATCATGAAATACTTCTCCAATTCCTCCCCATTAACACCCGGCTGGGTGGGACTGCACTCAGCTTGTTCTAGTATTATCTATACAGTCATGGTCAGAAAGTGGCCTGCAATGGCTTCTCTTCCCGCTCCTGCAAAGTCAGCTATAGTGTCACCAAAGGATCTATCCTTTGACACTTCATTACTCATTTACATGCTGCCTTTCAGTGATATCCGCAAACACAGCCTCAGTTTCCACATGTATCTCACTGTATCCAACTCTACCTCGCATTCAACACTCTTGAGCCCTCCAATGCCTGCACACTGTCAGAATTCCAGGCTGACATTCAGGACTGCATCAACAGAAAATTCCTCCAACTCAGTATTGAAAAGATAGAAACCATCAGTCCCCATCGCATGTTTCCTTGTCTCCAACTCCATTTCTCGCCATGCCAACTGTCTGTCACTCAGCCAGACAGCCTGTAATCTTGGTGTTATATTTGACCCCAGGGTGATCCTCCTATCAAATCTCCATATCCTCATTAACACTGTCTATTTTCACCTCCATGACATCAACCGCATTTGCCCTTATCTCGTCTTGTCGATAGCATTGTTCCCTCCAGACTCGATGATTCTAATGCACTCCTGGCTGGCTTCACGAGTTTCAACCTCTGCAAGCTCCGCTGTCTCGACCATTTGCCACTCAGGCATCTGCCCTCTGCTCACTGACCTACCTTTCCCAGCAATGAGCGGTTTTAAAATTCTCATCCTTGTTTTCAAATCCCTTCCTGGCCTCACAGCTCCTGTCTTTGCAATCGGCTCCAGATTGACAGCTCCCAGTTCTGGCTTCTTGAGCATTCCTGGTTTTAATTGTGCACCATTGGCGGCCGTGCCTTTATTTGCGAAGGTCACACGCTCTAGAATTACTTCCTTAAATCTCTCTGCCTGTCAACCAGTCTTTCCTGCTTTAAGACGTTCCATAAAAACTAACTCTTTGACTTAGCTTTTGGTCATCTGACCTAATATATTTTTCGGTGCTCTGTGTTAAAATTTCTTTGATATCACTCCTGTATCGCCCCTTGGGATGTTTCATTACGTTAATGGCGCTAGATAAATGCAAGTCACTTGTAATTGAAGATGAGGGAAATAGGAGATGGCAGTAAATGTCTGACCAAGATAACAAATAAGGGTAACATACATGGATAAAGAACAGATACAGTTATATAACATGAGTATAAATTAACTGTTAATCGTGTGAGTGATTGCCTGTTTAACACCGTACACAGCGTTCAAAACATAAAAGGGGAACTGGAGACCAGAACTTGTCAAAGCCAGATGTAATAGCACATCTGAAACATTGCTGTTCTTTACATTCTATGTAAGAAGTAAGTGTAAACAGATATTCTGTTGTATAGTTTTATTTACCTGTCCACAGGTGCATTTAACGTTCTTTTTTTGAGCTGGTGATGGTAAAATCAGTTGTATTGAGTGATGACGTGAATGGCTATTGAAAGTATAATCCTCATGTACTGTTATCCAACAGACCACGTGCAGTTAAGGCTCTCTGACGGTGGAAGCCCATGTAATGGCCGAGTGGAGATTTATTACAATGGGACTTGGGGCTCAGTTTGTGATGATTCCTGGGATCTGGCGGACGCTGACGTGGTTTGCAAACAGCTGGGTTGTGGAAAGGCATTGGACCTGGCACTTCCTGCATCTTGTGGGCCAGGTTCAGGGCCAGTTTGGTTGGATGAACTGAAGTGTTCCAGTAACGAATCATTTCTCTGGGAATGTCCCTCAGCATCGTGGGGCAACCACGACTGTTCTCATAAAGAAGATGTGAGGATCATGTGTTCAGGTAAAGGTGCTTCCATGTGGGCATTTTCCGTAGTGTTGTGCACGTGGTTTCACAGGGAAGATATTACTTCGAATTACATACAATGGACAGCACGGAATGTGGCCATTCGGACTAACTGGTCAATGTGGTGTTTATGTTGCCCACGAGTATCGCCCCACATCATTGCACCTAACCCTCTTTGCATATCCTCTTGCTTCTTTCTGCCTCATGTACCAATATAGCTTTACCTTAAAGGCATCAGTGCAAATCACCTCAGCAATTGCATGTGTTCGGAATTCAAAATTCAAACCACTCCCTCGGTAAAAAAAAAATTCTCTTGAATTTCTTATTCGATTTATTCGTGATTATCCTATATTTATGATCACTAACTTCGGTCTCTGTCACTTCAGAAGTGATTAGTGCCTATGTATCCCGAGGTCACTTTGCTGATCTTTATCATTTTGACTCTTATTTTACAAGAAGTACGTGCCCTCTTTATTCTTCCTGTCAACACTGAGCACCTTAGACTTATCTCTATTCAACTCATTTGACAATTGTCTGCCCATTCGGCCCGTTTATTAACGTCTTCCCGTATTTTGTCTCTGTCATTCTTATTGTGAACTATATCCCCAAATTGCTGTCATCTTAAAATTTGAAATTAAGTCTCCCTTGTCTAAATCCAAATCGTTCATGTAAATGTTGAGCAGCAGTGACCCCAGCCCTGTGGAACACCACTTCCCAACTTCCACCATTCTTGGTTACCACATTGTACCAGGAAAGTGTGATTTGCAGCTGGTTTCCTATCATTCTTCCACTGATCTCTTGACTTCACAGGCTCTGACCCCAGTCATGATCCTTGTCAGAGGCCTTCTGAAGGAAAAACATGCATATTACATCGACTGCATTATCCCTGTTATCTTTCTGTAACTTCTTCAAATACTTCAATAACGTTGTTTGTCTTTCTGTTGTGAAATCGGTGTTGATTATTCTTTATTACTTTATGGGCTGTCGGTGTTTTTCTATCGCTTTTCTGAAATAATTAATGGAAATCAGTGAACACAACCGGTGCAGCATGTGTTGAGCTGTGCAGTATGAACATACAACGAGTTATCAATCTAACTATCTGGATATTTCTTGTGTCATTGACAGAGCACAAAGAGCTGCGGCTGGTGAATGGGAAGGATCGCTGTGAGGGGAGAGTGGAAGTGTTCTACAATGGCACCTGGGGAACAGTGTGCTCGGATACACTTGATGGACCTGATGCAGAAGTGATCTGCAAACAGTTACAGTGCGGTCCCCTCAGTTCTATCGATTATTATGCTCAGTCATTTGGAGAAGGATCCGGACCCATTTGGCTTGATGGGATGGAATGTATTTCACACGAATCGTTCCTTTGGCAATGTCAAAAAGAACCGTGGGGTAAACACAACTGTGAACACAGGGAGGATGCTGGTGTTGTTTGTTCAGGTAACACAACAAACCTCTAAATGTGCGAGTGTCATTTCAAACATTGGTGTCCGATACAGTCAGCATGTTTCTCTTCTGAACAGAAGCAAAAGTAACTAAGGAGCAGCACCACAGATCAAAGGACTGCATTCGAGAATATGATTGTAAACGTGGGCTTTCACCAGGTGCTACTTCCTCTTTATTATACCAACTATCTGACATGTACTCCTTTCTCATACTACATCAATAATAACCATTGATTCTCTTTGCCAGATTCTGGACATTGGTTGCGCCTGTTTGGAGGTAACACCAACTGCTCCGGGAGAGTGGAGATATTGTGCAATAACAGCTGGGGCACGGTGTGTGATGACTCCTGGGATATGGCCGATGCCAATGTTGTCTGCAGACAGCTGGATTGTGGTCACGCTCTTTTGGCCCCAGGAGGAGCTACTTTTTCCCAGGGTGACGGTGTTATCTGGCTGGATGAGGTGAAATGCACTGGAAGCGAATCTTCTCTGGCCGACTGTCCTTCTTCATCGCCGGCTCAGTCTGACTGTGATCACAAGGAAGATGCCAGTGTGATTTGTTCCGGTGAGGGTGACAGGGTTTGGAGAGTGGGGTTAGGGTTCATTGTTTTGTTAAATTGACTCACTAGTTCCGGAAATTAAGAACAGTATTTATCGTTTAAATGGAAAGTGCTGAAATTTCATCCTCCTGAACCTTTTGTACAATATACTCTACAGGGCTCGATGTGCCTCCAATTGCTGTCCCGTCCACATCTGCAGGTACTTACCATTATTAGTATCCTCGCCAGAGTTAGGGTTTGAATTAGTTGAATTGGTATTGTAGTCATTTTCTCAAGATGCTATGAGCACTTTCTCACTGACTGGAATATCTTTTCCTCACCGCATATTTCAAATTGTCTGGTTGAAATTCTGCTAATTCCAGATTCTGACTGGACCTGAACTGTCGTGTTCTCATCAGAAACATGGGGGCACTGTCTCTGTAATTTAGACTGGCTCACACTTCCCTCTGGTGCAATGTGCACCACACATATTGCGGAATGTTCAGCCTGACTCATCGCCCAGAAGCAGTGGATATAATTATTAACTCCCTTTTGTAAATATGTTATTGTGCAAGACGGACTGTGTATGTGTTAAACCTTTCTGTATTATTGTCATTAAGAACAGGGATATAAAACTACTTCCATCCTAGTTGCGGTCTGCTTCGGAGTTCTGCTAATCTGTGTGTTGATCTCACTGATGGTGATTATACAGAAAAAGTCAATCAGAAGAGGTGAGGTTCATATCTTACCGCGGATCCAACGAAAGATCCCAGATATTGTGTCATATGCATGCAAAACTCTCGTTCCTTGCAGATTTCTATGGACTGTCAAGTGGCCTTGTTAGAAACACATTATTTTTATTTTTGCTGATTTTCTCCATTCAATGTGCTCAGGATTTAGTAAAATGTGACATTTAAAATGGAGAGTGATTTGAAGTGTCCACATTCACTGTGAGAGTTCAGCACATCATACATGAAACTCTGGAAGAATTTACTTACTGTAACAAAGGATCCGGAAATTTAATTCAACTTTTTAAGCTGTGCATTCAACTATTTATTTGTCTGTTAATCTTCCTTCATCCATTGGTTATCAGTTCCAGCCTTTCAGATTCCGGCTCTGGGCATCCAATATCGAGCTGTCTAACCGTGTCTGACTGTTATTTTGACAGGTGATACTTGTATAGGACCTTCTGTATTCACCAGCGGTGCTTCAACATTCCAAAACGACGCTTCCACTCATATTTCACCCATCCAAATCACTCCTGATTTATTATAAGAAATGGGACGCTTAATAAATGACACTTTTCATAATAATATAAAGTTCCTATAGAAATAGACCTCTCTCTCTAAAGAAAGATTCTGTAGCTGGGACAGCATAGGCGCCTAGCACTGCCAAGGACCCGACCAGAACAGGCTCTGTAACAAGACAGTCCTAAAGCTGATAAGATCGAGCCTTGTAACCTCACTAGACAGGCAGTCGTTTACAAACGATCACAAGCAGGAGATCAGGTCATAGAGTCATAGATTAATAGAGTTATTCAGCACTGAAACAGTCCCTTCGGCTCAGCGTATCTCTGCCGGCCATCAGGCACCTATCTATTCTAATCTCATTTTCCAGCACTTGGCCCATGGTGTTGTATGCAATGGCATTTCAATTGTTCATCAAAATACTTCTGAAATGTTTTGAGGGTTCCTGCCTCTACCACCTCTTCAGGCAATGTGTTCTAGACTCCAACCATCCTCTGGGTGATACGTTTCCCCTCAAATCACCTCGATATATCCTTCCCCTTACCTGAAAACGATGCCCCCTGGTTGCCGACCCCTGCACTAAGGGAAAAGTTTTCTTCCTATCTATCCTATCAATACCCTTCATAATTTTGTATACCTCAATCATATTCCCCCCTCAGCCTTCTCTGTTCGAAAGAAAGCAACCCCAGCCTTTCCAGTCTCGCTTCATAACTGAAATGCTCCTACCCAGGCAACATCCTGGTGAACCTCCTCTGCACCCTCTCCAGTGCAATCACATCCTTCCGACAGTGCAGTTCCCAGAACTGTGCACAGTACTCCAGCTGTGGCCTAACTAGCGTTTTATGCTGCTCCATCATAACCTTTCTGCTCTTATATTATGTGCCTTGGCTAATAAAAGCAAGAATCCCATGTTCTTTCCGAACCACCTTATCTTTCTATGCTGCTGCCTTCAGTGATCTATGGACAGGTACACCAAGGTCCCTCTGACTCTCTGTACTTCCTATGGTACTACCATCCATTGTATATTCCCTTGCCTTGTTACTCCACCTAAAATGCATCACCTCACCCTTCACAGGATTAAATTCAATTTGCTGCTCCCTTGCCCATCTTACCAGCCCATCTATATCATCCTGTAATTTAAGGCTTTCTTCCTCACTATTTACGACACCACAAGTTTTTGCATCATCTGCAAACTTACTCCTCAGACCTCCTATATTCAGGTTTAGATGATTAATGTTCACTACAAACAGCAAGGGTCCCAGCACCGATCCCCGTGGTACATCACTGGTCACAGGCTTGCACTCAATAAAACAACCCTCGATCATTACTCTTTGCTTCCTACCACTCAGCCAATTTTGGATCCAATTTGTCAAATTGCCCTGGATCCCATGGGCTCTTACCTTCAAAAGGGAAATATTGAGAGTTCAGGGCTAACATGTTCCCATAGAGTTGAAGGGTTGGACGAACAATTCCAGGGATATTGTGGGTGTCAAGGGATATGGAGGATTGGATAAGGAGCAAAAAGGAGGCGACTGGCAGATTCAGAGCGCTGAAAAACAGCGGACTCCAGAGAGGAGTACAGAAAGTATAGGGGGTACTTAAAAATTGAATTCGGAGAGCAAAGAGGGGGCATGCAATAACACTGGTGAGGAAGATCAAGGGAACGCCCAATGCATTTTTTAAAAGTATATCAAGGGCAAGAGGATAACCAGGGAAAGAATGGGACTGATTAGGGATCAAAATGGCCGTCTGCAATGTGCAGGCAGAGGACGTAAATGCGGCTTTAATGGATTACTTTTCATCTGTGTTCACCATGGAGATGGACGATGTCGGTGTAGAGATCAGGGAGCGGGGTTGTGAAGTACTTAAACAAATTAGCATTGAAAGGCAGCAAGTGTTTGTTGTTTTAGCGGGCTTAAAATGGAAAAATCCCCAGGCCCAGATGAGATGTGACCTAGGCTGTTAAGTGAGGTAAGGGAAGATCCAGCAGGGGCTTTGACACACATTTTCAAATCCTCGCTGGCCACAGGAGATGTACCAGAGGATTGAAGGACAGTGAATGTGGTATCATTATTCAAGAAGGGTAGCAGGGTTAAACCAGGTAATTACAGGCAGGTGAATCTAACGTCAGTGCAAGGGAAAATATTGAAAACATTTGGAGGAACACGATTAATCTCCACTTGGAGAGGCAGGCATTAATCAGGGACAGTCAGCATGGCTTTGTTAGGGAGAGATCGTTTCTAACAAACTTGATTGAATTTTTTCCTCAGTTAGCACATTTGTCCTCAGTCTGCTGCAGGTGAACATAGGGATATGCAGTAAAATTGACACAGACATGTACGAAAATACACACAACAAAATTACTCCGCATTCACTGTATCCGACTTTGTCCCTTTACTCTCTCTGTCTCTGTGATTTGGATGTGTTCGCAGATAATTTACTGTTAAACGCTCATGGGTTGCAACTAAACTTTAATCTTCCCACCCTCCATCTGACAGGTTCTGTCACTAGTGGCAAGGGTTCACCGGCTGGTTTATACCAAGCAATTTATGAAGAGATTGGGAATATTCCACCTGGCAAGGATTCCTATCAGATCCGGCGTTCAGGTCTGTGTTTTATATTTCATGCCGAATGTTCACAAGACAAATGTCACTTCCACTTAAATACCCCATGTTAATGGTCATTTTACTGACTGAACACTGTCAGAAATCCGCTCACTATCCCCAGGTGATGGAGTCATATCACAGTGCGAGTGTGTCTATATCTGTGCGTATAGCAAGATTAGCAATAGGTTTGGGAAGATTCCCGCCCGTTGCTACTGCTTAAAGAACGTGATTTCTGTTTGTCTGTAACTATCATGTCATTTTATTCCATTTAAGCTAGACCATAAATAGTCACTGCTCTCAGGAGGAGACAGTCACATTGACTCAGAGTTTATTTCTCTAAGTGACTGGATTTCTGGATCAGAAACACGCTTCCATCAGGAACTCCTAAACTGAAGTCGGTGGTTCCTGCAAAAAACATATCCGAACACTTTGCATTCTGAAGTTTAACATTAATCTACAAATTCTGTTTCACAATACTGGGGCAACAACACTGGCAAATCGATAAAAGTTTTGTCTTGCGATATATTTGGAGGGCAATTTAACCATTGAGATTAATTTCTCAGGTTGCAAAAAATACCAGGAAAGAACAAATCCGTTATTCGTCTCCTTGCACTCTTTACACTTTTCTGCCCCATT
This sequence comes from Heterodontus francisci, assembly GCF_036365525.1. Classification (NCBI taxonomy): domain Eukaryota; kingdom Metazoa; phylum Chordata; class Chondrichthyes; order Heterodontiformes; family Heterodontidae; genus Heterodontus; species Heterodontus francisci. The sequence continues at coordinate 5,276,456 of NW_027141025.1, forward strand.
ATCCGGGGTGGGGTTCGGTTTTAAAGCTACCACCATCCGTTTGAGACTCTGAAATTGAAAGAAACGCGGACAGGATGGAGGGATTCTGGATTATGAAACTGTGCGAACTGATTATGTTTTATACTATTGTCTCTGCTCTGATGTCTGAAATCTGACCCACCAGCTGTACTGTGTATTGTTTTAACTGCTCGCTGGATGAGCCAACATATTTGGTCCATCCCGAGTTGCTGTTGAACTACTGCAGTCCCTGTGATAAATGTTTCACAATCGTGTCAGATACAAAGTCCCAGGACATTGTCACCAGATGATGACGGCATTATGTTATTTGCTGGAACGTCCCAATCGATCTCTCCAATAACCATCCATGTTTGTGTTTAACAGTTGCTGATTCCATTGAGTCCCTAAATCGGATTGAATATTACACCAGTCACAGTTTGGGTGATACGGATCCTGGATCAGAAAATCCTGAAGGGAACTCCTCCAGTATTCAGGGTGGGTACATTTTTATTTGTTACCATCACGTTTTTTTAATCCATCACGCAGTCTGTTATCTAAAATCAACAACTAAATATATCAGAACTTAATCGCTGTAAAATGATGCTGCTGAATGCATGGGGATTTGCTGAGGGATTTTAGTTTTTAAGAAAGGAGAAATAATTTGGATGTCTGCAAAATAATACCGATTGCAACCAATACTTTAATGGAATGAAACATTCAATTATTGTGATTTCTGACACTGTTGTGTGGGCGGTGAAATGTGACATTTGTGTGTATGTTGAATGGGTGATTCAATGGGACAGATGTGACTTTAAAACGGAGGGCAGAATTTTGTCACACAGTGGCGACAGACTGGGAGGGAAATTGCCGCTGGATAGCAGTGCAAAGGAAGCCCGACGTATTTACTCTGTTAAGTGATATTCCTGGAAGCGGCCGAGCTGGTGGGTGGAGGCTGCACTTTAAGGCACTGGGCAGGCAATTGAGTCAATAAACAGGAAATTCATGGCAATTTTCCAAACCATTCACAATTTAATGAAAGGTGACAACAGTTTTCAGAGACTCGCCATCTATAAGGAGGGGGAAGGTCAGAGGAAGGTCAGTTTTGGCTGTGAAAAGCATTATGGCACTGGAGGGAGGGGGAGAGATACTGTATCGCGGTATTGGCAATCTGGAGGCTGACCTATCTTGGCGATCATAACAGAGGTATTTAGGATGAGCATCCTCTCAGACTTGAAACTTACCTACACCAAGTAAAAAGAATGGAGACCTTGAAAAGTGAGTGCAGCAATTTACAATAGGTCTACGCCACGCCGGTTTTGAGGCCTCCCATTGTGGAGGAGAATGAGAGATGGAAGCAGCTGCAGTCCCCAGGAGTTGGGCTGCAGCACCCAGATAGGGACAATAATCATGAGGCTGGAAAAGAGTGTGGATGAGCAGGGCACACAGCCGCACGCAACCAGCTTCTTGAGTGCAGAAGATGCTACCCACCAGAGAGGGCTTACCATCAGAGGCTCTGCTTCCTGCAAATGTCGGAACAGCAGTGTCACTGAAGATTGTGCTTCTCCAAGAAGGTGGGCACTGAGCTGTGCTCCATGGTGTAGGAACATCTGAACAAATGAGTGAGGCACCCCTTCTCTAATTTAATTTTTATCATTTGTGACATTTAAGGCTGTCAAATTAATGTTAGGCACTGCACTCACCTTGTCATACTACATCAGGGCATTGATCCCGTTCCTGCACTGAAACCTCTTACATGGGACTACCTCACGGCTGCTCACTCCCTGCTCAATCTCCTGCCATGCCCTCCCCACCTGCCTCGCTGGCCTCCTCCTCCGGTCCTGATGGAAAAGCGCTTCCCTCCTTGCCCTTGCTGCCTGGAGGAGCACCTCCATGGAGGCATGCGAAAACCTGGGCGCCAACCTTGCTCTGGCTGCTGCCATCTGCCAAACATGCAGGTTGTCAGTCTCCCAACCAATATCCTACACTGCCCCTTCCTTTCAATCGATTACAGGCTGCATTTTAAACATAGCATGAGCTATGACTCGCCTATCGTGACACGACATGGTCCCATCATTCGCCAGCCTCTAATCTCACTACGGCTGAAGATCACAGTTTACCCTGGCTGGCCCGTGTCGACTGACGTCTAATAATATAATTCTAAGTATTCAGTGATACCATTTAATTTCAGTGAAAATCATTATTTCCGCTCAGGTCTGGTTCCGGGTGATTATGATGATGTTGAGACTGGAGCCATTGACACTCAGGATGGTCACTTGTTGCTGGACAGTAGTCCTGATGATCTCTTCACAAGTGCTGGCGGTGATCTCTCCACTCTCGGTGAGTTAAACTCCCACAGTCACCAGCTCTCTGTCACTACTTTGAATTTCGTTCCACTCGGCGATGTCACAGACTGCTGGTTGATTTAAATACATGTTGTGATTAAAGGAAATTAGACAAAACAATGCTTGAAATATTTTAGAAAAGACACCCTTATGTTATTCGGTGTGTGATATCTCTCTTGCTAACACTTTGACTGCAAATCTTCCAGGTGCTCAATCTGAACACCCTGATTCAGGCTGAGCTGATCCATTTCATCTGCTTTCACCCAGCGGTAAAAAAAACAACACGGTGAATGGAGATGGAAAACATTCCGAGGCCAACAAATTCCAGTCCCCTTTACGTTATACGTATATAGATGACCCGCATTGGACCAGCTTTCAGTCCAATCATTAAATCATAAACTTTCTCTCCACAGTATACCGCTCTCAGACCCGCACTGAGCCCACTTTCAGTCCAGTCATTCATCCATAATCTTTCTCTCCACAGTATACAGCTCTTAAACCCGCACAGATCCCGATTTCAGTCCAATCATTAATCTATAATCTTTCTCTCCACAGTATACAGTTCTCAGACCCACACTGATCCCGCTTTCAGTCCAATCGTTAATCCATAATCTTTCTCTCCACAGTATACAGCTCTCAGACACGCACTGAACCCACTTTCAGTTCAATCATTAATCCATAATCTTTCACTCCACAGTATACAGCTCACAGACCCGCACTGATCCCGCTTTCAGTCCAATCATTAAGCCATAATCTTTCTCTCCACAGTATACAGCTCTCAGACCCACACTGATCCCGCTTTCAGTCCAATCATTAATCCATAATCTTTCTCTCCACAGTATACAGCTCTCAGACACGCACTGAACCCACTTTCAGTTCAATCATTAATCCATAATCTTTCTCTCCACAGTATACAGCTCACAGACCCGCACTGATCCCGCTTTGATGCCTCCCTCCATTCCTGAAAACAATGAGGATGTTCACTATGACACGTTCACAATAGCAGACATTACACCAAAGATGGGCACTGACTGTGTGGTTCAACATCTTACATCTCCATCAGTCTGGTAAGACCAATGTTTTATAATTTGTTCCGTGTATTGTGCTGACAGTGTGCTGTCCCAGCTGTTTCCGATATTAAGAATATCGATATTGATTCCAAAGTATCAGAAAGATGATGGGTGGCACAGTGGTTAGCACCGCAGCCTCACAGCTCCAGCGATCCGGGTTCAATTCTGGGTACTGCCTGTGTGGAGTTTGCAAGTTCTCCCTGTGTCTGGGTTTTCGCTGGGTTTCCTCCCATCACCAAAAGATTTGCAGTTGATTGGTAAATTGGTCATTATAAATTGCCCCTAGTAGACGTTGGTGGTAGGGAAATGAAGGAACAGGTGGGGATCTTGTACGAATATGGGATTAGTGTCGGACTAGTAAAAATGGGTGGTTGATGGTCGGTAGAGACTCGGTGGGCCGAAGGGCCTGTTTCAGTGCTGTATCTGTAAAAAAAAGAGAACATTTTCTGTACTTACTAAAGAAATAGGAGGCTTATTGAAACAGAAATATTCTGAAGAGATCATATACTGTATTTGATGTATTTGTTTGGTGGTTAACATTGCTGTAAACCTCTCAAGTCGTTTTTGTTGTTCTTTCAGGTAAAAGTCAGCCTCAAATCCAGTGTATGATGTCTGGAGGTGGATCACAGACTGATGTGTTATTCTGTCTTAAATCTGAAGGAACGGCATAAACTTTCCCAACAGTGTGAACACGATAATTGTGCTTTGTTTTACGATATAAACATCACTTTATTTTTTTATCAACCATCATTTTACATTGTTTTGAAATAACTAGATTTGGCTTTTCTCTTTATTTTGTCTGAAGGTGCGTGTTTTCTGTTTAATTAAAATACCAAACAGAATTGATTTCGGATCATTTCTCGGTCTGTACAAGTACTGAGATATATTACTCCGCATGTAATTACCAATACTGTTACAGAGATTAAAACCGGTGCTTATTAATGAAGAGTTTATGCAAAGTTCGTTTTGTAACCGATTCACTTTTCCATTTCCTGTTAAAAAAGGTTTAGAACACGTCAGGTGACAAATAAATGGTCTGTCTCTTTAATCTGCATTTAATGTAACTTTTTCCTCCACCACCACATACTCGATATGGACAAATTACTGCAGTTTCTAATGTAAGTGTTGATGTACAATGGGAATAACCTTCAAAAATAATTAAAATGATTTATTCAATGTTGCAGTTGGAATTTGTGCCTTTGTCAATATTAACGACTGTATTGTGGTTCAAGGACTAAATATACACCAATTTCGAGATACAATATAATGTTTTCCTGCGCTACACGATCCCGGAGTATGGTGGGAGGGCAGGAGAAACTGGTCAGTAATTCATGCGTTTTTGCCGTCAATTTTAAACATTTCAGTTAGTCATCAGCAGGGCGCAATTGTTACTCTGTCGGGAGAGCAGCTACACCATGCATTACTCTCCAGAAAATTGTGATTTTTGTGATTCGTCGGCTTACTGAAATACCCGTATCCACCAGCAGACGGCGAACATCATTTGAATTGAAAACGAATTATGCTGGAAACACTTAACAGCTGAGATATCATCTGTGGCGAGAGACACGGGACCAGCTTTCAACATTATTGCGATTTCGTCAGAAATATATATTAGTCGAGATTAATTACTTTTAGCAAATACAGAATCAGGGAAAAAGGATGGACTGGAGAGAGTAAAAGAGTGAAGGTTTGTGTTCAGATGGAGGCAAGTGTTATGAAATGAATTCCGCCCCCTTTACTCTCTCTTATCTATCTCCCTGTGATGTGCAGCACTTTATTCTCTCAACCCTCACATTGTCATTAAACCTGCTGACAATGGAATCGCTGTTGTTGTTTGTTGTAAAGACCTCTACCTTGGGGAGCCTAAGCACGAACTCTCTGACATATCATTCCACTTCCCCCAGACCATGAGTCCATCACTGAACATCATGTCATCCTTTCCCATATTATCTTTGAACTCATTTCCTCTTGAGATCTTCACCCCGTGCCTGTGACCGCGCACAGCCCCTTCTAAATCCTCCAAACATCCACAAACAAGGCTACATCGTCAGACTCAACATTTCAATCTGTTCCTTTCCGATGGGTCTTAACTCTTTCTATTGCACTCTCTCCCCTTGTCTTCTTCTGTCGCCATCCACGATTTTAGCTACTCTGGTTTCCTGGCCATAAATGTTTCCTTTTCACCATGGACATCCAGTCCAACACTGCAAACAAGATATGTAGATTCCTTCAACTACATCCCTCCCCAGGCCGTCCAACCACTCTGCATTTACATCTCTCACCAAGATGTTCATTCCCTTTAAACTTCTCTTTCCCTCTCCAGAGCATGTAATTCTCTTAAAACTCTATCTGTCACCAGGACGATCAATCCCTTTAAAACTCAATCCATTCAGGAAATTCGGATCCCTACAAGTCCATCCCTCATCAGGACGGCCATACCCTCAATATGTCCATCTCTTACCAGGATGTTCAAACCATCTGCAACTAAGCCCATTCAAAATATTCAGGTCTGTACTTTTCCATCCCACACCGGGATGTCCAGTCGCTTTACAGTCCATCTTTAACCAGGATGTATCTTCCACCTACACCTGTATCTCTGAATAGGACGTGCAGCCTTTCTGCATCGCTATCCCTCGCCTCGCCATCCAGTTGTTTGACACCTTTACGTCCCACCAGCACACGACATCTTGTTTGGTAACATTGATGACTATTTCCTTGTAGTTTCCTGAGCTCATTCTCAGCTGAAAGGAATTAACTTTGCTTCTAGCTGCCAGCCCTACTTTACGACCCATCCCCAATTCGATTCCTCGAAATCCTATTTCTAAAACTGAGGATCGGCAGGTAGCTCACAATGTCTATCTGTAGCCACCAACCCAGAGACCTAGCTCGATTATGCACCCCTACCTCCCCCATCCTGCTTCGTGTCAGGTCTCTATTGCCTTCTCCAGGTATCTACATCTCTGTTACAGCAGTTCCAATGATGCCACCTTCCACATCATCATTTCCGAATTGGCTTCTGTCTTTGATCGGCTGAAGAGTTCCCTTCTTCAGGCACGTAACCTGCAATTCCGCCCTCATCCCTTCTCGTCACCACCAGAGCCATGATCCAGTTAGCCTTGTCCTCACATAGTGTTCCCTTGAAGGCTGGTATTTTCTAATTATGGAGCTGCCCCTTTTAATTCAGCGTGGTGGACGCGTGCAGCTGTCGTAAAAATGGTACTGCAGATATTTACAACCAGCATTTTCGGCGGTGCGACCGAGAATGGGACTGGATTCAGGTTGGTGCATCTGGACTGCATTGCTGGTGCCTGCATGGGCATGGGACGAGGGTCTGTCAAGGGCACAGATGTACTTCCTTCTTGAAAGAGGACACTACCTGCAGCTGCCGTAGCGCCAGTCTGATCCCATGGGACTGTGCATTATCTCTCACTGATCTGCATGAGAGAAAACTAAAGGACACCACTGATCCGACCAAAGCTCCTCTCCATTCGAACCACTAAATCTGTCAACGCTGCTTCACGACTTTTCGAGGCTGGAAGTCACTGTAGAAAACAAAGCCCCAATAGCAGCAGGTTGGGTTTCAATCAAAGCTGGCCTTGGTGGCTACCAGGGCTCTTGCATAGTAAGCTTCCGTAGAGGACAACACATTCTTCATAAGAGAATACAGGCAACTCGTTCCATGAACAGGAACGTCCGGGTGCCAGTCATAGACTAATGGCTCCTCCGTAGTCTCATCCATGATGTTGAAAGTCTTTGACAGGTTACCCACGCAACCGTTCTCTGCTGGTACTATTCCAATTTCCTTTGCGTGAACACCCAGGCATTGAATTGGTATTCCCCACACTCTTCAGCAATGTTTGGGTCAGGGCGCACTCGCCTGCCTCCTCTGTCCTCTACTGTGCCTTTCACCACTACCCGTGCTGCTCACTTGCAATGTTAACTTCACCCTGCACAGACTGTGCTATCTCACCATCATTCCCATGCATTGTGCTAAATGCTGAACTGGTGCGTGTTGAAGTCAGAGGGGTGACTGTTCAGATTGGTATTGCTAGCTTGGTTCTCCTGCTTCTGAAGGGCCTAGTCGTGCAAAAGAATCTGTCAGCAAAGACAGTAAAAGTGAAATATGAGTACTGGGCAGGCTAAGCAACCTCATATCTGTGAGAGTGGAGAGGCACCTACAATTTGCCGCAGCTCCCTTAAAGAGATGCATATCGAAGACAAGAAGAAAAGAAGAGAACCTTTCGCAAAACAAATCAATGTCGATGGTTATGTATTTTGCTGCGATGTGTCCGCTTCAGAGACCTGTTAAGTTAGTGAGTCACGCAGCATTTTCTGAATAGTTTAGATGTGTGGTCGGGGTCAGTTTATTTTAACTTGTTCAGTTTGTCCGCAGGAGGTCAATTTATGAAAATACTGTCCGTTTATGGTTAGTGGCCAGTTGATGTTCAATGTGCCATTCTGTAGATGCCGTGCACATTTATTTTCTTGACCATGAAACAGTTATGAAATACTGGATAAACACATATTGCATCAGTTGGAGCCATTGGTGCAGTTTATGGAAGTGGATCTACCAGTGGTGGTAAGCATTATGATATTAAACATACTGTCAAGAAAACCTGCTCTAAAAAGGGGATTTTTTTTTAAATTCATGGATTGGCAACCGACTTTAAACGTTTAATTATTAAGTATAATAAACTCACCTCTTCCTTGTTTAAACTCAAGAAAACTTGTCCAATTGGTTCTTTTACGATCACAACAAAGGATAAAGGTAAAACACTCACTGGAGTGTTAAGTACATCCAGTGTTTAGAAAGGAATAAACCCTGCTGCGGTCAAATGAGAAGAAGGACAATTGGGGTGTAGTGTGACCCCTCATCACCTGATCGCAACAATAAGCAATGCACTATTCTGTATTCCAAAGAGTCGAGGATAATACTGTGAAAATGTAGCCAGTGCACTCCTTTGTCTTCCCCACCAGAGGTGTAAGCTGGTATTCACCAAATGAGGTAGACTTTACTATATCATTTTAGTCTTTGCACTCATCATTACTATATAAATATAATACTGCACTGTCATACCTACAAAAGAATGGAGGTATTACTGTATCAATGCAACAATTGTACTGTGCAGTATTCACCAGCAGAGGGAGGCAATACTGTTTAAATGCAAGCATGACACCATTCAGAATCCACAGGCAGATATGGACAGTATTATACCAATATAACTATTGCGCTGTGCAGTTTTCACCAGTGGAACAGTCAATCAAATTATATTCTGGGCTTTGGGAAGTTTCAATTCATGTCTGCGCAATATCTGGGCAAGTACACGGTTTGACATATAACGTGTTCAGAAGAAAGCATGTTGCTGACCTTGTTTGTTTAGTGACTGTGATTCATGACACTTTCCAAGGGACCTATTTGTGCCACTGCAAGGTTTCTCTTTGATGTCAATAAGATTCTCCTTGCAATGTTACTCTACTATTGCGTCAATGACTGACAGTCACCTGTAGCTTTACAAAGAGGGAGAGAATGGATCAACATCTGAAAACAATAGCCTGGAAGCGTATGATCTGGGAGTTTCAATGTGTATATTCAAATTGCCATATAGTATATATAAAAATTATGATACATATGGCAGTTCAGAGTGTCCACAGGTTGTGCTATCTCTGCTCGTTAGTTCCTGGTGAGCCTCCATCTCCAACTATTAATTCAGTAAACTACTGTCTTTTTGTTTCATTAACCACCTCATTACTGCTGCCTGTTCCTTGTAAGGATCAATGACTCTGATGGTCTCTGGACTGGCCTGTGGTTTCGCAGAGTTTAGTAAGACATATGAGGAAAAGACTGAGGACCGAGTCAGCAAACTCTTGAATATAATGGAGTCTTCTTTACTCTGTTTTCTTTCACTTTCTCTTTCAGTGCCATCTGCTGGCTCGTGTGTGCATGGTAGCCTCAAATGAACAATATGTCCAGTACAATTGTCAAAACACTACAATATCCAGTTAGTAACTGTATGAAGCATGCTTTACTGTATTTGTTTTATCATTTAACAACGTATATTCGCGGCTCTTGGCGGTAATTGCATCTCGCCATTTGAACAATTACATGACATCCCTGGATTGGGAGTTGTGTGTACAGGGGATCCCTCGGGTGCGAGAATTTATTTGCAAGAGAATACTGGGAGTGAGACTATGTACTAGTTTTTACAGAATCGTAGGGCATTCTCAGCATTTACAAATAGACCTCTGGATTTATGTTATCGACAGACAGTTCTGGAATTGCTTATCAATGAATACAATTTGTCCATTGAAGTGACAGCATTTGAAAAGAATCTCTGGGAGTCTGGTAATATCTTCTGTGTCCATAAGATTTTCGTTACAGGAGACCTTGCAACTGTCAGTATTTATTGTGTCCCGTTAATGTTATCTATTGACAGAGATACTCGGAAATTACCGTGTTGACAAGGAGATCCTCGAATTTCAACGTTTAGATAGGATCTTGCATGTGTGGCATAAGTTACATCCGAATATCAGTGCTTACTGGATGTTCCTTCGTTACTTGCACCATTTTCAGAATGTTAATGGCTAATCAGGGCGGCACAGTGGTGCAGTGGTTTGCACCGCAGCCTCACAGCTCCAGTGACCCGGGTTTAGGAATGGGTACTGCCTGTGCGGAGTTTGTAATTTCTCCCTGTGACCGTGTGGGTTTCTGCCGGATGTTCCGGTTTCCTCCCACAGCAAAAGACCTGCAGGTTGTTCGGTAAATTGACCAATATAAATTGCCCCGAGTTTAGGTAGGGAATGTGGGATTAATTTAGGATTAGCATAAATGGGTGGTTTTTGATCGGCACAGAATGGGTGGGCCGAAGGGCCTGTTTCAGTGCTGTATCTCTCAATGAATAAAGTACCAATATTTATGATTTACAGGATTGGCCGGCTTCTCACAGATACAAGGGACCCATACCAAACATCTTAAACCTCCATCATTATGTACGAGTCAGTCAAGTTGCTGTGGCAACCAGTTGCTGTCAACACCCATATCTCATACTTACTGTATTGTAAGTCTGTTTGATACCTGCAAAACATAACTCAGGGGGACAAACCTATCAGGTTCCGACAGCACCCGATATCCCTGCAGAAACCAGTGAGTGGATGGCAAAGTTATCAGAGTTATTAGCCTGGTTCCAATACAGTTTGTGAATTCTTTGGTTAAATGTCCATTTCAGGAGAGTTGCTGTTTTACATCCGGGGGATGAATTCATTTCAAGGTTTTCTACTTGTGGTAACTTTACAGTGAAACCTCAGCTGTGCTAATTCATTGATCAGCATTAGATCTTCAGGCTATTTTAATTCTCCAGATCTACTTTTACTCCCGGATATATCAGGCTGAGATTCATTTTTATTTATTGAGTTACAGTGGGCAGTTTATTGAAACAACCATCTACCTTCAGCTCCCATCGTTGCATTGAATCATAGTGAGTTAACAAATGACATTATTCGAGGCTACATTCCTGATGATTGGATCACAACGAGTTAACCGTTTACAGTAACACAGCCTCACTCGCCTGACTAGATTATTAACAGTCTTACTGTTTCATTAACCTATATATGCAGGTAGAGACAACAGCCTGAACATTTCACGAGTTCATCTATTTTACTTTAAAACCACAGGGAGAATTGATGCTCATGCTTTACCTAACTTTGCTGATTGATTTGAACTTAGTCATTTATCGTGACCTGTTGATTTTGGGTTTTACATTTTGGAAAGTGTTCACCGATTACCGTATCTTTGTACTGTGAGACAGTCTTTGTAATAAGAGATCAGTTTATTTGCAGTCACTAAGCTGTCACATTCTTCCCCCGATACTTTGTCCTTATGGATTTTATGTAGCTAAGTTCAAAGTCCGAGGTGAAATGTCCTACAGCAGTCTGTTGATGTCACTGAAATCATCACATTGTCAGGCGCTTCCTTTCAGTTGATCAGAACAGCAAAACACACAGTGACTGTTCTGAGGTCCTGCAGACTGTGAGCTGCTTTTCATATATTTCGGTAATGGAAATTCTTTGTTGATTCCAAGTGATCACCTTTTATAAAACACATTCTGTAATGCTAACAAGGAACACATCACATCCCTCCCTGCACAGTTCAACGATGGTGAATGTTTGGAACTTCTGATTACCAGTCAGTGTGTCTTTGTGTTCTGATTCTCCAGACAGTCTCACTGAGTGATCACATTTCCTCAATGATTTGGCAAGTTACCCTCGAAAGCTACACAGTCCTTATATGGAATATGATTGTGCGGCATTTCTGAGAGGTACGATTCAGAAACACATTGCCGCTCTACAGTGGGCTTATACAGCAAAATTGGGCAAGAAAAACAGTGATGTGGTCATGGCAATCGTGGTGGCTGCCCTCGACAGCAAGGCAGCAAGTTACAAAATGTATTTCTAATGAGATCACTTTCCTCATCCCCTCATCACCCCTTTTTGCCAGCCTCTCCAAAGTCATGTTTCTATTGCATGTATTTCTTTCTCTTTACATTCAATTGCAACCTCACTTCTTCTATAACATTCTATGACATTTCCTTCTGTAAAAAGGCAAAATCCTGCGGATGCGGGGAAGCTGAGAAATTAACAGCAAGTGCTGAAACTGCCTTGTAGGCAAGGTAGCATTTTTAGAAAGAGGAACAGAGTTAAAATTCCCGGCTGGAGAATTTTCGCCAGAACGATAAAGTGTCCTGTTGCACCAGTATTTAAGTAAGAACAGAGGGTGGGAAAAGGGGAACAGAGGAAAGGAATAAAAGAACTGAAGAGAATAACTGTGATAGGGTGGAAGGCATGAATGATTGAATGGAGAGCGGAATCATTCCCAACCCCCGCTGTCAAAAACAAATAGAGGAGTAGTTATCACGTGCGCTTTTGAAGTTGCTGCTGATTCCGGAAGATTGAGACCGTGGAGCAGGCCCTGGACAGTGAGGTCAGCATGGGAATGGGGCAGGGAATTATAATGACAAGTGACTGGAAGCTAAGCATCACGTTTGCAGTCTTATTGGAAGAGCTCAGCAAAACTGAACATGTGTTTGGTTTCCTCAGTGTAAAGGACAATGATCGTGAATACAACATTTTATTATTTAGAGATACAGCACTGAAAAAAGCCCTCCGGCCCACCGAGTCTGTGCCAACCAACAACCACCCATTTATACTAATCCGACATTAACCCCACATTCCCAACCATTCTCCGACCACCTACCTACACTCGGAGCAATTTACAATGGCCAATTTACCTATCAACCTGCAAGTCTTTGACTGTGGGAGGAAACCAGAGAACCTGGCGGAACCCCACGCAGTCACACTGAGAACTTGCAACCTCCACAAAGGCAGTAGCCAGAACTAAACCCGGGTCGCGGGAGCTGTGAGGCTGCGGTGCCAACCACTGCACCACTGTGCAAGTACAAGTAAATCACTGTTTCACCTGGAAAGAGTGCTTGCAGCCCTGACGGTTGAAAGAGAGGACGTGAAAGGGCAGGTGATTCATCTCCAGTATTTGCATGGGAAGGTGCCATTAGAAGGGGATTGGGTGTTTTTACTGATGGAAGAGTGAGTCAAGATGTGCATTCAGAATGCTGAAAATTCCACCCAGCAAATTATTCCCCCGTCACAATTTTCCCCCTGCAAATTTATCCCCCCCCCCATAAATTTCTTCCCTCCCCCGCAAATTATTTCTACCCCCCGCAAATGTCCTCCTCTCCCAACTCAATGTTTAAAAAAGGCAACATTTCCCCCCCTGGTAAATTCCTGCACTGCGAATCCCCCCCAGGCCTTGAATAGACGCCCCCATCTAATTACCCCTCGTCTACACCCCTATCTGATATCTCTCCTGTGAACAGACTCCCATCTAAATACCCCCAGGAACAGACTCACATCTAAATACCCGTCCTGTGAACAGATCATCCATCTAAATATACTCAGGAACAGACGTCTATCTAAATACCCCCAGGAAAAGACTCACATCTAAATACCCTTCCTGTGAACAGTTCTCCCATCTAATTACCCCCTGAACAGACTCCAACCTAAGTACCCCCAGGAACAGACTCCCATCTAAATACCCCTCCTTTGAACAGACTCCCATCTAAATACCCCTCCTGGGAATAGACTCCGATCTAAGCACTCCCAGGAACAAGCTCCCATCTAAATAACCCCAGGAACAAACTCCCATCAAAAAACCCCTGTGAACAGACTCCCATCTAATGCTCCTCCTGTGAACAGGCCCCCCCATGTAATTAATCCCTACCCTCCCCGTCAAAATTCCCACACCTAAACACCCCATGAACAGACTGGAGAATATGCACTCCCCCTCCCATTTTAAACCTGGAGTATCCTCCCCCTCCAGTTTTAAACCTGGAGAATCCTTCCCCTTGCATTTTTAGCATAACTAATTCCCTGTGTAAATATTGCCCTCTATTTCTTCCCACTGCTCCCACTGTAAATGCCCCCTTTCTAAATACCCTCCCTGTCCTCTAAATGCCCCACTCTACTAATTCCCATCATGTACCATCTCCCCCGTGAGCATCCCCACCCCTCGCCCCCCATGTAACTTCCATCCCAGTCACCAGTCCGCCCCCGTTCACCCCACCCCCCCAACCCCATCCCGTGTAATTGCAACCTCCATCACTTTCCTGGGTGTGGCTCCGTCTCCCGACAATTGATAATTCTCTTTAATTCCTGGTCTGGGTAAGCCACTGGAATTCCATCAACTGGCTCCCAGACCCCCGGCAACTTTAACTCATGTACGGCCAACGGCAGGGCCGGGCATAGAGCAATGACCAACACCCAGAGGCTAACGGCATTCTGAGCCTTTAACGCACAGGAACATCCCAGCCCAGACACATCCCCGTCTGCAAAAAGGCGTTTCACCTGTTCTCCCGTCAGCTTCAGGGAATGAAGCAGAGGAGGACACACACAGACACACACATTGACTGAAACAAGGACAGGAGGAGGCCATTGAGCCCTTTGAGCATGTTCCACCCATGTTAGATCATGGCTGATCAGTCCCTTCCCTCCTTGAGCCACAAGAAGACAGGTAGAGACAGTCCCGGAGCAGGTACACAGAGAGACAAAGAAACTCTGGCTGGACTCGGACTTGGTGCCAATAGTGCAAACCAGGATGGAGGGGAGGAGGGTGTTTGTGAATCGGCTGTCCGTTCAGCATCTCTCCCCTGTTTTTACCTCAATGGGAGCTAAACTAATGGAAAGCAGGATCCCTGTTCACAATCACCCTGTACAACACCAAGGCAGCAAGTTCAAATCCACCACCGAGAAAGGTAAATGGAAAGGGAGATGGAGAATGAGATGCAGGTAGTTAGAAACCAGTGAGAGAGAAACTGAGAACAGAGGAAACAGAGTTACCTTGACAGCTGGAGGTGCAGAGAGTGAACACAGCAACGGTATAGATATTGAGAGACGCAGAGATGGAAAGAAGTGGAGGGGCAGAGATACAATGTAAGATGTGTTAACATAATAACGAGTGGTGCTCCGGGGCAATGGGGGTGGAAATGCAGGGATAATCTTTCAGCAAAGGAGGAGCAAAGATGGAAAGAGTCAGGTATTTGGAAGTGACTGAGTGAAGAAATGGACTGAGAGAGAGACTGATAACGATGCAGAGAGTGGCAGAAAGAGAATGAAAATAAAAACTTGTGAGACTCTAGAGAGGGCCAGAGATGGAAAGTATGTGGAGAGATACAGAGAAAGTGATTTAAAGATGTGAAGAAACAGAGCTAAGGACATGGAGGAAGGTGCAGGGAACAGGTTGCAGCAAGAGATGGAGAGGGAAATCTACGGGATTACATTGACTGTTCTGGAGCAGCGCGTCCCAAACTATTTGCTTCGGAGCGCCCTCCAGCCCATCCCTTGTGGTAAAATAAAATCGCAAACCCCTGAAAAACACAAAACCAAAATACTACGGATGCTGGAATTCTGAAAAAAAACAACGTGCTGGAAATACTGAGCATTTCCAGCACTTGATATTTTTTTCTATCAGCCCTGCAAACACACAGTCTTCTTTTCTATATCTGGAAATGAATTTGACAATGAACATATATATGTATTATTACTTACCTCTCTGGTTAAAGTACTTGTCTGACGATTCCACGTGGCCAGAAGATTTCCCCTCCGCATCATCAAAACTGCAGTTTCCAAAAAGATTCTTCTTGGGAATAAGAGAAATAAAATTGATTCAAAGAAAGCAAAGCATTTTTGAACAGAAATAAAACACAGCAAGAGCACAGGACTCTTTCCCTCACTCACTAACACAAAACAATCTCTCAGTGACACCCCATCTTACAAACACATCCCCTGACACAGAGCTGAAGAATGGGAATTGTGCATGTGTTTACCCTGTCATTTCCTGTTGTCTCTCTCCCTCTCTCTCTCGCTCTCCCTCTATTTCGCTGTGTGTCGTTGTCCATCTGTTTCTGCCTCTCCTCGACCCCTGCTCTCCCCCTCTGATTCTCTACATGCTTCCCTCACTCCCCTGCGCCTCTCTCCATCTTGTTAATCACATTCAGAAAGACAGATGGAGAGACAGGGAAAGAGACAGAGAAATCTACTCTCAGAACCTCACTCTCAATTCAAATGACTGCTGCACATTTCATTTAACGCTCAAATTCATGGCACTTCCCAAATCACCAGCATTATTCGGGAATTATACCGGCTTCACGCTCAGGACTTTACTCCCAGGCCTTCTGGAGAACTTTACACACAATGAACTCACTTCTAAAATTCAGTCACTGTTAAAAGGCAGGGAATTCTGCAGGCAAGCTGTGCACACTAATGTCCCAGCAATGGTGACGCAGCAGTATTCAGTTTAGCAAGGTTTTGATTGTGGGTTCCTTATCTCTCACTCTCTCTCTCTCTCAATCTCTCTCTCTTCCTCCATCTTTCTCTGCCTTCCCTCCCTCACCCACACCCCAGCTGCCTCTCTCTCTCTGTCTCTCTCCATCTTTCTCTGCCTTCCCTTTCTGACCCACACTTCGCCTGTCTCTGCGTTTTACCTGCCACCCACAGCTATTTCTCACTCTCCCTCTTTTTCTCTCCATCTGTTGCAATGTAGGAATTGATGTAGGGAATGTATGCACAGCAGGATCCCACAATGTAATTATAGCGAGATATCCCATCACAGTTCTCAGAAAATGCTGAACTCCACCTTTAAACTTAGAACAAGTCTTTATACAGCTTCACGTTCAGCTCTTGTACTTATTGGCCCTCGGGAGCAGTTGACACTCAATGAATTATTTCTTTAAAGTGGCCATCACTGTTGCAATGTAGGAAACCAGCAGACAATCTTTGCACAGCAAGATCCCACAGGCAGCAATATGATCAGATGCAGATAATCTGTTTTTCGTGATGTACGTTTCGAGATCCCAGAGGGAGGAACATTCCTGCAGTTTGAAAATCTCAAACACCCTTCTCCCTGTCTTTTTTCCCTGCTCTGCCACCCGCCCCCCCTCTCTCGCACCCCCGCACTCCATCCACATTTGTTTCTTCTTCGCTCGATCTGGGATTTAATCTGGATTGAACTGTCCTGAGAAGTATTTCTATCGCCATTTAAAATAACCATACCTCACATTGTGGCACCTATTGATTCATGGTTAAAATAGAGAAAGTGCGGGGGAGAGAAAAGCAGAGGAAGATGGAGAGAAAACACAGAGTAACCCACACTCAGAACCTCAGGAACTGAATTTTAAAGATTCCTCATTGGTGTCATGTATGTAATGCTGCAGGGCGCCTGAAGCACAGCAAGACTCCACAAGCAGCAATGTGAAAATAGCCAGATTTCAGTCCCCAGAAAGGGCAAAACTCCCTCTTTAAACTGGGAACAAGCTGTTGATTTTGTCTCACCATTTCAAATAACGACATTGCTGTGTGTGTTTTTTTATTAATTTATTAAAGGTTTAAATGGAGAAGAGGAGTGTGAAACCGAGACAGAGAAGAGAAAGCATGGGCAAGATAGAGACAAAGGAAAAGAATGCGGAGATGGAGGGATGCGAACCTCAGAACTACTGTAAAATGAATTAAAATGGGCACCAACAAATCTCACAGACAGCACTGGAAAGAGCAAGTGGCAAATGGGAATTCCTCCTGGGGCTGTTCCTTCAACCCCAGGCTTTCAACCTATCTAAAACTCCAGGGCCCCAATTGAGCAGGAACTGGTTAACCCAGGGCCCCAGAGAGGAAATTAAACCTCGGTCTAATAAACAGACACAACTCACTTGGTCCCATTGAGTGCAGCCTGTGGACAAGGCCTCAGTCTGTCCCCTCTGGAGGAAGTTCCTGTCCAATGATTTCTCGTCGCAAACTTACCCGATCTTCATGATGCAGTTTTCAGAATGAAAATTCCTTAGAGCAAAAGGGACAGAGAGCAAATTGATTAAAAGTCATTGTAAAACAACATCGCACAACAAGAGCCCATGAATTACCCTCGGTGACACAGAGACTCTCTCAGCTACACCCAAACACTGAAAAGCGGGATTAGACTGGATAGATCCAGCACAAGGATGATGAGTCGAATGGCCTCCTTCTATTCTGCGAATATTTGCACTTTCCTTTGTTTCCAAACCATTTTCCTGAAGCCAGATAGTACCCCTTGAAAATTGCGGAGAGAAGACAGTTCTCGAAACCACGGGAATGAGTGGGAGCTTATGTTGGCCAGCGTGTGCAGCAATCGAGCAAGCTCTGCGTTCATTTTTTTCTCTGATTGTTCCCCGATGCAATACTATACCATGTGATAAATGCTTTCATTTGGCTTGGCATGAAAGGTATTCAGACAATATAAAACACGAGGACGCCTACTGTGATGAACATATGCAGGCTGATCGCCGGTACTGTGGAGAGGAACGTTATCTAACGGACAATGAAACATTCAGAATGTCCTGAATCCTAACTCGCACCAAGTCCTATTCACCTGTCACTTCTTGTGCTTGATGATTCACATTTGCTGCTAGTCCAGCAACTCTGGTATTAAAAAAATCCTCTTCCTTCAAATCCCTCCCTGGCCCTCACTCCTTTCCCTATCTCTGTGACCTGCTTCAGCAACTACAACCCTCCCTATTTCTGTAACAGCCTCCAGTCCCACACTGCTCACTATCTCTGTAACGTTCTGCAGAATCTACAGCCCTCCTTATCTCTGTAACTTCACCTAGTCCTATAAGCATCCCTGTCTCTGAAACCTCGGCCAGAAGTAAACTCAGCCTATCTCTGCAGTCCAATCCAGCCCTGTCTCTGTAGACTTTCATGCAGCCCTACAATTCCTTCAAGATCTCTGTGACCATCTAGTTAAGACCATTTTCGTCCCTGATTTACATCGCTCCACAATTGGCGGTCGTGTCTTCAGTTGCTGACGCCCTGAGCTCTGGAATTCCTATCTTAAGCTTCCCCGCCAACATACCCTGCAATACTTTTCAAATGTCTGCATCGTTTATTTATTTATTTATTAATTTATTTTGCCCTAATGCGGCCATTAAAACGGTTGACTCCTTTTGAAGGCTGGAGGATGCTCCAGAGATAGGGATGTTTTTTGTGGCCAGACAGGTTACAGAGACAGGGAGGGTTGAGTGGCTGCAGGAGTTTACACAGATAGGGAGGTTCTCAGGGGCTGGAGGATTATGCATAGCTGGGAAGGCGTTGGAAGAGTTTACAGAGATTCAGAGAGCTGCAGGGTTTTTTTTTTTTTTTTTTTTTTTTAGAGATACAGCACTGAAACAGGCCCTTCGGCCCACCGAGTCTGTGCCGACCATCAACCACCCATTTATACTAATCCTACACTAATCCCATATTCCTACCACATCCCCACCTGTCCCTATATATTTCCCTACCACCTACCTATACTAGGGGCAATTTGTAATGGCCAATTAACCTATCAACCTGCAAGTCTTTGGCGTGTGGGAGGAAACCGGAGCACCCGGAGGAAACCCACGCAGACACAGGGAGAACTTGCAAACTCCGCACAGGCAGTACCCAGAATCGAACCCGAGTCCCTGGAGCTGTGAGGCTGCGGTGCTAACCACTGCGCCACTGTGCCGCCCCAGGGTCTGGTGGAGGTTATCGGGTTATGACGGTTATAGGTCTTGGAGTAGGTAGAGATTCATGAGGGTTTAGGGGCTGGTGGAGCCTACAGAGATAGGGAGGTTTGTAGGGGCTGGAGGAGTTTTCAGAAGTAGTGAGGGTTGTCGGGGCTACTGGAGATTACAGGGATAGTAAGGTTTGTGGAAACTTGAGGAGGTTACAGATACGGGGAAGCCTTGTAGGGATTAAAGGATGTTCCAGCAATAGGGAGGTTTGTATTATCTAGAGGATGTTACCAAGACAGGGATCAGCTGTAGGGACTGGAGGAGGTCAGAGACATAGTCAGGGTTAGCGGTTTCAGACGTTATTGAAGCGATAGGGAGGTTTACCGAGGCTGTTTCATCTGACAGAGGTAGGATTATTTTTTCAGGGCTGATGAGATTACAGAAATCGAGATGGATGTAGCGTCTGGAGGAGGTTACAGAGAAAGGGAGGGCTTTAGGGGGCTGGAGGATCTTACAGAAATTGGTAGGATTGGAGGGGTTTCAGGAATTTGCAGAGATATGGAGAGTGTAGGGGCTGGAGTAGTTTTCAGAGATATTGAGAGTTGTCGGATCTGGAGGGAATTCCAGAGCTCAGGGCCTCAGCAAATTACAGAGATAGGTAGCGTTTCAGGGTTGGAGGATATTACAGACATAGGGAGCACTGTGGAAGTGGAAGAGATTACTGCGATAGGGAGAGTTGTAGTAGTGGAGGAGATTGCAGGCATAGGGAGGGTTGTTGGAGTGAATTGATTTACAGAGGTAGGAAGGGCTGCAGCGTAGGTTTTGATTAAAGATTTTCAGATATAAAAGGAATTGATAAGAATTGTGTGGACATTAGCCTTTTCCTGCTGGTGTTAGATTCAAGGGCAAACCTTTAAAGCAGAAGGCAGGCCATTGATGGTGGAAGACAGGAAACAGTGCATCGCATTGAGAATATTGCTTGAGTGGAACTCTCTCCCATGAAATAAAATCAGGAAATGCTGGAGCCTAATAAATAATTTTAAACCTGTGGTAGGTAGATTTTTCCCCACCAAGTGGATTGAGGAATATGAACTCTCAGGTGGATTATGGAGTTCAGATTCAGATCTGCCATGATGTGACTGAGTGGCACTTCATACTTGAGGGCTGAACGGCCTCCAGCTAATTATACGTATATCAGTAGCAAGAACATTAAACTGAGCTGATTAGATCCCGTTATTACGTGCAAGGAATGATGAACAATCATTTTTTTGTAAGTACTTGCAGCCTCACAGTAGATTTTTCTGCTACCTACGATTATTGCATTAACGCCAACATCCTCTCCTCCTCATTTCCCCTCATTCTCTTCTCAGCAGCAGTTTTTTCCACGAGAAGTCAGTTCCTACTGCCACAAGACTCACTCTGGATTGTGTGTGTGGGTGTGGGGGGGGGGGAGGGTAGGGTGGGGGTGCGTGCATGTGTATTTATGTGTGTGTGGTTGTGTGTGTGTCTTTGTGAGTGTTTGTGTGTGTGAATGTGAGTGTGCTTTGATTTTATTCTTTAATGGGCTGAGGCGTGCCTAGCTAGACCAGCATTTACTGCCGGTGTCTAACTGCTCGTGAGAATGACATGGTGAGTTTTAATTAGTATGTGTGTGTGTGTGTGTTTGAGATGGTGTTTATGAATGTGACTGCGCGTTTGTACTTGTGTGTATGTCACATTGAGCGGGGTTTGAGGTAAATGTGTAACCCATGTGGCTCCAAAAATATTATTAGTTTTAAAACTTTCAGTTTTCTGTCATTCATTGGGAATGGTCAGTATTTTATTCTGGCCCATTTGAAGTTCACTTGTTGCCTTTTTTTTGTCTTTGCCTCTCACAAAGATGGCGGCCGCTGATGGACAACAAGACAGGCTACGGCCGTTATTGTTGGCAAAGCGAATCCGGGAAGAGACAGGGTTGAGCCAAAGTTATCCGTCTTCTCCAACAGCGCCAGGAGGAATTTGTGGCTTTCTAGCTGCAGCAAGCAGATTGTTTTATTTGATTAAAATAGTTATGAAAGAAAATATGTTACATTTCTTTCTGGCAATTCCTCAGACTCCCTCATCCAAGTGGCCCAGTTTACACCTGAGAAAAAAAAGACAGTTTGTTGGCAGGTTATTCTACCATGGAGAGCTGTACAACTGAGCCAGATCCTGGAACTCACTCAAAGGTAGCATCTGTGGGAGCTCCATTGCCGGGGGAAGAGCAGCAAGTTGAAGCCAGAAGGCTGGGCATTATCTTCTCAAGGGGCAATTAAGGATCGGTAATTAATGCCATAGTTGCAAATGGGAAGCACATGCTGTGAATCAATCTACACAGAAAATATTTTGAAAACAGCTTTATTCTTTCATGGAGTGGCGAATGACACTGCAGTATGTACTTATGATCTGAGAGTAAGTAAGTGTGGTTTATGAATGGGTTAATGTGCGATCTCAATCTAATAGTGCCACTGAATGTGAGCGGGAGGGTGAATAATGTCCATATTCTCCATTGTCTCAGCTCATCTACGGTGGAAACCATCAGCCATGACTTTGTTATCTAAAACTTGATAAATCAAATACTCTCCTTACTGGCCTCCCTATTTTCACTCTCCATAAAGTTCAGTATATCCAACTCCCTGCTGTCCCATCTCTTAACTAGGATTAGGTCCCGTTCACCCACATCCTTCGTGTTTGCTGACCGACATTCGACCCTGGTACAACAACATGATTTTTAAAAAAAGAAATATTCATCCTTGTGTTCAGATCCTTCCATGACCTCATCCCCATCTCTGTAACCTCCTCAGGCTCTTCACCCCTCCCTATTTCTGTATCCTGCACATGCCCCAGCAATACTCCCCAACTGTAGCACCTCCTGCAACCCCTATTACAGTCGCTATTGCTGAAACCTCGTCCAGCCCTGCAACCCGCCCTATCCTTTTCAGAAAGGAACATGGGAAATACGATGTACTGATCCTTAACAGTATGACCTCAGTGATAATGACCAGTAGATCTGCCGTTGCCATAGCCACCAGGTGACGAGTTGTGCAGGGGGAGAGGCCGCATTTTCCCTGAGCCAGGATAACAATCGCGAGTAAATTAACTGGAAGGGAGAAAAGGGAATAATGACTGGAAATTAAGGATCAACATTTTACCGACAGTAAGGGCAGGTTTTTATCACTTCAAATAGGTGAGTTGCTGATGCGTCAGAGGTTAAAATTTTAAAAATCCCACAACCCACCTCTGACCCGTCCATTTCTGGTTTTAATGGAGCTGTGACAGGGGATGGGCAGACCCACGTTCCAAGGAGGCAGGTTAGCAATTGGAATATTTTACTGATGCTGGAAATTTCTGATTTTATGTGTTTGACAGGTTTAACTCTGGCCGGCCCGCTTTCCCTGTTATCATAGGGAACATTTGCATGTCATGTAAAAATAAAGCAAGGTTTGGCCATTCTAACCATCCCCCACCAGAACTGGACCCCGAACGGCGAGATTAGACCGCACTCCCGGAATTAGACCCGCACTTGCAGGATCAGAATTCCCTCCAGGATTGGACCCCTCTTCCTTGATCAGACCAGTCGTCGTCTCTTGGATAACATACTCTCCAGGACCCATCCTGCCCTGGCCTGAGATCACACTTCAGGATACGAGTCCCATCCCCTGCTTTCAGGATTGGGAACCCAGTGATCGGACATTTCAAGACACTCTCTCGCTCTCGTGTTAGCCTTTGGAGACCCCAATGTCAGGGAGCTCTTCCCATACCCCGGGGTCAGTATTTGGACAGCACTGATCCTAAGATCTGGTCGAAACTTCTTCCTACCCAATTGGAAGCAAAGCCTGTTAGTGTGACATCAGGCGGGGTACCTGTCAAGGATTAAAAAGTTAGTGCGTGCAGTTAAAACTCAGGAACACCTATCCCCACGTATGTCATTCATTCTTTAATATCTATACCAAAGTAAAAACAAAATATTGACACTGCTGTAAATCTGATTGAAAATAGGACAATGTTGAAGTGGAAAATGTGTTGTCATGCCACTAAGCTAGTAATCAAGAGGACCAAGTAAATGCCCCGGGGTCACGGATTCAAATCCCACCTTGGCAGTTGGTGGAATTTAGATTCAATATAATTAATAAAGTCAGCAAGTCAACAAAAGGCAGGAATTGAAAGTTAGTCTCAGTAATGGTGGTACTCGCATTTATATTGTCAAAACTTATCTGCTTCACTAATATCCTGTAGGGAAGGAAATCTGATATCCTTACTTGGCCTGGACTACCTTTAACTCCAGTCCAAGCACAATGTGGTTGACTCTTAGCTGCCCTCTGAACTGGTCTGGCAAATAACTCAGTTGTCGAGGGAAATAAGGGATAGCTAGCCAATACTGGCCTTACCAGCAGCACACACATCCCGTGGCAGAATTAAAGAAAACACTCAGCAGGGCAGACACCATCTGTGGATACAGCAAGGGTGTTAACGATTCAATCTGATTGGTTTTCTCCAGTACTGGGCGATATTAAAGATTAACAGTTTTAAAGCAATGATAGAGTCTGTGAAAAGTCTGGTATGGGGGGAACTAACAATGGGGAAGATCTGTGATCAGTTGCAGGGCAGGAATGATACAAAGACAAAAAAATATGGCGAATGGGACAAAGAAACAGGAGAGGATTAAAAAGTGGGTTGTTTAAATGGCTACAGCAGATTACAGAAGGAGGGTGGAACCTGGAAAATCTGGCAAAGACGAGCCTGGAAAAGTGACTCAGAATGGTGAGTAAACCCACCAGCTGTGTATGAATTGGGAAACCCTGCACCACATCCACTCTGACTGACTCTGGTGTAACCATCCCCCAGTAACAGCACAGGCTGTCCGAGAAAGTGGAAGCAATGTTTATTATCTGAATATTTTAATCTAAGTGTTGAACCCGAGATGCAATAAAACACCTATTCGAAATTGAGCTGCAATGAAAGAGGATAGGGGGTCAGCGGTTGAGAGGTCAGAGTGGAGTAGGATGTAAAATTAAAATGATAAGTGACTGGAAGCTCAGGGTTACATTTTGCAGACTGAATGGACGAGTCATGCAATGCAATCACCCAATCTGCATTTGCTCCTGTCCCAATGTCCAGCAGATTTCACCATGCGTACTGAATACGATTACTAAATGGAAAATAGTACAGCAAATTGTTTCTCTGGGAAGGATTGTTTGGGGCCCTGGATACCTCTCCTGCCCTTGCATGGAAATGTGACAGGGAAAATTACCTGACATTGTGGGTAATAGAGGAGTGGACCAGGGTGCAGGGAACAGGGTGGCAGAAAAGGAGCCAAATATATGTTTAGTGCTGGACTTAACCGGATATGGTGGAAATGTTGGAGGATGGTGTGTTCATTGTGGAGGCGAGTGGGGTGGAAAGTGTGGACAGGGGGAACATTATGATGGTTTTTGCTGAGAGGGGAATGGGTGAAGGCAGTAACACGGAAAATACGATAGACATGATGTAAGGTCTTGTTAACCACAGTGGCGTAATCTTTGGATGACGGATAATGACGACATTTCTGAAGCACTGGTGTGAAGGGGCGCATCATCGGAACAGATGGAATAGAGATGGAGAAACTGGGAGAATGGCACGGAATCTTTCTAGGAAGTGGGGTGGATGAAAGATAATCAAGGTAGTTGTGGGAGTTGTCGGGATTAAAGTAGATAATCGTGTATAGCCAACCCATGAAATAGAGGCAGTATGGTCAAAGAAGGCAAGGGAAGTGTCAGAGATGGCCATGAGAAGCCCAAGGACGGATTATATTGAGAGAAAAAGTTGATGAAATTATCCAGTTCAAGGCAAAATAAGTAAAAAGCAGCAGCACAGTCAGCAAACTATCGGGAAAAAATGTAAAGGAAGGGAACAAAGAATGGTCCCCGTATTCTAAGCAAATGAAGCACTGCTTATCCCATACAGTCTTCCAGAGATATTGTTTGAGTGTGTAATATCCCATTGTTTACACCCGAGGTCCATATACAGGGAGCAGGGACAGGAATGGATGTTGCGGGTTCCGGGATTTAGATGTTTCACTAAGAACAGAGAAGATGGTAAGAGAGGGAGGGATGTGGCATTGTTAATCAAGGAAAGTATTACAGCGGCAGAAAGGACGTTTGAGGACTCGTCTACTGAGGTAGTCTGGACCGAGATTAGAAACAGGAGAGGAGAGGTCACCCTGTTGGGAGTTTTCTATAGACCTCCAAATAATTCCAGAGATCTAGAGGAAAGGATAGCAAAGATGATTCTTGACAGGAATGAAAGTAACAGGGTAGTGGTTATGGGGGACTTTAACTTTCCAAATATTGACTGGAAATACTATAGTTCGAGTACTTCAGATGGGTCTGTTTTTATCCAGTGTGTGCAGGAGGGTTTTCTGACACAGCATGTAGACAGGCCAAACAGGGGCGATGCCACATTGGATTTGGATCGGGATAATGAACACGGCCAGGTGTTAGATTTAGAAGTTGGTGAGCACTTTGGTGATAGTGATCACAATTCGGTTAGGTTTACCTTAGCGATGGGCAGGGACAGGCATATACCGCAGGGCAAGAATTATTGCTGGGGGAAAGGAACTTATGATAAGATTAGGCAAGATTTAGGATGCGTAGGATGGGGAAGGAAACTGCAGGGGATGGGCACAATCGAAATGTGGAGCTTATTCAAGGAGCAGCTACTGCGTGTCCTTGATAAGTATGTACCTGTCAGGCAGGGAGGAAGTTGTCGAGCGAGGGAGCCGTGGCTTACTAAAGAAGTTGAAGCGCTTGTCAAGTGGAAGAAGAAGGCTTATGTTAGGATGAGACGTGAAGGCTGAGTTAGGGCGCTTGAGAGTTACAAGCTAGCCAGGAAGGATCTAAAGGGAGAGATAAGAAGAGCAAGGAGAGGACACGAGAAGTCATTGGCGGATAGGATCAAAGAGAACCCTAAGGCTTTCTATCGGTATATCAGGAATAAAAGAATGACGAGTGATAGGTTAGGGCCAGTCAAGGATAGTAGTGGGAAGTTGTGTGTGGAATCGGAGGAGATAGGGGAAGTGTTAAATTAATATTTTTCGTCAGTATTTACAGTGGAGAAAGAAAATGTTGCCGACGAGAATACTGAGATACAGACTACTAGGCTAGTTGGGATTGAGGTTCACAAGGAGGAGGTGTTAGCAATTTTGGAAAGTATGAAAATAGATAAGTCCCCTGGGCCAGATGGGATTTATCCTAGGATTCTCTGGGAAGCCAGGGAGGAGTTTGCAGAGCCTTTGTCCTTGATTTTTATGTCGTCATTGTCGACAGGAATAGTGCCGGAAGACTGGAGGATAGCAAATGTTGTCCCCTTGTTCAAGAAGGGGAGTAGAGACAGCCCTGGTAATTATAGACCTGTGAGCCTTACTTCGGTTGTGGGTAAAATGTTGGAAAAGGTTATAAGAAATAAGATTTATAATCATCTTGAAAAGAATAAGTTCATTAGCGATAGTCAGCACGGTTTTGTGAAGGGTAGGTCGTGCCTCACAAACCTTATTGAGTTTTTTGACAAGGTGACCAAACAGGTGGATGAGGGTAAAGCCGTGGAAGTGGTCTATATGGATTTCAGTAAGGCGTTTGATAAGGTTCCCCACGGTAGGCTATTGCAGAAAATACAGAAGTATGGGATTGAAGGTGAATTAGTGCTTTGGATCAGAAATTGGCTAGCTGAAAGAAGACAGAGGGTGGTGGTTGATGGTAAATGTTCATCCTGGAATATAGTTTCTAGTGGTGTACCGCAAGGATCTGTTTTGGGGCCACTGCTGTTTGTCATTTTTATAAATGACCTGGATGAGGGTGTGGAAGGGTGGGTTAGTAAATTTGCGGATGACACGAAGGTCGGTGGAGTTGTGGATAGTGCCGAAGGATGTTGTAGGTTGCAGAGGGACATAGATAGGCTGCAGAGCTGGGCTGAGAGATGGCAAATGGAGTTTAATGCGGAAAAGTGTGAGGTGATTCACTTCGGAAGGAGTAACAGGATTGCAGAATACTGGGCTAATGGGAAGATTCTTGGTAGTGTAGATGAGCAGAGAGATCTTAGTGTCCAGGTACATAAATCCCTGAAAGTTGCCACCCAGGTTAATAGAGCTGTTAAGAAGGCATATGGTGTGTTCGCTTTTATTAGTAGGGGGGTCCAGTTTAGGAGCCACGAGGTCGTGCTGCAGCTGTACAGAACTCTGGTGCAGCCGCACCTGGAGTATTGCGTGCAGTTCTGGTCACCGCATTATAGGAAGGATGTGGAAGCTTTGTAATAGGTGCAGAGGAGATTTACGAGGATGTTGCCTGGTATGGAGGAGGGAAGGTCTTACGAGGAAAGGCTGAGGGACTTGAGGTTGTTTTCGTTAGAGAGAAGGAGGAGGAGAGGTGACTTAATAGAGACATATAAGATAATCAGAGGGTTAGATAGGGTGGATAGTGAGAGTCTTTTTCCTCAGATGGTGATGGCAAACACGAGGGGACATAGCTTTAAGTTGAGGGGTGATAGATATCGGACAGATGTCAGAGGTAGTTTATTTACTCAGAGAGTAGTAGGGGCGTGGAACGCCCTGTCTGCAACAGTGGTAGACTCGCCAACTTTAAGGGCATTTAAGTGGTCATTGGATAGACATATGGATGAAAATGGAATAGTGTAGGTCAGATGGTATCACAGGTCGGCGCAACATCGAGGGCTGAAGGGCCTGTACTGCGCTGTAATGTTCTATGTTCTATATACCTATAATTTACAACAGGTTCCTGCGCAGGGGTCAGGATCACAAAACGGGGTTGGGTTTAATTCCCAGGCCAGAGTCACTGCCAAAGAATGGAATTCCAGTGGAAATGGTGAGAGAATGACACAAAACCAATCAGGAAATTAGGTTGGAATCAGACTCATTTTGCTGGAACCTGTTCTCCTCCCGAAGTCGTGATTTGTAGTGCAAGCTTGGAGAATCAAGGCAGAATCATTTCCCACAGAACCTGACACCAGGATTGCAGGTTCTGATTCTCCTGGGAGCTGGATAGGCCAAATGATACCTTCACACCCAGAGGCCAACTGAGGCCCTCGAGTGGCATATTAATGGGTCTACAGCTTCACAGGACTGGAACTAATATCCTCATAGGGAGATTGGACAGTGCTGCTGGAGAGGGTTTGAACAATCTTGTCAGTGGGATGGGAACCGAGGTATGGCTCAAATTGGAAGGATGCAGAGCTTAAAACAGGAGGTATAAAAGTAGACAGCAGCATTAGAATGTAGGCGAAATAAAGGCAAGCCTCAACTAGGTTTAGAATGCAGAATAATATTAAGAAGACAAGGTTAAGAGCACTGTACCTGAATGCATGGAGCATTCGAAACAAGGTAGGTTATTTAAAGGCACAGATAGAGGTTAATGGGTATGATCTCATTGTCATGACAGAAACTTGACAGTAGCGTGACAAAGACTGGGAACTGAAGATTCAAAGAGATTCAACATTTAGAAAGGAAAGGAAGGCAGGAAAAGAAGGTGGTTTAGCGCTTATAATAAGGGATGGGATTAAAGCAAAAGTACGGGATGATCTCAGATTGTAAGAAAAAAATGTGTTGTTTGGGTGGAGCTACGAAACAGCAAGTGGCAGCAAACATTGGCAGGAGTTGCTGATAGGCCAACAAGCAGTAGTGACAGAGTGGGGCAATGTATTAATCAGGAGATTAGAAACATGTAGCATGTGTAATAGAGTGATTATGGGTGTTTTCAATCTGCAGATAGACAGGGTAAATCTAATGAACACTAATGCTGTGGAGGACGAGACGTTGGAGTGTGAGGAATGGTTTTCTAGAGCAATATGTTGAGGAACAGACTGGAGAACAGGTTATTATAGATCAGTATTAGGTAACGAGAAAGGGCTAATTAATCATCTTGTTGGTAAAGATGCTTCCGGGATGAGTGACCATATATGATAGAATTTTACGTTATGTTTGAAAGTGAAGTAGTTCAACCTGAAGCCAGGGTGTTAATTTTGAACAAAGGAAATTATGAAGGTATGATTTACTATATAAACATCACTTTGTTTTAATCAACCGTCATTTTACTTTGTTTTGAAATAATTAGATTTGTTTTTTTCTCTATATTTTGTCTGACAGTGTGTGTTTTCTGTTTAATTAAAATTCCAAACAGAATTGATTTCGGACCATTTGTCTGTCGATGCAAATACTGAGATATATTACTCCACATGCAATTACCAACACTGTTACAGAGATTAAAAGCATTGTTTATTAATGAAGAGTTTATGCAAAGGTCCTTTTGTAACCGCCTCACATTTTCATCTCCTATTAAAGAAGGTTTAGAATACATCGGGTGACCAATAACAAATCTGTCTCTTTAATCTGCATTTCTTGTAACTGCTTCCGCCACTGCCACATAGTTAATGTGGACAAATTGCTGCAGTATATAAAGTATGTGTTGATGTACAATGGAAATAACGCAAAATAATAATAACACATTTATTCAATGTTTTAGCTGGAATTTGTGCCTTTGTCAATATTAATGCCTATATTGTATTTCAAGTACTAAATATGCACCAATTCCTCGATGCAATATATTGTTGTTTTACTCTGCCACACTATCCCTGTGGATTCCAGAGTATGTTGTGAGAGCAGGAGAATCTGATCAGAAATTAAAGTGTTTTTTCACTTTAATTCTTAATATTTTAGTTATTCATCAGCAGAGCATAATCTTTACTCAGTCGGGAGAACGACATGGAGAGCGGACCTGTGTGAGAAGGGCAGCGGCGGTGGGAGATAAAAAGCGGCGGCAGAGAATCCCTTCTACCTCTCTCCGCCTGTCAGAGCCGAGGTGTGACATCTCAGGAAAACAGGTAGGTGATTGGTGGGTATCTTGACGGTGTCTCTTTTGATTAGTCAAGTGGTTTAAATCCAGAAATTATTACAGCTGAAGAGTACAGGTAAGAAATTCACTTTTATAATATTTAACATCCAAATTAATTAATTAAATAGAATAGAAATGGCTGGGAAGGCAATGTGTTGCTGTTGCAGCTGTAGTATGTGGGAGTTGGTGGACGCTGGTGCGATCCACGGTGACCACATCTTCAGCAAGTCTTAGCTGCTCGAGGTACTTCCGACTCAGATTTGATGAGCTGGAGTCCGAGCTGCGGTCTGTGCGACCCATCAGGGAGGGGAAGAGTTACCTGGACACAGTATTTCAGGAGACAGTCACACTCTTAGATTAATTAAATCAAACTTGGACCATGGTCAGGGACATGAGGGTGTGACTGCGATTGAGGTAGGTATGCTAATCCCGAGTTTAGCTTTGGAGGAGACGTTGCCAGTCCCCTGTTTCAATAGGTAAGAGGTTCTTGTTCCCAGTGTGGACGAGGGCGCAGACTGCAGGGAGGATGAATGAACTGAGCACATCACAGTTGTTCAGAGCGCCATTCAAGTGAGGGGTGAGAAGAGAAATATAGTGGTAATAGGCGATAGCATTGTTAGGGTAATAGATATGGTTCTCTGCAGCAAAGACAATGAGTCCTGAAGGCGGTGTTGTCTACCTGGTTCCAATGTTAAGGACATCTCTTCTGGGCTAGAGAGGAACTTAGAGTCGGAGGGGAAGGATCCAGTTGTTGTAATCCATTTAGGTACCGACGACATATGTAGGCCTAGGAAAGAGGTTCTGCTAATGAACTATGTGCATCTCGGGGCTAAATTAAGAAACAGAACCACAAAGGTAATAATACCCGGATTACTACCTGAGCCACATGCACATTGGTATTATGAAAATAAGATTAGAGAGGTAAACACGTGGCTCCAAGATGACTGTGGGAGAAATAGGTTCTGATTCATGTGACAATGGCACCAGTACTGGGTAAGGTGAGAGGTGTTCCGTTAGGATAGGCTCAATTTGAACCAATCTGGGACCAGTGTCCTGGCGAATCGTATAACTCGGATTGTAGATCGGACTTTAAAATTATTAGTTGGGGGGCGGAGTGGGGGTGGAGGTGTAGGGCGGGGAGGGTAGTGGTCGGGTTCAATTGAAGGGAAGTTTAAATAAGTCAAGGAAGAAGCGAGAGAGAAGAGCTGCAGGGTCATGAGGAAGCGATAAGTAATCAAAGTGTGACAGGAAGGGACAGAAAATATAAGCTGAAGCGTTAAGCTAAAATTAGAACCAGGATGAATAATAATGGTAAAAAGTCAAAGCTTAAGGCTTTTTATCTCAATGCAAACAGCATTTATATAAAGATAGATGATTTGATGGCACATATAGAAATAAATGAATATGACTTGATAGCTATTATAGAGACGTGGTTGTAGGGTGACCAAGACTAGGAGCTCAATATTCAAGAGTATTTGACGTTCTGGAAAAATCGGCAAAATGGAAAAGGAGGTGGAGTAGCTTTGTTAAAAAAAGAAGCTAATAGTACGGTGGTGAGCAGTGATATGGATGCAATTTTGGGTGGAAATAAGGACTAGCAAGGGTAAGACGTCACGCGTGGGGGGTCGTCTGTAGGCCCCTGAAGAGATGCCTCACTGGAGGACAAATTTTAAATCGGACACAATGGAGGCGTGTAAGAAGGGCGCTGCAATTGTCATGGGTGATTTTAATCTGCAGACTGACTGGACAAATCAGATTGGCAGAGGTAAGATGGAGGACGAATTTATAGAGTGCATCAGGGATTGCTACTGAGAGCAATACGTTGCAGAACTTACCTGGGAATAGGCTATTTAAATCTAATAATGTGTAATGAGGTAGCATTAATAAGAGATATCATAGTTAAGAATCTTCCGGGGGGAATGAGCACAACATGGAAGAATCTCAAAATCAGTTTGAGAGAGAGCAACTCGGGTTTCAAACTAGTGACCTCAACTTAAACAAAGACAATTATGGAGGTATGAAGAAAGAGTTGTCTCAAGAGGGCTGGAAAAAAAAAAGACTAAGGGGAAGGTCAGTGGATGTGCAGTGGCAGACATTTAAACAGATATTTCATAATGCTCAGCATAAAAAAATATCCAGGTCAAAAAGAAGGACTTGATGAGAAGGATGAATGGTCAACAAAGGCGGTCAAGGAGAGCAGCCAATCAAAAACGAAGGCATACAAAGCAGCAAAAACTAATGATAGGCCGGAGGATTTGGAATATTTTAGCAACAAGCAGTGGATGACTAAGAATCTGATAAAGAAGCAGAAAATCCATTATGAAAACAAATTGGCAGGAAATATAAAAACAAACAGCAAGAGCTTCCACGGTTATATAAAAAGAAAGAGAGTAGCTAAAGTGTGTGTGGGACCCTTGGAGGATGCGACTGGAGAGTTGATAACAGAGAACAGGGAAATGGCAGATAATTTAAACCAATATTTTGCATCGGTCTTCACGTTGGAGGACACTATAAGAATCCCACAGATATCGGATAAGCAAGGAGCTAATGGGAAGAAAGAATCACAAGGGCCCAGAGATGGAGAATCGCAGAAAAACAATTATTTTACTCTTCAGTAGACCTGGCAGTTTTACAATGCTTTGAATCACACTGGTTGTGTTTATCATTTACAGCCGAATTGCAGATATTCAGTACTTTTCCTCCAACATTGACCCTCACTTTATCACAAATAAAACATCAATGATGCTGCAGGTTCTCAGTTCCTGAACCAACACATGTATTTACGCAGCAACCCAGATTAAATTCAGACAGGGGCTGAAGAACGCAGTGAATTACTTTCTCAATCTCATTGTTAAATTAGTGAAATCATAGAAAGAGCTGAAGGTTTCGAAGATTGGAACTAAATCCCATTCATATTCCATTCCCTACCCTCCACACATGACCAAAAGCATATTTTATATTCACAGCAATGAGCCCTGAAATGATTTAAATATGATTCTGAGATTATATTTTATCAATAAACTGACATATTTAGGTGGGACTTCACACAAAGGCATCACTGAAAATCTCAGCTGGATTCAACCAAAGCCAGCCTGGACGCAGAGCAAAATGGACATAGCGACAAATCACAGTGATTGTGAGATGATGAAAGGAACAGAAGTTGCAGTGAGACAGGGACACCAGTAGATGGAGATGGTGAGAGTGGGGCAGAAACTGCAGTGAGGCAGGTACTCCAGCAGACGTGGATGGTGAGAAAGACAGTCAGTGCACTGAGGCAGGGTCGCCAGCGGATGGAGATGCTGAGCAATTGCTGATGGGAAATTCTGTGTTCATGAGTTTGGAAGTTTCCACTTGTTTGAGGTATTTACTTCATTTAAACCTGAGATGCTGAATAAAAGAATTGCAATACAATTTACGTTAAATGGCTATTTTCCCACTATGTATTCACTTGTAACATTAAACTGGCTGATGTTTGTAAAATTATTTTGATTGATTAAAGGTAATGTATAAATAAAGCAACATCATTAAATAAAACTCATGCAATCATTCACACATAAACACTCTCTAAATAGGTTGTGTTGAGTTCTTCATCGCTAAAGTTATGCCATCGATCTCTCTCACCTATCTTTCCATGCTGGTATCTTTTCTACTATATCTAAGAGTAATTGAAGTTTTTATCCTGTTGGCTTTTGAAAGTTAATATTGAATCTGCTTTGAGAAACCCATCAGATAGTGAATTCCAGAACATAACAACGCCCTGCCTATTAGTTTCTCCCCTCTGTTGTGTAAACAGTTTTTCCTCATCTCTCCAAACAGAGTGAAACATTTTAAATACAGTTGATTTCTCCAGGACAGCAGCTGCAGAGGAGCTGGAACCTCCTGAATTTGGACAAGCGATGAACAAAAATCCCTCTGAATCCCCCAGGAGAGCTGAGGAAAGAAACAGTCAGGAAACAAATGGAAACTAGTGACACTTTCTTGCAGCAGTAAAAACTCTTTGCCCCAATGTGAAGGTCGTTATCGCTGAGCTTAAAAAGTGAGGAGAAAAGTGGAAGATTGTGAATAAAATTTGTGTTAAATGTCCATTTTCCAGCTTGATAAACCCTTGTAACATTAAAGTGGTAAATGAGAAGGAAGTTTTTCTTTTCCAATGATTACAGGCTAATGTTTAAATTCAGAGACCCGATAAGCAAGACCAGAGCGGCGTCAGCGAGAGCGGCAACAGGGGCGAGGACACGGGGATAAAAAAAAAGAAACAGTGGCTCTGTACTGTGGACCTGCTTGACCAAAAGAATCGAATGGGACGCCACAGGAGAGCTGGTAATTGACGGGTGGGTATTTCCTCCGTGTCTCTAATTTTGTTTTAAATCATTACACGTTGAGTGTTCACTTAAATAATTATTTTTTTAAATACTATGATCCAAATAAATTAATTAAATAGAATAGAGATGGCTGGGCAGATTATGTGTTGCAGCTGCAGTATGTGGGATCTGGTGGACGCCGGTGCGATCCACGGTGATCACATCTGCAGCAAGTGTTGGCCGCTCGAGGGCCTTCGGCTCAGAGCTGATAAGCTGGAGTCCCAGCTGCGGACACTGCGACACATCAGAAATGGGGGGGGAGTTACCTGGACACTGTTTTCAGGAGACAGTCACACCAATTAGATTAATTACATCAAAATTAGACCGTCGGCAGGGACAGGAGTGTGTGACTGCGAGTGACGCAGGTATGGAGATCCACAATTTATCTTTGGAGGAGCCTCAGCCAGTCTTTTTTTTATTCATTCATGGGATGTGGG
Source organism: Heterodontus francisci (assembly GCF_036365525.1). Taxonomy (NCBI): domain Eukaryota; kingdom Metazoa; phylum Chordata; class Chondrichthyes; order Heterodontiformes; family Heterodontidae; genus Heterodontus; species Heterodontus francisci. The sequence continues at coordinate 5,311,616 of NW_027141025.1, forward strand.
CGACGCTGGCCACGCCAGCATTTATTGCCCATCCCCAATTTCCCTTGAGAAGGTGGTGGTGAGCTGCCTTCTTGAACCGCTGCAGTCCATTTGGTGCAGGTAGACCCACAGTGCTGTTAGGAATGGAGTTCCAGGATTTTGACTGCGTGAATGAAGGAACGGCGATATAGTTCCAATCAAGATAGTGTGTGACTTGGAGGGGGACTTGCAGGTGGTGGTGTTCCCATGTATTTGCTGCCCTTGTCCTTCTAGTTGGTAGAGGTCGTGTGCTTGGAAGGTGCTGTCGAAGGAGCCTTGGTGCATTGCTGCAGTGCATTTTGAAGATGGTACGCACTGCTGCCAGTTTGCGTCGGTAGTGGAGGGAGTGAATGTTTGTCGATGGGGTGCCTATCAAGCGGGCTGCTTCGTCCTGGATGGTGTTGAGCTTCTTGAGTGTTGTTGGAGCTGCACCCATCCAGGCAAGTGGAGAGTATTCCATCACACTCCTGACTTGTGCATTGTCGATGGTGGAAAGGCTTTGGGGAGTCAGGAGGTGAGTTACTCGCATGATGATTCCAAGCCTCTGACCTGCTCTTGTAGCCACGGAGTATGGCTAGTCCAGTTCAGTTTCAGGTCAATGATAGCCCCTTGGATGTTGATAGTGGGGGATTCAGCGATGGTAATGCCATTGAATGTCAAGGGGAGATGGTTATATTCTCTCTTGTTGGAGATGGTCCTTGCCTGGCACTTGTGTGGCGCGAATGTTACTTGCTACTTATCAGCCTAAGACTGGATATTGTCCCGGTCTTGCTGCATTTCTACACGGACTGCTTCAGTATCTGAGGAGTCACGAATGGTGCTGAACATTGTGCAATCATCAGCGAACATCCCCACTTCTGATCTTATGATTGAAGGAAGGTCATTGATGAAGCAGCTGAAGATGGTTGGGCCGAGGCCACTACCCTGAGGAACTTTGCAGTGAGCTGAGCAGAGGGAGCTGAGATGATTGACCTCCAACAATCACAACCATCTTCCTTTGCACTCGGTATGACTCCAGCCACCGGAGGGATTTCCCCCTGATTCCCAATTGACCGCAGTTTTGCCAGGGATCCTTGATGCCATACTCGCTCAAATGCTGTCTTGATGTCAATGGCAGTCACTCCCACCTCACCTCTTGAGTTCAGCTCTTTTGTCTATGTCTGAACAAAGGCTGTAATGAGGTAAGGAGCTGAGTGACCTTGGCGGAACACAAACTGAGCGTCACTGAGCAGGTTATTGCCTAGCACGTGCTGTTGATGACACCTTCCATCACTTTACTGTTGATTGAGAGTAGGCTGATGGGGCGGTAATTGGCCGGGTTGGACTTGTCATGCTGTTTGTGTACAGGGCAGACCAGGGCAGTTTTCCACATTGCAGGGTCGATGCCTGTGTTGTAGCTGCACTGGAACAGCTTGGCTAGGTGTGCAGCAAGTTCTGAAGCACAGGTTTTCCGTCCTGTTGCCGGAATATTCTCAGGGCCCATAGCTTTTGCAATATCCAGTGCCTTCAGTCATTTCTTGATATCACGCAGAGTGAATCGAATAGGCTGAAGTATGGAATCTGTGATGTTGGGGACTTCAGGAGGAGGCCGAAATCGATCATCAGCTCGGCACTTCTGGCTGAAGATTGTTGCAAATGCTTCAGCCTTATCTTCCACACTGATGTACTGGGCTCCCCCATTATTGAGGATGGGGATATTTGTGGAGCCACCTCCTCAAGTTAGTTGTTTAATTGTCCAACTCCATTCACGGCTGGATGTGACAGGACTGCAGAGCTTAGATCTAATCCGTTGGTTATGGGATCGCTTAGCTCTGTCTATCACATGCTGCGTATGCAGTTTGACATGCAGATATTCCTGTGTTGTAACTTCACCAGTTTGACACCTCATTTTGAAGTATGCCTGGTGCTGCTCCTGCCATGCCCTCCTGCACGCTTCATTGATCCAGGGTTGGTCTCCTGGCTTGATGGTAATGGTAGAGTGGGGGCTATGCCGGGCCATGAGGTTCCAGATTGTGCTGCTGCTGATGGCCCACAGCGCCTCATTGATGCCCAGTTTTGCATTGTTAGATCTATTGGAAATCTATCCCATTTAGCACGGTGATAGTGCCACACAACACGATGGACGGTCTCCTCAATGTGAAGGCGTGACTTCGTCTCCATCAGGACTGTGCTGTGGTCACTCCGACCAATACAAACATGGACAGAAGCATCTGCCGCAGGCAGATTGGTGAGGACAAGGTCAAGCATGTGTTTCCCTCGTGTTGGTTCCCCCACCACCTGCCGCAGATCCAGTCTAGCAGTTATGTCCTTAACGACTCATCCAGATCTGTCAGCAGTGGTGCTGCCGAGCCACGCTTGGTGATGGACATTGAAATCCCCCACCCAGAGTACATTTTTCGCCCTTGCCACCTTAAGTGCTACCTCCAACTGGTGTCCAACATGGTGGAGTGCTGAGCCATCAGCTGAGGGAGGGCGGTAGGTGGTAATCAGTTGGAGGTTACCTTGCCCATGTTTGATCTGATGCCATGAGAATTCATGGGGTCCGCAGTCGATGTTGAGGACTCCCAGGGAAACTCCCTCCCTACTGTGTACCACTGTCCGCCACCTCTGGTTCAGTGCGCCATTCAAGCAGGAGGAGAACAATGAAATGTAGCTGTAATAGGGGATAGCATAGTTAGGGGAATAGTTGCAATTCTCTGCAGCAAAATAGAAAATTCCAAAGGCTGTGTTACCTGCCTGGTGCCAAGGTTAAGGACATCTCTTCTGGGCTAGAGAAGAACGTGGAGTGCAAGTGAAGGATCCAGGTGTCATGGTCCACATAGCTATCAACAACATAGGAAGGAGGTTCTCCTGAGGGACTATGAGCAGCTCAGGGCTAAATTAGAAAGCAGAACCACAAAGGTTCCAGATTGCTACTTGAGCCACGTGCAAGTTGGCATTGGGGAAATAAGATTAGAGAGGTAGATGTATGGCTCAAAGAATGGTGTGGGAGAAATGGGCCCCGATTATGGGACACTGGCACCATTACTGGGGAAAGAGAGAGCTGTTCCATTGGGATGGGCTTCACTTGAACCATGCTGGGACCAGTATCCTGGAGAATCGTACAAGTAGGTTTCTAGAAAAGACTTCAAAGTAAATAGTGGGGGGAGGGTCCAATAGAAGGGAAGTTTAAAACGTCGAAACGTAACGAGACAGCAGAGGTGCAGGGTAGTGAAAGGGCATACATTAATCGGAATGTGACAGGAAGGGACACAGAATACAAGCATAAGAGTACAGCAGAAATTAGAACCAGAGTACGTAAAAATGGTTTTTTAAAAAATTCAAAGCTTCAGGCTCTTTATCTGAATGCATGTAACATTTGTGACAAGATGGATGAGCTGATGGCACAAATAGAAATAAATGAATATGATTTGATAGCTATCACAGAGATGTGGTGGCAGGATAACCAAGACCGGAACCTCAATGTTCAAGGATATTCGGCATTCTGGAAGAATACGCAGAAAGTAAAAGTAGGTGGGGTAGCTTTGCTATTAAAGGAAGTGATCAGTGCAGTTTTGAGTAAGGATATAGGTGCAGTAGATCGTGATGTAGAAACAGTTTGTGTAGAAATAAGGAACAGCAAGGAAAGAAATCACGGGTGGCAGTCGTTTGTAGGTCTCCAATGATTTGCCTCTCTGTCGGACAAAGTATTAATCAGGAAATGATGGAGGCGTGTGAGAAAAGCACTCCAATTATCATGGGTGATTTTAATCTGCATTTCGACTGGACAAATCAAATTGGCAAGGAAGACGAATTTGTAGAATGCATCAGGGATTGTTTCTGAGAACTATACATTGCAGAATCTACCAGGGAACAGACTATTTTAGATTAGTAATGTGCAATGAGGTAGGATAAAGAAGATATCTCGTAGCTAAAATTCGTCTCGGGGGATGTGTTCATAACATGGTACAATTTCAAATGCAGTTGGAGGGTGAGCAACTCGGGTCTCAAACCAGTGTCTTCAACTTAAACAAGTACATTTACAGAGGTATGAAGAAAGAGTTGTCTAATGCGGACTGGTAAAATAGACTAAAAGGAAAGACAGCAGATGAATAGTGGCAGACTTTTAAGCAGATATTTCATAACACGCAGCAAACATTTATTCTGGTCAGGAGGAAGGACACAATGAAAACGATGGACAACCCGTGGATAACAAAAAGGACGTTAAGGAGAGTATCAATTCAAAAACAAAGGCGTACAAAGTGGCGAAAGTTAGTGGCAGGGCAGAGGATTGGGATTTTTTTTTATAAATCAGCGGATGACTTAAAGACTAATGAAGAGGGGGAAAATTGAGTTAGAGTAAATTGGCAAGAAATATAAAAACAAGCACAAAGAGCTTCTACGGTTGTCTAAAAAGGAAAGAGAGTAGCTAAAGTAAGTGTGGGACCCTTAGTGGATGAAACTGGGGAATTAATAACAGGGAACAGGGAAATGGCAGCTAATTTAAATCAATACTTTGTATTGGCCTTAACGGTGGAGGACACTGTAAACATCCCAACAATAATAGATGAGCAACGTGTAAATGGGAGGGAGGAACTTGTAACTATCTCAATCACGAGGGAAAAGGTTCTTGACAAACTTATGGGAATAAAGGCAGTCACGTCGCCAGCACTTGATGGCCTGCATCCAAAGGTTTTTAAAGAAGTGGCTGCAGAGATAGTAAATGCATTGGTCATAACATACCAAAACTCACTGGATTGTGTAAGGTACCAGCGATTTGGAAAACCGCTAATGTGACGCCCCGATTCAATAAAGGAGGGATACAGAAAGCACAAATATATCGACCAGTTAGCTTAACATGGGAAAATATTCGAGTCCATTATTAAGGAAGAAATAGCAGGTCATTTAGAAAAACATAATGCAAACACACATAGTCAAAATAGTTTTATGAAAGGCAAATCATGTTCGACTAATTTGTTAAAGTTCTTTGAGGATATAACCAGCAGAGTGGATAAAGGGGAACTGGTAGATGTTGTGTATTTGGATTTTCAGAAGGCTTTCAAAAAGGTGCCGCACAAAAGGTGATTGCTGAGGGTATTGGGGGTAATGTGTTAGCATGGATCGAGGATTGTCTAGCACATGGAATGCAGAGAGTCAGGATTAATGTGTCTTCTTCTGGTTGGAAAGCCATAACTAGTGGGATGCCCCAAGCATCGGTCCTGGGGCCTCAACTATTTACTATCTATATTAATAACTTGGAGGAAGGGACAGAGTGTAGTGCAGCCAAATTTGCTGACGATACAAATTTAGGTGAGAAGGCATGCTGTGATGATGACAGAAATAAGCTGCAAAGGGATATAGATATGTTCAGTTAGTGGACAAAAAATTGGCAGATGGTGTTCATTGTGGGAAAGTGTGAGGTCATCCAATTTGGTAGGAAGAGTAAAAAGGCAGATTATTATTTAGATGGAGAAAGACTACAAAATACTGCAGTACAGAGGGATCTGGGTGTTCTTGTACATTAAACACAAAACTGTTATCATGCAGGTTATCAGCGTGTAATTAGGAAGGTAAGTGGAATTTTGGCCTTTAGTGCTAGGGGGTCAGAGTTTAAAAGTATGGAAGTCTTGTCACAACTGTGCAGGAGGTTGGTAATGCCACACCTGGAGTACTGCACACAGTGTTGGTCCTCATATTTCAGGAATGATATGCCAGCATTAGAGGCAGCTCATAAAATAATTACTAGGCTGTTTCCTGGGATGAAGCCTTGTCTTTATCAAGAACAGCTAAATAGATTAGCCATTTTTTCATTGGAATTAGAATAATTCTTCACCTCCAGGGTTCTATTCATTTGCCTTCCAATTGATTCAAGGCCACGTTATAAATGAGTTTTTATGATAAAGGAGGAACAGTTTGGATCTTGTTGCGCTGAACCAACTTGCCAAAACGGTACATTTCAATCGTCATTCGCAACTCTGTCGTCCGTCACTCATACACATCAAAATATTATACAGAAGCGCCAATTATCAGCAATTCATTTCTTGAGCTTAGCATCACCTGTGGCAGAAGGTTCCTCAGGAACATTTCGTGAACAATCCATTCGCTGTCATTTCGCACGTAGGCCTAGCTTTGCTTGTGTGTCACACAGCACAGAAGGCAGTGCATTGTGATCAATGGGTCTTTTTCAGATTGGAAAGCCGTAACTAATCGGGTGCCACAAGGAGCGGTCCGAGGGCATCAACTATTTACTACCTATATCAATGACTTGGAGGAAGGGACAGAGTGTTGTGTATCTAAATTTGCTGATGATTCAAAAATAGGTGGGATGGCATGTTGTGATGAGGACACAGAATCTGCAAAGGGATATAGATAGGTCAAGTGAGTGGGGGGAGAAAAGAAAACTTGGCAGATGGAGTTCAATGTGGGAAAGTGTGAGGTCATCCACTTTGGTGGGATGAAAATAAGACAGATTATTATTTAGATGGTGAAGGCTACAAAATACTGCAGTACAGAGGGATCTGGGTCCTCTTGTACATTAAACACAAAATGTTTGCATGCAGTTGCAGCAAGTAATTCGAAAGGCAAATGGAATGTTGGCCTTTATTGCCAGGGGCTTAGAGTTTAAAATAGGGAAGTCTTGTTACAGGGTATTGGTGTGGCCACATCTGGAGTACTGTGTACTATTTTGGTCCCCATATTTAATGAAGGATATACTAGCATTGGAGACTGTTCAGAAAAGGTTCACCAGGCTCATTCCTGGGATGAAGTGATTGTCTTATCATGACCGGCTAAACAGGTTCGGGCTTCATTTATTGGAGTTTAGAAGAATAAGAGGTGACCTTTTTGAAACATATAAGATTTTGAGGGGGCTTTACAGGATAGATGTTCAGACTATATCTCCACTTGTGGGGGAATCTCGAACTCGGGGTCATAATTACAGAATAAGGGGGCACAAATTTAAAACTGAGATGCAAAGGAATTTCTTCTCTTAGAGGGTTGTGATTTTCTGGGATTCTGCACCTCAGAGAGTTGTGGAGGCTAGGCCACTAAATATATTTAAGGAGGACGTAGATAGATTTTTGAAATCTCGTGGAGTGGAGGGGTATGCGGAGCTGACTGAAAAGAAGAGTTGGGACCTGGGGAAGCTCATCCATGATCTTATTGAATGGCGGGCAGGCTTGAGGTGATGAATGGCCTGATACTGCTCCTATTTCTTATGTTCTTATGTAAACCGTCTGGCAGATCTAAATTTCTCAACTGAAATCACAGCAAAAATGTGTATTGGTGTGAATGGGAGGTATGCTCCATCACCCCCCCCCCCCCCCCCCGGAACAGCGGGCAAGCAGAGTAAATTTAATGGAGTATGTGTTGCAAATGAATATTATATAAGGCAATGATGCAGGCAAGAAATGGAATGAGGAATGCAAAAGGTGAACATTGATTGTGGAAGGAAGAGCAAAACCGACATACCACGAAACACAATACGCCTACCAATAGCAGCAAGAACGAGAACACGTAATATTCGATTAGCAATATCGTCCTGCGCACATTTCCATGCTCCACCAGATATAAAGCTATTTCTTCTTTCTGGACGAGTCATTTCTCCTGACGACGGGCAGTGTACGCTGCCTGAAACGTTAAGGCTACCCATTCATCTCAGAAGTTCTCTCTTTTAAAGTCACACATGTTCCTTTCCGAATCCAAAATGCGCATTGAGGAGCTACATGGGGAAACAATTTTTATCAGCGTGTTGTTGTGGCTTGATGGCACCAGATAAAGGCTGTTAATTTCAGATTGAATATTAACATTCAAAAGAGAATTGCATAAATACCGTAAAGGAAATAAAATTCAGGGTAACAGTAAAGAACGGAGCATGGATATTAATTGAGTTCATTTTCCAAAGAGTCGGAACAGGATCCAAGTATTCAATACGTATTGTGCTCAATACTTCTTTGAGTCCCTCCCATTGGTTTTGACTAGTTCATGCATAACTAATTTTTCTCACTGCTTGGTGGCGGAGTAGTGATGGCACTGAGCTAGTAATCCAGATTTCCAGGATAATACCTTGGGGACACAAGTTCAAAATCCACCACGACAGCTGGTGGAATTTACATTCAATTAATCAATACAAAAATCCAAACTAAAAGTAAAATCTGGAATTGAAAGCTGGTGTCAGTAATGGTGCCATGAAACTATCATTAACTGTAGTAATAACCCATCTAATGTCCTTTAGGGAAGGAAATCTGCCGTCCTTACAAGGTCTGGCATACATGTCACTCCAGACCCGCAGAAACGTGGTTGACTCTTATCTTCCCTGTGGAAAGGCCTAGTAAACCCTTGGTTGTTAAGGGAAATTATGCTTGGGCAACAAATGCTGGCCCTGCCAGTGATGCCCAAATCCCATGAAAGAATAATCTCGGCTTTAAATACCCAACTTTAAACTCATTCAAACATGCCCACCTCAATTAAGTATTTAATTAAATTGTTAGATGAGGTAAAAGAGAATGTTGATGATGAGAATGCAATGGAGGTTGCTGCTATGGATTTCAAGAAAGTGTCTAACAAAGTCTTAGGCAGTCTCTCGGGAATGAGGATGACTTTCCCCCACTCCAGCTGGGACAGGTTGTGTTTGGTGAGGTGAGTGAATGAGATGCTCGAATTTCCAAATGTTCCTTCTGCTGTTTGCACCTGGTCACTGTCTGAGTATGTCAACGTTTTTCGAACTGGCTGGCACCTTCACGGATGCTTCCTCTCCATTTAGGGCAGGCTGGGGCAAGATATTTCCACGTAACAGTGCAGAGTTAATATTTTGTCACGGAGGCTTTAAAGACAATGTAGCATTTCCTCTGCTCTCCTGATAGCCTCTTGCTGTGCCAAAGCGCAGAGTAGAAAGCTTGTTTTGGGAGTCCTGTGTCAGGCCTGTTATATTTGTGGCCCGCCCAACATAACTGAGTGACTATGAACAGTGTCTGGACACTGGGGACGTTGGCCTAAGAGAGAGCACTGATATTGGAGCGGCTGTCCTGCCACTGAATTTGCAGGAGCTTGTGCCAGCACACTGGTGATATCTCTCCCAAGCTGACTCCTGACAACGCAGGAATCTGCAAAGGTCATCAGATGCTCCAAGCTGCGCAAATGCACAACAAACGTCTTGCAAGGGCCAGGACCAAGTGGTGCAAATGATGTCATTTCGGATCCACTGATGAAGGGTCACTTACCTGAGACGTTAACTGTGCTGCTTGCTCCAGAGATACTGCCTGACCGACTGAGCACTTCCAGCATTTATTGGTTTATATCATATTTCAAGTATCTGCAGTATTTTTCTATTATTTAATTTATTATCATCAGATATCGGCACCTGGGCTATTCTCGAGCATGCGCCTGGCCGTCGCGCATGCGTAGTAACGTGTCATTGGTTCTCCAGTCCCCCAATTCGGCTGGAGGGAGCGGCTGAATTGGAGACTTTGAGGCTGGACTTCGATCCCCGTCACTCGTTCCATCCCCACTAGCCGCTCTCCTCCCTCCCTGGCAAGTCCCTTCTGGCCTCAACACTTCCTCCTCTCGGCCGCTCGCTCCTAATTCGCCCCGTATCACTTCACGGCCTGCTTTTCTTCTTCGGGTGGCGTGTGGTGAACCAGCAAACCTGAGGCCTAGTGGCCGAGAAGAAAGAAGCTGTGTGGCCTACAGCTAGCGGCAGTAACGGGGGTCATGGGAAGCGGGGTGGCGAGAAGCGAGGAGCAATCGGGCAGGGGAGTGAAGGAGCGAACGGCTGAGGGCGTGGGGGATGGAAGAGGCTTGTATGCAGGAGGGGAGAAAGCGAGTTGCAGAGGAGGAGAGCGGCTAACTATTCGCTGCAATTGGGTGAAATCAAATCCTGGTCAGTCATAAAATCGAATCACAATAACGAATTGGCAGCAGAGTTTATACTCTGTCCGATTTTCTTCTCCATCGATCGGGGTGCCAATTCACTATCTCCCTAAAGTATCAGAACATGTAAATTCAATCATGATATTTTTTGCTTAATAGGGTTACTGGAATATTATATGTATCTGAGGTTTATACTTAGTATCCTATAACTACATAGTAACATATTACTGGGCTTCCATCCAACTTAATGTAAGGTTAGTTTGTTAGAACTATCTAGCTATAAGCATTTTCTGTGATAAATTGAGCAGCACCATCTTTAATCCGGGCAGCTGCCTGAACGTCTCAGAAGCAGACGTTCCAGCTGAAGAGACTGAATTTGCCCATGTGCAAGTACTGCGTCACCTAGTCTTTACGTTTTCAGCAAACGCAGCCGACCTCTCCAGGGTTTTGAGATTTCTGCTGCACACCATGGATCCGAGGGAATCCGTGTCACAGCAGCCCTCGTTTAACAGGGTGCCCACGGCTGTTTGAGGGTAAACCAACATCTGACATGTGGGAGTCTTTCAAATGTCAGTTGATTAGAATTCAGGACCAGCATGTTCCAGTGAGGAAGAAGGATAAGTTTGGCAAGTTTCGGGAACCTTGGATAACGCGGGATATTGTGAGCCTGGTCAAAAAGAAAAAGGAAGCATTCATAAGGGCTGGAAGGCTAGAAACAGAAGAATCCCTTGATGAATATAAAGACAGTAGGAAGGAGCTTAAGCAAAGAGTGAGATGGGCTAATAGAGGTCATGAAAATTCATTGGCAAACAGGATTAAGGATAATCCCAAGGATTTTTATTCGGATATAAAGAGCAAGAGGGTAACTAGGAAAAGGGTTGGCACACTCAAGGACAGAGAAGGGAATCTAAGTGAGGAGCCAGAGGTAATGGGTGAAGTACTAAATGAGTACTTTGCATCAGTATTCACCAAAGAGAAGGACTTGGTGGATGATGAGCGTGGGGAGGGGAGTGTAGATAGTCTCAGTCATCTCATTATCGAAAAGGAGGAGGTGTTGGGTATATTGAAAAGCATTAAGGTTGATAACTCCCCAGAGCCTGATGGGATTTACCCCAGAATACTGAGGGAGGCAAGGGAAGAAATTGCTAGGGCCTTGACAGAAATCTTTGCATCCTCATTGGCGACAGGTGAGGTCCCAGAGGACTGGAGAATAGCCAATGTTATTCCTTTGTTTAAGAAGGGTAGCAAGGATAATCCAGGAAATTATAGGCCGGTGAGCCTTACGTCAGTGGTAGGGAAATTATTAGAGAGGATTCTTCGGGACAGGATTTACTCCCATTTGGAAACAAACGAACTTATTAGCGAGAGACAGCATGGTTTTGTGAAGGGGAGGTCGTATCTCACTAATTTGATTGCGTTTTATGAGGAAGTGACAAAGATGGTTGATGAAGAAAGGGCAGTAGATGTTACCTATATGGACTTCAGTAAAGCCTTTGACAAGGTCCCTCGTGGCAGACTGATACAAAACGTGAAGTCACACGGGATCAGAGGTGAGCTGGCAAGGTGGATACAGAACTGGCTCGGTCATAGAAGACAGAGGGTCGCAGTGGAAGGGTGCATTTCTGAATGGAGGGATGTGACTAGTGGGGTCAGGAATCCGTGCTGGGACCTTTGCTCTTTGTAGTATGTAGAAATGATTTGGAGGAAAATGTAGCTGGACTGATTAGTAAGATTGCGGACGCCACAAAGGTTGGTGGAGTTGTAGACGGTGATGAGGATTCTCAGAGGATACAGCAGGATATAGATCGGTTGGAGACTTGGGCGGAGCATTGGCAGATGAAGCATAATCTGGACAAATGTGAGGTAATGCATTTTGGACGGTCTAATTCAGGTGGGAAGTATACAGTAAATGGCAGTATCCTTAGGAGTATTGACAAGCAGAGAGATCTGGGCGTACAGGTCCACAGGTGTGGCAACGCAGGTGGATAAGGTAGTCAAGAAGGCACATGGCATGCTTGCCTTCATCGGTCGGGGCATAGAGTATAAAAATTGGCAAGTCATGCTGCAGCTGTACATAACTTTTTTTAGGCTACACTTAGAATATTGCGTGCAATTCTGGTCGCCACACTACCAGAAGGACGTGGAGGCTTTGCAGAGGCTACAGAAGAGGTTTACCAGGATGTAGCCTGGTCTGGAGGGCATTAGCTATGAGCAGAGGTTGGATAAACTCGGATTGTTTTCAGTGGAACGACGGGGGTGGAGGGGCGACATGATTGAGGTTTACAAAGTTATGAGCGGCATGGACAGAGTGGATAGTCAGAAGCTTTTTCCCAGGGTGGAAGAGTCAGTTATTAGGGGACATAGGCTTAACGTGAGAGGGGCAAAGTTTAGAGGGGATGTGCGAGGCAAGTTCTTTACACAGAGGGTGGTGAGTGCCTGGAACTTGCTGCCAGGGGAGGTGGTGGAGGCAGCTACGATAGCGACGTTTAAGAGGCATCTTGACAAATACATGAATAGGATGGGAATAGAGAGATATGGTCCCCGGAAGTTCAGAAAGTTTTAGTTTAGGCAAACATCAATATCGGCGCAGGCTTGGGAGTCCGAATGGCCTGTTGCTGTGCTGTATTATTCATTGTTCTTTGTTGTTTTCTGAAAAGGCTGGTTGACAACGTTGAGATTCACATTATCGGAGGCTCAGTATCCAATTGTATTAGTAGGGTTAGAGGAGGTCGTGCGCGTTTTGAAATGCATTGTGAAGAAAAATAAACTGAAGGCTTCGGGGTCCTCCATCAAATGTAGATCAGTAAAGAGAGCAATGATTGGTGAGGCAACCTGTTGGCTGGGCTGGGAAATTGGCTTGGAGTAAGGCAACAGATTAGTGTCAAAGGCTATGTGCTGAAATTGTCAGGATATTATTATTGTTGTCTCCCAGTGATCTGAAACTTAGTATGGCATAGGAAAAAGGCAACAATGTTTTGGATCAATAAGTGAAAGGAAGGTGGAGCATGGGAGGTCAGTCTGGTGTCCATTCGCACAGTCGAGTCTGAATGTGACAAAGACATAGACGAGTGTTTCAATATCTGTCGGGCTGAGACAAAAGTGGAGCCGCAGGTGCTGCTGAGTTGGAAGGAAGTGATCTCTTTAACGGAGGGACACATGTGTATGGAGCATAATTTGGGGACAATTCGTGCACTGAGTGGAACTCGGAGCCAGAAGCCATCATGTATATTGACATTTGTGACTGGGATGGACAGTTTGTGACTGGGATGAAAGGTGATGGATTTAGTCCTGTCGATGTTTGATAGAAGAAAATTGTGATCATCCAAAACAGTATGTTGCATAAATAGTCTGATAACACAGAGACAGTAGGGGCAGCTTTGAGCGAGAGAGATGGATGTCATCAGTGCAGAAGTAATATCATGGACCACACCTGCCGGTAAATGCTCACTGGAAATTTATCATTGAGGATGAATTGAAACATCAAAGGTAATGCTGATGTGGGATGAGGGGAGTTCCACTACTGGAGATTCTGTATCTGATCAGATAGATAACTGTTAAAATAAGGAAAGAAGTCCCACAGAGAGGCGAGTTTCAGAGGAATGAGGAGCTGGCAGATTGTCCGAGAGGAGGTAGAGTTGACCAATATATGTTTTATCAGTGGCTGATGGGCTCAGACAGGGCTCGAGACCGTCATTTTAGGGAGGCAGATGTAGGCATCCTTTATTTTTGAAGAGATCTGAGATCGGAAGCTCAGCTCGGAAGGACGAATAGGGTAAATGTTACAAAACATCATTTGCTGCCTGATACAACAACTACGAAGGGGATGAGGTCGGTGGAGTTTGTGGGAGGGCAAAAGATGATTGATTTGGTGTTATGTACGTTGGGCGGTGCAGTGGCGCAGTGGTTAGCACCGCAGCCTCAGAACTCCAGCGACCCGGGTTCAATTCCGGATAATGCCTGTGTGGAGTTTGCAAGTTCTCCCTGTGTCTGCGTGGGTTTCCTCCGGGTGCTTCGGTTTCGTCCCACATGCCAAAGACTTGCAGGTAAATTGGCCATTAGAAAACGCCCCTAGTATAGGTAGGTCGTAGGGGAATATAGGGACAGGTAGGGATGTGGTAGGAATATGGAATTAGTGTAGGATTAGTCTTAATGGGTGGTTGATGGTCGGCACAGACTCGGTGGGCTGAAGGGCCTGTTTCAGTTCTGTATCTGTAAACTAAACTGAACTAAACTGGAGAAAATTGCAGCTCACACAAAACTGACAGTTGTTGTCTGATCACACAAAGGGAGTGGAGGGTCGAGAATGATGGTGGAGAGCTGGAGCTGTGTGTTGTCAGCACACATGCAAAAGATGACCCCATGTCTGTCGTTGTTTTTGCCGTCCCCATGTCTGTCGTTGTTGTTGCCGTTGGAAAGAGTGCAGAAGTGGAAGAGGAGGATGCAAAAACCGTAAGTTCAGGGGCTGGTGATTGAACAGTTTTGGTAGTGGGAGGAATAGCCATTGCTGGAGATTCTCTGGCTATGATCAGATCAGTGAGTTAAGAACCAAGCAAGGGCAGTCCTTCCATAAGCGGCCAACGTCGGAGGTATGGAGCGATCACGGGTGAGTTTTGATGCAGTTTTACAGGAGTAGAGATGATGATGGCTTAGGTCATGACGGGATCTTAATTGGGAATAATAATTTCAAATGTAAGTTGTTGGGCGGATTGAGATCTAATCAGGGTCAGTGAATGCGACAGTGTTGGGCGAGCTGGACTTGTTGAGGGAGGGAGTTGTACAGCACAGTGTTGGAAGGAAGGAAGTTTTAGATCCTGTTGCCAGTCAGAAGTGAACCAGAGGGATATTGTCCGGCAGTAGCACAGTTCTATTTTTACAGAAGCCACAGTGGAACAAACCGCTAAATATGTGCAATACAAATAACAGAGAGAGGAGTATCATTCTCCCAATGACACCTGCACTAAGTTATCAGCTGCAATCTCACACATGGATTAAACTGTTTTCTTGTAAAGTTTCTCATTTTATCTGCTTATGTTCTTGGATTCAGTGTGTACTGAGGAGACATCGGTGACATTTATAAATGAATCGTTACGAATGAATATTATCATTGCAATTATTTTAAACCAGCAAACTCTGCTGTGCATTATTGTGGAATCAATCTTGTATGATTACCGTTTTCAGTCTTATCCCCGGCAGAGGTCTGATGAAGATAATTTGCTGGATTTTGAGATGTTTGTTTGTATGCACCATTTTATTTACAATGCTGTCAAAGTTGCTGATGCAATATGTTTGTTCAATTGACTGCCACTAATAGCAATGATCAGGGGTATAGCCCATGTCATTGGAGACTTATCCCCTGTATAAATCACTGTCTGTTAGAATGGACCAGTTCATAGTGACTGCCAGAGCTCTGATTCTCAGACCAACACCGGTCAATGCTTCGCAAATAAGCTAAATATCCAGTAATGCATAAGATAAGACATATTTACTATCCCATTCTTTCAGCCTTTGGAGTTTCCGGTAAGCCACTTTTTCTCCAGTTGTTAATGGCTTAAATTAGCATTATTTGATTGCTGTATCTGAAAGTGCTTTACTCGCTGCATGTTTGACACAGCCGTCTTTTCACTTTGATCATTTGAATGACGGATTGTCATAAGTCTCTGTTCAGTTGGTCCTGTAGCAGCTGCATAATAACTTTGATCACTGTTAGTCAATTCCTTGCATTATTACTGGTTTATTCTCTTTACTGGATGTGTTGTTGGATGATGGAATATCCTCAGATTTTAGATGTTCGGGCTTGTATGAGTTTCGTTATGTCTGTCATGATTTTGTTAATCAAACCCGAGAGTTTTATTTGGTTAATGTCAAAACTAATTGTACTGGAATCAGATGCAAGGATTATGTATGCAAGAATATAAGCAATAGGAGAAGGCGTAGGCCATTCGGCCCCTCGAGTTTCTTCGCCTTTCTATAGGATCATTCCTGATCTGATCTTGGCCTCAAATTCTCTTTCCTGTTTCTTCGTCATCACCACAGAATCCACGAGAGTTCAAATTCTCTCCATCATAGCCTGAATGGAATCAATGGCTCAGCCTCCACCGCTCTCTGGGCTCGAGAATTCCAACGATTCATCACCCTTTTAGAAAACAAATTCCTCCTCATCTCCTTCTGAAATGCTCGACTTATTTCGCCTAGTTCTGGATTCCCCCTCGAGGGAAATGTTCCTCTTACCATCCCCCAGTCAAGTTCCCTCACACTTTAGCATGTTTCAATACTTCTCTCATACTTCTAAACTCAAAAGAGCATCGGCCTAACCTGTTCAACCTTTCCCAACAAGAGAGCCCCTTAACCCCAGGAGTCGAATCGTGATCCTTCTCTGAACTGCCCTCAATGCATGCGTACTCTCCTTAAGGAGACCAAAACTAGACACAGTAATATAGATGTAGTCCAAACAATGTTTAAGAACAATCACCAGACTATCAGGAGTTGTTAAAAGTTTCACTTTGTGGAACAAACCTGTCTTGGAATATTACTTCATAAACATAATTTTGGTGATTTATAATAACACAGTTCGCAGTCTCAGTGTTACAAGGAGGCAGTAGTTTCTGCCTTCCCCAACATCATGTCTCACTTGGATTTCAGTATTTCTATTGGTCATCACTGTTGTTGTATTATTTCTTTGTGCGAACCGAATGCTGCTGCAAAGTTCTGGCAGGTGAACAGAGTTTGCTGCTGACACTTTATCATCTCCTTCTCTGATTCACTGCGGATGAATTTATGCACTTCACCTGACTTCAATTTAATAGTAAAAATGTTCATTTTCTGTTGTGCATTGTATTTGTTGGGATCCAGAGCCCCTCTCGTTATTTGCAGATTATGAAACGCAGCGTTGTTGCGTTTCTTTGTTGACCCAGCCCACAGACTAACTCTGAACTTCAAAGTTACAACAGAAAGCATTTCAATTACTGTGAAATAAAAACAGAAGTGCTGGGAAATACTCAACAGGTCAGGCAGCATCTGCAGACAGAGAAGCAGAATTAACGTTTCAGGTCTGTGACCCTTCATGAGAACTGGCAAGCCTTGGAAAGGAATTAGGTTTTATAGCAAGAGAAGGAGCAGGGGTGGCTTGGTGCGGAAGCGATAAAAAGGGAATGTGTGTGATACGGCAGAGGTCAGGAGAGATAAAATAAGAAGTCGTCCTGAGGCAACAGTGAAGAGGGTGTTAATGCTTCCATTGAAAGACAAAGCATTCGTCCAGAGACAGTGTTGATAGCAAAGTTATGAGCAACTCTGTCCGCACGACGAACAGGCACATGGTTAAAAAATACAATACAATAAAAAAATATTTAAAAAATATAAAGGCAACAAAGGCCAGACATGCTCTAAAATTATTTAACTCAGTGTTCAGCCCGCAAAGCTGTAGAGTGCCTAACTAAAAGATCAGTTGCTGCTCCTCGAGCTTGCATTGATGTTAACTGGAACACTGCAGCAGGCCAAGGACCTAAATGTGGGTATGAGAGCCGGTGTGGGGTGCTGAAATGGCAAGCGACCAGAACCTCAGCATCATGTTTTTGGAATGAGCGGAAGTGCTCCATAAAGCAATCAACCAATCGGTCACCCAATATAGAGACAGCACCACAGCGTAGGGCAGGCGATGGTAGAGTGCTATTGTCGATAAACTAGTAACCCACGCACCCAGGAGCTGCTGCTTTGGGGACGTAGGTTCAAATCTCCCCTCAGGAGGAAGTGGAATTTGATTTCACAGAGTAAATTTGGAATGGAAAGCTGATTTAATAATGGCCATGAAACCATCATCGATTGCTATAAATGCCCATTTGGTTCATTTGTTGCCTTCAGGGATGGAAATCTGCTGACATGTGACTCCAGACCCACGGCAGTATAGTTGACTCTGAAATAGCCTGGCAAGTCACTAAGTAGTATAAAACCGCTAAGAAGTTAACAAGAATAATTCTGGATGGAGGCAATGACCATCTCCAACAAGAGAGAATCTAGCAATCTACGCTTGACGTTCAATGGCATTACCAGTGCTGAATCCCCCATGATCAACATCCTGGTGGTTACCATTGACCAGGAACTGAACTGGAGTAGTCATAATGTGATATGTTTCAATACATCTTACCTTTAAAGTATCCTAGCTCAACCAGTCCATACAAAGCTGCCCCTTTACCCTGGAAATCTGCCCAATAAACCTTCTCCTAACTGCCTTCAATGCGTGTATATTGCTCCTGAAGTAAGAGGACTACAATTGGAAACAGTACTCAAGGTGTCTCGCCACCAACGTTCCAAGAACATTTTCACCCTGTGGAACTAGCCTGTTCGGTAGTCGTACTTTATAAATCTAATTTTAGTGACTCAGAATGACACAGCTCACAGTCTGGCAGGCACGGATGATGGGGAAGGAGGGTGGGTAATGAATGTAGGAAGGCGGGCTTTTCGAAGGGGTGGGCTGTTCTCTGATGGGGCACTTTGTGTGCCACAGATTGCCCACGGAGGAAGACAGCCGCGCCTATAGGGAGGACACTCATTTTACTGATCTTAATTCCACCAGCGGCAGGAATAGGCCCTTAAGCAGGTAATAATAGGCCTCTTAGGGCCCTCAATCGGCCTCTGGCCGTGGAAGCATTTTTCCACTCCCAATTTGTAGCAGTGCAATTGAAAGATGACGGTCCCTTCCTCCCCTTCCAGACATCGCACATCTATGGGACACACACTTCCTATTCTATCTCTAAGAGTGGGGTGGCATTACATCCAGGCCTAGCAGTCATCACACTTCCGCATTGGGAAAAGGAATGCCTTACTGCAGTAAGGGCTTCGTTGAAACGGTTAGAAAATACAATACGATCTTGATACTGTGAACATTTTTTTTTACAAGTAACTTATTGTGTACTGCAGAGGTGACATGCAATCATAAAACACATACTATATTTTACTAATACTATATACTATTTAGCTGACAGTAGCTGCTCGCCTCATCAAAGTTCAACTGCACTCTGGTGGGGGCTTCAAATTTGGCCTAGATGGAAAACTCTTTCGCCTCAGTCGCCTCTGTGCCAAACTTAAACTTAGACATACATGGTCTACAGTTTGTGGATGACTGCAGTGTCATTGCCCATACTGCTCCAGATTTCAAAGTCACTCTCGATCTCTTCAATTCTACACGGAAGGGACTTGAATGTCCTGTAATGTTGCCAAAAAAACTGTTATATCAATCTATTTGTGGTTATCCAAATATTCCATATCCGATATATGTTGAAAGAGAGACCCTGGAATGCGTTGAAAACTTCCCATAGCTTGGCAGCCACCTCTCTCAAAAGGCAGCCATTGATGGGGAGATCCAACACTAGATCAGCTATGCCAGCTCAGCCATCTGCAAACTGCAGCAGAGAGTGTTTGCCGGTAGAGACTTCTGCAAGTTAGAAAAAGTGCTATTGTACAAACAGTTGTCATCACCGTACTCCTGTTCTGCAGTGAGACCTGAACTGTGTATCAGCGACACATAAAAGCGCCCGAGAAATTTCATCAGCTATGACTCTTTTCTGCATCCTCCAGATTAACGGGAAGAACCATCGAAAACACGCTAGTTTCATTTTTTAAACCAGCTCCACAAGCATTCACGCAAATTTCCTTGAGAAAAACAAGATACTCCATTTGGATGCTCGAAAATCGTATCCCCCGCCAGGTCCTGTTTTCCCAATTCTCAAATGTCCTCCAGGGAGGACAAAGGAAATGCTTCAAAGAAACTCAGAAGCTCTCTCTGAAGCGTGGCAGCTTTGATATTGATGACTGGGAGGAATTTGCTACCAACCGTTCAAAATGGTGACAACTTGTCAATCATGCTTTGAATCCAATCGCCTTAATGATGAGGCAGAGTGGCGACAGAGCAGGAAAGAAAAGGAATCAAATCCCACTCTCGGGATCCCACTACCTCGTGCGAAGTCCTGTCCCACGTGCCCAAAAATCTGTGGGTCGAGAATTGGTCTATTCAGTCACATGATGACCCATGGCAGCCAATTGTGAACCTGTGTAGACGTCGTCCTCGAATCAAGGGACAGCCGACAATTTTACTAAATTTACCAATAACAAATGTAAGATTAATAGAATTCAGACAAGTCAAAATTCTCACAATTCAGACCTTTCCTTCAGACTTGCCTCTCTTCGAACTCTGGTCAGAGCATTAGCAATGACATTGCTTTTCTCTGCAAGATGTACAATTTCATGTGCAACTGCCTGTAACAAAATTCTTCTTGAAACAACCTGGCTTTCTCTGTTCTGCTTTTTCTGCAGAGAAGCGAGTGGTTTGTGATCGGTGTAAAGCAATATTTACCAGTGACTAGTGGTCATATCTGCATTAAGAGTGTTGTAAAGCCCGTACAAGATGACAACACTGGTTCAAATCTCAAAACCGGAGCTGGTGCAAATTTATTTCAATTCAATTAATTAATAAAATTACTTAACTAATAAAAGACAATTTGTAATTGAAGGCTATTTTCAGTAATGGTGCCATGAAAACTGACATAGGGTGTCGCAAACACCCGCCTAGTTGACCTTCAGGGAAGGAAATATGCATGTCTGCTTTGCATGTGACTCCAGACCCACATCCATATTGTTAACTCGTAACTGGCTTCTGAAATGGCCCAGCAAGCCATTCAGCTGTCAAGGGCAATTAGGGATGGGCAGTAAATGTTGGTTGTGCCAGGGTCACCCACTTCCCATTACGGCAACATCAATTATTATGCATTGGGAAAAGTCTACTTTGTTATAGTCACGTCAGTGATAATCTGAAGGAGATGAATACACTTCCAAAGATTTTCCTTTAAAAAGGGTCTCCAGGAGCTTGTCTAAGATGATTTCGGCCACTCTATATTGTGGCAATAGCTCAAATTGCACAATGTAAACTTCTACTCCCTCTTCACTAATTTTACATTTTCAGGTTCGCCATACCTCGCCAAGTCAGAGCTACGAGGAATTTCCCCTTGGTCAATCTCATCTTTCATCTCCAAATCACGTCCTCCAGCGTGGAGTCTTCTATTCTCAATTCAAGATTTAATGCAAATTAAACATGAACAACAATTAAATCACATTCTATGTTTGAATATCTAAAAGATTACAGGTCAATTAGTTTATATTATAACAATATTCCGTACTAATCCTCTGAAGAGGATTATCAACACGATGGTGCCAAACAGTTCCACAGTGTAAGAAAATCACGAATTTTCTCCAATAGTTTTCCACGTCCTCACCTCCAAGATGCAGATATGGAAGCAGTGATTGAGTGTTTCAGTGCCAGATGGACTAAGACAGTGCGAGTGGCTAGCGATGTTAGGGAGGTGCAAATGGGTATAGTTTATGATCGAAGGCTTATGAGATCTGATGTTCAGATCAGGGACCAACAGAATAAACGTTAAAAAACATCGTACTGAGCCTGGCACAATAGCTAGGATGGGGAATGGTGTCAGTGAAATGAGTATGGACTCTGTGGTAGAGAGAAATATGATTGCTCTGGTATTTCATATATTTAGTTGGAGAAAACTGAAGCTGCAGCTAAACAGACATTTGTAGTATGGTCACACAGAGGCAGTGGAAGGTCGAGAGAGTTGGCGGAGAGCTGGACCATGGTGTTTCCCGCACACATATGGAAGCTGACCTCATGTCTGTCGGTGCTGTTGGCATTGGATAACATGTCGATGTGGAGAAGGAGGAGGCAAACTAGGAAGGTCAGGCACAGGCTGGTGGGTGGAGGGAATTCATTGCGGGGGAAGTTGTGGCTTTTATTGTATCGGTAAGACATGAACCAAGAAATGGCAGTCCCACCAAAATTGCCCAATGTAAGAGATATGGAGAGATCACGGGCGAGGTCTGATGCCGGTTTGGAAGAGAGGGTGGAGATAGTGAATTTCGAGACCGCGACCAGGTTTTAAGGTGAGGACCAGAATTTTAAATGTAAGCTGTTGAGCAATTTGAGATGTAATGTAGGTCAGTGAAAATCATTGCGTTGTGTGAGCTGCTGGACCTTTTGGGGGATGGAGATGTATGGTAGAGTTTTGGATAGAAGGAAGGTGGATGTTGGGGCCCCAGTGAGGAGTGAACTGGAGGAATAGTCTCAGGAGATGGCCCACTTCTAATTTTACTCGTCTTTAGCTACTGTTTTATTTACAATTATTTTATTTGCATAAAATAGCAGCGAGAGGGTTGTCAATGGAGCACACTCAGAGTCTGCCCCTACTATCACCCATAGTAAGTTCTCAGCTGCAACCCTGAGCATGTATCTAACTGCCGTCGTGTCAAAGTTCACATTGAACTGCTTGTGTCCCTGGATTCAGTATATACTCTGGAAAACTCTGTAGCATTTATTCATGAATCATTAGGAGTGAACATTGTCATTACAATTGCATGAAGCCTGCATGTGAAGCCGCTCATTATTGTGGGATCTGTCTTGTATGCTTACATGTATCGGCCTTATCCCCAAGAGAGGTCTGATTAAGATATTTTGCTGGACTTTAAGATATTCATGTTCTATGTACCATTTTATTAACATCGCAGACAAAGCTGCCGATGTAATGTGTTTGTTCCAGTGTCTGTCACTAATAGCAATGATCAGGGGAATAACCATGTCAGTCGAGACTTATCCCCTATATAAAACAGGGACTGTGAATATGTATCAGCTCAGAATGACGACCAGAGCTCCGTATTTCAGAACAACATCAGTTGGTGCTTCTCGCAGAAATGGGATATCCAGTAATATACCAGATTGTAGATATTTACTATCCAGTTCTTGCAACCATTGGAGTTCCCGGTAAGCTGCTATCTCCAGCTGTTATTGTAGCAAATCAATGTTAAATCGACTGTTGTATTTGATAATGTCTTACTTGCTGAATGTTTTACGCAATTGTCTGCTCTGTTGAATGATGGGCTGTCCGATGGCTCTGAACATTTGGTGTTGTAGCAGAAGCATATTGACTTTGATGATCAATATTCAACAAATCCTTGCATTAGTATTGGACTATTCACTGTGATAAATGTTTTGCCCGTTGATAGAATTCCTCATATTCTAAATGCTCGGGCTTGTATGACATCCTTTAAGTGTAATGATTTATGTTGTTCCATCCCTGAGAATGGGCTCAGATTAATATCTCAAATTAATGTATTGGAATCAGGTGCCCGGGATAAGTGTGTAAAAATATAAGCAATAGGAACCAGCGTAGGCCATTTGGCCCCTCGATCCTGCTCCACAATACATTAAGATCATTTGTCATTTGATCTCTGCCTGAAAACTATTTTCTCCCTTATTCTCCACAATTCTTGAATAGCCTGTAGTTCAAAAATCTCTCGACCTTCTCCTTGAATATAATCAATGACTCAGCCTCTGCAGCTCTCTGGGGTCCAGAATTCCAAAGACTCATGACTCTCACAGAAAATGAATTCCTCCTCAGCTCCACCTGAAATGTGCACCTTTTGCGCCCACCCCCCCTCCCAAGTTCTTGATTACCCCTCAAGGGGCAACATCGTCTCACCATTCTTCCTCAGAATTTCGTATTTCAATATGTCTCCCATACTTCTAAACTCTGAAGTATATAGGCTGAAACGCTTCAACCTTTCCTCGCAAGACAGCCCCTTTTAACACACATCAGAGTCATCGGAGTGAGGCTGCTCTGAACCTCCCTCAATTTATGTGTATTCGTCCTTAAATAAGGGGAACAAAACTGTACACAGTAGTCTAGGTGTGTTCCCATCAAGGTTGTACGAGCAGTTATCAGACCATCAGGACTTGTGGAACTAACCTGGCCTGAGATATTATTTCACGATTCTAATTTCGGTAATTTACAATGAGGCGGCTTCGTGTCCTCTTTCCCAAACATCAACGGCTGGATTGTAAAGGTTCACCAACGCTGGTACCGGTG
Source organism: Heterodontus francisci (assembly GCF_036365525.1). Taxonomy (NCBI): domain Eukaryota; kingdom Metazoa; phylum Chordata; class Chondrichthyes; order Heterodontiformes; family Heterodontidae; genus Heterodontus; species Heterodontus francisci. Next base: position 5,335,396 of record NW_027141025.1, read on the forward strand.
GCGGGGGTGGAGGGAGGGGAGGGGAGGGGGGATGGGGACATGAAAGACACAGCGGGGTTAGGCCCGTAACCGACCCAGCTGCTGGTCCCGTCCTGAACTCAGCGGCGGATGAGACCTCGTGGCAGCCTCCCCGCTGCTTGGCGACAGGAACTGCATTAGAATATGCAAATTGATACTTCCCTTTTATTAATATGCAGGCCACAGTGATTCTGCCAGCAGGTTTGGATTTTCATCCGGCGGCGGGAATGCCGTACCTTCGAATCAGGAGGCGCCACAGCTGTGGGGAGGGGTGGAGGTGATTTTCCTAGTGTAGGAAGGGGAAGCGGGATTTCAATGCTACGGATTGGTCGAAGGGGTAATGGGAAGGGGGAAAGGACAAAGATGCCAAAATGTAAGGGGGTGGGGGCGGTGGGAAGTTAGCAAATTAACGGTAGGTATTCCGGGGGCGGGTTGGGGGTGGGGCGGGGGCGGGTTGTAAATGGCAGGAATAATGTGTAATGCCATTGGGGGTGGTGGGAGAGGGCATTTATTTTTTTTTAACTAAATTTTATAAACGTTGAAATAAGCGTGTCTCTAAAAATTTGAACAATCATTTAGGGCTATAATCCCATTAAAAAAGACGTCGGCAACTGAGCATTGGTGCTGAAAGCCCTTGCCAGGGACGGAGGGATGGCTCGCCTCTCCCTCCACGTTATCATTAGTTCGGGAACAGCCGCCTGGGCCATGTTAATAAGCCACGAATTTAGAATCACAGGTGCTCTGCGACTTAGTGACGTGTGTGAGGGTCACAACATTTTCCACTCGTCACCTATTTTGGCCCCATGAGTGGGATTCACTGGAATTTCAATATTTTATTGGTTATCACTTTGATAAAGTATTTCCTTATGGGGATCTGACGCTGCTTCAGAGGTCTCGCAACTGAACTGAATTTGCTGATCACCCTTTAACATCCCCTTCTCTGATTCACTGCAGTTCAATTTATTTACTATCAGAGGGATTCGTTGTAAATGTATTGATGTTATGTTGTATCAGTTTGGACTGGATTTCTTGGAATCACAAGCCATTCTAGTTAATTGCAGATTATAAATCGCAGTGTTGATGGTGTAGTTTTGTTGATTGAGCAAATCCACAATCTAACTCTGGACTTTAAAATTACAAGAGATGAAATTTCAAGTAGCATGGGTTCTGGTCTGGAAGAGGTACTCAATTTTATGTGTTCTATGTATTGCAGATAGATTGAACAATGCCAGCTGTGGGAATGAGTGTCCACCCTACCTGTGTATATGAATGTCCTGGGTTATTTGTGGGATGTGCTCACGATGAGATCAAACAAGTTACGGAACCTGTACATACAGTTCTATATTCACAACACTTAAACCAATAATACCTTCGATCTCTACATTATGTGCATACTACAACTAAACAATAATACATGGAAGAAACAGATACTGGAATCTTTTTATGTGATGTGCAGTTAAGGACCGAATTCTCTACCGTTACATGAGCTTCTTGTGTACTTTGGTGTTTAAAGTAAATATTTGAATTGAAGTACGAAAGCAATCCAATACAGGATGTGATTATTAGTGCCTCCCAGTGATCTGGACTGAGGGCACAGCTTTTCACTGTATTTCCACATAATTTGAATTAAGGAGCCGAGGTCCATACATCTAGGTTTGCTGACGACTGTCAGTTAAGTGACTCAGTAAATAGTGTAGATGGAAAGAAAATTGTACAAATGAGTTGTCGATAGCTTAACTGATTTGATAAACTGTGGGATATGGAGTTCAATGTGGGGAGGTTTGAGGTCATTCACTGTGCACCAAAGAATGATAAATCAGAATAGTGTTACGATCTGGTGAGAAAGGGGTCTAACTTTCCATCTCAGCCTTCACCTGATCTTAACGGAACAGGGTTTAATTATAAACACACCCTGTTTAAAGCTCCCCCCTTGTGAATCCTTGTTCACTGCTTTCCAATTATAAGGCAAGGAAACCATCCCAAAACATGTTATCTTAGGTTTAAAGAAGAAACGTTGAAATTCTATCCAACTTAACGCATAGGGATACAAGATGCACCCACGCTAGCGTGCATACGCAAGACACACATGCAGGAGAGGCAGAAAAGAGCAGAAACAATGAAGTGGAAAAGTTTGAGGCAGTATCTGAACACGAGTTTTTGTTATGGTTCTTCGAGCTCGCTGCAGAGTCCCTGATTGTAGTTAGACCTTGCTTTTCCTTGTGGCCCAGTATTATTCTTAAACATTACGCTGTGCAGGAGACCTTTCTCTCTTGGGGTTCATGTGTCTTCAGTGGAGTTGGAGTTCCATGAGAAAGGGAGGGAGAGCAGGCCAGAAGAGGTATTTTCAGTCCAGGGCCATTCAATCTCAGCTGACTTCAAACCTTTTGCACAATTCAGAAAACCCAGGTCGCCAAGCAGGTTAGTCATGAGACTAGTTAGTTTGGCCATGTCTGTTTGTGTATTCGGCCATCTTAGAATTCAACCTGGAATGCCTTTTCCACACCATACCTTGGTGCTCAAAGTCCATTTTCGGATAGATGGAGAAGGGAAGCAACCCTTTTGTCCCTCCAAGCACTATCTGTCAGTCTGAAAATGATTCTAAAGGCAAGCGTCTGTTTATTTACTTTAACAAGTCCTTTTTTCTTTCCAGTAACAGTTTAAAATGACAAATTTAATATGCCTCATTCTGGGCAGGTGGGGGTCTGCATGACAATTGCTTCTTAATCGTGAGAAGCTCTGAGCTGGGGACAAACTGAGACGTTTGCAGGTCAAATACATATATCATTAGGGGACCAATAAACATTAGAGAACTGAGGTTGATAGACTTTTTGAGGTAATCATATTAAGAATTAAGGATACAACGCAATGGAATAAATTAATAGGGATAAATGGATTCTGTGTTGCTTTGAAATGCAAGGAAGGAAAAAATAAACTGGAGACGTTGGGATTCTCCATGCAATGCAAGTCAGAAAATAGAGCAATGTTTCTTGAGAGGAACCGGGCATGGGATAGGATAAAGGCAGCAGATTGCTAGATCCATAAGTGAATGGATAGTGGTGCGGGGGGTGGGGGGCCGGGTGGGGTGGCTGTGTGCCATGTGACAATTGGTGCATTCCAGTCTGGATGAGACAAAGGCATGGAAGTACGTTTCAATATCTGATGAACTAAGGCAAGAGTGGAACCAAGAGTAGTGATGCTGTGATGTGGAAGCAGGAGATAACTGTTTCGGCATGACACATGGTGCTATGAACGTGACACAGTTTTGTTAAAAAACATATATTTAAAATATATATATATAGTTAAGCTAAACAATGTGTCAGATTTTTTTTAATCAGGAGGACTTAGGGAGCCGGATTAGCAACAGTGTTGCTGTTTGTTACATGGCTTGGGTTAAAGACAAGCTGAAGCTCTGACAATAGGGGCCGAAAAGTGACAAGCACTCCTTTGAATGGACAAGCCCAGTGGGAACAGAGAAAATCTGGGAGGGCAGAAAACTGTTAAAAGTTTTGGTTGTGAGTCACTGTGTTTGTGTGTTTGTGATACCTTCTGGAAGGAGCCGAAAGTCATGTTTGCTGCAGCAGAAGGAACGTATTCCATGCACGAACAGAAGGCCACTACCCAGCTCTTTTTCTCGCAATTCCCAAAACGACTCTGTGAAGTTTAATAAGCCAATTCCTCTTGTTTCCTGCCTTTCAAGAAGGCCTGTTAAATTCCTTTTCAACGGCGCCTGAAGGCAGCAAATTCTAGAATATTCTAAAGACCTTGCTTGTGTGTGCTCGAGGTTTGGACTTTGTGGCCGTTCGTCGGGGCGTGTCTCATCTGCTATTTACTTTTTTCAGGGGTGGGCAAGTACATATGTAAGTGTGTGCATGTGTGTGTTTCTGGGTGTGCGTATGTGTGTCTATGTGCACATGCGTGAAGCGGTAAGGTACCAAAGGGGACTTAAAAAAATAATGTTCGATTTTTAATAATTTGACCGATCTGATATTATTTTAATTTATTACTAATTATGAATTGTTCTGTAATAAACAGTTAATTTTGCTGTTCAGCAAAGAAACATGGTTAGTACATTTTATTCTGAGGAAGATAATTGACTGGATCCATAACTGAGAAAATGTTAAGAATATGTTGTGACCTGTGGAAAGGTGGGAGTGAATGAACAGTGCACACCTCCAGCCTCGATAGTAACAATACGTATGAAGCATAACCTGGGGTCATATAGTGTTCTGACGGTCATTCAAAGACAGCAGCCATCAGGTGGATTGGAATGAATACCTGGGATACAGTTGCTGGATTGGAATAATGCTCATTTCCCGGCGGAGCAGCAGGAGAAGGTACCCTCCTCCTCTAACCAAAAAGGACTGAGCAGGTAAGCTATTTACTGTTTTTGTTAATATCTATAGTTGTACTTAACTAAGGGGTAATTGAATAAAAGAAATGGCAGCCAGTGTAGTGTATTGCTCCTCCTGCAGAATGTTCGAGGTGAGGGAAACCTCCGGTGGCCCTGCCGACTTCACCTGCTGGAAGTGCATCCGTCTCCAGCTCCTATCAGACCGTGTTAGGGAATTGGAGCTGGAGCTGGATGAACTGAGGATCATTCGGGAAGCTGAGGGGTTGATAGATAGAAGCTACACGGAGGTCGCTACTCCACAAATCAAAGGGAGCTGGGTAACAGTTAGAGGTGGGAAGAGGTCAGTGCAGGGATCTCCTGTGGTCGTTCCCCTCAACAACAAGTATACAGTTTTAGATACTGTTGGGGGGGACGGCCTATCGGGGGCAGGCTGCAGTGACCGGGCCTCTGGCACGGGGTCCTGCACTGTGGCTCAGAAGGGAAGGAGAGAGAATGGGAGAGCACTAGTCATCGGGGACTCGATGGTGAGGAGTACGGACAGGCGGTTCTGTGGGCGCAGGCGAGACGCACGGATGGTTTGTTGCCTCCCTGGTGCCAGGGTCCGTGATGTTTGTGATCGCGTCTTCAGGATCCTTAAAGGGGAGGGGGAGCAGCCAGAGGTCGTGGTGCACATTGGCACCAACGACGTAGGAAGGAAGGGTGGCACAGATGTTAGAAGTGAGTTTAGGGAGTTAGGCTGGAAGCTGAAAGCTCGGACGGACAGAGTTGTTATCTCTGGTTTGTTGCCGGCGCCACGTGATAGTGAGGCTAGGAATAGGGAGAGAGCACAGCTGAACACGTGGCTGCAGGAATGGTGTAGGAGGGAGGGCTTCCAGTTCTTGGATAATTGGACTGCATTCTGGGGAAGATGGGACCTGTTCAAACAGGACGGGCTGCATCTGAACCAGAGGGGCACCAATATCCTGGGAGGGAGGTTTGCTAGTACTGTTCGGGAGGGTTTAAACTAGTTTGGGAGGGGGATGGGAACCGGACTTGTAATCCAGGGACCAGTGGGTCCACTCAGAAAGACAAAGAGTGTAGTGAGGTATTGGGGAAGGTAGCACTGTCGCAGAGGACAGATGGGCACGGAGAAGGGTTAAAGTGCGTATACTTCAACGCAAGAAGCATCAGGAATAAGGTGAGTGAATTGAAGGCGTGGATGGGCACTTGGGACTACGATGTTGTGGCCATCACTGAAACGTGGATAGGTGAGGGGGAGGAATGGTTTTTGGAGGTACCTGGTTATAGATGTTTTCATAAGATTAGGAATGGTGGTAAAAGAGGTGGGGGGGTGGCATTGTTAGTTAGAAATAGTGTAACAACTGCTGAAAGAATTTTCGAGGAGGATCTGCCGACTGAGGCACTGTGGGTTGAGGTCAGGAACAGGAAAGGAGCAGTCACCTTGATGGGAGTTTTCTATAGGCCCCCCAATAGCAGCAGGGAGGTGGAAGAGCAGATTGGGAAACAGATTTTGGAAAGGAGCAGAAGTCACAGGGTAGTAATTATGGGGGATTTCAACTTCCCAAATATTGATTGGCAACTCTTTAGATCGAATAGTTTGGATGGGGTAGTGTTTGTGCAGTATGTCCAGGAAGCTTTTCTGACTCAGTATGTAGACTGCCCGACCAGAGGGGAGGCAATATTGGATTTGGTACTAGGTAATGAACCAGGGCAAGTGATAGAGCTGTTGGTGGGCGAGCACTTTGGAGATAGTGATCACAATTCTGTAGCATTCACTGTGGTAATGGAGAGGGATAGGTATGTGCAACAGGGCAAGGTTTACAATTGGGGGAAGGGTAGATATGATGCTGTCAGGCAGGAACTGAGGAGCATAAGTTGGGAGCATATGCTGGCAGGGAAGGGCACGGTCGAAATGTGGAACTTTTTCAAGGAGCAGATAGTAGGGGCCATTGATAAGCATGTCCCTGTCAGACAGGGAAGGGATGGTCATGTGAGGGAACCGTGGTTGACAAGAGAGGTTGAGAGTCTTGTTAGGAAGAAGAAGGATGCGTATATAAAGTTGAGGAAAAAGGGCACAGGCATAGCTCTGGAGGGATACAAGATGGCCAGGAAGGATCTGAAGAAAGGGATTAGGAGAGCTAAGAGAGGGCATGAAAAATGCTTGGCGGGTAGGATAAAAGAAAACCCCAAGGCCTTTTACGCGTATGTCAGAAATATGAGGATGACTAGGGGGACCGTAGGTCCGGTCAAGGACAATAGCGGGAGACTGTGTGTTGAGCCGGAAGAGATAAGTGAGGTTTTGAATGAGTACTTCTCTTCGGTATTTACGAATGAGAAGGGGTGTATTACTGAAGAGGACGGTGGGAAGCAGACTGGTAAGCTCGAGGAAGTGCTCGTTAGGAGGGAAGATGTGTTGGGGTTTTTGAATAACTTGAAGATAGACAAGTCTCCCGGGCCTGACGGGGTATATCCAAGGATGTTATGGGAAGCAAGGGATGAAATTGCAGAGCCGCTGGCAATGATCTTTTCATCTTCTCTGCTGACGGGGGTGGTACCAGGTGATTGGAGGGTGGCAAATGTTGTGCCCCTGTTCAAGAAAGGGAATAGGAACAACCCTGGGAATTACAGGCCAGTTAGTCTTACTTCGGTGGTAGGCAAGTTGATGGAAAAGGTGCTGAGGGATAGGATTTCTGAGCATCTGGAAAGACACTGCTTGATTCGGGACAGTCAGCACGGTTTTGTGAGGGGTAGGTCTTGCCTCACAAGCCTGATTGAATTCTTTGAGCAGGTGACCAAGCAAGTGGATGAGGGTAAACCAGTGGATGTGGTGTACATGGATTTTAGTAAGGCATTTGATAAGGTCCCCCATGGTAGACTTATGGAGAAAGTCAGGAGGCATGGGATAGTGGGGAATGTGGCCAGTTGGATTAAGAATTGGCTAACTGATAGAAGGCAGAGAGTGGTCTTAGATGGTAAATACTCAGCCTGGAGCCCAGTTACCAGTGGCGTGCCGCAGGGATCAGTTCTGGGTCCTCTCCTGTTTGTGATTTTTATTAACGACTTGGATGAGGAAGTCGAAGGGTGGGTCAGTAAATTTGCAGATGATACAAAGGTTGGTGGAGTTGTGGATACCGAGGAGGGCTTTTGTCGTCTGCAAAGGGACTTGGATAGGTTGCAGTGCTGGGCTGAAAAGTGGCAGATGGAGTTTAACCCTGAAAAGTGTGAGGTCGTCCATTTTGGAAGGACAAACATGAATGCAAAATACTGGGTTAACGGTAGGGTTCTTGGGCATGTGGAGGAGCAGAGAGACCTTGGGGTCTATGTGCATAGATCATTGAAAGTTGCAACTCAAGTGGATAGGGCTGTGAAGAAGGCATATGGGGTGTTAGCGTTCATTAGCAGAGGGATTGAATTTAAGAGCCGTGAGGTGATGATGCAGCTGTACAGGACCTTGGTAAGGCCTCATTTGGAGTACTGTGTGCAGTTCTGGTCGCCTCATTTTAGGAAGGATGTGGAAGCCTTGGAGAGGGTGCAGAGGAGATTTACCAGGATGTTGCCTGGAATGGAGAATAAGTCTTACGAGGAAAGGCTGAACATTCTAGGCCTCTTCTCATTAGAACGGAGAAGGATGAGGGGTGACATGATAGAGGTTTATAAGATGATCAGGGGAATAGATAGGGTAGACAGTCAGAAACTTTTTCCCCGGGTGGAGCAAAGCGTTACAAGGGGTCATAAATTTAAGGTGAAGGGTGGGAGATATAAGGGGGATGTCAGGGGAAGGTTCTTTACCCAGAGAGTGGTCGAGGCATGGAATGCGTTGCCCGGGGAAGTTGTTGAGTCAGAAACTTTAGGGACTTTCAAAAGGCTTTTGGATAGGTATATGGATAAAGGAGAATGATGGGGTATAGATTAAATTGTCCTTGACAGAGGACAAAGGATCGGCACAACATTGTGGGCCGAAGGGCCTGTTCTGTGCTGTATGTTCTATGTTCTATGTTCTAAAGGTGATGGATTCAGTCCTGCCAATGTTAGAGAAACGACAATTATGGCCGATCCATAGAAATTATGTTGGATAAGTAAATAAAAGCAAAATATTGCAGATGCTGGCAATCTGAGATAAAAGCAATAAGTGTTTCAAATACACAGTTGATCAGTCAACATCTGAGGAGTGAGAAAGAAGGTTAAAATTTCAGGTCCGTGACCTTTGATCAGAACATTCTGAGTTGTGCACATGCTGGATTGTGGAGGGTGATTTACCTGAGTTATCATGTTGAGTGAGCATGTGGACGCTTGAATAATCTGGAGAAGCGATTGGACAGGGTACGAGCTGTGGATAGAGAGAGAAGTTGAGTGAGAGAGAGAGAGCAAGCGAGAATGAATAGGGAAAATGAAATAGAGGGAGAGAGAGAAAGACAGAGGGAGAATGAAGGAAGAAGGAGAAAGAGGGAGAGAGGCCACAGTATGAATAATTCACGAATATGAACTGCTAAATTTTCTGTAACTATTATAGTGAAACTGTGAGTTGAAGGTATGATTAGGATTTTGCTAGATTGGGTGAGATTTACTGCTGGACTCACTCCCTGTGTGTTACTCCGGTCATATCCTCAACCTGTTTTAGTGAATATTCCTCTTAATTATTTCTGAACGGAGTAAATAACTTAATGGAAGCAGTTATTTACCGAATGAAATGGTGCTTCACTTTGCTCGCTTTACAAACCCTTCAAGGACCTGCCTCCTCCCCAGTTCCCAAATGTCATTTTGTTTATATCACTCCAATCCACTCTCTGGCTCAGCCTCCATCGGCCTCTTCCCGACCTAAAACTGTCTAGCACTCACCACAGCGGCACTCGACATTTTCACTTTTCGGGTCAGCCCACGTTAACTCTCTTAACCAAGAAGTAAAAAACAGCTTCCCTGCTCCTCACTTACTCGGCCATTGGTCTGGAGGCTAAACTGGATTTAAACCATTGGATTCCTTCTTTGAAAAACCCTTTGCCCTTCCACCCTGGCAGCGCGCCCTCACCTAGACCTTCCACTGTAGCCAATGATCATTTTATTTCACCTTTATTTTTACAAATCCATTATTGATAAATGTGTTCAAAAAATATTCTGACCGAAATGCTGGATGCTGCAACAAAGCTGTCAATTTAATACTAGATCATGTCAAACTTGAGGTCTGTTTTAACTTGAGGTCTGGCCATTAATATCTCTGCATCCTTTTCTATCTCTTTCAGTTAACCTGGTGGCGATTCTGATCCTGTCCCGAGGAAAGTGCGGTCTCTCCAAATGTGTCACTCACTACCTGGTGGGAATGGCAGTGTCTGATCTGCTTGTCATTATCACAGATCCTATTTTGAGGTGGATTCCAAGTCTTTATTTCACAGATTCATTCCTGTTCATTACTCCCATCTGTAGTTCAATTTATTTCCTGATTTTTGCAACCACAATGATTTCTGTCTGGTTGACAGTCGCTTTCACATTTGATCGATTTGTAACCATTTGTTGTGAGAAGCTAAAGACGAAATATTGCACTGAGAAAACAGCAGCTGTGGTTATCGGAACAGTAAGTGTGCTGTGCGCTTTAGAAAGTCTTCCCTGGTACTTTACAATCGAACCTTTATATATAATTGATAATGTTCCCTGGTACTGTATCTCCCAGGAAATATTCAATACTTCCCCCGCATGGAGCGCGTTTGAGTTGTTTCATCGCGTTTTAACTCCTTGTGTCCCGTTCTTTCTGATTTTGCTGCTCAATGCTCTGATTGTGAGACGTATTTTAGTGGCCAGTAGAGGCCGCAGGCAACTCCGGGGCCTCAGCAGTGGACAGAATCACAATGACTCAGAGATGGAGAATCGAAAGAAATCTATTATTTTACTGTTTAGTATATCTGGCAGTTTTATACTGTTGTGGGTGACGCAGGTCGTATTTTACATCTATCAGCGAATTACAAAACAATATCCTTCCTCCACCAATGACCCTCTTTATATCACAGAATACACAGCAGGAATGCTGCAGCTTCTCAGTTCCTGCACCAACACGTGTATTTACGCAGTGAGCCAGACTAAATTCCGAGAAGAGCTGAAAAAGATCCTGAAATACCCACTTAATCTAATTGTTAAGTTAGTTAAATCATAGAAAAAGTGAATATTTCGTGTTTTAGCACTAAGATCCGCTCCAGACTCCACAATCTAAGCTCAATACAGGGTTATAAATTTTCTATTCACAGTCCAGAGCCCGAATATGATTGTACACTTGATTTTGTAATACTTTATGAAAAATTGGACCTACTGAGAGCGGTTATCTTTTCAGAAGGCACAAGAATGGTTTCTCAAAAATGACGGTGCTGAAGAGCACAGCTGACCATTAATTGAAGCAGCTCTCAATCAAAGGGGCTTCCGTTGGATTGATGACAGAGAGAGAAGGTAGTGTACTGATAATATTACTGAGCTACTAATCCAGAGGCCCATGTTAATTATTTGGGAATACAGGCATACCTCACTGCATTGCTGCTGGAGGAATTCAGATTCAATTAATTAATAAATGCTGGAATTGAAAGGTGGTCTGAGTAATAGTGCCATGAAATAAAAAGCTTAATTGTCGAACAATATTCTTATGGAGGATGCGCCGGCATTGGTTAGCACCGCAGCCTCACAGCTCTAGCGGCCCGGGTTCAATTCTGGGTACTATCTGTGTGGAGTTTTCAAGTTCGCCCAGTGTCTGCGTGGGTTTTCTCCGGGTGCTCCGGTTTCCTCCCACAAGCCAAAAGACTTGCAGGTTGGGACGTAAATTGGCCATTACGAATTGCCCCTAGTATAGGTAGGTGGTAGGGAAATATAGGTACAGGTGGGGATGTGGTAGGAATCTGGGATTAGTGTAGGATTAATATAAATGGTCTGCACAGACTCGGTGGGCCGAAGGGCCTGTTTCAGTGTTGTATCTCTAAACTAAATGCCTGGGTTACATGTAATTCAACTCACCCATGTTAACAGAGAGAGACAGAGGGAGTGATGGTGTGAGGGAGAGAGAGATGGAGAGAGAGACAAAAGGAGGGACAGAGTGAGATGTAGATACTGAAACGTGGAGAGCAAAAGAGAGATTGAAAGATATAGAGAGAGACAGAGGGAGCTGGATATGTACATACATGACAAAGGGAGAGACAGAGGGAGGATGACACAAGTTGCAACGATCAGTAACAATCCCCATTCTCTGCCCAGTCATGTGTTCAGGTTTAGTGTGTATGTTTTAGGGGCGAGTGTTGCAAATGTCTTCTGCAAATGCCTATTGTTGCTAAATCAGTTGTTCCATTTTAAATCTAAGATGGACCTTATTGAATGCATTTCGGAAATTGAAACATTCTTCAGTCACTTTCTGTCCCTTGGTGTGTGTGTGTGTGTGTGTGTGTGTGTGTGTGTGTGTGTGTGTGTGTGTGTGTGTGTGTGTGTGTGTGTGTGTGTGTGTGTGTGTGTGTGTGTGTGAATGCCAGTCTCTCTCTCATCTCTCGGAACCTCAGTAAAACACCACATACTTCTGTTAGTCATTTGATGTTGGCTGCTTTTGGTGAGACCACAACTGCAGTGGGTGCCCCTCTTATGCAGGCTGGTCAGAAACCCATATCCCGCTATTTAATGGCATATTCTCTATGCTTTAAACACTTTAAATGATTAATTCATAACCAGGCTTATTACAAACACTGATCTTAGCGTCGAGAGAAGTTCGATTTTACCTCAGTGTTTTGAAAATCTCAATCCCTGATTCCACACCCAGCAAAGCATATTATATGGCGCGAGGCTGCAAATGTTGTTACACTCAGTATGCACAGTACCTTCATGTTGCAATAAGTTGTTATAATGTCTGTTCAAACAAGTGCCATCCCACACGGGCAAAATTTCACTGGGTCAACATTCTCAGCAAACACTAAAGCATTCCAGAAAGAGAGTCTCACAAATTTAACAAAAGTTTCATTTTCTGAGTCTCGCTAACCTGTTTTGATTTTCTGATGGGTGGCATTAGCTAGGTTTCGTGCTCTGACCTGACCCCACAATATCATGTGTGCGGGGCAAGATTACTGCCCACTGAGTCACAGCTGGTTCCAATGATCCCAGAAAGTTTCGTTTCTATGTGCGGCCAGATTTGTTTTTGTCCCATGCGTGGTCCCTTCAACGTTTCAAGGAATCTTTGCAGACGTGTGTATTTTTCTCACGGAGCAGGACCTGTGTGGTACCTTCCAGGCTGCCGCACACAGTTTTGTGAGAACACTGACCGACACTCTCCATCCCAATCTCTTCCTTTTTCTCCCTGCTTCTCTTAACTCATTTCAGTCCTTTCCTCTCTCTGTCATTCTCGCTCCATCTCTATCCCTGTCTTTCTCAGTTACTCTCTCCATCTGGATGGAGGAGGAGAAAGCGAGGCAGATATTGAAGATGCTTTCCTCTATATCTAACCCACACTGTACCTGCCATGGGAGTGTTTGATAGAACAGAGAAGACAGAGATTTACTCTGCAGCTAATTCTGTTCCTAAATCTCTCCATCTCACTACCTCTCTTTCCTCTTTGAAGACGCTCCCTCAATCCAACCTCTCTGTCCAGGTTTTTGGTCGTCTAGGCTAATGGTTCCTGAGGTGGGTTGGTGCCATTATTTTAGTCATTCGTGGGATGTGCGTGTCGCTGGCAATGGCAGCATTGATTGCCCATCCCTAATTTCCCTTTGAGAGGTTGGGGGTGAGCCACTTTTTTGAACAAGTGCAGTCCATGTGGGTAGGAGCACCCACTGTGCTGTTATGAAGAGATTTCCAGGACTTTGACCCAGCGACAATGAAGGGACGGAGACATAGTTCCAAGTTAGGATGGTGTGCGACTTTAGTTGCTGTCTGCAGACAATATTTTCAGTGCACAGGCTCTATAAATGTTTAATTAATATTTTTAACATGGTTAATTGTTAAGTTTCTCCTATATTCTGTCTGTCTCTCCCCGTCTCCCCTTCTTCTTTCTACCCGTCTCTTTCTCCCTCTTTCTGCCCATCTCGCCCTCGCACTCTCTCCTTGTCTCTCTGATGAAGTCCAAGATCACATATATTTTGCTAATTACTCTCTTGAAATGTCCTGCAGAGTTGAAAGAAGACTGAAGGTGAGCCTCCAGGCCCCTCTGTACGTGTGCAGTCTTGAGAAATGTGCAATAGTAGATTCAAACTAATAAGATGGTTTCACGAAAAGTAAATTGTGTATTTTGAGTATGTAACTGGGAGACCAGTTAAAGATCATCCAGTAGGTGTTTCAAACTTAGTTTTCGAAAAGGCGCCACACAAAAGATTAAAATGAAAAATAAGTACACATGGAGTTAGGGGTACTATATTAGCATGGACGAAGAACTGGTTAATGAACAGGAATCAAACAATAGGGATAAACAGAACATTTTTAATTTGGCAGACTGGGACTCCTGGAGTGCTGCTCGGGCCTCATCTATTTGTTCTGAACATATTTGTTCTGAACCCTCACTGACTCCCCCTGCCTCTCTCGGTCCCTCGGCCATTCTTTGTCACTTTATCTATCATCTTCTCTCTCTGAATGCCTGTCTAAATCCTCACTCAGAACCTCAATAACAAAACACAGTCACAACATTAGCCATTCATTCATTTAACGTTAGTTTACTAACATCCAACAGCCATTTTAGGTTTGTTCACGATGGCGCTGTTGTGTTCCCACAGGACGGGGACATTTATTTCCGAGACTGACTCCACACTAATGTATGGTTAATGCTTAAAAAAGTGATGGTCCAGACACATGGTGACGCTGGGACACACAGTAGTGGACAGGAGTGAATTATTTCTTGTACACAGCTGTACCATATGTGCACAGGAGCTGACTCTGTATTAAATTCAGTCACGGGATATGGGAATCACTGGAAAGAACGGCATTTATTGCCGAATTTCCCTTGGAAGGTGGTGATGAGCAGCTAGCCTTATCAAACCTCCTTGTTACCCCGCGAAAGAATCAATTAAGTTAGTCTGACACGATCTTCACTTAACAAATACACGCTGACTGTGCTTGTTTAATCTGCACCTTTTTAAATGACGATTCATATTGTTCACCAGAATGTTTCCCAATACTTTGCCCTCCACTGAGTTTAGGCTGGGTGGCTTGTAATTACTCAGTCTATCCCTTGCTCATTTTAAAAATCAATTTGCAGTCTTCCAGGCCTCTGGCATCATGCCCGCAAGTAGAGAGGATTGGAAAATGATGGTCAGAGCCTTCGATATTTCCTCCCTTGCACCTCTTAACAGTCTGATGCAGTTCAATTATCAGCTTTCAAATATACAAGACCGTTTAACATTTCCTCTCTCACTGTTTATCCCATCCGAAATTTCAAACATCTCCTCCTTGACTACAATATCAGCATTGCGCCCTCTTTTGTGAAGACTGATGTAAAATATTCACGAAGAACTATGCCGACATCTTGCAGCTCCTCAGGTAAATAGAATGAGGAGAGGCATTATAAACTGGAGGATACAATTATAAAGGAGGTGACGTGGCAAAGAGATCTGGGGGACACGTGCAAACATCATCGAAGGTGGCAAGGAAGGTTGGTGAAAGTGGTTCAAAAGTCATATGGATCATGGGTTTATAAATAGAGTGAGGCGTGGAGTAAAAAAGCAAGCAGATTGTGATGAACCGCTGTAAAACATTGGGTCGGCCTCAACTGGAGTTCTGTGTCCAATTCTAGGAACCACAAGTTGGGATGAATGTGAAGACTGCAGAGAGTGTGCAGAAAAGATTGACGAGAATGTTTTCATAAATCGAGGATTTCAGTTAAGTGTTTAGATAGAGATGCTGGGTTTGTTTTCCTCAGAGAAGAGGTTAAGGAGTTTTCATTGAGGAGTCATCCTTCTTAGCTGAAACGATTCCATGATATGAGAAAAAAGTTGTACATCTATTATTCCCGCCAAAGTGAACACACAGACTTTTCTCCACAGTATATTCCATCAGCAACTTTCTTGCCCACTCAGTGAAACTGCCCATATCCTATCTGTGGACTCCTCACAGCTTACTGTACCACCCGAATTTGCGTTATCAGCCAGCTGGATACATTACTCTCCATCCCTTCATCCAACAATCAATTAGCCCCACGATTGTCTTCATCTGTTTAAGATCAACAACGTTTTTCAGTTATTACTGCACTATATCCTGCCTCTGTTCTTAAACACTAGACCCTACCTCCGCTGGTACTGCACCAGACTACATCTTGGCTTGTTCCACTGCGCCAGGTATTTGCTAATGCTGCGTTTCACCCAGTCTCAGTTTACACTGCACATGACCATTTCTCTGTTTATAATACAATAGGGCCTGTCTCTACTCTATATCTAACCCCATGCTGCCTCTGCCCTGGGAGTGTGAGATTAGACAGTGCAGCTGGGAATTTACTCTGTGGCTGACACGGCACTGTGCTTGGCTTGGGAGCGTTTAACGGGACTGTGTAGATGGAGGTTCACTGTGTATCCCTGGAATTTGGGAGGTTAAGGAGTGATTTAATCAACGTTTTCAAGTTAATAATGGAAACTGATAGGGTAAACGGAGAGAAACCATTCCCATAGAATGTGGAGTCTAGGAAATGGAGGCATCGTCTAAAAATTGAAACATACTCTAAATGCTTTTCAGGAGTGAAATGGAGAAACACTTCGACATACCAGGTGTAGTATCAGTTTGAATCTCTCTTCCACAAACGGCAATTGATGCTGTGCCACATGTTTACATTTACATTAAATCTAATGTTGTTGAAAAATATCATTAACAACTGACAAACATTAGAGGCAGAGCGAAGGGGAGACAGAGTGCGAGAGGAACTTGACAGAACCTCAGTAACAATCCCCATTGTTTGCCCAGAACTGCGTTGGGGGCTTAGTGTAAGTGTTTTTAGGGGCGAGTGTTGGATCAGTGTTTGATACTTTCAAAATGTAGTGACATTTCCAGCAAGGGCAAGAGCTAAAGGTTCAAAATTAACGAATAAATGGCTGGTATGTCCTGGGAGAGACAGAGAGGGATAGAGAGATGACAAGACTGGGAGTGGGTGAGATGGTGTGAGAGAGATACAAGCAGTCATGTAAAGAGGCAGAGACAGGGAGAGAAGAAGAGACATGGAAAGAGTGAGAGGTAGAGACAGACAGAGATAGAGACAGACAGGGAGAGGGGGAGACAATGGCAGAGGGAGAAGAAACGACAGAGAGAGAGGGAGAGTCAGAGACAGACGGAGAGAGGGAGAGATATAGACAGTGATCAGGAAAGACAGTGAGAGACACAGAGATAGTGGAGAGACAGAGACAATCGAGAGACAGAGGGACGGGTTGTGTTCAAATAAATGGAGAAGGAAATGAAGTTCTGTGTAACTCTCATTCTTTGAATATCGTCAGGGGCCCCTGGGGTTACATTACGCAATAGTGAATCTGGGCACAAATAGACACACACACACATCACATGCAAACACACACACACTTTACAAGTCACACCACCTTTCACACATGCAACTGAGAAAGCCTAACTTCACTGGTAAATGCACGTGTCTTGATTCTTACAGTTCCATGTGCCATAAGATTGACCTTATCGCCAACCTTGTAAATAAAGCCCAAGCCTTTTGCTCACCATGCAAGCTTGATGCTGAAAGAGGTTGAATCAAAGGCATCCTGCGTGACAATGGCTACCCTGATCAAATCATTTGTCGCTGTATAACGCATAAACTTAAAAACGGGCCTAAGGCCCTCATTTTCTGCCCTAAAATGTGCACAGCCTACCTCGGATTCGCCTGGAATGGTAATGTATCCCAACAATTTGAGCAAGAGGTGAAGCTAGCAGTTTCACGCTGCTACTATGCATCAGCAACTCGTGTGATATTCACAACTGACAGGATGCTGCTGTGAAGCCAAAAAAGACATTCTGCCAATCACACAATGAGTAATGTGATATATGACTTTCAATGCCAGTGTGATGCTCAATACATAGGCCATACATCCCAAGTAATGGCAGATCGTATTACACAACATGTCCCTTCTGCTATTCGCAATGGGTCAGGTACAGGACAAATCCAAACAACCCGTGCTTGCAAAACTCAAAACACGATGTCCGACTTCAGATGTGATTCCATGATTGGGTAGCACTTGTTGAATTATTCTCAGTGTGATAGGAATTATGCTGACAATTCAAGATTGTCAGTCAGGCCGCAGCGTGGCATATTTAAGCGTACTGGAAGCTGCACATAATAAATCACAGATCCTTGTGCTATTCAGACTGAAGGAACATGTGCACATATTGTGCCTGTTTCAAAATAAGTGACAGCCATTCTCTGGTTCATTCCTCAGGGCTACGCCTTGACCAATCATAGGCAAGCTGGCTGATTTAAATTTCAAAGAAAGCTTGGCAGTTGACTGCCAATCACCATAAACTTGTGCATTCTCCATGACAGCACCTCTATCAATCAGAGTCGACTAGCGAACCAATCAACAGTCTCTTCCCATACTGTATTAATTTGTTGGTTTCCCTTACAATGGTATTCTCGCGATTGGTCCTGAAGAGTGCAAGAAGAAAATGGTTGACAAAATGTCTGCATTTTCAGCAATGCTCTATTTCTGTGCTACCAACCGTTTATTATTAAATGATTCACAGGTACAGATGTGATCCAGTTTGCATTGTTATTAAATGCTTCACGTTGACCACATTAGGTCCAGTTTGCCTTATTAGCAAATCGTTCACAAATACTTGATGTGCTTCAGTGTGCATTATTATTAAATGCTTCCCATTTACTAGATGTTGTCCAATCTTTATGAAATTCTTCACTATTACTAGATGTGCTTCAGTCTGCATGATTATTAAATGGTTCACATTTACCAGATGACGTCCGGTTTGCATTATTATTAAGTGCTTCATGTTTATCTTATGAGGACAAGAGTGAATTATTATACTGACTAAGCAGGTACCAAGTATGATCCAATATGCAAGATCATGAAAATCTTCACATTTGCCGTACACAGCTCTGTGTGAAATGGGAAATGTTGGCTTTGTGGTAATGTAAATTAGTTAATTATCCAGAACCCAGGCTAATACCCTGGGATCACCGAGTCAAATATCATCATAGTTGCTGGTGAAACTTAGATTCAATTAACTACCAAAAATTTGGAATTGAAAGCTCGCCTCACAATGTTGCTGTGAAACTACCCTTACTTGTTCCGGCATACATGTGAGTCCAGACCCACTGCAATGTGGTTGACTGTTAATTGTCCTCTGAAATGGCGTAGCAAGTCAGTCAGTTGTCAAGGGAAATTAGGCATAGGCGACAAATGCTGGCCTCGACAGTGATGCCCACATTCCATGAAAGAATTAAAAAAGTCTTAACAATTCACATTTCCCAGGTATGCTCCAGTTTGCATTCTTATTGAACACAATGTGCACTATTGTATAAATGCTCATATTTACCACGTATGGTCTATTGTGCTTTATTATTAAATGCTTCATATTTCCAAGATATCGTCCAGTGTGCATTATTAAACATTGGACATTTACCAGATGTCGCACAGTGTACATTATTATTAAATCATTTACTTAACCAGATTTGGTACTGTGTGCAATATTATTTAATGCTTCACATGTACCTGATGTGGTCCAGTGTGCATTGATATTAAAAGTTTCACATTTATCAGACGTAATCTAGTGACCATTACTTTTACATGCTTCAAATTTACAAGATGTGGTCCAATTTGCATTATTACTGATTGCTTCACATTCACCAGATTACGTCAAGTCTGCATTATTTAATGCCTCACACTTACCAGATGTGGTCCACTGTGCATTAATATTAAATGATTCACATTTACCCGATGTGGTCAATCTGCATTATGATTAAATGCTTCACATTTACCGGATGTTGTAAAATGTGCATTATTATTCAATTATATAATGTGTTACGTTTACCAGATGTGATGCAATGTGCATTATTTTTAAATGCTTCACACTTACCAGATTTGGCAACGTGCAGATTATCATTACATGCTTCCATTTTTACCAGATGTGGCCAGTGCGTATTCTAATTAAATAAATCATATTTCCCAGATGTGTCCAGTGTACATTATCATTAAATGCTTCACATTTACCAAATGTAGTCACGTTTGCTTTGGCATTAAATGCCTCACACTTACTAGATGTGGAACAGTGAGCAATATTTTTTATTGACTCGCATTTACCAGATGTGGTCAGTGTACACCATTATTAAATGCTTCATTTTTAGCAGATGCGATCGAGTGATGAATATTATTAAATGATTCACGTTTACGAGATGTGGTCCAGTGCAAAGTATTATAAATTATGTACTTCACCAGAATTGGTTCAGTGTGCAATAAAATCAAATGCTTCACATTCACCTGATTTGGTACACTGTGCAATATTATCAAATGCTTCACATTCACCTGATGTGGTCCAGTGTGCATTATTATTCCATGCTTCACATTTACAAAATGCGGTCCAGTTTGCAGTTTTATTGAGGATTAAACACTTACCACACATGACGCAAGATGCATTATCATTAAACTTTTCGCATCTTCCACAGTTAGGTCTGTGTGCAATGCAAGGTGGTGGTGTAGTGCTGATGTGACTAAGTTATTTATCTCGAGACGCAGTTGGATTCTCTGCGGCTATGGTTTCAAATGCCACCAGAGCAGTTGGTGGATTTTTAGTTTCAGTTAATTCATAAGAATCCAGAATTGAAAGCGAGCTTCAATGCTGCAGCCATGAAACTTTATTTGATGATGTAATCACCCATCTTGTGCACTAATGTCCTTTTGGGAAGAAATTCTGCAGTCCTTAACTGGTCTGTCCGACTGTGAGTCCGGAGCCACAGCAATGTGTTTGGCTCTTAACTACCCTCTGAAGAGGCCCATCCAGCCACCCAGTTGTCAAGAGCTATTAAGGATGGGCAGAAAATGCTGTCCTTTCCAGCGATGCCCACACCCCATGAAATACTTAAAATTACTGAACAATTCAGATTTTCCACGTGTGTTCCAATTTCCATTATTTTTGAACAGTTGATATTTAAAACGTATGGATTATTTACCAGTGTGCATTATTTACAATTATCAAATTTTGATCCATTTGAATTATTATTAAATGATTCACATATACCAGATATGGCACAGAGTGTATGTATTATAATATTTTTTCATAATAACTAAATGTGGTCCAGTGTGCAATATTATTAAATGGTTCACATTTATTAGAAGTGATGCAGTGTGCATATCACTAAAGTTATCAGATTTACGAGAGGTAGTCCAGTCTGCATTACGAATATATTCATCATATTAATCACATGTGGTCCCGTGTGCAGATTATTCAATGTTTCACATTTACCAGGTATGTCCCAGACTGTATTATTATTAAATGTTTTGTAACAATTAGCTGAGGTCCAGTGTGCAATATTATTAAATGTTTCACATTTACCAGATGTCGGGCTGTCTGTATGCTAATTTATTCAACACATTTACCATGTATGGTCCAATGTGCATTGTTATTAAATGGTTCACATTTACCACTTGTGGTGCTGTGTGCATTATTATTAAATGGTTCACATTTGCCAGGTAAGTCCCAGAGTGTATTATTATTAAATGTTTTGTAACAATTAGCTGTGATCCTGTGTGCAATATTATTAAATGTTTCACATTTACTCGATGTCGTGCTGTCTATATTACTAATATATTCATCACATTTACCACTCGTGGTTCTGTGTGCATTATTATTAAATGCAGACAGAAATGAAAATTGAAGACAGAAAATTCAGAAATGAAAATGGAAGGCAGCAAATTACTGGATGAGTCTGGAAGACAGAGCAAACGACAGTTAGACAATAATAAAAGAGTTTGGCAGTGCTCAAGTGTATCTATTTCAATACAGGTAGTATCGAAAATAAAGCAGATGAGCTGAGGGCACAGATAGACACGTGGCAGTATGATATCATAGGTATTATAGAAGCATGGCTTATGGAGGGACAGGAATGGCAGCTCAACGTTCCTGGTTGCAGGGATTTCAGATGCACAGGGAGGAGGATAGGCAAGGAGGGAGAGTGGCAATTTTGGTCATGAAAACTATTGAGCTGCGAAGAGGGATAATATTTTGGAAAGTTCATCAAATCACGCCATATGGATTTAGCTAAGGAACAAAAAAGGTGCAATCCCACTGCTGGGAGTGTACTATAGTCATCCCAAACAGTCAGCTGGAGATAGAAGAGCAGCTTTGTCGGAAATCTCTGAGAAGTGCAAGAGCAATAGGGCATTAATAGTAGGGGACAATAACTGCACCAATATTAACTGGGATAGTTTTAGTGTGAAAGGAATTGAGCGAGCAGAATTATTGAGGTGCATTCAGAAGAAACTTTTTGCGCAATTTGCAGCAAGTCCAGAAAGAGAGAGAGCAGTTTTAGACTTAGTTTTCGGAAATGAAGATGGGCAGGTGGAAAGCGTGGCAGTGGGAGAGCATTTTGGTGGTAATGATCACAATTCAGTCACTTTTAACCGAACTGTGGAAAAGGACAGCGACAGAACAGGAGTTAGAGTTCTCAGTTGGGGCAAGGCCAATTTTACTAAACTGAGAAGTGATTTAGCGAAAGTGGTTTGGAAACAGCTACGTGAAGGTAAATCAGTGTCAGAACAGTGGGAGGCATTCAAAGGGGAGATTCAAGGGGTTCAGCGTAAACCTGTCCCCACAAATAAAAAGGGTGAGACGGCCAAACCTTCCCGCCCACCGCCCCCCCCCCCCCCCACACACCCCATGGATGTCAAGGAGCCCAGAGCTAAGGTGGAAAAGAAAAGCTTATGTCCGACGCCGAGAACTCAAAACTACAGAAAGGCGAGGGGAGTATAGAAAGTGTAGAGATTAAATCAAAATGGAAATAAGGAAAGCAAAGAATGTGCATGAAAGAATATTGGCAAGCAGATTAAGATCAACCCAAATATGTTTTATCGATACATGAAGAGGAAGAAGATAATGAAGGAGGGAATAGGGCCCACAAAAGACCAAAAAGATAACCTAAGTGCAGGAGCAGAAGATAGTGGTATGGTTATTAATATATACGTTGCGTCTCTCTTCACAAAAGAGGGGGACGATGCAGGTATTGTAGTTAAGGAGGAGTAGTGTGAATTATTGGATGTGATAAACATAGGGAGAGAGGAAGTATTAATGGGATTAGTATCCTTGAAAGTTGATGAATCATCAGGGCCGGATGAAATGTAGCCCAGGCTGTTAAAAGAAGCAAGATAGGAAATAGTGATGGTCTGACTATCATTCCTCAGTCCTCACTGGATACAGTTGTGGTGCCGGAGGATTGGAGGATTGCTAATGTTGTACCTCTGTTTAAAAATGGAGCGAATAATTACAGGCCAGTAATTCTAATCTCAATAGTGGTCAAATTACTGGCATCTATTGTGAGAAACAGGATCAACTTTCATTAGAAAGGCATAGGATAATCAAGGATAGTCAGCATGGATTTGTTAAGGGAAGATCTTGTTTCAACAAATTGATCGAAATTTTTGAAGATGTCACAAGAAAAGTAGATGAGGTTAGTGCAGTTCATGTGGTCTACACGGATTTTCGGCAAGGCTTTAGACAAGGTCCCACATGGCAGACTGGTTAAAAAAGTAAAATCCCATGGAATGCAGGGAAATGCAGCAATGTGGATACAAATTTGGCTCAGTGGCAGGAAACAAATGTTAATTGTTGACGGCTGTTTTAACGACTGGAGGGCTGTTTCCAGTTCCAGCGCCGTTCTGCAGGACTCTGTTCAGGGTCCCATGCTTTTGTGGTGTATATAAACGATTTGGACGTACATGTAGGGGGCATGATCAAAACGTTTGCGGACGACACAATGGTTGGGAGATATCGAGAAGAACATCTGTAGGCTGCAGGAAGATATTGATGGTCTGGTCAGATGGGTTAGAAAAAATTCAACTTGGAGAAGTGTGAGGTGATGCATTTGGGGAGGTCAAACAAGGCAAAGGAATACACAATGAATGAGAAAATACTGACAGGTGTAGAGGAAGTCAATGTCCACAGACCTTTGAAGGTCGCTGAACAGGTCGATAAGCTGGTTACGAAGGCATATGGAATCCTTTCCTTTGTTAGACGAGGTATAGAATACAAGAGCAGCAAGGTTTTTCTGGAACTGTCTGACTCATTGGTTAGGCCACGCCTTTAGTATTGTGTGCAATTCTGGTCTCCTCATTACAGGAAGGTTGTAATTGCACTGGAGAGGGTACAGAGGAGGTTTTCGAGGATGTTGCCAGGACTTGAAAAATGCAACTATGTGGAAAGATTGGATGGGCTGGGGTTGTTCTCCTTGAAGCAGAGCAGTCTGAGGGGAGATCTGATGAAATTTAGATCTGATGAAATTTGCAAAATTGTGTGGGCCTGGATAGATTGGAGGAGAAGGATTTATTCACCTGAGCAGAAAGGCCAGTGACGAGCAGGCATCGATTTAACGTGATTGGTACACAAATTAGTGGGGAGATGAGGGAAACCCTTTTTCACCCAGAGGGTGGTGTTTGTCTGGATCTCATTGCCTGAAAGGATAGTTGAGGCAGATCCACTCAACATATTCAAAAGGAGTCCGGATATTCATCTCAAGTGCCATAATCTGCAGGGCTACGGACCGCGTACTGGAAGGTGGGATTAGAATAGGTGGATCTTTTTCCCTAACACAGACATGATGTACCAAGTTGCCTCTTTCTGTCCTTGAACTTTACATGATTCTATGATTCACATATAACAGATATGATCCAGTATGCATTATTGCTCATGGTTTCATATTTAACCGATGTGGTCCAGTGTACATTACATTTGTACACTTGACATTTACAAGATCTGGTTGAATCCAGATTATTATTACCTGCTCTAAAGTGACCAGATGAATTTCCATTCTTTTTATTCCTTTTTTTCTGAATTAGACATTTTTGTTGTATTTGCCTTACCTGTCTTCTTTCTTTCTATTTTATATCAAGTGTGGGGGCAGACCCAATGCAGCTGCACTCTGCTTCTGAGCTGGTTCATTGGCCAGCTCTCACTCTCAAGAGAGTCAGCCTGTTTCCTCCCATCACCTGCTATCGTGGTGTTACGGAATATATATGAAAATGAGGTGTTATAGTCTGGATTGCAATTCACACAGCTTGGTGCAGCATTCTGATCAATTGTTTGCTTTGTTCCCAATCTCCGATTCAGTGTAAACAGATGTTTCATCCCATTCTTCAACTCTTCCGTGAACGTTCCCGGTGTCAGTCCACAGATACATGTGTTGTTACAACAGCTGACAAGCTGCAGCAGGCATCCCGTTTGCTTGGTGATGTATGTTGGGTTACTGTCGTATTGTTTGTATAATTGTGGTCCCCCACACCCACCACCTCAGGCAATGCGCAACAGATGCCACCCAGTGAATAGCGGAATTACCAGACATAGTAAAGAGCAAGATCATTGATCTCTTCCAGTTCTTGCTGTCTGGATCATTTTAGTCATCCATGCAGCGTAGCAGTGCCCTGCCGGAATATATTGGACGTAGGAATATGTTGGACAGTGAGCGCATTGAACAACAGGATGAAAAGGTTCGGCTGTAAATGCGTTAAAATTCTGTCAAACCACCCATCCGCCACGGATAAATATGCCTCTGATCTCTCGCTCTCTGACGCCGAAGGTTCTGTACTCAGCAAAGTACTCCGTTTTATCCCCTTACGCCCCACCTCAATGAATCTCGCACTCGACATAACGTTGAGCTGATCTTCCATCGCCTGCGCCTCGGAGCTCACTTCTTTGACCAGGAGAACCCCCAGCCCGCCCCCAACCGATCAGCAGACCCATTCACCCACCTCCAGCATTCTCCCTCTACTTGGACCCCTCCCCCAACCTCTTACCCGCTCTTGATCTTTTCATTGAAATCTGTTGGCGAGGCATTGGTCATCTCAATTTCTCTGCCCCCCTGACTCACTCTAACCTGTCCTCCTCTGAACTTGAGACATTCCGTTCTCTCAGGTCTAACCTCGACATTTTCATCAAACCTGCAAGCAAGGGTGGTGCTGTTATTGTATGACATACCGACATCTGCCTTGTAGAGGCTCAGCGCCAACTTGCAGATGCTTCTACCTACCTCCACTGAACCATGACCCCATCACCGAACATCAAGCGACTGTCCACAAGACAATCACTGACATCTTCCAACCTCATCATCCCGAAATCCTGGACAGCCCACTTCTACCTCCTTCCCAAAATCCACAAGCAGGACATCCCTAGCAGAACCATTGTGTCAGGTTGCTCCTGCCCCAATGAACTGATTTCTTCCTATCTTACCTCTATCCATTCTCCACTGGTCCCGACTCTTCTGACCTACATCTGAGACTCTTCTGAGGCCATATGTCATTTTTACAATTTCCAGTATCCTGGCCCCAACCGCCCCCTTTTCACTATGGACGTTCAATCTCTCTACACCTCCACCCCCACCAGGGCGATTTGAGGACTCTCCGTTTCTTCCTTGAATAGAGGCCCAACCAATCCCTATCCACCACCACCCTCCTCTGCCTGACTGAATTAGCTTTCACATCGAACAACTTCTCCTTCAACTCCACTCACTTCTTTCAAGTAAAAGGTGTTGCTGTGGGGAACCGCATGGATCCTAGTTATGCCTGCCTTTTAGTGGGATATGTCGAACATATGTTGTTCCAGTCCAACTCAGGCTCCCTCTCTCAAGTATTTTTCCGGTACTTTGATGACTGTATCGGTGCCGTTTCCTGCTCCCTCCCCGAACTGGATAACTTTATCAACCTTGCTTCTCTCAGGTTTACATGGTCCATCTCTGACACTTCCCTTCCTCGACTTCTCTATCTCTATCTCTGGAGATAGGCTGTCTACTAGTGTACGTTAGAAGCCCACCGACACCCACAGCTACTTCGACTACACTTCTTCACACCCTGCCTCCTGTAAGGATTCTATTTCATTTTCCCAGTTTTTCCATCTCCGACGCATCTGCTCTGATGATGCTACCTTCCATATCAGCGCTTCTGATATGTCTTCCTTTTTCCTCAACCGAGGATTACCTCCCCACAACTGTGTTTGACAGGGTCCTCGACAGTGTCTGGTCCATTTCCCGTACCCTACCCTCGCCCCTTCCCCATCCTTCCAGAACTGCGACAGTGTTCCCCTTGTCCTCAGTTTCCACCCATCAGCCACCATATCCAAAGGATCATCCTCCGCCATTTCTGCCACCTCCGATGTGATGCCACTGCCAAACGCATCTTCCCCTCCCTTCACCTTTCAGCATTCTGAAGTGATCGCTCTTTCTCTCTGCGATAGCCTGGTCCACTCCTCCATTACCCCCATCACCTCGTCCCATTCTCATGGCACTTTCCTGTGCAATCGCAGGAGGTATAATACCTGCCCATTTTCCTACTCTCTCCTCACTATCCCAGGCCGCAAATACTCCTTTCAGCTGAAGCAGCGATTTATTTGTACTTCTGTCTACGTAGTATACTGTTTTCGCTGCTCACAATGTGGTCTCCTCTACATTAAGGAAGCCAAACGCAGACTGGATGAACGCTTTGTGGAACACCTCCACTCAGTCCGAAAGCATGACCCCGGGTGTCCAGTTGCTTGTCATTGCAACACACACCACTGCTCTCATGCTCACATCTCTGTCTTGGGATTGCTGCAGTGTTCCAGTGAGCATCAACGCAAGCTCGAGGAACAGCATCTCATTTACCGATTAGGCACACGACAGCCTGTTGGACTGAACATTGAGTTAAATAATTTCAGAGCATGACGGGCCCCCATTTTACTTTTTATTTAGTTTTTTTTTCTTCTCTCTTTTAAAAATCTTTTTTGTGTTTATATTATTTTATTTGATCTTAGTTTGTTCAGTTTGCCTACCTACTGTTTTTTTAATATTTGTGCTTGTGGCTGTTTAGTTTTCAGTCCATGAACACCCTACCTTTTAACACACCATTAACATATTTTTTGCCTTTGCTCCGTGACCTCTGGTCAGTTATTCTCTGTGACCTCGTCCTATCTACACCTTCTCTTTTGTTACCTTTTGCCCCACCCCCCCTTGACTTGCTTAAAACCTTTCACATTTCTAATATCTGCTAATTCTGAAGAAGGGTCACTGACTTGAACGGTTAACTCTGCTTCTCTTTCCGCAGATGCTGTCAAACCTGTTGAGTATTTCCATCATTTCTTGTTTTTATTGCTGCAATTTTTTGACAAGTTTCATGGCGCCTATGGAACTGATGAAAAAGACATTTATCAGCAAGTAAGTACTGTTAATTCACTTCAGTTTGATTTCAATGAATGCCACCATTAGGTGCACCATGTCGTGGCCACCAAATAATGAGTGCCATATTTGGTGAGACGGCACTTCCCTCTGGACAGGATCACAATCGTCAGCAAGTTCACTCTAAGAGAGAGAAAGAGCAAATTAACAATAAACCAAACCAGGAAACAGCCGTAGTCCCTGCTGCTTGGCACGAATTCCAGGCTTGATGTTGTCTTTGCTAATTGTATCTAGTTCCGTACACAAAACTCATCTGATGTTGCAATGAGGGCCGTTCAAATGTACAAATCACCGTTAATGAATTGCATTTTACAGAAATTGAGTTAAGGAAAAAAAGGAATTGAGGAAAAAAACGAAGAATGTGGAAAATTCTGATAGAACAACGTTAAAGGGAGCTACACCAGTGAAATATTACATTAAGAGAACAACGCAAGAGTAATGTGAAAATCCAGATGGCTGCGACTGTTCTCAACCCGTTCCATTCTTACCGATCTAATCACAGCCTGAGAATTGCCTGCAGTGGTTTCTCTTCCTGCTCCAACACTTTTACCTCTGGTGTCCCCCATGGATCTATATTTTACCCACTTATATTTCTCATTTGCATGCTGCGCCTCAAAGACATCATCCAAAGTACAACATCAACTTCCACATTTCTGTCGACTACACCCGGCTCTACATTACCAAATTCATCTCTCTCAACTCCTCGACAGCCTCTAATTTCTCAGACTGCTTGTCTGAGCATCCATGATGAAGAGACATTTCCTCCAGTCACAGATTGGGAAGAGTGACCGTTGTGTTTTTCCCTTGGCACAAATATCGTCCCCTGGCTATCAAATCCAACCCCCTCCCTGGCAACTGTCTGAGTTGAACAACACTGTGCGCAGCATCAATGTCATATTTGACCTTGAGATGAGGATCAGAGCACAGAACCGCACCATCATTAAGACCACCGATTTCAACTTCTGTCCGTTACTCAACTCGGCCCCTTGATCAACTCATCTGCTGCTGCAATCTTCATCCATGCCATTGTTACCTGCAGACTTGAATATTCCAATGCACACCTGAATGGCTTCCCACATTCTTCCTTCCATAAACTTGAATCATCCAAATCTCTGCGGCCTTTGTCTTAACTGATACCAAGTCCCGTTCTCCGATCACCGTGGTGATCGCTGGCCTACATTGGCTCCCTGACCAGCAACGCCTCGATGATAAAAATGCCATCCTTGTTTTACATTCCTTCGATTTTCTCGCCGCCTCTCTAACTCGGTAACCTCCTGCAGCTCTAACATCTTCCAAGATATACTAACTTGATTGAGTTTTTTGAGGAAGTGACGAAGATGATTGAAGAAGGAAGGGGAGTGGATGTTGTCCATATGGACTTCAGTAAAGCTTTTCACAAGGTCCCGCATGGCAGACTGGTGCAAAATATGAAGTCACACGGGATCAGAGGTGAGCTGGCAAGTTGGATACAGAACTGGCTCGGTCATAGAAGACAGAGGGTAGCAATGGAATGGTACTTTTCTGAATGAAGTGCAGTGACTAGTGGTGTTCCACAGGGATCAGTGCTGCGACCTTTGCTGTTTGTAGTATATATAAATGATTTGGAGGAAAATGTAGCTGGTCTGATTGGTCAGTTTGCGGACGACACAAATGTTGGTGGAGTTGCGGATAGTGATGAGGATTGTCAGACGATACAGCAGGATATAGATCGGTTGGAAACTTGGACAGAGAAATGGCAGATGGAGTTTAATCCGGACAAATGCGAGGTAATGCATTTTGGAAGATCAAATACAGGTGGGAAATATACAGTAAATGGCAGAACCCTTCGGAGTATTGACAGGCAGAGGGACCTGGGTGGATCGCCTGTGCTGGCAACATTCAAGGAATCCTGGCCTTGAAGGGTAAGAAACTTCCATATTGTCTTCAGTGTTTTTTTGTTATGTATTTATAACATGTTGCTTAATAAATTATACTGGATTCATAAGTAGCCCATTGTAATAAGTTGAAAATTCAGAACTGAGACTTTTTAAAT
This sequence comes from Heterodontus francisci, assembly GCF_036365525.1. Taxonomy (NCBI): domain Eukaryota; kingdom Metazoa; phylum Chordata; class Chondrichthyes; order Heterodontiformes; family Heterodontidae; genus Heterodontus; species Heterodontus francisci. The sequence continues at coordinate 5,365,117 of NW_027141025.1, forward strand.
AAATGTGTTTTACGCCTCAAAACCCCAAAACATACAAGGGTGCAACTTGGGGCCAGACGTTGATAAAAGCTAATACGAAATGACTGATCGTGAATTTGATTGGAATCTTGCTCTGATTAGTCTGACCAACTTTTTACATTCAGGGAAGGGAAATGCTAACGGAAACAACCAGACCGAGATCCGCAAGACCTGTGAACCAGATGTCATTTGAATTACGAGGAAAATGATTGGTAAAAAGCATAGAACAAATATCAGCGGAAAAGAGGAATAATTTATTATTTTAAGCTTCCAAGAACCATAGAATCAAAGGAACATAAAATGTTTAAGGCACAAAAAGAGGCCACTTTGAACCATCGTGTCTGTGCCAGCTGGAAAAGGATCCACCAATTCCAATCCCACCTTCCAACATTTAGTTCTTAGCCCTGCAGATAATGGTAGCTGAGGTTCATATCCAGACTCATTTTCAATAAGTCGAGAGTCTCTGCCTCAACCACCCTTTCAGGCAGTGAGGTCCAGATCCCTACCACCCTCTGGGTGAAAAGATTGTTTCCTTAATCTCCCCTCTATTTTTCTAGCAATCAGTTTAAAGGTATGCCCCCTCGTCACTGACCTCTCAGCTAAGGTGAATAAATCCTTCACCTCCACTCTATCCAGGCTCCTCAAGATTTTGTACATTTCAATCAGATCTCCTCACAGCCTTCTCTGTTCCAAGGAGAATAACCACAGCCTATCCAATCTTTCCTCCGACCTGCATTTTTCCAGTCCTGGCAAGATCCTCATAAATCTCCTCTGTACCCTGTCTCGTGCAATTACATCCTTTCTGTAATGAGGTGACTGGAGCTGCACAAAGTTCTCAAGTTGCGGCATAACCAATGAGTTACACAGTTCCAGGATAATCTCCCTGCTCTTATATTCTAAACCACTACTAATAAAGGAAGGATTTCCATATGCCTTCTGAACCACCTTATCGATCCTGTCCTGCTACCTTCAGTGTCCTATGGACATTGACTCCAAGGTCCCTCACTTCCGCTACACTTCTCAGTATTTTCTCTTTAATCATGTATTCCTTTGCCGTGTTTGACCTCACTAAATACACCACCTCACACTTCTTCAAGTTGAATTCCGTTTACCACTTCTTCTGCCCATCTGAGCAGACCATTAATATCTTCCTGCCGCCTGAAGTTACTCTCCTCGATATCTACCACAGGGCCAATCTTCTTGTCGTACGCAAACTTATTGATCATGATCCGTACATTAACGTCCAATCATTAATATACACCAGAAAAAGCAGGGGACCCAGTACTGAGCTCTGCGGGACGTCACTGGAAAGAGCCTTCCTGTCGCTAAAACATCCGTCAACAATTACAATTTGATTCCTGCCACTGAGCCAATTTTGTAGCCACCTTGCTGCATTTCCCTGAATCTCATGGGGATATTATTCTTTTAACCAGTGTGCCATGTGGGACCTTGTCAAAAGCCTTGCTAAATTCTATGTTGACCACATCAGCTGCCCACCCTCATGTATCTTCCTTTCTACTGCTTCAAAAAATGTGATCAAGTTGGTCCAACAAGATCTTCCCTTAACAATTCCATACTGACTATCCTAAATTAACCTGTGCCTATCTAAGTGACAGTTTATCCTGTCTCTCAGAATAGATTCCAATAATTTGCCCACGACTGAGCTTAAGCTAACTGGCCTGTGAATATTAGGTCTATTCTTCACTCCGATTTTCATCAGAGGTACAATTTAGCAATTCTCCAATCCTTAAGCACCGCACCCCTGCATCCAGTGAGGACCATAGTGCTGAGGACGCAGTGGATAGCATGTTCAGCGAGGTGGTCACACCGCAGGTAATGGCTGCACAGGCAGAATAGGGATGGCTGTCCACCAGGAGGAGTAGTAGACGCAGGCAGGTTGTGCAGGAGTCCCCTGTGGCCATCCCCTGTCAAATTGATATTCAGTTTTGGATACTGTCGGTGGGATGGTCTCTCAGGGCTAGCAGCAGCAGCCAATTTCGTGGCATCACGGATGGCGCTGCTGCATAGCAGGGCAGGAAAAAGAATGGGAGATCCATAGTGATAGGAGATTCAATTGTAAGGCGAACAGACAGGCGTTTCTGTGGCCGCAAACGAGGCTCCAGGATTGTGTGTTGCCTCCGTGGTGCTAGGGTCAAGGATGTCTCAGATTGGCTTTTTCAAGGAAAAAGCATGTTGTCTCTTCAGGATTCTCCCTCGTTAAAAAGTGGTTAGAATTGGTTTGAACATGTGTTTCTTTGTCCTTTGCTTTTAGAAAGAGAGGTGGGATGTCATTACATCCAGAGAACTTTTGCTTCACCTCTTTAAAACTAGTAGGGTTAACCCTTTCCGCTCGCAACTTAACAATTTGCTGAATGGCATTTTTTGTGAGATATAAATGGGATTTTGTGATAATTGCTGTTTCTAAATTGCCACAGATATCTGGATTGAATTAACTCATCTGGCTCCAAGCCGAATGGACCTTGAGTTCTTCGTTTCTCTAAATAAGTGGAACATATGTTCACAGAGATTAATCGACTTCAGCACTTTCAGACTTTTGCAACATTTATGACAGCATGGTGATATCTTGATCTGAAGGCTTGGCCTTCTTTTTTTTAAAAAAGGCAGGAATTGTCATTAATTCATTCATCCATTTGTTTCTATTTATTATTTTTCCAGAGAAAGTCTTTGCAATTATTTGCAGACAGCTTCCATAACAACTGTAGACATTATTGTCTCTGATGAATTCATCTGAAGCCACTAAACATGGAAATAATTGTTTATGACATTTAAATCAATAATAAAGAAATTATTATGAGTTGCTATTCCAAGTACTCAAAAGGAAATCTATCTGAGTTTAAATGGGTATAAACATACATAATTTTCAAAATCGTTGATGGAAATACCGTCCAGGTAGTTGCTCAGTATTGAAGGAAAACCTTTTTTTAAGATAAATGAATGAAAGATATTATCAACTAGCGACACCATTATTTGAATTTGAGAAACTTAGATTTTTTAAAAATCAGTATAATTTGGTGCATTTCCTATCAACCGTAAAGGGGTATCTGAGGTAAATAATAAGCCAGCGTGCAGTTTAGGAATTAACAGCATTCCTGTGAAAGGATAATGACTGTCATCAAGTGAGGTGATGTGCAGGTGGGGTGACAGTCTTCAATCTGAGGAGTGTCAATGAAGTTTCAACAGATAATAGCATTCTTCATCATCAGTAGTCATTTGGAGTTATGATATTTTAGAAGGTAAGAAAATGTAAAATTTGTGCAGATCGCACCATTCATGAGATAGAGAATGGAAAGAGCGCTCAACAACAAAAATGAGATTAAGGAAGTTGATTTTGTCCTTTGGGGAATTGTCGGTTCTTGGAATGGTGTCTTAAATTGACTAACTTTACTTAATCCTCAGAATAATTCATGAGTGGACTCATCATCGCGTGACGTATGCAACTTCAGGCAACCCGCCTGGTCGCACACTGCGCATGCGCTTTACGTGTACAGCAATGCAACGCCAACGGATATTCACCCATGCCTCAAGCTCCACGCTCCCCCTCGCTGCACTCTCTGACTGCTCCGATGTTTCCATCGCTGCTCTGTCCCGCTGCTCCACTCTTTCGGCTGCTCTGCTCCTCCCGCTTGCTGCACTCTCCGGCCGCTCTACTGCCCCCTGGCTGCTCTCTCTGGCCGATCAGCTCTTTCTGGCTGCTCCGCTGGCTCGCACCCTTCTCGGCCCGATTCGCTCCCACCCACCCCCGTCCCGCTCGGCTCCCGTCGAACCCCCGTCCCCGGTTTTTCTTGGAGTTATTTGCATCTTTGCCTACAAACGTCTTTTTTCAAGAAAACCACGTTTGATAGTCGGCCCACCACCCGCGGCATTGGGATCATTCATGGGAAGATAGACAATGGTTTTAAGACAGACACACGACCCTCCAACTTTTAGATCTCTTGATAAGATCACGTGAGAGTCGAGAATCATCGAATCAAAGGGGGTTTAAGGCACAGAAAGAGGCCACTTGGCCCTTCGTGTCAGTGCCAGCTGCAGAACAATCCACTCATTCAAATCCCACCTTCCAGTATTGGGTCCGTAGCCCTGCAGATTACAACACTCGAGGTGCATATGCAGACTAATTTTGAATGCGTTGAGGGTTCCTGCCTCAACTACACTTTCAGACAGTGCATTCCAGAGCCCCACCACCCACTGAGTGAAAAGTAGTTTCCTCATCCACCCTCTAATTATTCTAACAATCACTTTAAATCTATGCCCCCTCGTCACTGACCTCTCTGCAAGGCCGAACACCTCCACTTTATCCAGGCCACTCACAACTTTATGCATTTTATCCAGATCATCCCTCAGTCTTCTCTGCTCCAAGAAGAACCAGCCCTGTCTATCCAACCATTCCTCGGAGCTACATCTTTTCCAGTACGCAACGTCCTGATGAATCTCCTCCGTATCATTTCGAGTGCAAGTGCATCCTCACTGTAACGAGGTGACCGGAAATGCACACAATATACAGGTTGTGGCCAAAGCAATGAGTAATATAGCTCCAGCATAAGCTCCCTGCACATTTCTGCTATATTGAAAATAGAACATAGAACATTGAACAGAGAACAGTACAGGACAGTACAGCCCTTTCGGCCCAGGATGTTGTGCCGAACCTTTAACCTTCTCGAAGATCAAACTAGCTACCTACCCTTCATTCTACGATCATCCATGTACGTATACAAGAGTCGCTAAAATGTTCCCAATGTATCTGCTTCTACTAGAACCACTGGCAGCGCATTCCACGCACCCACCACTCTCTGTGCAAAGAACCGACCTGTGACATCTCCCCAAAACCTTCCTCCAATCACCTTAAAATTATTTCCCCTGGTGATAGCCCTTCCCGCCCTGGGGAAAAGTCTCTGGCTAAGCCTCTCATCATCTTGTACACCTCTATCAAGTCTCCTTCATCCTTCTTCGCTCCAATGAGAAAAGCACTAGCTCCCTCAATCTTTCTTCGTAAGACATGCTCTCCAGTCCAGGCAGCATCCTGGTAAATCTCTTCTGCACCCTCTCTAAAGCTTCCACATCCTTCCTCTAATGAGACGACCAGAACTGAACACAATGTACCAGGGCCTTATAGAGCTGCAGCATAACCTCGCGGCTCTTAAACTCAATCCCCCTGTTAATGAAAGTCAACAAACCATACGCCTTCTTAACAACCCTATCAAATTGGGTGGCAACTTTGAGCGATCTATGGACATGGACACCCCGACCCCTCTGTTCCTCCACACTACCAAGAATCCTGTCTTTTAGCCTGTATTCTGCATTCAAATTCGACCTTCCAAAATGAATCACTACACACTTTTCCAGGTTGAACTCCATCTGCCACTTCTCAGCCCAGCTCTGCATCCTGTCAATGTCCCGTTGCAACCTACAACAGCCTTCCACACTATCCACAACTCAAGAAATCTTCGTGTCATCGGCAAATTTGCTAACCCAGCCTTCCACTTCCTCATCCAAGTCATTTATAAAGATCACAAAGGGCAGAGGTGGAAGAACAGATCCCTGCGGAACACCACTGATCACCGAGCTCCATGGTGAATACTTTCCATCGACTACCAGCCTCTGACTTCTATGGACCAGCCAATGCTGTATCCAGACAGTCAACTTTCCCTGTATCCCATGCCTCCTCACTTTCTGAATGAGTTACCATGGATAACCTTATCAAACGCTTTGCTAAATTCCATATACACCACATCCACTGCTCTTCCTTCATCAATGTGTTTTGTCACATCTTCAAAGAATTCAATAAGGCTTGTGAGGCGTGACCTGCCCTTCACAAAGCCATGCTGACTGTCTCTAATCAAACCATGCTTTTCCAAATAATCATAAATCCTGTCTCTCAGAATCCTCTCCAATAATTTGCCCACTACCGCCATAAGACTACATGGTCGATAATTCCCAGGGTTATCCCTGTTCCCTTTCTGGAACAAGAGAACAACATTTGCCACCCTCCAATCATCCGGTACTACTCCAGTGGACAGTGAGGTGGCAAAGCTCGTTGCCAAAGGCACAGTAATCTCTTCCCTCGCTTCCCGTAATATCCTTGGTTATATCCAGTCTGGCCCCGGGGACTTATCTGTCCTCATATCATCCAAACTTTCCAGCACATCCTCCCTCTTAACCTCAACCTGTTCGAGCATATCAGCCTGTTTCACGCTGTCCTCACAAACGAGCTGGTCCCTCTCACTGGTGAATACTGAAGCAAAGTATTCATGGAGGATCTCCCCTACCTCCTCCGACTCCAGGCACAGGTTCCCTCCACTATCCCTGATCGGCCCTACCCTCACTCTGGCCATCCTCTTGTTCCTCACATAAGTGCAGAACGCCTTGGGATTTTCCTTAATCTTACCCGTCAAGACTTTTTCATGCCCCCTTCTAGCTCTCCTAAGTCCATTCTTCAGTTCCTTCCTGGCTACCTTGTAACCCATTAGAGCCCTGTCTGATCCTTGCTTCCTCAACCTTAAGTAAGCTTCCCTCTTCCTCTTGACTAGCTGTTCCACATCTCTTGTCATCCAAGTATCCTTTACCCTACCATCCCTTCCTTGCCTCATCGGGACAAACCTCTCCATCAGTCGCAGCAAGTGCGTCCCAAACAACCTCCACATTTCTGTCGTGCATTTCGCTGAGAACATCTGTTCCCAGTTTATGCTCCCCAGTTCCTGCATAATAGCATTGTAATTCCCCCTCCCCCAATTAAATATTTTCCCATTCCGTCTGCTCCTGTCCCTCTCCATGACTACAGTAAAGGTCAGGGAGTTGTGATCACTATCACCGAAATGCTCTCCCACCGAGATATCTGCCACCTGGTCTGGTTTGTTGCCAAGCACCAAGTCCAACATAGCCTCCCCCTAGTCGGCCGATCGCCATATTGAGTCAGGAAACCTTCTGGACACACCTGACAAAAACTGTTCCATCCAAACGATTTGCACTAAGGAGTTCCAATTAATATTAGGGAAGTTGAAGTCACCCATGACAACAACCCTGTTACTTCTGCACATTTCCATATCTTGGCATATAAAGGAAATGATTCCAACTGCCTCATTAACCAGGTAATCGACCTGTCCTGCCACCTTCAGGCATCGGTGGACATTCACCCCATGGTCCCTCCCGTCCTGTACTCTTTTCAGTATTTTCCCTTTAATCCTGTAGTCCTTTGCCTTCTTAGTACTCCTCAAATGCATCACCTCGCAATTCTCCAGGTTGAATTCCATTTCCCAATTTTCAACTCATCTGAACTATCCATCAATATCTTCCTGTATCCTATAGCTATCCTGTTCGCTCTCTGCCACCCGGCCGATCTTGGTGTCATCTGCGAACTTTTCATCATGCACCCTACATTTACATAGAACATTACAGCGCAGTACAGGCCCTTCGGCCCTCGATGTTGCGCCGAACTGTGAAACCATCTGACCTGCACTATTCCATTTTCATCCATATGTCCATCCAATGACCACTTAAATGCCGTTAACGTTGGCGAGTCTACTACTGTTGCAGGCAGGGCGTTCCATGCCCCTACTACTCTCTGAGTAAAGAAACTACCTCTGACATCTGTCCTATATCTATCACCCCTCAACTTAAAGCTATGTCCCCTCGTGTTTGCCATCACCATCCGAAGAAAAAGTCTCTCACTATCCACCCTATCTAACCCTCTGATTTACGTCCAAATCGTTAATATATACCACAAAAAGCAAGGGACCCAGTACTGAGCCCTGAGGAATGTCACATGAAACAGCCCTCCAGTCATTAAAACAACCATAAACATTACCATTTGTTTCCTGCCACTGAGCTAATTTTGTATCAACCTTGCTTCATTTCCCTGGATCCCATGGGAGTTTATTGCTTTTAACTGGTCTACCATGTGGCACCTTATGAAAAGCTTTGCTAAAAGCCATGTCGACCATTTCAACTGCATTGCCCTAATCAATCTTCCTTGCTACTTCTTCAAAAAATTCGATCGAGTTGGTCAAATAAGATATTCCCATATCAAATCCATGCTTCCTATCCTTGTGTAACCTGTGCCTTTTCAAATGACAGTTTATCCTGTCTCTCAGAATATATTCCAATAATTTGTCCACTACTGAGCTCAGATTGACTGGCCTGTAATTATTCGGTCAATCCCTCGCTTCCTTTTTAGATAGAGGTACAACATTAGTAGTTCTCCAATCCTCTGACACCACAACCGTATCCAGAGACGACTGGAAATGATTCTCAGACCTTCCACTATTTTCTCCCTGGATTCTGTTAACAGCCTAAGGTACATTTCATCCAACTCTGGTGATTTATCAACTTTCAAGGATGCTAAACTTACCAATACCTCCTCTCTCCCTATGTTTATCACAGTCAATACTTCATTCTCCTGCTCCTTAACTACAATATCTGCATCGTCCCCCTCTTTTGTGAAGACTGACGCAAAGTATTCAGTCCAAATCATACTAACATCTTTTGCCTCTTCACATCGGTTACCTTTTTCGTATTGTATTGGCCCCTACTCTCTCCTTCGTTATCCTCTTACTCTTAATATATTGATAATACATCTTTGGGTTCACCTTGATTTTGCTTGCCAATATTTTTTCATACCCTCTCTTTGCTTTCCTAATTTCCTTTTTGATTTCACCCCTCCACTTCGTATATTCCTCATGGCTTTCTGTAATATTAAGTTGTCGGTGCCAGACATAAGCTTTTCTTTTTGCCCGTATCTTCCCCAGTAAGCTCCTTGACATCTACAGGGCGCTAGATTTGGCCATCTCATCCTTTATTCTTGGTGGGAACATGATTAATCTGAACCCCTTAAATCTCCCCTTTGAATGCCTCCCACTGCTCTAACACTGAATAACCTTCAAGTACTTGTTTCCAGTCGACATTCACGAAATCAATCCTCAGTTTCGTAAAATTGACCTTGCCGCAATTGAGAAATCTAACCCCTGTTCTATATCTGTCCTTTTCGATAATTATGTTAAAACTAACCGAATTTTGATCACTACCAACAAAATAATCCCTACTGCCACTCCTTCCACCTGTCCATCTTTATTTACTAAAACTTAGTCGACAACTGTACCCTTTCTTACTGGTCTTGTTTCATACTGGCCAGAAACGTTCTCCTGAATGCTCTGAAAGAATTCTCTTCCTTCAACCCCTTTCACACGTAAACTACCTCAGTTATTTGCGGGTAGTCAAAATCCCTTACTCTTTACTGCCCTACTGTACTTACACTTCTCAGAGAGTTGCCTCAAAATATGCTCTTCTATCTCCCCCTGACTGTTTGGGGGTTTGTTGTACATTCCCAGCACAGTGATTGCCCCTTTTTGTTTTGTCCTTAGCTCAATCCATATGCCCTCATTTCATGAACCTTCCAACATATCATCCACCCACCCCCCCTCACAGCTGTAAGAGCTTTCTTGTCCAAAATTGCCACTCCCTCTACTTTCTTATCCCCTCAGGTCCCCATCCCCCGCCAAACTGTTTTAAAGCCTTCCCAACAGCACTAGCAAAACGTGCCGCAAGGAACTCAGTCCCAGCTCTGTTCAGTTGCAACTCGTCCAGCCTTCACGGGTCCCATCTCCCGCAGAGACGGTCTCAATGTTCCAGTCACCAAGGCTGCCGAAGCGAAACAGAGCAGTGCAGACCGACCCGACCCAAGCCCGAATGCTGGACACAGACTGTAGACCCGACCCGAACCAAACCAAACCCGACACATGTAGTCGGGTTTGATCGGGTTCTCGTCGGGTAGCTAGGCTTTACTTTGAGTCATATTTGATATAGATTGTTCAGAAGTGAGTGAACGAGGTGCGGTGAGTGGAGTAGTGCATGAGGCTGGTTGTGTAGTTGCTAGGTAGTGACATATGTCGATGCATTCTGTGAGCTTGACCACTTGTGCGAGTCTTCAAACTTCTTGTTGCACTGCATCTCGATCCTCGGTGCCACACAGGTGCATTAACTTCCATGGCCCCATGCGCCTCCAGTCCACCTCCAACACCAGCAACTCCAGTGCAACATTCTAAAACCTGGGAGCATGCCGTCCTGTCCATTGCACCATGCCAGTTCTTTCCTGCAGTCTTCAAAATGTTATCCAAAATGTTCCAGCCCCTGCTGCCGCTCGAATATATATCACCTTTAAAAAGTAAAGTTTGGCTCTAAGTAGTGCAGGTTGGCTTTACATACTGCTGGTCTGGTCCGAACTTGTTGAGGTTTGCAGTCACGAAGCAGCAAGCTCAGCCCTGGCTGCACAGCTCAATCATGCAAATGATCAAGCAGCACCAATTTTGTGCAGTGCTTGCAGGGACAGGCTCATCGTTTCTCATAATCTCTGTACCGTATTTCAAGGACCATCCACTCTAGCCCTCTGATATTCCTTCTGTGACTGTATTGTGAAAGCTCCTTGCCCATAAGGACTGCAGCGGTTCCAGATTAAGGACCACCATTTACTCACGGTAACGAGGGATGTGCAAAGGTTGCAGATCCTGCCAATGTCACCCATATGTCGAGAACCAATGAACAAAAAATTAAATAGGAATAAAATCAATGATTTTGTAAATTGTTAATTAAAATGTAAGGGGCATGATTAGTAAGTTTGCCAATGACACCAAAATTGGTGGTATGATGGACAGTGAATAAGGTTGTCTAAGATTACAACAGGAGAGAGATCAACTGGGAATGTGGGCAAGGGATCGGCAAATTGAATTTAATGCAGGCAAGTGTGAAGTGATGCATTTTGGGAAGTAAACCAGGGCAGGACATAGACAGTGAATGGCAGGACCCTGGGAAGTGTTCTTGAGCAGTGAGACCTTAGGGTGCAAGTACATAGTTCCCTGAAAGTGACAACACAGGTAGACGGGGTGGTGAAGAAGGTGGATGGCATGCTTGCCTTCAACGGCCAAGGCATTGAGTACAAGAGTTGGGACGTCATGTTACAGTTGTACAACACATTGGTTAGGCCGCATTTGGAGTATTATGTGCAGTTCTAGTCGCCGCACTACAGGGAATATGTGAGTAAGCTAGAGAGGATGCAGACTAGATTCACAAGGATGTTGCCTGGTTTGGAGAGCTTGAGTTAGAAAGAGAGATTGGATAGGCTGGGTCTGTTTTCCTTGAAGAGAAGGAGGCTGAGAGGGGATATGGTAAAGATATATAAAATTATGAGAGGCATAGATAGGGTAGATAGCCAGAGTCTGTTTCCCGTGGTAGGGGTGACTAGAACTAGAGGGCATAGATTGAAGGAGAGAGGAAGGAGGTTTAAAAGTGATCAAAGGGGTAAATCTTACACCCAAAGTGTTGTTGGCATCTGGAATGATGTCCGTGAGGATGTGGTGGAGGCAGGAACAGTAGCGACATTTAAGAGGCATCTGGACAGGTACTTCAATGAGCAAGGCATAGAGGGATATGGAATTAATGTAGGCAGGTGGGATTAGTATAGATAGGCATTATGGTCGGCATGGAAGCGGTGTGCCGAAGGGCCTGTTTCTATGCTGCACGACTCTATGACTCTATAAATCAGTTGAGGCCTATGATCATAGCGGAGCATTACTCTCTGCTAAAGAAATTGTTAACAAAACGTTTCTCAAATACCCTTTATGTTTTATTTCCTGCTGTCGCATGTATCCGAGTAAAGATTAACATTTGGATCAAAAACGGCAGAATGTCAACTGTACACATGAAATAAGGTCTCAAGGGCTGCTGTTGCAATAAAATAATAGAATCATTCGGCCCATCGTATCTGTTCTGGTTATTTGAAAGAACGTTCCAATTAGATGTATTTGCCTGTTATTTTCCATCACCTGGTAAATCAATTTCCTCCCCCGCCCACACACACACGAACATACGCACGCACACACAAACACACACACACACACATACACACAATCACCACCGTCCCCACTGCTGTGTCAGCAATTATCCAGGCCGATTTTAAAAATTGTTATTGAATCTGCTTCTACCACCCTTTCAGCTGGTGGATTCCAGATCAGAACAACTCACTGAATAAAATAAAACTGCCTCATATCCTCTAAGGCTGTGTGTCAATCACCTTAATATCGTGTCCTGATACCATACTCGGACCCTCTGCACCCTCTTGACCTCTTTCCTGCAGTGTGGTTCCGGGAATTTGATGCAATAATTCAGCCAGGGCCTAACTGGTGATTTATTAACTTTTAGCATAAGTTTCTTGCTGTGGTACTCCATGAGTCTATTCACAAGGATAAAGATTGAGTGTGCCTTTGCAACTTCTCTTAACATTAAAAGATGTGCTTACATGCACACTCAAGTCTACAATTTGTTTTACTGTACCATCTTTAAAATTGTGCAGTTCACTTTATATTGACTTCCCTCATTATACCTGACAAAATGATTCATTCCAATATTTTATGTATTGCATTACATCTGCCATTTGCCAGGTCATTTCACCAGTTTGTCTATGTCCTACTAAAGGCTGATCCTACCAGAACATTGTTTCCGACATTTTCGACCTCCTGCCATCTCAACTACTGAAATTGTGCCCTGATACATAAGTCCATTTCATTAATATATGTATATAGCAGAACAGTGGTTCATTCCCTGGGAACATTACAGTATCGTCCCTTCCAGTTTTTAGAACTGTTCACCACTCCTCTTCTTTAGCTTTGTTCCTTGGCCATTGTCATAGCCACAGTCACGGTTTTCATAGAAGGTCATTAAATGGACTTTTGTCACATGACTATTGTCAGCCATATAGATAACCTAACACTCATTACTCTTAACAGCCCAGTCGGTTACTTCATCAGATAATTCGATTACATCTGTGCTGTCTTACATGTCGTAGTGATGTTTTACCAAGCCAGAAATATTTTGTGATGGCCTATGACCTCCAGAAATTTCCGTGCCTGCGATGTTAGGCTACCTACCTGTAATTACAGGGTTTATTCATCTCTTCTTTTATTAAACAGTGTGCACCAGTTGCAACCCTCAAGTTCTCCGGGACCATTCCCATATCCATGGAGAATTGGAGCGATTGTTTGCAGTGCTTACACTGTTTCCAACACTCCTTCCATCGGTAATTCACATATATTCCATCCAAAGTCTCTAAGTATTTTACTTTATTGTGCATCGTGCTGGATTGAAGAGGGTTAATCGATCCTGTTTGTTCAGTGTCTGTAATTACTGTTAATCTCCATGGGACCCAGTTGTATCACTGCAAGGTTTCCCTCTTCTATTAATAAGGGACAGCTTTCAATGTGTTCGGCAGCATCACCTCTGCTTCTTCAATGAAAGGGAGAAAATAGAATTGAGTGTGGAATATTAGAACAATTGTCTGGAATCTGAGAATAGTATTTGGTAGAATTACAACAATGGATCAGAATCTAAAAACAGTTGATTGGAACGTTGCAACAATGAGGAGGAGTTTCTCCTCTGAGGTTGTCTATCTTTCGGCATATTATGCGTGGATGAAATTAGATCATCGATTCTATTATGGCCTTCTGATTATTCAAAAGATTTATTATCCCATCCTCGCTGGTGTTGGTGTCAATGTATCTATGTCCAACTTTTAGTTCTAAAATCATGCTGAGCTGTTCTTGTTATTTTCTCTACTCTCAGTGCTGTTTGTGATGTCTCTGGTATGTCCCTTTGTTCTGCTATCAGATCTGTATATCAAGGTTCACTGTGTTACTGATCTTTCCATTTAAAACTTGGGCAGCCCAAAGCTATCACTTTGTTTATTTATTTTACTTTTATTTAGAGATACAGCACTCAAAGAGGCCCTTTGGTCCACCGTGTCTGTGCTGACCAACAAACACCCATTTATCCGAACCCTACAGTAAGCCCATATTCCCAACCACCTCCCTACACTCGGGGCAATTTACAATGACCAATTTACTGATCACCTGCAAGTCTTTTGGCTGTGGGAAGAAACCGGAGCACCCAGCGAAAACCCACATGGTCATAGGGAGAACTTTCAATCTCCAAACAGGCAGTACCAAGAAGCGAACATCTGGAGCTGTGAGGCTGCGATGCTAACCACTGCCTCACTGTACCGCCCCTAAAAGATCACCCTTTCCGTCCGAAATCATAAATTCTGTTCACTATTCATTTACTCCATTGCAGGCACTGCCCACTGCCGGAGATTCAACCAGACTGTTGTTAAGTTCAGCATTCCATTTGGCCTTAAGATGAGTTCTGAATTGGTATAGTTCCAGAACATGAATCGTGCCTACTACCCCCTCCAGAATATTGCCCTTTCCTCCCATCAGCCTGTCTGCTTCTGAAAGGCTTATCCATGCCTTTTCTACGTCCAGAATTGTCTAAGCTGCACGGCCTACATGCAGCAGACCTCATCAAAAACTCTGCATCTATATGCCACCTTAAACCACGTCCCATTCATCCCTTACCTATGTGCTCACTGAGATACACTACTCCAGATCCACCAGAGTCTTGAGTTTAAGAGTATCATATATTTATTCAAATTCATCCACGGTCTTACCTCTTCAGTAATTTCCATTAGCCTTCCTTTTTCCACAGTTGCACACACCTTCCCCCTTCAATTATTCATCTAATTATCTTTCTGAAATTAATTCCTTCCTCACTCTATCTTACACTGTCGTTCCCTCTCTCCCACCATTTTTATTCCCATCTCTCACTCTCTCTTTTCTCTCTCTCACTGTTTCAGGCAAATAAATTCATATTAATAGAATGATGCATATATTCTAGAATCTGGAAGTGGGAGCGGGGGGTCACTGTTTAAAAATAAGGGGGCGCGCATTTAAGCCAGAGATTAGGAGATTTTTTTCTTCTCTCAGTGGGTCGTGAGTCTTTTGGAATTCTCTTCCACAAAAAGTGGTGGAAGTAGGGTCTTTGAATATTTTTGAGACAAAGGTAAACAGATTCTTGATAAGCAAAGGGTGGAATGTTATGGGGGAAGGTGGAAATGTGAAGTAATCAGTTCAGCCATGAACTTATTGAATGACAAAGCAGGCTGGTGGGACCGAGTGGCCTACCCCTGCTCCTAATTCATATCTTCGTACTTATGGTCGGATGGTAAAATTACAAAGATATATTGACACATTAAGTGAATGGACAAAACTGTTCGGATTATATTTCAATGTGTACAAATGCGACGTCCTCCACTTTTATCCGAAATAGGATAGAACAGGTTATTTATAAATGCTGAAACGTTACAACTATGGCAAGAACCTGGGGTCCAGGTACACAGATCATAAAAGTATAGTGAACAAGCACAGAAAGTAATCAAAAAGAATGGAATGTTGAGCATTATATTTCGAGTGATAGAGTACCAGGGTGAAGAATACCTGTTTGAGTTGTACAAAGCCTTGGCTAGACAATACTGGGTATTCTATGAGCAGTTCTCAGGACCACAACTTAGGAAAGGTACATAAATTGACGACAGAGGGTGTGCAGAGTAGATTTACAAGAATGGTAACTGGACTTCAATTCGTAAATTACATGGAAAGATTACAAAAACCGGGGTGCGGAGTGTGAGTGTATTCCCTCGAAATTACAACGCACACTGAATTTTAACAACTTGTCAGATGGAAAAGATAGGGTAGAAAGAAAGAAAGAAAGAAACTGTTTCAGCTGCTTGGGAAATCTAGGTCTAGGGGCATAGTGAAAAGATTCAGAACATATCTATCAGCTCAGAACATCCATGAGGTTATTTGCACCACTAGCAGTCGTGGAATGTTGTTGCTGCACAATCTGTAAATTCACGGCATGGCATATCGTTCACTCTCCTGATATCATCAAGCCAGGGGACCAACCCTTGTTCAATAAGAAGCAGACTTGCTAAGAAAAAGTTAATAGATCTCACAACCAACTAATCAAAGATCTGCAGTCCAGCCACATCCAGTTGTGATGAATGGTCGACATTTAAGTGACTAACCAGAAGAGGAACATTCACAAATATCTCCAGCATAATGGGTTTTTCAGCCCAGTATGTCAGTGTAAAAACAGCGTTGAAACATTGCAATCATCCTCAGGCAGAAGTACCACGTGAATGATCCATCTCGGCCTCCTTCTGACGTCCTCATCATCATAGATGTCAGTCTTTCACCAAAGCAATTTAGTTTACATCAGAGCAAGAAACAGCTGAATGTTTTCTGCTTGATACGGCGATGGCTATGGGTCCTGGCAACATCCTGGCTGTAGTACTAAAGATTTGTACGCCAGAATTAGGGACATTGTTTGCTCATTGCTCAACCTATTTGGCCTCATGCATTGGTACCGGAGGAAGTCACAATTCTGCCTGTGGAGCGGCTGATGGACGAAAATACCAACCTTAATAATGGCCCATCTTCGGTTCCAGTAGCGTGAGTAAGCAGGCACATCACACAACAGTTTGCGAACCCTATACTGATCCCGAACAAACATAATCAAATTCACTCTTAGGTCCCTTGTACAGCCCCCAGATCCCTGGAACCCACTGCAAAGCACTCATACTCTAGATACTCGTGAAGAGCCCCCAGTAACCAAAGAGTCTGTTGCAGAGTCCATGGTACCCCGGGCTCCCTACAGAGTCCCCAGAACTCCGTATCCACTTGCAAAGCATTCAGTTCCCCCGGCATTTCCCCGAGCTCCAGAACCCTGGGCCCCTCACAGAGCCCCGAGTGCTGAAACCTTCGTTCAGAGCCCGCCGTACCCCAGACATACTGGCAGAGCTCCCGGTACCCCTCTCCATTTCAGTGCACATATAAATGCAGTCCAACAATCATCTCCAAATCAGCCTCTTCTCCAATGCAGAAATGTTCTGAGCTGCCTACTGCTCACTGCAATGTGCACCTTCGATTCAGTACTGCCAGGTTTTACTTGTCATAAATCCAGAGGGACGTAAATGCCACCCGCCATTCACAGAATCACTCAACCATCATTAAATCAGTATCAAGTTTTAGTTATATTTAAAATCCACCGTTGTGCTTTCCCACCATTGGAAAAAAAACAGTAACTAATTACACAACATCAAATTTCTGTGTTGCAATTATGTGTCCGCCTATGCCACCAAAACAGGCTTCCACGCCGACACTAAATTCAGCCCTAGGTCGGTGCGAGCCATGCCGTTCTAGTGCAGCTACAACATTGGCATCTGCCCAACAATGTGGAAAATTACCCAAATATGTCCTGTCAACAAAATGTAGGAACATCCAAGTACCCAGTCAGTCTAATCTTAATCATCAGTACCTTGATGGAAGGTATCGTCAACAGTGCTTTCGAGCAGAATTTATTCAGCAATATTCCACTTACTGATGCTCAGATTGAATTCTGACGGGGCCAGTCAGTTACAGATATGGTTACAGCCCTGTATAAACATGCACAAAGAATCTGAATCAGGAGGTCAAGGTGAGAGTGGTTCCCTTGTCAACATAGAACCACTTGACCGACTGCAGCATCAAGGAGAATGAACAAAAGTGAAGTTAATTAGAATCAAATGGAAACTGTCGGTTGGTTATAGTCTGACCGAGAGCAGAGGAAGATGCTATTGGTATTTGGATGCTAATCATCTCAGTATCTGGACATCGTTTCCCGAGTTCCTCAGGGTTGTTTCTTCGCCTTAAGCATCTTCATCTGCTGCATAAATGAACTTATCTCCATCATAAGGCCTGAATTTGGAGTGTTCACTAATTGGTTCACAGTGTTCAGTACCATTTTACCTCTTGAGTTATGTTAGCCAACCGTGCCTACATTCAGCAATATCTGGATAATATTCAAGCTTGGACTAATATCTAGCAAGTAACATACATGCCACACAAGTGTCAGGTAATGATGATCTCCAACAAGACTCAATCTGGCCACATTTTCTTGACGGTCAACGCAATTACCATGCCCAAATGCCCCAACATCAAGACTCTGACCATTGTAGTTGACCAGAAAACTAACTGTACCAGCCTTATAAACACAATAACTTCAATTTCAGGTCAGTGGCTGGAAATTCTTTCGCGAGTGCCTCACCTCCGGACTCTCCAAAGCCTGTGCACAATTTACAAAGCAAGAGATAGGAGTGTTACGAAATAATTTGCACGTTCTGAAGGGCTACAAATCAAACAACACGAAAGCAGCTCAATAATATCCAAGACAAAGCAATCCTATACATCGGCAGCCCATCCATTACTTTAAACCATCAGTCCTCCCACTGCTATCACACAGTGGCAGCAGTGAGTACCAGCTGCAAGATGCACTGCAGCAACTTGCCATTCGTCCTTCGACAGCACCTTTTAAATTCACAAACTCAAGCACCTAAAAGAGCAAGGGCAACACACGAAGGAGAAAACTACCACTTGCCAGTTAGCTGCCAAGTCACACATCATCCTGACATGAAACTGTATCACATTCCTCCACTATCTCTGGGTCAATATCCTGGATATCTCTCCCAAACAGCATCGTATGTGCACCTACATCACAAGGAGTGCGTTGGTCGAGAATGCGGCTCACTACCACCTTTTCAAGGATAACTCTGGATGGACAATCGAGGCTCGCCTTGCCAGCGATGCTTGCTACCCATGAAAAAAAAATTAGCTTGACTTTTCAAGAATGAAACTTTGCAACATTACTACGCACAAAGGGTGGGAGACTTTTGAAGTTTCTTCTGCACAAGTCAATTTCTACTGGATCAATTAACAAAATTAAGCCTGATATTGATAGAAGTGTGTTATTGAAATGTATTGATGGATGTGGGATGAAGGGAGATATATCAAGTTAGGTCGTAGTTAAGCCATGGTCTCACAGAATGGAAGGCAGGCTGAAGAGATAAATGGCCTCCTCCTCTTTTTCTGGATTGTCATATGTTCCTATGTGCTCAGAATTGTACGCAATACCCTAAACTAGTGCACACCCAATCATTTATTTACGTTTAACATTTCTTTCTAAATATTCAACTTTATTTTTCTACTGTCCTAGAATTTAAAAAAAAGTCACATGGTTTATATTGCTTGTCCTCTTACTGCCTACCCAAATGTATCAATTATGTTTCATGGTTTATTTATTTATTTAGAGATACAAAACTGAAACAGGCCCTTTGCCCAGCGCGTCTTTACCGACCAACAGCCACCCATTTATACTAATCCAACATTAACCCCATATTCCCTATCACATGCCCACCATTCTCCTACCACCTACCGACACTAGGGGCAATTTACAATGGCAAATTTACCGATTCACCTGCAAGTCTTTGGCTGTGGGAGGAAACCAGAGCACCCGGCGGAAATGCACGCGGACACAGGGAGAACTTGCAAACTCTGCACAGGCAGTATCCAGAACTGAACACAGCTCATTGTAGCTGTGAGGCCGCGGTGCAAACCACTGTGCCACCAAATTCTGAATTGCAACTTGCAGGTGTCTGCTCATTTAGCCAGACTGTCAAAGTCCTCTGATGCCTTCCACTATCATTCTCAGTGCATATTGGCATTTCTATTATTCATGCCTCCTTCAAAGTTTGAAATTTTAGTTTTTGCAGACAAGCCCACACCATCAATGTCTTTGAGTTTTCTGCACTGAATGCCATCTTCCATGTATCCGCCCATTTCACTCGCCTGGCAGTGTCCTTTTGAAATTTACTACCCTCTTCATCACTTTCAACTTCAGTTCCACACTGCCTGTCAGTGGCAAATTTCGAAATTTTGCCCTGTGTTCATAAGTCCACGTCAATAATCGATTTCAGTAAAATGATGCAAATACTGAACACTGCACAACAGCAATGTGCGATTCCATCCAGAGCAAGAAAAACAAACAAAAACAACAATGCTGAACTACAAACAAGAAATGCTGGAACCACTGGCCACTGGCCACTGCCACTGGTGGCACAGTGGCGCAGTGGTTAGCACCGCAGCCTCACAGCTCCAGGGACCCGGGTTCGATTCCGGGTACTGCCTGTGTGGAGTTTGCAAGTTCTCCCTGTGTCTGCATGGGTTTTCTCCGGGTGCTCCGGTTTCCTCCCACAAGCCAAAAGACTTGCAGGTTGATAGGTAAATTGGCCATTATAAATTGTCACCAGTATAGGTAGGTGGTGGGGAAATGTAGGGACAGGTGGGGATGTTTGTTGGGAGTGTGGGATTAGTGTAGGATTAGTATGGGTGGGTGGTTGATGTTCGGCACAGACTCGGTGGGCCGAAGGGCCTGTTTCAGTGCTGTATCTCTAATCTAATCTAATCACTCAGCAGGTCTGGCAGCATCTATGAAAAGAGAAGCAGAGTTAACGTTTTGGGTCAGTGACCCTTCTTCGGAACTGACAAATATTAGAAAAGTCACAGGTTATAAGCAAGTGAGGTGGGGGTGGGGCAAGAGATAACAAAGGAGGTCTAGATTGGACCAGGCCACATAGCTGACCAAAAGGTCAAAGGCAAACAATATGTTAATGGTGTGTTGAAAGACAAAGCATCAGTACAGATTAGGTGTTAATACACTGAATATTGAACAGCAGCAAGTGCAAACCTGAAAAAAAGTGGGTAAGCAAACTGAACAAAGTAAGATGAAATGAAATAAATGCAAAAAAATTGACAAAAAATGTAACAAAGAATGCAAAAAAAAAAAGAAAAAATAACTAAAAATGAAAGTAAATGGGGGGCTGTCATGGTCTTAAATTATTGACGTCAATGTTCAGTCAGGCAGGCAGTAGTGTGCCTTTCGGTAGATGAGATGCTATTCCTCGAGCTTGCGTTGATTTTCACTGGAACACTGCAGCAATCCCAGGACAGAGATGTGAGCATGAGAGCAGGGGGGAGTGTTGAAATGGCAAGCAACCGGAAGCTCAGGGTCCTGCTTGCGGACTGGGTGGAGATGTTCCGCAAAGCAGTCACCCAGTCTGCGCTTGGCCTATCCAATGTAGAGGAGACCACACTATGAGCAGCGAATACAGCATACTACATTGAAAGAAGTACAAGTAAATCAATGCGTCACCTGAAAGGAGTGTTTGGGGCCTGGGATAGTGAGGAGAGATGAGGTAAATGGGCAGGTATTACAGCTCCTGCGATTGCAGGGGAAGGTGCTATGGGACGGGGACAAGTTGGTGGGGGTAATGGAGGATTGGACCAGGGTGTCACGGAGGGAACGATCCCTTCAGAATGCTGACAGGGGAAGGGAGGGGAAGATGCAACTGGTAGTGGCATCACGCTGGAGGTGGCGGAAATGGCGGAGGATTATCCTTTGGATATGGAGGCTGATGGGGTGAAATGTGAGGATAAGGGGAACCCTGTCACGGTTCTGGGAGGGAGGGGAAGGGGTGAGGGTAGAGGTGAGGGGAATGGGCCGGACACGATTGAGTTCCGCAACAACAACAGTGGGGGGAAATCCTCGGTTGAGGAAAAAGAAGGTGATATCAGAAGCACCTTCATGGAAGGTAGCATCATCAGAACAGATGCGCCGGAGATGGAGAAATTGGGAGAATGGAATGGAGTCCGTACAGGAGGTAGGGTGTGAAGAAGTGTAGTCGAGGTAGCTGTGGGAGTCGTTGTGCTTATAATGGATATTAGTAGACAACCTATCCCCAGAGATGGAGACAGAGAAATCGAGGAAGGGAAGGGGCGTGTCAGAGATGGACCATGTAAAGGTGAGAGAACGGTGGAAATTGAAGCAAAGTTGATAAAGTTTTCCAGTTCGGGGTGGGAGCAGGAAACGGCACCGATTGTCATCAATGTACCAGAAAAAATAGTTGGGGGAGGGGGCCTGAGTAGGACTGGAACAAAGAATGCTCGACATATCCCACAACAAGGCAGGCATAACTGGGACCCATGCGGGTACCCATAGCGACAGCTTTTTCTTGAAGGAAGTGCGTGGAGTTGAAGGAGACGTTGTGCAATGTGAGAACAATTTCAGCCATCCAGAGTAGGGTGGTGGTGGATGGGTACTGGTTGGGCCTCTGTTCCAGGAAGAAGCGGAGAGTCCTCAAACCATCCTGGTGGGGGATGGAGGTGTAGAGCGATTGGACGTCCATAGTGCAGAGGAGGCGGTTGGGATCAGGGAACTGGAAAAATTGTCAAAATGATGTAGGGTGTCAGAAGAGTCACGGATGTAGGTGGGAAGAGACGGGACTAGCGGAGAAAAGATAGAGTCTAGATAGGAAGAAATCAGTTCAGTGGGGCAGGAGCAGGCTGACACAATGGGTCTGCCAGGACAGCCCCGTTTGTGGATTTTGGGAAGGAGGTAGAAGCGGGCTGTCCGGGGTTGTGGGACTATTAGGTTGGAAGCTGTAGAGAAAGGATCTCCAGAGGAGATGAGATCAGTGACAGTCCTTTGGAAGGTGGCTGTGGTTAGCACCGCAGCCTCACAGCTCCAGCGACCTGGATTCAATTCTGGGTGCTGCCTGTGTGGAGTTTGCATGTTCTCCCTGTGGCTGCGTGGGTTTCCTCTGGGTGCTCCGGTTTTCTCCCACAGCCAAAAGGAATTGCAGGTTGATAGGTAAATTGTCCATTAAAATTGCCCCTAGTATAAGTAGGTGGTAGGGGAATATAGGGACAGGTGAGGATGTGGTAGAAATGTGGGATTAGTGTAGGAGTAGTATAAAATGGGTGGTTAATGGTCTGCACAGACTCAGTGTGCCGATGGGCCTGTTTCAGTCCTGTATCCCTAAATCTAAAAAGTCTGAAATCTTGATGTTCGGTGGTGGGGTCATGGTCCAGATGAGGAGGAATAAGTTTCCGTGAGTTGGCGTTGAGCTTCTGCAACGTCGAGGTCGGTACGTCATACGACAACAGCACCACCCTTGTCTGCAGGTTTGATGACCATGTCATGAATAGACCTGAGAGAATGTTGAAAATATACCTCCTGAACACTGTTACTCTTCTCAATATTTCCTGGGCTGCTGATTTACTGTTCGGCTATTATTTATCATATTTAATTTAATCCGCTTCATTTCGTATGTCGCATCCTCTCCTGACTCCCGCAGAAGTACCTGTTTGTTGATTTATTTCTCAGTCCCATCGTTATCATTTTATTCAATCCGTGCCTCCAGCAGAAAACCATGACACAGGAACAAAATTATATCCGTTACTGAATGCAATAACAAACCGATAACTGTCACCCAAAATCCATCAGACTACTGCTTTTCCTGCCAGTCTGATGGAGAATTACCCTCTTTATTTCCCTTCCTGTAAGTTAACTTCGGGACGCAGGTAATTATTTTTCAAAGATTTTCCGGTGACTTAATTTCCAAATATTGCTTTGAAATAATTTGAATTCTGTCCTGCAAACCTGTTGCACGTGAGGGAATCTCACAAACTGTCCAACAATTCAATTTCGATGCTGTCAATGTCTGCTTTAGTGTAAATGCTCCAGATTATCACCATGGTATTGTGAATAATACATTGATTTGGTAACGTCGCTGTTTTGAAACTTGTCCAATTATCCCTGAATGGTGACAAGAATTCATTCGGCCTTTTACTGACTTTCAGATAGTTTCTAACACCTCAGTGTAGTGTATTACAACAGAAACATTACTGAGAATGTAAACATACAATGTGCTATTACAGAATATATTTTAATCATATTGAACCATCAGATTCTGCAGTTATTCAAAAATAATTGGATTTTTTTTTCCAAAAGTTGTTTGAGAAAGCACAATTGCATCTGAACCTCATCTAGCTTCAATCAGTTTCTCCTCTCCTCTGTTGGACTTATGCACTTCTTGCATTTACAGTTCCACGGAGGTCCTCCAATGCTCACAAGAGGTCTTGCAGCCAAGTTTTGTTTCTCCATCCACACTTGATTCACTGTTTAATTTTCCAAGCCAGCTCCCGTTTTCTTGGTTAAATAAACGTCTTGGGCGGTGGAGGTAAATGAGCGGTGTTACATTGGCCACCTGTTATATGCCCATTTTCAAGCAGTGCGAATGAAGTCATGTTACTTCAGGGACATCATGCCACGCACAATCCATTAAAAACAGCCATGCACAATCGCATTTCCAAAGGTGTAACTGAACAATTATTGACAGGTGAATGCTAGATTAATACACTTCATTGCAGAGTGAGAAGGAAGGACATACTGTCGCATAACCCAGTGTCACTGGCTAAAGATAATTCACAGGATCCTGGGACGATCCCCTGATTCAGTGGGTAAAGATCTGGAGCAGGAACATGGACTGCTTTCCCACACCAATGCAGGGTCACTCAATAAGGATGAGGAGCACACTCCTAGACCGATTACCCCACGCTAACACAGAAATCACTCGGCAAAGATGAGGAGCAGGATGCAGGACCGAGTTCCCCTACACAAACCAAGTGTCAATGACGAATAAGAAGGAGAAAGATCCAAAGCTCATCCCCACACTAGACCACGGTTACTGTAAAAATACCACAAGCAGCAAGCTATGTTCATTCTCCTCCCCCTCCCCCCAATGTTTACTGGGTCATTGCCGATTGATCAGGGCCAACAACAGAAGTTGATTCCTCAATCTGACACAGCATCGCTGGCAAATGACAAGGAACAGGAAACTGGGCTGATTGCCTCATTCAAACCCACAGTCATTGGTGAATGACCAACATCAACAGCCTGGGCTTAATCGCTTGCACTAACTATGGTTTGTGAACACATGCTGACATTTCCGAATGGAAGCCACGCTCCTGTAGTCCTTATTTTTCCTGTGACACTGAGATATTATTTGGTTATTTATTTGTTTATTTTGGTGGAGCATTAAATACACCAGCATCTCAGCCGCATCTTTCATTCATTTCGACTGTTCATGTTCATATGTCACCTCATCCCAGATAATAACTTTTATGGTTAAATGGCTGACGTCATTGAATGACTATCAATGCTGCAGCAGATAACCCTGCCACATGCAAAAGCATTTTATTATATCATTTGACACAGTAACAGATTTTCAAATCTCAATATGTACGCAGTCACACTGGAACAATTGCTTTCAGCTTGATGTATAATTTCCCTGTCCATTTCCCTCCCACACAGTTAACCTAGTGACGATAGCAATCCTGTCTCGAGGAAAGTGCGGTCTCTCCAAATGTGTCACTCGTTACCTGGTGGCCAGGGCTGCGGCGGATCTACTGGTCATTATCCTCGACATGATTTTACGGCACATTCCAATTCGTTATCAGGAAGCATTTCTCCCACTTTATTGCATCCGTGCATGTAATATCCATGCCACCCTGCTTTATGCAGCAACGGACGGTTCGGTCTGGTTCACAGTCGCTTTCACCTTTAATCGATTTGTGGCCATTTGTTGCCAGAAGTTAAAAACTAGATATTGCAAAGAGAAGACAGCTGATGTGGTTCTTGGAGCAGTGACTGTGCTGAGCTGTTTAAAAGACATCACCTGGGACGATCCCCTGATTCAGTGTGACTAAGGGGAAGAGCAGGCAGGGAGCAGATGATGAATATAAAGGGACTGGTGGTCTGAGGTGCATTTGTTTTAATGCAAGAAGTGTAGTAGGTAAGGCAGATGAACTTAGGGCTTGGATTAGTACCTGGGAGTATGATGTTATTGCTATTACTGAGACTTGGTTGAGGGAAGGGCATGATTGGCAACTAAATATCCCAGGATATCGATGCTTCAGGCGGGATAGAGAGGGAGGTAAAAGGGGTGGAGGAGTTGCATTACTGGTCAAAGAGGATATCACAGCTGTGCTGAAGGAGGGCACTATGGAGGACTCGAGCAGTGAGGCAATATGGACAGAACTCAGAAATAGGAAGGGTGCGGTAACAATGTTGGGGCTGTACTACAGGCCTCCCAACAGCGAGCGTGAGATAGAGGTACAAATATGTAAACAGATTATGGAAAGATGTAGGAGCAACAGGGTGGTGGTGATAGGAGATTTTAATTTTCCCAACATTGACTGGGATTAACTTAGTGTTAGAGGTCCAGATGGAGCAGAATTTGTAAGGAGCATCCAGGAGAGTTTTCTAGAGCAGTATGTAAATAGTCCAACTCGGGAAGGGGCCATACTGGACCTGGTGTTGGGGAATGAGCCCGGCCAGGTTGTTGAAGTTTCAGTAGGGGACTACTTTGGGAATAGTGATCACAATTCCGTAAGCTTTAAAATACTCATGGACAAAGACGAGAGTGGTCCAAAAAGGAGAGTGCTAAATTGGGGGAAGGCCAACTATTCCAAAATTCGGCAGCAGCTGGGAAATGTAGATTGGGAGCAGCTGTTTGAAGGTAAATCCACATGTGATATGTGGGAGGCTTTTAAAGAGAGGTTGATTAGCGTGCAGGAGAGACATGTTCCTGTGAAAATGAGGGATAGAAATGGCAAGATTAGGGAACCATGGATGACAGGTGAAATTGTGAGACTAGCTAAGAGGAAAAAGGAAGCATACATAAGGTCTAGGCGGCTGATGAAAGACGAAGCTTTGAAAAAATATCGGGAATGTAGGACCAATCTGAAACGAGGAATTAAGAGGGCTAAAAGGGGTCATGAAATATCTTTAGCAAACAGGGTTAAGGAAAATCCCAAAGCCTTTTATTCATATATAAGGAGAAAGAGGGTAACTAGAGAAAGGATTGGCCCACTAAAGGACAAAGGAGGAATGTTATGCTTGGACTCAGAGAAAATGGGTGAGATTCTAAACGAGTACTTTGCATCGGTATTCACCGAGGAGAGGGACATGACGGATGTTGAGGTTAGGAACAGATGTTTGATTACTCTAGGTCAAGTCGGTATAAGGAGGGAGGAAGTGTTGGGTATTCTAAAGGGCATTAAGGTGGACAAGTCCCCAGGTCCGGATGGGATCTATCCCAGGTTACTGAGGGAAGCGAGAGAGGAAATAGCTGGGGCCTTAACAGATATCTTTGCAGCATCCTTAAACACGGGTGAGGTCCCGGAGGACTGGAGAATTGCTAATGTTGTCCCCTTGTTTAAGAAGGGTAGCAGGGATAATCCAGGTAATTATAGACCGGTGAGCCTGACGTCAGTGGTAGGGAAGCTGCTGGAGAAGATACTGAGGGATAGCATCTATTCCCATTTGGAAGAAAATGGGCTCATCAGTGATAGGCAACATGGTTTTGTGCAGGGAAGGTCATGTCTTACCAACTTAATAGAATTCTTTGAGGAAGTGACAAAGTTGATTGATGAGGGAAGGGCTGTCGATGTCATATACATGGACTTCAGTAAGGCGTTTGATAAGGTTCCCCATGGCAGGCTGATGGAGAAAGTGAAGGCGCTTGGGGTCCAAGGTGTACTAGCTAGATGGATAAAGAACTGGCTGGGCAACAGGAGACAGAGAGTAGCAGTAGAAGGGAGTTTCTCAAAATGGAGACGTGTGACCAGTGGTGTTCCACAGGGATCCGTGCTGGGACCACTGTTGTTTGTGATATACATTAATGATTTGGAGGAAAGTATAGGTGGACTGATTAGCAAATTTGCAGACGACACTAAGATTGGTGGAGTAGCAGATAGTGAAGGGGACTGTCAGAGAAAGACAGCAGAATATAGATAGATTGGAGAGTTGGGCAGAGAAATGGCAGATGGAGTTCAATCAGGGCAAATGCGAGGTGATGCATTTTGGAAGATCCAATTCAAGAGTGAACTATACAGTAAATGGAAAAGTCCTGGGGAAAATTGATGTCCAGAGAGATTTGGGTGTTCAGGTCCACTGTTCCCTGAAGGTGGCAACGCAGGTAAATAGAGTGGTCAAGAAGGCATACGGCATGCTTTCCTTCATCGGACGGGGCATTGAGTACAAGAGTTGGCAGGTCATGTTACAGTTGTATAGGACTTTGGTTCGGCCACATTTGGAATACTGCGTACAGTTCTGGTCGCCACATTATCAAAAGGATGTGGATGCTTTGGAGAGGGTGCAGAGGAGGTTCACCAGGATGTTGCCTGGTATGGAGGGCGCTAGCTATGAAGAGAGGTTGAGCAGATTAGGATTATTTTCATTAGAAAGACGGAGGTTGAGGGGGGACCTGATTGAGGTGTACAAAATCATGAGAGGTATAGACAGGGTGGATAGCAAGAGGCTTTTTCCCAGAGTGGGGGTTTCAATTACTAGAGGACACGAGTTCAAAGTGAAAGGGGAATAGTTTAGGGGGGATATGCGTGGAAAGTTCTTTACGCAGAGGGTGGTGGGCACCTGGAACGCATTGCCAGCGGAGGTGGTAGATGCGGGCACGATGGAGTCTTTTAAGATGTATCTAGACAGATACATGAATGGGCAGGAAGAAAAGAGATACAGAACCTTAGAAAATAGGCGACATGTTTAGAGAGAGGATCTGGATCGGTGCAGGCTTGGAGGGCCGAAGGGCCTGTTCCTGTGCTGTAATTATCTTTGTTCTTTTGTTCTTTCTGGTATTTTCTGCTATCAAATCAGTATAGCCGTTTTAACAGCCCCTGGTTTTGCCGTGTTAAAACAGACATTATGCCTTCACCAGTATGGGGAACAATTGCGTTCTTTCATCGCATTATAACACCTGGCATCGCATTTGTTTTGATTTTACTACTCAATGTTTTTACTGTCAGACACATTATACTTGCCAGCAGAGCACGAAGGCGACTGCGGCCTCACAGCAGTGGAGAGAGCCCCAGAGACCCAGAAATGGATAACCGAAGAAAATCCATCATTTTACTGTTCCTTATCTCGGGTAATTTCATTCTGCTATGGTCAGAGTTAATGGTGCATTCTATATGGAAACGCATGTGGTGGTTGGTTTATAATTCTGCAATTCTACCTGCCTTTTTAATGAAAATGGGATTCATGCTTCAGCTCCTGAGTTGCTGCACAAATACTTGTATTTATGCTGTGACACAGAATATGTTCAGAGCTCAGTTGAAGAATGTGATGAAATACCCCATTATACTAATTTTAAAATTGATTAAACAATGAGATGCCCTGAGGACGTTTAAGCAACAGAACAAATATTGTCTCTTATTCTAAGAAAATAAGCAAATGACAAATAAGAGCAGGAGCAGACCATTCAGTGCTTCGAGCCTGTTCGCCAATCAATGCGATGGTGGCTTATCTTCTTTCTGAACTTACTTTGCTGCCACTTTTCCATATCATTTCATTCCCTGAGAGGCAAAATAGATTTGCCTATCTCGACCTTTAAGCACGCTGAATGATTGGGCATCCTTCACCTTCTGAAGTAGAGAATTCAAAGGATTCACAACCCTTTTATTGAAGGAGCTTTTCCTCGTCTGAGTCATAACGGAGCGCCCCTCTGCCTTGAAAATGTACTCCCGTGTTATACATTCCGTAGCCAGGGTAAACGGCGTCTCAGAGACCATCCTCTCGAGCCCCTTCAGATTCGTGTACGTTTCAATGAGATATATCTATATTTTCCAAACTCCAGAGAATGTAGGGCAGGACCGCCTCCAGTGCAAGTAGAAACGTCCTTAAATATGGAGACCAAAACTGCACACAGTACTCTAGGTGTGGTCTCATCAAATCCCTGTATAAATGCAGCAAGGCCATTCTTATTCTTGTACTCCAATCCATTGTAATAAAGACCAACATGTCATTTGCCTTCCTAATTGCTTGTTGTACCTGCATTCTAACTTTCTTTAGTCCTTGTACGAGGGCACCGATGTCTCTCTGAACATCAACATTTAAGCATTTCACACGTTACGACCGAAATAGGAGGAGTGCACTCTCTTTTCTGGTTGCAATTCTCCACAGATCACAACATATATTTCTGTGTTTACCCAGTTACAGATACAATCAGTCAAATATTCTATTCTTTATCCCAGAATAAAACTCCCCCAGCAAGTTTCCTCTGTAAACAACACAATTATCAATTTATTATAAAACAAGACTTAACCAGTAACGAAGCAAAGCATTAACGCACAGAGCGAAATATGAAAGTCTCTTTTTACCTCAGCCTTTCCATCTCTCTCTCTCTATCTCTCTCTCTCTCACACTCACTCTCTCTCACTCACACACACACGCACAACAGTTAACTTTAAAAATGGAGATGTTTTCTTTCGAGTTCTCTTACAATAAAAAACGAATGCCTTGGGCAAATACTTACTAGAAGAAGAAGAAGAAGAAGAAGAAGAAGAAGAAGAAGAAGAAGAAGAAGAAGAAGAAGAAGAAGAAGAAGAAGAAGAGTGGCACAGTGGTGCGTTGGTAGCACAGCAGTCTCACAGCTCCAGTGATCCAGGTTCAATTCTGGATACTGCCTGTGTGGAGTTTGCAAGTTCTCCCTGTGTCTGCGTGGGTTTCCTCCGGGTGCTCCGGTTTCCTCCCACATGCCAAAGACTTGCATGTTGATAGGTAAATTGGCCGTTATAAATTGCCCCTAGTATAGGTAGGTGTTAGGGAAATATAGGGATAGGTGGGGATGTGGTAGGAATATGGAATTAGTGTAGGATTAGTGTAAATGGGTGGTTGGTGGTCGGCACAGACTCGGTGGGCCGAAGGGCCTGTTTCAGTGCTGTATCTTTAAACTTTAAACTTAAGTGGAACTGTCCTTTTTTGGTTTGGTGTCACAAATGCATATAGATGGCTGTCAGTAGGACATTGCTGGAACATTTCTTTCCAGGTGACGTTGAAGATCAGTTTGACAGGCTTTCCAAGAGAAATGTGACAACAGGGGTTTCTGGCAGGCCTTTCAATAGGAATGCAGCATCAATTTCTCGATCTCTTACAATTGCTTCTAAGAACATCTCAAAGAGATGGAATAGGGTACTTATTGTGACTGCTTGCTTGGCAGGTTTTCTCCAGCTGCCTTTAAAACAGTCAACACCCACAAAACACTGTCCAAAGCGAAACCAAAAACAATATCTCAAGGGTCCAACTCCAGATCCCAAGAAATCCTGACCCGTCACTTCTCTGGACAAAATCTCCCCCAAGCCACAAAGCCTCTGCTGGGCAGTTATCTGAAGATAGGTGGCTTCCAGTCTGCACTCCCCCAGGCTCAGTGATACAGACACAGTGGGGCCGGTCTTCTCTCCCCAACCTCAGTGATACAGACACAGTGGGGCCGGTCTTCACTCCCCCAAGCTGAGTGATACAGACACAGTGGGACCGGGCTTCTCTCCCCCAAGCTCAGTGATACAGACACAGTGGGGCTAGTCTTGTCTCCACCAGGCTCAGTGATACAGACACAGTGGGGCCGGTCTTGTCTCCCCCAGGCTCCGTGACACAGACACAGTGGGGCTGGTCTTCTCTCCCCCAGTCTTAGTGAGACAGACACAGTGGGACCAGTCTGCTCTGCCCCAAGCTCAGTGATTGAGACACATTGGAGCCGGGCAGCTCTCCCCTAGGCTCAGTGATGCAGACAGAGTGGGGCCCGACTGCTCTCCCGCAAGCTCCGTCACAGAAATCTAGAGGGGCTGGTCTGTTCTACCCCAGGCTCAGTTACATAGACACCGTGGGGCCTGTCTGCTCTCCCCAGGCTCAATGATACAGACACAGTGGGGCCGGTCTGCACTCCCCCAGCATCAGTAATATAAACACAGGGGAACAGGCACAACTCTCCACAGGCTCAGTGATACAGACACAGTGGGGTAAGTCTTCTCTCCCCCAGTCTCAGTGGTACTGTCACCGTGGCAAGGTTCTGCTATACCACTGACTCAGTGATACTGTCACCGCGGGGAAGGTCTGCTATACCCCAGGGTCAGTGATACAGACACAGTGCGGCCGGTCTGCTCTACCCCAGGGTCAGTGATACAGACACAGTGGGGCTGGTCGGCTCTCCGCTGGCTAAGTGATAGGGACACAGTGGGGACCGTCTGCTCTCCCCAAATCCAGTGATCCAGACACAGTGGAGCCGGTCATCTCTCCCCCAGGATCTGTAATACAGAGACAGTGGAACAGGCACATCTCAACACAGGCTCAGTGATACAGGCACAGTGGGGACAGTCTTCTCTCCCCCAGTGTGAGTGGTACTGTCACCGCGGGGAAGGCCTGCTCTCGAACACGCTCAGTGATGCAGACACAGTGGGGCCGGTCTTCTCTCCCCCAGGCTCAGTGGTACAGACACATTAGAGCCGAGTTGCTCTCCCCCAGTCTTCGTGAGACTGACACAGTGGGACCAGTCTGCTCTGCCCCAAGCTCAGTGATTGAGACACATTGGAGCCGGGCAGCTCTCCTCCAGGCTCAGTGATGCAGACAGAGTGGGGCCAGACTGCTCTCCCCCAAGCTCCGTCACAGAAATCTAGAGGGGCCGGTCTGTTCTACCCCAGGCTCAGTTATCTAGACACCGTGGGGCCTGTCTGCTCTCCCCAGGCTCAATGATACAGACACAGTGGGGCCGGTCTGCCCTCCCCATCAACAGTAATATAGACACAGTGGAACAGGCACAACTCTCCACAGGCTCAATGATACAGACACAGTGGGGCCGGTCTGCTCTCCCCCAGGCTCAGTGATGCAGGCAGAGTGGGGCCGGACTGCTCCCCGCCAAGCTCCGTCACAGAAAGCTAGAGGGGCCGGTCTGTTCTACCCCAGGCTCAGTTACATAGACACCGTGGGGCCTGTCTGCTCTCTCCAGGCTCAATGACACAGACACAGTGGGGCCGGTCTGCCCTCCCCCATCATCAGTAATATAGACACAGTGGAACAGGCACAACTCTCCACAGGCTCAGTGATACAGACACAGTTTGGCCGGTCTTGTCTCCCCCAGGTACAGTGATGCAGACACAGCGGGGCTGGTCTTGTCTCCCCAAGGCTCAGTGATGCAGACACAGTGGGGCCGGTTTGCTCTCCCCCAGGCTCAGTGATACTGACTCGGAGGGGCTGGTCTCGTCTCCTCCAGGCTCAGTGATTCAGACACAGTGGGGCCGGTCTGCTCTCCCCCAGGCTCAGTGATGCAGACAGAGTGGGGCCGGACTGCTCTCCCCCAAGCTCCGTCACAGTAATCTGGAGGGGCCGGTCTGTTCTACCCCAGGCTCAGTTACATAGACACCGTGGGGCCTGTCTGCTCTCCCCAGGCTTAATGATACAGACACAGTGGGGCCGGTCTGCCCTCCCCCGTCATCAGTAATATAGACACAGTGGAACAGGCACAACACACCACAGGCTCAATGATACAGACACAGTGGGGCCGGTCTTGTCTCACCCAGGCTCAGTGATGCAAACACAGTGGGGCCGATCTAGTCTCCCACAGGCTCAGTGATACAGACACAGTGGGGCCGGTTTGCTCTCCCCCAGGCTCAGTGATACTGACACAGAGGGGCCTGTCTCGTCTCCCCCAGGCTCAGTGATACAGACACAGTTGGGCCGGTCTGCTCTCTGCCAGGCTCAGTGATACAGACACAGTGGGGCCGGTCTGCTCTCTCCCGGGCTCAGTGATACAGACACAGTGGGGCTGGTCTTCTCTACCCCAGTATCCGTCACAGAAATCTGGTGGGGCCGGTCTGTTCTACCCCAGGCTCAGTTAAATAGACACCGTGGGGCCAGTCTTTTCTCCCCAGTCTCAATGATACAGACACAGTGGGGCCGGTCTGCCTTCCCCCATCATCAGTAATATAGACACAGTGGAACAGGCACTTCTCTCCACAGGCTCAATGATACAGACACAGTGAGCCATGTCTTCTCTCCCCCAGTCTCAGTGATACTGTCACCGTGGGGAGGTTCTGCTATACCAATGACTCAGTGATACAGACACAGTGCGGCCGGTCTGCTCTACCCCAGGGTCAGTGCTGCAGACACAGTGGGGCTGGTCGGCTCTCCACTGGCTCAGTGATAGGAACACAGTGGGGACGGTCTGCTCTCCCCTAATCCAGTGATATAGAAACAGTGGAGACGGTCTTCTCTCCCCCAGGATCAGTAATACAGACACAGTGGAACAGGCACATCTCAACACACGCTCAGTGATACAGACAAAGTGGGGCAAGTCTACTCTCCCGGAGTCTGAGTGGTACTGTCACCGCGGCGCAGGGCTGCTCTCGAACACGCTCAGTGATGAAGACACAGTGGGGCCGGTCTGCTCTCTCCCAGGCTCAGTGATACTGTCACAGTGGGGCCGGTCTTCTCTCCCCCAGGCTCAGCGATACAGACACAGTGGAGCCGGTCTGATCTCTCCCAGGCTCAGTGATGCAGACACAGTGGGGCCGGTCTGCTCTCCCCCAGGCTCAGTGATACAGACACAGTGGGGCCGGTCTGCTCTCTCCCAGGCTCAGTGATACAGACACAGTAGGGCCGGTCTGCTCTCCCCCAGGATCAGTGAAACAGACACAGTGCGGCCGGTCTGCTCTCCCCCAGGGTCAGTGATACAGACACAGTGGGGCTGGTGGGCTGTCCGCTGGCTAAGTGATAGGGACACAGTGGGGACGGTCTGCTCTCCCCAAATCCAGTGATCCAGAAACAGTGGAGCCGGTCATCTCTCCCCCAGGATCTGTAATACAGAGACAGTGGAACAGGCACATATCAACACAGGCTCAGTGATACAGGCACAGTGGGGACAGTCCTCTCTCCCGCAGTGTGAGTGGTAATGTCACCGCGGGGAAGGCCTGCTCTCGAACACGCTCAGTGATGCAGACACAGTCGGGCCGGTCTGCTCTCTCCCAGGCTCAGTGATACAGACACAGTGGGGCCGGTCTTGTCTCCCCCAGGCTCAGTGATACAGACACAGTGGGGCCAGTCTTGTCTCCCCCAGGCTCAGTGATACAGACACAGTGGGGCCGGTCTTGTCTCCCCCAGGCTCAGTGATACAGACACAGTGGGGTCGGGCTTCTCTCCCCCAAGCTCAGTGATACAGACACAGTGGGGCCGGTTTGCTCTCCCCCAAGCTCCGTCACAGAAATCTAGAGGGGCCGGTCTGTTCTACCCCAGGCTCAGTTATATAGACACTGTGGGGCCTGTCTGCTCTCCCCAGGCTCAATGATACAGACACAGTGGGGCCGGTCTGCCCTCCCCCATCATCAGTAATATAGACACAGTGGAACAGGCACAACTCTCCACAGGCTCAGTGATACAGACACACTGGGGCCGGTCTGCTCTCCCCCAGGCTCAGTGATACAGACACAGTTTGGCCGGTCTTGTCTCCCCCAGGTACAGTGATGCAGACACAGCTGGGCTGGTCTTGTCTCCCCCAGGCTCAGTGATGCAGACACAGTGGGGCCGGTCTGCTCTCCCCCAGGCTCAGTGATACAGATACAGTGGGGCCGATCTAGTCTCCCCCAGGCTCAGTGATACAGACACAATGGGGCCTGTCTGCTCTCTCCCAGGCTCAATGATACAGACACATGGGGACCGGTTTGCTCTCCCCCAAGCTCAGTGATACTGACACAGAGGGGCCGGTCTCGTCTCCTCCAGGCTCAGTGATACAGACACAGTTGGGCCGGACTGCTCTCCCCTAAGCTCCGTCACAGAAATCTAGAGGGGCCGGTCTGTTCTACCCCAGGCTCAGTTACATAGACACCGTGGGGCCTGTCTGCTCTCCCCAGGCTCAATGATACAGACACAGTGGGGCCGGTCTGCCCTCCCCCATCATCGGTAATATAGACACAGTGGAACAGGCACGACACTCCACAGGCTCAATGATACAGACACAGTGGGGCCGGTCTGCTCTCCCCCAGGCTCAGTGATGCAGACAGAGTGGGGCCGGACTGCTCTCCCCCAAGCTCCGTCACAGTAATCTAGAGGGGCCGGTCTGTTCTACCCCAGGCTCAGTTACACAGACACCGTGGGGCCTGTCTGCTCTCCCCAGGCTCAATGATACAGACACAGTGGGGCCGGTCTGCCCTCCCCCATCATCAGTAATACAGAAACAGTGGAACAGGCACAACCCTCCACACGCTCAGTGATACAGACACAGTGGGGCCGGTCTTGTCTCACCCAGGCTCAGTGATGCAGACACAGTGGGGCCGATCTAGTCTCCCCCAGGCTCAGTGATACAGACACAGTGGGGTCTGTCTGCTCTCCCCCAGACACAACCATGCTGACACAGTGGGGCCAGTCTGCTCTCCCCAGACACAGTCATACCGACACAGTGGGGACAGTCTGCTCTCCCCCAGGCTCAGTGATGCAGACAGAGTTGGGCCGGACTGCTCTCCCCCAAGCTCCATCACAGTAATCTAGAGGGGCCGGTCTGTTCTACCCCAGGCTCAGTTACACAGACACCGTGGGGCCTGTCTGCTCTCCCCAGGCTCAATGACACAGACACAGTGGGGCCGGTCTGCCCTCCCCCATCATCAGTAATACAGACACAGTGGAACAGGCACAACTCTCCACACGCTCAGTGATACAGACACAGTGGGGCCGGTCTTGTCTCACCCAGGCTCAGTGATGCAGACACAGTGGGGCCGATCTAGTCTCCCCCAGGCTCAGTGATACAGACACAGTGGGGTCTGTCTGCTCTCCCCCAGACACAACCATGCTGACACAGTGGGGCCAGTCTGCTCTCCCCAGACACAGTCATACAGACACAGTGGGGCCAGTCTGCTCTCCCCCATGCTCAGTGATACATACACAGTGGGGCCGATCTGCTGTCCCCCAGGCTCAGTGACACAGACACAGTGCGTCCAGCCTGCTCTCCCTCACGCTCATTGATACAGACACAGTGAAGCCGCTCTGCTCTCCACCATGCTCAGTGATACACACACATCAGGACCGGTCTGGTCTGGCCTGTGTCATGACTTCCATGGAGAATTTTATCTTGAACCAACAAATATGAATTTTCAATTGACAAATTAAAAAATATGACGGCAAGAGGACATGTTTTCAGACTTTTGCTGCAACAATCAAACCGAAAATCAACAATATCTCAACAGTATTTAATTGGTAGCGAATACATCAGATTGCAGAGAAAGCTATCTCCCATTAAGTTATTTAGACACTTGAAAACGCCACACCACATTTATACATGATATAGTTTTTTTTTTGTCATCGAAAAGGTAATTAATATGGTTACAGAATTAACTGGCGTCCAGTAGAGCAGTGTTGTCACATCCAGTGGACTGGAAGCAACGGCGAGAATTAGAATTAGAATATTAGAATATTACAGCACAGAACAGGCCCTTCGGCCCTTGTTAGATGTGTTCTTGTGCGTCAAATCATAATCGACACTTGTGGAGGAATGACAGTCACTAAAATAAATCCTTGTTAAACTTTATGTTAGTTAAAAAATAAACAATTCCTATTTTCAACTGGAATCTCTGTCAGTTTATAATTAAGGTACTTAGTAAATGTGTTTGTTCTTTTGATGCCTTTACCTTTCCTTGTATGTCTGTGTGCGTGCCGTGTGAATTTAACCCCCTCCCGAGTTCAAGAGTGTGTGTTAATAAACCCTACTGTTTTGACTTAACTTTAGGAACAGTGTTGTGACAGTCTGTTACAGGTCAGGGTTCACAAGCTGAGGGAGTGGAGAAATGCGCCATCAGGGCCTTTTTTATTTAAAGAATAGGAAAACATTTAAATCAAATTCCGCTCATAGACAGCTTGTTGAAAACATAGAGAGACTTGTTTGCAAAATTGGCTCCCTGTTCGTGAGATGACAACGATGGATATCAGTTAAAATTGTAACAATAAATGCAACTTAAGAAAGACGCAGAAAATATCACTTAAAATGATCCCCCAAAAAAGAAAAATATATTGAAAATGGGCATGGCAAATATCAATTAAAGTGAAAATAGCAAATATCTCGTAAAATGGACAAAGCAAATGTATCTTGAAATGGCCACCACAAATATCACATAAGCTGCAAATAGCAACTGACGCTTAAAGTGGTCCTGGCAATTATGTTTCCAACTGGTCACAGAAAATATCACTTAAAATGATCACCACAAGTATTACATAAACTGAGCTGTGCTAATATCGCTTTATATGGTCACAGCAAATATCTCTTAACATGGTCCAATGAAAGATAATGAAAGCGTGAAAGCGTGCAAGCTTTTATGCTTAAAAAGGGAGGCCCATAGTTTATTTGACCCACGCATTAGACCGTTTTCAGTTAGCACAGATTAAAAATGATTCATCTAAAACTCTTGTGGTTGCAACATTAACTTTGGAAAAAGGGGAAAGAGAATTATAATGAAAGAAAACGACTCCCAGAAAATGAATGCCTCAGCAATATCGAAGATAAGAATGCTCAATTATGTCATTAACTATTAATTATGCGATCATCCGAAGTGGCCAGCTCAGTTGCTCAAAGATTTTTATCCTCATGATCAATAAGACTCCCTTACCAATATTCTTCTGACAATCCACCGGGGTCTAACACACGAATGCAATGAAGATGTGTTCAACTGCTTATATCCCTTTTCAGCGGATGGATTTGGGTCACTATTTTGACAAGTCATAGCATCCCATGAAGTTTCCTTTGAAAGCAGAATACCCAATTAAATTTTGCAGTTTTTCTTTAAACCATACCGTTTGTATCCGCTCTTTCTTGCGCTTTGTTTTGTTATTTTAAACCACGTGAAGTCGCTTATGGTCAAGCTTCCAGGAAAGATATTTGTATTTTCCTGGAGTACCATGTCCCATATTATTTTAAGTTGTATAGTCTTCCAAAGCCTATTCTTCATAAATCCAATAGCAATGTCACTTTCTTTCCAGCACAATGCACTCATCAGAACAATCTGCAGGTTTACCAATGTCAGGACAAGCAACAACTGCATATTGAAACAAACACAGAAAGAGCTGGAAAAAAAACTCTGCAGGTCTGGCAGCATCTGTGGAGACAGAAGTAAAGTTAACGTTTCAGGTCTGTGTTCTGATTAAAGGTCACAGTCTTGAAACGTTATCTTTGGTTCTCTCTCCACAGATGCTGCCAGACCCCTCCTGAGTTTTTCCAGCACTTTTTGTTTTTGTTTCGGATATCCAGCATCGCAGTCTTTTGCTTTTATAACAACAGCATACTGTCAGGAGAAGAGAGTATGATTGGTTGGAAAGTGAACTCTGATTGGTCGAGGCATTGCCATGGAGAATGTACCAGTTTATGGGTGACTGACAGTGAACTGCCAAGATTTGTTGTAAGTTAAACGGAATAGATTGATTCTGATTCGTCAAGGCATTGCTCTGAGGAATGAACACGCAAATGGCTGTCACTTATTTTATTTCTGTGAAGCAGGTGCATTGGCTGTTCATATCCTTTCTGGCTGCAAAGATCAAGGCCCTGTATATTAATATATGTTGGGTGCAGCACGAGCAAATGCGCCACTCTGCGAGCCCTGCTGACAAAGTAAATTGGTTGTCAGTGTAATTCTTAGCACACTGAGGATTATTTAGCAAATTTTGTCCAATTGCAGAGTCACACCTAATGTTGGAGACTCTGTTTTGAGTTGAGTTGTGTAAGCACGGGCTGGTTAGGTACAGCCTTCACCGTGCTCGTTACGAAGAGTGGAAGATACACATTGTTTGATACGATCCACCAGTCTTTGGAACGTATGGCCTATATACCTAGCATCCGACTGGTATTGAAATTCAGTTATAACATTACTCATGTGTGTGATATGCACAAACTCGTTTTGGCTTGATTGCAGCATCCTGTTAGTAGCACACATATTACCACTGCATAGCAGTAGCCATGAAACAGCTAGCTTTACCTATTTCTCAAGTCTTTGGGATTCATTACTCTTCCAGGGTAATCTGAGATTGACTGGGGACCTTTCAGGGCCGAAAATGGTAGCCTTAACCAGTTCATCATTTTGTGCATTATACAATGAGAAATGATCTGATCAGGACAGCCATCCTCACGCAGGATGTCTTTTATTCGCCCTATTTCAGCATCAGGTTTGCATGGCATGACTCGGGCCCAATTTACGAGCTTGCTGATTAGGTTAATCTTACAGCATGTGGAACTGTAAGAATCCCAATTCATGTATTGTATATATTATGAAGGTAGGTTTGTGGCAGACTGTGGTAGAGAACCCATTAACAGGTTTCTCAAATAGTACGTCAAGGGAATGGAAATAATTTCTGCTCCATTTCAAAAGTGAATTTGAGGGCAGGATAGAGCCAATTAAGACGTGAAAGGAAATTATTGCATGCAAATGCAGATTCAAATAAATCAAGCATGTCAACTGCATATCAGAAATATGCAAGAGGTGGGACGTTAGGTGTCATTCCCTCAAAGACACGTTTCTCATGGCACCCAACAAAGATGCTTGTGATAGCTGGGTCCGGAGGCGATCCCATGGCAACACCATCTATTTAGGCATAAATGGTGTTCTCATTCGATCATTCACACTTAAACGTTTGCTGAATTCTGGGGCAGCTAATACGGGCTCATTTACTCGGCTGGCTTTCAATTTTGTAAACGCCTCCTGGCACGCCTCTGCACTTATCATTTTCAGTGTTTTCCGTGCATCAGTTGGTAGTGTGGCTTGGGTGCGAAAGTTTGGGACAAATCTTTGATCATCAATATAGAGCTGCATGGATCCATCCAGCTTCGGAACCATTCACAGTCACATCATGGACTGCTGGGGTGGTGAGCCCTGGCTGATCTTTACAGATTTCATTAAATTCTTCCAGCAGGGAGGACACGTTCTCTCACTGCCTTTACTTTAGCTGTGTCAGCTAGATGGTTAAGTCTTCCAAGACTTCAGCGATTGCCAGTCTGGTAGCCGGGGGTTCAACCGGGGTCTCCGCCTCCTCAACTGACTCCTCCCAGCTGCCCTCAGATATTTGCACCCTCTGACAAACATCCACTGATTCACTGGGATCTCGGCTGTAATATTTCTTAATCATCTTAAAGTGACATACCCGGTGCTTCTACCTCCGATCAGGGCTATGGGTTAGGTAATTAACTGTGCTGACCCCTTTTGTTCATTTGATCACGACCACTGAATGTGGCTTGGAAAGTTTCAGTGGGTAGGTGTAGTAGAACTCGGACCTAGTCTGCTGGTGGAAGGGTCAGGGCCTGGATAGGCCTGTCGTCTTGTTGTTACACGTCCAATTGAGAAGTCTTTGAATGTTCTTCGGCCACTGTGCATGCATTGACGAGCAGAAGTTGGAAACATACACCCACATGAAGGTGCTCTCATGGTTTTCCAGGATTTTCTCTTTCAGAAGCTTCAGGGGCCCCCACACTGCATGCTTTTAAAAGTTTCAGCTAACTAGACCTCTGGCTCATCCAGCTGGTGCCTGATTCGCTCTCAGCTAATCAGGCCCCTCTGGTTTCGGACCGAGTTACTATGCAACCGTAGAAAGTCTCTGGCTTTTCCTCCTGTAGTTCAATTGCTCTGATTTTGGGGCTGGGCTGGTCTAATATAATAAAGGTTGCTATTATCTTGCTGCCAGCCAAGTCATTCTCCAGTAGGAAGTGAATCCCTGCCACTGGTAACTCTGAGACAATTCCTATCGTTATGAGGCCCGAAACTAGGTCGCACAGTTGTTGGACTTGATGAAGAGGAACAAACAGTTAACCTCCCACCAAGCCGCTTCTCAGGGCTTTTGCTTTCATGGAGGTTACTGGAGAAAGACTTGGGCTGTTTTCTAACATTAAGGACTGAGTGTCTCCTGTGTTCCTAAGCAGTTCAATGGACTAGTTCACCTCTGGGAATGGTAGGGGATATGGTTCCTGCGAGAACAACACTCCAGTAACTCTTGTGAATTTTGATGGTTCAAAAGGCATAAGGCAATACCCTCCGAGGATCTAGATTCTTCAGTGAGGTCTGCTGCCGTCCTATTGCACTCTCTGTTGTGGTATCCTCCATTGGACCACCGTTGCAGAGACCTATTAGATCTACTAACATTCCTTTTAATCTCTAGCATTGGAATCTGGAATGATCGACTTTTTTTTCGTGGAAACACACGAATCACTGGGGTTTATATTTGACTGCTTGGGGTGGACTCCTCGCACCCTCCCTTGTACTTCACTTTCAGGGTGTGGCTTCATTTGTATCCCACTCTCCCCTCCTATCCTTCCAGTGATTTAGGGAGTGGCTTTGGCAGGGCCTGTCTGAGTTTCCAGACTGATGTGTGGGGTCATAGCTATCAGCAGTGACTGCAGACTCTCTAGCTTTGTGGAATCTCTGTTCCTCTAAGTGCATTCTCAGGTTGGCGAGTAATCATTTTTTGAACTCCTCCAGCAACATTAACACGCATAATTCATCATATCTGTGCTTTACTTTTACAGATCCTATCCACCGGTCGAAAACGAATTGCCTTCGCCTTTCAAACCCCAGACAGCTCTGCAATGGATTCGTTCAACCTTTCTTGAATTGCTGATGATATGCTTCTGGGAACATCTCATATGCACTAAGGATGGCAGCCTTGGTGTGCTCGTTATTAGAAGACTTTTCATGGGTCAGGATACAATAGACCTCTTGAGCCTTCCCTATTAACTGACCCTGAATCCTGATGGTCCAGATTTCTTGTGGCCATCATAGCTATCGCGCTACCTTGGCAAAAGTGGCAAAAAGAATTCCACCGCATCCTCTTCAACTTTTCATACGAATTAGACATGCTTAAGAGCCTCAGAGCCAGATTTTGGGTTCGGGAGATATGGGCAGTGACCGGATGAAGTGGGATTCTCCGTTAGCAGACTTTATTTGCCTCGCATCATTCTCTGCTTTAGCATTCAGCTCAATTTCCAATTCTTTTAACTGGACAACCCTTTCTGTCTCTCGCTCCCTGCCCCCACGCCCACTCCCTTTCTCTCTGTCTGTCTGTCTCTCTCTCTCTTTCTCTTTCCTGAAACTGCAGTTGCATCTTGAATTGCTTCTCGTTCCATTGTGGCCATGGGAGATGGTTCAGTTTCAGGAATGAATTCCTCATCTACCTGTTCTGGAATAGGACTGTGCCATAGGTGCTCAGGCAGCACTTTCAGGACCTCAGTCCGTTTCACCTTCCTGGGCAGTTGCATTTGCCTCTCCATGGCTGTACCTTTAACTGGTCCTTACTCAGGTTTGCCAATTCTTCAGCTGTTCCATCACTTTGCTCCAAAAAAAATCTTTGAATCAAAATTTGACATTTTCTGATGTTAGAGTAAGAGGGTTTGCTGTGTTTGTTTATTTGTTTGAACAATCTTTTCAGCCACTAGATTTTCCCACTTTGGCTTCCAGTCAGTTCATTTTAATTTATGTGTCTTCTTATTTTCTCTTAATCTCATGGGTTTATCCAGACGAGCCCTTAATTTCTGTTACGAATGGTAGATCATTTTGAAAGCGAATGTTTCTCCATTTTCAACAACCTGTCCGTAAGTCGATTGTGATGTAGCTGTTTCCTTTATAAGAACAAGAGAAAACCTGATGGCATATTTCTCCACTCCCTCAGTTTGTGAACCGTGACTTTTTGAAGGACTACAACAACACTGTTGTTAATGTTAAAACAAATATGTAGGCTTTATTTACACACAGTATTATACACAGGAGGGTTTTAACTTCGCAACACACGTTCACAAACAGACAAAGGAAAGTCGGGAGACATTAGCTTGATTTTAGTGTCACTGGGCAATTAGTCCAGAAGCTCAGGCTAACGCTTTGGGGATATGGGTCCAAATAATACCATGGAA
This sequence comes from Heterodontus francisci, assembly GCF_036365525.1. Lineage (NCBI taxonomy): Eukaryota > Metazoa > Chordata > Chondrichthyes > Heterodontiformes > Heterodontidae > Heterodontus > Heterodontus francisci. Next base: position 5,408,438 of record NW_027141025.1, read on the forward strand.
AATAGTGATATTCGAATTAAATTGATAACAATTTGGAATTGAACGCTTGTCCATTGGTGAAACTAACTTCGATTGTTGTTAAAACCCATCTGCTTCACTAATGCCCTTGAGGAGGAATAAAAACTGTTATCTTGACGTACATGTGACTCTGGATCCACAGCAATGTGGTTGACTCTTAAACACCACTCAAATCAGGGGAGGTACAATAAATGCTGGCCTAGCCAGGGACACGCACACCGTACGAACAGTGGATCTGTGATGATGATGATGATCACATACGTGATGATGATTTTAAGTGGTAGCACTAGAGACCAATTTGCACAGGGATCTTGCACAGTGGCGCAGTGGTGCACTGCAGCCTCATAGCTCCAGCAATGTGGGTGCGGTTATGGGTACTGCCTATGCAGAGTTTGCAAGTTCTTCCTGTGACCACGTGGATTTACGCTGGGTTCTCTGGTTTCCTCCCACCACCAAAGACTGGCAGGTTTACAGGTAAACTGGCCATTGTAAATTACCCCTAGAAGACTCGGAGGACGGAATTCCGTAGTGGTGAGTATATAAAAAAAATTACCTCGGGAATTCTCAGAGCAGACTTGGAGGGCGGAGTTCCGGAGTGGTAAGTATATAAAAAAACTTACCTCGGGGATTCTCGGAGCAGACATGGAGGGCGGAATTCTGGAGCGGTAAGTGTATAAAAAAACTTACCTCGGGGATTCTCGGAGCAAACTCGGAGGGCGGAGTTCCGGAGCGGGAAGTATATAAAAAAACTTACCTCGGGGATTCTCGGAGCAGACCCGGAGGGAGGAGTTCCAGAGTGGTAAGTCGAGAAAAAGCTTACCTCGGAGATTCTCGGCGCAGACTCAGAGGGCGGAGTTCCGGAGCGGTGAGTATATAAAAAAACGTACCTCGGGGATTCTCGGAGCAGACTCGGCGGGTGGAGTTCCGGAGCGGTGAGTACACAGAGTAAGTTAGCTCAGGTGGGAAGAAAAACTGAAAAAGCGACGTCACATTAAAGCTGTGACCTGATTGGCTGGCAGGGAATCTGTACCGAATTTGAAAATAAATCTGATAAAAATTGATTATAACACTAATTAAGTAATTAATAAGTTAAGTTACTGAACCAGAGGGAGGAGATTACTGTAGTTAGATAGCATTTAGTATTTATTGTAGAAATCTAGCACTGGGGACCACACAGTAAATTGTAACATAATTTAGGAAGGATTTAATAAGCATTTATTTTAAACTAATTCATTAATTAGTGATAGAAATGTCAGTCAGAGGGGTGAAGTGCTTCACCTGTGAGATATCGGAAGTCAGTGATGCTTCCAGCGTTCCGAGCGACTACATATGCACGAAGTGTACCCAGTTGCAGCTCCTCACAGACCGCATGGAACGGTTGGAGCGGCAACTGGATGCACTTAGGAGCATGCAGGTGGTGGAAACCGTCACAGACAGCAGTTATAGCGAAGTAGTTACACCGAAGGTGCAGGCAGATAGATGGGTGACCGCTAGAAGGGGCAGGCAGTCAGTGCAGGAATCCCCTGTGGCTATCCCCTTCTCTGACAAGTATACCGTTTTGGATACTGTTGGGGGGATGGCCTATCGGGGAAAACAGCAGCAGCCAGAGCAGTGGCACCACGGCTGGCACTGTTGTTCAGCAGGGAGGGACAAAGCACAGAACAGCAATAGTTATAGGGGACTCTGTAGTCAGGTGCACAGATAGGCGCTTCTGTGGACGTGAAAGGAACTCCTGGAAGGTATGTTGCCTCCCTGGTGCCAGGGTTAAGGATGTCTCTGAACGGACAGAGGGCATTCTGAAGGGGGAGGGTGAACAGCCAGAGGTTGTAGTACATATCGGTACCAATACCATAGGCAGGACGAGTGATGAGGCCCTCCAGGGGGAGTTTAGGGAGTTAGGTAGTAAGTTGAAAAACAGGGTTTTAATCTCCGGATTACTCCCTGTGCCACGTGCCAGTGAGGCTAGAAATAGGAAGGTAGTGCAGCTAAACACGTGGCTGAGCGGCTGGTGCAGAAGGGAGGGTTTTAGATATCTGTACCATTGGGCTCTCTTCAGGGACAGATGAGACCGGTACAAGAAGGACGGGTGGCATCTAAACTGGAAGGGCACTAATATCCTGGCGCAAGGTTTGCGAGTGTCACTTGGAAGGGTTTAAACTAGTGTGGCGGGGCGTGGGGGTGGGGGGAACCAGAGAATTAGGACAGCTAGTGAAGTAAATGAGGAGGACATAGTAAATAAGGCCAGTAGAACTATGAGGAAGAGCAGGCAAGGAGATGTTGCTGAGCACAGCGGGACTGCTGGTCTGAAGTGCATTTGTTTCAATGCGAGAAGTATAACAGGTAAAGCAGATGAACTTCGAGCTTGGATTACTACTTGGAAATATGATGTTGTTGCTATTACAGAGACTTGCTTGAGGGAAGGGCAGGATTGGCAGCTAAGTGTTCCAGGCTTTAGAAGCCTCAGGTGGAATAGAGGGGGATGTAAAAGGGGTCGGGAAGTTGCATTACTGGTTAAGGAGAACATCACAGCTGTACTGCGGGAGGACACCTCAGAGAGGTCATGCAGCGAGGCAATATGGGTGGAGCTCAGGAATAGGAAGTGTGCAGTCACGATGTTGTGGGTTTACTACAGGGTCCCAACAGCCATTGGGAGGGAGAGGAGCAGATATGTTGACTGAATTTGAAATATGCAAAGGTAACAGGGTTGTAGTTGTGGGTGATTTTAACTTTCCCAATATTGACTGAGACTCACTTGGTGCTAGGGGCTTGGATGGGGCACAATTTGTGAGGAGCATCCAGGAGGGCTTCTTGAAAAAGTATGTACATAGGCCAACTAGGGCTGGGGCCATTCTGGACCTGGCACTGGGGAATGAGCGAGGCCAGATGGTCGAAGTTACAGTGGGGGAGCATTCGGGAGCAGTGACCATAATTCCATAAGTTTTAAGGTACTTGTGGATAAGGATAAGAGTAGTCCTGGTGTGAAGCTGCAAAATTGGGAGAAGGCTAATTATAACAATATTAGGCAGGAACTGAAGAATTTATATTGGGGGCGGCTGTTTAAGGGTAAATCAACATCTGATATGTGGGAGTCTTTCACACGTCAGTTGATTAGAATCCAGTACAAGCATGTTCCTGTGAGGAAGAAAGAGAAGTTTGGCAAGTTTCGGGAAGCTTGGATAACACGGGATATTGTGAGCCTAGTCAAAAACAAAAAGGAAGCATTTGTAAGGGCTGGAATGCTAGGAACAGATGACGCACTTGATTAATATAAAGACAGTAGAAAGGAACTTCAGCAATGGGTTAGGAGGGCTAAAAGAGGTCATGAAAAGTTTTTGGCAAACAGAATTAAGGAAAATCCCAAGGCTTTTTATACATATGTAAAGAGCAAGAGAGTAACCAGGGAAAGGGTTGGCCCACTCAAGGACAGAGATGGGAATCAATGCGTGGAGCCAGAGGAAGTAGGTGAGGTGCTAAATGAGTATTTTGAATCAGTATTCACCAAGGAGAAGGACATGGTGGATGATGAGCCTCGGGACGGGAGTCTCAGTCATCTCATTATCAATAAGGAGGAGGTGTTGGGTGTCTTGCAAAGCATTAAGTTTGATAAGTCCTCAGGGCCTGATGGGATCTACCCTAGATTACTGAATGTGGCATGGGAAGAAATTGCTGGGGCCTTGACAGAAATCTTTGCATCCTCATTGGCTGCAGGTCAGGTCCCAGAGGACTGGAGAATAGCCAATGTGATTCCTTTGTTTAAGAAGGGTAGTAAGAATAATCCAAGCAATTATAAGCCGGTGAGCCTTACGTCAGTGGTCGGGAAACTATTAGATAGGATTCTTCGGGACAGGATTTACTCCCATTTGGAAACAAACGAACTTCTTAGCGAGAGACAGCATGGTTTTCTGAAGGGGAGGTCGAGTCTTACGAATTTGATGGAGTTTTTTGAGGAAGTGACGAAGATGATTGATGAGGGAAGGGCGGTGGATGTTGTCTATATGTACTTTCGTAAAGCCTTTGACAAGTTCCCGCATGGAAGACTGGTGCAAAAGCTGAAGTCACACGGGATCAGAGGTGAGCTGGCAAGATGGAGACAGAACTGGCTCAGTCGCAGAAGAAAGAGGGTAACAGTGGATGGATGTTTTCTGAACGGAGGGATGTGACTAGTGGTGTTCCGCAGGGATCAGTGCTGGGATCCTTGCTGTTTGTAGTATATATATATGATCTGAAGGAAAATGTAGCTGGTCTGATGAGCAAGTTTGTGGACAACACAAAGGTTGGTGGAGTTACGGATAATGATGAGGATTGTCAGAGGATAAAGCAGGATATAGATCGGTTGGAGATGTGGGCGGAGAAATGGCAGATGGAGTTTAATCCGGACAAATGTGAGGAAATGCATTTTGGAAGGTCTAATGCATGTGGGTAGTATACAGTTAAATGGCAGAATTCTTAGGAGTCTTGACAGGCAGAGAGATCTGGGCGTACAGGTCCACAGGTCACTGAAAGTGGCAACGCAGGTGGATAAGGTACTCAAGAAGGAATACGACATGCTTGCCTTCATCGGTCGGGGCAGAGAGTATAAAAATTGGCAAGTCATATTGCAACTGTACAGAACCTTAGTTCGGCCACACTTAGAATATTGTGTGCAATTCTGGTCGCCACACTACCAGAACGACGTGGAGGCTTTGGAAAGGGTACGGAAGAGGTTTACCAGAGTCCAAAGCTGCAATTAACGTACTGGAAATGCCGATTGGAATATGAGTCGCAGGAAATCTCCTCTCTTAAACTTTCCTATTCTTGCAATTTCGAAGATAGGCTGAGGCAGCTTAGTTTCTGATTACCTGTTTTTTTACGAATAGAAACTGGCAGTGAGCAGAGAAATTTACTTGCTGCTTTGCAGACCGAGACCGCTTTGCTTCCTCTTGTAGGCAGTCCCCGGAGATGTTGATTTGGAGCGACAAGGCTCAGAAAGCAGACTGGTTGAAAAAGGATGGCTTCTCGGTCATGTGGCCGGACCCCTTCAACCAGCTGCCGCACTTATTGTTGGTGAAATGAACTCCCCCTCCGCTATTTTGAACATAGATGCAAATAAACCTTACAATGCTGAGTATAATGTCAGCTGACAATAATACGCATATGCACAAAAATACTGTAACTAACGGTTGGTTTTCATCCATTAGTGATAGTGCAAGTGAAGTTTGTGACGTCAGGTTCAAGTGATATTAGCTGTGTTCAGCTTGTGCAGTTTACCTGATATTTGCTGTGATCATGTCAAGCAATATTTGCTGTTCCCACATTAAGTGATATTTAAATCATGCTTGTTGTGGTCATTTTACGTGCTATTTGGCTGTGTTCAGTTTCAATCATATTTGGCTCTTCCAGTTTATTTGATTTTTGTTGTATCCCTTTTAAATGATATTTGCTCTGTTCATGTTAACTGAAAGTTGCTGTGAAAAATTTAAGTGACATTTCGAGCGTCTAGTTTAAGTGCTGTTTTCTGTTTCCAGTTTAAGTGGCATTTTCTATAGTCATTTTAAGTAATATTTGCTGTGACCAGTTGAAGTGATATTTTCTGTGTACTGTTGAATTAATATACTCTGCTATCAGCTCAAGTGACATCTGTTGTATCTAATGTGAGTAATATTTGCTGTGGTTTTCTTAAATGGTATTTTCCGTGGCAAATGTAATTCTTTTTTCTATGATTGAGTGTTTGCATGTTGATGTACCCCCTCCCATGTCCACCGTCGACTGCGGCTGCTCCATTTGGCTCAACCTTGAAACTCCCTGGGTTGGAGGGTTGGCTGCAGGTAGCACCGGATTGTTAGATTTCAGTTTAAAATTCGCATTTTGATACTGTAATCGCTTTAACAACTAATAAGGTCAAGGAAGCCATTTTCAGATTAACATTTCTCTTTTCAGCTGTTTCATACTCTGCATTTTGCATTCAAACCAGGTGTTATCAACTGGAAGATGCTATTAAGAACCAACGAAGTTCACCAAACAACAGCTAGTACCAATCATTAAGGCAACAATACGTTACCTGTGACATGCATGATAGTGATCTAAGGGATAACAACAAGGGTTCCATCAGGTTTCTGTGTTCGACAGACTCTGACGTTTCCGGAGTATGCACCACATTTTATTCCTGCAAGCCGGTTCAATATCAAGAGCAGAGACCTGAGAGCTTGAAGGCGACCCATATTTCAACACACAATGAAACTGGCTAAAGCTGTAAATGCCATTATCCTAAGTTTATGAATTATGTCTTTCATTTCCTAAACTTTCTTATATTTGTTATCCAAAGATTCCTGCTATTGTCTTATTTGTTTAATTCTCTTTTTCTCTTCATTTTAGGAAAATTAACATTGCCAGCAAATTGGAACAACTGAAATTTATCAGGCAACGAATTTGGCTAAAAACAAAATATGAGGGTGAAACAAAGTACATGGGATCACAAGTATCCATTTCCTTGCCGTTTCCTTTGCATCAAGGATTTAAGCATTTCCCAGAATCATTGAAACAGAATAGAGAGAATGGGATTAGGAGCAGCGACCCTTTTTTCACATCCTGCTTCCTGCAAGAACTCCATTTCATTCTCACAGTTTCTCCTTCTCCGACACATCTGCTCTGATGATGCAACCTTCCACAACAACGCCTCTAATATATTTTTCTTGTTCCTCAACCGAGAATTCCCCGCCCCCCACCCACCCCGCTGTGGTTGACAGGGTCCTCAACTGTGTCTCGCTCATTTCCTGCACTTGTGCCCTCACCCCTTCTTTTCCCTCTCAGAACCACGACAGGTTTTCTCTTGTCCGCACTTTGCACCCCGCCAGCCTACACATTCAGAGGATTATCCTTGGCCATTTCCACAACCTCCAGCACAATGCCAACAGAAAACACATCTCCCCCCTCCCCTCTCCTATCAGCATTCCGAGAGGATCATTTGCGTCGCAACAACCTGGCCCACTCCTCCATTACCCCGACACCTCGTCCCCTTCCCACCGCACCTTCACATGCAATCGCAGGATGTGTAATACCTGCCATTTTACCTCTTCTCTCTTCACTATCCATGGCCCTAAACACTCATTTCAGATGAAGCAGCCATTTACTTGTACATCTATCAATTTAGTATACTGTACTCGCTGCTCACAATGCGGTTTCCTCTACATTGGGGAGACGAAACGCGGATCAGGTGCCCGCATTTCCGAACACCTCCACTGAGCCCGGAAACATAAACCAGATCTTCCTGTCGCTTGCCATTTCAACACACACCCCTGCTGTCATTCCCATATCTCTGACCTGGGCTTGCTGCATTGTTCCAGTGACCATCAACGCAAGCTGGAGAACAGCAACGTTAACTCTGCTTCTCTTTTCACAGATGCTGCCAGACCTGCTGAGTGGTTCCAGCATTTCTTGTTTTTATTTCTTGCCTTTACTTGTGGTCTCCTTAATGTGAGCCTATCTTTTCCAGAACTCCTGGTTTGAAGTCCTACAATCAGACATCTGTCACTGTCACAGTACCATATCAGCTCTTCCCAAATGACAAACAACATCCTGCGTGACTGAAATAAACATTACCTTTTCCTCCTTGAGTTCTCGACCTGTCTGCAGCAATTGACTGAGTTGATCAGTCAATCCTCCAAATCTCTCCACCATCGTCCCCGAGTCTGGAACTGCAATCATCTGCTTCCATTTTTATCTTTATAATGATCGCCAGAATATCGACATCAATTGATTATATTTCAATTTCTGCAGCAACGTCTCTGTTTATCTCGAAAGGTCTATTTCTCACTTACATTCTGTCTGTCAGTGACATCATCCAAAAACAGAATGTCAGTTTCAATATTGGTGCTGAAGACACCAAACTCTACCTCACCCTGACATTTCTCGTTTCTCTGTTGTCTCTGGATTGTCAGACGGCTTGTCAGAAATCTGGTACTCGGTGAACAGCAATGTCCTTCAATTAAATATTGGAAAGGCTGAAGCCATTTACTTTGTTCCTTGCCACAAACTTTACTCTCCAGCCAGAATTCCTTTTCCTGGAAACTAGCTGAGACTGAACCATATTTTTTGCAAACTTGGTCAGATCATTGACATCGGGATGAGCTTACAACCACAAGCCTGCACCTTTGACAAGCTCCCTCATGGCAGACTGGTCTAAAAGTTGAAATCACACGGGCAACTGGCTGCATCATAGAAAACAGAGGGGAGCAGTGAAAGGGTGCTTTTCTCAATGGAGGGATGTGACTAGTGGTAGTCTGCAGAGATCAGTGCTGGGACCTTTGCTGTTTGTAGTATATATAATTGATTTGGAGGAAATTGTAGCTGGTCTGATGAGTAAGATTGTGGACAACACAACGGTGTGTGGAGTTGTGGATAGTGATGAGGATTGCCAAAGGATACAGCAGGATATAGATCGGTTGGAGACTTTGGCGGAGAAATGGCAGATGGATTTTAATCCGGACCAGTGTGAGGTAATGCATTTTGGAAGGTCTAATGCATGTGGCAAGTATACAGTAAATGGCAGAATTATTAGGAGTATTGACAGGCAGAGAGATCTGGGCAGACAGGTCCACATGTCACTGAAAGTGGCAGCGCAGGTGGGTAGGTTGGTCGAGAAGGCATATGGCATGCTTCCCTTCATCCTTCCGGCCATAGAGTATAAAAATTGGCAAGTCATGCTGCAGCTGTACAGAACTTTAGTTAGGCCACACTTAGAATATTGCGTGGAATTCCGGTCGCCACACTACCAGAAGGACATGGAGGCTTTGGAGAGGGTACAGACGAGGTTTACCAGGATGTTGCCTGGTCTGGAGGGCATTAGCTATGAGGAGTGATTGGAAAAACTCGGATTGTTTTCATTGGAATGACGGAGATGGAGGGGCGACATGATAGAGGTTTACAAAGCTATGAGCGGCATGGACAGAATGGATAGTCAGAAGATTTTTCCCAGGGTGGAAGAGTCAGTAACTAGGGGACATAGGTTTAAGGTGTGAGGCGTAAAGATTAGAGGGGTTGTGCAAGGCAAGTTCTTTACACAGAGGGTGGTGAGTGCCTGGAACTTGCTGCCGGGGGAGATGGTGGAAGGAGGTACGATTGCAACGTTTAAGAGGCATCTTGAAAATACATGAATAGGATGGGAATAGAGGGGTATGGACCCCCGAAGTGCAGAAGGTTTTAGGTTAGGCAGGCATCAAGATTGGCGTAGGCTTGGAGGGCCAAATGGCCTGTTCCTGTGCTGTTCTGTTATTTGTTCTGTGATTGTTTATCCCAATGACCCATTCCTCTTCCCCCGTTTCACCTCAAATGCTGCTGAAATCTGATCCGTGTCTTTGCCAGCTCCAGATTTGAATGTTCAAACAAACTCCTGGCCGACCTCCCACATTCTACACTTGTATTTGTTATTCTATGTATATGGAGGAATCATAGTCTGTGTGTCCGCTGTCAGAACCAGCTGCTGCCCACGTTCACCGAAGCTCATGAATGATAACCAGGGAGGAAATCTGATCAGAAATCCTGGAGCCAATCAAACAGCAGTCAGCACAAATTACCCCAACTTCCAGTAAGATAGGGTCACATGACCAGGCTCTGCTCCTGTCTCCGACTCCAGTTTTTGTCTACCCACGACCAAAGCAGGAGCACAGCCTAAACGGCAGGTATGCCGAATGCCACATCTCAAATCCTGACCAGGAATACTTCCCCAATCCCTGTCTACTTCCGTTCCACCAAATTCCCCTTGTTCTCATTGCTCCACTGTAATAATTTGAAGAATCGTGGACGAACATATCAATCCTGTTGCAAATGATACCCTGTCAATCACAACAATCTGCCAAGCTATAAATCGCTCTGAACTTACTTCACTCCACTCCTCCCTTGTCATCTATTGTCGAACAGTATTTGTTATGCACCTCTTTTTCCGCTGCACCGTCAGCAGGCTTTTCCCCAATAAACTGTACCCAGGGCATCGTAAATTCCAACCCTACACCATTTCAACTCTCTTCTTGCCTTCCAACCCCATCTGGAATTCGATATCTCTCACTACGTGCTCATCGATCTCGCACTCTCTATACTTTTCCACTCATGCGTGATGTCACGCTGTTTTTACCTGCTCTATTATGTCTTCTGAGATTTCTATTTGGATGTGTGCAGTGCTTTGTTCATGCAAGTTGTCATGGTCACCAGTTTCTTGCCACCCCATACTCTACGGTCTGGCTTAACCTGCTTCTTTCCCCATTGCAGTGGAAAGTATGTTGGCACAGTGAATACCCAAAGGAAGAGAGGAACCATCAGAAGTCGAGTGATACTAGGCAGCTTTCCTATAACTGCTGGAGCCTGCTTAGATTGGAGAACCTGTGCAATGGGAATTGAGTCATATTTTTTTCAATATAACTTAGCACTTCAATATGAGATTGAAACCAGTCTGCATTCCTCTTCGCACGTTTACCGTTGGTAGTCAAAGCTGGCTCATAGATGACGTCTCTGATGTGGGCCCACTTGGTGTCAGCATTTCCTGTGGGAGAGTTTTGAAGGGCTGTTGCAAGTGAATTTAGAAATTTTTGGAACAACTGTGGATGAGAAATCCTGCTCGTGTTGTTGCACGGGTGGCCCTTCTGCTTGGAATGATGCAACTTCTTTGGTCTGAGTCTAACCTTGCTGCACACCAGGTAGCGGTCGGTGTCGCAGTCCGCACTGTGGAAGCTGCGTGTGATTTGAACACTGTTTAAGGAGGCTCACCTTGTGACGATGAGGTCCAGCTGGTGCCAACGACGCGATCTTGGGTGCCTCCATGAAACCTGATGACAGGGTTCAGTATGAAAGAACGAGTTGGTGATACAGAGGTTATGATAGGTGCACAACTCAAGCAGTCGCTGCCCATTCTCATTCATCCTTCCAACATCATAGTGCCCAAGGCAGGAGGGCCATGAGTCATGGTCGACCCCAACGCTGGCATTAAAGTCCCCCAGCAGGAACATGTGTTCGCTCTTGGGGATGCTACTAATGATATTATGGAGTTCCTCGTAGAACTGGTCTTTAGCTTCAGGTGGGGAACAGAGTGTTGGAGCATAGATGCTGAGGAGGTGTAATGGACCATAGGTGCTGAGCAGTCGGATGGACAGTATGCGTTCCGAGCCATTTGAGGGAGGCTCTATCATGCTGAGCAAGGAGTCTCTGATGGCTTGAGATCCACTCGCGGGGAGGCGTGCAAAGAGGAATGCAGACTAGTTTCAATCTCATATTTAAGAGCTGGAACCTGTCATAGCCGCCAAGCGCATTGCACTGTTGAACTACAAGAAAGCCCCCAGCGAGTTAACATCCGCAGCACTTAAAGCAGCCAGAAGCACTGCACAAAGAACAGCCAGGTGCTGCGCAAATGACTACTGGCAACACCTATGCAGTCATATTCAGCTGGCCTCAGACACCGGAAACATCAGAGGAAAGTATGATGGCATTAAGAGAGCTTTTGAATTCGAATTAGAACATTACAGCGCAGTACAGGCCCTTCGGCCCTCGATGTTGCGCCGACCTGGGAAACCATCTGACCTACACTATTCCATTTTCATCCATATGTCTATCCAATGACCACTTAAATGCTCTTAAAGTTGGCGAGTCTACTACTGTTGTAGGCAGGGCGTTCCATGCCCCTACTACCGTCTGAGTAAAGAAACTACCTCTGACATGTGTCCTATAGCTATCACCCCTCAACTTAAAGCTATGTCCCCTCGTGTTTGCCATCACCATCCGAGAAAAAAGACTCTAACTATCCACCCTTTGTAACCCACTGATTATCTTATATGTCTCTTTTAAGTCACCTCTCCTCCTCCGTCTCTCCAACGAAAACAACCCCAAGTCCCTCAGCCTTTCCTCGTAAGACCTTCCCTCCATACCAGGCAACATCCTCGGAAATCTCCTCTGCACCCTTTCCAGAGCTTCCACATCCTTCCTATAATGCGGTGACCAGAACTGCACGCAATACTCCAGGTGCGGTCTCACTAGAGTTTTGTACAGCTGCAGCATGACCTCGTGGCTCCGAAACTCGATTCCCCGACTAATAAAAGCTAACACACCATATGCCTTCTTAACAGCCCTATTAACCTGGGTAGCAACTTTCAGGGATTTATGTACCTGGCCACCAAGATCTCTCTGTTCATCTACACGACCAAGAATCTTCCCATTCGCCCAGTACTCTGCATTCCTGTTACTCCTTCCAAAGTGAATCACCTCACACTTTTCCGCATTAAACTCCATTTGCCATCTCTCAGCCCAGCTCTGCAGCCTATCTATGTCCCTCTGTAACCTGCAACATTCTTCGGCACTATGCACAACTCCACCGACCTTAGTGTCATCCGCAAATTTACTAACCCACCCTTCTACACCCTCATCCAGGTCATTTATAAAAATGACAAACAGCATTGGCCCCAAAACAGATCCTTGCGGTACACCACGAGTAACTAAACTCCAGGATGAACATTTGCCATCAACCACCACCCTCTGTCTTCTTTCAGCTAGCCAATTTCTGATCCAAAGCTCTAAATCACCTTCAACCCCATACTTCCGTATTTTCTGCAATAGCCTACCGTGGGGAACCTTATCAAACGCCTTACTGAAATCCATATACACCACATCCACTGCTTTACCCTCATCCACCTGTTTGGTCACTTTCTCGAAAAACTCAGTAAGGTTTGTGAGGCACGACCTACCCTTCACAAAACCATGCTGACTATCGCTAATGAACTTATTCTTTTCAAGATGATTATAAATCATGTCTCTTATAAACTTTTCCAACATTTTGCCCACAACCGAAGTAAGGCTCACAGGTCTATAATTACCAGGGCTGTCTCTACTCCCCTTCTTGAACAAGGGGACAACATTTGCTGTCCTCCAGTCTTCCGGCACTATTCCTGTCGACAATGACGACATAAAGATCAAGGACAAAAGCTCTGCAATCTCCTCCCCGGCTTCCCAGAGAATCCTAGGATAAATCCCATCTGGCCCAGGGGACTTATCTATTTTCACACTTTCCAAAATTGCTAACACCTCCTCCTTGTAACCCTCAATCCCATCTAGCCTAGTAGTCTGAATCTCAGTATTCTCCTCGACAACATTTTCTTTCTCTACTGTAAATACTGACGAAAAATATTCATTTAACGCTTCCCCTATCTCCTCTGATTCCACGCACAACTTTCCACTACTATCCTTGATTGGCCCTAATCTAACACTAGTCACTCTTTTATTCCTGATATCCCTATGGAAAGCCTTAGGGTTTTCCTTGATCCTATCCGCCAATGACTTCTCGTGTCCTCTCCTTACAATTCTTAGCTCTCCCTTTCGATCCTTCCTGGCTGGCGTGTAACTCTCAAGCCCCCTAACTGAGCCTTCACGTCTCAACCTAACATAAGCCTTCTTCTTCCGCTTGACAAGCGCTTCAACTTCTTTAGTAAACCACGGCTCCCTCGCTCGGCAACTTCCTCCCTGCCTGCGAACCATCAAGAAGCTCGCCCCCCTCAAATATAAATCAGGGGATATAATCGCTGACCAACGAAAGCAAATGGACCGCTGGGTTGAGCACTACCTAGAACTGTACTCCAGGGAGATTGTTGTCACTGAGACTGCCCTCAATGCAACCCAGCCTCCACCAGTTATGGATGATCTGGACGTGCAGCCAACAAAACCGGAAGTCAGTGATGCCATTGATTGTCTAGCCAGTGGAAAAGCCCCTGGAAAGGACGGCATTACCCCTAAAATAATCAAGAGTGCCAAGCCTGCTGTACTCCAGGCACTACATGACCTGCTTTGCCTGTGCTGGGACGAGGGAGCAGTATCTCAGGACATGCACGATGTCAATATCATCACCCTCTATAAAAACAAAGGTGACCGCAACAATTACCGTGGAATCTCCATGCTCAGCATAGTGGTGAAAGTCTTTGCTCGAGTCGTTTCAAACAGGTTCCAGAAGCTGGCCGAGCACGTCTGCCCTGAGGCAGTGTGGCTTTCGTGCAGAGAGACCGAACATTGACATGCTGTTCCCCCTTCGTCAGATACAGGAGAAATGCCGTGAACAACAGATGCCCCTCTACATTGCGTTCATTGATCTCACCAAAGCCTTTGACCTCGTCAGCAGACGTGGTCTCTTCAGACTACTAGAAAAGATTTGGTGTTCTCCAAAGCTATGAAGTATCGTCACCTCATTCCATGACAATATTCAAGGCACAATTCAACATAGCGGCACCTCATAAGACCCCTTTCCTATCCTGAGTGGCGTGAAACAGGGCTGTGTTCTCGCACCCACACTTTTTGGGATTTTATTCTCCCTGCTTCTTTCACATGCGTTCAAGTCTTCAGAAGAAGGAATTTTCCTCCGCACAAGATCAGGGGGTAGGTTGTTCAACCTTGCCCGTCTCAGAGCGAAGTCCAAAGTACGGAAAGTCCTCATCAGGGAACTCCTCTTTGCTGACGATGCTGCTTTAACATCTCACACTGAAGAGTGTCTGCAGAGTCTCATCGACAGGTTTGCGGCTGCCTGCAACGAATTTGGCCTAACCATCAACCTCAAGAAAACGAACATCCTGGGACAGGACGTCAGAAATGCTCCATCCATCAATATTGGCGACCACGCTCTGCAAGTGGTTGAAGAGTTCACATACCTGGGCTCAACTATCACTAGTAACCTGTCTCTGGATGCAGAAATCAACAAGCACATGTGAAAGGCTTCCAATGATATGTCGAGGCTGGCCAAGTGAGTGTGGGACAATGGCACGCTGACACAGAACACAAAAGTCTGAGTGTATCAGGCCTGTGTCTTCAGTACCTTGCTCCATGGCAGCGAGCCCTGGACAACGTATGTCAGCCAAGAGCGACGTCTCAATTCATTCCATCTTCGCTGCCTCCGGAGAATACTTGATATCAGGTGGCAGGACCGTATCTCCAACACAGAAGTCCTCGAGGCGGCTAACATCCCCTGCCTATACACACTACTGAGTCAGCGACGCTTGAGATGGCTTGGCCATGTGAGCCGCATGGAAGATGGCAGGATCCCCAAAGACACATTGCACAGCGAGCTCGTCACTGGAATCAGATCCACTGTCCGTCCATGTCTCCGCTTTAAAGACGTCTGACAACGTGACATGAATTCCTGCGACATTGATCACAAGTCGTGGGAGTCTGTTGCCAGCATTCGCCAGAGCTGGCGGGCAGCCATAAAGGCGGGGCTAAATTGTGGCGAGTCGAAGAGACGTAGCAGTTTGCAGGAAAAAAGACTGAAGCGCAAGGGGAGAGCCAACTGTGTAACAGCCCCGACAAACACATTTTTCTGCAGCACCTGTGGAAAAGCCTGTCACTCTGGAATTTTTGGCCCAGTGGTTACAACCGCAGCCTCACAAATCGAGGGACTCGAGTTTGACTCTGGGTACTGCCTGTGCGGAGTTTGCAAGTTCTCCTTGTGACCGCGTGGGTTTTTGCCGGGTGCTCCGCTTTTCTCCCACAGCCAAAGTACATAGACATTGAACAGTGCAGCACAGTGCAGACCCTTCGGCCCACGATGTGGTGCCGAACCTTTAACCCACTCTGAGATCAAACTACCTCCGTACCCTTCATTCTACTATCATCCATGTACCTATCCAAGGGTCGCTTAATTGCCCCTAATGTATCTGCTTCTACTATCAACGCTGGCAGCGCATTCCACGCACCCCCCCACTCTCTGTGTAAAGAACCTACCTCTGACATCTCCCCGAAACCTTCCTCCAATCACCTTAAAATTATGCCTCCTGGTGATAGCCCTTTCCACCCTGGGAAAAAGGCCCTGGCTATCCACTCTATCTATGCCTCTCATCATCTTGCACCCCTCTATCAAGTCACCTCTCATCCTTCTTCGCTCCAATGAGAAAAGCCCTAGCTCCCTCAATCTTTCTTCATAAGACATGCCCTCCAGTCCAGGCAGCATCCTGGTAAATCTCTTTTGCACCCTCTCTAAAGCTTCAACATCCTTCCTATAATAAGCCACCAGAACTGAACACAATATTCCAAGTGTGGTCTAACCAGGGCTTTATAGAGATGCAGCATAACATCGCGGCTCTTAAACTCAATCCCCCTGTTAATGAAAGCCAACACACCATACGCCTTCTTAACAACCCTATCAACTTGGGTGGCAACTTTGAGCGATCTATGGACATGGGCCCCAAGATCCCTCTGTTCCTCCACAATACCATGAATCCTCTCTTTAAGCCTGTATTCCGCATTCAAATTCGACCTTCCAAAATGAATCACTTCGCACTTTTCCAGGTTGAACTCCATCTGCCACTTCTCAGCCCTATTCTGCATCCTGTCAATGTCCCGTTGCAACCTACAACAGCCTTCCACACTATCCACAACTCCAGAAATCTTCGTGTCATCGGCAAACTTGCTAACCCAGCCTTCCACTTTCTCATCCAAGTCATTTATAAAAATCACAAAGAGCAGAGCTCTCAGAACAGATCCCTGCGGAACACCACCGGTCACCGAGCTCCATGCTGAATACTTTTTATCTATTACCAACCTCTGTCTTCTGTGGGCCAGCCAATTTTATATCCAGACAGCCAACTTTCCCTGTAGCCCGTGCCTCCTTTCTTTCTGAATGAGCCTACCATGGGGAACCTTATCAAACGCCTTGCTAAAATCCATATACACCACATCCACTGCTCTTCCTTCATCAATGTGTATTGTCACATCTTCAAAGAATTCAATAAGGCTTGTGAGGCAGGACCTGCCCCTCACAAAGCCATGCTGACTGTCTCGAATCAAACCATGCTTTTCCAAGTAATCATAAATCCTATCTCTCAGAATCCTTTCCAATAATATGACCACTACCGATGTAAGACTGACTGGTCTATAATTCCCAGGGTTATCCCTATTCCCTTTCTTGAACAAGGGAATAACATTTGCCACCCTCCAATCATCTGGTACTACTCCAGTGGATAGTGAGGACGCAAAGATCATCGCCAAAGGCGCGGCAATCTATTCCCTCGCTTCCCGTAATATCCTTGGGTTTATCCCGGCTGGCCCCGGGGACTTATCTGTCCTCAAATCATTCAACATTTCCAGCACATCTTCCCTCTTAAAATCAACCTGTTCGAGCTTATCAGCCTGTTTCACATTGTCCTCACAAACGACCAGGTCCCTCTCACTAGTGAATCCTGAAGCAAAGTATTCATTTAGGACCTCCCCTGCCTCCTCCGACTCCAGGCACAAGTTCCCTCCACTATCCCTGATAGGCCCTACCCTCACTCTGCCTTCCTCTTGTTCCTCACATAAGTGTAGAACGCCTTGGGATTTTCCTTAATCCTATCCGACAAGACTTTTTCATGTCCACTTCTAGCTCTCCTAAGTCCATTCTTCAGTTCCTTCCTGGCTACCTTGTAACCCTCTAGAGCCCTGTCTGATCCTTTCTTTCCCAACCTTAGCGTCGGGTGGCACACTGGCGCAATGGTTAGCACCGCAGCCTCACAGCTCTAGCGACCCAGGATCATTTCTGGGTACTGCCTGTGTGGAGTTAGCAAGTTCTCCCTGTGTCTGCGTGGGTTTCTTCCGGGTTCTCCGGTTTCCTCACACATGCCAAAGACTTGCAGGTTGATAGGTAAATTGGCCGTTATAAATTGCCCCTAGTATAGGTAGGGAAATGTGGGGATATGGTAGGAAAATGAAATTAGTGTAGGATTTGTACAAATGGGTGGTTGATGGCCGGCACAGACTCGGTGGGCCGAAGGGCCTGTTTCAGTGCTGTATCTCTAAATTAAGAAATAAATAATAATATAGTAAGCTTCCTTCTTCCTCTTGACTAGCTGTTCCACATCTCTTGTCATCCAAGGTTCCTTCACCCTACCATCCCTTCCTTGCCTCATCGGGACAAACCTACCCAGCAGTCGCAGGTGATGGGTAAATTGGCCATTGTAAATTGCCCCTGGTGTAGGTAGGTGATAGGGGATATGGGATTACTGTAGGGTTAGCATAAATGGGTGGTTGTTGGTCGGCACAGACTCGGTAGGCCGAAGGGCCTGTTTCAGTGCTGTATCTCTAAATAAATAAATATAAATAAATAAATAGAATTGGCATGTGCAGCCACTCCAGGCGCTCCTCCACACACCACTGACCACCTCCAGACGCTCACCCATTGTCGCTCCAGATAAGGAGGCCAAAGAAGATATTTTAGCACTAATATCATTTGACACAATTAATTTAATATTATTGCCATGCCCAGTAGAGCCATGTCAAATTCATATCTTTTAACACAGATTTTGTAACTGACTTTTCTTTTAAAATGGACCACACGAGCCGCAAATAATGGCCACCAAAGGTTATCTGACCCGATCAGGGAATTTCTAAACAGCCATACTGTCTCGCAAAATGATACATTCCAGACGAAGAAGTGGCAACTCCACGTATCCTGAGACAATCCAAGAGGCAATCCTGAACTGAATGGGTCTTTCTGAAACAAAGACAGTAATCAAGCAATGAGCCAGATAATGAATAATCACACTAATTCCAACACCATATTTGAGAAAGGGAAATGTGATAATGCACATGGTCAGCTAACCATGTTGGTTTAGTTTTATTCTTTAAGTGCTATCTGAAGAAAGTCACAACAGCAACAGCAAAAAGGGCAGAAAAATCTATGCCTAAATAATTGGAGACTGCAGCATGGTGACGTCTCCAAGCCTGTTCCATTTCGAACCCACCAACACTGCAAAGTGGCCTCGTGGTAACGTGACTGAAAGCAACGAAGTTTGTGGCCTGCAGAAATTCTATCCCGTCAAGAGAATCCGGAAAGCCACTTCAGAACGTCACTCTGGCTGTTGAACTTAGCTAAGCTACACTTCAGGAGTGAAGGTGTCTTTCTCATCGGGTCTGCGACGTGTCTTTTCGACTGCGAGCCATGTGAATTATGAACTATTATTTTGATTATAAGCTGTAAAAGTGCACTATTCTTTTCAACTGTACTTTCCTTAAGTGTGTTTGTGTACGTCGCTGTGTGAGTGAGTGCGATAGTGTTAGATTTCGTGGGGAGTGTTGAATAAACAGTCCAGAGCGTGTGAATTCATGCGATGCAGGACATGTGAAGAGCAGTTCTGGTCTGCAAACAGGATCTGAAATTCTCACATGTAGCTTGTATATTCGAACAGGATCACAAGACAAATAATAATGTACAATGGACACATTCATGGACTGATAACAAAATGCTGCTCATGAACCAATGTTGCAAATAATTTATCAATTGAGTATGTATCGCTGCATGCTCTAATTGTGACTAAGCGCAGCTGATACTAATTGTGGAAAGATCAGGGTGCATATGGAATAACCAGTTTCCACCTGGGGAGGGGGACGGTCTGGAGAAGAGAAATGCTGTCGGCACTTATGCTGTATGGGTTATTGTGAATAAACCTATGTGGAAGTAAGACTGGCTCCTGCTTTATCCTTTGACAGATGCATGTTTAAGAAATTTACATTTTGCGCCTTCCCAGGATCAGATCTTGTAATTGGGATGTTTCATGTTCCTTTGTTGATCTCTGTCAGGGCGTGGGATTTGCCTGACTTCAGGCCGTGCAGAACAGGTGAACTAAATATTCTATGAGGCTATGAGTCCCTCCCTCAGGATAATTCAAACCAACAAGGAACCTACTCACCACAAAGTTATAAATCTGCAATAATTGTAATTCATGTGTGGGAGACGCAGAAGGACGTGGGCATACTTTTGCTGGCAGGTTTGCCTTGAAGATTTTTTAGGGGGTTTGTTGAATGTCGACTTAGTAAGTGTAGAACTGATCCATCCTGATATTGTGCGAAATCGAACATAAAATCACAGAAATATTTGGGAACAACATGTAAAATTACGAGGGAAAATAGACCTTCTTGAGAAAGGAAACGAAAGTATTGAAATAGGAAGATTTTTGAACTGACAAAGGATTGAATCTGATTCATCAGTGAATCCACGTCTTTGGATTCTTATTGTTACAAATGTGAAACCTGTGGCAGCTTTGCCTTTACAGCCAACTGACATAGTCCTCAGGGTTAAAGGTTTCTTGCTGCTGTGTTTAGGTAACCTAGAAGATAAAATGATATCCTGGGGGCGGGAATTGTATTACTTACTTTCCGTGGAACTCTGCAATCTGTTATCAATCACTTCCGGAACTCTGAGTAAGAGCTGTGCGGCTAACAGCTTCCTCCATCACGTAACAACTGGACATTCGAGCTACAGTTCCTTCAACAAGAAGGCAAGGTTGGCCCTCCCATTAGCCCGAACCCTCGCACACCCATTCTGCAATCCCCCCTGTTACTACGATGGCCCGCCATGTTTTGGGAAGTGATGGTTCATATAACTCCCAAGATTAAGCCTTGAATGCCCCAAGGTTCGATACACAGCATCTTAACTATCCATATTGTGACCTCCCATTTAAAACATGTAACTAAACATTGATGGGGAATTGAAGAGCCTGTATCAGATCCAATGACCCCTCCTCTTGTCCATATATGACACAAACCTGCGTATTTTCCATGTTCCCCTGATCATTACAATGTCTCTTTTCGGAATTATCGCAGCCAATCATGAAGCTCATGGCTTGTTTCAACAAATAGACAAACGACAGTTTATACATCCTCCAACTACCCTGTGATTTGCCTCTTTCAATCATTCGGTCAAAGTTTGAGGCCAAGATGAGAAGACATTTACTCTGGATGAATGACGGACAAACTGAAACTTTCTTCTTTCACTCCCACAAAAAACACGGCATTTTTGCATTATTTGCATCAGATTTGGGCAGCTAATAGGCAACTAAAAATTACATCACACATTTGCCATGAAATGGCCTTGTCCAACAGGAGAGAATCTAACCACCTCCCCTTGATATTAATCGTCGTGGTCAGTCCCCAATTACCACATTATCAATATCATACGCGTTACATTTGATCAGAATTTTAACTGGGCCAGCCAAATAAATGTTGTTGCTCCAGAGAAGATCAAACGCTGGGATTTATGCAATAAATAACTCACTGACTTTTACATCCACAATCAACAAGGCATAAGTCAGGAATAATGGAATATACTCCTCTTTCCTGGATCTGTGCCGCCGCCAACAAAACTCAAGCACCTCAGCAGGATCCAAGCAAATGGACTTGGTTGATGTGCCTCCGTTGCACCATACCAACACTTAATTCATTCCACCTCCAGCACACAGTGGCTGCCGTGTGCACCAAATATAACATCACACCGCAGGAAGTTACTAAATTTATTTCGACAGCTCATTTCAAGCACGAGACCGCTCACACCTAAAAGGATAAGGGTGGCAGACGCATGGAAACATGAACACCTGAAAGTTCCCTCCAACCACAGACATCCTGAGTTGGAACGACATCGTCATTTCTTCACAATTGCTGGGTCAAAATCCTGGAACCTCCTTTCTCATTGTACTGCGGGTGTACGTAAAGCAGATGGAGTCCAGCGTTTCAAGAAGGTGGCTCTCCACCACGTCCCCAAGAGAAACTAAAGGTGGATAACAAATCGCAGCCTCGCCAGCAATGCCCACATCCAAGGAGCAAGAAGCTTTCACCTTGCTGCCTCAGTCTAAGCCCAGATGTGTTACATTGATGCCCTGCCTGGTTCCGAGCTCAGCACATTCTCCACCGTTTATGAATAGGCGGTCTCCCAGTTAAAATGGTGATGAGGAGGAATATCTTCTCCTGAAGTTCAATTGCATTTAGAATTCACTGACGCAGAAGTCAGTGGAGTCTGGGTCATTGAATATATTCAAGGCTGGTTTCGACTGACTTTTCATTTACGAGGGACTGAAGACTTACTGTTGTCTGGCAGGAAATTGGAATTACGGCCATGGTCAGATAAGCCATTATGGTATAGAATGGCAGAACATGATCTATGGGCTGAATGGCCGACTCCCTCTTTTATTTCTAATGACCTTAGGTGAGAGGAAATCTGTTGCATCTCTTGCACTTGCACAGAAAGGAGTTGCGGGCAAGCAAACCTCATCTTTGATGTGACGGAAGAGTGAATGCAGATATTTTGTTCGCGATTTCAGTTGGACATGGTGGAAATGGAGGAGGATGATTTGTTGAAGGTGGATGCGGTTGGAATGGAAAGTGAGAATAAGTGAATTAATATCATGGTTCTGGAAGGTAGGGAAGGAGGTGAGGACACTCACTCGGGTGATGGAACAGATAAAGCTGAGGCCTCTGCAAAACTAATGTGAGGAATGCACGGTTAATGTGAAATGAAAAGACTACAGAAGGACTGGTATGGAAAATGTAATCGTTTAAACAAACAAAAGGCGATGAGGAAACTAAGAGAATGGAAGATATTATTTATGCAAAGTGGAGTTTGAGGAAGTGTGGTCAAGATAACTGTGGAAGTTGGTGGATCATAGTAAATATTGATGCAGAGTGTGCACACTTATATTGAGGGAGGAAATTCGTGGAAGAGAAGTAAGGAGTCACAGATGGACCGTTTTCAGGCGAGAGAGGTACAGATATTTCAATGCAAATTTGATTAAATTTTGGAGCTCGATCTGAAAAAGGGTTTGACACCGCCACAATGATCGATGTATCGGATAAAGAGGTTGAAAAGGGAAACGGAGTAGCTCGGGCAGTGTGTGGGAGAGAACTATATTGAAAATCCTGCCATTGTGTCCAGTTCGAGGCAACACACTTTTGAGGCTTTAGAGCAGGTGTAGAAAATGTTCAAGTGAAAATTCCATGGGTGACAGATGTTTTATGCCGACAGATTAAAGAATCGAGTTTTTCTCCTGAAAGAGGAAATTGAGAGGGAGTTTGATAGAGTTGTTCCAAACCATGGGTTGTTTAAGCAGAGTAGATAGAGAGAAACTGCTCTCATTGGCAAACTTGGCGAAAAACAAAGGACACAAGTTTAAGGGAGTGGCAAAAGAATCAGTGGCGACATGAGGGAAAACGTATGTTTCCAAAGCACGTGTTCAGGATATGAAATGAACGCCTGAGAGAGTGGTGAAGACAGAATCAATCAGAAGCGAAGTGAATGAACAACTGAAAAGAAAAACAAAGCAGGTCAGTGAGGAGGAGATGGAGGAGTGAGATTAGCTGAGCTGCCCGTGCAGAGAGCTGACATGGTCAAGACAGACCGAATGGCCAACTGCTGTGTTGCATCCATTCTATACTCCTTTTTGTTTGAATATATGAATTGTTGAACGGAATTGCACAGATAAAGAGTGCATCCAAAGTATAGACGAACATCCGTTACAGCCTTCTCCGACGTTAGGAATTTAATTTCTGAATCGTCATGCAGAGCACAGGCCATCACTAAAACAACATGACATCCACAGATGGGACTCATGATTTTTCTCGGACTTCCTTTATTTCTGTTTAACACAGCTTCCAGTTATGATTAGTTGCTTATTGTGATCAGATTTCTCCAGACTTGGGGGTGGGGGTGGGGATGGGCCCAATTCAATTTTAGTGGAAAATATATTCCATCAACAGGGAATTAGCACAACTGTCGTAATCTGTTTGTTCAAAGATAAAGAAAAACTGTTCGAACAATTTTGCAACCTGTGTATCCCCATAGAGATCCGGGAGGGTATAAAGTTAATGCACTGGGAATGTGTCACCTCAGAATTTATTTCAGAGATATTACCTGCAGCACAAACAGACCGATCACTCCAAGCAGAAAATGCACGGACCAATTCAATGGGTCAGGAAATTATTCTATGTGATCCTTGCTGTAATTGGCGTTCCTGGTAAGTATCTATAACGAATGAAGTTTTGTAACTCTTTGCATGAGCTGGTTTCTTCCATTAGCATGGGAATAATAATATTACATGCGATCGAATGGTTACAGTTACACAGACACACACTCAATAATATAATTGCATTAATTTCCTGAATTAGCTGTGCAGTTTTAATCTGTTGTTTCAACTGTTTCTAGCTCAAGACACTCTGCATTGTAAAGTTATTGAATTATTTGGAATGTTGTGTTCTGTAGAATCACAGCTCAAAGCAGGAAAATCTCAGAGGGGAAGGATTACTGGAATTATCTGTCAGTGTAGAATTGTACTGTGTGTGCGCACTAACTGGAGTGGAGCACCTGACCTCAGCAATCATGTACAACTAGGAGTCTCTGACACTCTAGAATTGTAATGATTGTGGCTGACTAACTGGTGTGGACAATGTAACTCCAGGGAACATGTATTTGCTGGAGTATCTGTAATTGTATTCAGTGCGGGTCCCCATCTTATTCTAATTCTAATTATAGTTGTTGACAGCACCATCAGGTGCTGATTAATTTCCTTCCCGAGCACAGTCCTGAGAAGCGTTTGCTCACAAGTGCACTGCAATAATAAATAATCCTTTTCAATATTACGAAAAATACTGATGACTATGACATGTTAATAGACAACTTATTGATTTTACAACACAGCATCTGGACATTCGGTACAACTGGATTAGGACAGTCTTCCTGCTCTGCACGAGCCTCTCTTCATTCCAGCTCATCTAATCCTATCAGCATATCCGTCCAATCCTGTCTCCATCATGCACGAACCTCACTTCTTCTTATTTTTTCTTCCATTGCAACTACTCCAAGAGGTCTCAATTCCACGTTCTCAGCAGTACAGGTAAATAGGTCTCTCTTGAATTCCATCACGTATTTATTGATGACCATCTTATTTTGAGGAAATGCAGAACTGGTCACCAGCAAAGTGAGAATATCAGGTCCACGTTTTCCCTCTCTAAACCTTTTTTTTTAATTTTAAAGGCCTCTATTAGTTCAACACTCATCCTTCTCTTATCGACTTAATGGAGCCACAACATATCCCAATAACTATAATCTCCCTGCTATGGTATTATTTTTGTGAAGAATACGTACACCTGCTGGTTACCCTGGATATTTTTATCATGTGTAGTCCAGATGAGTACACATTATTCACGTGTTCAATCACCACCTTTATAATACGTTATTATGACACTTTTCTTCTGACGATATTCCTGTAGAAATGAAAGCCTGTGCTGTAATCACATTTGCATTGACTCAGTAAATTCCCTTTTCAATTTAACTCATTTATACATCAGAGGGAGTGGTCCAAGACGTATGAGTGTCTCCGATCCGAGGGACTGGTTCGAATCAGGGAGGAATTTCTTCGAACCCAGGGAGTGATTCGATTCCGGGTTGGGTTCCTACACTGGGAGTGGTTGGAGACCGGGTGCAGTTCTCCAGTCCACCCATTTTTGGGCTCCACGTTGTTATATTTAACTAGTTTACCAGCGTCTGATGAGCGGTGTGCTGTACCTGCCCGTCCAGGATTTGTTCAATCTGGAGGTGCTGGGGTTGGAGGCACGTTGGGATTATGGACCCGATCTGACCTGATCCCAATCCACACGGTTTTGGTGCTAAAATCCTTCCTGCCAGGGTTGAGGAGCGGAGAATGTTTTTCAGTAATTTACAGCCATTTTTCCATTCTCTCCTTTACAGTTAATTTAATCTCAAAAGTGATCCTGTCCAAGGGAAATTGCGGACTCTCCAGCTGCACCACCCGTTACCTGGTGGCCATGTCAACAGCGGATCTACTGGTCATTATCACTGAGATCATACTCCGGAGAATCAATGATTATTATTTCCCATTAAATGTCCTGTATCTCACCTTTGTGTGTCGCTCTCACTATGTCTTGATGCGTGCAGCCATCGACTGTTCGGTTTGGTTCGCTATCACTTTCACATTTGATCGATTTGTCGCCATTTGTTGCCAGAAGCTGAAATCGAAATATTGCACCAGAAAAACTGCGACTTTGGTTCTATCAACAACTGGCATTCTGCTCTGTCTAAAAAATATTCCCATCTACTTTAGATTTAAACCTTTTCTGGTAATCGACAATGTAGAATGGTACTGCTCTAATAAGCGAAGCTATTTTACTGACCCTCGATGGATTGGATTTAGAATGTTTGAAAGAGCTTTAACACCAATAATGCCATTCAGTTTAATTCTGTTGCTGAACGCTCTGACGTTCAGACACATTTTAGTGACCAGTCGAGTTCGTCAGAGACTGAGAGGTCAGAGCAAGAAAGATAATCACAGTGACTCTGAAATGGAGAGAAGGAGGAAGTCCATGATTTTACTCTTCACCATATCTGGCAGCTTCATAATTCTGTGGTTGGTGTATGTGTTATATATTTTTCGCATTGGTTATTTCTTAGATGATGATTCTTATTATATCTTTGAAAATGTTGCATATATGCTGCGGAATTTAAGTTGCTGTACAAACACATTTATTTATGTGGCCATTCAGTCCGAGTTCAGAGAGCAGTTAAAGAGCGCGGTGAAATATCCAGTTACATCAATTATTAAATTAATTAATAAACAAAGCAACTGAGACCAGCTGAAAGATCCAGTGGTTAATGGACAAGAGGTGACCGCTGGACGTCCAGAAGAAAATGGCCTGCAGGAGTAAAGACAAACACTAGAGCTGTTAGTGACGGGAAGTGGGGGTCGAGAGCAAGGGGATGGGAAGTAAATTAGCAGGAATCAAAAAAGATAACGAGCAGTGAGCAAAGGGAAAGAGATGACATTCGTCAAGGAGTCAGGAGGAGAGTGATTGCGCTCCCAAAAGGAACTCCCTAAAAGAAGCTTGAACTGGATATGACACCGATCATTAAACAAGAATCATGCAGTTTAATAAGTATGCTAACTGACTTGATCAATTAAATATATCTGTAGAAGAAAACATTTATATATAAAAACAACATTGCTTCCTGATATCCCACGAGGCACATTTATTCTTAATTGCTTTGGCATCTTGGGAATGTTGAGGTGAATTGTTTACGATAGTTGGCATTGTTGATAAGAAGATGAAACATTGATTGTCCAACTGCTTTGTATTTGCAAGGATGTGTTATTTGTTCACACAATGAAATGTTAACTCTAGGAGGCTAGTAAATAAGAGATGGACATGCTTTTAGCGGACTCCACTCCAATTACAGAAGTGCAGTGACGGCAGTTGAACCACACGGTAAACTAATGGAAGAGGTAATTCAAAGGATATCATAACAAGGAATCGGAAGCCCAAAAGATGGAAACTCAGAGTCTTTGCTGGTACAGTTTATAATGGTGCCTGTTGTGTAATTATTCTGAAACACAAGTCAACGTAATGTCAATTCAGTGACAGGAGAACAAAGGCATCGCCTGTGTCGGCAACATTCAAAGAATCCTGGTCTTGAAGGATAAGAAACGTCCATGTTGTCGTCAGTGCCTTTTTGTTAAGTATTTCTAACTTCTAGCTTAATACATTATACTGGGGTCATAACTAGCCATTATTTGCAACATGCGAGGTCAGGCACAACTGAGAATCCCATTGTAATAAATTGAAAACTCAGAACAGAGAATTTTTAAATAGAAGTGTTTTAGCCTCAAAACCGCAAAACATACAATGGTGCAACTTGGGGCCAGATGTTGAAAAAGGCTAAAACGAAATGACTGGTTGTGAAGTTGAGTGGCATCTTGCTCTGATTAGTCTGACCAACTGTTTTCATTCAAGGAAAGGAATACATAAGGGTAACAACCAGACATAGATCCGAAAGACCTGTAAATAAGATGCCATTTGAATCACCATATAAAAGATTGGTCCAAAGCATAGAACGAATATCAATGGAGAAGAGGAATAATTTCGTATTTGAAGCTTCCAAGAACCATAGAATCATAGAAGCATAAAATGTCGAAGGCACAGATAGAGGCCACTTTGACCCATCCTGGCTGAGCCAGCCGAAAAAGGATCCACCTATTCCACTCCCACCTTCTAGCATTTGGCTCATAGCCCTGCAGATTATGGGAGCTGAGGTGCATATCCAGATTCCTTTTCAATGAGTAGAGAGTCTCTGCCTCAGCTACCCTTTCAGGCAGTGAGGTTCAGATCACTACCATCCTCTGGGTGAAAACATTTTGTCCTCATCTCCCCTCTATTTTTCTAGCAATCAGTTTAAAGTTCTGCCCCCTCGTCACTGGCCTCTCTGAGAAGGCGAATAAATCCTACACCTCCACTCTATCCAGGCTCCTCAGATTTTGTACATTTCAATCAGATCTCCTCTCAGCCTTCTCTGTTCCAAGGAGAATAACCACACCTGTTCAATCTTTCCTCGTGCCTGCATTTTTCCAGTCCTGGCAACATCCTCGTAAATCTCCTCTCTACCCTCTATCGTGCAATTACATCCTTTATGTAATGAGGTGACCAGAACTGCACACAGTACTCAATTTGTGACCGAACCAATGAGTTATACAGTTCCAGCGTAACTCACCTTCACTTATATTCTATACTGCAGCAAATAAAATAAAGGATTCCATATGCCTTCTGAACCACCTTATCGACCTGTCCTGCTACCTTCAGGGATCTGTGGACATTGACTACAAGGTCCCTCACTTCTCAGTATGTTCTCATTTATCGTGTCCTTCTTTGTCTTGTTTGACCTCCTAAAGTGCACCACCTCGCATTTCTCTGGCTGGAATACAATTTGTCACTTTTGTGCCCATCTGAGCAGACCATCAATATCTTCCTGCAGCCTACAGCTATCCCCCTTGCTATCTACCAAAAAAGCCAATCTTCGTCTGATCTGCAAACATCTTGATTATGCCCCCTACATTTAGGTCCAAATCATTGTTATACCACAAAAAGCAGGGGACCCAGTTCTGAGCTCCCCGGAATACCACTGGAAATAACCTTCCTGTCATTAAGACGCCCATCAACAATTACCCTTTGTTTCCTGCCACAAAGTCAACTTTGTATCCGCCTAGGATTTTGTGATAATTACTGTTTCTATATTACCACATATATCTGGACAGAAGGAACTCATCTGGCTCCAAGCCGAATGGACCTTGTGTTCTTTGTTTCTCTAAATAAGTGGACCATATGGTCACAGAGATCAATCAACACCAGCAGCTTAAGAATTCTGCAACATTTATGACAGCACGTTAATATTTTAATCTGAAGGCTTGGCCTTCTTTTTTAAAAAGTCAGGAATTGGCATTAATTCATTCATACATTTGTTTCTATTTGATATCTTTCCAGAGAAAGTCTTTGTAACTATTAGTAGTCAGCTTGCATAACAACTGTCGACATTAGTGTCTCTGATAAATTCATCTGAAACCATGAAACATGGAAATAATTGTTTATGACATTTGAATCAATAATAAATAAATTAATATGTGTTGCTATTCCAAGCACTCTAAAGGAAGTCTACCTGAGTTTAAAGGGATATAAACATACGTAATTTTCAAAAAAGTTCATGGGAATACTGTCTAGGTGGTTGCTGAATATTGAGGAAAAACTTTTTTTAAGCTAAATAAACGAAAGATATTATCAACTGATGACACCATTATTTGAATTTGGGAAACTGAGATGAAAAGTAAATCAATATGATTTGGTGCGTTTCCCATCAACAGGAAAGCGGTATCTGAGTTAAATAATAAGCCAGCGAGCATTATCTGTTGTTTTAATTGTATGTACATACATGATAATAGTTTAGGAATAAACAGCACTCCTGTGGAAGGATAATGACTTTCATCGAGTGAGGTGATCAGCAGGTGTGGTGACAGTCTTCAATCTGAGGAGTGTCAACGACGTGTTAACAGATAATAACATTCTTCATCATCAGTAGTCATTTGGGGTATGATATTTTAGAATGTAAGAACATGCAAAATTTGTGCAGATCACACCACGCATGAGCTAGAGAAGAGAAAGAATGGTCAACAACAATAATGAGATGAAGGAGGAGGCAGATTTTGTCCTGTGGGGAATTGGAGGTTCTTGGAATGGTGTTTCAAAATGACTAACGTTACTTAATCCTCATAATAATTAATCAGTGGACTCATTAGGAAAGGAATTAGTCAATGTCATACTTTGTGAATGGTAACATGATTAGTAATTGGTTTGTAACTTTTCCTGGGATTCACAATTAAACATCCATCTACAATATAAATGTATTAAGATGGGGTAAAATCAGTTGAGCTGCATTTATCTTTAAATAGGCAACTGTTTTGTTGCAACATGCAATAAGTCATTTGAGTTATAAGAGAATCCAGTTTCTGTTTTAACCTAACTTACATCAAGCAAATAGGAGAGAAAATATTTGAGTATGACCACTGGGATTTAGAAGTGCAACAACAGCTGAGACAAAGACAAAGCGATGATTATTGGAGGAATCAAATGAATAGACAAACAAAACATGGCAAGGCCTGGAATGAAATGGAATGTCGATAGTTGAAACAAAAAGTAAGCATTTTAAATATTGTCTTCGATAATAAAGTTTCTTCAATGCTCAACAATTGGTGCGTAATTGTTGTGAGAGAATAACTCCAAGTGCCTGTGTTGGAAAGTAAAGCAAAAGGGAAAGGTCTGCAGTTTTGTTTTAATATAGTAGGTTGGCTTTTTTTTTAGGGACCCAAGGTCCTTTGTGTAAATAATCTAATTGTTGGGTAATTTAAGGGTATAAATTCAGGGTACGTTATGGCAGGAAGCTCGGCAACCTGGACTGCTCCTCTTGAGCGATCTGGGAAGTCAGGGAAACTTCCAATGTCCAGGGTGAACACGTGTGCAGGAGGTGTCTCCAGCTGCAGCAACTCAAAATCCGCGTTTCGGATCTTGAGCGGCAGTTGGGGACACTGTGGAGCATCTGCGAGGTTGATATCATCGTGGATAGCACGTACAGGGAGGTGGTCACACTGCAGGTAAAGACTGCTCATGTTGAAAGGGAATTGGGTGACCCCCACATGCAGAGCAGAAGAACTAGGCAGATAGTGCAGGTGTCCCCTTGGTCCATTTCCAATTCTAACAGATGTTCCACTTTGGATACTGTTGGGGGAGACAGCTTCTCAGGGGAACGCGCAAAAGCCAGGTTAGTGGCACCACCGGTGGCTCAGCTACACAGCAGGGTAGAAAAAAGTGTGGGGGAACTATTGTGATGGGAGATTCTATCGTAACGCGTACAGACACGCGTTTATGTGTCTGCATAAGTGACGCCAGAATGGTATGTTGCTTACCTGGCGCTCGGGTCAAGGATCTCACGGAATGGCTGCAAGACATTCTGAAAGGGGAGGGTGAACAGTCAGAGGTTGTGGTACACATAGCTACCAGCGACATAAGAGAAAGTGGGATGAGGTGATGCAACAAGTACTTAGGGTGCTTAGTAGCAAATTAAAAAGCAGGACCGCAAACGTTCTAATCTCTGGATTACTCCCAGTGCCACGTGCTAGTGAGTATAGGAATAAGAGGATTGAGCATATGAATGCATGGCAGGAGGAAGGGCGTTAGTTTCCTGGACCACTGGGTCTGTTTCTGGCAAAGGTGGGACCTGTACAAGTTAGATGGGTCGCACCTGAACTGCAATGGGACCAACATCCTTGCTGGGAGTTTTGCTAGTGACGTTTGGGGGTGGGAGTGATTTGACTAATTTGGCAGGTGGATGGGATACAGAGTGGAGGTACAGTAGGGGTGATGGACAGTCAAATTTCGACGAGAAACTGAGTGAGACTGGAAGGCTCAGCAACTATAGACCAGGACCCTTGACTGGTTCCCTTCGACATGAATCAATGAGTCGTTCCAAGGCTGGCAGGAGGGTTTATGGGAGACCAGAGAGAACCCCGACCTTGTCAGCACTTTGCAAACAGAAAACCAACATTGCATTGGCAGTGATATTAATAAAACCCTTAGGAAGACAGAAGGAGGCCATTCGGCCCCTGGGACATGTCCCACCCATTCAATCAGGTCATGGCGAATTCAATCAGGTTCCTGTCCACATCAAGCTGTCTGGGCTCCGTAAATATTAATACCCTTTCCTAACAAATCTTTACCAGTAATCAGGAATTAATGCCACTGCCTGTTAACACTCGGGAATTACTTTTCACAACCTCTCTGCCTCTCTACCTCTCATTCCTGCTGAAAGACATTCCTTAAAAATAACCTTTTTGACCAAGCTTTTGGTCATCAGCCTTAATCTCTCCTTCTGTGTGTTTGGTGTCAGATTTTGTTTTATAATGCACCCTGCATAGTATCTTTGGGACATTTAATACTGGCCTTCTCCCTCACCCCATCTCTATGTCTCGCTCTCTCTCTCTCTCTCCTCGCCTCGAAGGCAAGTATCTCCTTCCTGAACACCAACATTTAACAGTTTATCACCATTTGAAAAATGTTCTGTGTTTCTATTCTTCCTGCCGAAGTGAAGAACCTCACATTTCTCCACATGATATTCCAGCTTCCAATATCTTGCCCACTCACTTCCCCTTTCAATCTTCCTTTGCAGTCTCTTTGTGCCCTCGTCGCAGCTTACTGGCCCACCAACCTTTGCATCATCAGCCCATATAAACCCAACATTGGCAGCATTTGAGAGAGGCACTTTTGTTCTGACAAGTATAATGATACAACTGGTTGATATCTTGTGCAGGATATTTCGGTATATTCATCGGAGTTGTTAAGATGAAAGATCTTTATTAAGAGATTATTGGAACATAGCAAGGTAGGAACAGGATTAAGCCATTCAGCCCCTCTAGCCTGTCTCACCATTCAATGAGATCATGGCTGATCCGTAGCCTAACTCCATATACCTGCCTTTGGCACATATCCCTTAATATCTTTGCTTAACAAAAATGTATCTCAGATTTAAAGCCAACAACTGTTCTGGATTCAACCACTGTTTGTGGGAGAGAGCTCCAAACCTCTACCACCCTTTGCGTGAAGAAGGGCTTCCTAACATCGCCCCTGAATGGACTGGCCCTACTTTTCAGACTATGTCCCCTCGTTTTAGAACCTTCGAACAGTGGAATTGCTTTATCTTTATCTAGCCTATCTTTTCCTGTGAATATCTTGAAGACTTCGATCAGATTACCCCACAACCTTCTAAATTCGAGCGAGAAAAGGCCTAATTTGTGTAATCTCTCCTCGTAACTTAACCCCTGTTGTCCAGGTGTCATTCTCGTAAACCTACATTTCACTCCCTCTAAGGCCAATATATCCTTCCTCAGGTGTGGTGCCCAGAACTGCTCACAGTATTCCAAGTGGGGTCGAACCAGGGTTTTGTACAGGTGCAGCATAACCTCTGTGTCTTCATACTCCAGTCTTCTAGATATAAAGGCTGGCATTCCATTAGCCTTTTTGAATAATTTCTGCACTTGCTTGTGGCATTTTAAAGATCTATGCACCTGAACCCCCAAGTCTCTTTGGTCATCCACTGTACTTAACCTCTTTCCATTTAGAAGTACCCTGATCGATTCTTTTTTGGTCCAAAATGGATAACCTCACACTTGCCCACATTGACATCCATCTGCCACTGTTTTTTGTTCCATTCACCTAGTCTGTCTATATCTCCTTGTAACTTTATGCTATCATCTAGACTTTCTACAATGCTGCCTAACTTCGCATCATCAGCAAATTTGAATATGTGACTTACGATGCCATCATCCAAGTCGTTAATGAATAATGTGAATAATTGAAGCCCCAACACAGATCCCTGTTGGACACCATTAGTTACATCCTGCCAATGGGCATATTTACCCGTTATACCCACTCTCTGTCACCGACCACTCGACCAACTTCCTAACCATGTCAATAATTTGCCCTCAACTCCCTGGGTGTCTACCTTCATTAACAGTCTCTTATGTGGGACTTTATCAAATGCCTTCTGGAAAGTCCATGTAACCCGGTTTCCTCCGGGTGCTCCGCTTTCCTCCCACATGCCAAAGACTTGCAGGTTGATAGGTAAATTGGCCATTAGCAATTGCCCCTAGTATAGGTAGGTGGTAGGGAAATATAGGAACAGGTGGGGATGTGGTAGGAATATGGATCTAGCGTAGGATTAGTATAAATGGATGGTTGATGGTCGGCACAGACTCGGTGGGCTGAATGGCCTGTTTCAGTGCTGTGTCTCTAAACTAAACTAAACTAAACTAAACTAAACTAAATAACATCCATCGACATTCACCTGTCCAAAACCTTAGTCACCTCTTTAAAAAAAAGTGTCAATGAGATTTGTCAGGCATGACCTCCCGTCATGAATCCACGTTGGCTGTCCCTGATTAACTGAAATTTCTCTCGGCGTCCAGTCACGGTATCCTTGATTATATACTCCAGCAACTTGCCCACCACAGATGTCAGGCTAACTCATCTGTAATTTCCTTGGTTCCCCCTTTCACTCTTCTTCAAAAATGGAGTGATATGTACAACTTTCCAGCCCAGAGGGACCACTCCTGAATCTAGGTATCTCTGAAAGACTATAGTTAAGGTATCGACAACGTGCTCACCTACTTCCTTTAACACCATCGCATGGAAACCATCAGTATCTGGAGATTTCTCACTGTTTAGTTGCATTAATTTCTTTGTTACTGATGTTTCACTGAACGTTAATTGTATTAAGTCCCTGGCACCTATCGGCTAATAATTTTTCCGGATTGCCGGTAAGTTATCCTCCTTTTCAACTGGAAATACTGAGGAAAAGTAATTGTTCAACATGTCTGCCATTTCCCCATTATCAATGACAATATCTCCATTTTCAGCTTTTAGTGGGCCTGCATTGCTCTTGACCACCCGCTTTCCCTTGATGTAACTATAAAATTTCTTCTTATTGATTTTGATGTCCCTTGCAAGCTTCATTTCATAATCTCTTTCAGAAACTCCTTTAAGCTGCTTTGTGACCGTTTGCTGGTCTTTGTATCTATCCAATTCGGCCGGATCTGTGTTGTGTTTTGCATTTTTTTTAGCCCTTGCTTTTACGTTTGTACTTTCCCTAATCTCTTTGGTTGTTCATGGCTGTTTTTACTGTGAAGTGGAGCTTTTTCCTCTCAGGGGTATATACTCGCTCTGTATTACGTTAAATGTTTCTTTCAATATTCTCCACTGTTATTCAGTTGTTTGACCCATAAAGAGATCTTCCCAGTTTACTGTGGAAAGTCTCTGTCTAATCCTGGTAAAGTCAGCCCTACCCAAGTCTAAAATTCTAGCAGCTGATTCGTGCATTTGACTCTCAAACGATGCCTTGATTTCAATCATGTTGTGACCACTATTTGACAAATATTCACGCCAGTTAGGCTGCTCATGAAATTTGGCTAGTTACTCATAACTCAATCTAATATTGCCTCTCCCCTTGTTACATCTAGGACACATGGCTGTCGGAAACTATCCTAGACACATTCCCAAAATTCACTACCTTTCTGACAGATGCTAGTCTGCCTCTCCCAATCTATGTGTAAGTTAAAATCCCACATTAATACGACTTTGCCTTTGTTGCACACTTGCCTAATTTGTGCATTTATACAATCTGACACCTCAGAACTGCGACCAGGGGGTCTATACACAAAACCTCTTCCAGGTTTAGATCGTTTTCAGTGCCTCAGTTCCACCCATAAAGTCACCATTGGATGAAAGACTCTCCTTCGGTGTCCTATCCCACACAGACAGAAAGACAGCCAAATACACACAGGCAGACTGACATGTCCAGATAAACACATACACACACATTGAAATCCACAGCCAGACACAGCCATTCCCACTGACCGAGAGAGAGAGAGAGAGAGAGAGAGAGAGAGAGAGAGACAGAGACAGAGACAGAGACAGAGACAGAGAGACAGAGAGAGAGACAGAGGGAGGGAGACAGAGAGAGAGAGAGAACGAACCCACACAGA
Source organism: Heterodontus francisci (assembly GCF_036365525.1). Taxonomy (NCBI): domain Eukaryota; kingdom Metazoa; phylum Chordata; class Chondrichthyes; order Heterodontiformes; family Heterodontidae; genus Heterodontus; species Heterodontus francisci. The sequence goes on from NW_027141025.1 coordinate 5,444,101, forward strand.
GACACATATATTCACATTGGCCAAATTGGAGAGATAAACACAAACACCTCCCTCTGTGCAAGGAATGTTTTTCCAAACATCAAAATCTCTCTTTTCGCCTTTTACATTTCACTCTCCGGGTTTCAATTTATTGTCAATCTGATTTCACAGGCAGCAGGATAATTTTTGCTTTCCTTTTCTTGTCTTTGGGGTCAGGGGGTAATGGGTCAGTCCCAGAGACTGACAGTCTGTAACCCGTGACCCAGCGCTGTGACCACGAGTGGGGTAGGGGGAGGGGGCAACATGGAGAGGGTCAGTCCCAACCTTTGAAAGGGACCCTGCACCACCAGAACTGCTCCTTCGGTTTAAACCTTCGAGTGAGTCAGGAGGTGTTTGAACAAGGATGGGAACAAAGTGAAATTGAATCTTCCAATATTTATTTGTTCAGCGATGTTAATAAACACCAAATATCTGTCAAGCCCAAATTCACACAAGTAAAATTGTGAATTCAGAATGATAATTTTAAAGGAGAAACTATTGTTAATTAATTCCAGTTCATTTGCTAAACATTATCATCATAACCTTGTTTTGTTCAGGATGTAATATTAAAAAGCCCTTAGGAAGAGAGGAAGAGGCCGTTCGGTCCCTCCAGCCCATCCTTTCTCTTTGAGACATTTTATTCTTCACCCTCTCCTTTACTGTGTATGTCTCTCGGTCCCTCGGGCATTCTCTCTTTCCTCCTTCCCCGTCTCTTTCCCTCCCTCACCCCATCTCTCTTTCCCTCCCTCACTCTCTCTCTCTCTCTCTCTCTCTCACTCACACACACACACAACGGTTAACTTTAAAAATAGAGATGTTTTCTTTCGAGCTCTCTTATAAACAAAAAGAATTCATTGGCCAAATGCTTAGTAATTCCTGAAGAAGAGAAGAAGAAGAAGAGGAAGACCTGTCCCTTTTTGGTTTGGTGTCACAAATGCATGCAGATGGCAGTCAGTAGGTCATTTCTGGAAGGTTTCTTTCCAGGCGACGTTGATGGTCAGTCTGATAGGCTTTCCAAAAGAAATATGACAGCAGGGGTTTCTGGCAGGCCTTTCAGTCGGAATGCAACGTCAATTTACGGATCTCTTACATTCGCTTCAAAGTACATCTCAAAGACATGGAACAGGGTGCTTATTGTGACTGCTTGCTTGGCTGGTTTTCTCCAGCTGCCTTCAAAACAGTTAACACCCCGAAGACACCGTCTAAAGCGAAACCAAAAGCAATATCTCAATGGTCTAGCTCCAGATCCCCAGAAATCCTGACCTGTCAGTTCTCTGGACAAAATCTCCCCCAAGTCACAAAGCCTCTGCTGGGTATTTATCTGAAGACAGGTGGCTTCCAGTAAAGGTTGTTTTCAAATAGGAAAATGAAAAGTAAATCCATAGAATCATTTTCAATTTCCACAAATAATACAATGCTACAATTGCAACATACACGAGTCCCCAAAACATTTTAACAAAAATGTAGAAGCGCCGTCAGAACACACACTTTAAAAAGTGCTTTCCTGTTTTGCGAACGAGGTGAAGAACCTCACAGATCCCCATTATTTTTCAGCTTCCATCTTGTTACCCATTCACTTAAACTGCCTACACCTTTTTTGTCTCAGCCTCACAGCATGCATTTGTACCTAGCATTGTATCGTCAGCAAATCTAGAAACATTGCACTCACTTTCTTCGTCTAAGTTCCGAATATAGATGGTAAATAGCTGGAGCAACAGCAATGATCATTGCGACACTCCACTAGTTACAGCCTGACAACCTGAAAATGCCCCGTTTATCACAGTGGCGCAGTGGTTAGCACTCCAGGGACCCGGGTTCGATTCCGGGTACTGCCTGTGTGGAGTTTGCAAGTTCTCCCTGTGTCTGCGTGAGTTTTCTCCGGGTGCTCCGGTTTCCTCCCACAAGCCAAAAGACTTACAGGTTGATAGGTAAATTGGCCATTATAAATTGTCACTAGTGTAGGTCGGTGGTAGGGAAATATAGGGACAGGTGGGGATGTTTGGTAGGAATATGGGGTTAGTGTCGGATTAGTATAAATGGGTGGTTGATGTTCGGCACAGACTCGGTGGGCCGAAGGGCCTGTTTCTGTGCTGTATCTCGAATCTAACCTAATCTAATCTCGACTCACTACTTCAGATTAAACAGAGGGCCCGGGTGGAACCAACGCTGTGAATAGTCACAAGATTAAACACAGGGCCAGAGGGAACCTGCAATGTGAATAATCAAAAGTTTAAACACAGGGCCCAGGGGAACATACAGAGTGAATTGTCAGAAGTTGAAACACGGTGCCCAGGGAAACCTGCACTATCAAAGCACATGGCCCAGGGTGGTCATGCACAGTGAACGATCGCAATATTAAATACAGGGCCTGTCAGGAATCTACACTGTGAATAGTCGCAAGTTTAAACAAAGGGCTCGGGTGAAACGTCAGAGTGAATTGTCACAAGTTTAATCACAGTGCGTGATGAGGAAACCTGCACAATAAAAATCCACAAGTGTAAAAAACAAGGCCGAAGTGAACCTGAACAGTGAATTTTAAGTTTAATCTGAGGTTTCGGGAGGAACGTGCACAGCGAATTGTCACATTTTAAAACACAGGGCCCATGGGGAACCTGCACGGTGAATAGTCCCAGATTTAGACACAGGGCCCAGGGGAACATGCACAATGAATAGTCACAAGTTTAAAAACAGGGCCAAGGGGAATCTGAACAGTGAATAGTCACAATATTGAGCACATGGCCCGGGGGGATCCTGCACACTGATTCGTGCCAAATTTCAACACAGGGCCCAGGAGGAACCTGCACGGTGAATAGTCACAATTCGAAATACAGGGCCCGGGACGATCCTTCACAGTGAATAGTCACATGTTTCAGCAGAGGGCCCGGGGGAACCTGCACAGTGATTTATGTCATGTTTAAACACAGAGCCCGGGGAGCCTGCACAGTGAATAGTCGCAGTTTAAACACAGGGCCCTGGGGATCATGCAAAGTTAGCAGTCATATGTTTAAACACAGGACCCGGGGAATCCTGCACATGTGATTCCTGTCAAGTTTAAAGACAGGGCTCAGGGGGGGATCCTGCACAGTGAAGAGTCACGAGTTTAAACACAGGGCCCGGGGGATCCTGCACAGTGATTCATGTCAAGTTTAAACACAGGGCCCGGGGGATCCTGCACAGTGATTTATGTCAAGTTAAAACACAGAGACGGGGAGTCTGCACAGTGAATAGCCACAGTTTAAACAAAGGGCCCTGTGCAACCTGCAAAGTTAGTAGTCAAATGTTTAAATTTCGGGCCCGGGGGATCCAGCACAGTGAAGAGTTATGAGTTTAAACACAGGGCCCGGGGGATCCAGCACAGTGAATAGTCACATGTTTAAACATAGGGCCCGGCGGAGACTGCACAGTGATTCGTATCAAGTTTAAACACCGCGCCCGGGGGATCCAGCACAGTGATTCTGGTCAAGCTTAAACACGGGTCCCGGGGGATTCTGCACAGTGATTCGTGTCATGTTTAAACACAGGGCCCGGGGGAATCCTGCACAGTGAATAGTCACAAGTTTAAACACGAGGCCCGGGGGTTCCTGCACAGAGATTCGTGTCAAGTTTAAACACAGGACCGGGGGAAAGCCACACAGTGAATAGTCGCAAGATTAAAGTCAGGGCCCGGGGGTAAGCCGCACAGTGAATCGTGACGAGATTAAAAACGCAACCAGTGGTGCACCTGCACAGTGCTCTTACCATTTCCTCTCGTGAATATGATCGCCAAGAGTTGGGCTCTAATTCTGGTGGACTTGGTGGAGCGTTCCAGTTACACCAACTCTGGAAGTGAACAGTTTGCTCACAGTGGAGTTAAACCTCTTCCTGCACTTTTCAAGGAACATGATGCCAAGAGGGCCAGAACTGCTGGTGTGGACTCCCTGTGCTGCTTCGGTAGTTCGGAAGGTTAGTACAGAAGACAACAGCACTGTGAAAAGTGAGCTGTCCAGGCCTTCGGGTGGGTGCCAGTTACCTCCCAAAGAAGCAGGTTGATGACTTTTAAGAACAAAGTAAGTTGCATTCGCATCCAGCACCTAACCACCACTACTAAACGAACCATCCCCCGAACGTCTCTATACCCCAGCATAAGTACAGTGTTCTAAGAGAACTGGGTGGCAGACGTGGGGTAACTGGGTACTGGTTATGTGGCTGTAATGGTGTAGACACTAACCCAAATGAGATACCCTCATATTGACCCCACTACCTTCGATACTGAGGAAACACACCATGCGATACGAGCCTTGCAACACAATAAGAGGGCTTCAGATGCAAAATTGGCAGTCAATGCCTACATAGTTGAATAGCCAGCAGCCACTCAGTTCGAAGACTCACATATGAAGAACAGATACTTGGGTAAGCTAGTGGGGAACGACGAACACATGCAAAATTGGAATTCAGTGGAATTACAGGCTTCAACAGAAGACAAGTTCGGAGCAGCCATTGCACAGTACACCAGCTTGTATTTATACAGTAGCTTTAAGGTAGCAAATTGTCCCAAGGCACTTCACAGGAGCATTATCAAAGAAAAGATGGCACTAAGACAGGGGATATTTTGATCAAATGTCCAAAGGAGAGATTAGAACAAATGACAAAAAACCTGATCAAAGAGGAACGTTTTAAGGAGTGTATTAAAAGTAGGATAGAGAGTGAAGCAGTTTAAAGATGGTATATCGGCTCATCGTATCCATGCTGTTTCTTCACGGAGCTACACAGTCATTCCCACTCCCCCACTCAATCCCCATAGCCCTGGAAGTTTATTTCCGTCACGTTACTGTACAATTTCGATTTGAAATCATTGGTTGTCTCTTCATTCACCTCCCTTGTGGGCAGCAGAATCCAGATCATTACCACCCGCTGCATAAAAAAGTTCAGAATAATATTTCACCTGTATCTCTTGCCCAAAGCCTTCAATCTGTGTCCTGTGGTCCTTGTACCATTAGTTGGTGGGGATGTTGGCCACCTCGAGGACTTCTGTGTTGCAGATACGGTCCTGCCATCTGATGCCAAGGATTCTCTGGAGGCAGCGAAGATGGACTGAATTGAAACATCGCTCTTGGCTGACATACGTTGTCCAGGCCTCGCTGCCGCAGAGCAAGGTACTGAGGACACAGGTTTTATACACTCGGACTTTTGTGTTTTGTGGTCTATATATAAATAGATAGTGTTCAGATGAAAGTCTTTCGCTGAACATGATTGTTTAGTGGCTGTAATGAATGTCATTTTTCATAAGGCCCAATTAAATGTCTTTGCTATGAATCAGACTTTCATTGTAATCTTATTCTCGCAAAACGTCCAAGAGAGTATCAATTCAGGGACAGCCGTGTATCAGCCGCTCTTTAGGGAGGGAGAGAATGGATCAACGTCTGAGAAGATTAGTTTGAAAGAGTATGATTTACGAGCTTCAATGTGTATAGTCAAACGACCATATACTGTCTTTAGAAATTAGGATATATCTTGCAGTTTTGGGTGTGCTGTATCCGACTCGCTGATGCTGGTGTTCCTGGTGAGACTCAATGTCCAAATATTGATGTCTCCAGATTTTCTTAGCAATATGAACGGTTCTGGGATTGTGTGTCGATATTTCCGGGTATTCCATGGAATTGACAGTAATTGAACAGATCTCTGGGAGTCTGCTTGTATCTTCTGGGGGGTCAGTGTGAATGTCAATGAATTTACAGATCAGGCATCTGTCTGCATTTGTCGAACCCATTCCCACACTTCCGCCCTCACTCCTACCCCTGCCTCCCAGAACATCTTCAGGGATCTCCTTGCCCTCACTTTGCACCCCAGCAGCTTCCACATCCAAAATTTCATCTTCCCCCATTTCCGGCACATCCAGCGTGATGCGACCAACCAAACACATCATCCCCTCCCCTTCATGTCAGCGTTCTGAACGGACCATTCCCTTTGCGACACGCTGGTCCACTCCTCCATCGCCCACCAACTTGTTCCCTTTGCATGGCACCGTCCCATGCAATTGCAGGACGTGTAATACCTTTGACCTTCTCTCTCCTCATCATCCAAGGCGAAAAAGCAATCTTTCCAGGTGAAGCAACGATTTACTTGTACTTCTTTCAATTTAGAATACTGATACGACAAGAGTTGATTCAGTCTCACTACTCCACAGGTCACAACATATTCGTAAAGTTTTCCAGCTACCAGAAAAATACCCACTTTAAACACTTTATTTGCACTCCCCCCTACCCCCCACCGCAGAATAAAGCATTCCAAGCCAGATTTCTTTAAACAACAACAAAATTAACAATTTTCAGAAACTATATCTTAAACAATAATGAAACAAATCTATTTTGGAAAAGATTTTATAACTTCTTATTCTTCCTATCTCTTATGCACACACACATATACATGCAATCACCGGTTAACCGGGGGGAAAGGCTTTTCTCTTTCCAACAGTTTCCTGAGAATAATAAAATAACTTGGTCATAATATTCTGGTCAGATATTCCCGGGTCGGTGAGGTGTCCCAGAGTCCAATAGTCGGATGCCACTTGAAATCTCTGCAGGCGGATTCAATGAACAGTTTGTGATGGTTTGGAGTTCAAGGCAATTCGTCTGCAGCAGGCGTCACACAGATCTTTCAGCAAAGGATGTAGCAACAGGCCTACTTGGATTTTGGAGCAGTTGTCTAGCAATATAAGCTTTCTTGAGCTATCTGGGCTTTCTAAAATATAACAGGCAACAGGAATCAGTCTTGAGGCAGAGATTTTTCAGAGACTGGAGGCAATATGATTCTGTTCCTTTAACAATGCAGGGCTTCCTTTCTGCAAAGTAGTTTTCCACCACAGAATGTAGCAACCTCTCTTTTCCGAGGTCTTTTCTCTCTCCAGGGCTCTTTTCCCCTCTCCAAGCAGACCACAACCACACCGCAAATGAAGGATTTTTTTTTCCAAGAGAGGAAAATCTTACTTTTTCAGATAGTAGCTCTTTTCCTTGTGTGCAAACATAGGGCCCAGCCAGCTCGCTGCAATGCTGCTCAGCTCACTGATCTCTCACAGTGCAAAGTGAAACTAAAACCCGAACAATAAATCATGTGACATTCATCGATATTCCTGTAATTTGCCTGTTGAGCTGCTTGGCAACAGGTGCTGGAAATCTGAACTCAGTTCCAACACCAAGTTTCAGCATCCAATGTTCACAGAAAATCCTTTTGCTCAAACATTTAACATCACACAGAATTATTAGCGTTCAATACAAAAAATTTAATGGTCTTGTGACATTATTGTATTTGCTGCTTGACTACGAGCTTCCTATTACTTGCCATTTTAATTCACCACCCTGCTCTCACACCCACATTTCTGTCCTTGGCCTCCTGCAGTGTTCCAGTGAAGCTCAACACAAGCTCGAAGAAAGCACCTCGTCTTCTGATTAGACACTCTACAGCCTTCTGGACTCAACATCGAGTTCAACGATCTCAGTTCATGACTGCCTATAGTTTTTTAAAAATTTATTTGATTTCATTTTATTTTTAACCATGTGTCAGTTTGGCGAGCTTTTGCTTTTGGACACAGCTTATCATTGCACTGCAATTAATACCCTCTCTGGAGTAATACTATGTCTTTCTGCTACAACTCTTAGCACTCCCTTTTCCTTTTATTCCGTGTTATCTCTGTTATTTCACAAATCTGGAATTAAAAGTTAGTGTAATGGTGACCGTGAACTGATTGTCGATTGTTGAAAAAAATCCATCTGGTTCACTCAAGTCCGTTACGAAAGGAAATCTGCTGTCCTTACCCGGTCTGGCCTACAGTAGAATCCAGACCCACAGCAATGTGGTTGACTCATAAAATGTCCTCTGAGCTTTTCTAGCAAGCCACTCAGTTGTATCAAACCACTAACAAGCCTAAGGAATGGAATGAATCCAGAAGAACCATCCAACATTGACCTAGGCTCTGGAAACACAGCCCTGTCGACTCTGCAACATCCTCCTTCGTATCATCTGGGGGCATGTGCCAAAATTGGAAGGGATGTCCCATAGGCTATGCAAGCAACAGACTGACTTGGTCATACTTATGGAATCATACATAACAAACAATGTTGCAGACACCACTATCATCATCCCCAGATATGTCCTGTCACACTGTAGGGACATGTCCACCGACTCTGGTGGAATAGCGGTATACAGTCAGGATGAAGTTGCCTTGGAAGCCCTCAACATTGAATCTGGACCCCATGAAATCTCATTAAATCAGATCAAACATGGACAAGGAAACCTCCCGCTGATTGCCACCTCGCCTGCATGCCCCCTCCCCCACGCCTTAGCTGAAGAATCAGTGCTTATCCATATTGAATACAAATTGGAAAAAACGCTTAGCGCAGCAAGGGCATAATATGTACTCTGGGTGGGAGACTTCAATGCCCATCAGCAAGAGTGGCTAGGTAGTACCACTGCTGACCAAGCTGGCTGAGTCCTAAAGGGCACAACATCGAGACTGCGTCTGTGGCAGCTACTGAGGGGACCAACAAGAGGGAAAAACCTACTTGACCTCGTCTTTACCAATCTTCCTGATGCAGATGAATCTGTTAATAGCAGTATTGGTAGGAGTGACCACTACACAGTCATTGTGGAGACGAAGTCCTGTCTTTACATTGAGGTATACTCACCATTGTGCTGTGTGGCACTGCCACCATGCTAAAAGGATTGCAAAACAGATCTAGCAACTCCAAACTGGGTATCCATGAGGCGCTTTGGGCCATCAGTAACAGCAGAATTATATTCGACCACAATGTGTAACTTCATGGCACGGCATATCTCTCACTCTACCATTACCATCAAGCTGTGGGATCAACCCTGGTTCAATGAGAGTGCAGGAGGGTTTCCCAGGAGCAGTACCAAACATACCTAAACATGAGGTGTCCGCCTGGTGAAACTACAACACAGGACTGCTCGCATGCCCAGCAGTGGAAGAAGCGTGCGACAGACAGAACTAAAAAATTCCACAACGAACAGATCAGCTCCTAACACGATGCCTTCCCCACCCGTACTGCCAACCCTCCTGACTCACAGGCCATCTCCAAAAGGCTTTAAATAGTCAGCCTATTGAATCAGGAAAGGGTTCCACCCACATGACACACAAGAGACTTGTAGAGAAAACAGGTAAGCCCTTTGGTCGATTAACTCCACTTTTCCCACAGTTCATATAAAACGCCTCCTCCCCCCTCCCACAAACTTTTCTTACTCTCTTACACCTATAAGCTGACAGTTAAAAGAAAAATCATTCTTCATACTGTCCCCTCTCACTTGCCTGGATGAGTGCAGGTCCAATAACACAAACAGATCTGCAGTCCTGTCGCATTCAGCCGCGAATGGTGGTGGACAAATGAACAAGTAACAGGAGGAAGAGTTCCCACAAAGATCCACATCCTCACTAATAGGGGAGCCCAGTACATTACTGCAAAAGACAAGGCTGCAATATTTACATCGATTTTCAGCCATAAGTCCAGGGTGAATGTTTCATCTCGGCCTCCTCCTGAGGCCGCCAACATCACAGATGTCAGTTTTCAGCCAATCTTATTCACTCCACGTATCATGAAATAGCTGAAGGCACCGAATACTGCAAATGCTATGGGCCCTGACAATATTCCGGCAATAGTAGTGATAACTTATTTTCCAGAGCTAGCCATACGCCGAACTAAGTTGTTCCAGTATGCCAACAGCAGTGGCATCCACAATGCAATGTGGAAAATTGCCCAAGTATGGCCTGTCCACAAAAAAAAAGGTGAAATCAAACCTGGCCACTTATTGCCTTATCAGTCTACTCTCGATCATCAACAAAGTGATGGGGGGGGGGTGCGGGGTGGTAGGGGGAGTCACTATTCTCAAGCGACACTTGTTCAGCAACAACCAGTTCACTGACGCTCAATTTGGTTCCCACCAGGGCCACTCAGCTCCTGACCTGATCACAGCCTTGGTCCAAACATGGGGAAAAGAGTTGAAGTTCTGATGTGAGGGGAGAGTGACAGCTTTTGACATCGCATCAGCATTTGACTGAGCATGACATTAAGAAGCCCCAGAAAAACTATAATCAAAGGGCATCAGAGGGAAAGATCTCCACTGTTTGGAGTATTACCGAGCACAAAGAAAGTTGGTTGTGGTTGTTGGAGGTCAATCATCTCAGCCCCACGATGAGGAGTTCCTCAGGGCACTGTGCTCAGCTCAACCATCTTCAGCTGCTTCATCAATGAACTTCCATCCATTATCAGGTCAGAAGTGGGGATATTCGCTGGTGTTCAACAACATTTGTGACTCATAATATACTGAAGCAGCCTGTGTCCATATGCAGAAAGACCTGACAACATCAAGTATTGTGTTAATAAGTGGCATGTACTATTTGCACCACACAAGTGCCTTTCAGTAACCATCTCAGACATGGGATAATTTAACCATCTCCTCTTGATGTTCAATGGAATTAGAACTGTTGAAACCCCCACTTGCAATATCCAGTGGGTAACCATTCACCAGAAAGTGAACTGGACCAAACAGGTAAACACTATGGCTACAGGCGCAAGTCAGAGGTTAGGAATTCTGCCGCTAGTACCTCATATCCCGTCTCCCAAATGCATGTTCAACATCTCCAAGGCACATGTCAGGAGTATGATGGAATACTCTTCACTTGCCTGAATGGGTGCAGCTCCAACAACACACAGGAATCTCGAAACCATCCAGGACAAAGCAGCCCGCTTGATTGGCACCCCAGCCACCACCTTCTGCATTCATTCCCTCCAGCACCGATGCACAGTGCAAGTAGTGTGTATCAAGAACAAGGTACACTGTGGCAACACACCAAGTCTCCTTCGAATAGCACCTACCAAAGCCGCTACCACTACTACCTAGAAGAACAAGGGCAGCAGATACATATGAACACCACCACCTGAAACAATCCCCTCCAAGCAACACGCCATCCTGACTTGGAACTGTACCATCGTTCCTTCAATGTCGCTCTGTTAAAATTCTAGCACTCCCTTCCTTACAGCATTATGGGTGTACCTACACTCCCAGGACTGCAGCAGTTAAAGAAGGCAACTCACACCATCTCAAAAGCAATCAAGGATGGTCAATAAATGCTGGTCTCGTCAGGGGCGCCCATTCCCCATAAATGAATAATAATAAAAAAATAATCTCTCCTGCCCGACGTCCTATCGCACATCTTAACTTTATTTCTTCTTGACCCCTTTTTTCACTTCCAAAAAATAAACTATGACATTTCTCATCTTTCCCTGTTCTGCTGAAAGTTCACAGACCTGAAATGCTAATTTTGTCTCCTCAGATGTTGTCAGATCTGTTGAGTATTTCCCACACTTTCTGATTTAAGGTCAGTGTTTATTGGTTTGACGAGTGTCAGATTATTAATAGGGATCCCAGAAAATGACAGTATTGGCAGACAGATCCTCAGATCGCTATTTTCATACGACATCCCCATAAGCGAAATTCTGAGGAGATCTTGCATGTGTAACATAATTTACATAAGTTATTTGCTGAGTATCAGTGCTTACTGCAAGTTCCTTGGTTAGTATTACAATTTTCAGTATGTTCATGTGTCAGTGCCACTGTTTACAGGATTGATCAGTTCCTCGCAGACACAAGGAATTGACCCAAGTATCTTAAACCTGCACCATTCTGTGCGTGTGCTTCAAGTTTCTCTGACAACCGGTTGCTGTCATCACCCATGTCTCATACTGAAATTGTCAGTCTGTGATATCTGCAAAACACACCTCAGGGGGATGAGTCTATCAGATTGAGAAAGGACCGGATACACCTGCAGAAACCAACGAGAGTGTGGCAGAGATATCGATGGAGATGGTGAGAGGGGACTGTAACTGCAGTGAGACAGGGACACCAGCAGATGGAGATAGTGAGAGGGGAGACAGGAATTGCAGTGAGACAGGGACACCAGCAGATGGAGATGGTAGGAGGGGGACAGTAACTGCAGTGAGACAGGGACATCAAATTGGGGGATGACAAAAGCACTTCTCCTCTTTGAGAAATATTGTATATTTCCCTCCCACTGCACTGTATCAGCAGCCAGACCTGGAGCCCAGACTGAGAGATGACTCTGTCGTGCCAGTCACTGCACTGTCATCGTGCAGGCAGAATTGGAGACCACACCGAAAGCTGACCATGTTGTGCCTGACATGGCACGGTGAAGCAGCGATTAACATGAGAGGTCTGAGAACAAGTGATTAAACATTGGATGTATTCAAATGGTACCCACTCCCCTTCCTCCCACCCCTGCACGCAGAGATCCACGAACATCATTCTTCTCTTACATTTAGCTCAGATCTCCACTGCACCTGGACAGAGAATATCCCTGCATGAGGCATTCACATGCCCACACACTGTGAAGGAACTAACGTTATTAACAAAACAAACTGCATAAATTGACACGGATAAACGTTTAACTAATATTACGTTCACAAATTGCACTCAAATTAATATTCATTCATGGGCCACCTAATAGTGTTTTCCTGAAGGCTGTGTGTTTTCTAATTCTAGGTCTGCCCCTTTGATCTCAGCGTGGTGGACGCTTACTGCAGTAATAAAAATGGCACTGCAGATATTTACAACCAGAATTTTCGGCAGTGCGACCGAGAGTGGGACTGACTTCTGGTTGGTCCATCTCGACTAACTTGGTGTTGCCTGCATGGGCATCGAACGAGGGTCTGTCAAGGGCATACATGCACTTCCCCCTTGAAAGGGGACACCGCCTGCAGCTCCCGTAGCACCGGTCTGCTCCCATGGGGCTGTACATTATAACTCACTGATCTGCATGAGAGAAAACTAAAGGACAGCAGTGATCCGATCAAAGCTCCTCTCCATTCGAACCACTAAATCTGTCAATGCTGCCTCTCTACTTTTCGAGTCTGGAAGTGATTGTGGAAACCAGTGCCCCAACAGCAGCAGGTTGGGCTTTAATCAAATCTGGCCTGTGTGAGTTGGTGTATGTTTGTTTGTGTGTGTGTGTTTGTATATTTGCCTGGCTCGGTGCCTGGGTTCTGATCGGTGTGTGTGGTGTGTGTGTGGCGTCTGTCTGTATTTGTCTGTGTAGATCTGTCTGGCTTGGTGCCTGGGTTCTGATCGGCGTGTGTGTGTTTGTGTGTGAGTCTGTCTGTCTCTGTTTGTGTCGCTGTGTTTGTATATCTGTCCGAATCAATGCCTGGGGTATGATCAGTATGTTTGTGCATGTGTGTGTGTGTGTATGTATGTGTATGCGTGTGTGTGTGTGTCTTTGAATGTCTGTCTGGCTCACAGACTGCGTTCTGATAAGTGTGTGTGTGTGTGTATCTGTGTGTGTGTGTGTGTGGTATGTGTGTGTGGCGCGTGTCTGTATTTGTATCATCTGTCTGGCTCAGTGCCTAGGGTCTGATCGGTGTGTGTGTGAGTTTGTGTTTGCATCTGTGTGCACTTGTGTGTGTTTGCCTTTGTAGATCTGTCAGGCTTGGTGCCTGGGTTCTGATCGGTGTGTGTGTATGTATGTGTGTATGTACATGTGCATGTGTGTGTGCTTCTTTGTATATCTGTCTGGCTCACAGCCTGGTTTCTGATTGGTGTTATTGTGTGTGTGGGTGTGTGTGTGTCTCTCTCTCTCTCTGTCTGTCTGTGTTTATGTGGTTGTATTTCTGTCTGGCGCAGTGCCTGGGCTCTGATAAGAGTGTGCCCGCGATTGTGTATATTTGTGTCTCTGTTTATATGTATGTGTTTCCATATCTGTCTGGCTCAGTGCCTGTGGTCTGATTGGAGTGTGTATGGTGAGTATTTGTCTGTCTGTCTATGTGTGTGTGTGTGTGTGTTTGTATATCGGTCGGGCTCAGTGCCTGGTGCCTGATCTGTGTGTGTGCCTGTGTCTGTGTGTTTGAATATCTGTCTGGCTCAGTGCCTGGGATCCGATCGGTGTGCATTTGTGGGTGAGTGGTGTGTGCCTGTGTTTGACTGTATGTGCTTGCTCATCGGTCTGGCTCAGTGCTTGTGGTCTGATCAGTGATTGTGTGTGTGTGTTTGAGTGTGTATGTATATCTGTCTGGCTCAGTGCTTGTGGTCTGATCTGTGTTTGAGTGCACGTGTGTTTTTGTGTATGTGTGCCTGTCTGTCTCTCTTTGTGAGTGCGTGTACATCTGTCCGTTTCAGTGCCTGTGTACTGATCGGTGTGTGTGTGTTTGTGTCTGTCTGTCTCTTTGTGAGTGTGTGTTTGTGTATCGCTCCAGCTCAGTGCCTGGAGTCTGATCAGTGCATGTGTGTGTGTGTATATCTGTCTGGCTCAGTGCTTGTGGTGTGAACGCTGTGTGTATGTGTGCAGGAGCAGGAGCAGGCCATTCGACCCTTCGAGCGTACTCCGCCATTCATTATGATCATGGCTGATCACCCAACTGAGTACCCTGTTCCCGCTTTTGCCCCATATCCTTTGATCCCCTTAAACTCAAGAGCTACATCTAACGCCTTCTTGAAAACATAAAATGTTTTGGCCTGAACTGCTTTCTGTGGTAGCGAATTCCACAGGCTCACCACTCTCTGGGTTAAGAAATTTCGCCTCATCTCAGTCCTGAAAGGTTAACCCCGTATCCTTCCACAATGACCCCTGGTTCTGAACTCCCCCACCATCGGTAACATCCTTCCTACATCTGCCCTGTCTAGCCCTGTTAGAAATTTATAGTTTTCTATGAGCTCCTCCTCACTCTTCTGAACTCCAGCGAATATAATCTTAACCCACTTAATCTCCTCTCATACGTCAGTCCTGCCATCCCAGGAATCAATCTGGTAAACCTTCGCTGCACTCCCTCTATAGCAAGAACATCCTTCCTCAGATAAGGAGACCAAAACTGCACCCAATATTCCAGGTGCGTCCTCACCAAGGCCCTGTATAATTGCAGCAAGAAATCCCTGCTTCTATACTCGAATCCTCTCACTATGAAGGCCAACATACCATTGAGTTATTACCACCTGTTGAACCTGCATGCTTACCTTCAGCGACTGATGTATGAGAACGCACAGGACTCATTTCATATTTCCCTCTCTCAGTTTATAGCCGTTCAGATAATAATCTGCCTTCCTGTGTTTACTGCCAACCTGGATAACCTCGCATTTATCCACATTATACTGCATCCGCCATGCATTTGCCCACTCACTCAACTTGTCCAAATCACCCTGAAGCCTCTCTGCATCCTCCTCACTACACATCCTCTCACCCAGTTTTGTGTCATCTGTAAATTTGGAGATATTACATTTAGTTCCCTCATCTAAATCATAAATATATATTGTAAATAGCTGGGGTCCTGACACCGATCCCTGTGGTACCCCACGAGTCACTGCCTGCCATTCGGAAAAAGACCCATTTATCCCTACTTCTTTTTTCCTGTCTGCCAACCAATTTTCTATCCATCGCTATACAGTACTCCCAATCCCATGCGTTTTAATTTTACATGCTAATCTCTTATGTGGGACAATCTCAAATGTTTTCTGAAAGTCCAAATAAACCACATCCACTGCCTCCACCTCATCATGTCTAATAGTTATATCCTCGAAGGATTCTAGTAGATTTGTCAAGAATGATTTCCCTTTCGTGAATATATGCTGACTCTGGCCGTTTCGACCACTATTCTCCAAGTGTTCTGCTATAAAATCCTCAATAATGGAATCTAGAATTTTCCCCACTACCGACGTCAGGCTGACTGGTCTATAATAGCCTGCTTTCTCTAGACCTCCCTTTTTAAATAGTGGGGCTGCATTAGCTGCCCTCCAATCTGTAGGAACTGTAGGGGACTCACATCTGTCTCCATTAATCTTTTTTATCTTCACATATCTATATATAAATATATATATATATATATATATATATATAAAAACCTTTACACTCAGTTTTTATGTTCCCCACAAGCTTGCTCTCATACTCGATTTTCCCCTTGTTAATCAATCCATTGGTCCTCCTTTGCTGAATTCTAAACGGCTCCCTTTCCTGAGGTTTGTTGTTTTTTTTCTAGCGAATTTGTATGCATCTTCCTTGGATGTAATGCTTTCTCTAATTTCCCTTGTCAGTCATGGATTGGCTAACTTTCCCGTTTTACTTTTGCGCCAGACAGAAATAAACAATTGTTTCAGTCCATCCATGTACACTTTGAATGCTTGCCATTGCCTTTCCAACCTCGTCCCTTGAAGTAACGTTTCCCAATCCATCATCACCAATTCACGCCTCATACCTTCATAGTTTCCTTTACTAAGATTCAGGGCCCTAGTCTCAGAATCAACTATGTCACCCCCCATCTTGATGAAGAATTCTATCATATTATGGTCGATCGTCCCCAAGGGGTCTCACACAACCAGATTGTCAATTATTCCTCTGTCATTACACAATACCCAGTCCAGGATGACCTCTTCTCCAGTTGGTTCCTCAACATATTGGTCCAGAAAACCATCCCGTATATACTCCAAGAATTCCTCCTCTACGGTATTGTGACTAATTTGATTTGCCCAATCTGTAGGCTGATTAAAGACACCCGAAAATACAAATGTTCCTGTATTGCATGCGTCTCGAATTTCCTGTTTAATGCAATTCCGAACATCACCAATACAGTTTGGGTGGTCGATATACAACCCCCACTAACCTTTACTGCCCCTTCGTGTTTCTCAGCTCGACCCAAACATATCCCACATCGTCAGAACTAATATCCTTCCTCATTATTGCATTAAAAACCACTTTAACCAGCAATGCAACTCCACTGCCTTTTGCTTTTTGTCTGTCCTTCCAAAATACTGAATACCCCTGGATGTTCATTTCCCATCCCTGGTCACCTTGCAGCCATGTCTCCGTAATCCCGACTTTATTCATATTCGTTTATATCTTATTTGCGCGATTAATTCATCCACTTTAATGTGAATGCTCCACGCGTTAAGGCACACAGCCTTACGGCTTGTCTTTTGAACATTATTTGGTCCCTTCCCACAAGTTTTCACTGCGACCTTGTTTGATTCTGGCCCTTGTTGTCTCTGCCTTTCACATTTCCTATTCCCCTTACTGAATTTTGTCCTTGTCTTTGATCATCCCTCCTCTGACTCTTTGCAAAGGTTCCCATCCCACCGTGTGTGTGTGTGTGTGTGTGTGTTTGTGTGTGTGTGTTTGTATATCTGTCTTGTTCAGTGCCTGGGATCTGATCGGTGTGTGTGTGCCTGTGTGTGTTTTATCAACATCCTTGCTGGTAGATTTGCTAGTGCTGTTGGGGTGGGAGGGGGGCTGTTGGGGGTTAAACTAATTTGGCAGCGCAATGGTATAAGACTGGAGGTACAGTCGGGGTGATGCACAGTCAAATAAAGGAAAAAATCTAAGTCAGTTTGGAAGGCAGAGCAAATACAGACCTGTTAAGGCATGAGCGAATAATGCAAGGAAGGATTGCATCTATTTTATTAATGCGAGGAGTCTTACAAGCAAGGCAAATGATTTGAGGGCATTAATTAGCACATGGGATTATGATATGAATGCGATCACAAAAACATATTTGTGGGAAGGGCAGGACTGGCAGCTCAGTATTCAAGGGTATAGAATCTTCAGGCGAGACGGACGAGGGGATAAAAGAGGAGGTGGCATTGCACTGTTGATCAAGGAGTCAATTACTGCAGTAAGGAAGGATGATATCTTAGAGGGATCCTCAAATGAGGGCACATGGGTAGAACTTCAAAACAAAAAAACGGGCAATCACTTGTTTGGCAGTGTACTGCAGGCCTCCAAACAGTCAGGGAGAGATAGAGGAGCAGAAACGTAGGCAAATCTGAGGCAGGTGTAACACTGATAGGGCGATAGTAGTGGAGTTCATGTCCCCCCAATATTAACTGGGATATTCTTTGTGCAAAAGGCGGAATGGGGGCGGAATTCTTAAAATATATATTGGAGAGTTTTTTGAGCCAGTAAGTAGAACGTCCGACAAAACAAAGGGCAGTCCTGGACCTAATCCTGGGGAATGAAGATGGACAAGTAATAGAAGTGTCAGTGGGGGAGCATTCCGGGCTTAGTGGTCATAACTTTGTAAGATTTAAGGTAGCGATGGAAAAGCACCAGGAGGGACCAGAAACAAAAATATCGAATTGGGGGAAGGCCAATATCAATATGAAAATCAGGATCGTGCTAAAGTGGACTGGGAGACCTACTTGAAGGAAAGTCTACATTTGACCATTGGGAATCATTCAAGGAGGAAATAGTGAGAGTTCAGAGCCAGCATGTACCCGTAAAGGTGAAGGGTAGGTCTAACAAGCCCAGGGAACTCTGGATGTCAAAGGATCTCGATGATCGGATCTGGAAAAAAGAGGGCTTGTGGCATATTTCGAGCGCTGAAAACAGTGGAGGCCATAGAGGAGAATAGAAACAGAGAAAATAGGAGCAGGAGTCTGCTATTCTGCCCCTCGAGCCTGTAGAATGTGTAGGGGGGGGGGGGGGGAATGGGGGGTACTGAAAACATGTAATTAAGAGAGCGAAGATGGGACATAAAAAACACTGGTGGGCAAGATAAAGGAAAGCCCCAAGGCGTTTTATAAGTATATTAAGGGCGAGAGGATAACTGGGGAAAGAGTAGGGCCAATTGAGACCATAGTGTCAATCTGTGTGGAGAGCCGGAGGATATAGGCATGGTATTAAATGATTACTTTTCATCTGCTTTGAGGATGGAGAAGGAGGATGCAGGCATAGAGATCAGGGATGGGGATTGTGATATACTTGTACAAATTAGCATTGAAACGGAGGAAGTATGAGCTGTTTTTGTGGGATTTAACGTGGATAAATCCCCAGGCCAAGACAAGATGCATCCCAGGCTGTTATATAAGCCAAGGGAGGAGATAGCAGGGGCCCTGACTCAAATTTTAAAATTCTCTCTGGAAACAGGAGAGTTACCAGAGGACTGGAGGCCACTGAATGTGGTACCATTATTCAAGAAGGTGAGCAGGGATCTAACAGATAATTACATCAGTGGTATGGAAACTATTGGGAAAAAAATTCTGAGGGGCAGGATTAATCTTCACTTGGAGAGGCAGTGACTAATCAGCGATAATCGGCATGGCTTTGTCAGGGGAAGATCCTGTCTAACAAACTTCATTGACATTTTTCGAGGAGGTGACTAGATGTGTAGATGAGGGTAAAGTGGATTATGTAGTCTACATGAACTTCAGTAAGGCTTTTGCTAAGGCCCCGCATGGGAGATTGGTTAAGAACGTAAGAGCAAATGGGATCCAGGGTAATTTGGTAAATTGGATCCAAATTTGGCTTAGTGCCAGGAGGTAAAAGCTGATGGCCGAGGGTTGTTTTTGGGAGTGCAGACGTGTGACCAGTGTTTTGACGCAGGGATCGGTGCTGGGACCCTTGCTGTTTGTAGTGTGCATTAATGATTCAGACTTGAATATCGGAAGTATGATTAGTCAGCTTGCAAATGGCACTAAATTTGATGATATTGTAAATAGTGAAATAGGAAAGCCTTAGATTACAGGCCAATATAGATGTGCTGGTGAGATGGAGCAGTGGCAAATGGAGTTTAATCCTGAAAAGGTGATGCATAGGAGGGCTAACAAGGCATGGAAATATAAAATGGATGGTAGGACCCTAGGAAATAGAGGGTCAGAGGGACCTTGGTGTACTTGTCCATAGATCATTGAAGGCAGCAGCAAAGGTGGTTCAGGAAGGCACATGGGATCCTTGCCCTTTTTAGCCGAAGCATAGATTATAAGAGCAGGGAGGTTATGATGGAGCTGTATAAAATGTAAGTTAGGCCACAGTTAGAGTGCTGTATACCGTTCTAGTCTCCACACGACAGGAAGGATGTGATAGTACTGGAGAGATTGCAGAGGGGATTCACCAGTATGTGGCCTGTGCTGGTGCATTTCAGATATGAAGAGAGACTGAAAAGGCTCGGGTTGTTTTCCAAAGAGCAGAGAAGGCTGAGGTGGGACTTGATTGAGGTATACAATATTATGAGAGCATTTATAGGTTAGATAGGAAGAAACTTATTACTTCAGCTGAGGGATCAATAACCAGGGGGCATAGATTTAAAGTCAGGGGCAGGGAGTTTAGAGGGGATTTGAGGAAAGGAATTTGAACCCAGAGGGTCGTTGGAGTCTGGAACGCACTGCCTGAAGATGTGCTAGAGGCAGAAACCCTCACGACATTTAAGAGTTATGTAGATGAGCATTTGAAACGCCATAGCATACAATAGTCCGGGCCAAGTAATGGAAAATGGAATTAAAATAGTTAGGTGCTTGATGGCCAGCACTGACACGTTGGGCCAAAGGGCCTGTTTCTGTGCTGTATTACTCTCTGACTCTCAGATTGACCACCGCACAGTCCCTCTGGAGCCAAAGTCCTGTCTTTACATTTTGGTATACACACCATTGTGCTGTGTGGCACTGCCACCATGCTAAATGGCATAGATTGCAAACAGATCTAGCAACTCTAAACTGGGTAACCACGAGACGCTTTGAGCCAAAGGCAACAGAAGCAACAGCAGTATTATATTCAGCCACAATGTGTAACTTCATGGCACGGCATATCCCTCACTCTGTCATTAGCATCAAGCCGTGGGATCAACCCAGGTTCAATGAGAGTGTAGGAAGGCTTCCCAGGAGCAGCACCAAACATACCTAAAAATGAGGTGTCAGCCTGGTGAAGTTACAACACAGGAATACTTGCATACCCAACAGTGGAAGATACATGTGATAGACAGAGTTAAACAATTCCACAACACACAGATCAGCTCCCAACTTGATGTATTCCCCACCAGCATTGCCAGCCGTCCTGACTCCCAGACCATCTCCAAAAGGCTTGAAAAAATCAGCCTGTTGAATCAGGCAAGGCTTCCAGACACATGACACACCAGATAAAATAACTTGCAGCAAAAACAAGTAAGTCTTTTGGTCGATGAACTCCATTTTCCCACAGTTCATATAAAACTCCTCCTCTCCCGTCCCACAAGCTTTGTGGACTCTCTTAAACTCAGAAGCTCACAGTTGAAAAATCTTTCTTCATACTGTCCCCACTCACTTGCCTGGATGAGTGCAGGTCCAATAACACTGAAACAGATCTGCAGCCTGCCGCATGCAGTCACGAATGGTGGTGGACAAATGATCAACTAACAGGAGGAAGAAGTTGCACAAATATCCACATCCTGACTAATAGTGGAGCCCAGCACATCAGTGCAAAAGACAAGGCTGCAATATTTACATCCATCTTCAGCCAGAAGTGCAGAGTGGATGATCCATCTCGGCCTCCTGCTGAGGTCCCCAGCATCACAGATGTCAGTCTTCAGCCAATCTTATTCATTCCACGAAATATCAAGAAATGGTGAAGGCACCGGATACTGCAAATGCTCTGGGCCCTGACAGTATTCCGGCAATTGTACTGATAACTTGTGTTCCAGAGCTAACCATACGCTGAGCCAGGCTGCTCCAGTACGGCTAGAACACTGGCATCTACCTGGAAATGTGTGATACTGCACAGGTATGGCCTGTCCACAAAGAACAGGACAAATCCAACTTGGCCAATTACTGCCTTATCAGTCTACTGTCGATCATCAGCAACGTGATGGGAGGGATGATCAACCCTGCTTTCAAGCAGCTCTTGTTCAGCAATAACCTGCTCACTGGCACTCAGCTCTTGACCTCATGACAGCTTTGGTCCAAACATGGGCATAAGAGCACAACGCTGGAGGGAAAGGGAGCGTGACTACTCTTGACATCATGGCAACATTTGACTGAGCATGGCATTAAGAGGCCCGAGAAAAACTGGAATCAAAGGGCATCAGAGGGAAAGCTCTCCACTTGTTAGAGTAGTAACTAGCACAAAGGAAGTTGGTTGTGGTTGTTGGAGGTCAATTATCTCAGCCATAGGACATCAAGGCAGTGTGCTCGTCACAACCATATTCAGCTGCTTCATCAATAACCTTCACTCCATTATAAGGTCGGAAGTGGGATGCGCGCTGCTGATTGCACAATGTTCAACACCATTTGTGAATCAGAATATACTAAAGCAGCCTGTGTTCATTTGCAGCAAGACATGCAGAACATCAAGCCTTGTGCGAATAAGTTGCAAGTAACATTCACACCAGACAAGTGCCAGTCAGTGACCATCTTAAACAAGAGGTAATCTAACCATCTCCCCTTGACGTTCACTGGTATTAGAATTGTTGAATCCCCCACTATCATTATCCAGTGGGTGATCGTTGACCAGAAACTGAACTGGACCAGCCAGGTAAACACTGTCTACAAGCGCAGGTCAGATGTTAGGAATTCTGCCTCGAGTAACACATACCCTGTCTCCCCAGTGCCTGTCCATCATCTACAAGGCACATGTCAGGAGTATGATGGAATACTCTGCACTTACCTGGATGGGTGCTGTTCCAGCAAAACACACAAGAAGCTCGACACCATCCAGGAAAGCAGCCCGTTTGATTGGCACCCCATTCATAACCTTCAACATTCACTCCCTTTACCACCGACGCACAATGGAAGCAGCGTGTATCAAGAACAAGGTCCACTGCGGCAACACACCAAACACATACCGAAGACGCTACCCCTACGACCTAGAAGAACAATGGCAGCAGATTCAGATGAACACCAGCACCTTAAAATTCCCCTCCAAGCCACTCACCATCCTGACTAAGAACAATACCGTCGTTCCTTCATTGTCGCTGGATTGAAATTCTGGCACACAAATCCTGACAGCACTATTGGTGTACCTACACCCCATGCCCTGCAGCAGTTAAAGAAGGTAGCTCACACCATCTCAAATACAATCAACGACAGTCAATAAATGCTGGTGTAACCAGGGACGCCCACTCCCCATAAATGAATAATAAAAAAATCTCTCCTGCCCTCTGTTCGATCACACATAATAATTTTATTTCCTCTTGCCGCCTTCTTTCCACTTTGAAAAAAAACTATTACATTTTTAACCTTTTCCACTTCTAACAAAAGGTCACAGACCGGAACTGCTAACTCTGTCTCCACAGATGCTGTCAGATCTGCTGAGCATTTCCAGCACTTTCTGATTTAAGGTCAGTGTTTATTGGGCTGCCTGAGTGTTACATTATTAACAGGGATCCCAGAAAATGACATTGTTGGCACAGAGATCCTCACATTTCTGCTTTCATACTGCATTCTCTTAAGTATTTGAGAAATTCTGAGGAGATCTTGCATGTGTAACATAATTTATATAGGTTCTTTGCTGAGTATCAGTGCTGACTGCAATTTCCTTGGTTAGTGTGACCATTTTCAGCATGTTAATGTGCAAGTGCCACTGTATGCAGGATTGATCAGCTCCTCACAGATACAAGAGATTGACCCAAATATCTTCAATCTCCATCATTCTGTGCGTTTGCTTCAGGTTTCTCTGACAGCCGGTTGCTGTCAACATCCATGTCTCATTCTGAAATTGTCAGTCTGTGATCTCTGTAAAACACACCTCAGGGGGACAAGTCTATCAGATTGGGAAAGACTGGATACAGCTGCAGAAACCGAAGAGTGTGTGGCAGTGCGATGGGGCGCATTACCTGGTTTCAAATCATTTCTGTCTGGATTGATAATACAGTTTGTGGAATTCTTTTATTCAATGTCCATTTCGGGAGAGTCTTTGTTTCATTCTTTGTGCAATCCAGGGAATTAATCATTTGAAGGTTTTCTACCTGTTATAACTTTACAGTGGCAGCTCAGCTGCGTTCATTTATTGATCTGTTTTCGTTCTTCAGACTTTTTTCATTGCCCAGATCTACTTTCACTCCCAGAGAAATCAGGCTGGCATTACATTTTATTTATTGGGGTGCAGTGGACAGTTTATTTTGAAGCAACTTTCAATCTTCAGATCCCCTCTTTGAATTGAATCACAGCAAATTAACTACTGACATTGACACAGGCTGCATTTCCAGTGATCGGATCACAGAGAGTTAACGCTTTACATTAAAACAGGCTCAATCCTCCTGATTGTATTTGATTATTAACAGTAGTCCTGCTTCATTAACCTATACAGGAAACAGCCTTAACATCTCATGGCGTCTTCTATTTTAAATTAAAACCACAGCGAGAATTGATGCGTTGGTGTATCTGACTTTACTGATTGAATTGGACTCAGAGTGATTTATCATGGCCTGTTGATATTGTGTGTTATACATTTGGAAATTGTACACAGATTACAGTAATTATGTACTCTTTGTGATAAGAGATACGTTTATTTGCAGACACTCAGCTGTCAAATAATTCCAGTGAATTAATGATATTGCCCAGACATCCTCCGATACATTGTCCTTCTGGATTTTAGCAACGTAAGTTCAAATTCCAAGCTGAAACATCCTGCTGCAGTATTGATATTACAGAGCAGCAGGCAAGAAAAACAGAAGCACTGAAATCACCACAACGCCAGGTGCTTCCTCTCAGTAGAACTGAAAAACACACAGTGACTGTTCTGAGGCTCTGCAGACTGTGAGCTGCTTTTCACATATTTCGGTATTGGAAAGCCTTTCTTGACTCCAAGTGACCACCTTCCAGAAAACAGACTCCTTTTTTGAGGGAACACATCACATCCCTCCCTGTATAGTTCAACGATGGTGAAAATTCACAACTTATGATGACCAGTCAGTGTCTCTGTGTGATCTGCGTGTCTCACAGTCTTAATGAGTGAACACATTTCCTCAAATATTTGGCAGGTTTCCCGATAAAGCTGCACAGTCCTTATATGGAGTGCAGCAGTTTTGAGAGGAATGGCTCAGAAACACTCTGCTGTTCTGCAGTGGGCAAATACAGCAAGAGTGATTGTTGTATTGCTGGTAATGGTGGTAATAGTAATCGAGGTGACTGCCCTCGGTATCAAGGCAATATTGGACCAAGAGTGTGCCTAAGGAGATTACTTTCCTGATCCTATCATATTCTCTTTTCTCAGCCTCTCCAAAGTTATTGATCTATTGTGTGTATGTTTTTACATTCAATTGCAACCTCACCCCATTTCCCCATGATATCATCTTCCTTAAAAAGTCAAAATACTGAGGATGCTGTAAATCTAAAATATGAACAGAAGATGTTGGAAATACTTAGTCGGCATTTTGAGAAAGGGACCGAGACTTAACCTTCCCCGCTGGAGAATTTTCTTCAGAACTGGAAAACGTTGTGCTGCAACAGTGTTTCAGTGAGCACAGAGGCTGGGAAAAGGGGAATGGAGGAAGGAGATAAAGAGAGAAACTGTGATGGGGTGGAAGGCATCAGTGATTAAATGAAGAGCTGAATCATTCCCAGAACCTGCTGTCAAAAATAAATGGGGGCAGTAGTTCCCACGTGATTTTATTTTTGAAGTTGATGCTGAGTCAGGAAAATTGAAACAGTGTAGGAGGCTGAGTACAGAGGGGCCAGCTGGGAGTGGGACAGGGAATTATAATGGCAAGTGAACGGAAGCTAAGGGACTTAATGACTGCTCAGCAAAGCCATTGCAGAATGTATGCTTCATCTCCACGGTTTCGAGGACAATGGTTAAGAATTAATACATTGATGAAATAAAGTAAAGTACAAGTAAATCACTGTTTGTGGGCCTGACGGTTGAAAGAGAGGAGGTGAAAGGGCAGGTAATGCATCTCCAACATTTGCATGGGAAGGTGACATTGGAAGAGTAGTGGGTGTTTCGAGTGATGGAAGAGTGGGTCAAGCTGTACCTTCAGAATGCTGAAAATGGAGAGGAGGATGCCTGGTGGTAGCATTGTGGTGAAGTTGGCAGAAGTGATGGAGGATATTTCATTGAATGTGGAATTGGTGGAGTGAAAGTTGAGGGTAAGGGCAACTTCATTGTGGTTCAAGAAGGATGGAAGGAATGATAGTGTAACTGGAATGGAAAGGTTCAAAGGCCCTTTCAGCCACGGTGGCAAGGAGCTAAAACACATTTCTAAATGGAGAAGAATAATTCTGTTTGCTTTATAATGCCCGATACATTTCAAGTAAGATGTCCTTCTGATACAGGCCTGGGCTGATATTTGGTCAGTCACATTCGCACCACACACATGCCAGTCAATTACCTTGTTCAACAGGACAGATTCCAACCACCTCTTCTCGAAATAAAACGACGTTACCATCGTCGAATACCACAACATGATCATCCTGGGGTTTACAATTGACCAGACACTTGACAAGACCAGGTATTTAAATACTGTGGCTACAGGAGTAGGTCAAATGCTCGGACCACTACAGACAACAACTCATCTACTGGCTCCATATACACCATATACAAAGCACAAGTCAGGAGCTGGTAGAATACTTCCCACTTGCCTGCAGAGTGCAGCTTCAACTATTTATAACAATTAGTTGCAGTTCCATGGAAAACATGCGGTGACTGCACTGCTCTCGGTCCGCTCACTAATATCAAGCTGCACCTTTCAGTCTCACCAGAAACAGATAGAATTCTGCTCATCGAATATCAATCCCAGTATTTATGAGGAATGAAGGACTATTTCATTGTTACATATAGTTACCACAATCGTTTATATTTTAAATAAACTGCTGTTCTAATGTGTGAACTGACATGTTGCCACTCCAGATCTATCCAAATGCAATTGTCCATCCAGCTGAGGCGTAGCTGGAATAGATCACTCGAGGGATGGGGACGGACTCGCATCAGGAATCGACTGTCTGGAGTGGTTATGGATCTCACATTCTCCTTTCTGCCTCGGAGAAGTCAATTTAAAATGTAAGCGTCGCTCCACGATGAACCATTACTGGGAAAGGCGTTAACTGGGATTAACTGCAGGCAATGGGAGTCAGAGGGAAAAATCTCCACTTGTGGGAATCATACCTCGCACAAAGGAAGAGGGTTGTGGGTGTTGGAGGTCAATCATCTCAGTCTCAAGGCATCTGTTCAGGGGTTCCTCAGGGTAGTGTCGTAGGCTCAACCATCTTTAGCTGTTTCATCAATGACCTTCCCTCCATAAGGTCAGAAGTCGGTATGTTTGCAACAGAAAAACTATATATTGGGGGATTCGACACGTGAATCATCTATTCACTAATCCATTCAGAAAATGAGGTGTTAAATAGTTTAGTGTTTATTATACACCCCCAAAAGTGAGCACTAGATTATGGAGTTATTCTGTCAGGGAAGTTAAGAAAAACATAAAAATGGTTACACCTTCAATTACAATAATATAGTCTGGGACAGACCATAGTAATGGAGAAGGTGTAAAACAAGATCTACAATTTCTTCTTTATGTAGTGCCCTTACATAGTTAAAATATCCAAGTCATATTATCAAACACAATCTGATAGCGAGCAGCATTGACAGATATGATGGCAGATGACCAAATGACTGGTCAAGGTGGTAAGTTTAAAGCAGCGTCTTAAAGAAGGAAAAAGATATAGTGAGGCAGAGGTTTATTGAGGGAATTCCAGAATTTAGGATCTTGGTAGATGAAAACAAGAACACCAGCGGTGGAGCGTTCACATTTGGGAATGCTCAAGATTCCGGAATTCAAGGAGCACAAATATCTCATAGGGCTGAAAGAGATTACAGAGATAGGGTGGGAAGAGGTCATGGTGAGATTAGAAAATAAGCGTGAGAATTTCAATATTGTTCAGGTGAATAACCAGAAGCTAATGGGAGTGCAACGGTGATGGGTGAACGGGACCTGGAGTGAGTTGTGCGTTAGCCGCAGAGGTTTGGATGTCCTCAGGTTAACTGAGGATGCAAAGATGGAGGCTGGCCAGGACGAGCATTGGAATAGTCAAGTCAAGAGGTGAAGATGGGGAATTAAATGCTGCACTCTCTGGATGAAAAATGAATTGTCAGTTAAGGGAAAAGAGAAAGAAGAAATTCATTACAAATTCCATTTCAAGAATATAATCTAAAACCAGATAGAAAGCATAGTGTACAGGGAGAATTGGAAAAGAATACAAGAAGGACAAAGGGAGAGCATAGAAAAGGTTAGCAGCTACAAATCTTGTAAAACATGTAAAAGTAAAAGGCATAGTAAAAGGAACGGTGGGGCGGATTATGGAGAAACAAGTAAATATTCCTGTCGAGGCAGAGGGCATGACTGTGGTACTGAATAAGTAATTTGCAACTGCCTTCACAAAAGTAGAGGCTGAAATTAATGTCGCAATCGAGTAGAGGGAAGCAGAGATATTGCATAGGATAAAATAGATGGGAAGGCGTTGCTAAACAGTTTATCACTAAATGTCGACAGCAGCCCTGTTCCAGATGGGAAGCATCCTAGGTGGATAAAGGAAGCTGGGTTAGAGATAAGATCAGCTCTGACCACAATATTTCAATCCTCCTTGTTTATCGCACTGGGGCCAGAGGACTTGAATTTGGTAAATGATAGACTCCTTTTCAAAACGAGAGGAGAGGGTAAGACTTGTGACTACAAGCTGATCTATCTGACGATAGTGAAGGTTGAGAGATCGACTAGAGGCCCCCAACAAGGACAAAATTAATTCTCACTTGCAGAAGCATGGGGTAAGATGAGAAAACCATCTCGGATTTGTTGAAGGCCAATTGCGTGCAACTAACCTGAATGAGTTGTTTTATCAAATAAGAGACTGAAGTGGGCCTTGTGTATGTGGGCATTCAATGTTGACGAAGTACCTCATAACAGACTTATTCAGACAATAGAAATGCATATTATTAAAGGGACGATGTCAGCTCGAGCAGTCGATTGGCGAAGAGATAGGAGGCAGAGAACAGTGGTGAATGGATGCTCTTCTGACAGCCGAGCGTGGCGGTTGCTCGGGGGTTGGTTTTAAGACTACTGTTTTTTCTTTCGACATGCAAATTACTTAGACCTGGGGTTAGAATGAATAATTTTGACATTTGTGGATGGTGAAAAACATGGCTCTGTAGTAAATCGTGAATATTATAATAGCATACTTCAGAGTAGACAGTCTGCTGAAATGGGCAAATCAACGGTAGATGCAACTTATTGTGGTCAAGTCAGAAGTGAAGTTCATTGGGAAAATATCATGTCAGTATAGTATAAATGGTACCATTTTCAGGGGATGTTGGAACAGAGGGACCCGGGAAATGCAAGTCCATACATCTTTGAGGATTGCAGGGCAAGTGGAGAAGCTGATTCAGAAAGTGTATGGGATACTTGATTTGAAAATGGGGTAATTGAATTCAAACATAAAGGGCATCAAACTAATCCTTTACTAATCAATTGTTATGACTCAGCTGGCGTCCTGTGTGCAATTCTGGGCACGAATATCTTGGATGAATTTCAAGGCCCTGGAAAGGGTACAGAGGAGGATTAGCAAGAAGTAACCACTGGTGAGGGAATTCATTTACATGGATAGAATGCAGGAGTTTGTTTTTTTCTTATTGGCGCAGAGAAAGTTCAGTGGGATAGAAACATGGAAAATAGGAGCAGCAGTAGCCCATTCGGCCCTTCGAAACTGCTGTACCATTCATTATGATCATGGCTGATCATTCAACTCAGTAACCTGCTGTCGCTTTCACCCCATATCCTTTGATCCCGTTAGACCCAAGAGCTGTATCTAACTCCTTCTTGAAAACATGCAATGTTTTGGCCTCAACTGCTTTCTGTGGTCTCGAATTTCACAGGCTCACCACTTTCTGGGTGAAGATATTTCTCCCTATCTCGGTCCAGAAAGGTTTATCCTGTATCCTTAGAGAATGACCCCTGATTCTGGACTCCCCCACCATCGGGACCATCCTTCCTGCATCTACCCTGTCAAGTCCTGTTTGAATTTAGTAGGCTTCTATGAGAACGCCCACCCCCCCGTCTCACTCTTCCGAACTCCAGAAAATATAGTCCTAACCGACTCAATCTCTCCTCATACGTCAATCCCGCCATTCCAGATCTAACAGAACTCAAAATAATGAGGAGTTATGATGGAGGAAGCATGTGGAAATTATTTCCTCTCATGAATACGTTTGTCATCAGAGATCATGGCCAGGATTTTACTGGCCCCCAGAGGCATGATTGGAAGCCAGGAGGGGTGGGGAGGGGACAAGGAGAAAAGCGGCGGCTGGCAGGGGATATGGCAGGATGGAGATCCCAACGCATCCCCCCCGTCCAGTGATCCTGGGGGCAGGATAGACCGACAACAGCCTTCTCGCCCAGTGGCACATTGACGATCCTAAGTGGCCTATTATGGGATAATTATGGGATCATTCCACCGCCGCTGGGATCTTACCAGCAGCGAGGTCCTCCACCACATGGAGAGGACACCTTGTAAAACGAAGCACTCACCCTGTGGCCTTGCGGGTGGGGTGGGGCGCTGCCTCATTCCTGGGTATTTTGTTGCCCACAGAGCACCTCCACCAGGAACCAGTTCATTCCCGGGACCTCCCTCCACCTGCACCACCAGAATACCGCCTTAATCTCTCACCGGGGCCTAACGGACTGTAACTGGTGACCCCGCTTCACCTACCTCTTCTCTGGGCTTCCAGCGCTGCGCCTGGGGGCCGAGGAGTTCGATAGAACCGGCAGAATAACTGGAGGGGGAATGAAGAGACAGTATTTTACACAGAGGCTTGTTAAGATCTGGAAAGCACGACCTGAAAGAGTGATGAAATCAGATTCCTGAGGAATTTTTAAAGACAATTAAACAAGTGCTTGCAGTGGAATAATTTGCATGGTTACCAGAAAATGCTACATATGTGACAATAAATTAGACAGCTCTTTAAAAACGACTCTGACTAAAGTAGGCGAATGGCCTTTCCTGTGCATCTTTGATTCGATGATCTGGGCGCCAGATCAGTGATTCATTTACTTTTCACACTGTCACATGTCATTATCCTCGCAGGATAGGCTGGTAGTTGGAACCTGGGTTCATTTTATCCATTAATGGTCACATTTCATCTCATTGGTGTATTTTACCAGACTGTAATTCACGGTTCACACAAGTCAAAATCTATTGGGTATTTGGAAGGAAACATTGGTTTCTGTAGAAACTTCTGTCAAAGAAATAATTTCCACAACAGTCAGAGTTTCAGAAGTTGCTGGAAGGAGCTCTTAGTCTTTGAGAATGGCGTTCGGTTAATGTTCTGTTCACATCGCTGTACCCGGCACCAGAGCGATGCTGTGGTCCTTCCTCACCCTGTCTCTACTGCAGCTTTTGAACTGTGAGTTACGGATTATTGAATGCATTATGTTATTTACTGATACACTGATTATTATTACAAGATATGTATTATTAATCTAATTATCATATTTAATACAGAACCCATTCAGGAGATGTAGAAAGTAAATAATGCTTTATGCATTTTTATATTCTTGTGTAGAGTGCAATGAAATATCGGAACTTGGTTATTGCCTTCTACCTGCCGCTCGTACAGACAGAGCAGACTGGAGTTGAAAATCTAATGGTTCTATTTAAGCAGGGTCTGTTGGAAAAAGAGCCACTTCGCTGTTACAATAGAATCTGTCAGTATCTGGGATCAGTTTACAGAAAACGCATCTATTTTATTTACAGTTGTCATTCATTGGGATGATATGAAATGGATACTGAAAGGTTTATACAATTTGTCGAAGTTTCATTTGACACACATTTGGGATTGATTGTTTCCATTTTAAGTTCTATCAACAGCAAATAGGAATGAACCTCCATATATATAAAAATGACTTGCGTTTATGTAGCGCATTTCACGACGTCAGGACGTCCCAAAGAGGTTTACTGTCAATTAAGTACTGTTTTGTAGTGTTGTTCATACTGTAATATAGGAAACGTGGCTGCTAATTTACACACAGCAAGCTCCGACAAACATCAATGTGATAATGGCCAGAATACTTTTTTTGTGTGTGTGATGTTGATTGAGGGATCAACATTCCTCAGAGCACGAGGGATAATTCCCCTGCCCTTTCTCCAAATACTGCATCTGAAAGAGCTGACGGGGCCTCAGTTTGACTTCTCCTCCGATGGAAAGCATCTTGGACAGTGCAGCACACCCTCAGTACTGCACTGGAGTGGCAGCCCACATTTTGTGCTCAAGTCTCTGGAATTAGACTTGCACCCACCATCTCCTGACTCAGAGGCGAGAGTGCTAACAATTGAGTTATTGCTGACAGTAATATTATATTGGTGACAGTAAACGAGTTTGGAATATTCTACATCTCATTAACGGGTATTTTAAATTCCCAGTTGAATTTGTGTTGGGCACAAAGACCAAGGCAGTTTGTTTTATTACCCGCCCCCCCACTCCCCCCGCCGTCCCGCCCTGCGTTTTTTACACTGGCACAGCCAGCTGGAATTGAAATTCTAATCTGATTATTTAAAGCGAGACTGTTAGATTAGAGCGCCGTCTTTGTTTGAATAGACTGTATATGAGTCTGTGTGTAAGTTATCTCACTGAGTGTCGAACACCAGTCAAAACTGCTTTTACGGCTGACATGAACCGCCACAGACATTTCTGTCACAGATATTTTTCAATACAAATGTTGTCTACTCTTCTCGTGATACTGTTCATGAGACTAAATATTTTAAAATAGTTTGTTCAGTTTTGAAGTGTAATATTCAATCCATAATTCCTCTCAAATGTGGATGGAACCAAAATTTGTCAATTTGTTTTCATTGTTAGTATAATTATCAATTGCACTCTGCAAAAAATGGTGTTACTGAAAGTTCCTGAATCGTTGGGGAATTTGCTCTGTATTATTGATCAGTTAGTGATGATCTTCAAAATTAGTATCTTTTATATTAAATTCATTATTCTATATCCTCCATTTGTATGTACAGTACCGAAAGATAGTTCAGTTTTCCCAATCACATATTTTTACACAGTGTCATGTAGTGTGTAATGAATTCGTGATAATGTTCTTTATTATTGCTCCAACGGCTCATGCATGTTGCATATTTGTTGTTTTATTCCATTGATGATTCAATTCTGTTTCTCACTATTTACCGTGTGTGTTTCTTTACATTCATTAATCTCTTTCTATTGACACTTTATTGGTTTACTGACAGGAGAACTTAGTCCCAGTGCTATCCAATACTTTATGTATTTCGCGAATTATATTTCCGTGAATATTAACTAATTGGAGAGTAAAATCCTGTTTTGTGGATTATTTTTTAAAAAATTATTCAAGTCACTGAAAAGATAAAAAATGAAGTGCACATGACTCCCTGTATCCTTTTCTCCAATCGCTAGTTGCTCCGAATGATTTTTAAAAAGCAGGCATGCTTTATGACAAATAAGACAATGTTTCATTGCTGTCATATGAAGCGAATATTGAAATAGTTAATATCATTTGTGGAATTCGCATTGAATACGGATCTTGGGCAGTTGGCTTGATTTTACATTCCATCAATATTAAATACAGAACAATTATCCATTCTTTCTCTATCAGAAATCATTGTTTTTATAATATCTTACATCTGATTAACACGTCTTCTCAATTCCCTGGTGGGATATGTGTGAAACTTTCATTTAAATCCAAAATTGAAAACAAATAACTTGGCAATTAATTTTATGTGGTCCTCTGCGGCTGTTGTACCGACACGACTGACTGGAGTTGAAATTCTCAGCAGATTATATAAACACAGCAATCGAGCAGCAGAATGTGATCAGAGTGAGAGTAGAAGGTCTCGGGGTTTGGGGTCTGGGGTCTATGGTAACACAGGGATTATAGAACAGCAGTCAAAGCGAAATCTACTGCTGACTGAACCCACACGGGCATTTCTGTCCCAGGTATTTCACAGTAGAAGTGCTGTCTGACACTATATGATACACTGAGTGGAACTGAAATAATTTAAATAAGTTTGTTCCACGTTAGAGTGTTGTACATGATCTATAAATATTGTATAATATATTAACTGGAGACAGGACCAATATTATTTCAATTAGCATCAGTTATTACTGTAATTGTGAAGTGCCTCTCCAAAAGATAATGTTACTGAATATTCCAAAATCTGTGGAAGATTTTCCATTTATTATTGTTTACTTAATGATGACCTTGAAACTTTCGAACGTTGTATTGTAAATTCTCAACTTATTTCACATATTTGTATGTACAGTGTCAAGTACTAATTAATGTGACAAAGTCTCCTTCCACATGCTCCTTTTCTGTAAAGCATCGTGAAGTGTTTAATGAGATATCATGAATAGTCTCCTTCCACCTGCTCGATATTTTTGCAGAGTTTTTCGGTCGATGATTCGATTCAGTTTCTCACTGTTTCCAGAGCGGGTTTGGTTACATTTGTTAATGTCTATCGACAACAAATGCAAGTTCATGACAGGGAAACACTCCCTAAATGTTATTACATACTTCCGTGATGAATTTTCTTTTGGTTTTGTAAAAGGGATTGTGTTGTAAAATCCTGATCTTGAAAGTAATTTAAGAATATTTTCTGCAAGCCACAGAACAGAAAGAAAGTATGAAATGCAGCTGACTCCCTGAATTTTTGTTTTTAGCAATCGGCCCCAGATCAAAATCAATTTATAGGAAAGTGCATATTTATTTTAATTTGTCATTTATTGAGATCGTATAAAGTGAATATTGAAACAGTTTCCTTAATTTATAAATTTGTCATTAAATATATTTTGTCCTGTTTGATTTCAAATAGGGAAATGTTATCCATTTTTGTCGCTGACAGCAAAAAGGATCTAATATTTGTCATCTGTTTAACATTTAATTGCATTTCCAGAGGAGATTTGAGTTAAATTTAGCTTTAGTACCAAAATTGAATATAAACACCGTAAGAGTCGGTTTTATGTTGTTTCCTAAGACTCTAGTACAGACGCAGCAGACTGGAGTTAAAGTTCTAATCAGGCGTTTAAAACGGAGACTCCTGGAAGTAAAAAGTAGTCAGTGTTACAATCGAGTTTATGGGAGTCAGAACTGCAGAATACCGGGATCTCCATCCAGTCGACTCATCCCACATTGAGATTTCTGTCCACGGAATTTCTCAGTGAAGTGCCGTGTCATACAGAGAATTAGATTAAATATTGTGTACAGCATTTGGAATATTCAGAATGGACAATAAATATTTTATACTATATTAACTGGAGGTGGAATCCAATATTGGTTCATTTGTACTGATTATTAATAGAGTTATCAATTACACCCTCCAAAAATGATGCTACTGGTTTCAGGGGGATTCGGTGTGTGAACTGTTTTATTTGGTCACCGACAATCTTCAAAACTATCATTTTTTATAATAAATCATGCTTTCTGTTTCATACATTTATGTGCACGGTGTTGTGTAATAATTAGCATTTCTCAATCTATTTCTACATGATTCATACATTTGATGCAGTTTTCAACATCCAGACGTGTTTCGGCATCTCTTTCCACATGTCCCATTCTTTTTGTATCGTGCGATGCGGTGCTTAATGAAAGATCTGGAGTTTTTTCCCAATCTCTGGGGAAAGGTGGGAAAGTGGAGATGGGGCAATAGATCAGCCATGATCTTATTGAACGGCGGAGTCGTCTGGGTAGGCAGTATGGCCTAACCCTACTCCTATTAAATTCTTTAATGTCCTTCCACAAGTCCCATACTCTGGTAAACTTGTGGAACAAATCCTGAATTATTTTCCATATTTAAAATTAACAGACAGTGCCCAGAACAATTTGTCTCAGTTCTGTAAATGTTTGATGCGTGTTTGGTTATTTATAACAATGGTATCGTTTCTTCAGGCACTAGCTCATGTGCTTTGGAGATAGATTGTTAAAAATTACTGATAATGCTATTGACGCACAGAATCCGGATTGTTTGATATGATTTCCTTCTGTCCGGTGCTTTGCTTGTGGTTGTAAGCGACAATAACTGTAATTATCTCAATTCATTTGCTTCTGAAATCTAAAAGAGCTCACTTAATTGCGGAGGTTGTTCAAGTTGGACCTAAAAAAGTTTGATATAATCATTTTGATTCTTGACCCACCGAGTAACCTGCCGTGAGGAATATGCACTTATAAACTCTCTGTATTGACTGTATTTTGTAACCCCTAAACCATCTCTATCCTTGGTTTTTTAACTCATTCAAGAGTTTCAATTCTGGGCTTTGAATATCCCACGTTTGTCCCGTTTCAGTTCACCTCCTTTGAATTTATTGTTATTTCCAATTAATATTTATCTATTACTCTTTGTGGTAACATGGTGCAATAGCAAGTTAACATAAGTATAACATGTATAAATAACTTAACAGTTTTGCACCAAAACCATTAGTCTAAATATCAGGAAGTTAACCGTGCAACCACTGAAATTTGAGGTGCTGGGAAGTGGGAGTCGCTGTAGGTCAGTAAGAGCAGGGGAAATGGGTGACCGGGAAAGTCCGCACCAGGATAACAGCAGCAGCAGAGTTTCAGATCTGTTGAAGTTTACGTAGGGTCGGAGACCGAACAGAAGAGTGTGGGAATATTGGGTATATTCTCTGTATATAGAGGTGATTTGGATAAAGGTGCACAAAGAAATGCATTCAAACTCCTTCGAGTACAACAATGAGAACAGTTAGAAACTGTGAGGAAGGATATAAGAGCAAAATGGAGGAATCAGCAGATATGAGTAGTGGAGATAAATGGGAAAATAGTAATGATTGAGAAAGGGGTATGACTGAACATTTCTCTGAGACAGTAAGAGATAAACTTGTCGCATAGGCAAGAATGGGAGTCCCGGTTACAGGTTGTTTAGATTCATTTTCGGGATATGAGTTCGCTGGCCAGGCGGAATTTACCGAGCATCCCTTCTTTGCCGGAAGGGATGGCGGGGTGTTTTCTTGAACCGCTGTCGTCATGCTGGCGATATTGGTCTGCACCCATTTATTGTCCATCCCTTGTTTCCCTCGTGGGCTTGCTCCTTGAACCACTGGATTATCTGGAAAAAAAATCTGGCGTGACATGGATGGTTACAGGCTGAAATGATAAATGCATGAAGAGCAGGAGAAATGAATGAGTGGATTGAAGAAGATTCACGGACTCTACAGAAACACTGAGGTTGGAACAGTTTTTCAGGAAATTCTGAAAGATTATTCCCCCTCGCCTCTCATTGGGTCACTGGAAAAGGGGCATTTGCGGGAACTGACTATTATCAGGTAAAGTTAGTAGGAATGCTAAGGCTCCAGGACTGGGAGGAAGTCACATACTATTTACATTATAGAATTAGGAGGATAAAGAGACCAGTGAGATTATAGTTGGGAAAATGTATCTCATGAAAGATACTCGGTAAGCACAGCTGAGGACAGGAATCGGTGTCCCGTTGCTCAGATCACCAGGGTATACAAAGAGACAACAATACATGGGAGATATATTATCACCAGCGAGCTGGGGCGCAGGTCAACACACCATCTATAGTGTATAATGTTGAGAACAGAAAAACACCTGGAGATCTGAGATCTGAGAGAGAGAGAGAACAGCGGGAGCAGAGCTTTGAAAAGCGCGCCAAGAAATAGGAAGCCACAGAGAGAGAGAGATTGCAGCGGGAGCAGAGCTTTGAAAAGCGCGCCAAGAAATCGTAAGCCACAGAGAGAGAGAGAGAACAGCGGGAGCAGAGCTTTGAAAAGCGCGCCAAGAAATCGGAAGGCACAGAGAGAGAGAGAGAACAGCAGGAGCAGAGCTTTGAAAAGCGCGCCAAGAAATAGGAAGCCACAGAGAGAGAGAGAGAACAGCGGGAGCAGAGCATTTCTCCTATATAGGCGGAGCGCACGCGGGACTGCTGGGTAAGTGAGGTTACATATTTGGATGAACTTCGGATCATTCGGGAGGTGGAGGGGGTTATTGAGAGGAGTTATAGGGAGGTAGTTACACCTCAGGTAAAAGAAGTAGGTAGATGGGTTACCGTCAGGGGAAGGAGAGGAAACCAGCAGGCAGTGCAGGGATCCCCTGTGACCGTTTCCCTCAACAACAGGTATACCGTTTTGGATACTGTTGGGGGGACGACGACTTACCAGGGGTAAACAATGGGGTACAGGTCTCTGGCGCAGAGTCTGTCCCTGTTGCTCAGAAGGGCAGGGGGAAGATGTTGTGGCCATTTCGGAGACATGGGAAAAGCAGGGACAGGAATGGATGTTGCAGGTTCCGGGATTTAGATGTTTCAGTCAGAACAGAGAAGATGGTAAAAGAGGGTGGGGGGTGGCATTGTTAATCAAGGAGAGTATTACAGCGGCAGAAAGTACGTTTGAGAACTCGTCCACTGAGGTAGTATGGGCCGAGGTTAGAAACAGGAGAGGAGAGGTCACCCTGTTGGGAGTTTTCTATAGACCTCCGAATAGTTCCAGAGATGTAGAGGAAAGGATAGCGAAGATGATTCTCGACAGGAGCGAGAGTAACAGGGTAGTTGTTATGGGGGACTTTAACTTTCCAAATATTGACTGGAAATACTATAGTTCGAGTACTTTAGATGGATCAGTTTTTGTCCAGTGTGTGCAGGAGGGTTTTCTGACACAGTATGTAGACAGGCCAACCAGGGGCGATGCCACATTGGACTTGGTACTGGGTAATGAACCCGGCCAGGTGTTAGATTTAGATGTAGGTGAGCACTTTGGTGATAGTGATCACAATTCGGTTAGGTTTACCTTAGCGATGGGCAGGGACAGGTATATACCGCAGGGCAAGAATTATAGCTGGGGGAAAGGAAAATATGACGCGATTAGGCAAGATTTAGGATGCGTACGTTGGGGAAGGAAACTGCAGGGGATGGGCGCAATCGAAATGTGGAGCTTATTCAAGGAGCAGCTACTGCGTGCCCTTGATAAGTATGTACCTGTCAGGCAGGGAGGAAGTTGTCTAGCGAGGGAGCCGTGGTTTACTAAAGAAGTTGAAGCGCTTGTCAAGAGGAAGAAGAAGGCTTATGTTAGGATGAGACGTGAAGGCTCAGTTAGGGCGCTTGAGAGTTACAAGCGAGCCAGGAAGGATCTAAAGGGAGAGCTAAGAAGAGCAAGGAGAGGTCACGAGAAGTCATTGGCGGATAGGATCAAGGAAAACCCAAGGCTTTCATTAGGTATATCAGGAATAAAAGAATGACTAGAATTAGATTAGGGCCAATCAAGGATAGTAGTGGGAAGTTGTGTGTGGAATCAGAGGAGATAGGGGAAGCATTAAATGAATATTTTTGTCAGTATTTACAGTAGAGAAAGAAAATGTTGTCGAGGAGCATACTGAGATTCAGACTACTAGGCTAGATGGGATTGAGGTTCACAAGGAGGAAGTGATAGCAATTTTGGAAAGTGTGAAAATAGATAAGTCCCCTGGGCCTGATGGGATTTATCCCAGGATTCTCTGGGAAGCCAGGGAGGAGATTGCAGAGTCTTTGTCCTTGATCTTTTTGTCGTCATTGTCGACAGGAATCGTGCCGGAAGACTGGAGGATAGCAAATGTTGTCCACTTGTTCAAGAAGGGGAGTAGGGACAGCTCTGGTAATTATAGACCTGTGAGCCATACTTCGGTTGTGGGGAAAATGTTGGAGAAGGTTATAAGAGATAGGATTTATAATCATCTTGAAAAGAATAAGTTCATTAGCGATAGTCAGCACGGTTTTGTGAAGGGTAGGTCGTGCCTCACAAACCTTATTGAGTTTTTTGAGAAGGTGATGGAACAGGTGGATGAGGGTAAAGGCGTGGATGTGGTGTATGTGGATTTCAGTAAGGCGTTTGATAAGGTTCCCCACGGTAGGCTATTGCAGAAAATACGGAAGTATGGGATTGAAGGTGATTTAGTGCTTTGGATCAGAAATTGGCGAGCTGAAAGAAGACAGAGGGTGGTGTTGATGGCAAATGTTCATCCTGGAGTTTAGTTACTAGTGGTGTACCGCAAGGATCTGTTTTGGGACCATTGCTGTTTGTCATTTTTATAAATGACCTGGATGAGGGTGTAGAATGGTGTGTTAGTAAATTTGCGGATGACACGAAGGTCGGTGGAGTTGTGGATAGTGCCGAAGGATGTTGCAGGTTACAGAGGGACATAGACAGGCTGGAGAGCTGGGCTGAGAGATGGCAAATGGAGTTTAATGTGGAAAAGTGTGAGGTGATTCACTTTGGAAGGAGTAACAGGAATGCAGAGTACTGGGCTAATGGGAAGATTCTTGGCAGTGCAGATGAACAGAGAGATCTTGGTATCCAGGTACATAAATCCCTGAAAGTTGCGACACAGGTTAATAGGGCTGTTAAGAAGGCATATGGTGTGTTAGCTTTTATTAGTAGGGGGATCGAGTTTCGGAGCCACGAGGTCATGCTGCAGCTGTACAAAACTCTGGTGAGACCGCACCTGGAGTATTGCGTGCAGTTCTGGTCACCACATTATAGGAAGGATGTGGAAGCTTCGGAAAGGGTGCAGAGGAGATTTACTAGGATGTTTTTGTTTTTGTTTTTGTTTACTAGGATGTTGCCTGGTATGGAGGGAAGGTCTTACGAGGAAAGGCTGAGGGACTTTTGGTTGATTTCGTTAGAGAGAAGGAGGAGGAGAGGTGACTTAATAGAGACATATAAGATAATCAGAGGGTTAGATATGGTGGATAGTGAGAGTCTTTTTCCTCGGATGGTGATTGCAAACACGAGGGGACACAGCTTTAAGTTGAGGGGTGAGAGAAATAGGACAGATGTCAGAGGTAGTTTCTTCACTCAGAGAGTAGTAGGGGCGTGGAACGCCCTGCCTGCAACAGTAGTAGACTCGCCAACTTTAAGGGCATTTAAGTGGTCATTGGATAGACATATGGATGAAAATGGAATAGTTTAGGTTAGATGGTTTCACAGGTCGGCGCAACATCGAGGGCCGAAGGGCCTGTACTGCGC
The DNA here is from genome assembly GCF_036365525.1 of Heterodontus francisci. Lineage (NCBI taxonomy): Eukaryota > Metazoa > Chordata > Chondrichthyes > Heterodontiformes > Heterodontidae > Heterodontus > Heterodontus francisci. The sequence goes on from NW_027141025.1 coordinate 5,484,821, forward strand.
TGTAATGTTCTATTTTCTATGTTCTATACATTGTGCTCAGGGAGATTGGGAGCAGATCAACACACTTTCTGTAGTATGTAATGTAGAGAATAGAAAACCACCGGGAGATCTGTGAGACACATTGTCATCAGGGAGATTGGGTATAGGTCAACGCACCGTCTGCAGTATATAATGTTGTGAACAGTAAAAATACCTGGAGATCTGTGAGACACATTGTCATCAGGGAGATTGGGTACAGGTCAACACACCGTCCATAGTATATAATGTTGTGCATAGTAAAACACCTGGAGATCTGTGAGACACATTGTGATCAGGGGGATTGGGTGCAGGTCAACACACCGTCTGCAGTATATAAGGTTGTGAATAGTAAAAATACGTGGATATCTGTGAGACACATTGTGATCAGGGGGATTGGGTACAGGTCAACACACCGTCTATAGTATATAATGCTGTGAATAGTAAAAACACCTGGAGATCTGTGAGACATATTGTGATCAGGGGGATTGGGTACAGGTCAACACACCGTCTTTTGTATATAACGCTGTGAATAGTAAAAATACCTGGAGATCTGTGAGACACATTGTGATCATGGGGATTGGGTACAGGTCAACACAACGTCTATAGTATATAATGCTGTGAATAGTAAAAACACCTGGAGATCTGTGAGACACATTGTGATCTTGGAGATTGGGTGCATGTCAACCGACTGACTGCATTTTTCAAAAGCAGGAACTTTTACCCAGTAAACGGGAGGACCATTGATCGAACATCATTAACGGGTAAAAGAATAAAGCACGTCGGCGAGGGCAGCTTACAAGAGAATCAGAGCAGCAGCAACTTAGTAAGAAACAGTCAGCACGGAGTTGGAGGCTGACAGACCCTTCATGTTGTTTTGTTTTGGTTGAGGAAGCTATATATTTTATGGAAAAACAGAAAGGGCCAATTACACCTTTATAGAAACTTTGAAAGTTCCCAGTGGAAGATTATGCAGTAAATTAAAAGGCATTGAAATTTACCACAGGATCAGAAAATCTTTAATTGAATTTAAATGTTCCCATTCCTTCTCGAGCTTTGGATCGGAATGCTGAATTCACTGAGAGTGCCATCACCAGTGGGTTTAAAGGCGGTTACATCACCACCCTCTTCTCAGGGTACCTACACACGGGTCAGAGCACCATCAGCACAAATTTACAGGGCGACGGGGAAAGGCAGTGGGACTAACTAGACAGCTCTTACAAAGAGACAGCATAGGCACCATGGGCCGAATGGCGTCCATCTGTGCTGTTTCATTGTAAGATTCTATAAGGGAGAGGACCATCAACACCGCCTTCTCAGAGCACCTTCACACTGGTAATACATGGAGACCACCCACCGTCACCACAAGGAGACAGTGTATCCAGGTGTCAGTGTGTGTATATGTGAAAACATTTCTGGCTACATTTTGGCCCATTACCAATATTAATTTGTTGCAGAAATTTTATTTTGGGTGTTAAGAAATGAAATCACAGATCCCGGTATAACTTCTTCTGCAAAGCAAAAGGAATAATGACCCTGCAGTTAGTTGTATTTGTGTCTTTTCTTTCTGACATTGTCATTCCTTTCTTGTCCCAGTGAACTCTAATTGTTAACTTCTTATTTCAGGCAGACCTGGGAACAGTCAGGCTGACCCGTCAGGTAATCGCCCATTATTTTCACACGACCTGTTATCTCTTTGCTCTAATTCATCCCATTAAATATTAAGCTTGGACGACAATCTCTGTACTATTTTTGATCACGGAATAACCCGCTGCCCGGTTGCGAGCCAGAAAGGGAGTGTGTCCCTCATAATGTTAGCAAAGGTCTTTAATTCTAGCTGAGAGATGACTGCTGCCTTCATGTGGAGGGACAATAACTGAGGGTGTCTGAAGAGCAGAGTGTGAAGGATCAGCTCCACTCACACTGTTACCTAGCTGAGAGATGACTGCTTTCTTCATGTCGAGGGGCAATAACTGAGGGTGTCTGAAGAGCAGAGTGTGAATTATCAGCTCCACTGATACTGTTGCCAGTCCAAAGGTCCACCTCACCAATCTGCTCTGATCTCCAGATCACATCACCATCCAGCCCTGTCTTTATTGGCTATGGTGGGTGAGGGTGCAATTTCCTCTGCTCTTTCCAGGTGCTGGGATCTCACTGTGTTCGTCCATTCAGTGCTGAGCACGTAAACATGTGATCATACCAACTACGCCCATCTCCCCACTTCTGCAGGTTAAATATATTCTGAGCCTGTCCCCATCCGGATCCCATTGGAGCCTCTGTGTTGGTGGGAATATCTCGCTGCCGCCCGGTTCCCAGCTGGTTTGCACTGTTTATTAGTGTTTCCCTTTCCTTTTTCTTCATGTGCAATATTTACTCCGGGTTTTATTAGGGTTCAGGGTGCAGACTAATGTTCTTATCAATTCATGCCTAGTGTATAGGGAGGGTCCGTTCGCTGGGAACGTGTGGGTTTAACACACTATAACCTCTTGGTGATATTTCTGATATTTTACCGAGACGGTGAAGCTGAGACTGGTGAATGGGGAGGGTCCGTGCGCTGGGAACCTGTGGGTTTAACACACTATAACCTCTTGGTGATATTTCTGATATTTTACAGAGACGGTGGAGCTGAGACTGGTGAATGGGGGCAGTCGGTGCGCTGGGAGAGTGGAGATTCACTACAGGGGACAGTGGGGGACTGTGTTGGATTCTGACTGGGACCTGCCGGACGCCGCTGTTGTGTGTCGGGAGCTGGGCTGCGGGACCGCGGTCTCTGCACCGGGCTGGGCTCACTTTGGGGAAGGGACCGGACCCGTTGTGACGGCTGATGTAGAGTGCATTGGAACTGAGTCCGCTCTGCGGGACTGCGAATCGTATCAATGGGATCAGTATTTCACGTCACACTCCGATGATGCCGGCGTCATCTGCTCAGGTATAAATCTTTCTCAGTTTCTCATCTGCCGCCGCAGCTGATAGAATCTGTGAAGAAGCGAAAATAAAACAATCCGGGTCAGTCCGTACCTGGAAAATCAGATGATAATAATTCCAGTAATCTCTGGTTAAAATTATCGTTTCTATTAGGATCACTGTTTAAACTTATATCATTAGTAATATATTTCATAAACATTCTCCACCGGGAGCAGTAAATACCTGATACGGAGCACATTTGCAATACAGACAAAGCAGTTTCCATTGAGATTTTCCCTAAAGCTGCAGTGAATGAGCTGAACCGCAGGAAATTTCACAATCTTAATCCAACTCTCCATTCATCAACCCAACAACCGCTGCCAGGCATGTACTGTCAGCCTAGCTGTCCACCTGCAATGATCGCTTGGCCTCAGATCTGATATATTACACAGATTGTGAAGCTGAGACTGGGGAGCAGGGGAGGAAGGGAGGCAGGTTTCTCAGCCTTGGGGAGCCGAAGTAATGGGTCCACAGTTTTTGGGAGTATCACAAAGAGGAAACAGCTCTGTAAGATCCCACCGCTGCGTGCGCATTGCCATTTACATTTTGGCAAACGTGAAGAAAGTGAAATGCACAGAATATTAAACAAAAGAGCTAAGATAGTTCAGGAAGCAGTTGCAACGATTAAACTCAGCACCGTAGAACTATTGGAAGAAAAGCGCCGAGTTTTCCTGAAATCCTGACCAGTTACTGTAAGGAGGATAGTGATAGAATTCAAGAGGACAAAGAGATGCTGGTGAAATGGGCGGACAGGTGGCAAATGCAATTTCATGCAGAGAAGTGTGAACTGATACAATCTGGTTGGAACAAGGAGGAGAGGCGATATCACAGAATCACTGAACTGTTAAAGTGCGGAAGGGGGTTATTCGGCCCATCATGTCTGTATGGGCTCTTTGAAAGAGACATACACTCAGTTCCATTCCCCTCTCTCCATACAATCTTCCTTTTCATAGAACTGTCTAATTCTCTTTTGAATGCTTCAACTGAACATGTCTCCGCCACGTTCTCAGGTAAATATTGCAGATCTGAAACACTCGCTGCATGAAACATATTTCCCTCATGTCACTTTTACTTCTTTTACCAAATGCTTTGTATCGGTGCCCTCTCCTTCTCGATCCTTTCACCAGTGGAAACAGTTCCCACCCTGTAAGTGGGATCTTACAGGGCATTTTCCTCTTGTGATACCCATAATTACTGCGGACCCATTACTACGGCTCCACGAGGCTGAGAAACCTCCCTCCCTCCCCTGCTCCGCAGTCTCACCTTCACAATCTGTGTACTATATCCGATCTGAGGACAAGCGATCATTGCAGATGGACAGCCGGGCTGACAGTACATGCCCGGTAGCGGCTGCTGGTTTGACGAATGGAGAGTTGGCTTGAGATTGTGACATTTCCATATAGTAGATAGAGAACCCTCATGATTTGGAATACCTCGATCAAATCAACTCTCCGCCTTCTCTTCTCCAAGGAAAACAGACATAACTTCTCCAATCTATCTTCATAACTGAAATTCCTCAATCCCTGGAACCATCCTCATGAAACGTCTCCATACTCTCTCCAATGCCCTCACATCTTTCCTCAAGTGCGGCCCCCAGATCTGAACCCAATACTCCAGCTGAGGCCGAACTAGTGTCTCATATAAGTTCTACATATCTTCCTTACTATTGTACTCCACGCACCTATTAATAAAGTCCAGGACACTGAACGCCTTATTAAACGCTCGCTCAACCTAGCCTGCCACCGTCAATGACTTAGCACTATTCAACCATGGCCCCTCTGCTCCTGCAACCCCTTTAGAATTGAGCCCTTCATTTTATAATTTATCTCCATGTTCTTCCTACCAAAATGAATCACTTCATATTTCTCTGCATTGAACTTCATCAGCCACCTGCCTGCCCATTCCACTAACTTGTCAATGTCCTTTTGAAGATCCGCACTATCCTCCTCACAGTTCGCAATGCTTCCAAAATGTGTGTCATCTGCAAACTTTGAAATTGTGTCCTGTACACTATATAGATTGGGACCCGAATATTGAAGGATACATGGCATTTAGGAAGGACAGGAAGCTAGGAATAAGCAGAGGGGTCGCTCTGTTAAATAATGATGGTATTAGCACAATAGTGAGGGATGACCTAAGTTCAGCAGACCAGGATGTGGAAGTCGTTGGGGTAGAGATGAAAATTCATAAAGGCAATAGGTCACTTGTCAGAAGTGGTGCACAGGCCACCTAACCTTAAACACACTGTGGGACGGAGTATAAAGGAATAAATAATGGAAGCTTGTCCGAAAGGTACACCGATAATTATAGGGAGATTTTCACCTACATGTAGCTCGAAAAATCAGATGGCCGAAGTCGCCGAGATAAGGCGTACATAGAGTATTTTCGGGATAATTTCTTGGAATAATACGCTGCGGTGCCAACCAGAGAGCAGGCAATCCTGGACCTGGTATTGTGCCACGAGATACCAATAATTAATGACCTCATAGTTAAGGCGCCCTTAGGATGCAGCGATCATGATATGATTGAATTTTACATTCAGTTTGAGGGAGAGAAGAGTGGGTCCATGACTAGTACTTTAAATAAGGGCAATTATGAGGGCATGAACGCAGAGCTAGCTAATGTGAACTGGCAAATCAGGTTAAGGGATAATAGAGATGCAGTGGGAGATATTTAGGGGAATATTTCAGAATATACAGAGTAGATACAATTCAATGAGAAAGAAACATTCCAAGAGTGGGACCGCAATCTGTGGTTAAGTAAAACAGTTGAAGTTCGTATCAAACTTAAAGAAAAAGCCTATAATTGCACAAAAATGGGAGGCAGGTCAGATGATTGGGCAGAATATATACAAAAAAGCAAATAACGACTAAAAGATTGATAAGGAAGGTAACATTAGAGTACGAGAGAAAGCTAGATAGAAATATAATGACAGATAGTAAGGGTTTATATAGATATGGTTCAAAAAAGAAAAGAGTTAACCAAGTGAGCGTTGATCCTGTAAAAAATAAGTCTGGGGAATTAATTATGGGTAATAAGGAGATGGCAGGTGAATTGAACAGATATTTTGCATTGGTCTTCAATATTGAGGGTAAAGGTAACATCCCAGTATTAGCTGTAAGTCAGGAAATGGAAGGGAGGAAAGAACTCAAAAAAGTTACAATCACCAGGGAAATGGTACTGAGCAAATTGTTGGAACTGCGAGCTGACGGGTCCCCGGGTCCTGATGGACTTCATCCTGAGGTGTTAAAAGAAGTAGCTAGTGAGATAGTTGATGCGTTAATTTTAATTTTCCAACATTCCCTGGATTCGGGGTAGGTTCTTTTAGTTTGGAAAATAGCAAATGCAAAGCCTTTATTCAGAAAGGAAGGGATTTATAAAGCAGGAAACTACAGGCAACTTACTTGAACATTTGTCTTGGGAAAATGTTACAAACTATTATTAAAGATGTTACAGCAGGGCATTTAGATGAATTCAAGGTCATCAGGCAGAGTCAACATATTTTTGTGAAAGGGAAATCACGTTTAAGCAAGTGATTGGAGTTCTTTGAGTGAGTTGCAAGTGCTGTGGATAAAGGGAAACCGCTCGATATATTGTACTTAGATTTCCAGAAGGCATTGATAAGTTGCCATATCAAAGGTTATTGCAGAAAATAAAATCTCATGGTGTAGGGGGTGACATATTGGCATGGATAGAAGATTGGGTAGCTAACAGGAAGCAGAGAGTAGGCATAAATAGCTCATTGTCTGGTTGGCAAGATGTAATGAGTGGTGTGCCACAGGGATCTGTGCTGGGACATCACATTTTCACAATTTATATCAATGACTTGGAGGAAGGGACCGAAGGTATGGTTGCTTAATTTGCTAATGACACAAAGATAGGTAAGAATGTAACTTGTGAAGAGGACATAAGGAGTCTGCAAACGGATATAGATAGGTTATGTGAGTGGGCAAAGACCTGTCAAATGGAGTTTCATGTGGGAAAGTGGGAAATTGTCCATCGTGGCAGCAAGAATAGAAGAGAAGCATATTATATAAATGGTGAGAGATTGCAGAGCTCTGAGATGCAGAGGGATCTGCGTGTCCCAGTGTATGAATCTCAAAACATTTGTATGCAGGTACAGAACGTAATTAAGAAAGCTAGTAGAATGTGATCATTTATCGTGAGTGGAATTGAATACAAAAGTAGGGAGGCTATGCTTCAGCTATACAGATTATTGCTGAGACCACATCTGGAGTATTGTGTACAGTACTGGTCTCCTTATTTAAGGAATGATGTATATGCCTTGGAGGCAGTACAGTGAAGGTTTACTAGACTAATATCTGGAATGGGTGACCTGTTGTACGAGGAAAGATTTGACAGACTAGGCTGGTATCCGCTGGAATTTAGAAGAGTAAGAGGCGACTTGATTGAAACATATAAAGTCCTGAGGGGTCTTGACAGGGTGGATGTGGAAAAGATGTTTCCCCTGGTGGCAGAATCTCGAACTAGGGGTCACAGTTGAAAAATAAGGGGTCGCCCATTTAAGACAGCGATGAGGAGAATTTCTATCTCTCAGAGAGTCGTGAGTCTTTGTAATTCTCTTCTTCAAAAGGCAGTGGAAGCAGAGTCTTTGATTTTTTTAAAAACAGAGGTAGATAGATTCTTGATAACCAAGGGGGTGGAAGGTTATCGTGGGTAGGTGGAAATGTGGAGAAATCAGTACAGCCGTGAACTTATTGAATGGTGAAGCAGGTTCGAGGGATCGAGTGGCCTACTCCTGGTCCTAACTCGTATGTTCATCCGTATGTTCGTATATAACAGGGTATATCTAAAACATCCTCTTTATTAATGTTAAACCCCTCTAGTATGTGAATTACCAGCTCTTTTACCATTGCCTGAGGTGTATCTTCTTCCTTGGTAAAGAAAGATGCAAAGAGTTCAGTTAATAGCTCAGCGATATTAAATCCCCTTTCTGGTCCCTGATCGGCCCCACTCCTCCTTTTACCAACTTTTTGCTAGTTATCTGTCTATAAAAAATATTGGAACTTCTTTTAATGCTAGTTGCCAGTCTCTTTTAAAGGGTACAGTTCTAAAGTGACTGCAGGACGAGAGTGATCTGGGAGTATTTGGGATCAAATAGTTGAATGTAGCAGGGCAGGTTGAGAAAGTGGTTAATAGGGATGTTGGTCTTTTTAAATAGAGGCATGGAGTACAAAAGTAAGGAAGTTATTATGAACCTTTGTGAAACACTGGCTTCACCTCAACTGATCGATTGTGTACAATTCTGAATATGGCACTTTAGTAGAATGTGAATGCTTAAGAGTGTGTGCAGAAAGGATTTACAAGGAATGTTCAAGGGATGAAAGACTTCAGTTATAATGATAGATTGGAGAAGCTGTGGTTGCTCTCCTTCAAACAGAGAAGGCTGCGAGGAAATTTGATTGAGGTTATTCAAAATCACGAGTGGTCCAGACAGAGTAGATAGAGAGGAACTTTTCCTCTTGGCAGAAAGGTCAATAACCTGAGGCCACTGTTATAAGGTGGATGGGAAAAGAACCAACCGTGACATGAGGAAAGACTTATTAACGTAGTGAGTGGTTAGGATCTGGAATGTTCTGCCTGCGAGTCTGATGGAGACAGATTCAATTGTAGCTTTCAATATGGAATTGGACAAGCACCTGAAGAGAAAATCTTTGCATGTCTATGTAGAAAGGGCAGAAGCATAGGACTAGTGAGGTGCTCTTACAGATATCCAGCATGGACACAACGGGCTGAATGGCCTCCTTCTGTGTTGTAAACATTCGATGATTATATGCTGACTGCTGCAGCTTGTTAGTCGCAAACTGTCTGTCCAGTTTTTAAACTTAAAACTGTGAATGTGGTTGCAGGGTAATTAATTGCATACGAAGGGCTTTGAAGGGTGATCAAGACAGACTGTAGCAAACTGGCTACAAAACAGTCAACAAATTGTGGGTTAAAGGTAGTTATTCAGACTGACAAAAGTTGAGAAGTATTGTGTGACAATTCATGTCAATGGGTTAGCGCTGTGCAAATGCGTTCTATTGTTTGGTCCATTCCGAAGATTACGGCACACAACATTAAGAAGCGGCTGAGCACGCAGCACAAAGCAAAAGTTAAAGGCCTGATAACACTCCAGCTGTAGTGCTGAAGATCAGTGCTCTAAAACTAGCGACAACTCTAGCCAAGCTGATCCAGTACAGTTACAGCAGTTACAGCACTAGGATTCAACTGATATGGTGTGAAGTTGCTCAGTTGCACACTGCCTAGAAAAGTAGGGAAACACTGACTGGTTAGTACCCAATCAACCTCCTCCCAATCAACACCAAATCTTTCCTTGTGCTGGGTGTGACTCCCCTTTCAACGTATCTCTCTTTAATAAAACTCATTTTTTTTTTTGTATTTTCCAGAGCTTTGTTAACCTGTATTGCTATTTTATTGATTTTTATATCTGCACCCCTGAGTCCCATTGCTCCGCGACACAATTTAGATTATCATTGTCCAAGGAGTATGGGTTCTCAGTCTTCCTACCCAAATGTGTAAGTGCACATTTATCTGCATGAAAATTCATTTACAATTTCGTTAACATGAAGTATTTTTCTCACAATCTGCCTTTGTATTAACTATTGCTCCAAGTCAATGTCATTAGTGAATATTACAATTGTACATCCTTTTTCTGCGTCGAAATCATTTATGTTAAATATGAACAACAGTACTCCCAGCACCAGTTCTTGTCACACAATACTTCTTGCCCAGTTCTAACTGCTGATGCAGTGACGGCGACTGGGTAAGTTATAAATAAATAAAGGCACATTTTAAAGATTATAGTCCTGTCACATTATAAGCAGTAGTGATACAGGAAACCCAGCATCATCAGTTTTGAACAGAATCTGAGAACGGCTCGTGCCAGATCTGTGATTAATCAGATGCGTATTGAAATAAAAATCTATGTATTATTGTGATTATTAACGTATTATGCTAATTATGATATAATATGCTTATTAAGATCACAGATATCCTCGACTAACATCCGGAGACTCCCCATGCTCAGGCAGACTGGAGATCCAGTACGGTGAAAACTGGGGAACAGTGTGTGACCTTGACTGGGATTTGAAAGACGCCAATGTGGTCTGTAATCTGCTTCAGTGTGGAGTCGCCGTGTCGGTGCCAAGATATGCTCATTTTGGAGAGGGCATTGGGCTCGTACGGTCTGATATCTTTGACTGCACTGGAAATGAGACCAGTTTATTGGACTGCCGTCTTTTTCAAGGAAATCAGCAGGAGTGCAGCCACAGGAACGATGCCAGTGTGATCTGTTCCGGTGAGTACAGACTTACTGAAAAGCAGACAACTCCCTGCTTAATATGTGGAAAACTGAGGAAGGTGGCATTCCCATGTTTCTGTCTGAAAGGTTCATATCTAAACTAGTCATTATAGTTTATTATTACTGCTAAAGGTCTGGTGTAACGTGGTACAAAATACCCACAATTACTGGTAAACAAGATGGTTCTGAATCTTAACATTTATTTTGCAAGAAGCAGAATTTTCACAAGTTTGTTTACCACTGCACCGAATGTATATTTAGAATTGAATATTGGCTGCAACAGTTGGGAGTTGACTAAATGAATATGCACTGGCCTATTTCGATACTTTAATTTGAACACCACGAATGATCCGACATTACAATAGCCTTCTGATCCTCCCTGCCCACGTTAGTATTCTTATCATACAGTACTGAAGCAGGCCCTTCGGCCCACCGACTGTCTGTCGACCAACAACCACCCATTTCTACTGATCCTACATTACCTACCACTCTCCTTGCACCTACCCACAGTCGGGTTAATTTACAATGGTCAATTTATTTTCGACCTGCAAGTCTTTCACTGTGAGATGAAACCAGAGCACGCGGCAGAACCCCACGCATTCACAGGGAGAACATGCAAACTCCGCACAGACAGCACCCAGAACTGAACCCAGGTCACTGGAGCTGTGATGCAAACCACTGCTCCACTGTGCCCACGTTAACACTAACTGAACGGCAGGGTATAAAAGCACGGCTGTACTCCAGCACTGCTCAGTGCAATCAGGCCAGAATTGAAAGATTACAAAGTTATTTTATAGAAAGTGTGTATTTTACCCGCTAAATATGACAGGATCGGACACATATCCACATTATCAGTACAGAGCTTTCAGTTGCACTAGCCTGTTCGATCATTCAGTTAGATCATACCTGATATGTTCTTCAAGTCTCTTTACCTGGCTTTGACCCAGATTCCTTGATACACCGAGCTTAAAAAAATCTATCAATATTAGTCTTGAAAATTTAGATTAGATGTAACATCCACAACTCTTTACTTTGGACGTTGTTAGGGAAAGTTCCAGATTGCCGCTGTTTTTATCGAAAAATGTGTTTCCTAATTGTTCTTTGAGGCCCAACTATCTTCTGGTGCTTCGTCAGTTACCTTCCCACCATCAAAATGTCAGAAGTTGGGCTTTTTGCTGAGAATTGCATGGTCTTTAGTTCCATTCACAATTCCTTGGATTAAGAAACAGTTCATGCCCAATTACATCAAGAATCCGGACATTATTTAGACTTGGGCTGATAGGTAGAAAGTAACACACTCACCACCTCCGTGTCAGTTAATGACTATTTCCAACAAGAGAGACAATATCATCTCCCCTAGCTATTATAATCAGTGAATTCAGTACCACCATCAAATCCTACTGGGTGTTGTCATTGACAAGAAACTGAACTAGACCATTCACAATAATGTAGTGGCGAGTGGAGCAGGTCAGATGATCGGCATTCTGTGGCAAGTAGCTCACCTGCAGAATTCCCAAAGACTTTCCAGCAGCTGGAAGACATAGGCTGGGAATGTGAAAGGACATGACTCTTATAAATTTCAGGGAACCCAGCCACAGTTTGTGTAATCCTTCTTCATAATGAGGGGAGGCAATGGTGTGGTGCTAATGTCACTGGACTAGCAATCCAGAGTCCCAGGCTAATTCTGGGGACGCTGGTTCAATTCCCACCATCGCAGCTCGTGGAATTTAAATTCAGTTAATAAATCTGGAATTCAAAACTAGTCTCAGTAATGGTAACCATAAAACCATTGTCGATTGTTATTTAAAAAAATCTTGTTTCGTCATATCCTTAGGGGATGAAATCTGCCATTGTTACCTGGTCTGGCCGACATGTGACCAGAGACCTACAGCAATGCTGTTGACTCTTAACTGTCCTCTTACATAGCCTAACAAGTCACCCAGTTGTGAAAGGTAACGATGCATGAGCAATGAATGCTGGCCTTGCCGGCGACACCCACATCAAATGAATGAATAAAAAACAGAAACATTTGAAGCCAAGGAATCATTCTCGCATCTTTTATGCTGCACACTCTCCTTGGTCAACATATCCTTCCCAAAGCATATTGCCCATAGCTTAACATTACACCAGATGGGGCCTGACCAGTTTTTTTTTAGCTGCAGCATCATTTCTTCACCCTTGTATTCCATTCCTCTAGACATAAATCCCAGTATTCCATTGGCTGCTTTGATTTTCGTTCCTGTACTTTCCCATGACCCTGAAGTCTATTTTCCCTGTGCTGCATCCGGCTTTTCACCATGTAGAAAATACTGTAATCTTTTTAAGTCCAAATTGGACACCTCACGCTCACCAATATTGAAATAGTTTTACACAGTCACGGAATCTTTTTTTTTGTAAAGTTATGCTTAAAATATGCATGATTACAATATGGCTGATATTTTATTTCAATGGCAATATTGAGTATGTCAATTATATGTGGTTTTCTATCCAGTCATCTAAATCATTAATAAATATGGTGAATAGTTGAGGTTCCTGTGGGACGGCGCCATCACATCCTGCCAGTTAGATGATCTGCCCATTATCCCTGCTGTCTATCTCCTGCCACTAAACAAACGTCCGAAGCAGGTCAATAATTTCCCTAAATTCTATGAGCTTCAAGTTTAGCCAACAATCAGTTACAAGAGATTTTGCTGAGTGCTTTCCGGAAGTTCATCTGAATAACATCCATTCAGGTTCCCCTGTTCTCTAATTTAGTTACCTCCACAAAATATTTGATCAGGTTCATCAAGCATGATCTACCTTTTACAAATCCACGCTGGCTCTCTCTGATTGGCTGTCACTTTTCAAGGTGATCAGACACTCCATCTTCAAATGTACACTCTAGTAATTTCCTGACAACTGCTGTTAGGCTAACCAATCTATAATTGCCTTGGTTCTCTCGCTAACCTTTCTTTAAATAGCAGTGTGACAATTGCAATTTTCTAATTACTGATCCAGCAGTTTGCTCTCAATCATTAACAAAGGGACGGAAGGTGTTGTTTACAGCGCTATCAAGCAGTACTTACCAATAAACTACTCACTGATGCTCAGTTTGGGTTTGTCGGACCCCTCAGCTTCAGACCACATCACACCCTTTGTACAAACATGTATGATAAAGCTGCATTCCAGATGACAGTGACTGCCCTCAATGTCAGGGCAGCATTTGTCCGACTGCGGCAACAAAGAACCTTAATAAAAGTTGTGTCCATGTAAATACTGATGCAACGAAATTATGCATAATTCCTGCCATTTCCTTATTTTCATTTATAATATCACAACTGTCATTGTAATGAGACCACATTGCTTTTAATGACAATATATTTCTGAAGTTATTGTAAAAGTTTTGTAGCTCTTGCGAACTGTTTTGTCATCCTTTGCTATTCTTTGTATCTCTGCCATTCACGAAGATCTGTGCATTTTTCTTTTTGTATTTTTGCATGTTTTTGGTCTCTTTTATACTTATGATGTTCTTGTGTCGTGCACGCCAGTCCATAATAGATGAGGTTGAGTTTGGAATTGGACCATTCAATGCGGTGGTCATTGAGTTGAGCTTCCTTGATGGCAGGCTTGTGCCGTTCACTGCGTCAAGGAAGCTATGGAGACCGATAAACACAAGACCTTCCCCCTAACAGTGACCTGTTCCTCGGTGAATATCAGGGTTTCCCTCCTCGAGAAACGCACAAGCACCTGCTGTGCAGCCAACAAACCACGACCAGAACAGTAGCATGGATTGACTTGCCACGATGCACAATAACTGACGAATCAGCAGCAAGAATAATGGCATATACTGACCTCTCATGGAATATAATTAACTGACCAAGAAAAAACAGAACAAGAACATGTAATAACCTATCAGTAGTAAGATCCTGCCCACATTCCCGTTCTGCACTGCATATAAACAGACTGCTTCCACCAATTACAATTATTTCTCCAGACAATGGGCAGAGTACATGGCCCAAAACGTCGTGGTCTGTCAGTATTTCTAACAACTGCTTTTTCAAGAAAGCAACTGCTGTTCTCAGCGCAAAGGCACGTGATGTAAAACCGTAAAATGGTCTGACTCAAATGTTGAATATTTTAGTTTTCTATTTCCCTGTAGCACCTAGATATGCTACATTTACAACTGTGCTCTACCCCCTCACCCCGCCCCCCACCAGCCTCCCCTCACCCATTTACTAGTTTAAGGTTCCTGTAACAACCCTATTTATCCTTTATTCTGGGACCCTGATCCCAACCCGATTCAGGTGCTTCACATTCCAACAGAATAGTTCTTTAATATCCCAGTACAGGTGCCAGGGTCCTTTGAAAGGTAACACCTCTTTCCAACATCATAACCTTCAAGCACGTGTTCATCTCCCTGATCGTTTATTTTTCCTATGCCAATGTGCAAGCGGCTTGTATAATAATCCAGATATTATAATCCTTGAGATCTTCTTTTATATTTCAGCTCCTGGTACTCTCCGAAAAGAACCTCTTGCCTACTCTTTGCAATGTTGTTTATGCCTAATTGGTCCACAACGACTGGATATTTCCACCCCAATCTTGCATTCTGATTTGAGATAACCCTCACTTCGCACAAGTTGGGAAAATACTGTGTGGGACTGTTAATGCCCTAATTATTGAATCACTTAAAAGTATCACATTATGCACCACTCCTCCTCCTTTTGAACAGCTTCCTATTCGAAGGTATCACGGTCAACATTGTGGCTGTCCTTCTAACAGTCTTCATCCTGATCTTCACAAATAGACAGTACTTTGTTCCTGTTCACTTCTGTATATCCTCGTTCTCCATTACATCTGGATTTCAAATCTGTACACTATAAGCTGCAACAACCTCATTCTGATCCTGCAGCTCTCGACAAGGTGTGACTGAAATCTGCAGCAAACTGTCAAATACTCTTCTTGCTATCATATGTGTTGGTGTTTTTCCAATTCCCACAACAGCTCTATGATCCTGAGCCAGAGAGGTTCCAGGTTGAGATATCTACTACAGACAAGTTCCCTCGGTTCAGTTCCATTCTCTACAAATTCCAATATCCAGAAAAAAACCTGCTCTGCCAGAACTTAGTCTGTCTTTATTTTAGAGGTAAAATTATTTGTTGATGCATTTTAGCTTTAACACTATTTTACTGGTTAGCTAACGCCGAAACACTAAGCACTCATCAATTAACATAGTCCGTATTTACAACTTACCCACGCCCTCTCACACTCTGACCTGACAATTGCTTCACTGAGTGAGTTTGTCCATCTATTTGCCAGGTGTCTGTCTCTCAGCCCCTTCCAATAGGCTGTGCTACTGCTGGCTGTGGCGCTCTTTTAAACCGGTTGCTCTAGTCACTGACTCCAGTTTAACAGACAAAACAGAACACCTCCATCCGAACGCTCACCCTCTACTACCTAGAAGGACGAGGACAGCAGATGCATGGGAACACCATCTGCATGTTCTCCTCCGAAGCACACACCATCCTAATTTGGAACTATATAACCGGTCCTTCACTGTCGCTGGGTCAAATCCTGGAAGTCCCTTGCTAACAGTACTGTGAGTGTACTGAAAGCGCATGCACTGCAGTGGTACAAGAAGGCGGCTCACCACCATCTTTGCAAGGGCAGTTCGGGATTGGTAATAAATGCTGTCCGAGCCCGAAATTCCCACCCCCTGTGAAAGAATAAAAAATACCTCCTTTTACCCCTCTGCACCGAATTCTTACTCTGAGCAAACTCTAACTTCCCACTATGTTCATAATGTATTCAGTTAACATTGCAATCTTTGTTTACACTCTGCCTTACCAGAAGTCTAAATATAGAATCATAGAAAATAGGAGTAGGCGTAGGCCAGACAGCCCTTTGGAGCCTGCTCCGCCATTCAAAAAAAGTAATGGCCTATCATCTAATTCAGTACTCTGTTCCCGTTTTTCCCCATATCACTTGATTCCTTTTGTATTAAGAAAGATATCTATCTCCTTCTTGAATATATTTAGAGATCTGTCATCCACTGCCTTCTGTGGTAGAGAATTCCACAGGTTCACCACCTTCTGAGTGAAGACATTTCTCCTCATCTCGGTTCTAAATAGCATACTCCATATCCGGAGACTGTGACCCGTGGTTTTGGACTCTCCAGCCATCGGGAACATCCTCCCTGCATGTAGCCTGTCTAGTACTGTTCGAGTTTTATAGGTTTCTCTGAGATCCTCTCTCATTCTTCTAAACTCTAGTGAATATAGTCCGAGTCGATCCGATCTCTCTTCATACGTGAATCCTGCCATCCCAGGAATTAGCCTTGTAAATCTACTTTGCACACTCTTAATGGCAAGGGCATCCTTCCTCAGATAAGGAGACCAAAACTGCACACAATGCTCTAGGTGTGGTCTCACCAAAGCCCTGTATAGGTGCAGTAACATCTTGCTCCTTTACTCAAATCATCTTGCAATGACGTCCAATATTATATGCTTTTTGAGGCACATTCGAGATACAACAGTCCAGACAGTTTCCAGCTGACAGTAATTACCCGAGTTCGCACAATCACAGCTGATTGACAGCTTACTGCTAACCTGACTTACCCTGTTAACTGCGAACAATGAACTGCCTTGCAGTTTGGTTTTTAATTCCAAGCGAATTGCTAAATGTTACGGCTAGATTTAAGTCTTAGCCACTAATTACCAAATTCCAAACTTCCCACTCTGCTGACAACACATGCAGCTAAAGGTACAGTCTATGCTTGCACACTTTGCCTTAACTCTACCTTACTGCATTGCAGAAGAACATTCCCCATGCAGGCAATTGCAGTTCAAGAGGACGGTCCTGACACCGGTTTCAAGGGCAAATAGAGTTGAGCAATAACTGCCACCTCTGCCAGAGATGTCCACATCCGCATAAAGAAAAGCAGCTCCGAAATGGGCTTGTTTTGTATTTGTTCTCCAGATCTTCTATAGCTCATCTATCAAACCCCTTAACCATTTTAAACACATCAACTAGATAAGCTGTAATCCTTCTAAACTAAATCTATTACAAACAAAGTTTATGCAACTTATCTTCATAATGTACCGTTTAAAGCATTGTTGCCATTCTAGTGACACTGTCCTGAACAACCTCCACAGCCAATGGTTTTGTGAAGTGCCGTGCCCAAACGTGACAACAGATACAACTGAATCATCACATCCTTCATCGTTTACATTCCAAAATCCAAGAGATAAAGACCAACAATCGATTAGCGTTTGCAAGAAGAGCTGTTAATTTTTGAGTGTTCAGCCAACTTCTTAAAGAGGTCCTGTAGTAATTATTGTGATGAAAGTACACAGACCTGAAACATAACTCTCTTGCTCTCTCCACAGATGCTGCTAGCCCTGCTCAGTATTTCCAATATTTTCTGTTTTATTTCAGGTTTCCAACATCTGCAGTATTTTGCTTTTGTGTTGCTGTGGTAATTCTAATTGTTTTTTGATAGATAATTTGTGTAAAGTATGGATAGATAATCGTGTACATAAGATTCAACTTTTATACCCATTTTCTATTTTGCTGTTTCTATGCAGAGGATGATTTATAAATTATTTGGATTTGGATTCGTTTCCAATACAGGGAAACATGGACCTCGATTGGTTGATGGGACGAACAGATGCTCTGGCCGGGTGGAGGTGCTGCATGGAGACCAGTGGGGGACGCTGAGTGACATGTACTTTGATCTGGAAGACGCCAACGTGGTCTGTGAGCACTTGCAGTGTGGGACAGTAACCTCAATCCCGGGAGGAGCTCACTTTGGGAAGGGAGCCGGTCCAGTGTGGAAGGAAAGTTACAGGTGTCGGGGGAATGAGACGCGATTGTGGGAGTGTCCTGTTTCATCCTGGGATCAGTTTAGCTGCTCCCATGAAAATGACGCCAGTGTCATCTGTACGGGTGAGTCATCTCAGTCAATTGAACTGAAATACACCAACTGTTCTGCTGTCAAGCATCATTAACTATTTCCACAGGTCGCTGATTCACTAGTTTTGCTGATCCCATGCTTCCTTCGACACTAAGATTCTGAGATGTGTTTGTCGGTTTATTGGTCTGAATTAAATTACAAATGAATCAAAGAGCTTCACTCCAGTAAACATTGAATACATACAATGTCTCGTGATTAGTACTTATCGCTCATATAATATCTCTTTTGTGGTAAATCTAGGGCATTATTCAAGGGCTATAGAATCAGCAATTTGCTCCCAGGACCACTGCCATAGAATGGAAATTTTGCTCGAGCATTGAAACTGTTCTCAATGTTGGCCGTTCAAATATGAATTATCATGGAATTCTCTGCAAAGATCAGCTGTGCAATAGAAAAAACTGTGAACTTGTTTCCAACTAAATAGCATGAGATAAATTTTAATTTCCATTACATTAAGGGCAATAAAATGATAGTGAGTGAAGTAACTCGTTATTTCACCAATATGCCATGTCTTTGATTATTTCACAAACTTGATGTAAATCACAATTCTCCCAGTTATCCCTCAACCAGCTCCCTCTTATAACAGATTATCTGCTCAGTTAACTGATCGCTGTCCGTTTGACATTGCTCAACGCAAATTGCTCCCACGTTTCACAATTTAAAATATAGGTAATAAAAACAGTAAGTGCTGAAAATACTCAGAAGTTCTGGCAGCATCTGCGGTGCAAGAAACAGAATCAACCTTACAGTTTGCAGATCTTTCATCAGAACTTAGAGATTTAACAGTTTTTAAAGAAAGGGGAAAGCAAGGAAAGAACGAAAGGAACAATCTGTGATATAGTGGAAGGCAGGAAGAATTAAATGGTAAATGGGACAATGCAAGGCAGAAAGAGATAGGAATGGGCCAAGTGAAAAACACATTTCGAGAGGAGCTGCAAATTGGAAGGCAAGACATCGTCCAAAAAAGGGGAGGGAATCTTTCCTGAAATTGCTGAATTCAGTGTTCATTCCAAAAGCCTGTAAAGAGTCTAGTGGAAAGAGGAAGTGCTGTTTCTCAAACTTATGTTAATCTTCATTGGAACTGTGTCGGAGAAAGAGGAGAGAGATGTCAGAGTGGGAGCAGAATAAATAATGAAAAGGACAGGCAACTGGAAGCTAAAGGTAAAGCTTGCAGACTGAACAAAGGTGTTGTGCAAAGTAAGCACTCAATTATGTTTGGTGTCCCAATGTAAAGCAGACGGTATCATGATCAGTCAATACAGTGAATACAGTATACTAAAGAGAAGGCAGTACAAGAAAATCGCTGTTTCACTTGGAAGCAGTATTTGGCGGCTTGGATGGTGAGAAAGGTGGAGGTAACAGGGCAGTGGCTGCACCTCCTGCGCATTCATGGGAAGGTCCTGGGGGAAGGGGTGCTGAGAATGATTGAAGAGTGAATCAGAGTGCCACAGAGCGAATGGTCCCTTCAGAATGTTAAACGTGGAGGGAAGGGGAAGATGTGCTTTGTCGTGGCACCACATTAAAGGTGGTGGAAATGGTGGAAGATGATCTGTTGAATATGGAAGCTGATGGAGTGGAAGATGAGGAGAATCAGAATCCTATCATTATTCCGGGAGGGGGAAAGGGTGAAAGCAGACGTTTGGGGAATGGAATGGACGTGCTTGAGGGCCCTGTCAACCATGGTGGGTGGATGAGGAGGTGAGGAGAGTCCTCGGTTGAGGAAAAAGGAATACATATCTGGAACCACTGGTATGGAAGTTTGCATCACCAGACATTGCAGATGGAGCAAGTGAAAAAATGTGATAGAGTAATTCGAAGAATTGGGGTGTGAGGAAGCATAGACAAGGTAACTGTGAGAGTCACTGGGTTTACTCTTTATATTAGTTAATAACCTATCCCCAGAAGCAGAGACAGAGATGTTGAGGAAGAGAATGGAAGAGTTGAAGATGGACCATGTGAATATAAGGAGGTTAAACTGGAAGAAAAGTTGATGATATTTTCAAGTACAGGGCGAGAGCTGGAATATCAGTGCATGTGGACAGGAGGACGGCCTTCAGTCCCTCGGCTATCACCTACAGTTCATTTTACCCTCTGTCCCCAGTTCAGCAACCGTAAGCTACTCGGTACGTCTCTAAAATGTATTTACAGAGAAAAGGTAATGGTGAAAATGATCTTTCAACAAGCCTTCTGAACAATGATGACAGGAATAGTAACCATTAATATTAATGACTTTTCGGGTGGCAGTAAATTCTGAGATATTTTGCTTCAGTTTCACCATTCTCAATCTGTTTCATGTTGTAGATGAAAATTGGTCACTAATTCTGACTAACGGGGGAAGCTGGTGTGATGGGAGAGTGGAGATTTACTACAATGGCAGCTGGGGGAGATTGCAGGATAGACACTGGACCCTGAATGATGCCAATGTAGTCTGTACACAGCTGGGTTGTGGTGAAGCGACAGCCGCTTATAACTATTCAAAGGACGGAGAGAGTGAAGGACCCATCTGGGTGAATGATGTCCAGTGTGAAGGAAACGAATTGCAGCTCCAGAACTGCATCTTATTCACATTGAATTCGTCTCTCACTGACAATATGGATGTAGGGGTCCTGTGTTCAGGTAAGCAAATTCTTCACTGCTTTTACAAAAACATAAAAGTGAAATGTCTAATCTGCTGAGAAAAGTGATAATATCGGTTACTTGTTCCTGGGTTTCTCAAAGCAGTAATTTCACTCGAGGAGAGTCGGAGAGGATGGTGGGCGGTCGGGGAGCTGGGGTGGTGTACAGAGAGAGAGGACACGGACACAATTAAACAGCAAGAACGTTTGTATTACAGAAATGTCAATTAACACATACATCACAAGGGGTTTAACAGGAATGTAAACGGAGAGAAAACTGACACAGAGCCAAACAAAGAGATGTTAGAGTGGGTGACGAAATGTTTAGTCAGATGAAAGCAAAATACTGCGGATTCTGGAATTCTGAAACAAAAACAAGAAATGCTGGATTCACTCAGCAGGTCTGGCAGCATCTGTGGCAAGAGAAGCAGAGTTAACGTTTTGGGTCAGTGACCAGAAACGTTAACTCTGCTTCTCCTTTCCACAGATGCCGACAGACCTGCTGAGTGATTCCAGCATTTCTTGTTATTGTTCTTAGTCAGATGGTTGGATTTGAAGAGCCGGAGACACGGAAATATTTCTGGTGGAAATTCAGATCTGGGGGTTAGATGGTTAAAGGCAAAACTGAAAGTTGTGGGCAATTGAAGTGGGTGAAGTGCAACAAGCTGTATTCAGAAAAAAGCAGAGCTCCTGAAATGATTCAGGCTGGAGATGGTTATACTGATGCAGGGGGTGAGCATGAAGGTGTCTGAACATGAAGATCATATTTGGAAACTCTGGGTATTGATCGCAGGGAAACCAGTAGATCGTCGAGTGCCATGGCGTTCCTGAGAGGAGCTTCATGTAGGGAAGGCAACAAAACTTTGGATGAGCTGATGTTTCTGGAGGATGCAAGATGGGTGATCGCCCAGGAGAACATTGAAATATTCGATTCTGCAGGCAACAAAGCATGGGTGAGCATTTCAGCAGCAGATGGGCTGAGGCAGGAAGGGAGGTGAATGATGATAGAGGTGAAAGATAACGGCCTTATGAGAAAGAGAATACGGAATTGGATTCTCAGCTGTGGTATCAAATCCGGCGCCAAGCTTGCAATCAGTTCGACTGTATAGTATATAAGTGGAGGTAGCTGTGTGGGAGTTGGTCTGGTGCTAGTTTCATTAGATTGTGTATAAAAGTAGACAGATGTTTTGGACTAGACACTTTAAAGTTTCATTGTGTGGCATGTTAATGCATGCATGTGTTCTGGGGATGTTGCATTATGCAGAGTGTAGTTTAGTTTTGTTTAGTTTAGAGATACAACACTGAAACAGGCCCTTCGGCCCACCGAGACTGTGCCGACCATCAACCACCCATTTATAATAATCCTGCACTAATCCCATATTCCTACCACATCCCCATCTGTCCCTATATTTCCCTACCACGGCTAGGGGCAATTTATAATGGTCAATTTACCTGCCAACCTGCAAGTCCTTTGGCTTGAGTGTGGGCAGATGTTTTCGGGTTGTTCCAATGAACATTTATTTGCATACGACATGTGGAACTTACAACATATGAGATAGTTAATGATTCAGATTTGATACCGATTGGTTACAGTAAGCATTTTCTTCGGACACTGCGGAAATCAATACATTCCAGCGTTTCACGTCAGAAGTTTACAGTGCTGAATGGTTATTACACACTCAGTCACTGAACAGAGTCGAGTATGTCATCTTGTTCTTCAGTTAGGTAGATGTTAAGCTCCACCCAACATTTATGCCCACCTACAGAAGCCATGTGTCTTCTCCTTGTCTTCTACTTCTGTATCTGATGGGTCACATTGCTGATGTTTATTCTCCAAAGTGCCTGACGCAATTAGTCCAATCATTTTTGTCCAGTCCAGATTAAATACTGGTTTCTGTTCAGCCGGGAGGTCTGCACATCGACAGTTCAATTGCCCGTAGGCGCTTCCTGATCCTGTCCAACATTTTGCAGAGAGATCCTGTTTTCTGCCCTCTTTGGTCCGGTCCAACAGTCATATATTGATAGAATTAGTCGTTTAGTTCATTGATTTTTTACAGACAATCGCAATTGCTAATGTACCTCACATGTTTCGTTTGCTCATTTAACATAATTGCAGCAGTCTGTCTGGACAGACAGGTCTGCATCTTCTCTGTTCAGACATGCGGTTTATGTATCTAAAATTACTCAAATATATTCCTTGTCAAAGACAGAGTCCCATCCTTTCAAAGGTAAGTGATTCTCTTATGCAATTAATATTAAATTGATTTATGATAATGTTAATAATGTTATAATCAACACAACCCTAGAACGTAGTTCCACACGAAGATACTGCACATTGCAAGGCTGATGTTTAAGGGTAGGACTTGTGGACCTTACATTCTCCAATATGAAGTGGAGTAATAAAGTAATCATGAAGTAATAAATAGCATGGATTAAACTGCTGGTCTTGCCAGTGACACCAACATTCCCTGAAATAATTGAAAAACAGAAAGGCACGGTGACATGTGGGGAACTATCTGGTAATATAATCCTGAATGTATCAGTCGCATAAAGCATCATTGGGTCCTCTTCATCTTCACTAAATCCTCCTGTTTGACAAAGATTATCCAGGAAGCCAAAGAAAACGCACAGCAAATATTCTCCATCATAAATCTTCCTCCTGAACCACTCCCCTGCCTCATCCACCTGAACTCCAAAAATAATTGAGAGGAGCTCATAGACTTTTTGTCACAAAGTTCAAAAACATCCGTTCAGTCACCTCCCTTTCTTCCCCAACCCATCAGGCCTAACTTCCTATCAGTTCCCACCCCCATCCCATACGATCACCCTGAATTCACATTTCTTGTTTCTCTCCTAGAATCCTTCACTCTCTCTCTGAACCTGTGCTGTTGATGGTATCCACATTTTGCTGTCTACACCTTATTTCTATTAAACTACTGAACACAAACATTCCCTTCCTGGGTTCCATATTAGCTGGCAATATTAACGATTCTCTTTCTCTCTCTCTCTCTCTACATTTTCAGGCTCCTCTCCATCAAATCAGCAGTCATCACACCTCTCCTCAGAAAGGAACCATTGACCACCTGTCCATGCAGGTTACTGCCCAGCTCCAACTGATCGTACCTCGCCAAAGTCCTTGAATGTGTTGTCGCCTCCCAAATCCATGCTCATCTTATATGAAGCTGCATGTTTCAATTACGCAAATCAATTTTCTATCCACACCACAGGCCGAAAACAAATGACATCCGAAGTGATTGTGACAAATATAAACGATTCCACCTCCTCTTTCTTGACTTGTCTCAAATTTTTATATGATTGATCATGAAATACTTGTCCAATTCCTCCCCATTAACACACGGCTGGGTGGGACTGCACTCAGCTGGTTCTAGTATTATCTGTACAGTCATGGTCAGAAAGTTGCCAGCAATGGTTTCTCTTCCTGCTTCTGCAAAGTCACCTATAGTGTCACCAGAGGATCGATCCTTTGACACTTCATTACTCATTTACATGCTGCCTTTCAGCGATATCCGCAAACAAAGCCTCAGTTTCCACATGTATCTCACTGTATCCAACTCTACCTCACATTCAACACTCTTGAGCCCTCCAATGCCTGTACACTGTGAGAATTCCAGGCTGACATTCAGTACTGCATCAGCAGAAAATTCCTGCAACTCAGTATTGAAAAGATAGAAAACATCAGTCCCCATCGCATGTTTCCTTGCTGCCAACTCCATTTCTCGCCATGCCAACTGTCTGTCACTCAGCCAGACAGCTTGTAATCTTGGTGTTATATTTGACCCCAGGGTGATCCTCCTATCAAATCTCCATATCCTCATTAACACTGTCTATTTTCACCTCCATGACATCACCCGCATTTGCCCTTATCTCGTCTTGTCGATAGCGTTGTTCCCTCCAGACTCGATGATGCTAATGCAATCCTGGCTGGCTTCACTAGTTACAACCTCTGTAAGCTCCGCTGTCTCGACCATTTGCCACTCAGGCATCTGCCCTCTGCCCACTGACCTACTTTGCCCAGCAACGAGAGGTTTTAAAATTCTCATCCTTGTTTACAAATCCCTTCCTGGCCTCACAGCTCCTGTCTTTGCAATCGGCTCCAGACTGGCAGCTCCCAGTTCTGGCTTCTTGAGCATTCCTGGTTTTAATTGTGCACCATTGGCGGCCGTGCCTTTATTTGCGAAGGTCACATGCTCTAGAATTACTTGCTTAAATATCTCTGCCTGTCAACCAGTCTTTCCTGCTTTAAGACGTTGCATAAAAACTAACTCTTTGACTTAGCTTTTGGTCATCTGACCTAATATATTTTTCTGTGCTCTGTGTTAAAATGTCTTTGATATCACTCCTGTATCGCGCCTTGGGATGTTTAATTACGTTAATGGCGCTAGATAAATGCAAGTCACTTGTAATTGAAGATGAGGGAAATAGGAGATGGCAGTAAATGTCTGACCAAGATAACAAATTAGGGGAACATACATGGACAAGGAACAGATACAGTTATATAACATGAGTATAAATTAACTGTGAATCGTGTGAGTGATTGCCTGTTTGACACCGTACACAGCGTTCAAAACATAAAAGGGGAACTGGAGATCAGAACTTGTCAAAGCCAGATGTAATAGCATATCTGAAACATTGCCGTTCTTTACATTCTATGTAAGAAGTAAGTGTAAACAGATATTCTGTTGTATAGTTTTATTTACCTGTCACAGGTGCTTTTCACGTTCATTTTTTGAGCTGGTGATGGTAAAATCAGTTGTATTGAGTGATGATGTGAATGTATATTGAAAGTATAATCCTCTTGTACTGTTATCCAACAGACCACGTGCAGTTAAGGCTGTCTGACGGTGGAAGCCCATGTACTGGCCGAGTGGAGATTTATTACAATGGGACTTGGGGCTCAGTTTGTGATGATTCCTGGGATCTGGCGGACGCTGACGTGGTTTGCAAACAGCTAGGTTGTGGAAAGGCATTGGACCTGGCACTTCCTGCATCTTGTGGACCAGGCTCAGGGCCAGTTTGGTTGGATGAACTGACGTGTTCCGGTAACGAATCATTTCTCTGGGAATGTCCCTCAGCATCGTGGGGTCACCACGACTGTTCTCATAAAGAAGATGTGAGGATCATGTGTTCAGGTGAAGGTGCTTCCATGTGCCCATTTTCCGTAGTGTTGTGCACGCGGTTTCACAGGGAAGATATGGCTTCGAATTGCATACAATGGACAGCACGGAATCTGGCCATTCGGACTAACTGGTCAATGTGGTGTTTACGTTGCCCACGAGTATCACCCCACATCATTGCACCTAACCCTCTTTGCATATCCTCCTGCTTCTTTCTGCCTCATGTACCTGTATAGCTTTACCTTAAAGGCATCAGTGCAAATCACCTCAGCAATTGCATGTGTTCGGAATTCAAAATTCAAACCAATCCCTAGGTAAAAAACCAAACAAATTCTCCTGAATTTCTTATTAGATTTATTCGTGATTATCCTATATTTATGATCACTAACTTCGGTCTCTGTCACTTTCGAAGTGATTAGTGCCTCTGTATCCCGAGATCTCTTTGCTGATCGACATCATTTTGACTCTTATTTTGCAAGAAGTACGTGGCCTCTTTATTCTTCCTGTCAACACTGAGCACCTTAGACTTATCTCTATTCAACTTATTTGGCAATTGTATGCCCATTCGGCCCGTTTATTAACGTATTCCCGTATTTTGTCTCTGTCTTTCTTAGTGTTAACTATATCCCCAAATTGCTGTCATCTTAAATTTTGAAATTAAGTCTCCCTTGTCTAAATCCAAATCGCTCATGTAAATGTTGAGCAGCAGTGATCCCAGCCCTGTGGAACACCACTTCCCAACTTCCACCATTCTGGGTTACCACATTGTACCCGGACGGTGTGCTTTGTAGCTGGTTTCCTATCATTCTTCCACTGATCTCTTGACTTCACAGGCTCTGACCTCAGTCATGATCCTTGTCAGAGGCCTTCTGAAAAAAAAACATGCATATTACATCGACTGCATTATCCCTGTTATCTTTCTGTAACTTCTTCAAAGAATTCAATAACGTTGTTTGTCTTTTCTGTTGTGAAATCCGTGTTGATTATTCTTTATTACTTGATGGGCTGTCAGTGTTTTTCTATCGCTTTTCTGAAATAATTACTGGAAATCAGTGAACACAACCGGTGCAGCATGTGTTGAGCTGTGCAGTATGAACATACAACGAGTTATCAATCTAACTATCTGGATATTTCTTGTGTCATTGACAGAGCACAAAGAGCTGCGGCTGGTGAATGGGAAGCATCGCTGTGAGGGGAGAGTGGAAGTGTTCTACAATGGCACCTGGGGAACAGTGTGCTCGGATACACTTGTTGAACGTGTAGCAGAAGTGATCTGTAAACAATTACAGTGCGGTCCTCTCAGTTCGATCGATTATTATGCTCAGTCATTCGGAGAAGGATCCGGACCCATTTGGCTCGATGGGATGGAATGTATTTCACACGAATCGTTCCTTTGGCAATGTCAAACAGAACCGTGGGGTAAACACAACTGTGAACACAGGGAGGATGCTGGTGTTGTTTGTTCAGGTAACACAACAAACCTCTAAATGTGCGAGTGTCATTTCAAACATTGGTGTGTGATACAGTCAGCATGTTTCTCTTCTCAACAGAAGCAAAAGTAACTGAGGAGCAGCCCCACAGATCAAAGGACTGCATTCGAGAATATGATTGTAAACGTGGGCTTTCACCAGGTGCTACTTCCTCTTTATTATACCAACTATCTGACATGTACTACTTTCTTATACTACATGAATAATAACCATTGATTCTCTTTGCCAGATTCTGGACATTGGTTGCGCCTGTTTGGAGGTAACACCAACTGCTCCGGGAGAGTTGAGATATTGTGCAATAACAGCTGGGGCACGGTGTGTGATGATTCCTGGGATCTGGCCGATGCCAATGTTGTCTGCAGACAGCTGGATTGTGGTCACGCTCTTTTGGCCCCAGGAGGAGCTACTTTTTCCCAGGGTGACGGTGTTATCTGGCTGGATGAGGTGAAATGCACTGGAAGCGAATCGTCTCTGGCCGACTGTCCTTCTTCATCGCCGGCTCAGTCTGACTGTGATCACAAGGAAGATGCCAGTGCGATTTGTTCCGGTGAGGGTGGCAGGGTTTGGAGAGTGGGGTTAGGGTGCCTTGTTTTGTTAAATTGACTCATTAGTTCGGAAATTAAGAACAATTTTTATCGTTTAAATGGAAAGTGCTGAAATCCTCCTGAACGTTTTGTACAATATATTCCACAGGACTCGATGTGCCTCCGATTGTTTACCCGTCCTCATCTGCAGGTACTTACCATTATTAGTATTCCAGCTAGCGTTCGGGTTTGTATTAGTTGAATTGGTACTTTTGTCATTTCCTCAAGATACTATAAGCATGTGCTCACTGACTGGAAAAAAATTTTCCTCACCGCATATTTCAAATGGTCCGGTTGAAAATCCGCTAATCCCAGTTTCTGACTGTACCTGAACTGTCCTGTACTGATCAGAAACATGGGGGCACTGTCTCTGTAATTTAGATTGGCTCACACTTTCCTCTGGTGCAATGTGCACCACACATACTGGGGAATGTTCAGCCCAACTCATTGCCCGGAAGCAGTGGATCTAATTATTAAATACTTATATAAATATTTTATCATGCAAGACGGACTGTGTCTGTATTAAAGCTTTCTTGTTGTCATCAAGAACAGGGATATAAAACAACTTCCATCCTAATTGCGGTCTGCTTCGGAGTCCTGCTAATCTGTGTGTTCATCTCGCTGATGGTGGTTATACAGAAAAAGTCAATCAGAAGAGGTGAGGCTCATATCTTACCGCGGATCCAACACAAAATCCCAGATATTGTGTCACATACTGCCAAACTTCTCGTTCATTGCAGCTTTCTATGGACCGTCAAGTGGCCTTGTTAGAAACACATTGTAATTTTTTTTGCTGGTTTTCTCAATTCAACGTGCTCGCAATTAGTGAAAGGTGACATTTAAACTGGAGAGTAATTTCAAGTGTCCACATTCACTGTGAGAGTTCATCACATAATACATGAAACTCTGGAAGAATTTACTTATTGTAACAATGGATCAGGAAATTTGATTGGAATTTCTGGGCTGTGCATTCAGCTATTTATTTGACTGTTAAATCTTCCTTCATCCATTGGGTATCAATTCCAGCCCTTCAGATTCTGGCTCTGGGCATCCAATCTCGAGCTGTCTAACCGGGTCTGCCTGTTATTTTGACAAATGAAATTTGTATAGGACCTTCTGCATTCACCAGCGGTGATTCTACATTCCAAAACAACGCTTCCACTCATATTTCACCCAACTAACACACTCCTGATTTATTATAAGAAAGGGGCCTCTTAATAAAAAACACTTTCCATAATAACATAGAGTTCTTATAGAAATAGCTCTCTCTCTTACTCAGAAAGATTTGAAAGCTCGGACAGCTTCGGCCTGTTATCTCTGCCGAGGACCCGACTAGAACAGGCTCTGAAACAAGACAGTCCAAAAGCTGATACGATCAAGCTTTCTAACCTCACTAGACTGGCAGTAGTTTACAAACGAACACAAGCAGCAGATCAGGTCATCGAGTCATAGAGTAATAGAGTTATACAGCACAGAAACTAGCCCTTCAGCCCATTGTGCATGTGCCGGCCATCAAGCACTTATCTATTCTATTCCCATTTTCCAGCACTCGGCCCTTAGCCTTGTATGCTATGGTGTTTCGCGTGCTCATCTAAATACCTTAAATGTTGTGAGGGTTCCTGCCTCCACCATCTCTTCAGGCAGTGTGTTCCAGACTCCACATCCTCTGGGTGAATATTTTTTTCCTCAAATCCCCACTAAACTTCCTGCCCCTTATGTTAAATCCATGTCCCCAGGCAACTGACCCCTCTGCGAAAGGAAAACGTTTCTTCTTATCTATCCTATCAATGCCCTTCATAATTTAGTAAAGTTTAATCAGGTCTCCCCTCAGCCTTCTCTGCGCTCAAGAATACAACCCTAGCCTATCTAGTCTCTCTACAGAACTGAAATGCTCCAGCCCAGGCAACATCCTGGTGAATCTCCTCAGCATCCTCTCCCGTGCAATCACATCAATCCTATCGTGTGGTGCCCAGAACTGTACACAGTACTCCAGCTGTGGCCTAACTAGCATTTCATGGAGCTCCATCATAGTCTTCCTGCTCTTATATGCTATGCCTCGGCTAATAAAGGCAAGTATCCCATATGTCCTTCTTTACCACCTTATCTCCCTGTGCTTCTGCCTTCAGTGATCTATGAACAAGTCCACCAAGGTCCCACTGACCTTCTGGACTCCCTAGTGTCCTACCATCCATTGTATATTCCCTTGCCTTGAATGTCCTCCCAAAATGCATCACCTCACACTTCTCAGGATTAAATTCCATTTGCTCGGACCCCATCCATCTTACCAGCACATCTATTTCGTCCTGTAATATAAGGCGTTCCTCCTCACTGTCTACGACATCAGCAATGTTCGTGTTATCTGCAAACTTACTGATCATACCTCCTGTATTTACATCTAAAGGTACAGTGCAAACAGCAAGAGTCCCAGCATCTATTCCTGTAGTACACCACTGGTCACTGGCTTCCACTCGCAAAAACAACTTTTGACCATCACCCTCTGCCTCCTGCCACTCGGCCAATTTTGGATCCACTTTGTCAAATTGCTCTGGATCCCATGGTCTCTTATCTTTAAAAAGGAAACAGTGAGAGCTCAGAGCCAGCATGTTCCCCTAACCTTGAAGAGTAGGACCAACAAGTCCAGGAGACCCTGGATGTCAAGGGATTTAGAGGATTGGATAAGGAACAAAAAGGAGTTTAATGGCAGAATCAGTGAGCTGAAAACAGTGGAGGCCCTAGAGGAGTATAGGAAGTGTGGGGGGTATTTAAATAAGTAATTAGAAGAGCGAAGAGGGGACATGCAAAAACACTGGGGAGCAAGATGAAGGACAATCCCAAGTCTTTTTGAAGTATATTAAGGGCAAGAGGATAAGATTACCACCGATTAGTGGCCATCAGTGTGTGGAGTTGGAGGATGTAGATTAGGCTTTAAATGATTATTTTTCATCTGTATTCACGATGGAGACGACCCATGTAGGTGTAGAGATCAGGGAATGGGATTGTGATATACTTGAACAAATTATCATTGAAAGGTAGGAAGTATTAGCTGTTTTAGTTGGCTTAAAATGGATAAATCCCCAGACCCAGATGAGATGTGACCCAGGCTGCTATGTGAGATAAGGGAGGAGATAGCAGGGGCTTTGCCACACATTTTCAAATCCTCTCTGGTACAGGAGATGTATCAGAGGACTGAAGGACAGTGAATGTGGTACCATTATTCAAGAAAGGTAGCAGGGATAAACCAGGTAATTACAGGCAGATGAATCTAACATCAGTGGTAGGGAAACTATCGGGAAAAATTCAGAAGAACAGGATTAATCTCCACTTGGAGAGGCAGGCATTAATCGGGGATAGTAGCATGGCTTTGTCAGGGGAGATCGTTTCTGACAAACTTGATTGAACTTTTCCTCAGTGAACACATTTGTCCCCAGTCTGCTGCAGGTGAACATATGAGTATGTAGAAAAATAGACACAAAGACATATACACAAATACGGACAATAAAACTACTCCGCATTCACAATACCTGGCTTTATCTCTTTACTATCACAATCTCTGCCATTTTGGAAGTGTTCACAGATAATTTACTGTTAAACGCTCATTGGTTGCAACTAAACTTTAATCTCCCCACCATCCACCTGACAGGTTCTGTCACTAGCGGCAAGGGTTCACTGGCTGGTTTGTACCAAGCAATTTATGAAGAGATTGGGAATATTCCACCTGGCAAGGATTCCTATCAGGTCCGGCGTTCAGGTCTGTATTTTATATTTCATACCGAATTTTCACTAGACAAATGTCACTTCCGCTTAAATACCCCATTTTAATAGTCAGGTTACTGACTGAACACTGTCAGAAATCTGCTCACTATCACCATGTGAAGGAGCCCTGTCACAGTGCGAGTGTGTCTTTCTGTGTGTATTGTAAGATGAGCAATGGGTTTGGGAAGATTCCCACCCGCCGCTAATGCTGAAAGAACGTGATTTCTATTTGTTTATAACTATCATGTCATTTCATTCCATTTAAACTAGACCATAAATAATCACTGCTCTCAGAAGGAGATAGTCACATTGACTCAGATTTTATTTTTCTAGGTGACTGGAATTCTGGATCAGAAACACTTTCCCATCAGGAATTCCTTACCTGAAATCGGTGGTTTCCACCAAGAAACTTATTCTAACACCTTGTATTCTGAAGTTCAACATGAAATCTATAAATTCTGCTTCATGATACTGGGGCAGCAACACCACCATACCGATATAAGTTCTGTCCTGAACTATATTTGCAGGGCGATTTAACCATTGAGATAAATTACTCAGTTTACAACAAAACACACAAAGACGATTTCCCTGGCAGCTAAGATAACGGAGAATCATAAAAGATTCGAGAAGTATATTAAGAGTAAAAGCGTAACTAGGGAGTGAGTCGGTCCCCTTAAGGATCAGTGTGGGAATCGATGTGTGGAGACATGGGAAATGGGCGCGGTCTTAAATGAATACTTTAGTTTGTATTTACCGTGCAGAAGGTTATGGAAGCTAGTGAGTTCAAGGGAGAGAACAGATATCCTGGAGCATATCAACATTACAAAGGAGGAGGTGTTGGAGGTTTTGAAGCGCATTAAGGTGGATAAATCTCCAGGGCCTGACCAGGTGTATCCTAGGATGCGATAGGAAGCAAAGGAGGAGATTGCTGGGGCACTGGCAGATATTTTTATGTCATTGTTAGCCACAGGTGAGGTATCGGAAGACTGGAGGATGGCTAACGTTGTGCCTTTATTTAAGAAGGGAAGCAGGGATAAGCCAGCGAACTACAGGCTGGTGAGCCTTACATCATTGGTGGGATTCTGAGAGACAGGATTTACAAGCATTTGCAAAGGCAAGGTTTGATTAGGGATAGTCAGCATGGCTTTGTGCGTGGGAAATCATGTCTCACGTATTTGATTGAGGTTTTTGAGGAGGTGACCAAGAGGATTGACGAGGGCAGGGCGGTGGACGATATCTACATGGACTTTGGCAAGGCCTTTGACAAGGTCCTGCATGGTAGGTTGCTCCTAAAGGTTCAAACACATGGGATCCAGGGAGAGGTAGCCAATTGGATACAATATTGGCATAATGATAGGAGGCAGAGGGTAGTGGTGGAGGGTTGTTTTTCAGATCAGAGGCCGGTTACAACAGGATGTAGATCAACTGGAAAAGTGGGCAAGGGATTGGCAAATTGAATTGAACGCAGACAAGTGCGAAGTGATGCATTTTGGGAAGTTAAACCCTGGCAGGACATATACAGTGAATGGCAGGGCCGTGGGAGTGTTGCTGAGCAGAAAGACCTTGGGGTGCAAGTACATAGTTCCCTGAAAGTGGCAACACAGGTAGACAGGGTGGTGATGAAGGCATATGGCATGCTTTCCTTCATTGGCCGAGCCATTGAGTACAAGATGTGGGACGTCATGTTTCAGTGGTACATAGCGTTGGTTCGGCCGCACTAGGTTTACTGTGTGCAGTTCTGGTCGCCAGACTACTGGAAAGATGTGATTAAGCTGGAGAGGGTGCAGAAAAGATTCACAAGGATGTTAGCTGGTTTGGAGGACTTGAGTTAGAAAGAGAGATTGGATAGGCTGGGTCTGTTTTCCCTGGACGAAGGAGGCTGAGAAGGGACATGATAGAGGTATGTTAAATTATGAGGCGTATAGATAGGATAGTTAGCCAGAGTCTGTTTCCCATGTTAAGGGTGACTAAAACTAGACGGCATAGATTTAAGGTGAGAGGGAGGAGGTTTAAAGGGGATCAAAGGGGTAAATGTTTCACACAAAGAATAGTGGGTATCTGGAATTAGCTGCCTGAGGAGATGGTGGAGACAGGAAAAGTAGCAACATTTAAGAGGCATCTGGACAGGTACTTGAATGAGCAATGCATGTAGGGATATGGAATTAATGCAGGAAGGTGGGATTAGTATAGATATTCGTTATGGTCGACATGGACGCGATGGGCCGAAGGGCCTGTTTCTATGCTGTACGACTCTATGACTTTCAGAACAAATCCGTTATTAGCCTCCTTGCACTCTTTTCTGCCCCATTATCCGGGGTGGGGTTCGGTTTTGGTGCCAACATCGGCCATTTAAGACTCTAAAATGGAAAGAGATGGGGACAGGGTGGAGGGATTCTGTATTAAGAAACTGTGCTAACTGACTATTTTTTCACTGTTGTTTCTGCGCTGATGTCTGAAATCTGAACGACCAGCTGTACTGTGTATTGTTTTAACTGCTCGCTGTGTGAGCCAACATTATTGGTCCATCCCAGGATGCTCCTGAACCACTGCAGTCCCTGTGATGAATGTTCCACAATCGTGTCAGATACAAAGTCCCAGTACATTGTCATCAGATGATGACGGTTTATTGTTATTTGCTCGAACGTCCCACTCAATCTCTCCAATAACCATCCATGTTTGTGTTTAACAGTTACTGATTCCATTCAGTCCCTCAATCAGATTGAATATTACACCAGTCACAGTTTGGGTGACACGGATCCTGGATCAGAAAATTCTGAAGGGAACTCCTCCAGTATTCAGGGTGGGTACATTTTTACTTGTTATCATCAGGCTTTTTAATCCATCACGCTGTCTGCTATCTAAAATTAACAATGAAATATATCAGAACTTACTCGCTGTAAAATGATGCTGCTGAAGACATGGAGATTTGCTGATTGATTTTAGTTTTAAAAAATGTAGAAATAATTTGGATTTCTACAAAATCATCCCGATTGCACCCAGTAGTATAATGGAATTAAACTTTCAGTTCATGATGTTTTCTGGCACTGTTGTCTGGGCAGTGAAATGTGAAATTTGTGTGCATGTTGGATAGGTGATTCAACGGGATACATGTGACTTTAATACGGAGGGCAGAATTTTATTACACATTGGCTGCAGATTGGGAGGGAAATTGCCACTGGATAGCGGTGCAAAGGAAGCTCGACATCTTTACACTGTTAGGTGATATTCCCAGAGTCGGCAGAGCTGGTGGGTGGAAGCTGCACTATAAGGCTCTGGGCAGATAACTGAGCCTATAAAACAGGAAATTCATGGCAATTTTCCGAACTATTCACAAATTAGTGAAAGGCGGGCGACAACAACAGCTTTCAGAGACTCGCCATCTACACGGAGGCGGAAGCTCAGAGGAAGGTC
This sequence comes from Heterodontus francisci, assembly GCF_036365525.1. Classification (NCBI taxonomy): domain Eukaryota; kingdom Metazoa; phylum Chordata; class Chondrichthyes; order Heterodontiformes; family Heterodontidae; genus Heterodontus; species Heterodontus francisci. The sequence goes on from NW_027141025.1 coordinate 5,520,066, forward strand.
AGTTTTGGCTGTGAAAAGCATTGTGGCACTGGAGGGAGGGCGAGAGATACTGAATCACGTCATTGGCAATCTGGAGGCTGACCGATCTTGGCGATCACAACAGAAGTATTCAGGATGAGCATCCTCTCCGACTTGCAACATATGTATGCAAAGTGAAAAGAGTGGAGGCATTGAGAAATGAGTGCAACAATTTACAATAGATGTCATCCACTCCTGTTTAGAGGTCTCCCATTGTGGAGGAGCATCAGAGATGGAGAGAACTGTAGTCCGCGAGATTTGGGCTGCAGCACCCAGAGTGGGACAAGGATCATGACGCTGGAAGAGAGGGTGGCCGAGCAGGTCTCACAGTAGCACGCAAGCAGCTTCTTGAGTGCAGAAGATGCGACACATCAGAGAGGGTTTACCATCAGAGTCTCTGCTTCCTGCAAATGTCAGAACAGCAGTGTCACTGAAGATTGTGCCTCTCCAGGGAGGCGGTCACTGAGCTGTGCACTATGATGGAGGAGGATCTGAACCAATGAGTGGGGGCACCCCTTCCCCAAATATATTGTCATATTTTCTGACATTTGAGGCCGTCAGCTTAATGTTCGGCACTGCACTCACCTTGCCATACTACATCAGGGCATTGATCCTGTTTCTGTATTGAAACCTCTTACATGGGACCACGTCACGGCTGGTTACCTCCTGCTCAATCTCCTGCCATGCCGCCGCCCTGCCCACCTGCCTAGCTGGCCTCCTCCTCCCGTCCCGATGAAAAAGCGCTTCCCTCCTTGCCCTTTCTGTCTGAAGGAGCACTTCCATGGAGGCATGCGAAAACCTGGGCGCCACCCTTGCTCTGGCTGCTGCCATCTGCCAAACATGCAGGTTGCCAGTCTCCCAACCAATGTCCTACTCTGCCGTTCCTTTCAGTCGATTGCAGGCTGCATTTTAAACATAGCATGAGCGATGACTTACCTGTTGTGACACGACAAGTTCCCACCATTCGCCAGCCTCTAATCTCACTATAGTTGAAGATCAAAGTCTACCCTGGCCGGCCCGTATATAATGACGTCTAATAATATAATTCTAAGCATTCAGTGTTACCATTTATTTTCAGTGAAAATCATTATTTCCTTTCAGGTCTGGTTCCCGCTGATTATGATGACGTTGATATTGGAGCCATTGACATTCAGGATGGGCACTTTTTGCTGGACGGTGGTCCTGATGATCTCTTCATACTGACAAGTGCCGGCGGTGATCTCTCCACCCTTGGTGAGTTAAACTCCCACAGTCACCAGCTGATCCATTTCATCTGCTATCACCCAGCGGTAAAAAAAAAACAACGCTGTGAATGGAGCTGGAAAACATTCAAAGGACACCAAATTCCAGTCTCCTCTACGTTATTGACACATATATAGATAACCCGCACTGAACCCGCTTTCAGTTCAGTCATTAATCCATAATCTTTGTCTCCACAGTATACAGTTCTCAAACCCGAACTGATCCCGCTTCCAGTCCAATCATTAATCCATCATCTTTCTCTCTACAGTATACACCTCTCAGACCCGCACCGTTCCCGCTTTCAGTCCAATCATTAATGCATAATTTTCCCTCCACAGTATACAGCTCTCAGACCCGCACTGATACCGCTTTGCTGGTTCCCTCCAGTCCTGAAAACAATGAGGATGTTCACTGTGACACGTTCACAATAGCAGACATTCCACTAACAATGGGCAGTGACTGTGTGGTTCAACATCTTACATCTCCATCACACCGGTAAGACGAATGCTTTATTATTTGTTCCATGTATTTGTGCTGACACTGCAGTCCCGGCTGTTTCCGATATTAATATGATAATTAATGGTGTTTTCAATGGTCAGTGATTCCAAAGTATCAGAAGAGAACATTTTCTGTACTTACTAAAGATATAGGAGGCTTATTGAAGCAGAAATATTCTGAGGAGATCAGATACGGTATTTGATGTATTTGTTGGACGGGTAACATTGCTGTAAATCTCTCAAGTCGTTTTTGTTGTCTTTTCAGGTAAAAGTCAGCCTCCAATCCTGTGAATGATGTCTGGAGGCGAATCTGTGTTAAATCTGAGGGAATGGCATGAATTTTTCCAACAGTGTGAACATGATGAATGTGCTTTGCTTTACTATATAAACATCACTTTATTTTAATTAACCATCATTTTACTTTGTGTTGAAATAACTAGATTTGGCTTTTCTCCATATTTTGTTTGAAGGTGTGTGTTTTCTGTTTAATTAAAATACAAAACAGAATTGATATCGGATCATTTCTCTGTCTATACAAATAGTGAGATATATTACTCCACATGTAATTACCAGCACTGTTACAGAGATGAAAACCATTGCTGATTAGTAAAGAGTTTATGTAATGTTCGTTTTGTAACCGATTCACTTTTCCATAGCCTGTTAAAAAAAGGTTTAGAACACGTCAGGTGACAAATAAATGGTCTGTCTCTTTAATCTGCATTTATTGTATCTGCTTCCTCCATCGCCATCTACTCGATGTGGACAAATTACTGCAGTTTATAATGTAAGTGCTGATGTACAATGGGAATAACCTTAAAAATAATTTTTAAAAGCATTTATTCAATGTTGCAGTTGGAATTTGTGCCTTTGTCAATATCAAAAACTCTTTTATGTTTCAAGTGCTAAATAAACACCAATTCCTAGATACAATACAATGTTCTTTTACTGTGCTACACTATCCCAGAGTATGGCGGCAGAGCAGGAGAATCTGGTCAGAAATCCATGCGTTTTTGCCGTCAATTTTAAACATTTCAGTGAGTTATCAGCAGAGCGCAATTGTTACTCTGTCGGGAGAGCAGCAACACCATGCATTACTCTCCAGAAAATTGTGATTTTTCTGACTCGTTGGCTTACTGAAATACCCGTATCCATCAGCAGACGACGACCATCATTTGAATTGAAAACGAATCATGCTGGAAATACTTAACAGCTAAGATATCATCTGTGGCGAGAGACACAGAACTGGCTTTGAATGTTCATGTGATTTCTTCAGAAATATATATGAGTCAAAATTTATTACTTTTAGCAAATACAGATCCAGGGAAAATGGGGGACTGCAGAGTGTAAAATAGTGAAGGTTTGTGTTAAGATGGAGGCAAGTGTGATTAAATGAATCCCGCCCCACTTTAATCTCTCTTATCAATGTCCCTGTGATCTGCAGCACTTTATTCTCTCAACCGTGACGTTGTCATTAAACCTGCTGACAAAGGAATCGCTGTTGTTGTTTTCTGAAAAGACCTCTACCTTGGGGAGCCTGAACACGAACTCTCTGACAGATCGTTCGACCTCCCCCAGACCATGTCCACACCACCGAACATCATGTCATCCTTTCCCATAGTATCATTGAACTCATTTCCTCTTGAGTTTTCACCCCGTGCCTGTAACTGCGCACAGCCCCTTCTAAATCCTCCAAACATCCACAAACAAGGTTACCTCGAAAGACTCAACATTTCAATCTGTTCCTTTCCGATGGATCTTAACTCTTTCCATTGCACTTTCTCCCCTTGTCTTCTGCTGTCGCCAACCACGATTTTAACTACTCTGGTTTCCTGGCCAGCAATGTTTCCTTTTCGCCATGGACATCCAGTCCAACACTGTAAACAGGACGTGTAGACTCCCTCAACTCCATCCCTCCCCAGGCCGTCCAACCACTCTACATTTACATCTCCCACCAAGATGTTCATTCCCTTTAAACTTCTCTTTCTCTCTCCAGAGCATGTAATACTGCTAAAACTCTATCACTCACCAGGATGATCAATCCCTTTAAAACCCAATCCATTCAAGAAATTCGGGTCCCTACTACTCCATCCCTCATCAGGGCGGCCTTACCCTCAACACTTCCATCACTTACCAGGATGTTCAAACCATCTACAACTTTGCCCATTCAAAATATTCAGTTCTCTACTTTACCACCCCACACCTGGATGTCCAGTCGCTTTACAGTCCATCTTTTACCAGGATGTATCTTCCACATTCACCAGTATCTCTGACTACGACGTGCAGCCTCTCTGCATCGTTATCACTTGCCTCGCCATCCAGTCCTTTGACACCTTTAACTCCCAACAGCACACGGCATCTTGTTTGGGTACATTGATGATTATTTCAGTGTAGTTTCCTGACCTCGTTCTCAACTGAAAGGAAGGGACTTTGCTTCTAACTGCCATGCCTACCTTACCTTTACACGACCCATCTCCAATTCGGTTCCTCGAATTGGTATATTTATAACTGAGGATAGGCAGGTAGCTCACAATGTCTATCTTTAGCCACCAACTCAGAGACCTACCTTGATTATGCACCACTACTTCCTCCATCCTGCTTCGTGTCAGGTCTCTGTTGCCTTTTCCAGGTATCTACGTCTCTGTTACAGCAGTTCCAACGATGCCACCTGCCACAACATCATTTCCGAATTGGCTTCTGTATTTGCTCGGCTGAAGAGGTCCCTTCTTCAGGCACATAACCTGCAATTCCCCCCTCATCCCTTCTCGTCGGCACCAGAGCCATGATCCAGTTCACCTTGTCCTCACTTTCCACAGCAACACTTACATATTCAACAGTTTTCTGCAATTTCTGCGACTTCCAGTGACATGTGACCACAAAAGGCATCATTCCCCCATCTCCTTTCAACAATCCAAAGGCTCTATTCCCTCTGTGAAGCCCTAGTTTAGTCCTCTATCAATCCCAGAATCAATCCTCTTTAAACAAAAACATCTCATGCAAGTGTCGGATGATGTGACACCTGTTCTTTCCCCTCCTCCCTTTTCACAGAGAGAGTCCCAAACATTCTTTCTGGATGAAACAAGCATTTAATTGTACTTTTTCCAACTGAGTTCATGGTATTCATTACTCCCAATGGAGCATATTCTGCAGAGACCCAACCGCGATTGGAAGAGGCTTCAATGAACACGTCAAGTTTCTATTGGCACTTTTCAGCCTCAAAAGCGCTCCTGTATTTTTGAATAGCGGGTATTGGTAATGAACAAACAAGTTGAATTGGAGGAAGTGTGGGTTCGTTCTCGGTGTGGGGATCCCCTATTGACTCACGACAGTAGCAGTTACCCTGGGATCAACCTTCCTCGTTCCTATCACACTGGCAGCTTTGTGGTCCTCTTTGACTGATATTTCATATTTCCCTCCCACTGCCCTGTGTCAGCAGCCAGACCTGGATCCCACACTGAGAGATGGCTCTGCCGTGCCAGTCACTGCACTGTCATTGTGCAGCAGAATTGGATACCACACCGAAAGCTGACCATGTGGTGCCTGGCATTGCACGGTGAAGCAGCGAGTGACATATGAAGTCTGAGAACAAGTGACTAAATATCGGTTGTATTGAAATGCTACTCACACCCCTTCCTCCCACCCCTGCACCAAGTGATTCACGAAGTTGATTCTTCCCCTACATTTTGCTCAAATCTCCACTGCACCAGGACAGAGAAAATCCCTGCAGGAGGCATTCACATGCCCACATACTGTGAAGGCCCTATATTATTAACAAAACATTTTGCACAAATTGACATGGATAGACGATTGACTCAGACTCCGTTAATAACTTGCACTCAAATTAATATTCATTCATGTACCAAATAATACTGTTTCCTTGAAGGCTGGTATTTTATAATTATAGAGCTGCCCCTTTTAATTCAGCGTGGTGGACGCTTGCTGCAGTCGTAAAAATGGCACTGCAGATATTTACAACCGGCATTTTCGGCTGTGCGACCGAGAATGGGACTGGCTTCAGGTTGGTGCATCTAGACTAACTTGCTGGTGCCTGCATGGGCATGGGACTAGGGTCTGTCAAGGGCACAGACGTACTTCCCTCTTGAAAGAGGACACTATCTGCAGCTGCTGTAGCGCCAGTCTGAACCCATGGGGCTGCACATCATCAACCAACTGATCTGCATGAGAGAAAACTAAAGGACATCAGTAATCCGACCAAAGCTCCTCTAGAAATCAAACCACTAAATCTGTCAACGCTGCGTCTCTACTTTTCGAGGCTGGAAGATAATGTAGAAACCACAGCCTCAATAGCAGCAGTTTGGGCTTCAATCAAAGCTGGCCTTGGTGGTTACCAGGGCTCTTGAATTGTAAGCCTAATTGCAGCTTCCGTCGAGGACAGCACATTCTCCATAACAGAACACAGGCAACTCGTCCCATGAACAGGAACGTCCAGGTGCCAGTCATAGACTGTTGGCTCCTCCATAGTCTCATCCATGATGTGGACACTCTTTAACAGGTTTCCCACACAACCGTTCTCTGCTGGTAGTATTCCAATTTCCTTTGCGTGAAGACTCAGGCATTGAATTGGTATTCCCCATACTAGTTTGTGTCAGGGCTCACTCACCACCCTCCTCTCTCCTCTGCTGTACCTTGCAACACTGCCAGTGCTACTCACTTATAATGTGAACTTCACCCTGTACAGACTGTGCTATCTCACCATCAGTCCCATGCATTTTGCTAAATGCCGAACTGGTGCGTGCTGAAATATGAGGGGTGACTGTTCAGATTGGAATTGCTGGCTTGGTTCTCCTGCTTCTGAAGGGCCTCGCCGTGCAGAGGATTCTGTCAGCGGAGACAGTAAAAGTGAAATATGAGAACTAGGCAGACTAAGCAACCACATAGCTGTGAGAGTGGAGAGGCACCTACAATTTTCCGCAACTCCCTTAAAGTGATGCACATTTAGGACAAGAAACGAAGAGAACCCATCACAAAACAAATCGATGTCGATGGTTATGTATTTTGTTGCGATGTGTCAGCTTTAGAGACCTGTTCAGTTAATGAGTCACGCAGCATTTTATGAATAGTTTAGATGTATGGTTGTGGTCAGTTTATATGAACTTGGTCAGTTTGTCCGTTGTAGGTCAATGAAAATATGGGCGGCACAGTGGCGCAGTAGTTAGCACCGCAGCTTCACAGCTCCAGCGACCCGGGTTCAATTCTGGGTACTGCCTGTGTGGAGTTTGCAAGATCTCACTGTGTCTGCGTGGGTTTTCTCCGGGTGCTCCGGTTTCATCCCACATGCCAAAAGACTTGCAGAGTGATCGTTAAATTGGCCATTATTAATTGCCCCTAGTATAGGTAGTTGGTAAAGAAATATAGGGACAGGTGGGGATGTGGTAGGAATATGGAATTAGTGTCAGATTAGTATAAATTGTGGTTGATGGTCGGCACAGACTCGGTGGGCCGAAGGGCCTGTTTCAGTGCTGTATCTCTAACTAACTACTGTCTGTTTATGGTTAGTCACCAGTTGATGTTCTGTGTGCCATTCTATAGATGCCGTGTACATTTATTTCCTTGACCTTGAAACAGTTAAGAAATACTGTATGAATTTAGGGTGTCTCGTGTGAAAACACATATTGCATCAGTTGGAGACATTAGTGCAGTTTATGGAGGAGGATCTACCAGTGGCGGTAAGCATTACGATATTAAACATAATGTCAAGAAAACCTGCTGTAAAAAGGGGATTTTTAAAAAAATTCATGGATAGGAGACCTACTTTAAACGTTTAATGAAACAGAAGAAGCTGGAATTCGACAGTTAACTTGTTTAGAACGCTGGCAGACAAGATGGTCACCACAATTTGTATTTGAACACCTTGCACATTCCAAGGCCTCAAAGAGGAGACACATGTCTGATGGGCCTGTACACAAAATAATGACTTGCTCTACTGAGTTAATCACAGGAGATTCCTTTCATTAGAAGGCTGCACAGAGCCAGCCTACAACATTAACCTTGAAAGAGCCAATCCTCCAGGTGTAAACGTTAACATCCTGAGGCCTGAGGGACTGAAATTACTAAACTTGAATCCCATTACAATGTTCCAGGCAATACACTGAGGCAGTCATGTGACCGTCGGCCCATCTCTGTGAAAGCTGGGAGTTACCCCTTGGAAAAAGCACACAAGCCATGTGCAGAAGCCATGACGGGTGTCTCTTTCCCTCGCTCCAGAAGACCTCGTGTGGGGCAAGTAAAGCTGTTTGCTGGATGCAAGATAGACTGTGTTCTGGACTCTAATCCAAACACTGATCAACTTATTATCACGCTGTAATTTAGGTGTGTGTTTGCGTGCCTCTGTTTGTTTGTGTGCCTGAGTGCGTGTGTGAATGTGTGGTGTAATTTTTTTCTTAGATCGGATTATTAAGTATAATAAACTCACCTCTTCCTTGTTTAACCTCAAGAAAACCTGTCCAATTGTTTCTTTTACGATCACAACAAAGGAAAAATGTAAAACACTCACTGAAGTGATAAATACATCCAGTGCTTAGAAAGGAATAAACCCTGCTGCGGTTAAATAAGAGGAAGGACAAGTGGGGAGTCGTGTGACCCTCATCACCTGATCGTAACAATAACCAATGCACTAATCTGTATTCCAAAGAGACGAGGATATCACTGTGCAAATGTAGCCAGTGCACTGTTTAGTCTTCCCCACCAGAGGTATAAACTGGTATTCACCAAATAGGGTAGACATTACTATATCAATGTAGTCTTTGCGCTCATCGTTGCTATATAACTATAATACTGCACTGTCATACCGACAAAAGAATGGAGGTATTACTGTACAAACGCAACAATTGTACTATGCAGTATTCACCAGCAGAGGGAGGCAGTACTTGTTAAATGCACGCATGGCACTGATCAAAATCCACAGGCAGATATGGACAGTATTATATCAATGTAACTATAGAGCTGTGCAGTTTTCAGCAGTGGAATAGTCAATCGAATTATATTCTGGGCTTTGGAATGTTTCAATTCCTGTCTGTGCAATATCTGGGCAAGTACACTGTTTGACATATAAGGTGTTCAGATGACAGCATGTCACTGACCTTGTATGTTTAGTGACTGTCACAATATCAGGCGCTTCCTGTCAGTTCAACAGAACAACAAAACACACAGTGACTGTTCAGAGGCTCTGCAGACTGTGAGCTGCTTTTCACATATTTCGGTAATGGAAATTATTTTTGGATTCTAAATGATCACCATTTATAAAGCACATTCCTGTATGCTTGCAGGGAACACACCACGTCCCACCCCGTACAATTCAACGATGGTGAATTTTTGGAACTTCTGATTACCAGTCAGTGTGTCTTTGTGTTCTGCTTCTCTCTACAGTCTCACTGAGTGGCCACGTTTCCCAAAGATTTCACAAGTTACCTTCGAAAGCAACACAGTCCTTATATGGAGTATAGTTGTGCAGCATTTCTGAGAAGAACGGTTCAGAAACACTCTGCCACTCTCCAGTTGGCGAATGCAGCAAAACTGTACAAGAAAATAAGTGATTGCTGTATTTCTGGTAATGTTGGTAATGATAATGGAGGGGACTGCCCTCAACATCAAGGCAGCATTTGACCAAGTGTGTGCCTAAAGAGATCACTTTCCTAATCCCATCATATTCCCCTTTGCCATCCTGATACCATCTTCTTCAGAAAAGTCGAAATACTGCGGATGCTGGAAATCTGAACTGTGAACGGAAAATGTTGGACCTACTTTGTAGGCGAGGCAGCATTTTTAGAAAGAGAAACAGACTTAAACTACCCTGCTGGAGAACTTTCTTCCGAACTGAAAAATGTTGTGCTGCAGCAAAGGTTAGAAGGTTATCGTGGTGCATGGAAATGTGCAGTTATCAGTTCACCCATGAACTTATTGAATGGTGGAGCAGGCTCGAAGGGTCGAGTGACCTACTCCTGCTCTTAATTCGTATGCTCGTATGTCTGTATGTTCATATGACACTACCCTGAGGAACTCCTGCAGTGATATATGGGAGCTGAGATGATTGGCCTCCAACAACCACAAGCTTCCTCCTTTGTGCTAGGTGTGACTCCAGCCAGCAGAGCGTTTTCCCACTAATTCCCATTGACTTCAGATTTGTTCCGGCTTCTTGATGCCACACTCAGTCAAATGTTGCCTGGATGTCAAGGCTGTCACTTTCAGGATGTCAAGGCAGTCACTTTCACCCCATGTCTTGAGTTCAGCTCTTTTGTGCATGTTTGAACCAAGGCTGTAATAATATCAGGAGCTGAATGGCCATGGAAGAACCCAAACTGAGCTCACTGAGCAGGTTATTGCTGAGCAAGTGGCGCTTGAAAGCACTGTCAACGACACCTTCCATCACGTTACTGATGATTGACAGTAAACTGTTGGGGCGAAGATGGCCTGGATGGACTTGTCCTGCTTTTTGTGTACAGGACATACCTGGATAAATTTTCACATTGCAGGGTAGATGCCAGTGTTGTAGCTATACGGGAACAGCTTGGCTAGAGATGTGGCAAGATCTGGAGCACAGGGCTTCAGTACATTTGCCGGAATGTTGTCAGGCCCCATAGCCTTTGCAGTATCCAATGCCTTCAGTCGTTTCATGACATCACACGGAGTGAATCGAATTGGCTGAGGACTGGCAAATGTGATGCAAATGACCTCAGGAGGAGGCCGAGATGGATCATCAACTCAGCACGTCTGGCTGAAAATTGTTGCAAATGCTTCAGCCTTATCTTTTGCACTGATTTGCTGGGCTCCCCCCATCATTGAGGATGGGGATATTTGTGCAGCCACCTCCTTCAGATAGTTCTTTAATTGTTCACCACCATTCACGACTGGATGTGGCAGGACTGCAGAGGTTAGATCTGATCCATTGGTTATGGGATGGCTTAGCTCTGTCTATCACATGCTCCTTATGTAGTTTGGCACGCAGATACTCCTGTATTGTACCGTCACCATGTTGATACCTCATCTTTATATATGTTTGATGCTGCTCCTGGCATGCCCTCCTGCACTCTTCATTGAACCAGGGTTGATCTCCCGGCTTGATGGTAATGGTAGAGTGGGAGATATGCCGGGCCATGAGGTTACAGATTGTTGTTGAATACAATTCTGCTGCTGCTGATGACTCAAAGCGCCTCATGGATGCCCAGCTTAGCATTACTATATCTGTTCGAAATATATCCCATTTAACACTGTGGTAGTACAACATAAAAAGATGAAGGGTTTCCTCAATGTGAAGGCGGGACGTCGTCTCCACAAAGACTGTGCGGTGGTCACTCAGACCAATACTGCCGTGGACAGTTGCACCTGTGGCAGGCATATTGGTGAGGACGAGGCAAGTTTGTTTTCCTTCGTGTTGGTTACCTCACCACCTGCTGCATACCCAGTCAAGCAGTTATGTCCATTGGCACTCGGCCAGCTCGGTCAGTCGTGGTGCTACGGAGTCACTCTCGGTGATGGACATTGAAGTCCTCCACCAGAGTACATTTCGTGCCCTTGCCACCCTCAGTGCTTCCTTCAAGTGGGTTTCAACGTGGAGGAGTACAGAGTCATCAGCTGAGGGAGGGCCGTAGGCTGCAATCAGCAGGAGGTTTCCTTGTCCATGTTTCACCTGATGCTATGAGGCTTCATGGGGTCTGGAGTGTATGTGGAGGACTCCCTGGCAACTCGGCTACTCCCTCATGACCGTATGCCACTGGGACGCCACCTCTGCTGGGTCCGTCCTGCCAGACGGTCCAGACATATCCGGGAATGTGATGCAGGTGTCTGGGACATTATCAGTAATATATGTTTCCGTGAGTTTGACTATGTCAGGCTGTTGCTTAACTAGTCTGTAGGACAGCACTCCTGACTGTGGCACAAGTTCCCAGATTTTAGTGAGGAGGACTTTGCAGGGTTAACAGGCCTCCATTTGTCGTTGTTGTTTCTGGTACCTAGGTGGATGACGGGTCGTGCCGCATTGCCCAGGTATTGATGCATTTACACATTGAGTCGCAAATGGTGCTGAATATTGTGCACTCAGCAGTGAGCATCTCCATTTCTGACCGTAGGTTAGAAGGAAGGTGATTGAGGAAGCAGCTGAAGATCGTTGGGCCGAGGACACTAACGTGAAGGAACTCCTGCAGTGATGTCCTGGGAATGAGATCGATGGCCTACAAAAACTACAACCAGCTTCCTTTGTGCTAGGTATGATTCCAGTCAACGTCGGATCTTTGCCTCTGATTTGCATTTATTCTAGTTTTGCTTCGGCTCCTTGATTTCCTACTCGGTCGAAAGCTGCCTTGATGTCAGCTCTTGAGTTCAGCTCTTTTATCCATGTTTGAAGTAAGGCTGTATTGAGGTCAGGAGCTGATTTTCCCTGGCAGAAACAAAACTGAACGTCACTGAGCACATTACTGCTGAGTAAGTGATGCTTGATAGCTCTGTTGGTGGCAGGGGAGGCATTGGCTTTGTGATAATGACACTGCAATAGTAATCCAGAGGCCCAGGCTATTGCTCTCGGGTCATGAGTTAGAATCCCACCAGGGAAGGTAGTGACATTTGAAATCAATTAATAAAATCCGGAATGAAAAAGCTGGTCTCATGGTGCCATTGTTGTGAAAAGGTAATACAAAATTATTAATTGTTGTCAAGGCCATTTGGTTCACTAATGTTCTTTAGGGATGGAAATCTGCCGTCCTTACCTGGTCTGGCCTACATATGACTCCAGACCCACAGAAATGTGGTTGACTCTAAAATGGTCGAGCAAGCCACTCAGTGTTAAGGCAATTTGTGACGGGCCATAAATGCTGGCCTTGTCAGTGCCTCCCACATCCCATGATCTAATGAGAACACCTTCCATCACTTTTCGGAGCATTGAGAGTAGTCCGAAACAGTGGTAGCTGGCCAGGTTGGATTTCTACTGCTTTTTCTGGGCACGGTATACTTGGACAATTTTAGACATTGCTGGGTTGATGCCAGTGTTGTAGCTGTTCTGGAACAGCTTGTCTAGGGGCATGGCAAGCTCCAGAGCACAAGTCTTCAGTACTATTGCTGAAATATTGTCAGGCCTATGGCCTTTGCAGTATCCAGTGCCTTCAGTCGTTTCCTGATATAATTTGGAGTGAATAGCATTGGCTAAAGACTGGCATCTGTCATGTTGGGGATCTCAGGAGGAGGCCTAGATGGATCATCCACTTGGCGGTTCTGGCTGAAGATTTTTGCAAATGCTTCAGACTTATCTTTTACACTGATGTGATGGGCTCCCCCATCAATGAAGATGGGGAAAGGTGAGGAGCCACCTCCTCCAGTTAGTTGCTGAATTGTCCACGGCTATTCACGACTGGAAGTGGCAGGACTGCAAAACTTAGATCTGATCCATTGGTTGTGGGATCACTTAGTTTTGTTTACTGTATGCTGCTTCCGGTGTTTTGCAAACAACTAGGCATGTGTTGTACCTCCACTAGGTTAACACCTCATTTTTAGATATGCCTGGTGATGCTCCTGGCATGCCCTTCATTGAACAAGAGTTGGTCCCCCGGCTTGATAGCAATGGCAGAGTTGGGTAAATGCCGGGCCATGAGGTTACAAATTTTGATTGAGTACAATTCTGCTGCTGCTGATGGCCCACATCGCCTCATGGGTGCCCAGGTTTGAGTTGCTGGATCTGTATGAAAGCTATTCCATTTAGCACGGTGCTAGTGTCACACAATACGATGGTGGGTACCCTCAGTGTGAAGACGGCACTTTGTCTCCACAAGGACTGTGTGATGATCACTCCTACTAAAACTGTCATTGACAGATGCATCTGTGACAGGCAGATTGGCGAGGACGAGGTCTAATGGATTTTCCTTTCTTGCTTGTTCTGCCACCGACTACCTTAGACCCAGTCTGGCAGCTGTGTTCCTTAGAACTCGGCCACCTCGGTCAGTAGTGGTGCCAGCCAGCCATTCTAGCTGATGGACAATGAAGTCCCCTACCCAGAGTACATTCTGTGCCTCTGCTACCATCAGTGATTCTTCCAATTGGTGTTCAACAAGGAGAAGCACTGATTCAATAGCTGAGGCAGGGCTGTAGGTAGTAATCAACAGGTGGTTTCGTTGTCCATGTTTGACCTGATGCCATGAAGCTTCATGGGGTCTGCAGTCAAGGATCTGTCCTGCTGCTGGGAGAGGACACGCCCAGGGATGGTTATGGTGGTGCCTGGAACATTGTGAGGTACGAATCGGTGAATATGAGTATGTTTTCTGCTGCTAATCTAGCCTGTGCTACTGCTCTCCCTATTTTGGCACAAGCCCCTAGATGTTCATTGACGATTTCGCAGGGTCGACAGGGCTGGGTTTGTTTTTGTTGTTTCTGGCGCCCAGGTGGATGCAAGGTGGTCCCTCCAGTTTCATTGCTTTTCTTAGATTTTGTAGTCGTTTAGTACAATTGAGTAGCTTGCTAGGTCATTTCAGAATCAAGCGCATTTCGGTGGGTCTGGAGTCACATGTACGCCAGACCAGGTTACGATGGTGGGTTAGTGAACCAGATGAGTTTTTACAACAATGGGCAATGGTTTCATGGTCACCATTAGAATAGATATTTGAATTCCAGACGTTTATTAATTGAATTTAAATTTTCCGATTTGTTATGGTAAGATTCGAACCTATGTCCCCAGAGCATTAGCCTGGCCCTCTGGGGGCTACTAGTCCAGTGGTATCAACACTACGCCACCGCCTCCCCATGATTCAGCTTGAGGAGAGGCAGAGCTTTAACACTGGTCGAATTCCGGTAAATTCCCTCCTCACATCTTCTAACTCTTCATCTAGTCTGGTATTTTCTGTCTATAAATCATTTTAATCCAAGATTTGCTCTCATTTTCTCTACATCTAATGTGCAGTGTCATTACCTCCTGATCCCAGAGGAACTTATTGTGCAAGAAGCAAATGTTCCCCTGCCAAACTTTATTTTCCTTCTATAACTTATCTACTGGTCCCTTCAATGCTTTGTGTTTGTTTTATTGAACTGTGAGGTGCAGAGATGATGACCATTGCCCAACTGTTCTCATTCCTTTTTTTATCCAAATTTGCATTTCTGGACGCTCTCAGAGCTACCGCTGGGAATGGAATTGTAAACCCCACTGGAATGCTCCAAAATACATTATTCCAGGTGTGACTGTTTTTCACAATAATTTCAGAGGATGACGGGCCCCCATTTTACTTTTATTTTGAATTAATTTTTCTTTTTTTCTTTTTTATATTTTGCTTGTGTTTATTTTATTTTATTTAATCTTTGTTTGTTCAGTTTGCTTACCCACTATTTTAATGTTTGTGCTTGTGGATGTTCAATTCTCAGTTCGTTATCACCCTATCTGCACTAATGCTTTGTCTTCCAACACACCATTAACATATTGTTTGCCTTTGCTCCATGACCTTCTTGTCAGCTATTCTGTGACCTTGTCCTATCTACATCTTCTCCTTTGTTATATCTTGCCCCACCCCCGCTTTACTTGTTTAAAACCTTTCACATTTCTAATATTTGCCAGTTCTGAAGAAGGGTCACTGACCTGAAACGTTAACTCTGCTTCTTTCTCCACAGATGCTGCCAGACCTGCTGAGTATTTCCAGAAATTCTTGTTTTTTTTTATTTCAGATTTCCAGCATCCCCAGTATTTTGTTTTCATTTTGGTGACTGTTTTTTTGTCAAGCTGCTGATCAACTATTCCCAGTGATGTGCTAACGGCATTGTACTTCTGGCTTCATGCACTCAAAGCTCTCTGAACGTTCTGGACCCCCTCTTAGTAAGGTCACACACGTTGCACCGAGTGTAAGCTCTATCTGTCTCAAAATTTCAAAATCATCACTCATGGCAAACTGAGATTATCGTTTCTCACAAACCAAGTAAACCAAGCCTTTTTTTCCACCCTGTGATTCCTCTCCAACACTTCTGTAAGATCTGTTCAAGTGTTAAAGATTACCCAAAAGGAGGTCGTGGATTTATAAGCAGTTTATTTAGGAGCAATAGTTCAAATGCAACACAAAATCAGAATAGACAATATGGACATCCGACCTGTGACATGTGAAAATGGTTTTCTATCCCGGATCGGTTGGATGGAATGGCCTGGTCTCTGCTTTCTGACCTGCGACATGGAGAATGGTTTGCTATCCTGGATTGGATTGATGGAATAGAAAACATAGAGAAATCGTAGTGGGATTAAGCCATTCGGCCCTTCGAGCCTGCTCTGCCATTCAATACGATCAAGGCTGTTCCTCCAAACTCAGTAACTTGTTCACGCTTTCTCCCGATATGCCTTGATCCAATTAGCCCGAAGAACGACATAAAACCCTTTCTGGAAGATATTTTAATGAACTGGCCTCAACTGCTGTCCGTGGTATAGAATTCCACAGGTTCACCAGTCTACGGGGGAAGAAATCTCTCCTCATCTCAGTCCTAAATAGCGTCCCCCCTATCCTAAGAATGTTACCCCTTGTCCAGGGCTTTCTGCCATCGGGAACATCCTTCCTGCATCTAGTCTGTCCAGTCCTGTTAGAATTTTGTAGGTTTCTGTGAGCTCCCCTCTCATTCTTCTAAGCTCTAGCGAATGCAAGCCGAATTGACCCAATCTCTCTTCATACACCAGTCCTGCCATTCCAGGAATCAGTCTGGTGAACCGTCGCTGCACTCGCTTCATAGCAAGAACATCCTTCCTCAGATAAGGAGACCAAAGCTGCACACAATACTCCAGATGTGGTCTCACAAGTCCTTGTATAATTGCAGCAAAACGCCATTGCTACTGTACTCGAATCCTTTCGCTATGAAGGCTAACAACCATTTGACTTCTTAATGGCTGGCTGCACCTGCATTCTTTCTTTCAGCGACCGGTGCACAAGGACACCCAGTTCTCGCTGCACCTCCCACTTTTCCAATATATCGCCGTTTAGATAATGGTATGCCTTTCTGTTTTTGCCACCAAAGTGCATAACCTCACATTTATCCACATTATACTGCATCTGCCATGCATTTGCCCACTCACTCAACCTGTCCAAATTACACTGGCGCTTCTTTGCATCCTCCTCACAGCTCCCACTCCCTCCCAGTTTTGTCTCATCTGCAAACTTGGATATGTTACATTTAATTCCTTCATCTACATCATTAATATTCGGGTGGCACAGTGGCGCAGTGGTTAGCACCTCAGCCTCACAGCTCCAGCGACCCGGGTGCTCCCTGTGACTGCACGGGTTTCTGCCCGGTGGTATGGTTTCCTCCCACAGCCAAAGACTTGCAGGTTGATAGGTAAATTGACCATTGTAAATTGCCCCTAGAATAGGTAAGAGAACGGTGGGAATGTGGTAGGAAATATGGGATTAACGTAAGATTAGTATAACTGGGTGGTTGTCGGTAGGCACAGACTCGTTGGGCCAAAGAGCCTGTCTGATTGCTGCATCTCTCTATGACTGTAGATATTGTGCATAGCTGGGTTCCAGCACTGATCCCTGCGGTACGCCACTAGTCACTGCCTGCCACTTGGAAAAATTCCCCATTTTATTCCTACTCTTTTTTTGCTGTCTGCCAACCAATTCTGTTTCCATATCAGTACCTTACCCCCAATCCCACTTGCTTCAATTTTGCACGCTAATCTCTTATTTGGGACCTTATCGAAAGCCTTCTGCATGTCCAAATACAGCACATCCACTCGTTCTCCCTTATCTATTCTACTAGTTACATCCTCAAAAAGATTCCAGTAGATTTGTAAAGTATGATTTTCCTTTCGTAAATCCATGTTGACTTGGTCCGATCCTGACATTGTTTTCCAAGTACTCTGCTATTACATTTTTTATACTGGACTCTAGTATTTTCCTCAACAATGATGTCAGGCTAACCTGTCTATAATTCCCTGTTTTATCTCTCCCTCCTTTTGTAAAAATAGTGGGGGTGCAGTAGCTACCCTCCAATCCATTGGAACTGTTCCAGAGTCTTTATAATTTTGAAAAATGACCAGCAATGAATCTACTATTTCTAGGGCCACTTCCTTAAGTACTCTGGGATGTAGATTACCAGGCCCTGGGGATTTATCCGCTTTCAATCCCATCAATTTCCCGAACTCCATTTCCTGCTTTCATACAGTTCCTCTTTCTAACTAGATCCTATGTCCCCCAAGATTCTGGGAGATAATTTGTGTCCTCCATTGTGAAGACAGAACCAAAGTATGTATTTAATTGGTCTGTAATTTCTTTTTTCCCCATTATAAATTCCCCCGTTTCTGACTGTAAGGGACCTAAATTTGTCTTCACTAATCTTTTTCTCTTCACACATCTATAGAAGCTTTTACAGTCAGTTTTTATGCTCTCCGCAAGCGTACACTCATGCTCTATTTTCCCCTTCCTAATCAATCACTTTGTCCTCCTTTGCTGAATTCTAAATTGCTCCCAATCCACAGCTTTGCTGCTTGATCTGGCCATTTTATGCTTCTCCTCTTTGGATCTAATGCTATCCCTGATTTTGTCAGCCACGGTTGAGTTACCCTTCCCGTTTTATTTTTGCACCAGGCAGGAATGAACAATTGTTGTAATTCATCTATGCGCTCTTTAAATGCTAGCCATTGCTTATCCGTTGTCAACCCTTTAAGTAACGTCCCCCAATCCATCAGAGCCATGTTGCGCTTCATATTTGCATAGTTTCCTTTATTTAAATTCAGGGCTTTAGTGCAGGAATCAACTCTCTCACTCTCCATCTGAATGATGCATCCTACCGTGTTATGGTCGTTCTTTCCCAAGTGACCCCACACAACAAGATTGTTAACTAGCACATTCTCATTTCACAATACCCAGTCTAGGATGGCCTGTTCTGTGGCAGGTTCCTCAACAGATTGGACCAAAACAATTATGTCCGCACTCCAGAAATGTATCCTCTCCAGTATTAGTGATAATTAGGTTTGTCCAGTCTATATGCAGATTAACATCACCAATAATTGCAGTTGCACCTTGGTCTCTGCTGCCTGACCTGTGACAGGTGAGAATGGTTTACTATCCGGGATCGAATGGATGGAATGGCCTGGCCTCTGCTGTCTGCCATACTGTTCACTGCCGTGCCTTTCGGCTGATCACGGTATTGAGCCGAAGTGAACATGGATCCACCTTGAGGAGCCTCCTCATCTCGTCCGTGTTTTTCTCTTCTCTGATGCCCATTTATGTACTTTAATTTGGGGGCTGGTGGTTGTCTTATGCCAATCTCTTGACCAATTACATCTTCTCATTCAATGGTCCAATTACCAAGGGACGAGGTACCCAAGGTGGACGCCTCCTATTCCAGCCCCCAGCACATAAGGTCATCCCTTTGCTTATCACTGGTAAGGACCTCTTATTAACTTCAGTCAGACAAGGTAAGAGATGGCAATATTATTTTCGGCAACATTTGTGATTGTTACTTGCTGTACTATTCAACTCAGGAACATCGATATTTTAAAACAAATAGAGGAAGATATGTTTTTATTTAATCTTTTCAAGAGATATGAGGTTCGCTGGCAAGGCCAGCATTTGTTCCCAACCCAAATTGCCCTTGATGTGCCCTATGCTTGATACAGGTGTACAGGAAACGTACCGAACCTGACCAGCATGAATTTTGAAGGCCGAAAGGGCTTTTTCTCCAAGCTAAAGTAACCTGTTAATTGCTTCAAGCAGTTTCCATTGCAGATTAACGGAGTCACTAGTGAAAGAAAAAAAACCACATTCATGCTGCGGAATATTTAACAAAAAGCGGAAAGGTCATACAACTTGAGTCAAAACCGAAAAAGACTTACTTCAAAGTTATGTTTCACTTTGCTTCCTAGTTAGAACTTTGGATAAGCTTCACGTACATAGAAACATGCAGAGAAGCCAGTGGTATAGCGGTGATGTCACCAGACCAGTAACACAAAGGCCCAGACTATTCCTCTAGAAGTCCACTCTCAGTTAGCAGCAAAGTGACGGAAGGGATCATCGACAGTGCTATCAAACAGCACTTGCTCAACGACAGGACAGACCCAATATAGGTGTAGGTACAGTGGTATACTGTAGGGATGGTGCTGACCTGTAAGTCCACAACATTGACTCTGGCCCCCATGAAACCTCATGCCATCTGGTCAAACATGGGCAAGGAAACCTCCTCTTGATTACCAACTACCGCCCTCCCTCAGCTGATGAATCAGTACACCTCCATGTTGAAAAGCACTAGGAGGAAACACTGAGGGTTGCATGTGTGCCGAATGTACTCTGGTTGGGAAGATCCAATGGCTGTCAGCAAGAGTGGCTAAGGAGCACCACTACTGAAGAAGCTGGCCGAGTCCAAAAGGACATAGCTGCTAGATTTGGCCTGTGGCAGAAAGTGAGGGGACCAACTCAAGGGAAAAAAACTTACTTGACCGCGTCTCACCAATCTGCCTGCCGCAGATGCATCTGTCACTGACAGTATTGGTAGGTGTGACCAGTACACAGTCCTTGTGGAGACAAAGTCCCACCTTCACATTGAGGATATCTTCCATTGTTTTGTGCGGCACTAACACCATGCTAAATGGGATAGATTTCAAACAGATCCGGCAACTCATAACCTGGCATCCTTGAGGTACAGTGGGCCATCAGTAGCAGCAGGATTGTACTCAACCATAATCTGTAATCTCATGGCCCGGCATGTTCCTCATTTTGCCATTACCATCAAGCCGGGGTATCAACCCCGGTTCAATGAAGAGTTCAGGAAGGCATGCCAGCAGCAACACCAGGCATACCTAAAAATGAGGTGTCAACCAGGTAACTTGCGCCTTACAGCATGCAAAACAGTGTAAGCAGCACGCAGTAAACAGAACGTAACGATCTCATAACCAACAGATCAGATTTAAGCTTTGCAGTCAAGTCACATTCAGTCGTGAATGGTGGTGGACAATTAAATAACGAACTGGAGGAGGTGGCTCCACAAATATCCCCATCCTCAATGATGGGGGAGCTCATCACATCAGTGCTAAAGATAAAGCTAAAGAATTTCTAACAATCCCCAGCCATAGGTTCCAAATGGATGATCCATCTCGACCTGTCCCTGAGGTCCCCAGCATCACGGATCCCGGTTTTCAGCCAATTCGCTTGACTTGGGTTTATATATAAAAAAAACGACTGAAGGCTCAGGATACTGCAACAACTATGGGCCCTGACGATATAACGGCAATTCTACTGAAGTCCTGTGTTCATTGCTTTCCACACCTCGAGTCAAACTGATCCAGGACAGCTACAACATTGGCAGCAACCTGGCAGTGCGGAAAATTTCCCAGTTATGTCCTGTACACAAAAAGCAGGACAAATCGAACCCAGCCAATTACCGCGCTATCAGTTTACTCTCGATCATCAGTAAAGTGATGGATGGTGTCACCGACAATGTTATCAAGCTGCACTTGCTTAGCAATAGCCTGCTCAGTGACGCTCAGTTTGGATTCCGCCAGGGCCACTATGCTCCTGACCTCAGTACATCCTTGGGTCAAACATGGACAAAAGAGCTAAACTCAAGAGGTGAGGTGAGAGCCACTGCCCTTGATTTCAAGGCAGCATTTGACCGAGTATGGCATCAAGGAGTCCTAGCAAAACTGAAGTTAATGGGAATCGGGGCGAAAACACTCCGCTGGTTGGAAATGTACCTCGTGCAAAGGAGGATGGTTGTAGTTGTTGGTGGTCAATCATCACCGCAACTGGATATCACTGCAGGAGTTTTGCATGATAGTATCCAAGCCCCACCATTGTCAGTTGCTTCATCAATGACCTTCCTTCAATCATAAGGTCAGAAATGGAGAAGTTCGCTGCTGGTTGAACAATGCTGAGCACCATTCATGACTGCATGCAGAAATGCATCAAGACCCAGACATTTTCCAGGCATAGGCTGATATCTGCTCTGTAATTCAATAAGAGGGTGGCTGATCTTAGAGTCATACAGCACTGAAACAGGCCCTTCGGCCCAACGAGTCTGCGCCGAATTGTAATGCCTAATTAAAGATGAGGTGCTCTTCCTCGAGCGGCTGTTGAACTTCATTAGAACAGTTCCGAAGGCTGACAACAGAGATGTCAGCATGGCAGCAAGGTCGAGAATTAAAATGACAGGAGATCAGAAGTTCAGGGTCAAGCTTGTAGTCTGTATAGAAATGTTCAAAGTGGTCACCTAGTCTGCGTTTATCTCCCCATTGTAGAGGAGACTGCAACATGAGCAGTGAATACAGTATGCTGACTTTAATGAAGTACAAATGAATAGCTGTTTCATCTTGAGTGACTATTTACGGCCTTGGACAGTCAGACTGTGTTAGGGCAGTTGCTACATCCCCTGCTCTTGCATGGGAGGGAGAGTGGGTATTGAATGGGATAAAGGTTTGGAGCAGGGTGTCACTGAGGGAATGGTCCCTCCGGAATACTTAAAGGCAAGGGGAAGATGTGTTTGCAGGCATCACACTAGAGATGGGGGAAATGATGGAGGATGCTGCATTGAATGCACAGCCTGGTGGGGTGGAAGGTGAGGACAAGGAGAACCATATCTGCAAAGGAATTTGAGATAAAGTCCTGGAAATGGAATGGAAATTGAAGGAGGAGGCTGGAGGGAACGGGTTCATTAAGTCCGGGGCAAATTAAGCTTCACACTCACTGAGTGCAGCCCCAGACTCCAGTGTAAAACAGGGAGCATTTTCCGACTTCCAATCTCCTGGTGTAGGCCTCAAACCCCCATAACATTCTCCAGGTCTCACATTTACACCAAGCAGGGTGGCAGCTGCGGTGTTTCACCCGGTGACATGCCCGGGTTAACAGCTGCCATTTTTGTAGGGGACAATGTGCTGCAGGGCGCCTGTGCAGCCATCCTGGACCAGGAAGCAAGGGGAGAGAATATTGTGAATTCCGCTGCTGGACTGACAGTCATGGCTTTTGTAAACTCCTTTTACAGGGATCTGGAAGGGGAAGATTGACAAATGGGAAATTCAAATCAAGCAACACATCAAGGTCTGACTGTCACTTGATTCATGAGGACCTGAATATCAAACGCCTTTAAATGTGGAAGGAAAAAAGGTTAGTCACTTCTGTCCATGAGAAAAGTTGTCAAGTATCAGTACTGAGATATACAAAGCCCTGGTTAGACCACTTCTGGACTATTGTGTTCACTTCTGTGCACCACACCTTCGGAAGGATATTTTGGCCTTGGAGACAGTGCAGCATAGATTTACCTGAATGGTACCTTGTCTCCAAGGGTTAAATTAACAAAGAAGAAAGAACGGTACAGCACAGGAACAGGTCATTCGGCCCTCGAAGCCTGCACCGATCTTGAAGCCTGCCTAAACTAAAACCTTACAAGGACAGATTACGCAAATGAGTCACAGTAAATACAGCACACAAGGAGGACATTCAGCTTTTTGACTTGATGCCAGCTGCCTGTAGACCAATCTAATAATCCCATTCCCCTGTTCTATCCCTATAGGTCTGCAGGTTTAAATCCGGGAAGTGCCCATTCATTTGCCTTTTTAAATCATTGAATTTCTCCACTTCTACTACACTGTAAGGCAGCGAGTTCCAGGTCATTATCATTCACTATGTAAAAACATAGTTCCTCACATCCCCCCTGTATATTTTGTCCAAACCCGCAAATCTGTGTTCCCTAGCCGGTGTACTATCAGTTAATAGGAACAGCTTTTCTTTGTCTACCTTACCTAGCCCTGTCATAATTTTGAACACCTCGATCAGATTTCCCATCATCTCCTTTGCTCCAAGGTGAACCAACACAGCTTCTCCAACCCAACCTTGTAGCTAAAATCTCTCACTCCTAAAACCGTTCTGGCAAATCTCCTCTACACCCTTTCTAGGACCTTCACATCTTTCCAAAAGTGTGGTAATTACGACTGGATACAATACTCTATTTGTGGCCCAGCCAGAGCTTTATAAACCCCTGCAGTCACTTGTGAACTTGCTGGAATCTCAGCAGGTTCGATGATCAGTTAAATTCCTTTCCGTACACGGAGCAGATGAAGAACCGCTTCTTGGTGTGGACTCACCTGTGGATCAGCAGGTGTTGATATAAAGTGAATCCCTTCCCACATGCGGTGCAGATAAACAGCCTCTCCCCAATGTGAGTGGGTTTGTGTATCAACAGATTACTTTTGCTTTCAAAGCTCTTCTCATAGTCAGAACGTTTAAATGGTTTCCCAAAGAATCGTCGAATGTTTACAGAAGGAGACCATTTGACCCCTTGTGGCTGGGCTGGCTCTCTACAAGAGCAACACACCAAGTCCCACTCCCCCGCCAATTCCCCATAGTCCTACAAATTGTTTCTCTTCAGAAAAGTTCTCCAATTTCCTTTTGAAGTTCACGATTGAATCTGCCTCCACGACACGCTCAGCTAGTGCATTCCAGATCTTAACCACTCGCTGCATAAAGAAGGTTTTTCCTCAAGCCGCCTTTGCTTCTTTTGACAATCACTTTAAATCAGTGTTGCTTGGTTCTTGCCTCTTCCACCAATTGCAACAGTTTCTCCCTATCTATTCTCTCCAGACCCTTCGTGATTTTGAGCACCTCTATCAAATTTCCTCTCAAGTTTCTCTGAGGGGAATGGTTCCAGCTTCTGCAGCATATACCTTTCAGAATTTCCTTGCCCTGCAACCAATCTTGTAAATCTTTTGTGTACCGTTTCAACTGCGTAAGCATCCTTCCTAAAGTGTGGTGCTCAGATCTGGACACAATCTCCAGTAGAGGCAGATCCAGCATTTTATAAAGCATTACCATTACTTCCTTACTTTTGTATGCTATCGCTCTATTTATAAAGCCCAGGATTCCATATGCTGTATTAACTGCTTTCTCAACCTGCCTTGCAACCTGCAGTGATATGTGCTGATATATCCCCAGATCCCTCTGCTCCTGCACTCGTTTTAGAATTGTACCCCTTATTTTAAATTGCCTCTTCTCGTTCTTCCTACGAAAATGAATCACTTCGCACTTTTCTACATTAAATTACATCTGTCACATGCCCGCCCATTCCACCAGCCTGTCTATGTCTTCTTGCAATCTCTCACTACCCTCCTCACAGATCACAATACTTCCAGGTTTTGTGTCATCTTCAAATTTTGAAATTATGCTCTGCACCCCCAACTCTAAGTCATTAATCTAGATCAAAGAAAGCAGTGTCCCTAATGCTTACCCATGGGAAACCCCACTAAATATCATCCTCCTGTCTGAGCAACAACTGTTCACCACTACTCGCTTATCTCTCAGCCAACCTAGAATCCATGCTTCTACTGTCCCTTTTATTCCATGGGCTCTGATTTTGTTGACATATCTGTTATGTGACACCTTATAAAATGTCTTTTGGAAGTCCATGTACACCACATAAACCACATTACCTTCGTCAACCTTTCCATTGCCTCATCAAAAAAAAACTCAAGCAAGTAGTTAAACATGATTTTCCTTTAACTACTCCATGCGACTTTCCTTAATAAATCCAAATTTGTCCAAACAATTGTTACTTTTCTCATGGATTATTGTTTCTAAATGATTTCCCACCCCCAAGGTTAAACTGATTAGTTTGTAGATGTTGAGGTTGCAATTGCACACTTTTTGAGCAATGGTGTAATATTTGCAATTCTCTGGTCCTCTGGCCGCACACTTATCTATGAAGGATTGGAAAATTATGGCCAGTATCTCCAGAATTCCCTGCCTTACTTCCATCAGTATTCTTGGATGTATCTCATCAGTTTATGTTGACTGAGCAACATTACGTACGGTCCTCCCGTGACTGAGAGAGTGAGCAATTACCCCGTAACCTTCTGTATTCCAGGGAATACAGGTTTAGTTTATCTAATTTTTCCTCACAACCTGACCCTTGGAGAATGCCCATCTTCCCAAACACTTTGGCTTCATCGGCCATTTAGCAGCTTATCATGGACCACATAGGCTGCTTGAAAAAAATGTATCGAATCTGGTTGCCTTCCAAATTGGTTTATTTTATATTAAAGGCATGTAATCAGTAAGTATGGAATTGAGTTTGTGTCGGAGCTGATGAAATTTGTGTTTCGTCATCACAGTAGCTAATTGGATGAATTTGTTGCATTTTCAAACATGGACGTTGGATCAGCAGTCTGATAATTTCGCAGCACTGGAAACGTGAAGAGAAATGGTGGTGCGGTAGAGTTGAGTGTCATAAGAAGACATGTCAAAAATAACGCTGTGCTTTCAAATGATACCGCTGAGGGACAGCAGTTAGACGAGGGAGAGGAAGGGGGCACGGACATTGGGGACACCAGTGTCAACAATGTGCTAACAGAAAGGGTAGTTATTGATGGTCATTCTATGGCTACGATTAGAAATATAAGAAAATAACATCAGGACATAAGAAACAGGAGAAAGAGTAGGCTATTTGGCCTCTCGAGCTTGCTGCACCATTCATGGCTGATTGGATTGTGGCCTTACTCCACTTTAATGCCTGCCCCAAAAACTCTTGGCTCCTTTGTCAATGAAAAATCTGCCTACACCAGCCTTGAATACGTTGATTGACCCAGCCGCTAACTCTTTCTGGGAAAGAGCATTCCAAACGCTAACAACCCTGGAGGAGAAGAAATTCCTCCTCATCCCTGCCTTCAATGGGAGATTTCCGTATTTTTCAGATTGTGCCCAACAGTTCCAAATTCCCCCACGAGAGGAAACATCCTCTCTGCAGCTACCCTGTCAAGCCCCCTCAGAATCGTACATGCCTCAATAACATCACTTCTCATTCTTCTAAACTCCAAACACTATAGGCTCAACCTGCTTAACCTTTCTTTATAAGACAAACCACTCGTCCCAGGAATCAGCCGAGTGAATCTTCTCTGAACTGCTGCCAATACAAGTATATGCTTCCTTAAGTATGGTGACCAAACCTCTATAAAGTACTCTAAGTCTGTCTCAGCAACGCTATGTGCAGTTTTAGCAAGAATTCCCAACTTTATACTCCACCCCGCCTTGCAATAAATGTCAGCATTCCATGTGCCTTCCTAATTACTTGCTATTTCTACATGCTTAATTATTCTGATTCATGTGCAACGATACCCAGGTCCCCCTGCACCGCAGAATTTTTCCATCGCTCTCCATTTTAATAATATTTGTTTTTTACCCCTATTCTTCCAAGTTAAGTAGTCTAGCTCACATTTTCCCAATTATACTCCATTTGCCAATGTATTTCCCACTCACCTAACCAATTCTAACACTTCATATAACTCTGCACCCTCCTCACAATTTGCTTTCCGACCTATTTTCGTATTGTGAGCAAAATTGGCTACAATTCAGTCGGTCACTTTATCCACTTTATGTAATTCATTAAAATAGACTCTAAATAGTTGCCGCCCATCACTGATCCCTATGGCACCTCACGGGTTACAGTTTTCCTACCGGAATATGACTCATTCATCCCAAGCCTTTGCTTCCTGTTAGTTAGCCATTCTACATCTATTCTAATATATTTCCCCCAGCAGCATAAGCACTTGTCTTGTGTAGTAACCTTTTATGTGGCATCTTATCGAATGCTTTTTGGACATGCAAATGCACTACACCTACTGGTTAGAGATTAACATCAGTAGGGATAGCGAGCACGGAATTACTAAAGGCAGATCATGGTTGACAAATCCAATTAATGTATTTGATGAAATAACAATGAAGGAATATTGAAGGGATTGTGATGGATGCGGTCAATATGGAGTTTCAGAAAGTCTTCGACAAAGTACAACATAAAAGGCATGTTAACAAAATTGAAGCATATGGAATAGACCGGTCAGTGTCTAATTGGATAAAACATTGGCTCAAGGACAGATAACGGGGAGATTTGGTAAATTACTTTTTTTTTCCAGACCGGAGGATAGTGGATAGTACTGTTCCTCCCTATCAGTGCTCGGACCTCTGCTCCTTTTGCTCTATATATTAATGACATGCATTTGGAATACAGAGTAGAATTCCAAAATGTGCAGATGATGTGATTGCCTGGAACTTGCTGCCTGGGGAGGTGATGGAGGCTGGTAGATGGCAACGTTTAAGAGGCGTCTTGACAAATACATGAATAGGATGGGAATAGAAGGATACGGTTCCCGGAAGTGCAGAAGATTTTAGTTAGACAGGCATCAAGATCGGTGCAGGCTTCGAGGACAGAATGGCCTGTTACTGTGTTGTGTTGTTCTTTGTTCTTTGTTTTTGTTATTTGATGCCAAACTTGGAGCGATTGCAAACAGAGCGGATGTTGTGAACTGCCTGTCGCAGGAACTAGATAGGCTAGCACAATGGATAGACAAGTGGCAGATTACATTTAATACAGACAAGTGTGAGGCGATGCATTTTGCCAGAAGGCATAGGGTAAGGCAATATAGACTTAATGACACAGCTCAAAACGGTGTGTACGAACAGAGGGACCGGGGGCAGCATGTGCATCAGTCTTTGACTGTGGCAGGATTTATTGAGAGCGTGGTTAGTAAATCTGGTTGCATCTTCGGCTTCATAAATAGAAGCATTGTGTACGAAGGTGTAGAACCTATGCTGAACCTATATAAAGATTTGGTTGGGTCCCAACTAGATCAATGCGTCCAGTTCCAGTCACACTTCAGGGAGAATATGAGAGTCATTGAGAGCTTGCAGAGGAGACTTTTCAGAATGGTTCCAGGAATGGGGGATCTGAGTTACAAGGTTAGGTTGGAAAAGCTGCGTTTGTTCTCTTTGGTGGAAAATAGATTGTGGGGAGTTTTGCTAGAGGTGAACAAGATATTACAGGCTTAGATAAGTTAGAAAAGGAAAAAAAAATGTTCAGTTAGCTGCTGGTGAAAGGGCTAGGGAACACAGTTTAAAATTCTGGGCAACAGAGGCAGGGGGAATATTGGAAACTATTTTATTTATGCAATGAGTGTTTCTGTCCTGGAACTCACCTCCCACGTAGGTAGTGGAAGCAGAGACAATCAATGATTCCAAAAGGAAATTGGATAGGCACCTGAAGGAAATAAACTCGTAGGCTACAGAGAATGAGCGAGGGAGTGGGACTGACTGATTATTGCTGAAAGCCGCCATGGCCTATGTGCGTCGAATGACCTCCTCCTGTGTAGTAAATGACTCTCTATGTCGTAATGACGCTATAAAGGACCGATAAGGTGTATGACGGGTTATAATGAACTATAAAAGCTTACAATGCATTATTATAAAGTTCATAAAATATTATACATCATTATAAATACTATGAATAATTATGTAATGTTATAAAGGATTACTCAGGATTATGAAGGGTGATAAAGGGTTATAGCGGAATATATTATTTTCAAAGAATTATTCAGGTTATTAGGTATTATGAAGGGTTATAAAGGATTAGAAGGGATTATAATTGGTTATAACGTTCATAAAGCATTATGAAGTGGTAAAGTCTCCATAAATGAGTGTACAGGGCTATGATGAATCACAAAGCGTTATAAACGATTACGATTATTATAAAGTGTTATCAAGTTCTACAAATCTTTATAAAGCAATCCAAATTATAGCAATGCATTGTGAAGTGTTATAAATGTTTATAAAGGGTTATAAATAATGATAAAGGATTAGGAAGGATTAAAAGGGTTATACAGGATTACCACGGGGTTTAAGGGATTATTAGCTGTTAGAAAGTGCAATAAAGACTTATGAATCATTATAGACTTCTGTAAAGAATTGTGAATGATTGTGAGGGATTATAAAGTGCTATAAATGATTGCACAGGACTAGAAACAATTGCAATGTATAATAAACTGTTATAAAGGATTATAAAGGTTTGTAAAGGGTTATAACATATAAAACATATTATGGATTACAAAATATAAATTGATATTAGATGCTATAAAGTATTTTAAAATGTTACAGTGGATTCTGAAGGGTTAAAAGGTTATAAAGGATTATAAAAAAAGAAAGAATTCTTAAAGATGTTGAAGGGTTATAAACGATTCAAACGATTATAAAAATAAAAAGGGTAATAAAGAATTACAAAGGCTTCTAAGGACTTATGAAAGATTATAAAAGGTTGCAAAGGACTATACATATTATAAAGATGAGAGATTATTATGAACTGGTAAAAAGGGTTATAAAGGATTATGCTGGTTTATCGGATTATAAAGGAGGACAAAGAGTTAGCATCAGAAAAATAGTTATTAAGCATTATAAATTGCTTTTAAGGATTATAAAGATTATAAAGTATTACAAAAGTTTATAAAGTATTATAACGGATTATCAAGGGTTCTAAAGGACCATAAAAGGTTGTAAATAATTTTGAATTGTCTGAAGGAACGTGAAGTATCATAAAGGTATCTCAAGTTCTATAACGGATTATATAGTATTATAAAGCATTATAAAGGGCTATAATTAAGGATTATAAATGTTTATAACGTGTCATAAAATAGTTAAAATGGTTATAAAGTAATATAAAGAAGAGTAAAGGACTATAAAGGATTATGCAGTTCTTAAGATCATTTGTAATGATTCTAAGAATTGTAAACGATGATAAAGTTTCGAAATTATCATAAAGATTTATAAACGGGTATGAAGTACTTAAGGCTGAATCTTCTCACCACTTGCTCTATTCTTCCTGTTGTTGCAGTTTTGGTTGTTGCCTGGTTGCTGTTGAGACTGCCGGTTGGCCGGGCTGCTGGTGACGCTTTTCAGCAACAGACTCTGCCCTCAGCGCGTTGGGCGGGGTCAGTGCGGTGGACGGGGCTGCTGTTGCCGCATTCCCCCAGCATACTCTGCTCTCAGCGTAGTGAGCTGTGTCAGCGCGATGGGCGTGTTCGGCAGTCATCAGACCCTGCTCACTGTTCATTTTGCCATCAGCATGGGAACAGGCTGCACCCTGTCTCCATAACGATAAGCTTCCCGCCCCATCACCCCACCAACACCTCCCACCCAGACCCGCGCGCCCCACTGCTCTGTCATAATAGGGCCAGTTTTAGGTCCCACCCCTCTGTCATCATAGTGACATATGCAATACGTCAGCTGCTGGAAATGTGCAATGAAATTAGATGCTGTTGGAAATAGTCAGTGATTCGCTTCCTCTCATTATTGAATGAATTTACCAATTTGAGTAAAGGGATATTTGAACACATTCTTCAGCTGCTCTCTGAACTGAGCCTGGGTCACTGCATAAATCGCAGTGTTTGTGCAGCAACTCAGGAGCTGCAGCATGTAACCCACTTGCAGCAGAAACATTGGTGGAATTACAGACCGATCTCCTAAATTATACAACTGGCTCCAGATCGAAACCACCATAAATACTGCCCATAACAATATGAAATTTGCCGAGATAACTAACAATAAAATGATCGATTTCCTTCGGCTCTGCATCTCTGGGTCTCTGCGAATCTCCCCAATGCTGTGAGCCCGGAGTCTGCTGCGTGCTCTGCTACTTACTAAAATGTGTCTGACAGTCAAAGCATTGAGAAAAAGAATCACCACAAATGGGGCAAATGGGGTTAGAATGTGACGGAAGAGCTCGATTGTTATCCAGACCCGAGAGAACCGAATACCATCTGTAACAGAACAAAATCAAGGCATGTTCACCTTCGAATACCGACCTGTAAAATAAAATACCAGGTGATGTTCTTTAAACAGCTCAGCACAGTCACTGTTCCCAGAACCACAGCTGCCGTTTTCTCGGTGCAATATTTACTTTTCAGCTTCTGGCAACAAATGGCCACAAATCGATCAAAGGTGAAAGTGACGGTGAACCAGACAGAACAGTCTGTGGCTGCAAACAGCAGGACTGCGTGGATATTACACACGGGGATGGACCGCAAGGAATTAAGTTGTTCCAGATAAACAATGGGAATGTGCCTCAATATCAGGTCGAAGATAATGACCAGTAGATCCGCCGCTGCCATGGCCACCAGGTAGCGAGTGACACAATTGGAGAGACCGCACTTTCGCTGAGACATGATCCTAATCGTCAGCAAGTTAACTGTGAGGAAGGGAAATAAACAGGGAAATTATACATCAGGCTGTGCGCAAAGTTGCCAGTTTGATTGAGGACTCATTGAGATTTCGATATGTGTTCCTGTGTCCAGTGATGCATTGAAGTGATTGTAACTAAACTAACAAACGGGATGGTCTGTGAAACGGAGGAAGGCAGGATAGATTAAATGATAAAAGGAAAACACTGAAATAGTCGTTTAATATTACAAAACTTGAGTATTTCTGAAAATAGAGACATATTCTCGCAGCTTTTCGGCTTAAACACACTCATAAGGACAATCCAAAAGTATATGAATGTGAGGAAAAAACAGTAACTTTATGCTATATGAGAAGAAGGTGCTGCTCAGTTGGCAAGTGAAATCTGATTGGTAGAGGCTCTGCCATGGAGAATGCATCAGTTTCCGATGACTGACCGTTAACTGCTCAGCTTTGTTTGCAATTTAAACCAGGGAGCTTGACTTTGATCAGTTAAGGCATTGCCCGGAGGAATGAGCCAACGAATGGATGTCACTTATTTTGTTTAGCTGAAACAGGAGCATTTAATTTACGTGTTCTTTCTGCCTTCAAAGAACAGGGCTCTGTGTATTAACATATGTAGCTTCCAGTAAGTGCAAATTCGCCACACTGCGAGCCCTACTGGCAATCATGAACTGGTTGTCAGCGCAATTCTTAGAACACTGAAGATTATTTAGGCACCAGCCAGGGACCAGAGCCTAAGGGTGTGAGCAGTGAGAGGCAGTCCGGGTAGGAGTGGAAGCCAT
The DNA here is from genome assembly GCF_036365525.1 of Heterodontus francisci. Classification (NCBI taxonomy): domain Eukaryota; kingdom Metazoa; phylum Chordata; class Chondrichthyes; order Heterodontiformes; family Heterodontidae; genus Heterodontus; species Heterodontus francisci. The sequence goes on from NW_027141025.1 coordinate 5,552,532, forward strand.
AGCCCAGTAACCGAGGCTAGGAATTTGGTGAGAGCTAGTAGCCCAGTAACTGAGGTCGGTACAGCAGGGCCCAGAGCCCAGTAACCGAGGCCGGGGTGCAGCAAGTGCCAGAGCCCTGTAACCAAGGCTGGCGAACAACGGCAGCCACAGACCAGTAACAAAGGCTGGTTGGAATTGACAGCTAGAGGCCATTAACGGAGGTTGGGGAGCAGTGAAAGCCGTGGGCCAGTTAAGAGGCAGGTTTAATCATCAAAGTTGACTTCAAGAGTTACATACCAGAATAGGGAAGAACGCCGTGCATAATGCTTAAAGGGGCACAATTCGTTAATTGTACCCAGGAGGGCTTTTTGAACCAGCACGTAGAAAGTCCTACAAGAGAAGGGGCAGTGCTGGACCTAATCTTAGGGAATAAAGCCGGAAAAGTGGTGGCAGTGTCAGTGGGGGAGCATTTCGGGGATTTTGACGATAACTCTGTAAGATTTAATGTAGTTATGGAAAAGGACAAAGAGGGACTGGAAATTAAAGTACTGAATTGGGGGAAGGTTGCTTTCAATATGATAAAACAGGATCTGGTCAGTGTGGATTGGGAGCAAGTACTAGTAGGAAAGTCTACATCAGACCAGTGGGAGTCATTCAAAAAGGAAATAGGAAGAGTTCAGTGCCAGCATGCTCCAGTAAAGATGAAGGGTAGGACCAATAAGTTCAGGGAACACTGGATGTAACGGGATATAGAGGATTGTATCAGGATTTCAGATTCAGAGCGCTGAACACAACGGTGACCCCAGAGGTGTATAGAAAATATAGAGGGGTGGGTTCATGAAAAAGCACTGGTGGGCAAGATAAGTTGAGGCAGCTGATTGGTAAGTAGGAATAGGTGGGTGTTTCTAGCCTATTTTTACTACTTTCAATCGCTGAATTAAATGTAAAGGTAGGGATTTTAGATTCTGAGTGGTAGTGTATGGAGTGGAAAAAGGTTCCTACCCTAATTATTACTCTGTATTAAAGGGTGTAACTAAGGAGCTTATTCTAAGGGTAAGTCAGGGCAATAGAGCTCAGCCCTGTGATATGCTCCTCCTGCGAAGGAGGGATATCTGAGAAACTTGCCATGTCCCTGGCAACCATGTGTGCAGGAAATGTGTTTAGCTGCAGCTGCTGGTTGACTGCAATGCGCACCTGGATCTGCGGATGGAATCACTGTGGAGCATACGCGATGCGGAGGCCGTCGTGGATAGCACGGTTAGTGAGGTGGTCACATCACAGGTAATGACGTGTCAGTGATCAAGCATTTCGTGGATAGCTCTGTAAAATTTAAGGTACTTATGGAGAAGGGGAAAGATGCACAGGAAATAAAGTAACTGAATTGGGGGAAGGCCGATTTTAATATGATCAAACAGGATCTGGCCAAAGTGGAATGGGAGAGCTACTTGTAGAAACTCTACATAAAACTAATGCGAGTCATTCAAAGAGAAAATAGCGAGTGTTCAGACATGTATCTGCTAAAGTGAAGGGTAGGACCAACAGGTCCAGGGAACCCTGGATGTCAACGGATATAAAAGATTGGATAAGGGAAAGAGGAGGCTTATGGCAGATTCAGAGCACTGCAAACAGCGGAGGCACTAAAGGAGTATAGAAAGTGTAGGGGTTCTTAAAAGAGTAATTACGAGAGCTAAGAGGGGACATGAAAAAACACTGGTGGGCAAGATAAAGGAAAATCCTCAGTCGTTTCATAATTATGTTAAGGGCAAGAGAATTACCAGAGAAAGTGGAGAGCCCATTAGGGATCAAAGTGATAATCTGTGTGCGGATCTGCTGAGGTTTGCAATGATTATTTTTCATCAGTGTTCACTAAGGAGAAGGACGATGTAGGTGTAGAGATTAGGGAGCGGGATTGTGATATACTGGAGCATATTAGCATTGAGAGGGAGGAAATATTAGCTGTTTTAGCGGGCTTAAAAGTGAACAAATCCGCAGGCCCAGGTGAGATATATCCCAGGCTGTTATGTAAGGCAAGGGAGGAGATAGCAGGGGCTCTGACACAAATTTACTAATTCTCTCTGGTCACTGGAGAAATACCAGAGGAATGGAGGGCAGCGAATGTGGTGCCATTATTCAAGAAGGGTAGCAGGGATAAACCAGGTAATTACAGGCAGGTGTGTCTGACATCAGTGGTTGGGAATCTATTTGAAGAAATTCTGAGGGACAGGATTGCTCTCCACTTGGAGAGACAGGAATTAATCAGGGATAGTCAGCATGGTTTTGTCAGGGAGATCGTGTCTAATTAACTTGATTGAATCTTACGAGGAGGTAACTCGATGTGCAGATGAGGGTAAAATAAGTGATGTAGTCTACATGGACTTCAGTATGGCTTTTGATAAGATCCCACATGGGAGACTGGTCAAGAAGGTAAGAGTCCATGGGATCCAGGGCAATTTGGCAAATTGGATCCAAAATTAGCAAAGTGGCAGGAGGCATAGGGTAATGATCGAGAGTTGTTTATGCGAGTGGAAACATGTGACTAGTGGTGCACTGCAGGGATCCGTGCGGGCACCCTTGCTGTTTCTCCTGTGCATTAATGAATTAAACGAGAATACAGGTGGTATGATCAGTAAGTTCGTAGATGACACGAAAATTGGTGGTGTCATAAATAGTGAGGAGGAAAGCCTTAGATTACAGGACAGTATAGATGGGCTGGTAAGATGGGCGGAGCTGTAGCAAATGGAATTTAACCCTGATGAGTATGAGATGATACATTTTGGGAGGGGTAACAAGGTAAGGGAATATACAATGGATGGTAGGACCCTTAGAAGTACAGAGGATCAGATGGACCTTGGTGTGCTTGTCGATAGATCACTGAAGGCAGCAGCACAGGTAGATAAGTTTGCCAGGAAGGCATATGGAATACTTGCCTTTTTAAGCAAAACATATAAGGGCAGGGAGGTTATGATGGAACTGCAGAAAATGCTAGTTCGGCCACAGCTGGAGTACTGTGTACAGTTCTGGGAACCACACTATAGGAAGGCTGTGATTGCACTGAAGAGGTTGCAGAGGACATCCACCAGAATATTGCCTGGGCCGGAGCATTTCAGCAATGAAGAGAGACTGAAAAGGCGCGGTTATTTTCCTTACAGCAGAGAAGGCTGAGGGGGATATGACAGAGGTATAGAAAATTATGAGGAGCATTGATAGGATAGATAGGAAGAAAAGTTTTTTTCTATTAGCGGAGCGTCAATGACCAGGGTGCATAGATGTAAGATGAGGGGCTGGAGATTTAGATGGGATTTTAGGATTTTCTACCACCAGAGGGTCATTCGAATTTGTAAGACACTGCCTGAAGGTGTAGTACAGGCAGGAACCCGCGCAGCATTTAAGAAGTATATAGAGGAGCACTTTGAACGCCAGACTCGGGGCCAAGTGGTGTAAAATGGGATTCGAATAGATAAGTATTTGATGGCCGGCACAGACACGATGGGATTAAGGACCTGGTTCTGTGCTGTATAACTCTATGACTCTATGACATCTAAGCTGTTAGTGGTGTCAGTGGCAGCTGTGTGTGGAGATTTCACATGTTCCCATTTACACCTCATCTGCACGCATCATTTGTTTATTTATTTCTCCCATTACCATTCCATTTTTCATTTCTCTATCATCAATTGGTGATATAATCCTCCTGTTTTTCACTCTATTACAGACCATGCCATTTGTACTTTCCTCCACTCCCTCCTTTCCCTGCCTGGCCTAAAATCTGTACCATCTGTCACCTCTCCCAGTTCTGACGAAGGGTCACTGACCTGAAACAATAACTATACTTCTCTCTCCACAGATGCTGTCGGACCTATGAATATTTCCAGCATTTTCTGTTTTTATTTCAGATGCAGCATCTGCAGCATTTTGCTCTTGTATAGAAAGTTAGATATTGGACTGACTGAGAGATTCCCTCACCTGTGATAGGCAACACGGAATTCAATTATTTCAACGCAATAATTGGAAATGTGTCCACTGAAAAATCAATGAAACAAATAATCTCAATCATTACTAAGTTAAGTGTAACCAAGGGAAATTCCCAGAAAAATAATGTATCAGGTTGGGAGTAAAAACACCAGTTTAAAGAAGTTCGGGGTATTTCTGCTGGAGACAGGATTTAAATTAAAACATCATGATAGTATTAGGAAATAGAATTTTAACAGAACAGGAATTGCAACTGGAATCAGAGAGAGGATTGAAAAATAAACAAAATAAGATTATTGAACTAAAATGCGCAATACCAGTTTTACAATAAATCTGACATCTTGTAATTACAGATGAGGACAGTCACAACTTGTTTCTCAACATTGTGGTGAATGGCTGTTGTTCGGTCTGGAAAGTGTTTTTGAGTGATGTTTCCCAGGGTTCAGTACTCGGATCACGGTGGTTTCTTATACACCAGCAGAGATCCGGAAATGCTCGTGCTGAAATGACTATCTATATTGCACTCCCTTTAACTCCCCGTCCGATTCCAATCCATCATTCCCATGCAATCAAACTCATGCCATAACGTCCTAAACATTTCAGGCCTCCCATATAATCACCTCCCATTCCTCATAATACACCTTGCTCCCGTGCCATACACAACCACCTTCGTAGATCACCCATGCCATTCCCAGCCCATGCCGCCCCATTTAGTTTAACTGAGTTTAGTTTAGTTTAATTTAGAGATACAGCACTGAAAAAGGCCCTTCGGCCCACCGAGTCTGTGCCGAACATCAACCACCCATTTATACTAATCCTACACGAATTCCATATTCCTACCATATCCCCACCTGTCCCTATATTGCCCTACCACCTACCTGTACTAGTGGCAATTTATAATGGCAAATTTACCTGTCAACCTGCAAGTCTTTGGCATGTGGGAGGAAACCGGAGCACCCGGAGGAAACCCATGCAGACACAGGGAGAACCTGCAAACTCCACACAGGCAGTACCCAGAATTGAACCCGGGTCGCTGGAGCAGTGAGGCTGCGGTGCTAACCACTGCATTCTGAACTACTGTGACATCCACCCTCAACCCACCCATGCTGTCCCCTCTCCATCCTACCATGCTGTCTCCACTCCTCCCCATAATGGTGGGACACCGCTCTATCTTCATCATCAGTAGCCAGCAGTGGAAGCCATAACTCATTAACAGATGCTGGGGAGCCATTAGAGTAGAACCCGATTAACTGAGGCCATCGAGCAGAGTGCGCTGAAGGCCAGTAACTGAGGTCAATGGGTGGTACAAGGCGGTGACCAGTAAGTGAAATTGTGGAGCAATGAGAGATGGAGCACACTATCTGAGGCCGGGGAGCACTGACAGCTGGAGCCTAGTAACCGAGGCCGGGGAGCGGTGAGAGCCAGTGGTCAGAAACCGAGGCCAGATGGTGGGGAGGTGGAAATATGAGAGCCTAAACCCAGTTATTGAGGCCGGCGGTGCGGGCGGGGACGGGGGTTGTGAAGGGGGTGCAGGAGGGTGGGTACCAATGTGAGAGCCAGAACCCAGTAATTGAGGCTGGGGAGCAGTGAGAACCAGAGGCAAGTAACCAAAGCCAAGGACCAGTGCGAGCGTGGGGTGAGTAACCGAGGACAGGGAGCATTGACAGCCGGAGTCCAGTACAAAGGCCAAAGAGTAGCAAGAGCCATCGCTCAGTAACAGGGGCCAGGAACCTGCCAGAAAGCAGAACCAAAGGGTGCGCACAGCGTGCGCTGGGATACTGAGCATAGTAACCGAAGCTAGGGAGCACTGAAAGCCAGAACAAGGTAACCAAAGTGAGGGAGCAGTGAGAATCAGAGCCTGGTAACCAATACGAGAGATCAGTGTGACCCAGAGCCCAGCAACTGAGGCCAGCGAGCAATGCCAGCTGGAGCCCAGTGAACAAGACCACAGCACAGAGAGCCGGAGCCCAGTCATCGAGACCAGCTACCAGAGATGGCTGGACCAAGGTCTAGGAGGAGAGAGAAGAGAGGGGTCTCATTACCAAGGTAGGGAAGCAGCGATAACCGGCGCTCAGGAACAAAGGTCAGGAACAGGGATGGCTGGAACATATTTACGAAGGCCTGGAAGCAGCGCAAATCAGAGTCCAGGAACTGTGGCTGGGGAAGAGTGAGAGCCAAGAGACAGAGCCACTTATTTTGTTTACCTGAATCAGGAGCAATGTCTGTACATGTGCTTTCTTTCTGCAAAGAAAAGGGCTCTGTTTACTAATACATGCAGCTTCCTGTAATTGCAAATGTACACTTCTTGGCACACTGAGGATTATTTCGCAAATGCTGCCCAATTACGGAATCACATCTAATGTTGGACACTGTGTTTTAAGTTTTGCAAGCACTGGCTTGTTGGATTCAGCCTGTGCATTGCCTGTTGTGACCAGTGGAAGGGACATGTTTGATACAATGCACCAGTTTTCCATTACATTGGTATGCTTGGGAATGTCCTGATGAGTGCACGACGAACAGCTTCAACAACTGGTCTCTATTATCAGCAATATTGAAATAGTTCAACTCACTGTTGATCATATCGACCCCTCCCCCATTTTCCTTGCAGAAACTTAGGTATTGAGGCCACTATCTGAGGCAGTGCAACAACAGCAGGAGCCAGCATCTAGTAACAAGGGCGGGGAGCAGTGAAACTAAGACACAAGTAACTGAGATTGTGGAGAAGTGAGAGCCAGAGCCCAACAACTGGGGTTGGGAAGCTGTGGCACCTGCAGCCCAGTAACTGAGGCCAGGGAGCATACAGGGCGGGAGCCGAATAAACAAGGCCGGTGAGCAGTGAAAACTGGAGCCCAGTAGCCAACGTCAGGGAGCAGAGAGGGTTGGAGCCTCGTTACCAAGGCCGGGAATCAGCGAGAACAGGAGCCCAATTGCCGAGGCTAGGGAAGAGCGAGGGCCAGGAGACAGAGAAGAGTAACCGAGGAGAGCGAGAAGCGAGAGCTGAGGGCAGGTCCGTAGTAACTGAGCCTGGGGAGTGGTGAGAGCCAGAACCCAATAGCTGTGGCCAGGGAACAGTGTGGTCTAGGGGTCACTGCACAGTAAGCAAGGCTGGGGATTAACAAGCCCTGATGCCCATGAGCGGACTGGGGCATAGTGAAAGCTGGAGCACAATAAATGAGGCCAGTGAACAGCGAGAGCCAGAGGCCCATTCGCCGAGACTGGAGGTCATTGAGAGCAAGAGAACAGTTTCTGAGGCTGGTTGTAGTGAGAGCCAGAGCCCAGTAACCAATGCCAGGGCGCAGCGAGAGCTGGAGCCAGGTAAACAAAGGTGGAAGCAATGAGAGCTGGAGCCGAGGAACCACGTCCGGGGTGCAGTGGAGCCTGATCCCAGTTTTCGAGGCCAGGAAACAGAAAAGAAATGTCCACAAATCAATTTCAGGAAGCAGCGCGATCTGGACGCCATTAACTGAGGCGAGGAGAGCGGGAGGTAGTGGCCAGTAACCAAGGCAAGGGAACATCAAAAGCCTGAGCCCAGTATGAGAGGCCAAGAGCAGCAAAAGCTGGAGTCTGGTAACAGAAGCTGGGCTACAACAAGAGGCGGAGTCTGGAGCACAACAACAGAGCGTGGGGTGCAGCGAGAGCTGGAACCCAGTAATCGATGCCAGGGGCACGAAGTGCTGGAACGCAGTTCTCCAGCCCGGGAAGCAGCAAGTGCCAAAACCAAGTAATGGAATCCAGGAAGCAAAAGGGATCTGGAGCCCAGTCACGAAAGCCGGACAGCAGTTGGAATCAGTATCCAGTCGCCAAGACTGGTGTGCAGTGAGAACAGGAGGGCAGTAACCGAAGAAAGGGAACAGCAAGGGCCGGTGTCCGGTAGCTGAGGCCAGCTGCAGCGAAAGCCAGTGCAGTAATAAAGGCCAAAGAGTATCAAAAGCTGAAGCCCAGTAACCGAGGCCAGAAACCAGCCAGAGCCCAGAAGCCGAGGCACTGAGTCTGGAGAGCAGCAGGAAACAAATAACATTGACCGAGGCCAAGAGCCAGCCAGAGCCCAGAATCTAAGGCTGTAAGCAGTGAGAGTCAGAGTCTAGTAACCGAGGCCGGTAACATCAGGGTTTGGAGTCCATTAACCAAGGATGGAAATTATAGTGAGAGCCAGTAGCCCAGTTACTGAGGCTGGTAGTAGCAGCGCCTGGAGTCAAGTAACTGAGGTCGGGGTGCAGCAAGAGCCGGAGCCCAGTAACCATGGCTGGTGAACAACGACAGCCAGAGACCAGTAACCGAGGCGAGGTAGAATCGACAGCCAGAGGCGACTGAGGCTGGGGAGCAGTGAGAACCGAGAGCCAGCAAAGAGGCAGGTGCCATCATCAAAATTGTGTTTATCAATTTCAGATCATAACATCTAATCATGTTATTGTATGGCAGCTGTTTGTCGTGATTTTACATGTTCCCACATACACCTTCTCTACACCCATCATTTGTTTCTTTGCTTATCCCATTGCCATCCCATTTTACGTTCCACTATCGTCATTTTGTGATATAATCTCTCCTGTTTTCCATTGTATTATATACCTTGTCATTGGTACTTTCCTCAACTCCCTTCTTTACCTACCTGGATTAAAAACCGTCCCACCTCTCACCTCTCCCAGTTCTGACGAAGGAAACATTAATTCACTGACCTGAAACATTATTTCTTTTTCTCTGTCCACCGATGCTGTCATACTTGCTGAATATTTCCAGCCTTTTCTGTTTTTATTTCAGATTTGCAGGATCTGCAGCACTTTTCCCTTGCATAGAAAGTTAAATGTTGGACTGACTGAGAGATACCCTCACCTGTGACAGGCAGCGCGGAATTCAATTATTTTAAAGCAGTAATTGGAAATGAGCCCACTGAAAAATTAATGAAACAAATAATCTCAATCGTCACTATGATAACTGTAAACACGGGAAATTATAGGGGATCAGACATTAGGTTGGGAGCAAAAACATCAGTTTAAAGAAGTTGAGAGAGACATTTATACATTTATTAACATAGCCAATGATGGATCAAATTACTGTACCTTTGACAGTTATTTCTGCTGGACACAGGATTTAAAGTAGATCATCAAACTGTATTAGGAAATACAATAAAAAAAACAGCTGGAATCAGTGAATGGATTGACAAGTAAATAAAAAAAAACTATTAAAGTTAATATGAGCAATAACAGATTTATAATAAATATGACGACTGGTAAATATTAATGAGTACAGTTACAACTTCAGTACGTTTTTCGTATCAACATTGTGGTGAATGGCAGTTGCTTTTCAGACTGGAGCAAGATTTGTAGTCATGGTCCCCGGGTTCAGACCGAGTATCACTGCTGTTTCTTATCCGCGAGCAGAGATTGAGAAATGTTAGTGCTGAAATTAATATCGATATTGTAACTGTGGCACAGTGGCGCAGTGGTTAGCACTACAGCCTCACAGCTCCAGCGACCCGGGTTCAATTCTGGCTACTACCTGTGTGGAGTTTGCAAGTTCTCCCTGTGTCTGCGTGGGTTTCCTCCGGGTGCTCCGGTTTCGTCCCACATGCCAAAGACTTGCAGGTTGATCGGTAAATTGGCCATTATTGCCATGCAATCCGTCTCATGCCATATCATCCCAAACATTCTAACATTCTCACATCATTACATGCCATTCCCCATCATACACCTTGTTCCCATGCCGTCCCCAACCACCGTCATATACTACCCATGCCATTCTCACCCCTTACCGCCCCACTCCAAACTACCATGACGTCCATCCTCAACTCACGCATGCCATCCTGTCTCCATCCTACCATGCCGTCTCCACTCCTCCCCCACAATGGCGTCGCACCTCTTTCTCCCATCATCATCAGTACCGCTGGTGGGAGGCCAGAATACAGTAACAGAGGCTGGGGAGCCACAAGAGTTGGGATCGAGTAACTGAGGCCGATCAGCAGGAAAAGGCGAAGACCAGTAAGTGAAACTGGGGAGCAATGAGAGATGGAGCACGCTATCTGAGTCCGGGAAGCAGTGAGAGTGGAAGCTGAGTAAACGAGGTTGTGTAGCAGATAAAGCTGGAGGCTGGTAACCAAAGCAAAGGAGCAGTGAGAGCCCAAGCCCATTAACTAAGGCCAGGGAGCAATGAGAGCCGGAGTCCTGTAACCGAGGCATGACAGCATTGAAGGTGCAGCCCAGTAACCGAGGCTGGGGAGCCTTGAGAGCCGGAGCCCAGCTTTCGAGGTAAGGGAGCGGTGAGAGCTGGCGACCAGTAACCGAGGCTGCACAACAGTGAGAGCTGGAGCCCAGTAACCGAGGCCGGGGTGGTTGGGGTGGGGGAATGTGAGAGCCAGAGCCCAGTAATTGAGGCTGGGGAGCTGTGAGAGCTGGAGCGTAGTACCAAGGTCCGAGCCAAGAAAGAGCTGAATCGCAGTAACAGGGACCAGGAACCAGCCAGAGCCCAGAACTCACGGGCGTGAGCAGTGATCGCTGGTATCCGGAGCCCAGTAACCGAGGCAAAGAACAGTCAGAGCTAGAACCAGGTACCTGAGGCAAGGCAGCAGTGAAAGCCAGAGCCAGGGAACTGAGATGAGGGATCAGTGAGAGTCAGAGCCAGGTAATCGAGGCAAGGCAGTTGTGAGAGCTGAAGTCCGGAGCCATGTAATCGAGGCTTGTATAGCAGACACTTCATAGCAAATCAAGCCACTATCCAATCAGAAAAGTGCAGACAGATAGTAATGTGTTTTATTTTTACAGGTTTTATGTTTTTCATCAATACTTCTGCTAGGATACATTAGCTGACATCTCAGAAACTATCTAATAGACATAAATTGGGCTAACATACTTGTCCTCATTCAGTGATAATTGGATTAATTTTCAAAGGGGCCTAGACAGTAAAATATCCAAAGCCATCGCCATTCACTATACCTCAGTTATATACCAAAACAACCAGTTACAGTAACGGAGGGAAGGATATGATAGAAAGTTAAGTAGAAACAGAAAATGCTGGAAATACTCAGTCGGTCCGGCAGCGTCTGTGGAGAGCGAAACAGTTAATGTTTTAGGTCAGTGGTACATCGCCAGAACTGGCAGTGCTTTGAGATGTAATAGTTTTTCCTCCAGGCAGGGAATGGGAAAGATAAAATCATCAACATTAAGTTAAAAACAATTCAGATCATAAAATCTGATCTCATTATTGGACGGCGGCTGTTGCTGGTGAATCGGCATTTTCCCATGTACACATCCTCTACACCCATTCTTTGTTTCTTTACTTGTCCCATTGCCAATTTACATTATAGCATCATCCGTTTTGTCATTTAATCTCTCCTGTTTTCCACCCTATTACAGAGTTTTCCGCTTATACTTTCCTTCTCTCTTTCCTTTCCCTGTCTGGTTTACAATCTGTTCCCTCTCTAGGCACTCCCAGTTCTGACGGGGGGTGGGGTCACGGAACAGAAATATTAGTTATGTTTTCTCTCTCCACAGCTACTTCCAGACCTGCTGAAAATTTCCAGAATGTTATGATTTTATAACAGATTTCCAGGTTCTGAAGCACTTTGCTTTGTATAGAAAGTTAGTTATTGGAAAGACTGAGAGATTCCTTCACCTGTGACAGGCAGCACGGAATTCAGTTATTTCAGAACAATGATTGGAAATGAGTCCACTTGAAAATCACTGAAGCAAGTAATCTCTGTAATTGCTAAGTTAACTGTAAACAATTATTGTCAGAGAAATTGTACACCAGGTAATGAGTAAAAAGATGCGTTTGAAGAAGTTGGGGTGACATTTGTACATTGGTTACCAGATTCAGTGCTGCATATAATTTGTGGCAGGAATTTCCCGATGAAAAAAGGGTTTGAATTAAATACTTTTTTATAGTGCTGGAGCTACATAGCGGGTCTGGCAACATCTGTGGAGAAAGGAATTGAGTTAACGTTTCAGAACTGGAAACGGTTATAAATGTTATCAACTTTGAGTAATTGGTGGTGGGGGAAGGGGGAAAGAAGAGCAAAAGGGACGTCTTTGATAGAGTATAGGGCAGGAAAGATGAAATGAAAGAAATATCCTGCAACAGCAGGCAAAGGGATTGGTAAAAGATCAAGGCATGAGTCCAACATGAGTGTTAATGGCAGAATAATGAACAGCTCTGTCTGAAAGGAAAAACATGAAAAACAAGTTTAAGCCCAGCAGAATGCAAAACAAAATGGCAGTCAAGGTCGAAATCCGATTTTCTCCATTTGGTTTAAAGAAACGGCTGAAGGCACTGGGTACTGCAAAGGTTATGGGATAAGAGCAAAGTACTTCAGAAGCTGGAACACTAAAATGAGAACAGGAAGTACCAGGAATATTTAGCAGGTCTGGCAGAATCTGTGGAGGGAGAAACAGATTTAAAGCTTCAGGTCTGCGATCCTTCATCGGAACTGGCAAAATGAACAAGTGAGATGGGGAACGGGGGAAGTAGAGCAAGAAGGAAGCACTGTGATGGGACAGAGTGAGGAGAGATAAAATGGCAGATGCCATGCAACAGAATGCAAATTGAGTGCTAAATAGTTGCAGTAAAAGAGAAAGCATGAGTTCAGAGAGAATGCAAAGGCAGAATATTGAATAGCTGTGCACGAAGGCAAAAACATGAAAAGTAATTTAGAGACTGGCACACGCTTAAGAAATTAATAACGTGAAAGAAGCATATATATTTATATAGATAAATTAAATAAAAGTAATAAATAATCAAAAATAATTGGGCTCATGGTCTGAAATTATTGAACTCAATATTGAGTCCAGTAGACTGTGGATTGCCTAATGAAACAATAAGGCATTGTTCCTCGAGCTTGAGCGAATGTTCATTGGAACACTGCATCAGGCCAAGGACATACATGTGGCTATGGGAACAAGATGGAGCATTAAAACGGGAAGCTACCGGAAGCTCAGGATCATGCTTGTGGACCGAGCGGAGGTATTCTGTAAAGTGGTTACCCAATCTGTGTTTGTCTCCCAATGTAGAGGAGACCGAACTATGAGCAGCGAATGCAGTATAGAAAATTAAAAAGAATACAAGTAAATCACTGCCTCACCCGACCAACCCTGTTTATGGACCAAAATAAGCTGTGCCCTGAGCCAAGCTGTTCCAGTCCAGCTGCAACCCAGCAATGTAGAAAACTGCCCAAGTTGAGAGGAGGTGTTGCTGTAGTGGTATTGTCGTTTGATTAATAACCCAGAGGCCCCGAGTATTCCCCTGTGGACATGGGTTCGAATACCACCATGGCAGAAGATGAAATTTTAAATCCATGAATAAAAAAATCTGGGACTAAAAAGCTAATTTAATGATGGTCATGAAACCATTGTTAAAGGTCACAAAAAAGCAGTCTGGTTCACAATTGCCTTTTCGTGAAGGAAATCCACAGTTCTTACCTGATCTGGCCTACATTTGACTACAGACCCACATCAATGTGGTTGACTCTGAAAATTGTCTAGCAAACCACTCAGTTACACCTCTTCCACGAACATTCACTCCCTCCACCAGCGATGTACAGTGGCAACAGTGTGTACCATCTACAAGATGCATGCACCAAGGCTAATCAGCCCATACTTTCCAAACATGTGACCTCTTCCACTTGAAAGTACATGGGCAGCAGATGCACGCCAATAGCCCTAGCTGCAATTTCCCCTCTAAACCACACACTATTCTGACTTCAACTATATGACCTTTCCTTCGCTGTCACTGCGGCAAAATCCCAGAACGCCATTCTTAATAGCACTGCGGGTCTACCAACACCACATGGACAGCAGCGTTTCAAGAAGGCAGCTCACCACCTGGGCAATTAGGGATAGGCAATAAATGCTGGCCTGGGCAGCGATGTCTATATCCCATGAAAGCAATAAAAACACTAAAAAGACGGACCTGCTGGCATCGACCTCGGCACTGGAAATGACTACAGCAAATCCAGCCTTGTTGATCCTTACTAACGTCTGGGAGATTCTGTCACAGGTGGGGGAGCTGTGCCACAGACTGGTCAAACAACAGCCTGACAAACTCATACTTTCTACATAATTCCTAACGGACCTTGTCCCAGACACGATTATCGCCATTCATGGCAGGGCAGACCCAAAAGAGGTGGTGGGCCTGTGGGAGGGAGTTGCACTGGGAGTCCTCCACATCGACTCCTGAGTCCATGAAGTCTCAGGACACAGTCAAGGAACCTCCTGCTGATTACCACCTACTGCACCCGCTCCCCACCCTCGTTCTCAACTTATGAATCAGTAATCCTCCATGTTGAACACCACGATGAGGTAGCACTGAGGGTGGCAAGGGTGAAGAACGCACTCTAGGTGGAGGACTTCAATTCCCGGTAGCTCGGTAGCACCACGACTGGTCGAGTCCTACAGGTCATAGCTGCTGGACTGGTTCTGCGGCAAGCGGAGAAGGAACCAACACGAGGGGGAAATATACTTGACATCATCCTCACCAATCTGCTTGCCGCAGATGCATCTGTCCATTGGTAGGAGTGACCACCGCAGAGCCCTTGTGGAAACGGAGTCCCACCTTCACATTGAAAATACCGTCCATCGTGTTGTGTGGCATTATCACCGTGTGAAGTGGGATGTCTTTCGAACAAATTTAGCAATGCAAAACTGGCATCCATAAGGCACTGTGGATCGTTATCAGCATCAAAATTGTACTCAAACACACTCTCTAACCTCATGTCCCGGCATATTCCCCACTCTACTGTTACCATCAAGCCAGGGTATCAACCCTGGTTCAATGAAGAGTGCAACAGGACATGCCAGGTGCAGCACCAAGCATACCTCAAAATGAGGTGCCAACCTGCTGAAGCTACAACACAGGACTACTTGCATGCCAAAGCAGCATAATCAGCATGGGCGAGACAGAGCTAAGTGATCCCACAACCAACGATTCAGATCGAAGCTCTGCAGTCATGAATGGTGGTGGATATTTCAATAAATAACTGGAGGAAGTAGATTCATAAATTTCCCGAACCTCAATGATGGGGTAGCGCAGCACATCAGTGTAAAATACCAGGTCGAGCTTCCGGAGTGTTGCTGGAACTGCATCCATCCAAGCAGGTCAAGAGTATTCCATCACACTCCTGACTTGTGCCTTGTGGATGGTTGACAGGATTTGCGGAGTCAGGACGTGAATTACTCACGACGGGATTCCTGGCCTCTGACTTGCTATTGTAGCCACGGTACTTATATGGCTACTCCAGTTCAGTTTTTGGTCAACGATCGCTGAAGCCCCCACTTTCAAAAGCATGGCGGTTACCATTGACCAGAAACTGAACTGGAGTAGCCATATGAATACCGTGGGTACAACAGCAGGTCAGAGGCCAGAAATCCTGTGGGGAGTAACTCACATCCTGAATCCCCAAAGCATGTCCACCATCTTCAAGGCATAAGTCAGGAGTGTGATGGAATACTCTCCACTTGCTTGGATGGATGCAGCTCGAGCAACACTCCGGATGCTCGACAACATCCGGGACAAAGCAGCCCGCTTGGTTAGCACCCCGTCAACAAACATTCCCTCCCTCCACTACCGATGCACAGTGGCAGCAGTGTGTACAATCTGCAAGATGCACTGCAGCAATGCACCAAGGCTAATCAGGCACCACCGTCCACACAGTCCACCTAGAAGGACACGAGCACCAGATTCGTGGAAACAGGCACTACCTTCAGGTTCCCCTCCAAGCCACACACCATCCTGACTTGGAACTATATCACTATTCCTTCATGGTTGCTGGGTCAAAAGCCTGGAACACCCTTCCAAATGGCACTGTGGGTGTTCCTACCCTATATGGACTGCAGCGGTTCAAGCAGACAGCTCACCACCACCTTCTCATGGGCTATTAGGCATGGGCAGTAAATGCCGCCTGGTCATTGACGCCCACATCACATAAAACAAATAAAAAAGTATGTCCTGTACATAAAACGCAGGATAAATCCAACCCGGCGAATTACCGCCCTATCAGTCAACTCCTGATTATCAGCAATGGAATGGCATAGGTCGTTGACAATGCTACAAAGCAGCACTTGATCAGCCGTAAACTGCTCACTGATGCTCAATTTGGCTTCTGCCAGTGCCATGCAGCTCCTGACCTCATTTAACCCTTGATAAAAAGATGGACTGAAGAGCTGAACTCCAGGAGTGAGGTGAGAGTGACTGACCATGACATAAAGCCAACATTTGACAGAGTATGGCATCAAGGAGCACTAGCAAAACTGAAGCCAGTGGAAATCAGGGGGGAAACTTTCCATTGCTTCGAGTTGTACATAGCACAAAGAAAGATGGTTGTGGTTGTTGGAGGTCAATCTTCTCAGTCCCAGGGCATCACTGCAGGAGTTGCTCAGAGTAGTGTCCTGGGCTAATGATCTCAGTTGCTTCATTAACCAACTTTCCTCCAGCATAATGTCAGAAGTGGGAATGTTCACTGATGATTGCACAATGTTCAACACCATTTGCGACTCCTCAGATACTGAAGCAACCCATGGCCACATACAACAAGTCTTAAAAAACGTCCAGCTTGGGCACATAAGTGGCAAGTGACATTCGCGCCACACAAGTGCCAGGCAATGACCATCTCAAACAAGAGAGAATCTAACCATCTCCCCTTGTCATTCAATGGCATTGCCATCGCTGAATCCCCCACCATCAACATCCTGGTTGTCACCATTGAGCAGAAACTGAACTCGACCAGACAGATAAATGCTTCATCCACAAATGCAGGTCAGTGAACAAAGAACAAAGAACAAACAATGTACAGCACAGGAACTAGCCATTCGGCCCTCCAAGTCTGCGCCGATCTTCATGCCTGCCTAAACTAAAACTTTCTGCACTTCCGGGAACCGTATCCCTCTATTCCCTTCCTATTCATGAATTTGTCAAGATGCCTCTTAAATGTTGCTATCGTACCTGCTTCCACCACCTCCCCAGCAGCAAATTCCAAGCAGTCACCACCCTCAGTGTAAATAACTTGCCTCGCACATCCTCTCCAAACTTTGCCCCTATCACCTTAAACCTAAATCCCCTAGTAACTGACTCTTCCACCCTGGGAAAAAGCTTCTGACTATCCACTCTGTCCATACCGCGAATAACTTTGTCAACCTCTATCATGTCGCCCCTCCACCTCCGTCGTTCCAGTGAAAACAATCCGAGTTTATCCAAACTCTCCTCATAGCTAATGCCCTCCAGATCAGGCAACTTCCTGGTAAACCTCTTCTGTACCCTCTCCAAAGCCTCCACGTCCTTCTGGTAGTGTGGCGACCAGAAATACACGCAATATTCTAAGTGAGGTCGAATTAAAGTTCTGTACAGCTGCAGCATGACTTGCCAATTCTTATACTCTAAGCCCCGACTAATGAAGGCAAGCATGCAGTATCCCTGCTTGACTACCTTATCCACCTGCGTTGCCACTTTCAGTGACCTGTAGACCTGTATGCCCAGATTTCTCTGCCTGTCAATACTTCTGAGGGTCCTTCTATTTACTGTACACTTCCCACCTGCATTAGACCTTCCAAAATGCATTACCTCACATTTTTCCGGATTAAACTCCATCTGCCATTTCCCCGCCCAAGTCTCCAACCGATCTATATTTTGCTGTATCCTCTGACAATCCTCAACACTATCCGTAACTCCACTAACCTTTCTGTCGTCCGCAAACTTACTAATCAGACAAGCTACATTTTCCTACAAATCATTTATATATACTGCAAACAGCAAAGGTCCCAGCACTGATCCCTTTGGAACACCACTAGTCACATCCCTCCATTCAAAAAAGCACCCTTACACTGCTGCACTCTGTCTTCTATGACTGAGCCAGTTCTGCATCCATCTTGCCAGCTCCCCTCTGATCCTGAGTGACTTCACCTTTTGTACCAGTCTGCCATGAGGGACCTTGTCAAAGGCTTTACTGAAGTCCATATAGATAACATCCACTGCCCTTCCTTCATCAATCATCTTTGTCATTTCCTCAAAAAACTCAATCAAATTAGTGAGACATGACCTCCCCTTCACAAAACCATGCTGTCTCTAGCTAATACGGTTGCTTGTTTCCAAATGGGAGCAAATCCTGTCCCGAAGAATCTCTCTAATATTTTCCCTACCACTGACGTAAGGCTCACCGGCCTATAATTACCTGGATTATCCTTGCTACCCTTCATAAATAAAGGAACAACATTGGCTATTCTCCAGTCCTCTAGGACCTCACCCAGGCTGGTAATTCTGTGGTGAGCACCTCACCAACTGTCTTCTCAATGCCTGTACACCATCTAGAAGGCTCAAGTCGGATGTGTGATGGAATACTCTCCTTTTGCCTGGAAGGGTGCATCTCCAACAACACTCAGGAAGCTCGATATCATCCAGAGTGGCACCCAATCTACCACTTTCAACACTCACTTCCTCCACCACCAAGGCACCTTGGCAGCAGAGTGTACTCATTGGATAGACACATGGATGAAAATGGAATAGTGTAGGTCAGATGGTTTCACAGGTCGGCTCAACATCGAGGGTCGAAGGGCCTGTACTGCGCTGTAATGTTCTAATTCTAATTCCAAACCCGTGAACATGGGAATGCCACCACCTGCAGCTTCCTCTCCAGGCCACACACCAGCGTGCATTGTAACTATATCAACGTTCCTTCATTGTCGCTTTGTTATAATCCTGGAAGTCCCTTTCTAACAGCAATGTGGATGTACCTACCTGATGCGGACTGCAGTGGTTCAAGAAGGCTGCTCACCACCATCTTCTCAAGGGCCATTAGTGATGGGCAATACATGCTGGCCTGGCCAACGACGCCAACAGCACATGATCGAATAAAAACATAGTTGTTGAACTTAATATTCAGTCGTGAGGACTTTAGAATGCCTAAAAGGAAGATGAGGTGCTGTCCCTCGAGCTTCCGTTTACATTAAATCATTCTGATTGGACTGGCAAATAGACTAAAAGGAAGCATCGATTTCAGCTGGAATCAGCAATTGATCCAGAACTTGATAAAACATGGATTTATCGGATTGCATTAAACATGAGTAAGAAAGGGAGGCTTTGCATTGAAATAGCGCCTTTGACGACCACCGGACATCTCAAAGCGTTATACTGACAATGCAGCATTTTTGAAGTTCAATCACTGTTCTCATCCAGGAAACGCAGCGCCCAGTATGCAGACAGCAAACTGCCAGAAACTGCCTAAATACCTGTTTTTCTGATGTTCACTGAGTGACACATATTGACCAGGAGACCAGGAATGGCCTCCAAGCTCTTATTTGAAATAGTGCCACGGATTCGTTTGTAACCACCTAAACAAGCCTTGGGTAGTGTCTCTTCTGAAAGCTGGCACGTCCAACAGTGCAGCTCTCCCTCAGTATTAAACTGTCATTTTGTGCTCAAACCCGAGATTGGGACTTGAAGATAGAATATTGTGATTCAAGTTAGTAACTGGTTGCTAATAAATCAGCACTACACTCAATATGGATAACAGAATTCAGGAGATCATTTACCAACATTTTAGTGAATAGCTGTTTTTGGGACCAGAGAGAGCTATACAGTGGCATTCCTCAGGGTTCAGGACGTTGACCACTGCTGTTTATGATATCCATGAATGACTTCGGGGTACAAAGCACAATATCGAAATTTGTAGAAGATGTGAAGTGTGGAGGTCGAGAGAAAAGTGAGGAAGAGTTGTTATCTCTGGGTTTTTGCCCGTGCCACGTGATAACGAAGCGAGGAAGAGGGAGAGAGAGGAGTTGAACACGTGGCTGTAGGAGGGACGGTTTTGGTTTCCAGGATAATTGGGGCTCTTTCTGGGGCAGGTGGGACCTCTACAAACAGGATGGTTTTCACTTGAACCAGAGGGATACCGATATCCTGGCGGGGGTGGGGGGGGGGAGATTTGCTTGTACTCTTCGGGGGTGGGGGGTGGGTTTAAACTAATTCAGCAGGGGAATGGGAACCTAAATTGTAGTGCCAGTGTACAGGATGTTGAGAGTAGTGAGGTCAGGGAAAAGGTTACAAGGACGCAAGAGGGCACTAGCAAGCTTAAAGTGTGTCCACTTCAACGCCAGGAGCATCCGGAAGAAGGTGGGTGAGCTTGCAGCATGGGTTGGTACCTGGGATCTCGATGTAGTGACCATTTCGGAGACATGGGTAGAGCAGGGACAGGAATGGATGTTGCAGGTTCCGGGATTTAGATGTTTCAGTAAGAACAGAGAAGATGGTAAAAGATGGGGGAGGGGGGGTGGGGGTGTGTGGCATTGTTAATCAAGGAGAGTATTACAGCGACAGAAAGGACGTTTGAGGACTCGTCTACTGAGGTAGTATGGGCCGAGGTTAGAAACAGGAGAGGTGAGGTCACCCTGTTGGGAGTCTTTTATAGACCTCCGAATAGTTCCAGAGATGTAGACGAAAGGATAGCGAAGATGATTCTCGACGGGGGCGAGAGTAACAGGGTAGTTGTTATGGGGGACTTTAACTTTCCAAATATTGACTGGAAATACTATAGTTCGAGTACTTTAGATGGGTCAGTTTTTGTCCAGTGTGTGCAGGAGGGTTTTCTGACACAGTATGTAGACAGGCCAACCAGGGGCGATGCCACATTGGATTTGGTACTGGGTAATGAACCCGGCCAGGTGTTCGATTTAGATGTAGGTGAGCACTTTGGTGATAGTGATCACAATTCGGTTAGGTTTACCTTAGCGATGGGCAGGGACAGGTATATACTGCAGGGCATGAATTATAGCTGGGGGAAAGGAAATTATGATGCAATGAGGCAAGATTTAGGATGCGTAGGATGGGGAAGGAAAGTGCAGGGGATGGGAACAATCGAAATGTGGAGCTTATTCAAGGAGCAGCTACTGCGTGTCCTTGATAAGTATGTACCTGTCAGGCAGGGAGGAACTTGTCGAGCGAGGGAGCCGTGGTTTACTAAAGAAGTTGAAGCGCTTGTCAAGAGGAAGAAGAAGGCTTATGTGAGGATGAGACGTGAAGGCTCAGTTCGGGCGCTTGAGAGTTACAAGCTAGCCAGGAAGGATCTAAAGGGAGAGCTAAGAAGAGCAAGGAGAGGACACGAGAAGTCATTGGCGGATAGGATCAGGGAAAACCCTAAGGCTTTCTATAGGTATATCAGGAATAAAAGAATGAACAGAGTTAGATTCGGGCCAATCAAGGATAGTAGTGGGAAGTTGTGTGTGGAATCAGAGGAGATAGGGGAAGCGTTAAATGAATATCTTTCGTCAGCATTTACAGTAGAGAAAGAAAATGTTGTCGAGGAGAATACTGAGATTCAGGCTACTAGGCTAGATGGGATTGAGGTTCACAAGGAGGAGGTGTTAGCAATTTTGGAAAGTGTGAAAATAGATAAGTCCCCTGGGCCAGATGGGATTTATCCTAGGATTCTCTGGGAAGCAAGGGAGTAGATTGCAGAGCCTTTGTCCTTGATCTTTATGTCGTCATTGTCGACAGAAATAGTGCCGGAAGACTGGAGGATAGCAAATGTTGTCCCCTTGTTCAAGAAGGGGAGTAGAGACAGCCCTGGTAATTATAGACCTGTGAGCCTTACTTCGGTTGTGGGTAAAATGTTGGAAAAGGTTATAAGAGAGAGGATTTATAATCATCTTGAAAAGAATAAGTTCATTAGCGATAGTCAGCACAGTTTTGTGAAGGGTTGGTCGTGCCTCACAAACCTTATTGAGTTTTTCGAGAATGTGACCAAACAGGTGGATGAGGGTAAAGGCGTGGATGTGGTGTATTTGGATTTCAGTGAGGCGTTTGATAAGTTTCCCCACGGTGGGCTATTGCAGAAAATACGGAAGTATGGGGTTGAAGGTGATTTAGAGCTTTGGATCAGAAATTGGCTAGCTGAAAGAAGACAGAGGGTGGTGGTTGATGGCAAATGTTCATCCAGGAGTTTAGTTACTAGTGGTGTACCGCAAGGATCTGTTTTAGGGCCACTGCTGTTTGTCATTTTTATAAATGAGCTGGATGAGGGTGTAGAAGGGTGGGTTAGTAAGTTTGCCGATGACACTAAGGTCGGTGGAGTTGTGGATAGTGCCGAAGGATGTTGGAGGGTACAGAGGGACATAGATAGGCTACAGAGATGGGCTGAGAGATGGCAAATGGAGTTTAATGCGGAAAAGTGTGAGGTGATTCACTTTGGAAGGAGTAACAGCAATGCCGAGTACTGGGCGAATGGGAAGATTCTTGGTAGTGTAGATGAACAGAGAGATCTTGGTGTCCAGGTACATAAATCCCAGAAAGTTGCTACCCAGGTTAATTGGGCTGTTAAGAAGGCACATGGTGTGTTAGCTTTTATTAGTAGGGGGATCGAGTTTCGGAGCCACGAGGTCATGCTGCAGCTGTACTAAACTCTGGTGAGACCGCACCTGCAGTATTGCATGCAGTTCTGGTCACCACATTGTAGGAAGGATGTGGAAGCTTTGGAAAGGGTGCAGAGGAGATTTACCAACATGTTGCCTGGTATGGAGGGAAGGTCTTACGAGGAAAGGCTGAGGGACTTGAAGTTGTTTTCGTTGGAGAGAAGGAGGAGGAGATGTGACTTAATGGAGACATATAAGATAATCAGAGGGTTAGATAGGGTGGATAGTGAGAGTCTTTTTCCTCGGATGGTGATGGCAAACACGAGGGGACATAGCTTTAAGTTGAGGGGTGATAGATATAGGGCAGATGTCAGAGGTAGTTTATTTACTCAGAGAGTAGTAGGGGCGTGGAACGCCCTGGCTTCAGCAGTCGTAGACTTGCCAACTTTAAGGGCATTTAAGTGGTCATTGGATAGACATATGGATGAAAATGGAATAGTGTAGGTCAGATGGTTTCACAGGTCGGCGCAACATCGAGGGCCGAAGGGCCTGTACTGCGCTGTAATGTTCTAATTCTAATTCTAAGTCTAATGGAATTCTAAAGGGAATAGCAGAGCAGTTGTGTGGGCGGCACAAGGACACCAATATGCATTGGTAACACGCCATTATTGTAAGTAAACTTGCCAAGGTGTGTGGCAGAAGCATAAGAATACCAAGTAAGACACTGAGCTGTTATGATGTACATTCTGCTATATTAAGCTATTTGGCCAAAATCATGGACAAAACGGTACACTTTAATGGGTGTGGGAAACGAGAAAAGCGCCTGAGAGGGGAGGTGAGATTTGGACAGGGAATTCCAGAGCTCAGGGCTGAGACAACTGATGGCAAGTCCGACAATGGTGAAGCGATTACAATTAGCGATGCATGAGGAGCCAGTTCTGCATGAGCACAGATATCGAGGATGGTTGTGGAGCTGGAGGATATTACAGATATATAGAGAGGCGAGACCATGAGGGGGTTTG
Organism: Heterodontus francisci; assembly: GCF_036365525.1. Taxonomy (NCBI): domain Eukaryota; kingdom Metazoa; phylum Chordata; class Chondrichthyes; order Heterodontiformes; family Heterodontidae; genus Heterodontus; species Heterodontus francisci. The sequence continues at coordinate 5,575,813 of NW_027141025.1, forward strand.
AAAATAAGGAAAATCATTTTCAAATCAAGACTTTTGTTAACTGGGAGCCAGTGTTGGTCAGCGAGCACTGAGGTGCCAGGTGAAAGGGTCATGGAGCAACTTAAAACATGACCAGCAGCGCTTTGAATTATTTCATGTTTATGGAGGGTAGAATGTGGGAGAGCAGCCAGGAGTGCATTGTAATCGTCCAGTCTGGAGGGTTTCATCAGATCGAATGTGGCAGAGTGAATTTCAAGTACTGTTAAGGAGTTGGAACTGGGCGATCTTATTAAAAGTGTTTGATGAAGCAACACATAAAATTCTTGCGACCAAAATTGGAAATCATGGGATTATCGGATCAATGGCTTCACGGCTCGGATTTTGGCTGAACAACAGATAGCAGAGAGTAGTGGAGAAAGCTTGTTTTTCAGTCTGGAGGGAAGTTCACAGTGGGGTTGGGACCGCTGCTGTTTTGATGTATGTTAATGTCATGGGCATTTGTACACAGGTGAATAATATCGAAGTTTTCATATGGCACGAAACTGGTAAATGCTAATCAACAGTGTGAAGGACAGTAACCTATTTCAGGAAGACAGAGACTGACTGGTGAGATTCGCAGCCACCTTGCAAATGCAATTTAACACTGAAATGTGATGAGATACCTGCTCTTAAGACATGTGAGGAAACGGCATTTAAACTGAACAGTTCAATTTTCATGCGGATGCAGGATTAAAGGGACCTGAGTTATCCGTACCCAGAACTTTGAAAGTAGCAGGACAAGTTGAGAAGTCTTTCAAAAACATAGACTCCTCGACTTTACAAATAGAGGCACAGAGTAACAAAAAATCATAATATTTCTTTTATCCATCATTTGTTCGTTCCCAGCTCGAGCATTGGGTCCACTTATGAGCATTGCACTTTGGCAAGGATTTCAAGGACTTAGTGGAGAAGTGGAGGGAGTACCAGAGATCAGAACCTACAGTTGCATGGAGAGATTGAAAAAGCTGGGATTGTTGTTTCTCGAGCAGTGAAGGGTAAGGGGAGATTTAATATAGAAGTTCAAGAAGATTTTGATCGGGTAATTAAGGCAAAACGTTTTCTCGTGTCAGAAAGTTCAGTATTAAGAAAACATAGATTTCAGGTAATTACCAAAGAACCAGTGCGGAAATGAGGAAAATTCTCTTACATAATGAGCTGTTGGCATCTGGAATTTCCTGCCTGCAAACATGCTGCTAGCAGATCCAAAAATATATATTTCCAAAGGAAATTTAGCAAATACATCAAAATGAAAAGAGAAAACAAATCAATGCCATAGTCTGGGGAATGTGGAGGTGAGGTGAATAATTAGATAATGTTTTTCAAAGAGCCAGAATGGCCACAACAGGCAGAATATCCTACTTTTGTGTTGCATAAATCTAAATGACCAGTTTCTTGTTGAATCGGAGGCACCACGCATAATGCTCCTTGGTTAGGTGTAGGTATAAAAAGCGGCCCTGGAAACTCTGGAAAACATCTCCTTTTGCAACTCTTAAATTTCTCTGCAGCCTCTAATGAATTGATTGGTAATGTTGCAGACCCAGAGGTACTGCAATTACAGTCCTCAATCTTTGACTGGAGTAGGGTCACTAAATCCTTTGGCCTCCCTGAATGTCTGCAACAGCTCACAAAACAAACTCAAGAAAACCATCCACAGCACCTCCACTAACTGTGCAATAGCAGGCATAAGTCAAAAGCCTGCATGTTGGATACCTGGGACTTTTAAATAACACTGGAGGGGGTTTCTCGTGCTACTGAACGCATGTTCAACTGTGGGTGACTAACACGGGAGTACAGTGGACATGAACTAGAGTCCTGAAAAACATGGGGAACTGTGCAGGACACGCTGGACGTGTACAACAGTACAAAAGAGATATTTTATGGATCCAGGTTTCCGTAGCATCGGTGCCAGGGAAGGATACAGAAGAAAATAAATTCATTCTAAAAGGCGAATTAGAAAAAGTCTTGAAGGCAACGGATTTGCAGGAATATGAAAAAATAAAGAAGGGAAAGGGACTAATTGTTGCGATGAGGCCATGGAGGGATTTAAACACAAGAAATATAATATTAAAATTAAGGTCTGCCAGACCGGAGCCAATGTAGGTCAGAGAGCACAGGGATGATGTGTGATCGGGACTTGGTGAACCTTAGGATACAGGCAGAAGCAGTTTGGATGAGTTGACGTTTGGAAAGCTATGTAACTTGGATGATGGCCAGGATAGCAATGGGATAGTCAAGTGCGGAGTTAGCAAAGGCACAGATGAGGGGTTAATGTAGCAGATGGGCTGAGACAGAGGTGGAGCTGGGCAATATTCGAGATGTTGGTAGTTGGCAGCGTTGGTGATGGAGAGCATAAGGGGTCGGAACTCAGCTCCGGGTTGAATAGAACACAGGGGTTGTTGACAGTCTGTTGCATGTTCAGTCATTGGCTAGGGAGGGAGATGCAGTTCATGGATAGGGAACAGAGTTTGTGAAAAAGATCGGTGAAATCTAAAATTTCAAGTGCACTATTTCAGTGAAACAGCATTTGCACATCTAACGTCTGGAAATAAAGACTTACCAGGGGCAGCAACAGCAGCAAAGATGAGAAAGTAAATTACAACAACTGTATTTCAATGAAAAATAGTTTGCATATCTGATAGCTAGAAAGAGAGACGTACTAGGGGCAGCAACATCAGCAAGGAGCGAGGGGTAAATGAAAAGAACAGTAGTGCAGTTAAACATGACTATGGAATTAATAGCTTGATATAGCATCTTACCAGGTACACCAACAATAGCGAGCATGGGTAGTAAATGTATTGAATAATCAGAAGTGCAAAATAGATCCGCCATTTTAATGGTAGCCCATCATAATTCGCAGAAAGATGATCAAAATCCCAGGATAAACTCCGGTCCATTGTTGTAACATTCCCATCTACTGTTCTCATATTCTGGCCCATTGTTGTAATTGTCCAATTTATTTTTGTAAATTGTAAATTGTTGTATCATTGCAATCTATTGCTCTCAGATTCCGATCTATCCTTTCCCTCTCTCTGGAGCCGCTGATCGCTTTTAGTACTGGAGGTGAAAGTGTGGGATCACACATTGAAATGAGTCCCTTATTCATAGAAGAGAGAAACCCTCCAGTGATACAATTAGAGTCCATATAGACTGACATTAAGTACGGTCACTGAACAAACAGGTTCAGTTAACTCCTCTCAATCCAATACGTTTCGCGCCACAATTAAGTATAACATTTAGCAGGCCCAAAAGGGATATATGAGGGCTGACTATGGAAGGAATTGTGGGAAAAAGCAGAGGAACGGGCCAGAATCTTCCAATCCTCCCTGTGTATAGGACTGGCGACAGAGGACTGGAGATTTACAAATGTTACACTCTGTTTAACAAAAGGAGAGGTAGTGCAATGTCCTCGGGTTTCATAAGTTAGAAATCATCAGGCATTAGTCTTTAGAACTGCTGGAGCTCTTTGATTGTATCACTCAGCTTCCATACTGCTTGGGAAAACTGCCTTTAGGGTGATGTAGTGTTACATGTCACATACTCCAGTGTAGCAGTGAATGTGGCTGCCTGGAGCACCCTAACACATAAAAATAAGTTCCTATCTCGTTGGTTTTTAACTCTTTACAAACAGCATAAAACATCAGTCTTTCTTCAAAATAATGACACCTCCAAATGAGTATTCCTGTTGCACTCACTAACTTTTTTTTCGGAACTAAAAAAAATTAACAGTAGACTATCAGAAATAACCCAAACCACTTTTGGAAACTTATTTAAGGCTTCTTTCCTTTGCTAAACATTTTATTCACGGTAGCACCTAGCTGGAAATATTTTGAACGTCCATCTTGTAGATTTGGTATTTGGCACTTTCCGTGGTGAATTCACACGCTGTGCAGGTGATGTTGTGTGAGATGGTCCTGATTTTGTAGTAGCCGTACTTGCTGTTGCTAATGTTGTGCCACTTTCTGGTGACGTTGTTTGTGTTATCCCATTGGTTCGTGATGTTTCCGGTGTTGCTGATAACATTTTTCTGTTTTTTCCAGCTTCGTTCTAGGTCGAATATGGACTCTGTTTCTTCTCATTTCTGCCTCACTGGTGCAGGACCTTGGATTATGAGCTCCAATAACAGCTTTCTCTATCTTCCAGGATTTTATGATTGGATACTGTACGTATACAGTTTATCCTTGCAACAGCTCAGGTAGGGATTAAGCATGCATGATATATCGTTGACATCTTCTGCCTGTGTTTCAGTGAGTTGTTGTTTCACTTCCCCCTGGGTACTTGAAGGATGTATCTTTCATGTCAGAGTTCTCTTATACATTCTTCTATGCAACAGCTCTGCAGGCAGTTTCATGTCAGCCTTGAGAGGTGTGGATCGAAGTCACAATAAGTCAAAGTTTGGGTCTTCCTTCATCTCTCCGATTTTTTCTAAGGTCTCTTTTCACCGCGTGGTTAGCTCTTTATTGATACCCGTGTCCCTGTGGCAAGTGAGGTGAAGCTGTTAAGCAAAGTCATTGAATTCTCTGGAGGTGGGTTGGGTGCCATCATCATATTAATTTTCAGGAATACCTTGCTGAAGAAACTAACCTCCTACTGCTGGAATGCTTGGCGTAGCTCTCAACTCTTTTACCTTCTGGACAAAAAGGGAACATTGTATTGTAGTCTGCGACTATGACGTATCATTGTTGATTTTTTCTGAATAATTTGGCTTCCACAGTATGCCATGTCCTGCGTGGTACTTGTGAAGCTGTCATCTCCTCTTTCTCTAGTGTGTGTCTGTAATTCTGGCATACATTGCAGGTAGACAATTTTTTTCCATACCTTTGTATGTGCCTATCCAGATATGGCTCTCAGCTTACACTTCCCAGTCCCACTTGGCCTTCATGTATCTTCTGAAGAAGTTCTTCCTGCTTTGTTTTGGGTTTGATCATTCTGGATCCGGCTAGCAGAATACCGTCTTCTAGTGAGATGTCATCTCTGATAGACCAGTACTGCCGTTTTGTTGGCTCTGTTTGATGTATCTTATGAGGCCTTCCCTGGATCACTTGCTGAGAGGGCAACTGTAACTGCGTTTTTGCTGCTGGTATTACGTTCGCTAGGTGATGAACCTTTATATCCAAATCGTTTATATTGTGTTTCTCCTGTGGCAATAACCGAGATACCGTGCCTGACTGTACCATTTTTCTTCCTGGCTTTAATTTCAGAGTGAAATCCTAACTGCAAAGCCACAAGCCTAACCGCTGCAGCTTTGCTGGTGATTTACCTGGATTGATATTGTTGATCTGCTCCAGTGGACGATGATCACTCTCCACTATGAAGTGTCTTCCATCGAGATATGTGTGGAACTTCTCACACCCATACACAACTGCCAAAATCTCTTTTTCTGTGTTGGCATATCTTGCTTCAGCTGATGCCAGAGCTTTCGATGCAAATGCTATCGGATTTTCTTCTTGTACCAGGGCCACTCCCAGTCCTTTCATTGAAGCAACTACTTGCAGATTGGCAGGTTTCTTTCTGTCGTAGTATAGGAGACCTGTCTCCTAACATACTACCTTTTTTGATTTTGTTAACACTCCTGGCGTGTGACTCTGACCACGGGTCCTCTCCATCTTCTTTCATCAGATCCTGCTGGCTTGCGGTGCCTTCTGACATGTGTGACATTTAGGAGTTAATGCATTGGATCAAGCGAAGGAAACTTCACAATTCTCCGTTGTGTCTTGGGGCTTCCATTCCGGAGTTAGTAAAGATTATTTAAGTACTTGTCTTAACTCCATCAGATGTGTACACCATTCAGAAGAATTGGAATCTGGGCACCTTCACAATGCATCTGCCTGCGATTCGCTTGATCCCAGCTTACCTGGTTGTCTCCATGGCTTCATGTAGATGGCTGTCATGATCTTATCATCTACACCATATATCTGTATATCATCAGCCAGGCCAGCTGTTCCTTTACATACTCAGTATTCCTTATCAACATGCTGCTGGAACACATCCTGGCTCACGTCAATTCCAAAACGTAGACGAAGGAATTTGTGCAATCCAAAGGGTGTATAGTTTATTTTGGGTTTTGGGACCAGAATCTGTCCAATAGGACAGTTGGATGAGCCGTGTACTGGCAAATCAAATCGGAGTTTATTAAATAAGTAAAAGTACGCTTATCAGCAGGCAGTAGACATTCAGCGATCATTCAGTTCTTGCTTCCCGAAGCTGCTGAGCACAACTGATGTCGTCTTCAACATGTTTGTTCTTTATTCTCTCATGATAACTGCGCATCGTTCCTTATTTTCAGCCCTTTTTTATCCGCTACTTCTTTAACCACATTCGTCTGTATTTTGCCATTCCTCGTATGATTGCCTAATTCTAACGTTACTGTTGTCCCATTGCTCCTTTCCCCGGACTGTCTTCATTGACATATACACACCGTACAGTTGTTTTCTTTGATTCGATCACGTTGTGCCTATTCTATCATTTACTAGACATTTATCCTCTTGTGGAACCTATCTGTTCCAGATAAATCTTAGCATCGCCTCCCATATGTCGTGCCCTGTGCCGTCAGCATCATGATTTAATACTTGTGGTTTCAATCAGCCAAGTTCTGCAAACTTTCTGATTTCAGCATTATCATCTCGCTCCCCGATGCCTGCCCAAAGGTCGAGCTAGTACTTTAACACTATCAGGCGTGGGTTAATATCCCATCTTGCATTCCACTTAGCATACATAGCCTTTCTTAGAGCACATGATATTGCGGGTAAAATCCAGACAATCAATTGATTATAATCCATTACAATTCATTCGTACAAATCATTCCTTCGCTGACGTAATCATAATCTTCTTTAAAAGAACATATCACGATTTTTAAACACATCAATCTCTGGAACTAACAGGAGTTTATAGTATTATCAACAGCGAAGATTCCTAATCAAGCTTCACGTTCCTGAAGGCATTTCTGGCATCAATCGTTCGGAAAGATTGTTACCCTGCCAGTGAAGGTAGAATCTCTTCCTGTGCTGGAATATGGTCGCGAATACTCTTTATTGCTTGATTATGATCTTTGGGATCCATGCCAATTCTGGCTATCCATTTGGCTTCTTTCTCACCATGCTGGAATTTACCCAGTCTGCAGGCTCTCTGACTCTGGTGATCACCTTTCTTCCTTCCATCTCCTGAACTCCCTTGCAAGTTTATCTTTTAGCTCTATTGGTACTCTATGTGGGGGCTGAATCACTCGCTTACATAGAAACATAGAAACATCGAAAATAGAAGCTGGAGTAGGCCATTTGGCCCTTTCGGCCTGCTCTGCCATTCAAAAAGGATCATGGCAGATCATCTAATTCATTACCTTGTTCCCACTTTCTCCCAATATCCCTTGATCCCTTTGGCAGTTAGAACTGTATCTATCTCCATATTGAATGGCTTGGCCACCTCTCCCTTCTGCAGTAGATAAGGCCACAGGTTCACCACGCTCTGAGTGAAGAAATGTCTCCTCATCTCGGTTCTAAATGGAATATCCCATATCCTGAGACTGTACCCCGTATCCTGTGACTGGCTTTATGGTTGGGTCGATATTGTTGTGATAGTCAAAATCTTCAAAGCATCTAACTGTCTTATCAGAACACTTTGGGGACATTTGTCCCCGATCCTGTTTGCTTTCGATTGGAGGGCGCCTTTCAATGGATGTACGGTCTTCAACCATCAGTGTCGCCTCCTTCCTCATGCTTTATTGAGATCATCTGCAGCTCGCTGCAACTGCTCAACCCGACATAGCAGGACCATCAGTTTCAAGGACGTAGAACATGCACTTAACAACGTTTCATTTGTGTGTCCCTCTGATTTGCGTTGTTCCTCGTAGTCGAATCTCAATTCCCCTGTATGTTGTTAGCACGACGTTGTTTGCTATCAGAGCATCTTTTCTTGGATAGCCATTGTCATCCAAATTTTCTCGAAGTATATTCTGCTACAGTCTGAGCAGGATAAAGTTACTGTGTGCTCCAGTATTAATCTTCACCTTCAGATTTATCGTTGTGCCCTTATTTCTCACCCTCTTCCTGATCTGCATGGTTGTGTGAATTTTGTTTCTCTGGAAACGGTCGCATCCAGACATTTCATGCAGTTGTATGATTCCTATATATACCGTGTGCTCAAACTCATCGTCATTTTCCACGGTATGGACATTTTTATTTCTTTTCCTGTTCATGCGCCCTGTTGCTCTGTCCCTGGTGACTCCTACACCACGTTCTTTCTTTTTTTCTGCACATCTTTACTTAGTGATTGGTCTTTCTGCATGTTTTGCAGATTGATAAATATGAGGGACATTTTCTTCTGTCTGCGTAATCATATGGCCATCCATAACGCCTACAAGCATTTCTGTCTGTCCAATGTGCATTTTGGTTGCTGTTTCACTGCATCAATCCTGCTGCCTTTCTCTTGAATTAACTGAAGGCAGGTCTTTTCGGAAGTCAATGTCTTCTTCTGTCTGCTCGTGGAGTAATGTGCTCTAGCAGAGCCTACAGCCTGCTACATTTTGAGCTTGTCCATTCCAATTCGAACATTTTGTACTTACTGGGAGACCCCAAATTAGCTGATCTGTCAGTCTTTCATCAGTGTCCTTAAACTTACATTTTCTGGATGCATTTTACAATCTTGTTTAACGCTTACTGCCAAGGTAATTGAATGCAAAAGTTGAGAGGTTATGCTTCAGCGATATAAGGCATTGGTGCGACCACATCTGGAGTACTGTGTACAGTACTGGTCTCCTTATTTAAGGAAGGATGTAAATGCGTTGGAGGCAGTACAGAGAAGGTTTACGAGACTCATACTTGGAATGGGTAGGCTGTTTCACGGGGAAGGATTGGACAGGCTAGGCTCGTATCTGCTCGAATTTAGAAGAGTAAGAGGCGACTTGATTGAAACAGATAAGGTCCTGAGGGTTCTTGACAGGGAGTGTAGATGTGGAATGGATGTTTCCCTTGTGGAAGAATCGAGGACTAGGCGTCACTGTTTACAAATAAGGTGTCGCCCATTTAAGTCAGAGACGAGGAGTTTATTTTTTCTCTCAGAGGGTCGTGAGTCCTTAGAATTCGCTTCCTCAAAAGATAGTGGAAGCAGAGTCTTTGAATAATTTTAAGGCAGACGTAGATGCGTTCTTGATAAGCAAGGGGGTGGAATGTGTTCGGGAGTAGAAAGAAATGTGGATTAATCTGTTCAGCCATGAAATTATTGAATGGCAGAGCAGGCTTGAAGGGCTGATTGGCCTACTCTTGCTCCTAGTTTATAAGTTCATATGAAGGGCGGCACAGTGGAGCAGTGGTTAGCACCGCAGCCTCACAGCTCCAGCGGCCCCGGTTCAATTCTGGGTGCTGCCTGTGTGGAGCTTGCAAGTTCTCCCTGTTTCTGCGTGGGTTTCCTCCGGTTTCCTCCAACATGCCAAAGACTTGCAGGTTGATAGGTAAATTGGCCATTAGCAATTGCCCCTAGTATAGGTAGGTGGTAGGGAAATATAGGGACAGGTGAGGTTGTGGTAGGAATATGGAATTAGTGTAGGATTAGTATAAATGGGTGGTTGATGGTCAGCACAGACTCGGTGGGCCGAAGGGCCTGTTTCAGTATTGTATCACTAAACTAAGTTACTACGTTCTCAATAGGCTCACCAAGCTCCTGTATGAGGCCTTGAAATTCATATCTGCAGATATATTGATTTGATTTTGGCTGGAGATGGGTGCTGAATCTTCCAACTATTTTGTCTGGGTTTCTGGTGTCCTCTTTACTCAGCTCCGAGCTAATAAACAAATGTAATCCTTTATCTTCTGCCCACAGAAGGATATCGCTGAACCACTGCTCTTCATTACTGCCTTTTAGAAAACTGCTAAATCTCAATATATACTTTTGTTTAAACTTCCTAAATGCCTCTATGACCCCGCCAGCCATCCATTTCAATATGAGCTACGGCTGAGCATTCAGAGCTGTGCCTGTGGTCATTTTTGCTTTTGCACAATTCACCGTATCTTAAATGTTTCTCTGGCACCAATGTGGGGCATTTTTGTTTTGTATTTAATGCAGCACTAAATTGATTTAAATATTTGTTGCCACCCTTTTATGTCTTCTGGTTCCCAAAAATGTCAAATAATCATACTTCAGAACTTCTGAACACTCTGTATATTTCATTCGCTTCTATTCATCCTGGAGAAACTGCCATGCGGCCGGTGTAGTGTTACATATCACATGACTCCAGTGTAGCAGTGAATGTGGCTGCCTGGAGCACACTTACCTATAACAATAAGTTCTCAACTAATTAGCTGTTAGAACTTTCCCTAAAATATAACGATATTCAACAGGTGAGACAAATCATGTAACGAAAGGCCAGTCAGTCCAACGACACTGCCTGAGAAATTTCTAGAGGTCATAACCTAGGAGAAAGGTATGTGTTGTTTGGAAAGACATGGGTTAATAAATGACAAGCAGCACGGATATGATATTGGCAAATCGTGTTTGTTAATCTTCAGCAACAACAATAAATTATGTTTACATAACACCTTTAACATAATAAAATATGCCAAGGCACTTCACAGGCGCTTCAAGAATCAATTATTACACTGCTCCACAAAAGGACAGATTGAGTCAGATGACCAAAAGCTTGGTCGAAGAGGTAGGTATTAACGAGTGTTCCAAAGGAGGAAAGCGATGTAGAGAGGTGGAGAGGCGGAGAGGTGCAGGGAGGATGTTCCAGAGCTTGGTCCCAGGCAATTGTAAGTGCGGCCACCTGCGGTGGAGCGATGAAAATCAGGGATGCACAAGTCCCCAGAATTGGAGGAGTGCAGCATTAGAGGGTTGCAGAGTTGCAGGAGATTACAGAGTTCGGGAAGGATGAGACCATGGAGAGATTTGAAAACAAGGATAAGAATTTTAAAATCAGATGTTGCTTCAATGTAGCAGGTCGGTGACTGATAGTTGAACAGGAGTTAGTGTGAGTTACAACACAGGCAGTCGAGGTTTGGATGGCCTCAAGTTTACCGAGAGTGGTAAGTGGTGGAGCCGCCAGGAGTCTGTTGGAATAGTCAAGTCTAGAGGTAACGAACGCAAAAACGAAGGTTTCAGCTGCAGATGAGCCGAGATATGGGAGAGATCGGACGACTTTGTGGATGTAGAAATATGTGATCTTAGTGAAGGTACAAATATAAGATCATAAGATCATCTCGGGGTCAAATGTTAAACTGAGGTTTCGAAGATACCAGCTTAATATCAGACTGTTACCAGGGAGAGGGATGGTGTTGGTTGTTAGGTATTGGACTTTGGAGTGCGGATCAAAAGGAACATACAAACATATGAATTCGAAGGAGGAGCAGACCATTTGGCTCTTCGAGCCTGCTCTGTATTTGATAAGATCATTGCTGACCTGATCGCCACCTGAACTCGACTTACTTGATCACCTGCTTTAACGTTTAACTCCTTTGTTAATGAAGTGTGTATGTAAATCAGCCTTTAAAATATTTAATGATCCTACCTCAGGAGGGTTGGATTCCAAATATTTAATTGGAAGACATTACTAACACTGGATGTCAGATGGACAGTTCTATAATTTAGCAAAATTGGAGTCCAGATAAGTGGTGGTGATGTAGAGCTGAGTGTCATCAGTGAATGTAAAATCTGATGCTACCTTTGCCGCCATTTTGACCTTTCATCCACACAGATATTTTAGTAACGTTTTTCATGCTTTACCTTACTTGATGTTCCCAAATACCAACAGTACCTTTGATCTATCGCAACTAATATGAACACGAACCTGCAAAGTGATCCACAGAATAAAGAAGACTGCGATCTGTTTGTTTCTGCTTCGCCACATTCACCTACAAGCGGATCCAATGCCAATGAGATGAGCTCATCACGGGAGGCCCTTCCACTCAGTCGTAAAAGCTGCTTTCCATGACCTGTGAGTGGGTTTAAGCTGCACCTCGATCAGTCAATCTCAGCAAAAGTAAAACCCCATCAGGGGTTCGATTACAGAGTGGGATCCTGAGATGTTTTTTGTGGCAGCCTGGCTGCTGCTGCTTGTACCTCTCACAATCTGAGAGGTGGTCTCTACCAATCTCCCTCCAAGAGAGCAGTTGGATTAGAGAGTGAGGATCTTGTGCTATTATTCAGATTACCGGCGGGTAACAATTGGAAATTGTTCCTGAGAAAATCCCGGGCGTTGTTTTGTGCTCGTCTCCCTCCTGTTGGTCCAGATGTAAATGCTCAGTGTGGACCGAGTGCTATAAGAATGGCACATTTGTGTCCAGAACATGAAGCTGCGTCTTTGAATCACATCTAGATGATAGAGTTTCCACAGTTTCAGCATCCTGTCTTTACATCAGGGTAATGAATTGAGAATGTTCTTTTTCCAGTGTCGCTGCAATGAATATGTTCAAAAACCTATGGTCATATCCGTTTAATTTTCATTCACTGTCGATTTGAGCCCTCCATTTTCACTTAACAAATTTTTATATTGAGCACCGTTCAAGGGTTGTGTGTGTTCTTTTTTTTCCAAATTCATTCTGTCACCCAGTTTGAGCAGAAACATACAGAACCCGCCCAGCGTATGGCTGAAACCTAATCCAGAGCGATATTTTTTGTCGGTTAGATCAACTGGTTAGAACGTTATGCTAATAATACCAAAGGCACGGGTATTTTCCTAACATTTAATGCCGGGACATTGCAAATAAATTCAGACAAAACGTTGATTGGAGGGAACGGGCGCGGGGGATTATTTTGAATAATATCCATTCCACCTTTGCTACTGGGGTGGAGTAAAACCTTTTTTCTTTAAATTTGCCTTTCTTAGGCTTGTTGATAAATGTTTAACTCACAGCCTGTTCTTCTTAATGGTCGCAACCAGTAACAGACAGACAGATTGTGTCTGAATATCCCATGATGTAAGGAATACGTCAGCTTAGGACAAAAAGGTTCCAATCAAATGTACACCCCAAATAAACAAAAGCAGGTAGATAAATAAAATTTCACTTCAGTCGATATTAATATTCCCCATCCTTGAACATTCTTATTTCAACACAGCCTTTAGTTGTGGAGAAATAACTTCAGTGTAAATCACACTTTTATAATTCGACCAGTGGAAGAGATGCAACATAACTAAAAACTGCCAGAAACCCGACTAAAGCCAGGGACACTTAGTGTAGCACTCTCCCAGCTGAACTAGTTCTACCTCACATCAAATAAATCGTTACCTCACTCTTTTTGGAGAAAATATAACCCTGGTCAGCATTATTCCTCTCGTGTGCTCTTCACTTCGGGATCTTAGAGCTCAGTGTGTATAAATATTCTGCTGAAATATTGATGAACATAGAAAGATTATTTACCAGGAGAGACCTCACAGTGTTGACCACAGAGTGAAATACCAAGACATGTCTATTGTTACGATAGTACTTCCACTTGTTGTTTCATTTTGTGGACTTGTCTTTTTAAAACTGTAAAGGATTTCACAGATGCAGGACTTTATGTTCTTTTGTTTGTTTGTTTTTTCAAGGAATATGTCATCAGAAGGTTTTTTGAACTTGGTTTGTAAACAGCCCTTACTGGAGATCACCTGCTAAGATAAATAAACAACATTTACTGGAAAGTATTAACAGAGAAGTGACAAGGCAAGAGCAATGAGGATCAGGAGGATTTTGACCTGCTCTTTGAAGTTTGGTTTTTGGAGAGATTATTTTTGGTTTTGCTTTGGACAGAGAATTGGGGGTGTGGAGAATGTTCTAAAAGGAATTTAAAGAACAACCTTCCACGGACAAACCCCAACTCAGCTACTTCCACCTCTTAGAAAAATGGCTTCCAGCTTTTCAAACTCTTTAAGGAGCCCTGAGAAACAACTGCAGGAAACTAAATGAAATTTTTGCCACATTCCTTCTGAGAGGCCTGCCAATCTGATCTCAACGTCACCTCCAAAGACCTGCTCCAGGAAGATCCCAGTGAAAGTTGTCAATGTGTAATTGGGACGCCAGACATAAAGGGGCAAGCGACATCTTTCCATGTCTTCTTTTTTATCTTTTAAAGTTAGCAAGTATTAGCTGTACACTGCTTATGCAAAGCAGGTTGATGAGCAGAGCTCATGAAGTTTATACCCTGCTTACTGAGTAGACTTCCACAGATTATGAGGTGGCAAAAAGTCTATTCCAGCTGTGTGTGAGCTGGCCCTGAAGATTACTGACAAAAAATTTTGCAACCTCTGGAGACAGCCTGGGCAGATTTATGTAGAATTTCAGCGGGTTAATCAAATTAATTGTGATCGTTGGATGCAGGCATTAAAGGTAGAAACCACGGATGAGGTTCTTAGGGAAGTAATTCTCCTGGAAACATTTTTTTTAATTCCGTCCATTGGAAAGTATCCATGTAGAGAACCAGAAGGTACCAACAGCCAGACAGGCAGTGGAAATTGCTGACGAACAGAGGCTTCTTGACAAGCCCACACCCTTTGCCCATCATCCCCACAAATGCAAGAAGGATCTCAATAGGGAAAGTGAAAGGAAAGCAAGTAGCTGCGGACAAGAAGGAAGAGTGCGGCAGGCCTCTGGATATCCTCCTCAGGACAGGAAGGAAGGTGCTGAGGGTGGAAGTGAGGTCCAAAAGCCAAGTATTCTCATCATCACAAGGTGAGACGCCGTTGTGCAGAATGCTCAATATTGTAGGGCAAAGCCATGGGATTTACTAGACTACACAAAGCCAATGTTGAACAAGCATCCCTGACTGAGAGTATGACAGAACAGTCTGTATCTCTGACTGCAGTCTAAGTACTAAAACTGTTGTGAATGCGGAGTCAGGAACAGGGTACCTGAGAGTTCTCAGTATTTCTTGTCAAAAGGAAAAGTAACACCTTATTCCTCAAATGGGGCAGGTAAACCTATGAATAACTTAAAGGAGCGACACAACATTATTTACTCAGAACAGGCATAACATTTCCACCAGAGAGTGCACTGAATGTCCATGTTTTAGTGAATAAAATTGGTGGGCAGAATATGTCCGTACTTTTATATCAGGTGCAGCTGGAGTGTAAACTATGCCTAATTTTTTCAGTGCAACGCGCTCTGCGGAAGTGCCACCACACAGCCCTCGTGATATTACGCGTTTGGGCTTTCTTAAATGGAGGGAGCTGAGCAACAAATATTCATGACATAGAGGGGGCGGCCGCCGTTTCACTGGCAATGGCATCCAGGCGCCACCGTGCCAGCACCAGCACCATTTTTAAAGGTTTTCAAGCCCTTCAGGATGTATTTACATTGTTGAAAATAGAGACATGTTGTCGAAGCTTTCTGTCTTGCACTCATCAGAACAATATGCAAGAATAACCAATATAGGTGAAAACAATAACTTTTATTGCATGAGAAGAGAGTGCTGATTGGCTGGCAAGTGGACTCTAATTCGTCGAGCTTTAGCCATGGTGAATGCACCAGCTTACGGTGACTGGCAGTTAACTGCCAAGCTTTGTTTGAAATTTAAAGCTTGACTCTGATTGGTCATGGCATTGCCCTAAGGAATGAACTAGCGAATGGCTGTCACTTACTTTGTTCATTTGAAACAGGCGCCATGCTTGCATATTCTTTTCCCACCTGCAAAGAACAGGACCCTGTGCATTAATATATGCAGCTTCCAATACACACAAATCCGATCATTTCTTGCTTTATGTACTTTAAACCTATGAACGGGCCTAAGGCTGTCATTTTCTGGCTCTGAAAAGTGCCCTGTCTATCTCAAATCACCTTGGAAAGGGAATGTTTCCCAAGAATTTGAATAACAAGCTAGCTGTTTCACCCTGCTACTATGCAGTAGCAACACGTGTCGGCTTCACTACTAACAGGATGCTGCCCTCAAGCCAAAAAGACGTCCTATCTATCACACAAATGAGTAATGTGATATACACTTTTCAATGCCAGCGTGATGCTAGGTACATAGTAAGTACGTCCCAGAAACTGGCGTACCATTGCAAACAACATGTTCCTTCCACTGCTCGCAGTGGGCAAAGTGCAGGTATTATACACCAGCCTGTGCTTGCAAAACGCAAAACACACTGTCCAACATTAGATGTGATTCCACGATTGGACAACATTTGCTACATAAGCCGCAATGTGCTAAGAGTTACGCTGACAACAAATTTAAGATTGTCAGTAGGACTCACAGCGTGGCACATTTGTGCATACTAGAAGCGCCATATATTAATACGCAGGGCTCTGTTTTTGCCGACAGAAAGAACATGTCCGTACATTGCACCTGTTTAGCTGAACAAAGTAAGTGACAGCCATTCACTAGTTCATTCCTTAGGGCAATGCCTTGACCAATCAGTGTCTATCTGCCTTGTTTAAATTTCAAACAATGCTTGTCAGTTAACTGATGCATTCTCCATGGCAACTGCTCCACCAATCAGAGTTAGTTCACTTGCCAACCAGTCAGCATTCCCTTCTCATGCAGTATACGTTGTTGTATTCCCCTCCATTGGTTATTCTTGCATATTGCCCTGATGAATGCAAGACAAAAAGTTTAGACAACCTTTCTATTGTCAGTAATTCTCAAGTTCTGTGCTACCAAACGAATATATATTTAATTATTGAAGGTGTCACTGCAATTAAAAAGTAATAGCATTGAATCCCCTATCCCCTGCCCCCGCCCGCAACTGAGAATTCAATACATAAATTGACCTACTCTGAATAAAAACACTTATTGAAATTCTGAACTTGTCCCTCCGACCTTCAGTATCATTGATCCTGAGACCCTTCACGACTTTCCCCACAACCAATAGATATAGTTTACCTCGCTGCCCCCTCCCGCCCGGATCATTTTATTCTTCCTCCCACCCCACCAGTGTCCTGCTTTGGAACTAGAACGGAATTCCGAAGGCATGCAAGTTGAGCCAGTTGGCCCTAAAATTGGCGTGCGACAGCTGGCAGCAGCAGGTAAGTTCATTTGCACGTCAGTGCTTCTAATTTCAATATTTTAATGAAGGCCTCATCACTTCGCCGCTTGGGTATGGGCGCACCAAGGCCTCGCCATCGCCACTAATATCCGGTGTGTCATTCCCGTTGTCGTGGTTCACGGCGGACGGCTCCCAGCAGCATTTTACAGGTTTCCCCGCCACAAGCAACACTAATGAGGGGCTGGTAAAATTCAGCCCATTGAGAGAGAGATTGAGTCACAATGAGGGAGAAAGGCGGAGAGAGACAGAAAAGATGTGATACTCAGCATCCCACACTGTCTGCTCTTCATTGTTGGACTCTAACACCTTCCCTCCATCAGCTCGCCCATGGGGAAATGATCCAGTACAGGGGCAGTGGGGTGGAATTGTAGAAAAAAATCAGGACTGGGACAAAGAGAGAGGGATTCCAGCTGTACTCCCTCTCTCTCTCTCGCGCTCTCTCTCTCTCTCTCTCTCTCTCACACACACACACACACACACACACTGTAATCAGCTACCATTCACCTGGGGACAGAGATACAGAGGATGAGACACAGAAACTCACCTCCAGCCACATGGAATTAAAGAATGGTGGCTGATGTTGTACTAACATATCCCAGAATCTGTCACTCAAATAACTCTCTCTTTCGCTCTTTGGCCTCCTTGTCTCGAGAGACAATGGGTAAGCGCCTGGAGATGATCAGTGGTTTGATAAGCAGCACCTGGAGTGGCTATAAAGGCCAATTCTAGAGTGACAGACTCTTCCACAGGTGCGACAGATAAAATTGGTTGTCGGGCCTCTTACACAGTTAGCTCTCTCCTTGCACTTCTGTCTTTTTTCCTGCCAACTGCTAAGTCTCTTCGACTCGCCACGCTATAGCCCCGCCTTCATGGTTGCCCGCCAGCTCTGGCGATCACTGGCAACTGACTCCCACGACTTGTGATCAATCTCACAGGACTTCATGTCGCGTTTGCCGACGTCTTTAAAGCGGAGACAAGGACGGCCGGTGGGTCTGGTACCAGTGACCAGCTCGCTGCACAATGTGCCCTTAGGGATCTTGCCATCTTCCATGCGGCTCACATGGCCAAGCCATCTCAGGCGCCGCTGGCTCAGTAGGGTGTATATGCTGGGGATGTTGGCCACCTCGAGGACTTCTGTGTTGGAGATACGGTCCTGCCACCAAATGCCAAGGATTCTCCGGAGGCTGCGAAGATGGAATGAATTGAGACGTCGATCTTGGCTGACGTACGTTGTCCAGGCCTCGCTGCCATAGAGCAAGGTACTGTGGACACAGGCTTCATACATGTGGACCTTTGTGTTCTGTGTCAGTGCACCATTTTCCCACACTCTCTTGGCCAGTCTGGACATAGCAGAGGAAGCATTTCCCATGCGTTTGTTTAATTATGCATCGGGAGACAGGTTACTGGTGATAGTTGAGCTGAGGTAGGTGAATTCTTGAACCACTTCCAGAGCGTGGTCGCCGATATTGATGGGTGGGGCATTTCTGACGTCCTGTCCCATGATGTTCGTTTTCTTGAGGCTGATGGTTAGGCCAAATTCATGCAGGCAGCCGGAAACCTGTCGATGAGACTCTGCAGGCACTCTTCAGTGTGGGATGTTAATGCAGCATCGTCAGCAAAGAGGAGTTCCCTGATGAGGACTTTTCGTACTTTGGTCTTCGCTTTTAGACGGGCAAGGTAGAACAGCCTGCCACCTGATCTTGTGTGGAGGAAAATTCCTTCTTCTGAAGACTGGAACGCATATGCGAGCAGCAGGGAGAAGAATTTCCAAACAGTGTAGGTGCGAGAACACAGCCCTGTTTCACGTAACTCAAGATTGGAAAGGGGTGTGATGAGGCACCGCTATGCTGAATTGTGCCTTTCATATTGTCATGGAATGATGTGATGATACTTAGTAGCTTTGGTGGACATCCAATATTTACTAGTAGTCTGAAGAAACCACGTCTGCTGACGAGGTCAAAGGCTTTGGTGAGATCAATGAAAGCAACGTCGAGGGTCATCTGTTGTTCATGGCATTTCTCCTGCTGCTGGCGAAGGGAGAGCAGCATGTCAATGGTGGATCTCTGCTCGAAAGCCACACTGTGCCTCAGGATAGATGGGCTCAGCCAGCTTCTGGAGCCTGTTTAAGGTGACACGAGTGAAGACTTTCCCCACTATGCTGAGCAGGGAGATTCCACGGTAGTTGTTGCAGCCACCGCGGTCACCCGTGTTCTTATACAGGGTGATGATATTGGCATCGCACATATCCTGTGGTACTGCAGCCTCTTCCCAGCACAGGCAAAGCTGTTCTTGCAGTGCTGAGAGGATAGCAGGCTTGGCACTCTTGATGATTTCAGGGGTAATGCCGTCCTTCCCAGGGGCTTTTCTGCTGGCTAGAGAATCAATGGCGTCACTGAGTTCCGATTTTGTTGGCTGTACGTCCAGTTCATCCATGACTGGCAGAGACAGGGTTGCATTGAAGGCGGTCTCATTGACAACATTCTCCCTGGAGTACAGTTCTAGGTAGTGCTCTACCCAGCGGTCCATTTGCTTGCGTTGGTCAGTGATTGTGTCCCCTGATTTAGATTTGAGGGGGGCGAACTTCTTGACGGTTGGCCCAAAAGCTCTCTTAATGCCATCATACATTCCTCTGATATTTCCTGTGTCAGAGGCCAGCTGAATACGACAGCATAGGTGTTGCCAGTAGTCATTTGCACAGCGCCTGGCTTTAAGTGCTACGGATGTTAACTCGCTGGGGGCTTTCTTGTAGTTCAGCAGTGCGATGCACTTAGCGGCTATGACAGGTTTCAGCACTTCAAAGTGAGATTGAAACCAGTCTGCATTCCGCTTCACACGATTGTCATAGGTGGTCATTGCTGAGTCATAGATGGCGTCTCTGATGTGGGCACACTTGGTCCCTGCATTCCCTGTGGGATGTTTTGGAGGGCTTTTTCAAGTGAATTTAGAAACTTACATAACAGCTGTGGATGAGAAATGCTGGTCGTGTTGATGCCTGGGTGGCCCTTCTGCTTGGAGTGGTGCAGCTTCTTTGGTTTGAGGCTAACCTTGCTGCATACCAGGGAGTGGTCGGGTTCGCCGTCCGCACTGTGGAAGCTGTGTGTGATTTGAACGCTGTTTAAAGAGACTCGCCTTGTGACGATGAGGTCGAACTGGTGCCAATGACGTGATCTTGGGTGTCTCCGAGAAATCTGGTGACAGGGTTTAGTGTGAAAGAACGAGTTGGTGATGCAGAGGTTATGATAGGTACACAACTCAAGTAGTCTCTGTCCATTCTCATTCATCCTACCAATGCCAAATCGCCCAAGGCAGGAGGGCCATGAGTCATGGTCGACCCCAACCCTGGCATTAAAGTTCCCCAGCAGGAACAGGTGTTCGGTGTTGGGGATGCTGCTGATGATATTATGGAGTTCCTCGGAGAACTGGTCTTTAGCTTCAAGTGGGGAGCAGAGTGTTGGAGCATTTATGCTGAGTAGGTGAACAGTCGGTTGGACCGTATGCGTTCTGAGCCATTTGAGGGTGGCTCTATCATGCTGAGCAAAGGGTTTCTGTTGGCGAAGCCCACTCCATGCTGTCTTGGTTCTTCAGGATCCCTACCCTGCCAGAAGAAAGTGTAGTTGTGCTCTCGTAGAGATCTGCTCGCAGGGAGGCATATCTCCTGAAGTGCTGCAATGTCTACATTGAGTCTACTGAGCTCGTTGTTAATGATGGCGGTCTTCCGAGAATCGTTCATTTGTGTAAGCTCTTCCGACAGGCCAGGACGCATAATTCCGACGTTCCAGCTTGCAAAATGAAGGGTTGGTACTTTCTTTCCCTTTTTGGTCGTGCTGTTTGGTGCAGTGTTACAATCCACTTGTCCGGCAATGACCCTGAGCTCCAAGCACCCATTGAAGCAGGTGGACTGTGGTGGGACAGAAATTTAGTGAGCGGGGGCTGCCCGTTTTGAGGCGGGCGGTAGCTGTCCAGTGAGATGCGATGACCTCTCCCACCGACAAAGTCAACCTGTGGCGCCCAATTTCTGCGCCAATTGAGCTGTACTTATCACCTATAACCGCTGCCTTCCGTGTTGATTTGGTCACCGTGAGGCGACTCGGGAGCGACCTCTCCGTGTCGCATGCCTGGGCGTATGTTTAGAAGTTGTGAGTTGCCCAAGCGTCAAAACCCCCCTCTCGGCCTGCCTGGTGGGGTCCAAAGGAGTGCAGAGCCCGACGTTTGGCACCAGTATGGCTGCAGGAACTGCCGGAAACATGCCAAAGGTGACACATGACCGCCTTCGGGGTTCCGCTCCGGATTTTCTGTTAGAGTTTACTCCCGCAGAGACAGGGTGAACGGCTGGCAATCCGGGAAAGGAAAGGAATTCTGATGAGGACGCTGCCAGTGGACGCCAAGCTTGGCCAAATGGACAGGGAGATCACTTGGCCATGTTTGGGGAGCCCGTCTCCGGCGGCGATCAGGAGGAAGAGCGGCCACATGGTCCTGGCAGCGGCTCCCGCTCACTCGGCAACTCAGCGCTGTTTCCACACAAACTTTCCCCTCAACTCCGGCTCGGCTCCCGGATCCCGATCCCGATCCCGTTCCCAGTCGTGGTACACTATTGTAAAAGGGACAGTGGTGGGAGCTGATGCAATGTTTTATTACCTGCACCCCCTCCCGCCCTCTCCCAGCTCACCCCCTCGCATCCCCTTTACACCACCCCCTCGCACCCCCTTCCCAGCTCCCCCCTTGCACCATCCTTCCCTCGCACCCCCATCCCCTGTCCCCTTGTGCCATAGTCCCTGCAGCCCCTCCCAGCTCCCCTCGCTCCCCTTCCCTCCACCACTTCCCACCGCACTCCTCCTCCTCGCACCCCCTCCCCACCGCACCCACTTCCCCCACCTCCTCCCACCAGCATCCACCTATCCCTGTGTAGTGGCCCCAACAACCCCACTGCCTTGTGGGCGTCTCGGGAGAGACCAAGGCTAAGGGAATCTTATACTACATCAGTAATAATAATTGATTTTCTTTGACAAATTCGGGACAATGGTTGCACCTGTTTGGAGGTAAAACCAACTGTTCCAGGAGAGTGGAGAAATTGTGCTATAGCAGCTGGTGCACGGTGTGTGATGATTCCTGGGAAATGGCCGATGCCAATGTTGTCTGCAGACAGCTGGGTTGTGGCCACGCTCTATTGGCCCCACGAGGGGCTACGTTTTACCAGGGTGACGGTGTTATCTGGCTGGATGAGGTGAAGTGCACTGGAAGCGAATCTTCTCTGGCCGACTGTCCTTCCTCATCGCGGGCTCAAACGGACTGTGATCACAAGGAAGATGCCAGTGTGATTTGTTCCGGTAAAGGTGGCAGGATTTGGAGATTGGGTTTAGGGTTCCTTGTATTATTAAATTGACTCATTACTTCGGGAAATTACGAACAGTATTTCTCGTTTAAATGGAAAGTGCTGAAATGTTATCCTCCTGAACATTTCGTATATTCCACAGGACTCGATGTGCTTCTAACTGCTTTCCCGTCCATATCTGCAGGTACTTAGAATTATTAGTATTCCAGCTAGCATTAGGGTTTGTATTAGTAGAATTGGTATCGTTGTCATTTTCTGAAGATACTATGAGCACGTTCTCACTGACTGGAACATTTTTTTCTCACTGTATATTTCAAATTGTCCGGTTGAAATTCTGCTCATTCCAGTTTCTGACTGGACCTGAACTGTCCTGTACTCATCAGCAACATGGTGGCACTGTCTCTGTAATTTCGACTGGCTCACACCTTATTCTGGTGCAATGTGCACCACACATACTGGGGAATGTTCAGTCCGACTCATTGCTCGGAAGCAGTGGTTATAATTATTAAATACTTCTTGAAAATATTTTATCATGCAAGACGGACTGTCTCTGTGTTAAACCTTTCTGTATTGTTCTCATTGAGCACAGGGATATAAAACTACTTCCATCCTAGTTGCGGTCTCCTTCTGAGTCCTGCTATTCTGTGTTTTGATCTCACTGATTGTGGTTATACAGAAAAAGTCAATCAGAAGAGGTGAGGCTCATATCTTCCCGTGGATCCAACACAAACTTCCCAGATATTGTGTCATATGCATGCAAAACTCTCGTTCATTGCAGCTTTCTATGGACTGTCCAGTGGCCTTGTTAGAAATATATATATATATATTTTGCTGATTTTCTACATTCAGTCTGCTCTGGAATTAGTAAAATGTGACATTTAAAATGGAGAGTGATTTGAAGTGTCCACATTCACTGTGAGATTTCACCACATAATACATGGAAGTCTGGAAGAATTGTAACAATAGATCGGGAAGTTTAATTGGCATTTTTGGGCTGTGCACTCAGCTATTTATTTGACTGATAATCTTCCTTCATCTATTGGGTATCAATTCCTGCCCTTCATATTCTGGCTCTTGGCATGCAATCTCGAGCTGTCTCCCCGGATCTGTCCGTTATTTTGACAAGTGATATTTGTACAGAACCTTCACCATTCACCAGCGGTGATTCTACATTCGAAAACAACGCTTCCACTCATATTTCACCCATCCAATTCACTCCTGATTTATTATAAGAAATGGGCCTCTTAATGAAATACACTTTTAGAACAACAAAGAATAGTACAGCACAGGAACAGGCCATTCGGCCTCCAAGCCGACGCAGATCTTGATAACTGTCTAGATTAAAACCTTCTGCACTTCTGAGGACCGTACCCCTCTATTCCCATCCTATTCATGTATTTGGTAAGATGCCTCATAATAACATAGAGTTCTTATAGAAATAGCTCGCTCTCTCTTATTAACAAATATTCTATAGCTCGGACAGCATCGGCCTGATATCTCAGCCAAGGACCAGACCATAACAGGGTCTGAAACAAGACAGTCCTCAAGCGGATAAGATCAAGCTTTGTAACCTCACTAGACTGGCAGTCATTTACAAACGATCACAAGCACGCGATCAGGTCAAAGAGTCATAGAGTAATAGAGTTATACAGCACAGAAACAGGCCTTTCAGCCCATCGTATCTGTGCTGGCCATCAAGCATATATCTATTCTAATCCCATTTTCCAGCATTCGGCCCTTAGCCTTGTATGTTGTGCGTGCTGATCTAAATACCTTAAATGTTGTGAGGGTTCCTGACTCCACCACCTCTTCAGGCAATCTGTTCCAGACTCCAGATATGCTCTGGGTGAATATTCTTTCCTCAAATCCTCTCTAAACTTCCTGCCCCTTATGTTACATCCACGCAC
This sequence comes from Heterodontus francisci, assembly GCF_036365525.1. Classification (NCBI taxonomy): domain Eukaryota; kingdom Metazoa; phylum Chordata; class Chondrichthyes; order Heterodontiformes; family Heterodontidae; genus Heterodontus; species Heterodontus francisci. The sequence continues at coordinate 5,600,006 of NW_027141025.1, forward strand.
CCCGGTAACTGACCCCTCTGCTAAGGGAAAAAACGTTCTTCCTATCTATCCTATCAATGCCCTTTGTAATATTGTATACCTCAATCAGGTCCCGCCTCAGCATGTTTTGCTCTAAAGAAAACAACCCTAGCCTATCCAGTCTCTCTACATAGCTGAAATGCTCCAGCCTAGGCAACATCCTGGTGAATCTCCATTGCACCCTCTCCCGTGCAATCACATCCTTCCTATAGTGTGGTGACCATAACTGTACACGGTACTCCAGCTGTGGCCTAAGTAGTGTTTTATACAGCTCCTTCATAACCTCCCTGCTCGTATATACTATGCCTCAGCTAATACATACAAGTATCCCATATGTCCTTCCTAACCATCGTATCTCCCTGTGCTTCTGCTTTCAGTGATCTATGGAAAGGTCCGCCAAGGTCCCTCAGACCCTTTGAACTTCCTAGGGACCTACGATCCATTGTATATTCCCTTGCCTTGTACGTCCTCCCAAAATGCATCACCTCACACTTCTCAGGATTAAATTCCATTTGCTGCTATTCACCCATCTTACCAGCCCATCTATTTCGTCCTATAATATAAGGCGTTCCACCTCACTGTTTACAACACCAACAATTCTCGTGTCAATCGGTAAACTTACTGATCATACCTCCTATATTTACATCGAAATCATTAAGGTACAGTGCAAACAGCAAGGCTCCCCGCATCGATCCCTGTAATACACCACTGGTCACTGGCTTCCACTCTCAAAAACAACCTTCGACCATCACACTCTGCCTCCTGCCACTAAGCCAATTTTGGATAAACTTTGCCAAATTGCCCTGGATCCCATGGTCTCTTACCTTCAAAAAGGAAATAGTGAGAGCTCAGGGCCAACATGTTTCCCTAAGGTTGAAGGGCAGTACCAACAAATCCGGGGAAACCTGGATGTCAAGGGATATAGAGGATTGGATAAGGAGTACAAAGGAAGCTTATGGCAGATTCAGAGCGCTGCACACTTTGGAGGCTCTCGAGGAGTATGGAAAGTGTAGGGGTACTTCAAAACGAAATGAAGAGAGCTAAGAGGGGACATACAAAAACACTGGGCAGCAAGATAAAGGACAATCCAAAGGCGTTTCTTTTTAAAGTATATTAAGGGCAAGAGGATAAGAGTAGGGCCGATTAGGGACCAAAGTGGCCATCTGTGTGTGGAGCCGGAGGACGGAGTTTAGGTTTTAAATGATTACTTTTCATCTGTGTTCACCATGGAGACAGACAATATCGGTGTCGAGATCAGGAAGGGGGATTGTGATGTACTTGAACAAATTAGCATTGAAAGGTAGGAAGTATTCGCGGGCTTAAAATGGATAAATCCCCAGATGCAGATGATATGTGACCCAGGCTTCTATGTGAGGGAAGGGAGGAGATAGCAGGGGCTTTGACACACATTTTCGAATCCTCTCTGGTACAGGAGATGCATCAGAGGACTGAAGGACAGCGAATTTATTTATTTACTTTGAGATACAGCACTGAAACAGGCCCTTCGGCCCACCGAATCTGTGCCAACCAGCAACCACCCATTTATACTAACCCTACTGTACTCCCATACCTACACTCGGGGCAATTTACAACGGCCAATGTACTTATTACCTGCAAGTCTTTGGCGGTGGCGGAAACCGGAGCACTCGCCGAAAACCCACGCAGTAACGGGGAAAACTTGCAAACTCCGCACAGGCAGTACCCAGAATTGAACCCAGGTCCCTGGAGCTGCGAGGCTGCGGTGCCAGCCACTGAACTACTCTGCCGCTCAAATGACATGAACGTGGTACCATTATGCAAGATGGGTAGCAGGGGTAAACCAGGTAATTACAGGCAGGTGCATCTAACATCAGTGGTAGGGAAACTATTGCGAAAAATCAGAGGAACAGGATTAATCTCCACTTGGAGAGGCAGGCATTAATCGGGGATAGTCAGCATGGCTTTGTCAGGGGGAGATCGTTTCTAACAGACTTGATTGAACTTTTCCTCAGTGAACACATTTGTCCCAAGTCTGCTGCAGGTGAACATGTGAGTATGCCGAAAAATAGACACAAAGACATATACACAAATACGCACAACAAAACTACTCCGCATTCATAATACTTGGCTTTGTCACTTTACAATCACAATCTCTGCGATTTGGAAGTGTTCACAGATAATTTACTGTTAAACGCTCGTGGGTTGCAACTAAATTTTAATCTCCCCACCATCCATCTGACAGGTTCTGTCACTAGCGGCAAGGGTTCACTGGCTGGTTTGTACCAAGCAATTTATGAAGAGATTGGGAATGTTCCACCTGGCAAGGATTCCTATCAGATCCGGCGTTCAGGTCTGTGTTTTATATTTCATGCCGAATTTTCACAAGACAAATGTCACTTCCACTTAAATACCCCATTTTAATTGTCAGCTTACTGACTGAACTCTGTCAGAAATCCGCTCACTATCCCCAGGTGAAGGAGTCCGATCACAGTGCGAGTGTATCTATATCTAGGGGCGGCACAGTGGCGCAGTGGTAAGCACCGCAGCATCACAACTGCAGCGACCCGGGTTCAATTCTGGGTACTGCCTGTGCGGTGTTTGCAAGTTCTCCCTGTGACCGTGTAGGTTTTTGCCGGGTGCTCCGGTTTCCTCCCACAGCCAAAGACTTGCAGGTTAATAGGTAAATTGGCCATTATAAATTGCCCCTAGTGTGGGGATGTGGTAGGAATATGGGATTAATGTAGGATGAGTATAAATGTGTGGTAGATGATCGGCAAAGACTCGGTGGGCCGAAAGGCCTGTTTCAGTGCTGTCTCTCTAAATAAAAATAAAATAAAAATCTGTGTCCATAGTAAGATTCCCACCAATCGCAAATGCTTAAAGAACGTGATTTCTGTTTGTTTACAACTATCATGTAATGTTAATCCATTTAAACAAGACCATAAATAATCACTGCTCTCAGCAGGAGATCGTCACATTGACTCAGATTTTATTTCTCTCGGTGACTGGATTTCTGGATCAGAAACACGTTTCCATCAGGAACTCCTAACCTCAAATCCGTGGTTTCTACAAAAAACATATTCTAACACTTTGTATTCTGACGTTTAACATGAAATCTACAAATTCTGCTTCATGATACTGGGGCAGCAACACTGCCAAACCTATATAAGTTCTGTCCTGCGATTTAACCATTGAGATCAATTACTAAGGTTACAACAAAACACACAAAAACGATTTCCCTCGCAGATAAGATAAAAGAGTATCCTAAAATATTTTATAAGTATAGTAAGGGTAAATGGTTGTCGAGGGAGAGAGTAGGTCCCCTTAAGGATTAGTGTGATAATCTGTGTATGGACCCACGGGAAATGGGCGATGGCTTAAATGAATACTTTTCGTCTGTATTTACCGTGCAGAAGGTCATGGAAGCTAGTGAGTTCAAGGGAGGGAACAGCGATATCTTGGAGCATATCAACATTACAAGGGAGGAGATGTTGGAGGTTTTGAAGCGCATGAAGGTGGATACATCTCCAGGGCCTGACCAGGTGTATCCGAGGATGCTATGGGAAGCAATTGAGCAGATTGCTGGGGCCCTGGCAGAGACTTTTGTATCATAGTTAGTCACAGGGGATGTATCGGAAGACTGGAGGACAGCTAATGTTGTGCCTTCATTTAAGAAGGGAAGCAGGGTGAGCCTTACATCAGTGTAGAAAAGTTATTGCAAGGGATTCTGACAGACATGATTTGTATGCATCTGGAAAGGCAAGATCCAATTAGGGATAGTCATCATGGCTTTGTGCGTGGGAAATCATGTCTCACGAAGTTGATTGAGTTTTTTGAGGAGGTGACCTAGAGGATTGACAAGGGTAGGTCGGTGGACGTTGTGTACATGGACTTTAGCAAGGCCTTTAACCAGGTTCCGCATGGTAGGTTGGTCCAGAAGGTTCGAACACATGGGATCCAGGGAAAGGTAGCCAACTGGATACAAAATTGGCTTGGTGATAGGAGGCAAAGGGTAGTGGTGGACGGTTGTTTTTCAGATTGGGGGCCGGTGACCAGTGGTGTGCCGCAGGGATCGGTGCTGGGCCCTTTGTTGTTTGTCATATATATTAATGACTTGGATGAGAATGTAGGGGACATGATTAGTAAGTTTGCAGATGACAACACAATTGGTGGTATAGTGGACAGTGAAGAAGGTTGTCTAAGGTTACAACAGGATATAGATCAATTGGAAAAGTGGGCAAGGGATTCGAAAATGGAATGTAACGCAGACAAGTGCTAAGTAGTGCATTTTGGGAAGTTAAACCAGGACAGGGCATATACAATGAATGGCAGGGCCCTGGGGAGTCTGCTGACCTTGGAATGCAAGTACATAGTTCCCTGAAAGTGGCAACACTGGTAGACAGGGTGGTGAAGAAGGCGTATGGCATGCTTGTTTTCATTGGCCGAGGCATTGAGTTCAAGAGCTGGGACGTCATGTAACAGTTCTACGCATCATTGTTTCGGCCGCACTAGGAGCACTGTGTGCAGTTCTGGTCGCTGCACGACAGGAAAGATGTGATTAAGCTAGGGAGGGTGCAGAAAAGATTCACAAAGATGTTGCCTGGTTTGGAGGGCTTGAGTTATAAAGAGAGATTTGATAGGCCAAATCTGTTTTCCCTCGGGCGAATGATGCTCAGAGGGGACATGATAGAGGTATATAAAATTGTGAGAGGCATAGATAGGGTAGTTAGCCAGTGTCAGTTTCCCATGATAAGGGTGACTATAAACTAGAGGGTATAGATTTAAGGTGAGAGGGAGGAGGTTTAAAGGGGATCAAAGGGGCAGATTTTTCATACAAATAATAGTGTTTATCTGGAATGAGCTGCCAAAGGAGGTGGTGAACACAGGAACAGAAGCAACATTTAAGAGGCATCTGGACAGGTACTTGAATGAGCAGGGCATAGAGGGATATGGAATTAATGCAGATAGGTGGGATTAGTATAGATAGGCATTATGGTCAGCATGGACGCGGTGGGCCGAAGGGCCTGTTTGTATGCTGTACGACTCTATCACTCTAAGAACAAAGCCACCTTGCACTCTTTTCTGCCCCATTATCCGGGATGGGGTTCGGTTTTGGAGACAGCACCGGCCGTTTGAGACTCTGGAGAGGAAAGAGACGGGGACAGGGTGGACGAATTCTGCATTAAGAAACTGTGCGAATTGACTATGTTTTACACTATTGTCTCGGCTCTGATGTTTGAAATCTGACCCACCAGCTGTACTGTGTATTGTTTTAACTGCTCACTGGATGAGCCGGCATTTATGGTCCATCCCTAGTTGCTCTTGAACCACTGCAATCCCTGTGATGAATGTTCCACAATCGTGTCAGATACAAAGTCCCAGGACATTGTCAACAGTTGATGATGGTATTATGTTATTTACTCGAATGTCCCAATCAATCTCTCCAATAACCATCCCTGTTTGTGTTTAACAATTACCGATTCCATTGAGTCCCTCAATCAGATTGAATATTACACCAGTCATAGTTTGAATGAAATGGATCCTGGATCAGAAAATCCTGAAGGGAACTCCTCCAGTATTCAGGGTGAGTACATTTTTACTTGTTACCATCAGGTTTTTAAATCCATCACGCTGTCTGCTATCTAAAATTAGCAACGAAATATTTCAGAGCTTCCTCGCCCTAAAATGATGCTGCTGAAGACATAGAGATTTTCTGAGTGATTTTAGTTTAAAAAAATTGAGAAATAATTTGGATTTCTGCAAAATCATCCCGATTGCGCCATGTAGTATAATGGAAATAAACTTTCAGTTCATGATGTTTTCTGACACTGTTGTCTGGGCGGTGAAATGTGAAATTTGTGTACATGTTGGATGGGTGATTCAATGGGATACATGTGACTTGAACTCGGAGGGCTGAAGTTTGTCACACAGTGACCACAGTCGGGGAGGGAAAATGCCGCGGATAGCGGTGCAAAGGAAGCTCGACGTCATTACACGATTAGGTGATATTCCCGGAATCGGACGAGCTGGCGGGTGGAGGCTCCACTTTAAGGCGCTGGTAAGGGAACTGAGCCTATAAAACAGGAAATGCATGGCAATTTTCTAAACCATTCACAATTTAGTGAAAGGCGGGCGAGAACAACAGTTTTCAGAGACTCGCCACCTGTAAAGAGGGGGAAGGTCAGTGGAAGGTCAGCTGTGGCTGTGAAAAGCATTACGTCACTGGAGGGAGGGTGAGAATTATGGCATTGGCAATCTGGAGGCTGACCTATCTTGCCAATCACAAGAGAGGTATTCAGGGTGAGCATCTTCTCCGACGTGTAACATATGTATACAAAGTAGAAAGACTGGAAACATTGAGAAATAAGTGCAGCAATTTACAATAGGTCTCAGCCACTCCAGCTTCGAGGGCTCACATTGCGGAGGAGCATCAGAGATGGAGAGAGCTACAGTCCCCGGGAGTTGGGCTGCATCACACAGATAGTGACAAGAATCATGAGGCTGGAAGACAGTGTGGATCAACAGGGCACACAGTAGCACGCAAACAGCATCTTGAGTGCAGGAGATGCTACCCACCAGAGAGGGTTTACCATCAGAGGCTCTTCTTCCTGCAAATGTCAGAGCAGCAGTGTCACTGAAGACTGTGCCTCTCCAGGGAGGCAGTCACTGAGCTGTGCACTATGATGGGGGAGGATCTGAACCAATGAGTGGGGGTACCCCTTCTCCAATTTCATTTTCATATTTTGTGACATTTCAGGTCATGAGCTTAATGTTAGGCTCTGCACTCACCTTGCCATACTACAGACTAGATCATCTTCCTGCACCGAAGCTTCTTACCTGGACCACCTCACGGCTGCACACATGCTCCTCAGTCTCCTGCCATGCCCTCGCTGCCTGCCGAGCCGGCCTCCTTCTCCCATCCCGATGGGGAAAGCACTTCCCTACTTGACCTTGTTACCTGGAGGAGCACTTACAGGGAGGCATGAGAAAACCTGGACGCCACCCTTGCTCTGGCTGCTGCCATCTGCCAAACACACCAGTTGTCAGTCCTCCCACTCAATGTCCTACAGTGCTCCTGCCTTTCAATCGATTGCTGGGTGCTTAAAAATATAGCAGGGGCCTAAGAAGACTGAGCTACTGCGACACGATATGGTCCTAACATTTACCAGCGTCTAATCGCACTACAGCTGAAGATCAGTCTACCGTGGCCGGCCCAGGTAGATTGACGTCTAACGATATCATTCTAAGTATTCAGTGATACAATTTAATTTAATTTCTGTGAAAATCATTATTTCCTCGCAGGTCTGGTTCTGGGTGATTATGACGATGTTGAGACTAGAGCCATTGAAACACAAGATGGTCACTTGTTGCTGGACAGTGTTCCTGATGATCTCTTCACACTGACAAGTGCCGGCGGTGATCTCTCCACTCTCGGTGAGTTAAACTCCCACAATCACCAGCTCTCTGTCACTACTTTGAATTTCATTCCAATATGGGATGTCACAGATCCTGGTTGATTCAAATTCATGCTGTTATTAAAGGAAATTAGTCTAATCAATGCTTGGCGTATTTTAGCAAAGACATCCTGATGTTATTCCGTGTGTGATATCTCTCTTATTAACACTCCCACGAGAAATCCTTCAGGTGCTCAATCTGAGCACCCTGATTCAGGCTCAGCAGATCCACTTCATCTGTTATCACCCAGCGGGAATATAACAACACAGTGAATGGAGCTGGAAAACATTCAAATTCCAGTCCCCATCACCTGATTGACACTTATATAGATGACCCGCAGTGAACCAGCTTTCAGTCCAATCATTAATCCATAATCTTACTCTCCACAGTATACAGCTCTCAGACCCGCACTGATCCCGGTTTACCTGAAGACAATGAGGATGTTCACTGTGACACGTTCACAATAGCAGACATTCCACCAACGATGGGCAGTGACTGTGTGATTCAACATCTTACATCTACATAAACCCGGTAAGACTAATGCTGTATTATTTGTTCCATTTATTTGTGCTGACAGTGTGCAGTCCCGGATGGTTTTTTAATTTATTTTTTTTAGAGTTACAGGCCCTTCGGCCCACCGAGTCTGTGCCAACCATGAACCACACATTTATACTAATCCTACATTAATTCCATATTCCTACCGCATCCCCACCTGTTCTTTTATTTCCCTGCCACCTACCTATACCAGGGGCAATTAATAATGGCCAATTTAACTATCAGCTTTGGCATGTGAGAGGAAACCGGAGCTCCCGGATGAAACTCACGCAGGCACAGGCAGAACTTGCAAACTCCATACAAGCAGGACACAGAATTGAACCCGGGTCGCTGGACCTGTGAGGCTGCGGTGCTAACCACTGCGCCACTGTGCCGCCCTGACATTAATATGATAATGAGTGGTGTTTTCAGCAGTCTGTGATTCTAAAGTATCAGAGAGAACATTCTGTGCACTTACTATTGAAATAGGAGGCTTATTGAAACAGGAATATTCTGAGTAGGGAACATATTTGAGGTGTTTGATGTTTTGTATTGCTCTAACCCTCTCAAGTCGTTTTTGTTGTCCTTTCAGCTAACAGTCAGCCTCAAATACTGCAAATGATGTCTGTTGGTGGATCACAGACTGTTGGAAAATATTCTGTGTTAAAGCTGAGAGAATGGCATGAAATGTTACAACAGTGTAAACATGCTGACTGTGCTTTACTTCACGATATTAGCACCACTTTATGTTAATCAGTCACCAGATTACTTGGTGTTGAAATAACTAGATTTTGCTTTTCTCCACGTTTTTTCCTGTAAGTGTGTGTATTCTGTTTAATTAAAATACCAAACAGAATTGATTTCGGATCATTTCTCTGTCTATACAAATACTGAGATATATTACTCCACATGTAATTACCAACACTGTCACAGAGATTAAAACCATTGCTTATTAATATTGAGTTTGTACGAAGTTAGTTCTGTAACCGCTTCACGTTTTCATATCCTATTAAAGAAGGTTTAAAATACGTCATGCGGCAAATAAATGGTCTGTTTCTTTTACCTGCATTTATTGTAACTGCTTCCTCCACCGCTATGTACTCGATGTGGACAAATTACTCCTGTTTATTAAGTAAGTGTTGATGTACAATGAAAACAATGCAAAAATAATAAAACATGTATTCAATGGGCGCCTTTGTCAATATTACTTCCAATATTATGGTTCAATTACTAAATAAACACCGATTCCTAGATACAATCCAACGTTGTTTTACTGTGCTGCTCTATCCAGGAGTATGGCGGGAGAGCGGGAGAATCTGATCAGAAATTATTGTGTTTTTGCACTTCTTTTCTAAATATCTCAGTTAGTCATCAGCGGAGTGCAATTGTTACTCAGTCGGGAGAACGACGACACCGTGACTTCCTCTCCAGCAGATTGTGGTTTTTTGTGATTGGTTGGCTTACTGAAACACCCGCATCCGCCGGCAGAGGGCGACCATTACGAGATTTGAAAACAGATTCTGCTGGAAACACTACTGGAAAAACAGGTCAGGAGAGACACAAAGACACAGAACTAACTTTGCACGTTAATACGATTTCTTCAGATATATATATAATATTAGAGACGAACCACATATAGCAAAAACAGAACCAGGGAAAAAGGGGGCATGGAGAGAGTTAAATAATTAAGGTTAGTGTTCAGATGGAAACAGGTGTGATTAAATGAATCTCGCCCCCTTTACGCTCTCTGATCTATGTCCCTTTGCTCTGCAACACTTCATTCTCTCAACCCTGAAATTATCATTAAACTTGCTGACAATTGTTTTCTGAAGAGAACCTTAGGAGCCGAAGCTCTAACTCTCTGACATACCTTCCCACTTTCCCCTGGACTATGACCTCACCAGCTTACATCAAGTCATCCTTTCCCATACTATCAATGCACATGGAGAGTAGACCTGCGTGAGAAGGGCAGCGGCGGCATGAGATAAAAATCGGTAGCAGAGAGCCCCTTCTACCTCTCCCTACCTGTCAGAGCCGAGGTATGACAGCTCAGGAAAACAGGTAGGTGATTGGTTGGTATCTCATCCGTGTCTTTTTTGATTAGCCAGGTGGTTTAAATCTTGAGACGTTATTACAGATCATGACTGCAGTTAAGAAATTCACTTGTAAGGTATTTACCATCCAAATCAATTAATTAAGTAGAATAGAGATGGCTGGGCAGGCGATGTGTTGCAGCTGTAGTATGTGGGAGCTGGGGGACGCCGGTGTGACCCACAGTGACCACATCTGCAGCAAGTGTTGGCTGCTCGAGGACCTTCGGCTCAGTGTTGATGGGCTGCAGTCCGAGTTGCGGACGGTGCAACAGATCAGGGAGTGGGGAGAGTTATCTGGACACTGTATTTCAGGATATGATCGCACCCCTTATATTAATTACATCAAAGTTTGAACATGGTTAGGGAAAGCAGGTGTGAATGCGAGTGAGGCAGGCATGGGGATCTGGAATTTTGCTTTGGAGGAGCCTCAGCCAATCCCCTTGTCTAATTGGTACGAAGTTCTTGCTCCCAGTGGGGACGAGGGCACAGACTGCTTGGCGGATGAGCGAACTGACCACTGCACCGTGGTTGAGTGTGTCATTCATGTGCGGGGAGAAATGTAGTCGTAAAAGAGGATAGCATAGTTAGGGGAATAGATACTGTTCTCTGCAGCAAAGACAGGGGTTCCAGAAGGCTGTGTCAGCTTCCTGATGCCAAGTTAAGGAGATCTCTTCTGGGCGAGAGAGAAACATGAAGCGGGAGGGGAATGATCCAATTGTTTTCATCCACGCAGGTACCAATGACATAGGTAGGACCCGGAAAGAGGTTCTGCTGAGGGACCATGAGCAGCTCGGGGCTAAATTAAAAAGCAGAACCTCAAAGGTAATAATCTCCGCATTACAACCTGAGCCACGTGCAAATTGGCGTAGGGTAAATAAGATTAGAGAGGTAAATGCGTGGCTCAAATATTGGTGTGAGAGAAATGGGTTCTGATTCGTGGGGCACTGGCACCAGTACTGGTGAAGGAGAGAGCTGTTCCTTTGTAACGGGCTTCATTTGAACCAAGCTGGGACCAGTGTCCTGCTGAATCGTATAACTAGGGTTGCAGATAGACTTCAAACTAATTGAAGGGAAGTGAAAAAAATCAAAAGGAAACGAGAGATCAGAGGTGCAGGGTAGTGAAGAGGCGAACAGTAATCAAATTGTGACAGGAAGGGGCAGAAAATATAAGCAGAAGATTGCAGCAGAAATTAGAACCAAAATGAGTAATAATGGTAAAAAGTCTCAGCTTAAGGCTCTTTATCTGAATGGACACACATTTATAACAAGATAAAAGCAAAATACTGCGGATGCTGGAAATCTGAAACAAAAACAAGAAATGCTGGATTCACTCAGCAGGTCTGGCAGCATCTGTGGAAAGAGAAGCAGAGTTAACGTTTCGGGTCAGTGACCCTTCTTCGGAACTGACAAATATTAGAAAAGACACAGATTATAAACAAGTGAGGTGGGGGTTGGGCAAGAGATAACAAAGGAGAAGGTGCAGATTGGACCAGGCCACATAGCTGACCAAAAGGTCACGAAGCAAAGGCAAACAATATGTTAATGGTGTGTTGAAAGACAAAGCATTAGTACAGATTAGGTGTGAATATACTGAATATTGAACATCAGCAAGTGCAAACCTGAAGAAAAACAACCTGAAAAAAACAGTGGGTAAGCAAACTGAACAAACTAAGATGAAATGAAATAAATGCAAAAAAAGATAGTAAAAAATGTAAAAAGGAATGCAAAAAAAAAAGGAAGAAAAAATAACTAAAAATGACTAAAAATGAAAGTAAAGTGGGGGGCTGTCATGCTCTGAAATTATTGAACTCAATGTTCAGTCCGGCAGGCTGTAGTGTGCCTAATCGGTAGATGAGATGCTGTTCCTCGAGCTTGCGTTGATGTTCACTGGAACACTGCAGCAATCCCAGGACAGAGATGTGAGCATGAGAGCAGCGGGGAGTGTTGAAATGGCAAGCAACCGGAAGCTCAGGGTCCTGCTTGCGGACTGAGCGGAGATGTTCCGCAAAGCGGTCACCCAGTCTGCGCTTGGTCTCCCCAATGTAGAGGAGACCACACTGTGAGCAGCGAATACAGTATACTACATTGAAAGAAGTACAAGTAAATCGCTGCTTCACCTGAAAGGAGTGTTTGGGGCCTGGGATAGTGAGGAGAGAGGAGGTAAATGGGCAGGTATTACACCTCCTGCGATTGCAAGGGAAGGTGCCCTGGGACGGGGACGAGGTGGTGGGGGTAATGGAGGAGTGGACCAGGGTGTCGCGGAGGGAACGATCCCTTCGGAATGCTGACAGGGGAAGGGAGGGGAAGATGCGACTGGTAGTGGCATCACGCTGGAGGTGGCGAAAATGGCGGAGGATGATCCTTTGGATATGGAGGCTGGTGCGATGAAAAGTGAGGACAGGAACCCTGTCACGGTTCTGGGAGGGAGGGGAAGGGGTGAGGGTCGAGGTGCGGGGAATGGGTCGGACACGGTTGAGGGCCCTGTCAACCACAGTGGGGGGAAATCCTCGGTTGAGGAAAAAGGAGGTCATATCAGAAGCACCGTCATGGAAGGTAGCATCATCAGAGCAGATGCGTCGGAGACGGAGAAACTGGGAGAATGGAATGGAGTCCTTACAGGAGGTAGGGTGTGAAGAAGTGTAGTCGAGGTAGCTGTGGGAGTCAGTGGGCTTATAATGGATATTGGTAGACAACCTATCCCCAGAGATGGAGACAGAGAAGTCGAGGAAGGGAAGGGAAGTGTCAGAGATGGACCATGTAAAGGTGAGAGAAGGGTGGAAATTGGAAGCAAAGTTGATAAAGTTTTCTAGTTCGGGGCGGGAGCAGGAAACGGCACCGATACAGTCATCAATGTACCGGAAAAAGAGTTGGGGGAGGGGGCCTGAGTAGAACTGGAACAAAGAATGCTCGACATATCCCACAAAAGGACAGGCATAACTAGGGCCCATGCGGGTACCCATAGCGACACCTTTTACTTGAAGGAAGTGCGTGGAGTTGAAGGAGAAGTTGTTCAATGTGAGAACAAGTTCAGTCAGGCGGAGGAGGGTGGTGTTGGATGGGGACGGGTTGGGCCTCTGTTCCAGGAAGAAGCGGAGAGCCCACAAACCATCCTGGTGGGGGATGGAGGTGTAGAGCGATTGGACGTCAATAGTGAAGAGGAGGCGGTTGGGACCAGGAAACTGGAAATTGTCAAAATGACGTAGGGCGTCAGAAGAGTCACGGATGTAGGTGGGAAGAGACTGGACCAGCGGAGAAAAGATAGAGTCTAGATAGGAAGAAATGAGTTCAGTTGGGCAGGAGCAGGCTGACACAATGGGTCTGCCGGGACAGACCCGTTTGTGGATTTTGGGAAGGAGGTAGAAGCGGGCTGTCCGGGGTTGCGGGACTATGAGGTTGGAAGCTGTAGAGGGAAGATCTCCAGAGGAGATGAGGTCAGTGACAGTCCTTTGGACGGTGGCTTGATGTTCGGTGGTGGGGTCATGGTCCAGAGGGAGGTAGGAAGAGGTGTCTGTGAGTTGGCGTTGAGCTTCTGCAAGGTAGAGGTCGGTACGCCATACAACAACAGCACCACCCTTGTCTGCAGGTTTGATGACCACGTCGGGGTTAGACCTGAGAGAACGGAGTGCCTCAAGTTCAGAGGGGGACAGGTTAGAGTGAGTGAGGGGGGCAGAGAAATTGAGACGACCAATGTCTCGCCGACAGTTTTCAATGAAGAGATCAAGAGCGGGTAAGAGGCCAGGGTGAGGGGTCCAGGTGGAGGGAGAATGCTGGAGGCGGATGAATGGGTCTGCTGGTTGGGGGGAGGACTCCTGGCCGAAGAAGTGAGCCCGGAGGCGGAGGCGACGGAAGAAGAGCTCAACGTCATGCCGAGCGCGAAATTCATTGAGGTGGGGGCGTAAGGGGATAAAACTGAGACCTGTGCCGAGTACAGAACGCTCAGCATCAGAGAGGGGGAGGTCAGAGGGTATAGTGAATACACGGCAAGGGGTCAGATCAGAAGGGGTGGGGTCAGAGGGAAGTGAAGCGGAAGGAGGATCTGGAGGGGCATTAGTCCCCATCAGCTGCTGGAGATTGCGTTCCTTAACACCTGAAAGGAAGAAAAAAAGTTTTTTGTTAATGCGTCGGATGAGACGTAAGATGAGATGAAACTGCGGAGTAGAACAGATTTGAGATAAGGTGAGACGGTGCTGCTGGAGAGAGAGGTCCAGTGTGTGCATATGGCGGTGCATAGCACTGAGTGTGGATCTCAGGATGCGGCGAGAGTAGCAGTCCGAGGAACGTTGTATTTCTCGGAGATACCTGTGATGCTGGGTGGTTTCAAAGCATGATGGGTGAAACTGCAATGTAGAGTCTCCTCTACATTGGGGAGACCAAGCGCAGACTGGGTGACCACTTTGCGGAACATCTCCGCTCAGTCTGCAAGCAGGACCCTGAGCTTCCGGTTGCTTGCCATTTCAACACTCCCCGCTGCTCTCATGCTCACATCTCTGTCCTGGGATTGCTGCAGTGTTCCAGTGAACATCAACGCAAGCTCGAGGAACAGCATCTCATCTACCGATTAGGCACACTACAGCCTGCCGGACTGAACATTGAGTTCAATAATTTCAGAGCATGACAGCCCCCCACTTTACTTTCATTTTTAGTCATTTTTAGTTATTTTTTCTTCCTTTTTTTTTGCATTCCTTTTTACATTTTTTACTATCTTTTTTTGCATTTATTTCATTTCATCTTAGTTTGTTCAGTTTGCTTACCCACTGTTTTTTTCAGGTTGTTTTTCTTCAGGTTTGCACTTGCTGATGTTCAATATTCAGTATATTCACACCTAATCTGTACTAATGCTTTGTCTTTCAACACACCATTAACATATTGTTTGCCTTTGCTTCGTGACCTTTTGGTCAGCTATGTGGCCTGGTCCAATCTGCACCTTCTCCTTTGTTATCTCTTGCCCAACCCCCACCTCACTTGTTTATAATCTGTGTCTTTTCTAATATTTGTCAGTTCCGAAGAAGGGTCACTGACCCAAAACGTTAACTCTGCTTCTCTTTCCACAGATGCTGCCAGACCTGCTGAGTGAATCCAGCATTTCTTGTTTTTGTTTATAACAAGATAGATGGTTTGATGGCACAAATAGAAATAAATGAATATAATTTTATAGCAACTACAAGACAAGTGTGCAGAATGACAAAGACTGGAAACTCAAAATTCAAGGATTTCTGACATTCTGGATGAAAAAGGCAAAGCAGGAAAGGAGTTGAGGTAACTTTGTAAATAATGAAAGGTACCAGTGCGATATGTTCGGCTTGTTGACGCTTATTCACACAGAACAAGCGCGGCATGGTGATCAGCATCCTGGGCTGATTGAACCACATTCAGATTGGACCAGCACGGCATGGCGATCAGTATCTGGGGCTGGTTGACACATACTCACACTGTACCAGCCCGATAAGGTGATCAGCATCCTGGGTTGGTTGACAAATATTCACACTGTACCAGCTCAGCATGGCGATCAGTATCCTGGACTGGTTGACCCATATTCACACTGCAGTAGCTCGGCATGGTGATCAGCATCCTGGGCTGGTTGACCCATATTAACATTGTACCAGTTCTGCATGGTGATCAGTATCCTGGGCTGGTTGACAAATATTCACACTGTACCAGCTCGGCATGGTGATCAGCATCCTGGGCTGGTTGACAAATATTCACACTGTACCAGCTATGCATGGTGATCAGTATCCTATGCTGGTTGACCTATATTCACACTGTACCAGCTCGGCAAGGTGATCGGTTCTCTAGGGTTGTTGAGCCATATTCACACTGCCACAGCTCGGCATGGTGATCAGCATCCTGGGCTGGTTGACAAATATTCACACTGTACCAGCTATGCATGGTGATCAGTATCCTATGCTGGTTGACCTATATTCACACTGTACCAGCTCGGCAAGGTGATCGGTTCTCTCGGCTTGTTGAGCCATATTCACACTGTAACAGCTCGTCATGGTGATCAGTATCCTGGGCTGGTTGACAAATATTCACACTGTACCAGCTATGCATGGTGATCAGTATCCTATGCTGGTTGACCTATATTCACACTGTACCAGCTCGGCAAGGTGATCGGTTCTCTCGGCTTGTTGAGCCATATTCACACTGTAACAGCTCGTCATGGTGATCAGTATCCTGGGCTGGTTGACCCATATTAACAATGTACCAGCTTGGCATGGTGATCAATATCCTGGGCTGGATGACCATATTCACATTGTTCCAGCTTGGCATGGTGATCAGTATTCTGGGCAGGTTAACAAATATTAACACTGTACCAGCTCGGCATTGTGATCAGAATCCTGGGCTGGTTGACCCATATTCACACTGTACCAGCTCCACATGGTGATCAGTATCCTGGGCTGGTTGACAAATATTCACACTGCACCAGCTCAGCATGGTGATCAGTATCCTGGGCTGGTTGAGCCATCTTCACACTGTACCAGCTCAGCATGATGATCAGTATCCTGGGCTGGTTGAGCCATATTCACACTGTACCAGCTCGGCATGGTGATCAGTATCCTGGGATGGTTGACAAATCTTCACACTGTACCAGCACGGCATGGTGATCAGTATCCTGGGCTGGTTGACAAATCTTCACACTGTACCAGCACGGCATGGTGATCAGTATCCTGGGATGGTTGACAAATATTCACACTCTACCAGCTCGGCATGGTGATCAGTATCCTGGGCTGGTTGACACATATTCACACTGTACCAGCTCAGCATGGTGATCAGTATCCTGGACTGGTTGACCCTTATTAACATTGTACCAGCTTGGCATGGTGATCAGTATCCTGGGCTGGTTGACCCTTATTAACATTGTACCAGCTTGGCATGGTGATCAGAATCCTGGGTTGGTTGAGCAATATTCACACTACCAGCTTGGCATGTTGATCAATATCCTGGGATGGTTGACCCATATTCACATTGCACCAGCTTGGCATGGTGATCAGTATCCTGGGCTGGTAGACCCATATTTACACTGTACCAGCCCGGCATGGTGATCAGTATCCTGGGCTGGTTGTCCATATTCACATTGTTCCAGCATGGCATGGTGATCAGTATTATGGGCAGGTTAACAAAAATTAACACTGGACCAGCTCGGCATGGTGATCAGTATCCTGGGCTGGTTGACAAATCTTCACACTGTACCAGCTTGGCATGGTGATCAGTATCTTGGGATGGTTGACTAATATTCACACTGTACCAGCTCGGCATGGTGATCAGTATCCTGGGCTGGTTGACCCATATTCACACTGTACCAGCTCGGCATGGTGATCAGTATCCTGGGCTGGTTGAGCCATATTCGCACTGTACCAGCTTGGCATGGTGATTAGCATCCTGCGCTGGTTGACAAAATCTTCACACTGTACCAGCACAGCATGGTGATCAGTATCCTGGGCTGGTTGACAAATATTCACACTGTACCAGCTCGGCATGGTGATCAGTATCCTGGGCTGGTTGACCTATATTCACACTGTACCAGCTCAGCATGGTGATCAGTATCCTGGGCTGGTTGAGCCATATTCACACTGTACCAGCTCGGCATGGTGATCAGTATCCTGGGCTGGTTGCGCCATATTCACACTGTAACAGCTCGGCAAGGGGATCAGAATCCTAGGTTGGTTGAGCTATATTCACACTGTACCAGCTTGGCATGGTGATCAATATCCTGGGCTGGTTGACCCATATTCACACAGTACCAGCCCGGCATGGTGATCAGTATCCTGGGCTGGTTGACCATATTCACATTGTCCCAGCTTGGCATGGTGATCAGTATCCTGGGCTGGTTGACCCATATTCACACAGTACCAGCCCGGCATGGTGATCAGTATCCTGGGCTGGTTGACCATATTCAAGTTGTTCCAGCTTGGCATTGCGATCATTATTCTGGGCAGGTTAACAGAATTAACACTGCACCAGCTCGGCATGGTGATCAGTATCCTGGGCTGGTTGACCCCAATTAACACTGTACCAGCTTGACATGGTGATCAGAATCCTGGGCTGGTTGACCCATATTCGCACTGTGCCAGCTCTGCATGGTGATCAGTATCCTGGGATGGTTAACAAATATTCACACTGTACCAGCCCGGCATGGTGATCAGTATCCTGGGCTGGTTGTCCATATTCACATTGTTCCAGCATGGCATGGTGATCAGTATTATGGGCAGGTTAACAAAAATTAACACTGGACCAGCTCGGCATGGTGATCAGTATCCTGGGCTGGTTGACAAATCTTCACACTGTACCAGCTTGGCATGGTGATCAGTATCTTGGGATGGTTGACTAATATTCACACTGTACCAGCTCGGCATGGTGATCAGTATCCTGGGCTGGTTGACCCATATTCACACTGTACCAGCTCGGCATGGTGATCAGTATCCTGGGCTGGTTGAGCCATATTCGCACTGTACCAGCTTGGCATGGTGATTAGCATCCTGCGCTGGTTGACAAAATCTTCACACTGTACCAGCACAGCATGGTGATCAGTATCCTGGGCTGGTTGACAAATATTCACACTGTACCAGCTCGGCATGGTGATCAGTATCCTGGGCTGGTTGACCTATATTCACACTGTACCAGCTCAGCATGGTGATCAGTATCCTGGGCTGGTTGAGCCATATTCACACTGTACCAGCTCGGCATGGTGATCAGTATCCTGGGCTGGTTGCGCCATATTCACACTGTAACAGCTCGGCAAGGGGATCAGAATCCTAGGTTGGTTGAGCTATATTCACACTGTACCAGCTTGGCATGGTGATCAATATCCTGGGCTGGTTGACCCATATTCACACAGTACCAGCCCGGCATGGTGATCAGTATCCTGGGCTGGTTGACCATATTCACATTGTCCCAGCTTGGCATGGTGATCAGTATCCTGGGCTGGTTGACCCATATTCACACAGTACCAGCCCGGCATGGTGATCAGTATCCTGGGCTGGTTGACCATATTCAAGTTGTTCCAGCTTGGCATTGCGATCATTATTCTGGGCAGGTTAACAGAATTAACACTGCACCAGCTCGGCATGGTGATCAGTATCCTGGGCTGGTTGACCCCAATTAACACTGTACCAGCTTGACATGGTGATCAGAATCCTGGGCTGGTTGACCCATATTCGCACTGTGCCAGCTCTGCATGGTGATCAGTATCCTGGGATGGTTAACAAATATTCACACTGTACCAGCTTGGCATGGTGATCAGTATCCTGGGCTGGTTGACCCATATTCACACTGTACCAGCTCGGCATGGTGATCAGTATCCTGGGCTGCTTGACAAATCTTCACACTGTACCAGCACGGCATGGTGATCAGTATCCTGGGCTGGTTGACAAATCTTCACACTGTGTCAGCTCAGCATGGTGATCAGTATCCTGGGCTGGTTGAGCCATATTCACACTGTACCAGATCGGCATGGTGATCGGTATCCTGGGCTGGTTGAACCATATTCACACTGTACCAGCTCGGCATAGTGATCAGTATCCTGGGATGGTTGACCCATATTCACACTCTTCCAGCTTGGCATGGTGATCAGTATCCTAGGCTTGTTGACCCATATTCACACTGTAACAGCTCGGCATGGTGATCAGAATCCTGGGTTGGTTGACCCATATTCACACTCTTCCAGCTTGGCATGGTGATCAGTATCCTGGTCTGGTTGACCCATATTCACACTGTACCAGCCCGGCATGGTGATGTGTACCCTGGGCTGGTTGACCATATTCACATTGTTCCAGCTTGGCATGGTGATCAGTATTCTGGGCAGGTTAACAAAATTAACATTGTACCAGCTTGACATGGTGGTCAGAATCCTGGGCTGGTTGACCCATATTCACACTCTTCCAGCTTGGCATGATGATCATTATCCTGGGCTGGTTGACCCATATTCACACTGTACTAGCTCGGCATGGTGATCAGTATCCTGGGCTGCTTGACAAACCTTCACACTGTACCAGCACGGCATGGTGATCAGTATCCTGGGATGGTTGACAAATATTCACACTGTACCAGCTTGGCATGGTGATCAGAATCCTGGGCTGGTTGACCCATATTCACATTGTACCAGCTTGGCATGGTGATCGGTATCCTGGGCTGGTTGACCCATATTCACACTGTACCAGCACGGCATGGTGATCAGTATCCTGGGATGGCTGACAAATATTCACACTGTACCAGCTTGGCATGGTGATCAGCATCCTGGGCTGGTTGACCTATATTCACACTGTACCAGCTTAGCATGGTGATCAGTATTCTATACTGGTTGACCCATATTCAAACTGTACCAGCTCGGCATGGTGATCAGTATCCTAGGCTGGTTGAGCCATATTCACACTGCACCAGCTTGGCATGGTGATCAGTATCCTGGGCTGGTTGACCCATATTCACATTGTACCAGCTTGGCATGGTGATCAGAATCCTGGGTTGGTTGACCCATATTCACACTGTACCATCTTGACATGGTGATCAGTATCCTGGGCTGGTTGACCCATATTCACACTGTACCAGCTCGGCATGGTGATCAGTATCCTGGGCTGGTTGACAAATATTCACTCTGCACCAGCTCGGCATGGTGATCAGTACCCTGAGCTGGTTGAGCCATATTCACACTGTAACAGCTCGGCATAGTGATCAGAATCCTGGGCTGGTTGACCCGTATTCACACTGTACCAGCTCGGCATGGTGAACACAAATCCGAGGCCGGTTGACCCATATTCGCACTGTGCTAGCTCGGCATGTTGATCAGTATCCTGCGCTGGTTGACAAATCTTCTCACTGTGCCAGCACGGCATGGTGATCAGTATCCTGGGCTGGTTGACCCATATTCACAGTGTACCGCCTCGGCATGGTGATCAGAATCCTGGGTTGGTTGACCCATATTCACACTGTACCATCTTGACATGGTGATCAGTATCCTGGGCTGGTTGACCCATATTCACACTGCACCAGCTCGGCATGGTGATCAGTATCCTGGGCTGGTTGACAAATATTCACTCTGCACCAGCTCGGCATGGTGATCAGTACCCTGGGCTGGTTGAGCCATAGTCACACTGTAACAGCTCGGCATAGTGATCAGAATCCTGGGCTGGTTGACCCATATTCACAGTGTACCGGCTCGGCAATATGATCAGTATCCTGGGCTGGTTGACAAATATTCGCACTGTCCCAGCTTGGCATGGTGATCAGTATCCTGGGCTGGTTGACCCATATTTTTTATTTTTTTTTAAGAGGGAGCTTTACTCTGTATCTAACCCCCGTGCTGTACCTGTCCTGGGGAGTGTTTGATGGGGACAGTGTAGAGGGAGCTTTACTCTGTATCTAACCCCCGTGCTGTGCCCGTCCTGGGAGTGTCTGATGGGGGACAGTGTAGAGGGAGCTTTACTCTGTATCTAACACCCGTTTTTTTTTTAGGAGGTTTACTCTGTATCTAACCCCCGTTTATTTTCCAAGGTGGCCTTCATACCCCAGGCCCCTTTTATATATTTTATGTCGAGGGGGCCTTTATTCTTCAGGACCCCTTTATATACACACTTATATTTTTAAAATAACTTTATTAAAAACAGAAATAAACAAACTGGTTGACCCATATTCACACTGTACCAGCTCAGCATGGTAATCAATATCCTATACTGGTTGACCCATATTCACACTGTACCAGCTCGGCATGATGATCAGTATCCTAGGCTGGTTGAGCAATATTCACACTGTAACAGCTTGGGCATGGTGATCAGTATCCTGGGCTGGTTGACCCATATTAACATTGTACCAGCTTGGCATGGTGATCAGAATCCTGGGTTGGTTGAGCCATATTCACACTACCAGCTTGGCATGGTGCTCAATATCCTGGGATGGTGGACCCATATTCACATTGTACCAGCTTGGCATGGTGATCAGTATCCTGGGCTGGTTGACCCATATGCACACTGTACCAGACCTGCATGGTGATCAGTATCCTGGGCTGGTTGACCATATTCACATTGTTCCAGCTTGGCATGGTGATCAGAATCCTGGGTTGGTTGACCCACATTCACACTGTACCAGCTTGGCATGGTGATCAATATCCTGGGATGGTTGACCCATATTCACATTGTACCAGCTTGGCATGGTGATCAGTATCCTGGGCTGATTGGCCCATACTCAAACTGTACCAAATTGGCATGGTGTACCAAATATTGACTGGAAATACTACAGTTCGAGTACTTTAGATGGGTCTGCTTTTGTCCAGTGAGTGCAGGAGGGTTTTCTGACACAGTATGTAGACAGGCCAACCAGGGGCGATGCCACATTGGATTTGGTACTGGGTAATGAACCCGGCCAGGTGTTAGATTTAGAAGTTGGTGAGCACTTTGGTGATGGTGATCACAATTCGGTTCGGTTTACCTTAGCGATGGGCAGGGACAGGCATATACAGCAGGGCAAGAATTATAGCTGGGGAAAGGAAATTATGATGCGATTAGGCAAGATTTAGGATGCGTAGGATGGGGAAGGAAACTGCAGTGGCTGGGCACAATCGAAATGTGGAGCTTATTCAAGGAGCAGCTACTGCGTGTCCTTGATAAGTATGTACCTGTCAGGCAGGGAGGAAGTTGTCGAGCGAGGAAGCCGTGGTTTACTAAAGAAGTTGAAGAGCTTGTCAAGAGGAAGAAGAAGGCTTATGTTAGGATGAGACGTGAAGGCTCAGTTAGGGCGCTTGAGAGTTACAAGCTAGCCAGTAAGGATCTAAAGGGAGAGATAAGAAGAGCAAGGAGAGGACACGAGAAGTCATTGGCGGATAGGATCAAAGAAAACACTAAGGCTTTCTATAGGTATATCAGGAATAAAATAATGACTAGAGATAGGTTAGGGCCAATCAAGGATAATAGTGGAAAGTTGTGTGTGGAATCAGAGGAGATAGGGGAAGTGTTAAATGAATATTTTTCGTCAGTATTTACAGTGTAGAAAGAAAATGTTGTCGAGGAGAATACTGAGATTCAGACTACTAGGCTAGATGGGATTGAGGTTCAGAAGGAGGAGGTGTTAGCAATTTTGGAAAGTGTGAAAACAGATAAGTCCCCTGGGCCAGATAGGATTTATCCTAGGATTCTCTGAGAAGCCAGGGAGGAGATGGCAGAGCCTTTGTCCTTGATTTTTATGTCGTCATTGTCGACAGGAATAGTGCCGGAAGACTGGAGGATAGCAAATGTTGTCCCCTTGTTCAAGAAGGAGAGCAGAGACAGGCCTGGTAATTATAGACCTGTGAGCCTTACTTCGGTTGTGGGTAAAATGTTGGAAAAGGTTATAAGAGATAGGATTTATAATCATCTTGAAAAGAATAAGTTCATTTGAGATAGTCAGCACGGTTTTGTGAAGGGTAGGTCGTGCCTCACAAACGTTATTGAGTTTTTCGACAAGGTGACCAAACAGGTGTTTGAGGGTAAAGCCGTGGATGTGGTCTATATGGATTTCAGTAAGGCGTTTGATAAAGTTCCCCACGGTAGGCTATTGCAGAAAATACAGAAGTATGGGACTGAAGGTGAATTAGTGCTTTGGATCAGAAATTGGCTAGCTGAAAGAAGACAGAGGGTGGTGGTTGATGGTAAATGTTCATCCTGGAGTATAGTTGCTAGTGGTGTACCGCAAGGATCTGTTTTGGGGCCACTGCTGTTTGTCATTTTTATAAATGACCTGGATGAGGGTGTAGAAGGGCGGGTTAATAAATTTGCGGATGACACGAAGGTCGGTGGAGATGTGGATAGTGCCGAAGCATGTTGTAGGTTACAGAGGGACATAGATAGGCTGCAGAACTGGGCTGAGAGATGGCAAATGGAGTTTAATGCGGAAAAGTGTGAGGTGATTCACTTCGGAAGGAGTAACAGGATTGCAGAATACTGGGCTAATGGGAAGATTCTTGGTAGTGTAGATGAGGAGAGAGATCTTGGTGTCCATGTACATAAATCCCTGAAAGTTGCCACCCAGGTTAATAGAGCTGTTCAGAAGGCATATGGTGTGTTAGCTTTTATTAGTAGCGGGATCGAGTTTAGGAGCCACGAGGTCATGCTGTCGCTGTGCAGAACTCTGGTGCGGCCGCACCTGGAGTATTGCGTGCAGTTCTGGTCACCGGATTATAGGAAGGATGTGGAAGCTTTGGAAAAGGTGCAGAGGAGATTTACTAGGATGTTGCCTGGTATGGAGGGAAGGTCTTACGAGGAAAGGCTGAGGGACTTGAGGTTGTTTTCGTTAGAGAGAAGGAGGAGAAGAGGTGACTTATTCGAGACATATAAGATAATCAGAGGTCTGGACAGGGTGGATAGTGAGAGCCTTTTTCCTCGGATGGTGATGGCAAACACGAGGGGACATAGCTTTCAGTTGAGGGGTGATAGATATAGGACAGATTTCAGAGGTAGTTTCTTTACACAGAGAGTAGTAGGGGCGTGGAACGCCCTGCCTGCAACAGTAGTAGACTCGCCAACTTTAAGGGCATTTAAGTGGTCATTGGATAGACATATGGATGAAAATGGAATAGTGTAGGTCAGATGGTTTCACAGGTCGGCGCAACATCGAGGGCTGAAGGGCCTGTACTGCGCTGTAATGTTCTAATATCCTGGGATTGTTGACCCATATTCACACTGTAACAGCTTGGCATGGTGAACAGTATCCTGGCCTGGTTGACCCAATTTCACACTGTACCAGATTGGCATGGTGATCAGTATCTTGGGCTGGTTGACCCATATTCACACATTGACAGTTCAGCATAGTGATCACTATCTTGGGATGGTTGACCGACATTTACATTGTACCAGCTCAGCATGGTGATCAGTGTCCTGGGGCTGGTTGACCCATATTCACACTGTCCCAGCTCAGACTGGCGATCTGTAAACTGGGTTGGTTGACCATTATGTGGGGTGAAAGCGGGAACTGGTTACTGAATTGTATGATCAGCCATGATCATAATGAATGGTGAAGCATGCTCGAAGGGCCGAATGGCCTACTCCTCTCCTATATTCAATGTTTCTATGTTCTATGAAAGGGTCTAACTCTGCATTCTGAAAGGGAGGAGAATAGGACGATGCACAGGGATCTTCCTTTGCATTCTGAATGGGATGCGGCCTGGGATTACTGGAGGGAAAGCTGTGCTCACATGAAGCGAATTATCATGTGCCAGCCCTCCGTTAACAGTGTGCTCTCTGTGTTTGTGAGGGGCCAATGGCACACACTGCACCCTGTTTGAGTGGAGGG
The DNA here is from genome assembly GCF_036365525.1 of Heterodontus francisci. Classification (NCBI taxonomy): domain Eukaryota; kingdom Metazoa; phylum Chordata; class Chondrichthyes; order Heterodontiformes; family Heterodontidae; genus Heterodontus; species Heterodontus francisci. The sequence continues at coordinate 5,625,334 of NW_027141025.1, forward strand.
TGCCAGAAAGGGCAGGAGAATTAAGGTTATGTGGATGCTGTTGGCAATCGATTCAGCTGGTAGGATCTTGATGTTGACATGCTGTGCCACTCCAAGTGTCGGCGAAGTTGGGAAATGCCATGGCACCCCACATAGTTGATCCAGGAAAGCAGCTGATGTGCCTATCAACGCCAATCCTTGCCCTATTAGCAGCCTTCGAATATATGAAGGGTGCAACCTTATTTATCACATGGCAACAGATTTGGCTCGTCCGCCATTGTGTGATCCACTGCACGTGAGGATCCGTATATGCTAGAGGCAATACCAACAGGCAGGTGCGATCCGTGTAGAGGCCCCTGGTCGTGATCAGCAGCCACCAAGGGGACCTGGCCATTACGTTTGCGGTACATCTACCAGGCCCCACATGATATACCAACAGATGTCAGATCACCAGTGTCAGAGGAGATTGTGCGTATAGAGAGGGTGGTGGCATGTCTCTGTGCCCTGCTCAAGGATGGCCTGCAGCCCATGGGCTCCTGTGGACATCCCATGCCTTTGTTTCTCATCATTACAGCGGTCCCGAGGCTGATCCCTCTGAAGCCTGTTGGGGGACCACCAGAGACCTTGTTGGGTCATGCAGTTAGAAGTGCACCGCTGCATCAGGGAGGTCACCAATGGCCGCACCGGATGGCCAGTGAGGATGTTCACTTCAGGCCGGACTCTCACAGCCAGACCCAGAGGGCCATTGGTTCTGGCATCATTGCCGGAGAACCATAGGTTGTAATGTTCATAGACTGCACACAAGTGGTCATCAGGTCTACTGCCAGGCTACCACCTGCAGACGTCAATATTAAAGGAGCCCACTCAATCCAGGTGAAGCTGGTATGTGAACACCACAGTTGCTTGCAGCGAATGTGTGACCACCTCTCAGGAAACTGTCATGACACCTGGGTCTTGCACCCGTCCCGGCCACCACCACTGTTCACTGAACTGGCCCAGAGGGAGGGGTGGCCTCTTGGAGTTAAGGGATATCCATTGCAGACATGGCTCCCAACACCAGTGAGAGACTCCACCACTGCTGCAGAGGAGAAGTACAACGCCAGCCACTGAGCTACAAGAGCCACCATTGAGCAGCTGATCGACATGCTGAAAGAACGCCTTCAATGGCTGTATGGATAGGGTAATGCCCTGTACTACAGGCCGAAAAGGCCAACACTTTTCTTTGCTGGTCTGCACAAGTATGCACCCAATAGGGGCCAGGCTTGGCTTGATGATGAGAGACGTCAATAGATTCCTCCTCGGAATATGAGGACGCTGAGGACATACAACATGAAAGATACATTGGAGGGCAGATGACACCCAGGCTCTGCACACAGGGCTAGCAGTGAGCGAGAGACGTACAGAGGTGTCATATCAGACAAAGGCTGTCTGCTCCATCGGAACCACCATGAACTCTGCAAACCACACTGATGCAATGTCCATGTCACTGAGTCCCTGCAGACGCTCATGAGTAATCATGGCATAGTAATGGTGTTTTTGCATACGTTGGCTCTCCTGAAGTGCCAACGGTGCAAAAGGATGTGACGTTCCCGCTACATGTTGGCACATATCATTCCCACAGAGAAAAGGACACACATGTTGGTGAGGAACATTTAGTGAAAGGAGTGTTTACATTGCTGTAACACACGTGTATTCCCATTTGTATCAGTGTGTTCTCTGCAAACCTCTGTAATACATTTAATGGTCTATTTAAGTCTCACGTACTGGAATGTGCAAAATTAAGATTATTCACCCAGGTGCAGCTCGCCTACAAGAGGGAATGTTACACTTAAGTGGGAGAAGAGAATCACAACTTCACAGGACACTGGGACTCAGCAGGGTAAGTATGTGACAGCAAAGCGGAATGTGTTAGGGTAACTAAGCAGGTCAGGCAGCATCTGCAGAGAGAGAAGCAGAGTTTACTTTCAGGTCTGTGAACTTGGACAATTTAACTCTGCTTCTGTCTCCACAGATGCTGCCTGACCTGCTGGATTTCTGCAGTACTTTCTGCTTTGCTGCCAGATTGACAGCAGCCCCACTCCGCAACAGTCATGTAAGTATTTCTCGGACGGCTGTCAGGAAACAGGTGCTACAGCGCTCTATATTAGTTATCAAGCGTAATTTAACAATTAACCAGAACAATAAACCCTGTGTATTCGGGATAACATCTAAGTTAGCAATTAACTGAAACGTTTTACACTCTACTTTAGTTATCAAGTCTAATTTTACAATTACCAAGAATTTTATACCCTGTGCATTAGGGATGAGATCTTATTTAACAATTAACTGGAACAATTCATGTTATGTATTAGATATCATGCCTAATTTAACAACTAACTGGAATATTATGCCTTGTGTATTATTGGTGACATCTAATTTAACAACCAACTGGAGCGTTTTACACTCCGTATTAGATACCATGTCTAAAAAAGCAATTAACCAGAATATTATACCCTGTGCTTTAGAGATGACATTTAACTTGATAATTTATTAGAATTTGAAGCACGCTATACTAGTTATCATGTATAATTTAACAATTAACCAGAATATTATAACTTGTGTGTTAGGGATGACATCTAATTTAACAATTAACTGGAACATTTTACAAACTATATTAGTTAGTTTGTCTAATTTAACAATTAGCAAGACTATTATCCCCTGTGTTTTCCTGATGACATCTGATTTAACAAGTGGAACGATTTACGCTCTTTATTAGTTATACTGTCTAATTTAACCATTAACCAGAAGATCATTCCTTTTGTATTTGGGATGGCATCTAATTTGACAATATATTGGAATTTTATACACTCTTATTAATTACCATGACCCATTTAACAATTAACCAGAATATCATTCCTTTTGTATTAGGGATGGCTTCTGACTTGACAATATATTGGAATTTTATGCACTCTTATTAATTACCATGACCCATTTAACAATTACCCAGAATATTATACCCTGTGTATTCAGGATGACAGCTAATTTAACAATTCACTGAAACATTTTACACTCTACATTTATCATCATGCCCAATTTAACAATTAACCAGAATATTACACCCTGTGTATTCGCGATGACAACTAATGTAACAAATGCCTGGACGTTCTATACTCCGTATTAATCATCATGCCCCATTTCGCAATTAACCAGAATTTTATACCCTTTGTATTCGGGATGACATCTAATTCAACACCTAATGGGAACATTTTGCACTCTGTATTAGATATGATGTCTAATTTAACAATTAACCAAAATATTATCCACTACTTAATATGAATGACATCTGATTTAACAATGCCCGGAACGTTTTCGTCTCTATATTATTTTGTATGTCCATTCAAACAATTAACCTTAATATTATCCCCTGTGTGTTATGGATGGCATCCAATATAACAAATGCCTGGAACGTTTTACGCTCTATATTAGTTATCATGTCCATTTTAACAATGAACCTTAATATTATCCCCTGTGTGTTATGGATGACATCTAATATAATAAATGCCTGGAAAGTTTTACGCTCTATATTAATTATTATGTCCATTTTAATAATTAACCAGAATATTATCCCCTGTGTATTATGGATGACATTTAATTTAGCTATTAATTGGAACATTTGCTCTCTCTATCGGTTATTTTGATTTGATTTAGAGATACAGCATTGAAACAGACCATTCGGCCCACCGAGTCTGTGCAGACCATTAACCACCCATTTATACTAATCATACACTAATCCCATATTCCTACCACATCCTCACCTGTCCCTATATTCCCCTACCACCTACCTATACAAGAGGCAATTTATAATGGCCACTTTACCTATCAACCTGCAAGACTTTTGGCTGTGGGAGGAAACCGGAGCACCCGGAGGAAACCCACGCAGACACAGGGAGAACTTACAAACTCCACACAGGCAGTACCCAAAATTGAACCCGGGTCGCTGGAGCTGTGAGGCTGCAGTGCTAACCACTGCGCCACTGTGTGGAGTTTGCAAATTCCCCCTGTGTCTGTGTGGGTTTTCTCCGGGTGCTCCGGTTTCCTCCCACAAGCCAAAAGACTTGAAGGTTGGTAGGTAAATTGGCCATTATAAATTGCCCCTAGTATAGGTAGGTGGTAGGGAAATATAGGGACAGGTGGAGATGTGGTAGGAATATGGGATTAGTGTAGGATTAGTATAAATGGGTGGTTGATGGTCGACATCTCGAAACTAAACTAAACTAATGTAACAATTAACCAGATTATCCCCTGTGTATTAGAGATGATATCTAATTTAAAAATTAACTGGGAAGTTTTACACTCTGTATTAGTTAGCTTGTCGAAGTTAACAATTAATCAGAATATTTTACACTGTGTATTAGACATGACATCAAATTTAACAATTAACTGGAACATTTTACACACTCTATTAGTTGTAATGTCTAATTTAACAATGAACAAGAATATCATCACCTGTGTCTTAGGGATGACATTAAATTTGACAATATATTAGAATTTTAAGCACTCTACACTAGTTATCCTGTGTAATTTAACAATTAACCAGAATATTACAACTTGTGAATTAGGGATGATATCAAATTTGACAATTAGCTGGAACATTTTACACTTTATATTTGTTATGATGCCTAATTTAACAGTTAACAGGAATATTCTACCCTGTGTATTAGGGATGGTGTCCTATCTAACAATTAACAGGAACAATTCATGTCCTATATTAGTTAACATTCCTCCTTTTACAACTAACTAGGATATTCACCCTCTGTATTAGGGATGACATCTAATTTAACAATTAGCTGCGACGTTGTACTCTATAAATTAGATATCATGCATAATTTAACACTTAATCAGAATATTATAGCCTGTGTATTAGTGATGGCATTTAATCTAACAATTAACTGGAACAATTTATGCTCTATATTAGTTGTATTTCCCATTTGAGAATTAACCAGACTATAAGCTGTGTAATGGTGAGTTCATGTTGTTTAACAATTTGCTGGCATGTTTTATACTCTATATTAATCATGTCTCTGTTGGAAGCTGCAGACGGAAGATCTCCAGAGGAGATGAGGTCAGTGACAGTCCCGGGGGAATCGGAAGAAGTGTCTGAGTGTTGGCACTGAGCGTCTGCAAGGTAGAGGTCGGTACACTGGACAATAACAGCACCACCCTTATCTGCAGGCTTGATGACAATGTCGGGGTTAGAACTGAGACTGGCATGTTCAGAGCAGGGATAGTTTAGAGTGAGTGTGGGTGGCAGAGAAATTATGATGACACGCTGACAGTTTTCAATGAAAAGATAAAGAGCTGTTAAGAGGCCAGAGGGAAGGGTCCAGGTAGAGGGTGCATGCTGGAGGCGGGTGAATGGGTCTTCTGGCCGGGGAAGGACTCCTGTGCAAAGAAGTTAGCATGGACGTCAAGGCAATGGAAGAAGAAGTTAATGTCGTGCCAAGCACGGAATTCATTGATGTGGGGGTGTAAGGTGATTAAACTGAATCCTTTGCTGAGTACCAAAAGTTCAGCACCAGAGAGGGGAAGGTCAGAGGGTATAGTGAATACATGGAAAGGGGTCAGATCAGAAGGGGTTGGGTCAGAGGGAAGAGAAACGGAAGGAGGATCTGCAGGGGCATTAGTTCCCATCAGCTGTTGGAACTTGCGTTCCATAGCACATGAAAGGAAGAAAAAAGACTAATATTAATGCGTAGGATAAGACGAAGGATGAAATGAAACTGTGGAATCGAACAGCTTTGAGATAACGTGAGGTGGTGCTTCTGGAGAGAGAGGTCCAGTGTGTACATGCGGTGGGCACATGCAGAAATCCAGTGTGGATCTCAGGATGCGGCAAGAACAGCTGTCCGACGAACGTTGTATTTCTTAGAGATGCCTGTAATCCTGCTGGATTTAAAAAAAGGATAAAAATTCTGTTGGAATTCACGTGGAATAAGTCGGAGTTGGAGACAGTCACTGAGGAAGGAAATGTTAATGTGAAAACATGTTTTGGTAGACACTTTAGCAAGCAGCACGACGGAAATAGAAAGCAATGAAAGTGAACAAGGTAAAAGAGGCAAACGAAAATCCCGTCGGAGAGAAGAGCAGAACTTCTTCAATGTAATTCCTGGAAGAGAAGTGGCAGTGAATTAAACACTAAGTTAAAAGCAAAATGCATCAGATGCTGGAAATCTGAAATAAAAACAAGAAATTCTGGAAATACTCAGTGGGCCTGACAGCAGTGAGAAGCAGCGTTATTGTTTCAGGTCAGTGACCGATTTTCAGAACTGACAGATATTAGAAATGTAAAAGGTTTTAAGCAACTAAAACGGGGTGGGCAAGAGATAACAAAGGATAAGGTGTTGATAGGACAGGGTCAGAGGCTAACTGACCATATTGTCATGGAACAAAGGCAAATAATGTGCTAATGGTGTGCTGACATACAAAGCGTGAGGACAAAGAGGGTGAGAATTGACTGTTGAGCAGAACGCACTCCAATCACTCACATTAAAAAGACAGTAGGTAAGCATAGTAGAAGCAAACTGAAAAACCTAAAATAAAGTAAACAAATAAAAAAGGAAAAAGAAAACAAAAGAAAATATAACCAAAAATACAAAGGGGGGCGTCATGCTCTGAAATGATTTAACTCCGTGTTCAAGCCGTCAGGCTGCAGTGTGCCGAATAGGTAAATGAGATGTTGTTCCACGATGTTCTTGTGTTGATGTTCGCTGGAACACTGCAGCAATCCCAGGACAGAGATGTGAGCATGAGGGCAGGGGTGGTGTACTGAAATGACCAGCAACCGGAAGCTCGGGGTCATTCTTATGGACTGACTGGAGATGATCACTATGCCGAGCTGGTACAATGTGAATATGCTTGAACGAGCTCAGGATGCTGATCGCCCAGTCAAGCTGGGGCAGTGTGAATATGGGTCAACCAACCCAGGATACTGTTCACCATGTCGAGCTGGTGCAGTGTGAATATGGGTCAACCAGCTCAGGATATTGATCACTATGCCGAGCTGGTACAGTGTGAATATTGGTCAACCATCCCAGCATGCTGATCACCATGCTGAGCTGGTACAGTGTGCATATGGGTCAACCAGCCCAGGATACTGATCACCATGTCGAGCTGGTGCAGTGTGAACATGGATCAACCAGACCAGCATACCGATCACTATGCCGACCTGGTACAGTGTGAATATTGGTGAACCATCCCAGCATACTGATCACCATGCTGAGCTGGTACAGTGTTTATATGGGTCACCCAGCCCAGGATACTGATCACCATGCTGCGCTAGTACAGTGTGTACATGGGTCAACCAGTATTGGATACTGATCACCATGCCGAGCTGGTACAGTGTGAATATGGGTCAACCAGCCCAGGATACTGATCACCATGCTGAGCTGGTACAGTGTTAACATGGGTCAACCAGCCCAGGATACTGATCACATGCAGAGCTGGTACAATGTGAATATGGGTCAACCATACCCAGGATACTGATCACTATGCCGAGCTGGTACAGTGTGAATATGGGTCAACCAGCCCAGGATACTGATCACTATGCCGAGCTGGTACAGTGTGAATATGGGTCAACCAGCCCAGGATACTGATCACTTTGCCGAGCTGGTACAGTGTGAATATGGGTCAACCAGCCCAGGATACTGATCACATGCCGAACTGGTACAATGTGAATATGGGTCAGCCATCCCAGGATATTGAGCACCATGTCGAGCTAGTGCAGTGTGGATATGGGTCAAACAGCCCAGCATTCTGATCACTATGCCGAGCTGGTACAGTGTGAATGTTGGTCAACCATCCCAGAATACTGATCACCATGCCGAAATGGTTCAGTGTGAAGAAGCATCAACAAGCCCAGGATATGGCACTGATACCTTCCTTTATTAACAAAGTTCCACTTTTGCCTTTTTTCCCCGAATGTCAGATATCCTTGAATTTTGAATTCTAAGTCTTGGTCAGTCTGCAAGCATCTCTCTGTGATTTCTCTCAAATCACATTCATTTATTTCTATTTGTGCTGTCAAATCATCTATCTTGTTGTAGATGCTGCGTCCATTCAGATAAAAAGCCTTAAGCTTAGACTTTTTTCCCATTACTACTCATTTTGGTTCTAATTTCTGCTGCAATATTTTGCTGATATTTTCTGCTCCTTCCTGTCACACTTTGATTACTGTTCACCTCTTCACTACCCTGCATCTCTGATCTCTCATTTCCTTTTGATTGTTTTTAAAACTTCCCTTGAATTGAAACCCACCACCCCCGTCCCCCGCACTAATTAGTTTGAAATCGAATCTACAACCCTAGTTATACGTATGGGCATATGGGCAGGACACTGGTCCCAGCATTGTTCAAATGAACCCCGTCCCAACGGAACAACTCTCTCCTTCCCTAGAACTGGTACCAGAGCACCATGAATCGGAACCCATTTCTTCCACACCAATCTTTGAGCCATGCATTTACCTCTCTAATCTTATTTACCCTGCGCTATTTTCCACGTTGCTCAGGTAGTATTGCGGAGATTATTGCCTTTGTGGTTCTGCTTTTTAATTTAGCACGAGCTGCTCATAGTCCCTCAGCGGAACCTCTTTCCGAATCCTTCCTCTGTCGTTGGTACCTACATGGGCTACAATAACTGGATCCTTCCCCTTCCATTCCAAGTTCGTCTGAAGCCAAGAAGAGGTCTCCTCAACCTTGGCACCAGGTAGGCAACACAGCCTTCGGGACTCTCTATCTTTGCTGCAGAGAACAGTACCTATTCCCCTAACTATCCTAACCCCTATTAGTACATTTCTCTTTTCTTACCCACTTGAATGGCACTCTGAACCATGGTGCTGTGGTCAGTTCGCTCATCCTCCCTTCAGCCTGTGCCCTCGTCCACACTGGGAGCAGGAGCCTCATAACTATTGGATATGTCTCCTCCAAAGCTAAATTCTAGATCCCCATACTTGCCTCACTCGCAGTCACACCCTCCTGTCCCTAACTGCAGTCCAAAGTTGATGTAATTAATATAAGGGGCGCGACTGTCTCCGGAAGCACAGTGTCCAGGTAACTCTAACCCTCCCTGCTGTGTCACATTGTCCGCAACTCGGACTCCAGCTCATCAACTCTGAGCCGAATGTTCTCGAGCAGCCAACACTTGTTACAGATGTGGTCACCGTGGATCGCACTAGTGTCCACCAGCTCCCACATAATACAGCTACAACACATCGCCTCCCCAGCTATCTCTATTCTAATTAATTAATTTGGATGTTAAATACTTTAAATGTGAATTTCTTAACTGTACTCATCATCTGTAATCACGTCTCATCATTTAAACCACTTGGCTAATCAAAACAGGCACGGATGAGATACCCACCAATCACCTACCTGTTTTTCTGAGATGACACACCTCAGCTCTGACAGGTGGAGAGAGGTAGAAGGGATTCTCTGCCACAGCTTTTTATCTCATGCCGCCGCTGCCCTTCTCACGCAGGTCCACTCTCCATGTGCAGTGATAGCATGCAAAAGGATGACTTGATGTTCGCTGGTGTGATCATGGTCCAGGGAAATTGGGAAGATACGCCACAGAGTTAGAGCTTAGGCTCCCCAAGGTTCTTTTCAGAAAACAACAACAGAGATTCCATTGTCAGCAGGTTTAATGACAATGTCATGGTTGAGAGAATGAAGTGTTGCAGATCACAGGGACATAGATCAGAGAGAGTAAAGGCGACGGGATTCATTTAATCATACCTGCCTCCATATTAACATAAACCTTAATTATTTTATTCCCTCCATGCCTCCAGAAATTAGATTTAGATGAGAGATACAGCACTGAAACAGGCCCTTCGGCCCACCGAGTCTGTGCCGAACATCAACGACCCATTTATACTAATCCTACACTAATCGCATATTCCTACCAACCATCCCCACCTGTCCCTACATTTCCCTACCACCTACCTATACTAGTGACAATTTATAATGGCCAATTTACCTATCAACCTGCAAGTCTTTTGGCTTGTGGGAGGAAACCGGAGCACCCGGAGGAAACCCACGCAGACACAGGGAGAACTTGCAAACTCCACACAGGCAGTACCCGGAATCGAACCCGGGTCCCTGGAGCTGTGAGGCTGCGGTGCTCACCACTGTGCCACTATGCCGCTTTTCCCTGGTTCTGTCTTTGCTAAAAGTAATAATCTCAATCATTACATGGTTCTGAAGAAATCGCATTAACGTGCAAAGCTGGTGCTGTTTCTCTCTCCACAGATGATACCAGACCTGCTCAGTGTTTCCAGCATTATCTGATTTCAAGTCTAATAATGCTCGCCCTCTGCTGGTGGTTACAGGTGTTTCAGTCAGCCGACCAAAAACAAAAATCACCATCAGCTGGAGAGTCAGCACGATGTCGTCGTTCTCCCGACTGAGTAACAATTGCACACCACTGATGACGAACTAAAATACTTCGAATTAAATTGCAAAAACACATTAATTTCTGATCAGATTCTCCTGCTCTACCGCCATACTCCGGGATAGTGCAGCACAGTAAAACAACATTGTATTGTATCCAGGAATTGGTGTATATTTAGAACTTGAATCATAATATTGGAATTAATATTGACAAAGACACACATTACAGCTAAAACATGGAATCAATGTTTTTATTAATTTTGCATTATTTCCATTGTACATCAACACTTACATTATAAACTGCAGTAATTTGTCCACATCGAGTAGATGGCGGTGGAAGGAAGCCGATACAATAAATGCAGATAAAAGAGACAGACCATTTATTCTTCGACAGACGTATTCTAAACATTCCTTAATAGGATATGAACATGTGAAACGGTTACAGAACGAATTTCATACCAACTCTTTATTGATAAGCAATGGATTTAATCTCTGTGTCAGTGTTGGTAATTACATGTGGAGGAATGTATCTCAGTATTTGTACAGACAGAGAAATGATCCGAAATCAATTCTGTTTGGTATTTTAATTAAACAGATTACGCACACTTTCAGAGAAAATATGGAGAAAAGCCAAATCTTGTTATTCCAACACCAAGTAATCTGGTGACTGATGAACGCAAAGTGATGCTTATATCGTGAAGTAAAGCACATTCAGCATGTTCACACTGTTGGAAATGTTCATGCCATTGTTTCAGATTTAACACAGAATATTTTCCACCGGTCTGTGATACACCTTTAGACATCATTTGCTGGATTTGAGGCTGACTTTTCAGCTGAAAGGATAACAGAAACGACTTGAGAGGGTTACAGCAATGCCAACCATCAAATAAACACATCAAATACAGTAGATGTTCTCTACTCAGAATATTTATGTTTCAATAATCCTCCTATTTCAATAGTAAGTACACAGAATGTTCTCTGCGATACTTTAGAATCACTGACTGCTGAAGACGCCATTCATTATCATATTAATATAAGAACCAGCCGGGACTGTACACTGTCAGCACAAATAAATGGAACAAATAATACAGCATTGGTCTTACCGGGTTTATGCAGATGTAAGATGTTGAACCGCACAGTCACTGCCCGTCATTGGTGGAATGTCTGCTGCTGTGAACGTGTCACAGTGAACATCCTCATTGTTTTCAGGATTGGAGGGAACCAGCAAAGCTGTTTCAGTGCGGGTCTGGGAGTTGCATACTATGGAGAGAAAGATGATGGATGAATTATTGAACTAAAAGTGAGTTCAGTGCGGGTCATCTGTATAAGTGTCAATGAGGTGATGGGGACTGGAATTTGAATGGTTTCCAGCTCCATTCACCGTGTTGTTATTTTCCCGCTGGGTGATAGCAGATGAAGTGGATCTGCTGAGCCCGAATCAGGGTGTTTAGATTGAGCACCTGAAGGATTTCCAGTGAATGTGTTCATAACAGAGATAACGTCAGGATGTATTTTCTAAAATAAGTCCAGCATTTACTTTTGTTCAGAGATACAGCACTGAAACAGGCCCTTTGGCCCACCATCAACCACCCATTTTCGACTAATCCTACACTAATCCCATATTTCTACCACATCCCCACTTGTCCCTATATTTCCCTACCACCTACCCATACTAGGAGCAATTTATAATGGCCAATTTACCGACCAGCCTGCAAGTCTTTTGGCTGTGGGAGGAAACCGGAGCACCCGGAGAAAAACCACGCAGACACAAGGAAAACTTGCAAACGCCACACAGACAGTACCCAGAATAGAACCCGGCTTGTTGGAGCTGTGGCTGCGGTGCTAACCACTGCACCACTGTGCCGCCCCATTGAGGAGACTAATTTGCTTTAATCACAACATGAATTTAAATCAACCAGCAGTCTGTGAGATCGCCGATTGGAATGAAATTCAAAGTAGAAACAGAGAGATGGTGACTGTGGGAGTTTAACTCACAGATAGTGGAGAGATCACCGCCGGCACTTGTCAGTGTGAAGAGATCATCAGGAACACTGTCCAGCAACAAGTGACCATCCTGAGTGTCAATGGCTCCAGTCTGAACATCATCATAATCACCGGGGACCAGACCTGAGAGGAAATAATGATTTTCACAAAAATCACATGGTAACACTGAATATTTAGAATGATATTGTTAGACGCCAATCTACTCAAGCTTGCCAGGTTTGACTGTGATATTCAGCTGGAATGAGATTTGAGGCTGACGAATGGTAGGACCATGTCGTGCCGCGGCAGTTGAGTCATCATAGGCCCGTCATATATTTGAAACGGCAGCCAGCAATCGATTGAAAGACAGGAGCACTGTAGGACATTGGGTGGGAGGACTGACAACTGGTGTGTTTGTAAGATGGCAGCAGTCAGAGCAAGGGTGGAGCCCAGGTTTTCTCATGTCTCCCTGTACGTGTTCCTCCAAGCGGCAATGGCAGGAGGGAAGCGCTTTTCCCATCGGAACGGGTGGAGGAGGCCGGCTAGGCTGGCAGGCAGGGCCTGGCAGGAGATTGAGGAGGAGTTGAGCAGACGTGAGGTAGTCCCATGTAAGAGGCTTCAGTGCAGGAACAGGATCAATGCCCTGATGTAGTATGGCAAGGTGAGTGCAGTGCCTAACATTAAGCTGACAGCCTTAAATGTCACACAATATGAAAATGAAATTGGAGGAGGGGTGCCCCCACTCATTGGTTCAGATCCTCCTCCATCAGATCCTCCTCCAGCTCAGTGACCACCTCCCTGGTAAGGCATAATCTTCAGTGACACTGCTGCTCTGACATTTGCAGAAAGCAGAGCCTGTGATGGTAAACCCACTCGTGGGTAGCATCATCTGCACTCAAGAAGCTGCTTGCGTGCTACTGTGCTGCCCTGCTAATCCACACTCTGTTCCAGCCTCACGATTCCTGTCCCTCTCTGGGTGCAGCAGACCAACCCTTGGGGACTGCTGTTCTCTCCATCTTTGATGCTCCTCCACAATGGGAGATCTCAAAACAGGAGTGGATGACACCTATTGCAAATTGCTGCTCTCACTTCTCAAGCCCTTCATTGTTTTCATTTTTTATACCTATCTTATAAGTCAGAGAGGATGCTCATTCTGAATACCTCTGTTGTGATCGCCAAGATCGGTCAGCCTCCAGATTGCCAGTACCGTGATTCAATATCTCTCCCCTTCCCTCCAATGCCACAATGCTTTTCACAACCAAAACTTACCTTCCTCTGAACTTCACCTTGGTTATCGATGGCGAGTCTCTGAAACTTTTAGTCTCGCCCGCCTTTCACTAAATTGTGAATAGTTTGGAAAATTGCCATGAATTTCCTGATTCCTTTGCTCCGTTATCTGCCCAGCGTCTTAAAGTGGAGCCTCCACCCACGAGCTCGGTCGACTCGGGGAATATCACCTAACTGTGTAAGGACGTCAGGTTTCCTTTGCACCGCTATCCAGCGGCATTTTCACTCCCAGACTTTGGTCACTGTGGAACAAAATGCTGCCCTCCATTTAAAAGTCACGTGTATCCCATTGAATCACCCATCCAACATACACGCAAATTTCACATTGCACCGCCAAGACAACAGTGTCAGAAAACATCATGAACTGAAAGTTTCATTCCATTATACCACTGGATACAATCGGGATGATTTTGTAGAAATCCAAATTATTTCTCCATTTTTTTAAACTAAACTCACTCAGCAAATCTCCATGTCTTCAGCAGCATCATTTTCGGGCGAGTGAGTTCTGATTGATTTAATTGTTGATTTTAGATAACAGACAGAGTGATGGATTAAAAAACGTGATGGTAACAAGTAAAAATGTACCCACCCCGAATTCTAGAGATGTTCCCTTCAGGATATTCAGATCCAGGATCCGTGTCACCCAAACTGTAACTTGTGTAATATTCAATCTGATTGAGGGACTCAATGGAATCAGTAACTGTTAAACACAAACATGGATGGTTATTGGAGAGATTGATTGGCACGTTCGAATAAATAACATAATACCGTCATCATCTGGTGACAATGTCCTGGGACTTTGGATCTGATGTGATTGTGGAAAATTCATCACAGGGACTGCAGTGGTTCAAGAGCAACTAGGGTTGGACCTTAAATGTTGGCTCATACAGCGAGCCGTTAACAATACGCGGTCGGTCAGATTTCAGACATCAGAGCAGAGACAATAGTGTAAAACATAGTCAGTGAGCACAGTTTCTTAATCCAAAATCCCTCCACCCTGTCTCTTTCCCTTTCAGAGTCTCAAACGGCAGGTGGTGGGGCTCCAAAACCGAGCCCCACCCCGGATAATGGGGTAGAAAAGTGTGCAAGGAGGGCAATAACGGATTTGAAATACGAGTCATAGAGTCGCACAGCAGAGAAACAGGCCCTTCGGCCCACAGCGTCCATGCCCACCAGAATGCCTATCTATACTATTCCCCCTGCCTGTATTAATTCCACATCCCTCTATGCCTTGCTCATTCAAGTACCTGTCCAGATGCCTCTTAAATGTTACTACTGTTACACTCTCCACCACCTCCTCTGGCAGCTCATTCCAGATAAACACTATTCCTTGTGTGAAAAATTTTATCCCCTTTAAACCTCCTCCCTCTCACCTTAAATCAATGCCCTATAGTTTTAGTCACCCTTAACATGGGAAACAGACTCTGGCCAGTTAACCTATCTATGCCTCTCATCATTTTATATACCTCTATCATGTCCCCTCTCAGTCTCCTTCGGTCCAGGGAAAACAGACCCAGCCTATCCAATCTCTCTTTATTAATCAAGCGCTCCAAGCCAGGCAACAGCTTTGTGAATCTTTTCTGAACCCTCTCTAGCTTACTCACATCTTCCCTGTAGTGCAGCGACCAGAACTGCACACAGTACTCCTAGTGCAGCCTAACCAACGTTATGTACAACTGTAACATGACGTCCCAACTTTTGTACTCAATGCCTCGGCCGATGAAGGCAAGCATGCCATTCGCCTTCTTCACCACCCTGTCTAACTGTATTGCTACTTTCAGAGAACTATGTACATGCACCCCAAGGTCTCTCTGCTCAACAACACTCCCAGGGCCCTGCCATTCACTGTTTATCTCCTTCCCTGGTTCAACTTTCCAAAATGCATCATTTCGCACTTGCCTGCGTTAAATATACCATTTGCCAATCACTTGCCCACTTTCCCAGTTGATCTATATCCTGTTGTAGCTTTAGATAACCTTCTTCACTGTCCACTATACCACCAATTTTGGTATCATCTGCAAACTTACTAATCATGCCCCCTGCATTCTCATCCAAGTCACCAATATGTATGACAGACAACAGAAGGCCCAGCACCGATCCCTGCGGCGCACCACTGGTCACAGGCCTCCAATCTGAAGAACAACAATCCACTACCACCCTCTGCCTCCGATCACTAAGCCAATTTTGTATCCAATGTGCTACCACACCCTGGATCCCATGTGTTCGAACCTTCCGGAACAACCTACCATGCAGGACCTTGTCAAAAGCCTTGCTAAAGTCCATGTAGGCAACGTCCACCGCCCTGCCCTCGTCAATCCTCTTGGTCACCTCCTCAAAAAACACAATCAAATTCGTAAGATATGTTTTCCCACGCAGAAAGCCATGGTGACTATCCCTAATCAGACCTTGCCTTTCCAAATGCATATAAATTCTGTCTCTCAGAATCCCTTCCAATAAATTCCTCACCACTGATGTAATGCTCACCGGCCTGTAGTTCCCTGACTTATTCCTGCTATCCTTCTTAAATAAAGGCACAACATTAGCTCTCCTCCAGTCTTCCGGTACCTCACCCGTTGCTAATGATGATACAAAACTCTCTGCCAGGTCCCAGCAATCTCCTCCCATAGCCTCCTAGGATACACCTGGTCAGGCCCCGGAGATTTATCCAACTTAATGTGCTTCAAAACCTCCAACACCTCCTCCCTTGTAATGTTGATATGCTCCAGGATATCGCTGGTCCCTCCCTTGAACGCATTAGCTTCCGTGACGTTCTGCACGGTAAATACAGACGAAAAGTATTCATTTACGACCTACCCCATTTCCCGTGGCTCCACACATCGATTACCACACTGATCCTTAAGGGGACCTACTCTCTCCCTAGCTACCCATTTACTCTTAATATACTTATTGAATCGTTTAGGATTCTCATTTATCTACCAGGGAAATCGTCTTTGTGTGTTTTGTTGTAACCTCAGAAATTTATCTCAATGGTTAAATCGCTCCTTAAATATATCACAGGACAAAGCTTTCATCGATTTTCTAGTGTTGTTGCCCCAGTATCATGAAGTGGAATTTGTAGATATTATGTTAAGCTTCAGAATACAAAGTGTCAGAATAAGTTTTTTTGTAGAAACCACTGATTTCAGGTAAGGAGTTCCTGATGGGAACGTGTTTCTGATCCAGAAATCCAGTCACCTCGAGAAATAAAATCTGAGTCAATGTGACTGTCTCCTCCTGAGAGCAGTGATTATTTATGGTCTAGTTTAAATGGAATAAAATTACACGTAAGTTACAAACAAACTGAAATCACGTTCTTTAACCATTCGCGATGGGTGGGAATCTTCCCAAACCCATTGCTCATCTTACTATACACACTGATATAGACACACTCGCACTGTGATCGGCCACCTTCACAGGGTGATAGTGAACGGATTTCTGACAGTGTTCAGTCAGTAAACTGACCATTAAAATGGGGTATTTAAGTGGAAGTGACATTTGTCTAGACAAAATTCGGTATGAAATATAAAACACAGACCTGAACGCCGGATCTGATAGGAATCCTTGCCAGGTGGAATATTCTCAATCTCTTCATAAATTGCTTGGTATAAACCAGCCGGTGAATCCTTGCCACCAGTGACAGAACCTGCCAGATGAAGGGTAGGGAGATTAAAGTTTAGTTGCAAACCACGAGCGTTTAACAGTAAATTATCTGCGAACACATCCAAATCACAGAGATGCCGATAGTAAAGAGACAAAGCCAGGTATTGTGAATGCAGAGTAGTTTTGTTGTGCATATTTTCGGATAAGTCTATGTATCTATTTTTTTTGCATTCTCATATATTTACCTGCAGCAGACTGGGGACAATTTCCATCAAGTTTGTTAGAAACGATCTCCCCCTGACAATGCCATGCTGAGTTCCCCGATTAATGCCTGCCTGTCCAAATGGAGATTAATCTTGTTCCTCAGGATTTTTTCCAATAGTTTCCGTACCACTGATGTTAGATTCACCAACCAGTAATTATCTGGTTTATCCCTGCTACCCCTCTTGAATAATGGTACCACATTCACTGTCCTCAGTCCTCTGGTACATCTCCTGTGATCAGACAGGATTTGAAAATCTGTGTCAAAGCCCCTGCTATCTCTTCCCTTGTCTCACGTAACAGTCTGTGGCACATCCTCCCAGGGCGGTACTGTGGCGCAGTGGTTAGCACCGCAGCAACCCGGGTTCAATTCTGCGTACTGCCTGCCTGGAGTTTGCAAGTGCTCCCTGTGTCAGCGTGTGATTCCTCTGGGTGCTCCGGTTTCCTCCCACATGCCAAAGAATTTCAGGTGGACAGGTAAATTGGCCATTGTAAATTGCTCCTAGTTTAGGTAGGTGGCTGGGAAATATAGGGAGAGGTGGGTATGTGGTAGGAATATGAAATTAGTGTAGGATTAGTATAAATGGGTGGTTGATGGTCGGCACAGAATTGGTGGGCCGAAGGGCCTGTTTCAGTGCTGTATTTCGAAACTAAGCTATCTCATCTGGGCCTGAGGATTTATCCATTTTAAGCCCACTAAAACATCTAATACTTCCTACCTTTCAATGTTAATTTATTCAAGTATATCACAATTCCCTTCCCTGATCTCTACACCAACATCATCCAGCTCCATGGTGAACACAGATGAAAAGTAATAATTTAAAACCTAATCTATGTCATCCGGCTCCACACAGATGGCTACTTTGGTCCCTAATCGGCCCTACTCTTTCCCTGGATATCCTCTTTCCATGAATATACTTTAAAAACTCCTTGGTATTGTCCTTTATCTTGCTCACAAGTGTTTTTGCATGCCCCCTCTTCGCTCTCCAAAGTCATTTTTTAAGTACGGCCTGTGCTTTCTGTACTTTTTTAGGGCTTGCGCTATTTTCAGCGCTCTGAATCTGTCATAAACCTCCTTTTTATTCCTTATCTAATCCTCCATAACCCTTGACATCCAGGGTTCCCTTGGACTTGTTGCTCCTACCCTTCAACTTTACGGGAACATGTTGGCCCTGATCTCTCCTATTTCCTTTTTGAAAGTAAGAGCCCATGGGATCCAGGGCAATTTGGAAAATTGGATCCAAAGTTGGCTTAGTGCCGCAGGCAGAGGGTGACGGTCAAGGGTTATTTTTGCGATTGGAAGCCAGGGACCAGTGGTGTACTGCAGGGATCGGTGCTGGGGCCATTACTGTTTGTCATGTACATTAATGATTTAGACGTGGATATAGGAGGTATGTCAGTAAGACCGCAGATGACACGAACACTACTGGTGTCATAAACAGTGAGGAGGAAAGCCTTAGATTGCAGGACGATATAGATGGACTGGTAAGATGGGCGAGGGAGTAGCAAATGGACTTTAATCCTAAGAAGTGTGAGGTGATACACTTTGGGAGGACTAACAAGGCAAGGGAGTATACAATGGATGGTAGGACCCTAGGAAGTACAAAGGGTCAGAGGGACATTGGCGTACTTGTCCATAGACCACTTAAGGCAGCAGCACAGGGAGATAAGTTGGTTAGGAAGGCATATGGAATACTTGTATGTATTAGCCGAGTCATATAATATAAGAGCGGGGAGGTTATGATGGAGCTGTATAAAATTATAGTTAAGCCACAGCTGGAGTACTGTGTACAGTTCTGGTCACCACACCAAAGGAAGGATGTGATTGCACTGGAGAGAGTGCAGAGGCGATTCACCAGGATGTTGCCTGGGCTGGAGCATTTCAGCTATGAAGAGTGACTGGATAGGCTAGAGTTGTTTTCTTTAGAGCAGAGAAGGCTGAGGTGGGACCTGATTGAGGTATACAAAATTGTGAAAGGCATTGATATGATAGATAGGAAGAAACATGCTCCCTTAGCGGCGGGGTCAGTAACCAGGGGGGATAGATTTCATGTAAGGGGCAGGTGTTTGAGAGGGGTATTGAGGAAGAAACTATTCACAAAGAGGATGATTGGAGACTGGAACACACTGCCAGAAGGGGTGGTAGAGGCAGTACCCCTCACAAAATTTAAGGTATTTAGATGAGCATTTGAAATGGGATAGCATGCAAAGCTAAGGGCCAAATGCTGGGTAACGGGATTAGAATAGATAGGTGCTTGATGGCTGGCACAGACACGTTGGGCCGAAGGGCGTGTTTCTCTGCTGCATAACTCTATGACTCCATGACCTGATCTCGTGCTTGTGATCGTTTGCAAACTACTTCCAGTCTAGTCAAGTTACAAGGCTCGATCTTTTCAGCTTTATGATTGTCTTGTTACAGAGGCTGTTCTGGCCGGGTCCTTGGCAGAGATAACAGGTCTATGCTGTCCTAGCTATGGACGATTTCTTATTCAGAGAGAGAAAGAGAGCTTTTTCTATAAGAACTCGATATTATTATGAAAAGTGCTTTTTATTAAGAGGTCCATTTCTTATAATAAATCAGGAGTGGGTTAGATGGGTGAAATATGAGTGCAAGCGTTGTTTTGGAATGTCGAATCACCGCTGGTGAATACAGGAGGTCCTATACAAGTATCACTTGTCAAAATAACTGACAGGCCCGGTTAGACAACTCGCGATTGGATGCCCAGAGCCCGAATCTGAAGGGCAGGAATTGATACCCAATGGATGAAGGAAGATGAACAGTCAAATAAATAGCTGAATGCACAGCCCAAAAAATCAAATTATCTTCCTGATCCATTGTTACAATAAGTAAATTCTTCCAGAGTTTCATGTATTATGTGATGAACTCTCACAGTGAATGTGATCACTTCAAATCACTCTCCGTTTTGAATGTCACATTTTATTCATTCTGGAGCACCTTGAATGGAGAAAATCAGCAAATACGACTGCAATGTATTTCTAACAAGGTCACCTGACAGTCCATAGAAAGCTGCAATGACCGAAAGTCTTGCAAGTATATGACATTAAATCTGCGATTTTCTGTTTGTTCCCCTGTAAGATATGAGCCTCACCTCTTCTGATTGACTTTTTCTGTATAACCACCATCAGTGAGACCAACACACAGATTAGCAGGACTCCGAAGCAGACCGCAACTAGGATGGAAGTAGTTTTATATCCCTGTTCTTAATGACAAAAATAAAGAAAGGTTTAGCACAGACACAGTCCATCTTGTGTGATAAAATATTTGCAAGAAGTATTCAATAATTATATCCACTGCTTCCAGGCAATGAGTTGGGCTGAACATTCCCCATTATGTGGTGCACATTGCACCAGAGGAAAGTGTGAAACAATCTAAATTACAGAGACAGTGCCCCCATGTTTCTGATCAGTGCAGGACAGTTCAGGTACAGCCAGAAACTGGGATTAGCGGAATTTGAACTGGACCATTTGAAATATGCGGTGAGGCAACAAAATGTTCCAGTCAATGAGAACGTGCACATAGCATCTTCAGAAAATGACAACAATACCAATTCAACTAATACAAACTCTATTGCTAGCTGGACTATTAATAATGGTAAGTACCTGCAGATGTGGATGGGAAAACAATTGGAGGCACATCGAACCCTATGGAATATATTGTACAAAAAGTTCAGGAGGATGAAATTTCAGCACTTTCCATTTAAACGATAAATACTGTTCTTAATTTCCCGAACTAATGAGTCAATTTAACAAAACAAGGTACCCTAACCCCACTCTCCAAACCCTGCCACCCTCACCGGAACAAATCACACTGGCATCTTCCTTGTGATCACAGTCAGATTGAGCCGGCGATGAGGAAGGACAGTCGGCCAGAGAAGATTCGCTTCCAGTGCACTTCACCTCATCCAGCCAGATAACACCGTCACCCTGAGAAAAAGTAGCTCCTCCGGGGGCCAATAGAGCGTGACCACAACCCAGCTGTCTGCAGACAACATTGGCATCGGACAAATCCCAGGAGTCATCACAAACCGTGCCCCAGCTGTTATTGCACAATATCTCCACTCTCCCAGAGCAGTTGGTGTTACCTCCAAACAGGCGCAACCAATGTCCAGAATCTGGCAAAGAGAATCAATTATTATTATTGATGTAGTATAAGACAGGAGTACAAGTCAGATAGTTGGTATAATAAAGAGGAAGTAGCACCTGGTGAAAGTACATGTTTACAATCATATTCTCGAATGCAGTCCTCTGATCGATGGAGCTGCTCCTCAGTTACTTTTGCTTCTGTTGAGAAGAGAAACATGCTGACTGTATCAGCCACCAATGTTTGAAATGACACTCACTGATTGAGACGTTTGTTGTGTTACCTGAACAAATAACACCAGCATCCTCCCTGTGTTCACAGTTGTGTTTCCCCCACGGTTCTGTTTGACACTGCCAAAGGAACGATTCGTGTGAAATACACTCCATCCCATCGAGCCAAATGGGTCCAGATCCTTCTCCGAATGACAGAGTGTAATAATCGATAGAACTGAGGGGACCGCACTGTAACTGTTTACAGATCACTTCTGCATCGGGTCCATCAAGTGTATCCGAGCACACTGTTCCCCAGGTGCCATTGTAGAACACTTCCACTCTCCCCTCACAGCGATGCTTCCCATTCACCAGCCGCAGCTCTTTGTGCTCTGTCAATGACACAATTGATATCCAGGTGTTTGGATTGATAACGCATTGTATTTCATACTGCACAGCTCAACACATGCTGCACCAGTTGTGTTCACTGATTTCCGGTAATTATTCAAGAAAAGCGATAGAAAAACACCGGCAGCCCATAATGTATTAAAGAATAATCAACACGGATTGAACAACAGAAAGACAAACAACGTTACTGAATTGTTTTCAGACGTTACAGAAAGGTAACGGGGATAATGCAGTCGATGCAACATGCACGTTTTTTTCAGAAGGCCTCCGACAAGGAACCACATCGTGAGATCATGACTGGGGTCAGAGCATGTGAAGTCAAGAGATCAGTGGAAGAATATTATAAGACGAGCTACAGTGGCACAGTGGTTAGCACTGCAGCCTCACAGCTCCAGGGACCTGGGTTCGATTCCGGGTACTGCCTGTGTGGAGTTTGCAAGTTCTCCCTGTGTCTGCGTGGGTTTTCTCCGGGTGCTCCGGTTTCCTGCCAAAAGACTTGCAGGTTGATAGGTAAATTGGCCATTATAAATTGTCACTAGTATATGTAGGTGATAGGGATAGTTGGGAATATGGGATTAGTGTAGGATTAGTATAAATGGGTGGTTGATGTTCGGCACAGACTCGGTGGGCCGAAGGGCCTGTTTCAGTGCTGTATCTCTAATCTAATCTAACAAAGCACACTGTCGGGTTTAAATGTGGTAACCCAGAATGGCGGAAGGTGGGAAGTCGTGTTCCACAGGTCTGGGGTCACTGCTGCTCAATATTTACATAAACGATTTTGACTTAGACAAGGGAGACATGATTTCAAAATTTCAGATGACAACAAATACGAAATACGGAAGACGTTAGTAAAAGAGCCGAATGGGCAAACAATTGCCAAATGAGTTGAATACAGATGAGTCTAAGGTGGTCAGTGTTGATAGGAAGAATAAAGAGGCAACGTACTTCTTGTAAAATAAGGATTAAAATTATGTATAACAGCAAAGAGACCTCGGGATACAGGGGCAGTAATCACTTATAAAGTGACAGAGACCGAAGCTAGTGATCATAAATATAGCATGATCATGAACAAATCTAATAAGAAATTCAGGAGAATTATTTTTTTTAGCTCGGAGTGGTTTGAATTTTGAATTCCGAACACATGCAATTGTTGAAGTGATGAGCGTCGATGCCTTCAAGGTAAAGCTGTATAGGTACATGAAGAAGAAAGAAGTAGGCGGATATGCAAAGAGGGTTAGATGCAGTGATATGGGGCGATACTCGTGGGCAGCATAAACACCACATTGACCAGTAAGGCCGAATGGCCAGAATCTGTGCTGTCCATTGTATGTAATTCGATGTCATATCTTCCCTGTGAAGCCATGTGCACAACACTACGGAAAATGGGCACATGGAAGCACCCTTACCTGAACACAAGATCCTCACATCTTCTTTATGAGAACAGTCGTGGTTACCCCACGATGCTGAGGGACATTCCCAGAGAAATGATTCGTTACCGAAACACTTCAGTTCATCCAACCAAACTGGCCCTGAGCCTCGTTCACAAGATGCCGGAAGTGCCAGGTCCAAGGCCTTTCCACAACCCAGCTGTTTGCAAACCACGTCAGCGTCCGCCAGATCCCAGGAATCATCACAGACTGAACCCCATATCCCATTGTCATAAATCTCCACTCGGCCAGTACATGGGCTTCCACCGTCAGACAGCCTTACCTGCACGTGGTCTGTTGGACAACAGTACAGGAGGATTATACTTTCAATAGACATTCACCTCATCACTCAATGCAACTCATTGCACCATCACCAGCTTTAAAACAAGACATGTTAAATGCGCCTGCGACAGGTAAATAAAGCTATAAAACAGAATATCTGTTTACACATGCTTCTTACACAGAATGTAATGAACAGAAATGTTTCAGATATCCTACTACATCTGGCTTTGACATGTTATGTTCTCCAGTTCCCATTTTATGTTTTGAACGCTGTGTACGTTGTTGTACAGGCGATCACTCACACGAATAACAATTAATTTATACCCATGTTTTATTACTGTATATGTTCGTTGTCCATGTATGTTACCCTTATCTGTTATCTTGGTCAGACATTTACTGTCATCTCCTATTGCCTTTATCTTGAATTGCAAGTGACTTGCATTTATCTAGCGCCATTAACGTAATGCAACATCCCAAGGCGCAGTGCAGGAGTGATATCAAAGAAAATTTAACACAGAGCACCAAAGAATATATTAGGTCACATGACCAAAAGCGAAGTCAAAGAGTTTGCTTGTTATGGAGTATCTTGAAGCAGGGAAGAGAGGTTGACAGGCAGAGAGATTTAAGGAAGCAATTCTGGAGCGTGTGACCTTTGCAGCTTAAGGCACGGCCGCCATGGTGCGCAATTGAAATCAGGAATGCTCAAGAAGCCAGAACTGGGAGCTGTCAAACTGGAGCCGATTGCAAAGAGAGGAGCTGCGAGGCCAGGAAGGGATTTGAAAACAAGGATGAGAAATTTAAAACCGCGCATTGCTGGGAAAAGTAGGTCAGTGAGCAGAGGGCAGATGCCTGAGTGGCAATTGGTCGAGACAGCAGAATTTGCAGAGGTTGGAACTAAGGAAGCCAGCCAGGAGTACATTAGAATTATCGAGTCTGGAGGGAAAAGGGCAATCGACAAGAATAGATCACGGCAAATTCGGGTGATGTCATGGAGGTGAAAATAGACAGTGTTAATGAAGATATGGAGATTTGGTAGGAGGCTCACCCCGGGATCAAATGTAACACCAAGATTACAAGCCGTCTGCCTGAGTCACAGACAGTTGGTGTGGCGAGAAATGGAGTTGGCAGCAAGGAAACATGCGATGGGGACTGATGGTTTCTATCTTTTCAATACTGAGTTGGAGGAATTTTCTGCTGATGCAGTACTGAATGTCAGACTGGAATTCTGACAGTGTACAGGCTGTGGAGGGCTCAAGAGAGCTGAATGTGAGGTAGAGTTGGATACAGTGAGATACATGTGGAAACTGAGGCTCAGTTTGTGGATATCACTGAAAGGCAGCATGTAAATGAGAAATGAGGTATCAATGGATAGATCCTTTGGTGACACTGTAGGTGACTTTGCAGGAGCGGGAAGAGAAGACATTGCCGGTAACTTTCTGACTATGACTGCACAGATAAGACTAGAACCAGCTGAGTGCAGTCCCACCCAGCCAGGGGATAATGGAGAGGGGTTGGAGAGGAATTTCATGATCAATCATATCAACATTTGTAGACAAGTCAAGAAATAGGAGGAGGAAACGTTTAGATTTGTTACAATCACTTAGGATGACATTTGTGACTTTGATAAGAGTTATTCTGGTCTTGTGGTGTGGATAGAAATCGGATTTGAGGAATTGGAACATGCAGTCCATAAAAGATGAGCATGGATTTGGGAGGCGACAACACATTCAAGGACGTTGGCGAGCAACGAACAGTTGGAGCTGGGGCAATAATTTGCATGGACAGGTGGTCAATGGTTTCTTTCTGAGGAGAGGCATGATGACTGCCGATTTGAAGGAGAGGGGGCTGAACATGAAGAGAGAAAGAGAGAATCGTTAATATTGTCAGCTGTCATGGGACCCAGGAAGGGAATGTCTCTGTTCAGTATCTTAGTAGAAATAAGGCGCACACAGCAAGACGTGGATTTCATCAACAGCATAGGTTCAGAGAGAGCGTGAAGGACTCTAGGAGAGAAACAAGAAAAGCGAATTCAGGGTGATGGTGCGGGGTGGGGTTGAACAACTGATAGGAAGTTAGGCCCGGTGGATTGGGGAAGAAAGGTAAGTTGTGGAGGCGACTGAACAGATATTTTTGAACTTTGTGACAAAAAGTCTAGGAGTCCTCTCATTTATTTTTGGAGTTCAGGGTGGACGAGGCAGGGGAGTGGTTCAGGGGGAAGATTTATGATGGAGAAGATATGCTGCGCGTTTCCTTTGCCTTCCTGGATGATCATTGTCTAACGGGTGGTTTTAGCAAAGAAGAGCAGGAACCGATGATGCTTTATGTGATTGATCCATTCAGGATTATATTACCAGATTGTTGGCCAGATGTCACCCAGCCTTTCTGTTTTTTTTAAATTCTTTCATGGGGTGTGGGTGTTACTGGCAAGGCCTGAATTTCTTTTATCCACCCTATATATTACTTCCAATTCATACTGGAGAATGTAACGTCCACAAGTTCTACCCTTGAACATCAGTCTTGCAATATACAGTATCTTCGTGTAGAACTATGTTCCAGGGTCGTGTTGATTATAACATTATCATAAATAGATGTAATATTAATTGCATAACAGAATCACTTACTTTTGTAAGGATGGGACTCTGTATTTGACAATGAAGACATTTGAGTAATTTTAGAGATAAACCATACGTCTGAACAGAGAATATGCAGACCTCTCTGTCCAGACAGGCTGCTGCTATTATGTTCAATGAGCAGACGAAACTTGTGAGGCATATTATCAATTGCTATTGTCTGTAAAATATCAATGATCTAAACTACCAATTATATCAATATATGACTGTTGGAGTGAACAAAGAGGGCAGAAAACAGGATCTCTCTGCAAAATGTTGGACAGGATCAGGAAGTGTCATTGGACAATTGAACTCCAGATGTGTAGACCTCCTGGCTGAGCAGGAAACCAGTATTTAATCTGGACGAGACAAAAATGATTGGACTAATTGCGTCAGGCACTTTGGGGAATAAGAATCAGGATGTGACCCATCAGATAGAGAAGTAGAAGACAAGGAGAAGACACATGGCTTCTGTAGGCGGACATAAATGTTGGGTGGAGCTGAACATCTACCTAACTAAAGAACAAGATGACATACTCTACTCTGTCCAGTGACTGAGTGTGTAATAACCATTCGGCACTGTAAACTTCTGACGTGAAACGATGGAATGTATTGAATGCCGCTGTGTCCGAAAAAAATACTTACTGTAACCAATCGGTATTAAATCTGAATCATTAACTATCTCATATGTTGTAAGTTCCACTCTGTCATATTTAAATAAATGTTCGTTGGAACAACCCCAAACTATCATTAGCGAAATATCAGCACGGTTTTGTGAAGGGTAGGTCGTACCTCACAAACCTTATTGAGTTTTTCGAGAAGGTGACCAAACAGGTGGATGAGGCTAAAGCAGTGGATGTGGTGTATATGGATTTCAGTAAGGCGTTTGATAAGGTTCCCCACGGTAGGCTATTGCAGAAAATACGGAAGTATGGGGTTGAAGGTGATTTAGAGCTTTCGATCAGAAATTGGCTAGCTGAAAGAAGACAGAGTGTGGTGGTTGATGGCAAATGTTCATCCTGGAGTTTAGTTACTAGTGGTGTACCGCAAGGATCTGTTTTGGTGCCACTGTTGTTTGTCATTTTTATAAATGACCTGGAAGAGGGTGCAGAAGGGTGGGTTAGTAAATTTCCGGATGACACGAAGGTCGGTGGAGTTGTGGATAGTGCCGAAGGATGTTGTCGGGTACAGAGGGACATAGATAGGCTGCAGAACTGGGCTGAGAGATGGCAAATGGAGTTTAATGCGGAAAAGTGTGAGGTGATTCACTTTGGAAGGAGTAACAGGAATGCAAGTACTGGGCTAATGGGAAGATTCTTGGTAGTGTAGATGAACAGAGAGATCTTGGTGTCCAGGTACATAAATCCCTGAAGGTTGCTACCCAGGTTAATAGGGCTGTTAAGAAGGCATATGGTGTGTTAGCTTTTATTAGTAGGGGGATCGAGTTTCGGAGCCACGAGGTCATGCTGCAGCTGTACAAAACTCTGGTGTGACCGCACCTGGAGTATTGCGTGCAGTTCTGGTCACCGCATTATGGGAAGGATGTCGAAGCTTTGGAAAGTGTGCAGAGGAGATTTACTAGGATGTTGCCTGGTATGGAGGGAAGGTCTTCCGAGGAAAGGCTGAGGGACTTGAGGTTGTTTTGGTTGGAGAGAAGGAGGAGGAGAGGTGACTTAATAGAGACATATAATATAATCAGAGGGTTAGATAGGGTGGATAGTGAGAGTCTTTTTCCTCAGATGGTGATGGCAAACACGAGGGGACATAGCTTTAAGTTGAGGGGTGATAGATATAGGACAGATGCCAGAGGTAGTTTCTTTACTCAGAGAGTAGTATGGGCGTGGAACGCTCTGCCTGCAGCAGTAGTAGACTCGCCAACTTTAAGGGCATTTAAGTGGTCATTGGATAGACATATGGATGAAAATGGAATAGTGTAGGTCAGATGGTTTCACAGGTCGGCGCAACATCGAGGGCCGAAGGGCCTGTACTGCGCTGAAATATTCTGATTCTAATTCTAAAAAACAAACATCGGTCGAGGCTTTCATTCTGCACAATACAACTTCCCCAGAACATATGCCTGCATTGACATGCTGCACAATGGAACTTTCAAGCATCTGGTCCAAAACATCTGTCTACTTTTATACACAGCCTAATGAAACTTACACCAGAACAACTCCCACACAGCTACCTGCTCTTATATACTGTACAATGGAACTGATTGCAAGCTCGACGCCGGATTTGATACCACAGCTGAGAGTCCAATTCTGTATTCTATTTATCACAAAATAGAGATCTTTCACGTCTATCATCATTCACCTCCCTTCCTGCCGCAGCCCATCTGCTGCTGAAATGCTCACCCATGCTTTGCTGTCTGTGGAACAGCATATTTCAATGTTCTCCCGGGTGATAACCCATCCTGCATCCTCCAGAAACATCAGCTCATCCAAAGCTTTGTCGCCTGCCCTCCATTAAGCCCCTCTCAGGAACGCCACTGCACTCACTGGTATCCCTGCTGCCAATGCATCGAGTTTTCAATTATGATCTTCATGTTCAGACACCTTCATGCTCTCCCCCTGCCATCAGTATAACCTCCTCCAGCCTGAATCATTTCGAGAGCTCTGCATTTATCTGAATCCAGCTTCTTGTACATCTCCCACTTCCATCCCCCACAACTTTCAGTCTAGCCTTTAACCATCTAACCACCCAGATGAGAATTTCCACCCCAAACATCTCTGTGTCTCCGCCTCTTCAAATCCAACCATCTGACTAAAAGTTTAGTCACCCACTCTAACATCTCTTTGACTGGCTCTGTGTCAGTTTTCTGTCCGATTACATTCCTGATAAACTCTTTGTGATGTATGTGTTTATTGAAAGTTCTGTGAGAAAAAAAGTTCTTGTTGTTTAATTGTGTCCGTGTTCTCTCTCCCTGAACACCACCCAGTCCATCCCCAGCTCCCCCACCGCCCACCCTGCTCATCCCCTACCCCCAAATGAAATTACTGATTTGAGACACCCAGGAACAAGTAACCTGTATTATCACTTTTCTCAGCAGATTAGACATTTCACTTCTTTGTTATTGTAAAAGCAGTGAAGAATTTGTTTACCTGAACACAGGACCCCAACATCCATACTGTCAGTGAGAGACGAATTCAATGTGAACAAACTGCAGTTCTGGAGCTGCAATTCATTTCCTCCACATTGGACATCATTCACCCAGACGGGTCCTTCACCCTTTCCGTCCTTTGGATAGTTATAAGTGGCTGTCGCTTCACCGCAGCCCAGCTGTGTACAGACCACGTTGGCATCATTCAGGGTCCAGAGTCTGTCCTGCAATCTCCTCCAGCTGCCGGTGTAGTAAATCTCCACTCGCCCATCACACCAGCTTCCCCCGTTAGTCAGCCTTAGTGACCAATTTTCATCTACAATATGAAACACAATGGTGAAATTGAAGCATAGTTTGCTGCCACCAGAAAAGTTATTAATTTTGTTGGTTACTATTTCTGTCATCATTGTTCAGAAGGCTTGTCGGCAGATGTTGTTCACCATCACCTTTTCTCAGTAAATACATTTTGGAGACATACCGAGTAGCTTCCGCTGTTTAAACTGGGGGCCAAGGGTAAAATGAACTGGAGGTGAGCGCGGCACATACCGGCAATTGATAAGTTAAGAGACCGAAGGGTGGGGCAGGGGCTTTAAATGGCTCCTGACAGATGACAGTTCCTTTCATCCCATATGGAGAGAAACAGACAAGTTTACGTTGCCACAATGCTTCCGATGACATCTCAAGTCGCCTCACAGGCAATGAAGCACTTTTGATTTGTCATCACTAATGATGACAGGTGACTGACCCGAGGGACTGAAGGTTGTCCTCCTGTCCACATGTACTGATATTTCCTGCTCTCGCCCTGTACGTGAAGCATCATCAACGTTTATTCCAATTTCTCCCCCTCATCTTCACATGGTCCATCTTCAACTCTTCCATTCCCTTCCTCAACATCTCTGTCTCTGATTCTGGGGATAGGCTATTAACTAATATAAAGAGTAAGCCCAGTGACTCTCACAGTTATCTTGTCTATGATTCCTCACACCACGATTCCTAGAATGATTCTATCACATTCTTCCACTTTCTCCATCTGCATTGTATCTGTCTGGTGATGCAACCGATCATCCCAGTGCTTCCATATATGTCTTCCTTTTTCCACAACCGAGGACTCTCCTCATCTCCTCATCCACCCACCATGGTTGACAGGGCCCCATCATGTCCATTCCATTTCCCATACTTCTGCTTTAACCCTTTCCCGCCTCGCAGAACCATGATAGGATTCTGCTTCTCCTCATCTTCCACTCCATCAGCTTCCATATTCAACAGATGATCTTCCACCATTTCCACCACCTTTAATGCGATAGCACTACCAAACACATCTTCCCCTTCCCTCCACTTTTAACATTCCAAAGGGACCATTCGCTCTGTGACACCCTGATGCACTCTTCAATCATTCTCAGCACCCCTTCCCACAGGAACTTCCCAGGCAAGCGCAGAAGATGCAACCACTGCCCTTTTACCTCCACCTTTCTCACCGTCCAAGCCGGCAAATACTGCTTCCAAGTAAAACAACGATTTGCTCGTACTGCTTTCTCTTCAGTATACTGTATTTGCTGTATTGACTGATTATGATGCGTCTCCTTTCCATTGGCACAGCAAACACAGTCGAGTGATTAATTTGCAGAACACCTTTGTTTAGTCTGCAAACTTCACCTTTATCTTCCTTGTATTCATTGTATACTCTACTCCCACTCTGACCTCTCCCTCCTCTTTCTCCTACACAGTTCCAATGAAGGTTAACGTAAGTTTGAGAAATAGCAAATTAAAAGCAAAATTCAGCGCGTGCTGGAAATCTGAAATAAAAACAAGAAATGCTGGAAATACTCAGCAGGTCTGGCAACATCTGTGGAGAGAGAAGCAGAGTTAACGTTTCAGATCAGTGACCTGCCTTCACAACTGACAAATATTAGAAACGTAACAGGTTATAAGCAAGTTAAGTGGGTGTGGGGCAAGAGATAACAAAGGAGAAGGTGTACATAGGATGAGGTTACAGAATAGCTGACCAGAATGACATGGAGCAAAGATGTGTTAGTGGTGTGTTGAAAGACAAAACATTAGTACAGAAAGGGTGTTAACAGACTGAAAATTGAACAGCCACAAGTACAAACATAATAAAACAGTGGGTAACCCAACTGACCAAACTCAGATGAAATAATATAAAAACAAAAAAAAATTAAAATTGGAAAAGAAAAAATAACTCAAAATAAAAGTAAAATGGAGGGCCCGTCATGCTCTGAAATTATTGAACTCAAAGTTCAGTCCGGCAGGCTGTGGGGTTCCTGATCGGAAAATGAGATGCTGTTCCTCGAGCTTGCGTTGATGTTCACTGGAACATTGCAGCAATCCCAGGACAGAGATGTGAGCATGAGAGCAGGGGGAGCGATGAAATGGCAAGCAACCAGAAGTTCAGGGTCCTGCTTGAGGACTGTTGGAGGTGTTCACAAATCAGTCATGCAGTCTGCGTTTGGTCTCCCCAATGTTGAGGAAAGCACATTGTGAGCAGCGAATACAATATACTACATTAAAATAAATACAAGTAAATCGCTGTTTCATCTGCAAGGGGTGTTTGGGGTCTGGAATAGTGAGGGGAGAGGAGGTAAATGGGCAGGTATTACACCTCCTGCGATTGCAGGTGAAGGTTCTGTGGGAAGGGGATGAGGTGGTGGGGTAGCGGAGGAGTGGACCAGGGTGTCACGGAGAGAACGATCCCTTCAGAATGCTGAGAGGGGAAGGGAGGGGAAGATGCATTTGGTAGTGGCATCACGCTGGAGGTGGCGGAAATGGCGGAGGATGATCCTTTGGATATGGTGGCTGATGGGGTGGAAAGTGAGGACAAGGGGAACCCTGTCACTGTTTTGGGAGGGAGGGGAAGGGGAGAGGGTAGAGGTGCAGGAAATGTGCCAAGCACGGTTGAGGGCCTTTAAGCCACTGTGGTTGTAAGGACCTCCTATAAGGACTCCATTCCATTCTCCAAGATTCTCCGTCTCCGACGCATCTGCTGTGATGATGCTACCTTCCATGACAGCGTTTCTGATATGTCTTCCTTTTTCCTCAACCGAGGATTCCCCCCCCCCCGCGCCACCCCCACTGCGATTTACTTGTACTTCTTTCAATGCAATGTCCTGCATTCGCAACAAAAACGACTTGAGAGGGTTACAGCAATGCTAACCATCAAACAAATACTCCAAATGTATGATCTCTTCAGAATATTCCTGCTTTAATAAGCCTCCTATTTCTTTATTAAGTATAGAAAATGTACCCTGATACTCCCTTTTAATCATTCTCAACACCCCTTCCCACAGGAACTTCCCATGAAAGCGCAGGAGTTCCAACCACTGCCCTGTTACCTCCACCTTTCTCACCATCCAAGCCCCAAAACACTGCTTCCAAGTGAAACAACGATTTACTTGTACTGCTTACTCTTTCGGATACTGTATTTACTGTATTGACTGATCATGATGCGTCTCCTTTACATTGGCAGACCAAACACAGTGGAGGGATTACTTTGCAGAACACCTTTTTCAAGTCTGCAAGCTTTACCTTTCGCTTCCAGTTGCCTGTCATTTTCATTGTCTACTGCACTCCCACTCTGACCTCTCCCTCCTCTTTCTCCTGGCAGTTCCAATGCAGGATAATATAAGTTTGAGAAACAGCACTTCCTCTTTCCACTAGACTCTTTACAGCATTTTAGAATGAACACTGAGTTCAGCAATTTCAGATCAGATTCCCTCCCCCTTTTTTTCTTTTTTGGACGATATTTGACTTCCAATTTGCACCTCCTCCAGAAATGTGCTTTTTACTTGGCCCATTCTAACATACTTTTGCTCTGCATTGTTCGTTTTACCATTTCATCTCTCCTGTCTTTCACCACATCACGGAGCGTTCCTTTCATTCTTTCCTTGTTACCCCCTTTCTTTAAAAAAAACTGTTAAATCTCTAAGTTCTGATGAAAGATCCACAATCTGAAAGGTTGATACTCTTTCTGTCACCAAGGATGCTGCCATAACTGCTGAGTATTTCCAGCACTTCCTGTTTTTATTACCTATATTGCAAATTGTGAAACGTGGGAGCACTTTTGCATTGAGCAGTGTCCCACATACAGTGATCAGATAACTGAGCAGAGAATCTGTTATATGAGGGTGCTGGCTGAGAGATAAATATAATCCTGGAAATTGGGAGAATTTAAATTTACATCAAAATTGTGAAATTTTCAAAGACATAGCACATTGGTGAAATAACGAATTATGCCATTCACTATAATTTTATTGCAATCGGTGTGGTGGAACTTAAAATATATCTCACACTATGTATCTTGCAACAAGTTCACAGTGTTTTCTATTAAACAGATGATCTTTGCAGAGAATTCCATGACAATTCATATTTGAACTGCCTACATTGATAACAGTTTCAATGCTCGAGCAACATTTACATTCAATGGCAGTGGTCCTGGGAGCGTCTTGCTGATTCTATAGCCCTTGAAAAATGCTGCAGATTTACCCGGAAATAGATATTATATGACGAGAAGTACTACCAACGAGTCATTGTATGCATAAATGTTTACTGGAGTGAAGCTTTGATTCATTTGTAATTTAATTCAGACCAATAAACCCACAAACACATCTTAGAATCTTACTGACAAAGGAAGCATGGGATCAGCAAAACTAGTGAATCAGAGACCTGTGGAAATAGTCAATGATGCTTGACAGCAGAGCGGTTGGTGTATTTCAGTTCAATTGACTGAGATGACTCACCCGTACAGATGACACCTGCATCGTTTTCATGGGAGAAGCTAAACTGTTCCCAGGATGAAACAGGACAATCCCACAATCGCGTCTCGTTCCCCAGACACCTGTAATTTTCCTTCCACACTGCACCAGTACCCTTTCCAAAGCGGGCTCCTCCCGGGATTGAGTTTACTGCCCCACACTGTAACTGCTCACAGACCACTTTGGCGTCTTCCAAATCAAAGTAAAGGTCACACAGCGTCCCCCACTGGTGTCCATGTAGCACCTCCACCCGACCGGAGCATCTGTCCATCCCACCAACCAATCGAAGTTCAGGTTTTCCTGTATTGAAAACAAATACAAATCCAAATAATTTCTAAATCATCCTCTGCATAGAAAGAGCAAAATAGAAAATGGGTAAAAAGAGAAGGAGAATTTTATAAACACGATTATCCAACCATACTTTACACAAATTATCTATCAAAAACAATTTGAATTACTACAGCAACACAAAAGTAAAATACTGCGGCTGTTGGAGATCTGAAATGAAACAGAAAATGCTGGAAATACTGAGCAGTGCGAGCAGCATCTGTGGAGAAAACAAGAGAGTTATGTTTCAGGTCTGTGTCCTTTCCTCACAATAATTACTACAGGACCTCTTTAAGAAGTTGGCTGAATACTCAAAAGTTAACAGTTCTTCTTTCAAACGTTAATCGATTGTTGGACTTTATCTCTTGGTACTTGGAATATAAAACTCAGAAGGATGTGATGTTTATATTGTATCTGTTGTCGCTTTTGGGCACGGCACTTCACAAAACCATCAGCTTTGGAGTTGGTGCTGGACAAAGTCACTGGAATGACAACTATGCTTCAAGCGTTACATTATGAAGACAAGTTGCATAAACTTTGTTTGCAGTAGATTGCGTTTAGAAGGATTAGACATTATCGAGTTGACGTGTTTAAAATGTTTAACGGTTTTGATAGATGCGCTAGAGAAGATCAAAAGAACAAATACAAAACAAGGCCATTTAGGAGCTGCTTTTCTTCATGAGGGATGTGGACATCTCTGGCAGTTATTGCTCAAATTTATTTGCCATTGAAACCGTTGTCAAGACCTTCTTCTTGAACTAAAATTGATTGCCTGGGCAATGTTCTTCTGCAAGTTCTGAGGTAGGTAGAGTTCAGTCAAAGGTTTTAGGCAAAGTGTGTACCTTTAGCTGCATGTGTTACAAACAAAGTGGGCAGTGTAGAATTTGGTAATTAGTGTGTAAGACTCAAATCTAGCCTTAACATGTAGAATTTAACTTGCAATATAAAAAAGCTGCAAGGCAGTTCATGTTAGCAGTTAATCGTGCAAGTCAAGTTCGCAGTAAGCAGTCAATCAGCTGTGATTGTCCGATCTGGGGTAATTACTGTCAGCTGGAAACGGTCTAAACTGTTGCAACTTGAATGAGCCTGCAATGGCATATAACATTAGACTTCATTGCAAGTGGGTTTGAGTGCAGGAACAGGGATGTCTTACTTCAGGGCCTTGGTGAGACCACATCTGGAGTACTGTGTGCAGTTTTGGTCTCCTTATCTGAGAAAGGATGCCCTTGCCATGGACAGAGTGCAAAGAAGATTTACTCGGCTGGTTTCTAGGATGGCAGGATTTACGTTTGAGGAGAGATTGGGTCCACTGGGCCTATATTCACTAGAGTTTAGAAGAACGAGATAGAGCCACATAGAAACCTATAAAATTCGAACAGGACGAGGCAGGCTCGATGCAGGGAAGATGTTCCCGATGGCTGGGGAGTCCAGAACCAGGTGTCACAGTCTCAGGATATGGGGTATGCTATTTAGAACCGAGATGAGGAGAAATGTCTTCACTCAGTGGGTGGTGAACCTGCGGAATTCTCGACCGCAGAAGGCAGGGGAGGCCAAACAATTACATATTTTCAAGAAGGAGATGGATATCTTTCTCAATGCCAAAGGGATCAAGGGGTATTGGGACGAAACGGAAGAGGGCACTGAATTTGATGATCAAACATGTTTTTTTAATTGCTTGGCAGGCCCGAAGGGCCGACTAGCCTACTCCTACTCCTATGTTCTATGTTTCCATTTTTAGTCTTCTAGTAAGGCATAGTGTAACCACAGATTGCAATGTTAACTGAATACATTATGAACATAGTGGGAAGTTAGAGTTTGCTCAGAGAAAGTATTCGGTGCAGAGGGGGAAAAGGAGGTTTTTTTTAAAATTCTTTCACAGGGAGTGGAGGTTTTTGGCTAGGCCAGCATTTATTACCAAACCCGAATTGCCCTTGCAAAGATGGTGGTGAGCCGCCTTCTTGTACTGCTGCAGTGCATGCGCACTCAGTACACCCACAGAGCTGTTAGGAAGGGAGTTCCAGGATTTGACCCAGCGACGGTGAAGAAACGTTGATATAGTTCCAAATCAGGATGGTGTGCGGCTTGGAGGGGAACTTGCAAATGGCGCTGTTACCATCCATCTGCTGTGCTTGTCCTTCTAAGTGGCAGATGGCGTGGGTTTATAACGAAGTGCTTTGTTTTGTCTGTTCAGCTTGAGTAAGTGTGTGGAGTCACTGATTTAACACAGCACCACAGCCAGCAGCAGCAGAGCTTATTGGGAGAGGCAGACACCAGACAAATAGAGGGGAAGCAATTGTCAAGTCAGGGGACGTGGATAAGTTTCAAATAAGTATTAAGTTAATTGGTGAGTGCTCAGTGTTTCGGCATTAGCAGACCAGTAAAATAGCTTTAAACCTAAAATGCATCTACAAATAATTTTAACTCTAAAACAAAGACAGACTAAGTTATGGCAGAGCAGTTATTTTTTTCAGGATATAGGATTTTGTGGATGACGCAATTATCCCGAGGGAAAATGACCGTAGTCGATGTATCCACCTGCAAACTCTCTGGCTCTGGGCCATAAAGCTGGAGTGGGAATTGGAGATACCCCAACACAGACAGCAGCAAGAGGAGTATTGGACAGTTTGCTGCAGATTTCAGTCACATCTTGTAGAGAGGTGCGGGGTCAGAATGAGGTTGTTGCAGCTTCTAGTCCACAGTAATGGAAATCCAGATTTGTTGGTGAACGAGGATATGCAGAAAATGAATCTATCCAACAGGAACAATGTACTGGCTATTTGTGAGGATAAGGATGAAGACTGTCAGAAGGACAGCCAGAATGTTGACCGTGATACGTTGGAACAGGAAGCTGTGCAAAAGGTGGAGGAGTGGAGCATAATGTGATACTTTTAAGTAGTTCAGTCATTAGGGTATTAGGAGTCACAAACAGTATTTGCCCAACTTGTGCGAAGTGAGGGATATCTCAAATCAGATTGCAAGAATGCAGGGGAACTATCCAGTCGTTTTGGACCATGCAAGGACCAACAGCACAGGAAAGAAAAGGCAAGAGTTTCATTTCAGAGAGTACCTGGTGCTGAACTATCAAAGAAGATCTCAAGGATTATAATCTCTGAATTATTATACAAGCCGCTTGCACATTTGAATGGGGAGTGGGGGGTGGGGGAATAGGGAGGTCAACACGTTGTTGAAGGTGTTGATGTTGGAAAGAGGTGTTACTTTTTATGGTACCCACCACTTGTCCTGGGATATTAAATAATTGTTCTGTTGGAATGCGCTTCACCTGAACCGGGTTGGGATCAGGGTCCTAGAATAAAGGATAAATAAGGATGTTACAGGAATCTTAAACTAGTAAGTGGATGAAGGGAAGCTGGTGGGGGCTGGCTGAGGGGGTAGAGCAAAGTTGGAAATCTAACGTCAATAGGCAATACCGGGAGAGGAAAAACTAAAACATGCAATATTTGAGTAAGACAATTTTACAGCTTTACAACACTTGAATCTGCTCTGAAAACAGCTGTTGCTTTCTTGACAAAACAGTTGCTAGAAATACTGGCAGACCTCGACGTTTTGGGCAGTGTACTCTGTCCATTGTCTGGAGAAACAACTGGAACTGGTGGAAGCGATCGGTTTATATGTAATGGAGAATGGGAATATGGACAGGATCTTAGGTTATTACAGGTGCTTGTTCTAGCTGCTATTGGTCTGTTAATTATATTCCGTGAAAGGTCGGTACATGCCATTGTGCTTGCTGCTGTTTGGTCAGCTACAGTGTATCGTGGCAGGTCAATCCATACTATTGTTCTGGTCGTGGTATGTTGGCTGCAGAGCAGAGGATGGTGTGTCTCTTGAGGAGAGACAACCAGATATCCACTGAGGAGCAGGCCACTGTTAGGGGGACGTTGTGGTGTTTATAGATCTCCATACCTTCCCTGATGCAGTGAATGGGACAAGCCTGCCATCGTCAAGTAAACTCAACGCAATGACCACAGCATTGAATGGTCCAATTCCAAACTCACCTCATCTATTATGGACTGGCATGCAAGACACAGTAACATCATAAGTATAAAAGAAAACAAAAACATGGAAAAATAGGGAAAAGAGCCCAGATTCTCGTGAATGGCAGATATACAAAGAATAGCAAAGGGTGACAAAATAGATCGCAAGAGCTACAATACTTTTACAATAATTTCGAAAATAGTTTGTAAGTAAGAGCAATGTGGCCTCATTAAAATGACAATGGTGATATTATAAATGAAAATAAGGAAATGGCGGGAATTATACATAATTACTTTGCATCAGTATGGACATGGACGTCACTTTTCTTAAGGTTCCTTGTTGCCACAGTTGACCAAAAGCTGCCTTGACGTCGAGGACAGTCACTTTCATCTCACTTCTGGAATTCAGCTCTTTTTTCCATTTTTGGACAAAGGGTGTAATGAGGCCTGAAGCTGAGTGGTCCGACAAACCCAAACTGAGCATCAGTGAGTAGTTTATTGGTAAGTACTGCTTGGTAACGCTGTAAACAACACCTTCCATCACTTTGTTAATGATTGATAGCAAACTGCTGAGACAGTAATTAGAAAGTTGCAATTGTCACACTGCTATTTAAAGTATGTTAGCGAGGGAATCGAGGGAATTATAGATTGGTTCGCCTAACAGCTGTTGTCAGGGAATTACTAGAGTGTACATTTAAAGCTGGAGTGTCTGATCACCTTGAAAAGTTGCAGCCAATCAGAGATAGGCAACATGCATTTGTAAAAGGTAGATCATGCCTGATGAACCTGATCAATTGTTTTGTGGAGGTAACTAAAGTAGAGGGCAGGGGAAGCTCAATGGATGTTAATCAGATGGACTTCCAGAAAGCAAACAACAAAATCCCTCATAACTGATTGTTGGCTAAAGTTGCAGCTCATAGGATTTAGAGCAAATTATTGACTACTTAGGACGTGAGCTAAGTGGCAGGAGACAGACAGCAGGGATAATGGGCAGATCATCTAACGGGCAGGATGTGATGGCGCCGTCCCACAGGAACCTCTACTATTTATTAATGATTTCGATGGCTGAATAGAAAGCCACATATAATTGACATACTCAATATTGCCATTGAAAAAAATCAACGATATTGTAATCATGCATATTTTAAGCATAAATTTGCAACAAGAAAAAAAGTAGATTAAGTGACTGTGTAAAACTATTACAATATTGGCAAGTGTGAGGTGTCCAATTTGGAATTTAAAATGTTCCAGTATTTTCGAAATGGTGAAAAAACGGAAAATAGACTTCAGGATCAAGGGCAAGGACAGAAAAAAAAAACAGCAAATGGAATGCTGGGCTTTATATCTGGAGGAACGGAATACAAGGGGCTAGAAATGATGCTACAGCGAAAAAAAAATCCTGGTCAGGTCACATCTACAGCAGAGTTCAGCTGTGTGCAAACAAAAAGTATTTTGGGCAGTTAGAACTGTGCAAGAAGTATTGTGCGACAAGAACTGATGCTGGGAGTACTATTGATCATATTTTGCATAAATGATTTCGACTCAGGAAAGGGACATACAATTACAATATTCATTAATGACATGTACTTGGGACAATGGTTAATACTAAGGCAAATTGTGATAAAATACATGACGTTAACGAAATTGTAAGTGAATTCTAATGCAGATAAATGTACACTTACAGATTAGGGTAGGAAGAATGAGAACACATTTTCCTTGGACAATGATAATCTAAATTGTGTCGAGGAGCAATGGGATTCAGGGGTACAGATAGAAAAATGAATACAACAGCAATACGGGTTAACAAAGCTACAGAAAATACAAAAACATTGAGGATTATTTTCAGAGAGATACGTTGAAAGGGGAGTCATACCCAGCACAAGGAAAGATTTGCTGTTGATGGGAGTCGGTTGATTGGGTGCGAACTGGTCAGTGTTTCCCTGCTTTTCGAGGAAGTATGCAACAGGGCAATTTTCCACCGTATCAGTTGGATCCTAGTGCTGTAACTGTACTGGATCAGCTAGGCTCCAGTTGTTGCTAGTTTTAGAGCACTGATCTTCAGCACTGCAGCTGGAGTGTTATCGGGCCCCGAATCTTTGTTATGTGCAGTGTGCTCAGCCGCTTCTTAATGTTGTGCACTGTAAATTTAGGAATGGACCGAGAAATAGAAAGCATTTGCACAGCAGTAGCTCATTGGCATGGATTGTCACGCACTACTTCTCACCTTTTGCCAGTCTGAATAACTACCTTTAACCCACACTTTGTTGACTGTTTTGCAGCCAGTTTTCTACAGTCTGTCATGATCACCCTTCAAAGTATGCAATTAATTACCTTGAAACCACATTCACAGTTTTAGGTTTAAAAACTGGACAGACAGCTTCTGACCAGCAAGATGCAACAGTCAGCATATAATCATAGAATGTTTACAACACAGAAGGAGGACATTCAGCCCGTTGTGTCCATGCTGGTTATCAGCAAGAGCTCCTCAGCTGGTCCTATGCTTCTGCCCTTTCCCCATAGCCATGCAAAGATTTTCTCTTCAGGTGCTTGTCCAATTCCATATTGAAAGCCACAATTGAATCTGTCTCCATCAGACTCGCAGGTAGAACATTCCAGCTCCTAACCACTCGCTGTGTAAATAACGTATTCCTCATGTCACGGTTGGTTCTTTTCCCATCCACCTTATAACAGTGTTCTCTGGTTATTGACCTTTCTGCCAAGAGGAACACTTTCTCTCTATCTACTCTGTCTATTCCCCTCATGATTTTGAACACCTCTATCAAATTTCCTCGCAGCCTTCTCTGTTCTCAGGAGAGCGACCACAGTTTCTCCAAACTATCATTGTAACAGAAGTCTTTCATCCCTTCAACCTTACTTGTAAATCCTTTCTGCACCCATTCTATGGCATTCACATTCTTCTAATGCGCCATGCCCAGAATTGTACACAATACGCCAGTTGAGGTGAAGCCAGTGTTCCACAAAAGTTCATAATAACTTCCTTACTTTTTTACATTATACCGCTACTTAAAAAGGCCAACATCCCATTGACTATTAACCAATTTCTCAACCTGCCCTGCTACCTTCAACGATTTGATCAGAAATACTCCCAGGTGACTCTTGGCTGCAGCCACTTTCTAATTGTACCCTTGAAAGGAGACTGGCAGCAAGCATTAAAAGAAATCCCAAAGTATTCTATAGACAGAGAAATAGTAAAGGGGTGATAAAAGGAGGAGTGGGGTCGATGAGGGATCAGAAAGAGGATTTACATATGGAGGTAGCGGGTATAGTTCAGGTATTATCTAAATTCTCAACGCCTGTCTTTGCCAGGGAAGAAGATGCACCCCGGGCAATGGTTACAGAGGAGGTAATTCAGATACTGGAGGGGTTTAAATTAATAAAGAGGATGTATCAGATATACCCTGTTAATAAGAACATACGTATGAACACACAAATTAGGAGCAGGAGGTGGACACTCGACTCGTCGAGCCTGCTCCACCATTCAATACGTTCATGGCTGAACTGATTACTCCACATTTCCACTGACCCCCGATAACCTTCCACCCCCTTGGTTATCAAGAATCAACCTACCGCTGCCTTAAAAAAATTCAAACACTCTTCTTCCACTGCCTTTTGAGGAAGAGAATTCCAAAGAGTCACAAACCACTGAGAAAAAAATTCTCCTCATCTCTGTCTTAAATGGGAGACCCTTATTTTTAAACAGTGACCCCCAGTTCTAGCTTCTCCAACAAGGGGAAACATCTTTTCCACAACCACCCTGTCAAGACCTCTCAGGATATTATATGTTACAATCATGTCACCTCTTCCTCTTGTAAATTCCAGCGGAAGCAAGCCTAGCCTGTCAAATCTTTCCTTGTATCGCAGGTCACTCATTCCAGATATTAATCGAGTAAACCTTCGCTGTACTACCTCCAACGCATTTACATCAGTCCTTAAATAAGGAGACCAGTTTGGTACACAATATTCCAGATGTGGTCTCACCAATACCCTGTGTCGCTGAAGCATAGCCTCCCTACTTTTGTATTCAATTCCACTCGCGATAAATGATGACATTTTCCTAGCTTTTTAAATTACTTGTTGTACCTGCATACTAACGTTTTGCGTTTCATACACGAAGACACCCATATCTCTCTGTATCTCAGAGCTCTGCAATCTCTCACCATTTAGATAATATGCTTCCCTTCTATTCATACTCCCAAAGTGGACAATTTCCCAGTTTCCTACATTATACTCCATTTGCCAGGTCTTTGCCCACTCACTTAACCTATCTATATCCCTTTGCAGACTCCTTATGTCCTCTTCTCAAGTTACATTCTTACCTATCTTTGTGTCATTAGCAAATTTAGCAAGCATACCGTCGGTCCCTGCATCTAAGTCCTTTCTATAAATTGTGAAACGTTGAGGCCCCAGCACAGATCCCTATGGCACACCACTCGTTACATCTTGTCAACCAAAAAAATGACCCATTTATGCCTACTCTCTGTTTCCTGTGAACTACCCAATCTTCCATCCATGTTAATACGTTACCCCCTACACCATGAACTTTTATTTTCTGCAATAGCCTTTGATGTGGCACCTTCTCAAATGCCTTCTGGAAATCTAAGTACAATACATCTACCAGTTCCCCTTTACCAACAGCACATGTAACTCCCTCAAAGAACTCCAATCTATTGGTTACACATGATCTTCCTTTCACAAATCCATGTTGACTATGCCTGATTACCTTGAATGTTTCTAAATGCCCTGCCATAACATCTTTAATAATAGCTTGTAACATTTTCCCTAAGGCAGGTGTTAAACTAATTGGCCTATAGTTTCTTGCTTGCTGTTTCCCTCCCTTTCTGACTAAAGGAGTTGCATTCGTTATTTTCCAATCTAAATAAACCTTCCCCGAATCTAGGGAATGTTGGAAAATTCAAATTAACGCATCAACTACCTCACTTGCCACTTCTTTTAACACCCTAGGATGAAGTCCATCAGGTCCCCGGGACTTGTCAGCCTGCAGCTCCAACAATTTGCTCAGTACCTTTTCCCTGGTGTTTGCAATTTTCTTGAGTTCCTCCGTCCCTTCTATTTCCCGACTTACAGCTAAAACTGGGATGTTACTTTTGTACTCAATAGTGAAGACCGATGCCAAATATCTGTTCAATAAATCTGTCATCTCCTTATTTTCCATTATTAACTCCCCAGACTCACATTTTATAAGTTCAACGCTCACGTAGTTACCTCTTTACTTTTTTTTTAATGTATATATATTTATATATATAAAAACTCTTACTATCTGTCCTTATATATCTATCTAGCCTGCTCTCGTCCTCCAATGCTACCTGACTTATCAATGTTTTTGTCATCCTTTGTTTTTTAAAAATATTCTGTTCAATCTTTTGACCTGCCTCCCATCTTTGCGCAATTACAAGCTTTTTCTTTAAGTATGATACGACCTTTGGCTGTTATACTTAACCACGGATGGTGGGACCCACTCTTGAAATGTTTCTTTCTCGTTGAAATATGAGAAATTGTGTATTCTGAAATATTCCCTTAAATGTCTGCCACTGAAACTCTATTGACCTATCCCGTAACCTGATTTGCCAGTTCACTTTCGCTAGCTCTACATTCATGTCCTTATAATTGCCCTTATTTAAGTTTAAAATATTAGTCTTGGACCCACTCTACTCTCCCTCAAACTGAATGTAAAATTCAATCATATCATGATCGCTGCTACCAAGGGGCACCTTAGCTGTGCGGTCATTAATTATTCCGACCTCATTGCACAATACCAGGTCTAGTATATCCTACTTTCTGGTTGGCTCCACAAGGTATTGTTCCAAGAAATTATCCCGAGAATATTCTATGCAGTCCTCATCTAGGCTATCTCTGCCCATCTGACTTTTCCAGTCTAAATTTAGGCGAAAATCCGCCCCTAATTATCACTGTACCTTTCTGACAGGCTGCCATTCATTTATTCATTTACAACCCGCCCCACAGTGTGGTTAATGTCAGGTGGTCTGTACACCACTTCTGACAAGCAAATT
Source organism: Heterodontus francisci (assembly GCF_036365525.1). Lineage (NCBI taxonomy): Eukaryota > Metazoa > Chordata > Chondrichthyes > Heterodontiformes > Heterodontidae > Heterodontus > Heterodontus francisci. The sequence goes on from NW_027141025.1 coordinate 5,670,140, forward strand.
CTTGCCTTAATGATTTTTCATCTCTACCCGAACAGCTTTTACATCCTGGTCTCCTGATCTTAGGTCATCCCTCACCATTGTGCTAATACCATAATTAATTAACAGAGCTACCCCTCCACCTGTTCCTAGCTTCCTGCCCTTCCTAAATGCCATGTATCCTTCAATCTTCAGGTCCCTGTCTATATATATAAGTGAATTAGACCTTGGTGTACAGGGCACAATTTCAAAGTTTGCAGATGATACAAAACTTGGAAGCATTGTGAACTGTGAGGAGGATAGTACAGATCTTCAAACGGACATTGGCAAGTTGGTGGAATGGGCAGGCAGTTGGCAGATGAAGTTCAATGCAGAGAAATGTGAAGTGATTCATTTAGGACGGACTGACATGAAGATAAAATATAAAATGAAGGGTTCAATTCTAAAGGGGTTACAGGAGCAGAGGGACCTTGGTTTAATAGTGCATAAGTCATTGACGGTGGCAGGCTAGGTTGAGAGAGCGTGCAATAAAGCATACACGGCCCTGGACTTTATTAATATGTGCATAGAGTGCAAGAGCAAGGAAGTTATGTTGAACTTGTATGAGACACTAGTTCGTCCTCAGCTTGAGTAATGCATCCAGTTCTGGGCGCCGCACTTGAGGGAAGATGTGAGGGCATTGGAGAGAATACAGAGACGTTTCATGAGAAACATCAAGGTTCCAGGGATGAGGAATTTCAGTTATGAAGATAAATTGGAGAAGTTTGGATTGTTTTCCTTGGAGAAGAGAAGGCTGAGAGGTGAATAGACAGAGGTATTCAAAATAATGAGGATTCTGAATGGAGTTCGTAGAGAGAAACTGTTTCCACTGGTGAAAGGATCGAGAAGGAAATGGCACCGATTTAATGCATTTGGTAAGATCAGCTGAAGTGACATGCGAAAAACGTTTTTCATGCAGCGAGTGTTTAAGATCTGGAATGTTTGTCTGAGAACATGGTGCAAGCAGGTTCCATTGCAGCATTAAAAATGGAACTAGACAGTTCTATGAAAAGGAAGAATGTGCAGAGTTATGGAGTGAAGGCCGGCGAATAGAACTGAGTGAATTTCTCTTTCAGAGAGCCCATGCAGTCATGATGGGCCGATTAGTCCCCTTCTGCACTGTAACAGTTCAGTGCTTCTGTGATATTGCCTCTCCTCCGTTTTCCAACCAAAATGCATCAGTTCACACTTCTCTGCAAGAAATTTCATCTGCAACCTGTCCGCCCACTTCACCAGCCTCGCTTTATCCTCTTGAAGACTATTGCAATCCTCCTTACTGGCCATGTTTTCAGGCAAACGCGCCTCTTTTCTTCCATTAGTTCAACGGTGTTGAATTTAATCGTTGCAGCTACTTCCTGAACTATCTTAGCTCCTTTGTTTAATATTCTGTGCATTTTACTTTCTCAGTATTTCCTAAAATTTAAAAGACAATGCGCAGGCAGCGGTGGGATCTTAACGCGCAGTTTCCTCTTGTGATACCCACAATAACTGCGGACTCATTACTTCAGCTCCCCGAGGCTGAGAAACCTGCCTCCCTCCCTCCCCTGCTCCCCAGTCTCAGCTTCACAATCTGTGTAATACATCAGATCTGAGGCCAAGCGATGATTGCAGGCGGACAGCCGGTCTGACAGTGCATGTCAGGTAGCGGCTGCTGGGTTGATGAATGGAGAGTTGGATTGAGGTTGTGACATTTCCAGCCGTTCAGATAATTCACTGCGGATCAAGGGAAAATCTCAATGGAAACTGCTCTGTCTGCATTGTAAATGTGCTGAGTATCAGGTATTTGCTGCTGCCGGTGGATAATGTTTAATAAATATGGTGCTAATGATATAATTTTAAACAGTGATCCGAACATTAACATTAATTCTAACCGGAGATTACTGGAATTATTAACATCTGACTTTCCAGGTACTGACCATCCCGGATTGTTTTACTTTTGCTTCTTCCCAGATTCTATCAGCTGCGGTGGGAGACGGGAGACTGAGAAAGATTTTTACCTGAGCAGATGGCACCGGCATCATAGGAGTGTGGGTAGGAATAGTGATCCCATTGAGCTGACTCACAGTCCCGCAGAGCGGCCTCGGTCCCGCTGCACTTCACACTCAACGTCACAATGGGTCCGGACCCTTCCCCAAAGTGAGCCCAGCTTGGTGCAGAGACCGCAGTTCCGCAGCCCAGCTCCCAACACACAACAGCGGCGTCCTGCAGGTCCCAGTACGAGCCATACACAGTCCCCCACTGTCCCCTGTAGTGTATCTCCACTCTCCCAGCGCACCGACTGCCCCCATTCGCCAGTCTCAGCTTCACCATCTCTGTAAAATATCAGAAATATCATCAAGCGGTTATAGTGTGTTAAACCCACAGGTTCCCAGCGCACCGACTGCCCCCATTCACCAGTATCAGCTTCACCATCTCTGTAAAACATCAGAAATATCATCAAGCGCTTATAGTGTGTTAAACCCACAAGTTCCCAGCGCACCGACTGCCCCCATTCACCAGTCTCAGCTTCACCATCTCTGTAAAATATCAAAAATATCAGCAGGCGGTTAGAGTGTGTTAAACCCACAGGTTCCCAGCATACGAACCCTCCCCATTCACCAGGCATGAATTGATAGGAACATCAGTCTGCACTCAGAACCCTAATAAAACCCGAAGTAAATATTACACATAAAAGAAAAAGGAAACTGAAATACTAATAAACGGTGCAAACGAGCAGGGAACCAGGAGACAGCCGGATATTCCCACCAACACAACTGCTCCAATGGGAACGAGGTGGCGACAGGCTCAGAGTCGAATTAACCGGCAGAAGTGGGGAGATGGGCGTGGCTGTAATGATCTCATATTTAAGTGCTCAGTACTGATTGGGCGAACACAGTGAGATCCCAGCACCACGAAAGAGCAGGGGAAATTGCCCCCTCACCCAACACAGCCAATAAAGATAGGGCTGGATGATGATGTGATCAGGATGTCAGCACAGATTGGTGAGGTGGACCTTTGGACCGGCAACAATGTCAGTGGAGGTGATTCTTCACACTCTGCTCTTCAGAGACCCTTAATTATTGTCCCACCACATGAAGACAGCAGTCATCTCTTAGCTAGGTAACAGTGTGAGTGGAGCTGATTATTCTCACTCTGCTCTGCAGAGACCCTCAGTTACTGTCTCTCCACATGAAGGCAGCAGCCATCTGTCAGCTAGAATTAAAGATCTTTACTATCACAATGAGCGACACACTCCCTTTCTGAGTAGCAACAGGGCAACGTGATCAAAAAGGTGCTGCGACTGTCGCCCAAACTTAATATTTAATGGGATGGGTTGGAGCAGAGAGATAGCAGATAGTGTGAAAAAAAAGGCGATTACCTGACGGGCCAGCCTTACTGTTCCCAGTTCTGCCTGAAATGAGAAGTTAACAATTAGAGTTCACTGGGAAAAGAAATGAATGAAACTGTCAGAAAGAAAAGACACAAATGCAACTAACTGCAGGGTCATTATTCCCAACACTTTGCGGAAGAAATTATAAGGGATATGTGATTTCATTCCTTAAAACAGAAAATACAGTTTCTGCATCAAATTAATATTGGTAATGGGCCTAAATGTATCCAGAATTGTTTTCACATATACACACACTGACACCCGGATACACTCTTCCCTTGTGGCGGTGGGTGGGCCTTATGTAATACCAGTGTGAAGGTGCCTGAGAAGGCGGTGGTGATGATCCTCTCCCTTATAGAATTTTACAATGAAACAGCACAGAGGGATGCCATTCGGCCCTTGGTGCCTATGCTGTCTCTTTGTCAGTGCAGTCTAATTAGTCCCACTCCCTTTCCCCATCGCCCTGTAAATGTGTGCTGATGGTGCTCTGACCATTGATGACCTGTGTAGGTGCCCTGAGAAGAGAGTGGTGATGGATCTGCTTTTCAACTCACTGGTGATGGCACGCTCAGTGAATTCAGTATTCTGATCTAAAGTTCGAGAAGGAATGGGAACATTTAAATTCTATTAAAGATTTTCCGATCCTGTGGTAGATTCCGATGCCTTTTAATTTACTGCAAAGTCTTCCACCTGTAACTTTCAAAGTTTCTATAAAGGTTTAATTGGGCCTTTCTGCTGTTCAATAAAATATATAGCTTCCTCAAACAAAACAAAACAAGATGAAGGATCTGTCAGTCTCCTAACTCCCTGCTGACTGTGTCTTACTAAGTTGCTGCTGTTCCGATTCTCTTGTCACCTGCCTCGCCGACGTGCCCTATTCTTTTACCCGTTAATGATGTTCGATCAATGGTCCTCCCGTTTACTGGTTAAGTGTTTATGCTTTTTAAAAATGCAGTCTGTCGGTTGACTCTCCCAATCCCCCTGATGACAATTTGTCTCACAGATCTCCAGGTGTTTTTCTATTAACACATTATATACGATGGAGGGTGTATTGAGCTGCTCCCCATCTCGCTGATCGCAATGTGTCTCACAGATCTCTAGGTCTTTTTTTAATTCTCAACATTACATACTATAGAGGGTGTGTTGACCTGCTCCCAATCCCCCTGATCACAATGTGTCTCACAGATCTCCAGGTGTTTTTACGATTCTCAACATTATCTACTATAGACGGTGTGTTCATCTGTACCAATCCCCCTGATCACAATTTGTCTCACAGCTCTCCGGGTTTTTTTTCTATTCACAACGTTATATACTGCAGACAGTGTGTTGACCTGCTCCCCAACTCCCTGGTGAAAATATATCTCCCATGTATTGTTGTCTCTTTGTATACTCTGGTGATATATTATTGCCAACGGGACACCAATTCCTGTCCTCAGCTGTGCCTTCTGAGGAATCTTGAATGTGTTACATTTTCCCAACTATTATCTCATTGGTCTCTTTATGCTCCTAATTCGATAATGTAAATAGTGTGTGACTTCCTCCCAGTAGGAACCTTAGCATTCCTACCAACTTTTCGTGATAATAGTCAGTTCCCATACATCCCCTTTTCCAGTGACCCAATGACAGACGAGGGGGAATAATCTTTCAGTATTTACTGATAAACGGTTCCAATCTCAGTGTTTCTGTAGAGTCCGTGAATCTTCTTCAATCCATTCAGTCATTTCACCTACTCTTCATGCATTTATCATTTCAGCCTGTAACCACCCATGTAACACTGGACTTTTTTTTCCAGATAATCCAGTGGTTCAAGGAGAAAACCCACGAGCACCTTCTTAGGGAAACTAGGGATAGAGTACACATGGGTGCAGAACAATATCGCCAACAAGACGATAGTGCTTCAAGAAAACACCCCGCCATCCCATCTGGCTAAGTAGGGTTGTTCTGTAAATTCTGGCTAGCCAGCGAGCTCATATCCCGAAAATGAATCTAAACAATCTATAACCGAGATTCCCATATTTGTCTATTCGACCAGTTTATTTCTTACCTTCTCAGATAAATGATCAGTCGTTCCCCTTTCTCAATCATTACTATATTTCCATTTATCTGCACTACTCATATCTGCTGACTCCTCCATTTGGCTCTCTTATCCTTCCTCACAATTTGTAACCGCTCTCATTATTTTTCTTGAAAATGTTTGAATGCATTTCTTTGTGTACCGTTTTCCAAATCACCTCCACATACAGGGAATATACCCATTATTCCCAAACTCTTCTGGTCGGCCTCCATCCCGAGGTAAACTTCAACTGATCTAAAACTCTGCTGCTGTTATCCTGGCTCGGACAGTCCCGCTCACCCGTTTCCCCAGCTCTCACCGACAAGTGGTAACTCCCGCTTCCCACACCTCAGATTTCGGCGGTCGCACCATTACCTTCCTGATGTTTAGACTAATGGGTTTGGTGCAAAACTGTTAAGTTATTTTAACATTTTATACTTATGTCAACTTGCTATTGTACCGTATTACTACAAACAGTAACATGGAAATATTAATTATAAATAACAATCAACTCAAAGGAGGTGAACTGAAACGGGATAAACGTGGGATATACAAAGACCAGAATTTAAACTCTTGAATGTGTCACAAAACCAGGGATGGAGTGGTTTAGGGATTACAAAATACAGTCAGTACAAAGAGTTTATCAGTACATGCTTGTCACGGCAGATTATTAGGTGGGTCAAGAATCAAAATAATTATATTTAATCAAACTATTTTAGTTCCAATTTGAACTACTTCCACAATTAGGTGAGCTCTTGTAGATTTCAGAAGCAAATTAATTGATAGAATTACAGTTATTATAGCTTGCACTCACAAGCAAAGCACTGGACAGAAGAAACTCATATCAAACAATCCGGATTCTGTGCGTCAATAGCATTATCTGTAAGTTTTAGCAATCACTATCCATAACACATCAGCTAGTGTCTGAAGAAACGTTGCCACGGTTAGAAATAACCAAACACGCATCAAAAATTTACAGTACCGAGACAATTTGTTCTGGGCCCTGTCTATTGAATTGAAATATGCAAACGAATTCAGGGTTTCTTCCACAGGTGATCAGAGTATGGGACATGTGGAAGGACATTAAAGAATTTAATAGGATTAGGATTAGGCCATACTGCCTACGCAGCCTACTCCGGCATTCAGTAAAATCATGGCTGATCTCTTGCCCCAGATCTACTTTCCCACCTTTACCCAGAGACTGGGAAACAACTCCAGATCTTTCATTAAACACTGCATCGCACCATATAAAAAGTATGGGACATGTGGAAAGAGATTCAGAAACGCGTCTGGATATTAAATATTACATCAAATGTATGAATCATATAGAAAGAGACTGAGAAACACTAATTATTACACAACACCGTGCACCTAAACGTATGAAATAGAAAGCATGATTTAATGTGAAAAGGCTTTGTTTTGAAGATTGTCGGTGACTAAATAAAACTGTTCATACGTCAAATCCCCTGAAAACAGTAGCATCATTTCTGGAGGGTGTAATTGATAACTCTAATAATAATCAGTACAAATGTAGCAATATTGATTGCACCTCCTGTTAATATATTATACAATATTTATTGTCCTTTCTGAACGTTCCAAATTCTGTAAGAACTATTTAATCTAATTCTCTGTATCACACGGCACTTCACTGAGAAATTCTGGGGACAGATATCTCAATGTGGGATGAGTCGGCTAGATGCAGATCGCAGTGTACTGCAGTTCTCACTCACATACACTCGATTGTAACACTGAGCAATTTCTACTTCCAGGAGTCTCCGTTTTAAACGCCTCATTAGAATTTTAACTCCAGTCTTCAGCGTCTGTATGACAGCCATAGGAAACAATATAAAACCAACTCTTGGGGCATTTATGTTCAGTTTTGGTACTAAAACTGAATTTAACTCAATTCTCCTCTGGAAATACAATTAAATGTTAATCAGATGACAAATATTAGATCCGCTTTTGCTGTCAGCGACAAAAGTGGATAACAGTTGCCTATTTGAATTTGATGAACTTAAAGTCAAACAGGACAAAATGTATTTAATGACAAATTTATAAATTAAGGAAACTGTTTCAATATTCACTTTATACGATCTCAATAAATGACAAATTAAAATAAATATGCACATTTCGTATAAATTGATTTTGATCTGGGGCCAATTGCTAAAAAAAAAAGATTCAGGGAGTCAGATAGATTTCATACTTTCTCTTTGTTTTTTGGCTTGCAGAAAATATTCTTAAATGACCTTCAAATTCAGGATTTTAGAATACAATCCATTTTACAAAAACAAAAGACAATTCATCATGGAGGTATGCAATAACATTTAGGGAGAGTTTTCCTGTCGTGAACCAGCATTTGTTGTCGATAGACATTGACAAATGTATCCAAACCCGCACTGGAAACAGTGAGAAACTGAATCGAATCATCCACTGAAAAACTCTGCAAAAATATCGAGCAGGTGGAAGGAGACTATTCAAGATATCTCATTAAACAATTCGCGGTGTTTTACATAAAAGGAGCATGTGGAAGGATACTTTGCCACAATTATTATTACTTGACACTGTACATATGAATATGTGAAGTAAGTTGAGAATTTACAATGCAAAGTTCTACAGTTGCAAGGTCATCATTAAGAAAACAATAATAAATGGAAAATCCTCCGGAGATTTTGGAATGTTCAGTAACATTATCTTTTGGAGAGGCACGTCACAATTACAATAATAACTAATGCTAATTGATACAATATTGGTTCTGCCTCCAGTTAATATTATACAATATGATAAGATCATGTACAACACTCTAACGTGGAACAAACTATTTAAATTATTTCAGTTCCATTCAGTATGTCGCACAGGGTCAGACAACACTTCTACTGTGAAATACCTGGGACAGAAATGCCCATGTGGGTTCATTCGGCAGTAGATTTAGCTTTGACTGCTGTTCTATAATCCCTGCATTACCATCGACCCCACACCCCAAACCGCGAGACCTTCTACTCTCTCAGTGATCACGTTCTACTGCTAGATTGCTGTGTTTAAATCATCTGCTGAGAATTTCAACACCAGTCAGTTGTGTCGGTACAAGAGCATCAGAGGACCAAATAAAACAAATTGCCACGGTATTTGTTTTCAATTTTGGATTTAAATCAAAGTTTTACACATGTCCCTCCTGGGGATTTAGACGACGTGTTAATCAGATGCAAGCTATTATAAAAACAATGTTTTCTGATAGCAAAAGAATGAATAATTGTTCCCTATTTAAGACTGACGGAATGTAAAATCAAACCATCAGCTCAAGCTCCGTATTCAATGTGAATTCTACAAATGTGATAAACTATTTCAATATTCTCTTCATATGATAGCAAAGAATAACATTGTTTTTTGTCATAAAGCATGCCTGCTTTTAAAAATGATTCTGAGCAACTAACGATTGGGGAAAAGGCTACAGGGATTCATACTTGCTTAAATGTTTATAGTTTCTGTGGTTTGAATAAAGTTTTCTTTAAATAATCCACAAAACAGGATTTTACTCTCCAATTATTGCATATTCATGGAAATATAATTCGTTAAATACAGAAAGTATCTGATAACACTGGGACTACGTTGTCCTGTCAGTAAACCAATAAAGTATTTTTATAGACAGAGATTAATAAATGGAACCAAACACACACGGGAAATAGTGAGAAACAGGATGGAATCATCAATGGAATAACACAACAAACATCGAGCCGTTGGAACAATAATAAAGAACAATATCGCTAACTCATTACACACTACATGGCACTGTGTAAAAATATGTGATTGGGAAAATTGAACTATCTTTAGGCACTGTACAAAAATGAGGAAATAGTAGAATTAATTTAATATAAAAGATATTGATCTTGAAGATCATCACTAACTGGTCAATAATACAGAGCAAATTCCCCAACGATTTAGGAACTTTCAGTAACATCATTTTTTGCAGAGTGCTCGTGAAAATTATACTAACAATAAAAACGAATTGAAACATATTGGTTCCATCTCCAGTTGAGTGGTTATTATAGAATGAATATAACACTTCAACACTGAACAAATTACTTTAAAACATTTAGTTTCATGAACTGTATCACTAGGACAGCAGACAGCACTTGTATTGAGAAACATCTGTGACAGGAATGTGTGTGGCAGTTCATGTGGGCAGTTGATGTAGTTTTGACTGATGTTCAACACTCAGTGAAATAACTTACACACAGACCTCGAAACACTCTATTCAAACAAAGACGGCACTCTACTTCTATCAGACGCGCTTTAAATAATCAGATTAGAATTTCAATTCCAGCTGGCTGTGTCAGTATAAGAAACACAGGGGGAAATATAAAACAAACTCCCGCAGTCTTTGTGTTCGATACAAATTCAACTGGGAATTCAAAATACCCGTTAATTCGATGTAAAATATTCCAAACTCGTTTCATGTAACCAAAACAATATTACTGTCAGCAGTAGCTCAATTGCCAGCACTCTGGCCTCTGAGTAAGGAGATGGTGGGTTCAAGTCTAATTCCAGAGACTTGAGCACAAAATCTGGGCTGCCACTCCAATGCAGTACTGAGGGTGTGCTGCACTGCCCAAGTGCTTTCCATCGGAGGAGAAGTTAAACCGAGGCTCCGTCAGCCCTTTCAGGTACACTATTTGGAGGAAGGGCAGGGGAATTATCCCTCGTGCTCTGGCGAATGTTGATCCCTCAATCAACATCACACACACAAAAAACGTATTCTGGTCATTATCACATTGCTGTTTGTCGGCGCTTGCTGTGTGTACATTAGCAGCCACGTTTCCTATATTACAGTATGGACAACACTACAAAACAATATCGAATTGACAGCAAAGCCCTTTGGGACGTCCTGACGTCGTAAATTGCGCTATATAAGTGCAAGGCATGTTTATATAAATGGAGGTTTATTCCTATTTGTAGTTGAAAAAACTTAAAATTGAAACGTTCAATCCAAAATTTGTAGTAAATGAAACTACTACAAATTATATTACACAGTTCCATTTCATACCATCCCAATGAATGACAACTGTAAATAAAATAGATCCGTTTTCCGTAAATTGATCTCAGACACTGACATATTCTACACTAACAGCGAAGTGGCTCTTTTTCTAACAGACCCTGCTTAAATCGACCCATGAGGTTTTCAACGCCTGTCTGCTCTGTACAAGCGGCTGGTGGAAGGCAACAAACAAGTGCCGATATTTCATTAAACTCTACACAAGAAAATTAAAATGTATAAAGCATTATTTACTTTCTACATCTCCTGAATTTGTTCTGTATTCAAGATGATAATTAGATTAATAATATATATCTTGTAATAATAATCAGTGTATCAGTAAATAACATAATGCATTCAATAATCTTTAACTTACAGTTCAAAAGCTGCAGTAGAGACAGGGTCAGGAAGGTTCGCATCATGGTTCTGGCGCTGGGTACAGCGATGAGAACAGAACATTACCCGAACGCAGTTCTCAGACACTAAGAGCTCCTTACAGCAGCTTCTGAAACTCTGGCTGTTGTGGAAATTAATTATTTGACAGAAGTTTCTGCAGAAACCAATGTTTTCTTCCAAATAACCAATAGATTTTGACTTGTGTGAACCGTGAATTACAAGCTGGTAAAATACACCAATGAGACGAAATGTGACCATTAATGGATAAAATGAACCCAGGTTCCAACTACCAGCCTATCCTGCGAGGATAATGACGTGTGACAGTGTGAAAAGTAAATGAATCACTGATCTGGCGTCCAGATCATAGATTCATAGATGCACAGGAAAGGCCATTCGGCTACTTTAGTCAGAGTCGTCCCTTTGAAAGAGCTGTCTAATTTATTGTCACATATGTAGCTTTTTCTCGTAACCTGCAAATTATTCCATTGCAAGCACTTGTTTCATTGTCTTTATAAATTCCTCTGGAATCTGATTTCATCACTCTTTCGGGTCGTGCTTTCCAGATCGAAACAAGCCTCAGTGTGAAGAAATGTCTCTTCACTACCTTTCTAGTTATTCTGCCGGTTCTGCAGAAGGTCTCGGACCCAGGCCCATCTCTGGAACCGCAGAGAAGAGGTAGGTGAGGCGGTGTCACCAGAGCCAGTCCGCAAGGCCCCGGCGAGAGGGCCTGGGCGGTTTTCTTGTGCTGCAGGTGGAGGGAGGTCCCGGGGAATGAACTGGTTCCTGGTGGGGGTGCTCTGTGCGTCACAAATTGGCCATGAAGGAGGCAACGCCCCACCGCACCCACAAGGCCACAGGGAGAATGCTTCGTTTTACAAGGTGTCCTCTCCATATGGTGGAGGACATCGCTGCTGGTAAGATCCCAGCGGCGGTGGAATGATCCCATAATTGTCCCTTAATTGGCCACTGAAGATCCTCAATCTGCCATTGGGCGAGAAGACTGTTGTCGGCCTATCCTGCCTCCGGGATCACTGGACGATGGGGAGGCGCTGGGATCCCCATCCTGCCAAGTCCCTTGTCACACACCGCTTTTCTCCGTGCCCCCTCCCCACCCCTCCCGGCTTCCAATCACGCCTCTGGGGGCCAGTAAAATCCTGGCCATGATCTCTGATGACAAACGTATTCATGAGAGGAAATAAGTTCCGCATTCTTACTCTACCATAACCCCTCATTATTTTGAACTCTGTTAGATCTGGGATGGCGGGACTGACGTATGAGAAGAGATTGAGTCGGTTAGGATTATATTCACTGGAGTTCAGAAGAGTGAGGGAGGGTCTCATGGAAGCCTACAAAATTCTAACAGGACTTGACAGGGTAGATGCAGGAAGGATGTTCCCGATGTTGGGGGAGTCCAGAACCAGGGGTCACAGTCTAAGGATGCAGGTAAACCTTTCAGGACAGCGTTAATTAGAAATTTCTTCACCCACAGAGTGGTGAGCCTGTGGAATTCGCTACCACTGAAAGCAGTTGAGGCCAAAACATTATATGTTTTAAGGAAGGAGTGAGATACAGATCTTGGGTCTAAAGGGTTCAAAGGGTATGGGGCGAAAGCGGGAACAGGTTTCTGAGTTGGATGATCAGCCAGAAAAATCCAAGCTCCTGAATTCTCTCCCTCTAAATGAATTCCCTCACCCGTGGTGCCTTCTTGATAATCCTCCTTTGTCCGTTTTGCAGGGCCTTAAAATTCTTCCTAGGTATTCGTGCCCGGAATTGCACACAGGACGACAGCTGAGTCATAACAATTGATCTATTAAGTAGCAGCTTGATGCCCTTTATGTTTGAATTCAATAACCCCATTTTCAAATCAAATATCTCGTACACTTTCTCAATCAGCTTCTCTACTTGCCCTGCAATCCTTAAAGATTTATGAACATGCATTCCCCTGTCCCTCTGTTCTTGCACCTCCTGAAAATGGTACTATTTATGTTATATTGACATGATGTTTTCACAATGAACATCACTTCTGACTTGACCACAATAAGTTGCATCTACCGTTGATTTGTCCATTTCAGCAGACTGTCTACCCTGAAGTCTGCTATAATAATATTCACGATTTAATGCAGAGCCATGTTTTTCACCATCCACAAATGTAAAAATTATACATTCTAAACCCAAGTCTATGTAATTTGCATGTAGAAAGAAAAAACAGTAGTCTTAAGACCAACACCCGGCAACAGCCACTCTCGCCTGTCAGAAGAGCATCCATTCACCATTGTTCCCTCCCTCCTGTCTCTTACCCTATCGACTACTCGAGCTGACATCGTCCCTTTAATAATATGCATTCCCATTTTCTGAATAAGTCTGTTATGAGGTACTTCGACATTTTTGGATGCCCACATACACAAAGCCTGCTTCAGCCTCTTACTTGATTGAAGAACTCAATCAGCTAAGTTACACGCAATTGGCCTTTCATAAATCCGAGATGGTTTTCTCATCTTACCCCATGCTTCTGCAAGTGAGAATTAATTTTGTCGTTGATGAAGGCCTCTAGTAGATCTCTCAACCTTCACTGTGGTTAGACAGATTAGCGTGCAGTCACAAGATTTACCCTCTCCTCTCGTTTTGAAAACATTTGCCAAATTCCAGTCCTTTGGCCCCAGTGCGATATACAAGGAGGATTGAAACATTGTGGTCAGGGCTGATCTTATCTCTACCCAGCTTCCTTTATCTCCCAGAATGCTTCCCATCTGGACCAGGGGTGTTGTCGACATTTACTGACAAACTGTTTAGCAACGCGTTCCCATCTATTTTATCCTATGCAGGATCTCTACTTCCCTCTCCTCGATTGGGACATTAATTTCAGCCTCTTCTTTTTTGAAGGCAGTTGCAAATTACTCATTCTGTACCTCATTCACGCCCTCTGCCTCGACAGGAATATTTATTTGCTTCTCCATAATCGGCTGCACCGTTCCTTTATTTTTACTTGCATATGTTTTACAAGATTTCTGATCCCCTTTACTCTTAGCTGCTAATCTTTTCTATGCTTTCCCTTTGTCCTTCTTGTATTCTTTTCCAATTCTCCCTGTACACTCTGCTTTCTATTTGTTTTGAGATTATATTCTTGATTTGGAATTTGTAATGAATCTCTTCTTTCTCTTTTCCTTTAACTGACAATTCATTTTTCATCCAGAGAGTGCAGCATTTAATTCCCCATCTTCACCTCCAGATTTGAGTATTCCAATGCATTCCTGGCCAAACTCCCTGTTTGCATCCTCAGTCATCCTGAGGACATCCAAACCTCTGCTGCCTATATACAACTCTCGCAAGGAGACGTTCATCCATCACCTCTGCAATCGCATTAGCTTCTGGTCATGCACCTTAACAATATTGAAATTCCCACGTTTATTTTATAATCTCCCCATGAGCTCTTCTCTCCCAGTCTCTGTAATCTCTTTTAGCCCTATAAGATATTTGTCCTCCTTCAATTCCGGATACCTGAGCATTCCCAAATTTAATCGCTCCACCGCTGGTGGTCTTATTTTCATCTGCCAAGATCCGAAATTCTGGAATTCCCACCATAAACCTCTGCCTCTCTACATATTTTTCCTCCTTTAAGATGCTGCTTAAAACTTACCACCTTGACGAAGCATTTGGTCATCTGACATAATATCTGTTAACGCTGCTCGCTATCAAATTGTGTTTGATAATATGACTTGGAAATTTTAACTATGTAAGGACACCTCATAAATAAGAAATTGTTGATCTTGTTTTCCACCTTCTCCTTTACTCTTCTCCAGTTAGAAGTGTGCTTTAGAATGAAGTGTATTTAGCTCTATGCCACCGTGGCTGAAAGGGCCTTTGAACCTCTCCATTCCAGTTCCACTATCATTCCTTCCATCCTTCCTTAACCATAATGAAGTTGCCCTTACCCTCAACTTTCACTCCACCAGATTCTACATTCAATGAAATATCCTCCATCACTTCTGCCAACTTCACCACAATGCTCCCACCAGACATCCTCTGCTCTATTTTCAGCATTCTGAAGGTACAGCTTGACCCACTCTTCCTTCACTCAAAACACCCACTACTCTTCCAATGTCACCTCCCCAGGCAAGTGTTGGTGATGCATGACCAGCCCTTTCACCTTCTCTCCTTCAACTGTCAGGACCACAAACAGTGATTTATTTGTATTTTTGTTTTTGTTTAATCAATGCATTAATTCCTAACAATTGTCCTCAACACCATGGAGATGAAGCATACATTCTGCAATTGCTTTGCTGAGTTCTTCCATTATGTCCAGTAGCTTCCATTCACTTGCCATTACAATTCCCTGTCCCACTCAGAGCTGACCCCTCTGTGTTCAGCCGCCTACATTGTTTCAATTTTTCTGACTCAGCATCAACTTAAAAAATAAAAACACGTGGGAACTACTGCCACCATTTGTTTTTGACAGCAGGTTCTGGTAATGATTCTGTTCTTCATTTAATCACTACTGCCTTCCACCCCATCACAGTTTCTCTCTTTATCTCCTTCCTCTGTTCCCATTTTCCCAGCCTCTGTCCTTACTGAAACACTGTTACAGCACAAACCTTTCCTGTTCTGAAGAAAATTCTCTTTCTCAAAATGCTGCCTCGCCCACTAAGTAGTTCTAACATTTTCAGTTCATGATTTAGATTTCCAGCATCTGCAGTATTTTGACTTTTTAAAGAAGTTGATGTCATGGAGAAATGTGGTGAGGTTGCAATAGAATGTAAATACATACACACAATCGATAAATAACTTCGGAGAGAGTGGCAAATGGGAATATGATGGGATCAGGAAAGTAATCTTCTTCGGCAAACACTTGGTCAAATGTTGTCTTGTTGCCGAGGGCAGTCACCTCGATTACCATTACCACCATTACCAGCAATACAACAATCACTGTTTTTCTGCTCAGTTTTGCTGTATTTGCCAGCTGTAGAACAGCAGAGTGTATCATAGCCATTCCTCTCAAAACTTCTGCACTCCATATAAGGACTGTGTAGCTTTCTTGGGAAAACTGCCAAATATTTGAGGAAATGTGATCTCTAATTGAGACTGTCGAGAGACGCGGAACACACTGAGACACTGACTGGTCGTCATAAGTTGTTTATATTCACCATCGTTGAAATATACAGGGAGGGATGTGATGTGTTTCCTCGAAAACAAAGGAATCTGTTTTCTGGAAGGTGATCACTTGGAGTCAAGAACGGCTTTCCATTGCCGAAATATGTGAAAAGCAGCTCACAGTCTGCAGAGCCTTAGAACAGCCATTGCGTGTTTTTCTGTTCTGTTGAACTGAGAGGAAGCACCTGGCATTGTGGTGATTGCTCTGCTTCCGTTTTTCTTGCCTGCTGCTCTGTAATGTCAAGAAACTGCAGCAGCATATTAAAACTCGGAATTTGAAATTACGTTGTTTAAAATCCAGGAGGCCAAAGTATTGGGGGAAGCATTTCTGGGCAATATCATTAATTCATTGGAAATATTTGACTGCTTAGTGTCTGCAAATAAACGTAACTCTTATCACAAAAACGGAATCACAGCACAGAATATCTGTAATCTGTGTACAATTTCCAAATGTATAACACACAATATCAACAGGCCGTGATAAATCACTTTGAGTCCAATTCAATCAGCAAAGTCAGATACACCAATGCATCAATTCTCGCTGTGGTTTTAATTTAAAATAGAAGACGCCATGAGATGTTGAGGCTGTTTCCTGTATAGGTGAATGAAGTAGGAATACTGTTAACAATCAAATACAATCAGGAGGATTGAGCCTGTGTTAATGTAAAGTGTTAACTCGCTGTGATCCGATCACCGGAAATGCAGCCTGTGTCAATGTCAGTAGTTAACTTGCTGTGATTCAATTCAAAGAGGGGATCTGAAGGTAGACAGTTGCTTCAATAAATTGTCCACTGTACCTCAATAAATAACATTTAATGTCAGCCTGATTTCTCTGGGAATGAAAGTAAATCTGGGTAATGAAAAGAGTCTGAAGAACTAAAACAGATCAATAAATGAACACAGCTGAGCAGCCACTGTAAAGTTATCACAGGTAGAAAATGTTCAAATGATTAATTCCTCCGGATCTCACATAGAATGAAACAAAAACTCCCCAGAAATGGACATTTAATAAAATAATTCCACATACCGCATTGTCAATCTAGACAAAAATGATTTGAAACAAGCTAAAGCCCCCACAATACTGCCACCCACTCTTTGGTTTCTGAGGATATGTCCGGTCCTTTCCCAATATGATAGACTTGTCCCCCTGAGGTGTGTTTTGCAGATATCACAGACTGACAATTTCAGCATGAGCCAAGGGTGTTGACAGCAACTGGTTGTCAGAGAAACTTGAAACACATGCACAGAATGGTGGTGATTGAAGATATTTGGGTCAATCTCTTGTATCTGTGAGGAGCTAATCGATCCTGAAAACAGTGGCACTTATACATGAACATACTGAGAAATGGTAGCACTAACCAAGGAAATTGCAGTAAGCACTGATACTCAGCAATGAACCTGGATAAATTATGTTCCACATGCAAGATCTCCTCAGACTTTTTCAAATACTTAAGAGAATGCAGTATGAAAGTAGAGATCTGAGGATCTCTCTGCCAACACTGTCATTTTCTGGGATCCCTGTTAATAATGTGACACTCAGGCAACCTAATAAACACTGACGTTAAATTAGAAAGTGATGGAAATACTCAGCAGATCTGACAGCATCTGTGGAGACAGAGTTAGCATTTCAGGTCTGTGACCTTTCATCAGAACTGGAAAAAGTTAGACATGTAATAGTTTTTTTTCCAAAGTGAAAAGGAGGCGGCAAGCAGAAATAAAATTAAGATGTGTGATCGGACGGAGAGCAGGAGAGATTTTTTGCTCTTGTTGTTATTATTCATTCATGGGGAGTGGGCATCCTTGGCGAGACCAGCATTTATTGACCATCCTTGATTGCCTTTGCGATGGTGTGAGTTGCCTTCTTTAATTGCTGCAGTCCTTGGGGTTTAGGTACACCTACAGTGCTGTCAGGAAGGGAGTGCCAGAACTTTAATCCAGCGACAGTGAAGGAACGACGGTCTTGTTCTTAGTCAGGATGGTGAATGGCTTGGAGGGGAATATTAAGGTGGTGGTGTTCATCTGCATCTGCTGCCCTTGTTCTTCTAGGTAATATGGGTAGCGGCTTTGGTAGGTGCTTGGTGTGTTGCCACAGTGTACATTGTTCTTGATACACGCTGCTTCCACTGTGTGTCTGTGGTGGAGGGAATGAATGCTGGAGGTTGTGAATAGGGTGACAATCAAGCGGACTGCTTTCCTGGATGGTGTCGAGGTTCTTGTGTGTTGTTTGAACAGCACCCATTCAGGCAAGTGTAGAGTATTCCATCATACTTCTGACATGTGCCTTGTAGATGGTGGACAGGCACTGGGGAGACAGGACATGAGTTACTTGCGGCAGAATTCCTAACATCTGACTTGTGTCTGTAGCCACAGTGTTTACCTGGCTGGTCCAGTTCAGTTTCTGGTCAACGGTTATCCACTGGGTATTTATAGTGGGGGATTCAACAATTCTAATACCAGTGAACATCAAGGGGAAATGGTTAGATTACCTCTTGTTTGAGATGGTCACTGACTAGCACTTGTCTGGTGCGAATGTCACTTGCAACTCATTAGCACAAGGCTTGAAGTTGTCCATGTCTTGCTGCATATGAACACAGGCTGCTTTAGTATATTATGAGTCACAAATGGGGTTGAACATTGGACAATCATCAGAAAATATCCCCACTTCTGGCCTTATAATGGAGGGAAGGTCATGGATGAAGCAGCTGAAGATGGTTGAGCAGAGCACACTGCCCTGAGGAACTCCTGCACTGATGTCCTGGTGCTGAGATAATTGTCGTCCAACAACCACAACCAACTTCCTTTGTGCTAGATACTACTCTAACCAGTGGAGAGCGTTCCCTCTGATGTCCTTTGGTTCCAGTTTTGCTTTGGCTTCTTAATGCCATGCTCAGTCAAATGTTGCCGTGATGTCAAGAGCAGTCACGCTCCCCTCACATCTAGCATTCAGCTCTTTTGCCCATGTTTGGACCAAGGCTGTAATGAGATTAGGAGCTGAGTGGCCCTGGCGGAAACTAAACTGAGCGTCAGTGAGCATATTGTTGCTGAGCAAGTGCTGCTTGAAAGCACGATTGATCACCCCTCCCATCTCTTTGCTGATGATCGAGAGTAGACCGATAAGGCGGCAATTGGCCAGGTTGGATTTGTCCTGCTTTTTGTGGACAGGACATACCAGGGCAACTTTCCACATCGCCAGGTAGATGTCAATGTTGTAACCGTAATGCAACAGCCTGGTTCGGCGTATGGCCAGCTCTGGAACACAAGTTATCAGTACTATTGCCAGAATATTGTCAGGGCCCAGAACATTTGCAGTATCCGGTGCCTTCGGCTATTTCTTGATATCAGGTGGAGTAAATAAGATTGGCTGAAGACTGACATCTGTGATGCTGGCGACCTCAGCATGAGGCAGAGATGGATCATCCACTCTGCACTTCTGGCTGAAGATGGATGTAAATATTGCAGCCTTGTCTTTTGCACTGAAGTGCTGGGCTCCACTATTAGTGAGGATGTGGATATTTGTGGAACATCTTCCTCCTGTTAGTTGATCATCTGTCCACCACCATTCGTGACTGGATGCGGCAGGACTGCAGATCTGTTTCAGTGTTATTGGACCTGCACTCCTCCAGGCAAGTGAGTGGGGACAGTATCAAGAATGATTTTTTAACTGTTAGCTTGTAGGTTGAAGAGCGTCCACAAAGCTTGTGGGAGGGCGGGGTGGGGGGGGGGTGGGGGTGGCGGGTGGTGAGGAGTTTTATATGAACTGTGGGAAAAATGGAGTTCATCGACCAAAGGACTTACCTGTTTTCTCTACAAGTTAATTTATCTGGTGTGTTCTGTGGCTGGACGCCTTGCCTGATTCAACAGGCTGGATTTTTCAATCCTTTTGGAGATGGCCTGGGAGTCAGGATGGTTGGCAATACGGGTGGGGAAGGCATCGGGTTGGGAGCTGATCTGTGTGTTGTGGAATTGTTTAACTCTGTCTATCACATGTTGCTTCCTCTGCTGGGCATGCAAGTAGTTCTGTGTTGTAGCATCACCAGGCTGACACCTCATTTTTAGGTATGCTTAGTGCTGCTCCTCGGAAGCCCTCCTACATTCTTATTGTACCAGGGTTGATCCCACGACTTGATGGTCATGGTAGAGTGGGGGATATGCCGTGCCATGAAGTTACACATTGTGGCTGAATATAATTCTGCTGTTGCTTCTGTTGCCTATGGCACAAAGCGTCTCGTGGATACCCAGCTTAGAGTTGCTAGATCTGTTTGCAATCTCTGCCATATAGCAAGGTGGCAGTGCCACGCACTACAATGGTGAGTATACCTCAATGTAAAGACAGGACCTTGGCTCCAGAGGGACTGTGCGGTGGTCAATCAGAGAGCCATAGAGTAATACAGCACAGAAACAGGCCCTTTGGCCCAACGTGTCTGTGCTGACCATCAAGCACCTAACTATTCTAATCCCACTTTCCAGTACTTGGCCCGGACCATTGTATGCTATGGCGTTTCAAATACTCATCTACATAATTCTTAAATGTCGTGAGGGTTCCTGCCTCTACCACATCTTCAGGCAGTTCGTTCCAGACACCAACGACCCTCTGGGTTAAAATTCTTTTCCTCAAATCCCCTCTAAACTCCCTGCCCCTTACTTTAAATCTATGCCCCCTGGTTATTGATCCCTCAGCTGAAGGAATACGTTTCTTCCTATCTAACCTATAAATGCCCGCAGAATATTGTATACCTCAATCACGTCCCCCCTCAGCCTTCTCTGCTCTATGGAAAACAACCCGAGCCTTTTCAGTCTCTCTTCATATCTGAAATATTCCAGCACAGGCAACATCCTGGTGAATCCCCTCTGCAATCGCTCCAGTACTATTACATCCTTCATATAAGGTGAAGGCTAGAACTGTACACAGCACCCTAACTGTGGCCTAACTTATATTTTATACAGCTCCGTCATAACCTCCCTGCTCTTATATTCTATGCGTTGGCTAAAAAAGGCAAGTATCCCATGCGCCTTCCTAACCACCTTATCTACCTTTGCTGCTGCCTTCAATGATCTATGGACAAGTACACCAAGGTCCCTCTGACCCTTTATTTCCTAGGGTCCTACCATCCATTTTATATTTACCTGCCTTGTTAGCCCTCCTATGCATCACCTTTTCAGGATTAAACTCCATTTGCCACTGCTCCGCCCATCTCACCAGCACATCTATATCGTCCTGTAATCTAAGGCTTTCCTTCTTCTCTATTTACAATACCATCAATTTTAGTGCCATTTGCAAGCTTACTAATCATACTTCCTATATTCACATCTGAATCTTTAATGTACACTACAAACAGCAAGGGTCCCAGCACCGATCCCTGCGGTACAACACTGGTCACACGTCTGCACTCCCAAAAACAACCCTCAGCCATCAGCCTCTACCTCCTGCCACTCAGCCAAATTTGGATCCAATTTGCCAAATTACCCTGGATCCCATGGGCTCTTGCCTTCTTAACCAATCTCCCATGCGTGGCCTTAGCAAAAGCCTTACTGAAGTTCATGTAGACTACAGAATCCACTTTACCCTCATCGACACATCTATTCACCTCCTCGAAAAATTGCAATCAAGTTTGTTAGACAGGATCTTCCCCTGACAAAGCAATGCCGATTACCGCTGATTAATCACTGCCTCTCCAAGTGAAGATTAATCCTGACCCTCAGAATGTTTTTCCCAATAGTTTCCAAACCACTGATGTAATTATCTTTAAGATCCCTGCTCCCCTTCCCACATTCAGTGGCCTCCAGTCCTCTGGAAACTCTCCTGTTTCCAGAGAGGATTTTAAAATTTGTGTCAGGGCCCCTGCTATCTCCTCTCTTGCCTTATATAACAGCCTGGGATGCATCTCGTCTGGGCCTGGGGATTTATCCACGTTAAATCCCACTAAAACAGCTAATACTTCCTCCGTTTCAATGCTAATTTGTACAAGTATATCACAATCCCCCTGCCTGATATCTATGCCTACATCCTCCTCCTCCATCGTCAAAGCAGATGAAAACTAATCACTTAAAACCGTACCTATATCCTCCGGCTCTCCACACAGATTGACACTTTGGACCCTAATGGGCCCGACTCTTTCCCTAGTTATCCTCTCGCCCTTAATATACTTATAAAACGCCTTGGGCCTTTCCTTTCCCTACACATTCTACCGAGCTTGAGGGGCAGAATAGCCTACTCCTGCTCCTATTTTCTATGTTTCTATTCTCCTCTATGGCCTCCACTGTTTTTAGCGCTCGAAATATGCCACAAGCCCCCTTCTTTGCTGATCCAATCCTCGAGATCCTTTGACATGCAGAGTTCCCTGGGCTTGTTAGACCTACCCTTCATCTTTACGGGTACGTGCTGGCTCTGAACTCTCACTATTTCCTCCTTAAATGACTCCCAATGGCCTGATGTAGACATTCCTTCTATTAGGTGCTCCCAGTCCACTTTAGCCAGATCCTGTTTTTCATATTGATATTGGCCTTCTCCCAATTCAGTACTTTTATTTCCGGTCCCTCCTGGTCCTTTTCCATA
The DNA here is from genome assembly GCF_036365525.1 of Heterodontus francisci. Classification (NCBI taxonomy): domain Eukaryota; kingdom Metazoa; phylum Chordata; class Chondrichthyes; order Heterodontiformes; family Heterodontidae; genus Heterodontus; species Heterodontus francisci. The sequence continues at coordinate 5,692,698 of NW_027141025.1, forward strand.
GCTACCTTGAATCTTACAGATTTATGACCACTAAGCCCGAAATGCTCCCCCACTGGTACTTCTATTACTTGTCCAGCTTCATTCCCCAGGATTAGGTCCAGTACTGCCCTTTGTCTTGTCGGACGTTCTACGTACTGGCTCAAAAAACTCTCCTCTATGAATTTTAAGAACTCCGCCCCCATTCAGCCATTTCCACAAAGAATATCCCAGTTAATATTGCTGGAACATGAACTCCCCTACTATAGCCCTATCAGTGTTATACCTGCCTGAGATTTGCCTACGTATCTGCTCCTCTACCTCTCCCTGACTGTTTGGAGGCCCGTCGTACACTCCCAGCCAAGTGTTTGCCCCTTTTTTTGTTTTGAAGTTCTACCCATATGCCCTCATTTGAGGATCCCTCTAAGATATCATCCCTCCTTACTGCAGTAATTGACTCCTTGATCAACAGTGCAATGCCACCTCCTCTTTTACCCCCTCGTCTGTCTCGCCTGAAGATTCCATACCCTTGAATACTGAGCTGCCAGTCCTGCCATTCCCACAAATATGTTTCTGTGATAGCATTAATATCAAAATCCCATGTGTTAATTAATGCCATCAAATCATTTGCCTTGCTAGTAAGACTCCTCGCATTAAAAAAATAGATGCAATCGATCCTTGCATTATTCGCTCGTGCCTTAACAGGTCTGTATTTGCTCTGCCTTCCAAACTCACTTAGATTGTCTTCTTTATTTGACTGCAACATCCCGACTGTACCTCCAGCCTTATATCATTGCGCTGCCAAATTAGTTTAACCCCCAACAGCAACTCCCCCCCCCCCAACCCCAACAGCACTAGCAAATCTACCAGCAAAGAGGTTGATAAAACACACACACAGGCACACACACACCGATCAGACCCCAGGCACTGAGCGAGACAGATATATAACCACATACACAGACTGACAAAGGGAGCAACACACACACACCGACCAGACCCCAGGTTCTGAGCCAGACAGATATACAAACACACAGACAGAGAGATACACACAAACACACACACACACACAAACACACGGTGGGATGGGAACCTTTGCAAAGAGTCAGAGGAGGGACGATCAAAGACAAGGACAAAAGACAGTAAGAGGAATAGGAAAAGTGAAAGGCAGAGAAATCAAGCGCCAGAATCAAACATGGCCACAGTGAAAAATAGTGGGAAGGGGCCAACTAATGTTTTAAAAACAAGCTGTGTTCCTTAACACGTGGGGCATTCACAATAAAGTGGATGAATTAATCGTGCAAATAGATATAAACGAGTATAATGCAGACGGGATTATGGAGACATGGCTGCAAGGTGATCAGGGATGGGAAATGAACATCCAGGGCTATTCAGTATTTTGGAAGGACAGACAAAAAGCAAAAGGTGTTGGAGTTGCATTGCTGGTTAAAGAGCTTTTTAATGCAATAATCAGGAAGGATATTAGCTCTGACGATGTGGAATATGTATGGGTAGCGCTGAGAAACTCTAATGGGCAGAAATGGTTAGTGGGGGTTCTATATAGATACCCGAACTGCAGTAGTGATGTTCGGAATGGCATTAAACAGTAAATTGGAGAAGCATGTATTACGGGAACATTTGTATTTTCGGGTATCTTTAATCAAACTATAGAGTGGGCAAATCAAATTAGTCACAATACTATAGAGGAGGATTTTTGGAGTATAAACGGGATGGTTTTCTGGACCAATACGTTGAGGAACCAACTAGGCAAGAGGCCATCCTAGACTGGGTATTGTGTAATGACAGAGGAATAATTGACAGTCTGGTTGTGCGAGACCCCATGGGGAAGAACGACCATAATATGATAGAATTCTTCATCAAGATGGGGAGTGACATAGTTGATTCTGAGACGAGGGCCCTGAATCTTAGTAAAGGAAACTATGAAGGTATAAGGCGCGAATTGTCTATGAGAGACTGGGAAACGTTACTTAAAGGGACGACGGTGGAAAAGCAATGGCAAACATTCAAAGTGTGCATGGATGGACTGAAACAATTGTTTATTTCTGTCTGGCGCAAAAGTAAAGCGGGAAAGGTAGCCAATTCATGACTTACAAGGGAAATTAGAGAAAGCATTCGATCCAAGGGAGATGCATATAAATTCGCTAGGAAAAAAACAACAAACCTTCGGATTGGGAGCAGTTTCGAATTCAGCAAAGGAGGACCAAGGGATTGATTAAGAAGGGGAACATAGAGAATGAGAGCAAGCTTGTGGGGAACATAAAAACTGACTGTAAAGGTTTATATAGATATGTGAAGATAAAAAGATTAGTGAAGACAAATGTAAGTCCCTTACAGTCAGAAACAGGGAATTTATTATGGGGAACACAGAGATGGCTGACCAACTAATTGTATACTTTGGTTCTGTCTTCACAAAGGAGGACACAAATATCATACAAGCAACGTTGGGGAGCACAGGGCTTAGTGAGAGATGGGAACTGAAGGAAATCAGTATTAGTAGAGAAATGGTGTTGGGAAATTGGTGGGATTGAAGGCTGATAAATTCCCAGGGCCTGATGGTCTGAATCCCAGAGTACTTAAAGAAGTGCCCATAAATGGTGGATGCATTGGTGGTCATCTTCCAAGATTTGATAGGCGCTGGAACAGTTCCTACAGATTGGAGGGTAGCTAATGTAGCCCCACTATTTAAAAAGGGAGGTAGATAGAAAGCAGGGTATTATAGACCAGTCAGCCTGACGTCGGTTGTTGGGAAATTTCTAGAGTCCATTATCAAAGATTTTATAGCAGAGCACTTGGAGAACAGTGGTAGAATCGGCCAGAATCAGCATGGATTTATTTAAGGGAAATCATGCTTCGCAAATCAACTGGAATCCTTCGAGGATGTAACTAGCAGAGATGATGGGGGTGGGGGTGGGGGGGGGGTTGGGGGTGGGAGCCAGAGGATGTGGTTTACTTGGACTTTCAGAAGGCATTTGAAAAAGTCCCACATAAGAGATTAGCATTTAAAATTAAAATTCATGGGATTGCGATGGATAGAAAATTGGTTGGCATACAGGAAAAAAGGAGTAGGGATAAATGGGTCTTATTCTGAATGGCAGGCAGTGACTAGTGGGGTACAACAGGGACCAGTGCTTAGACCCCAGCAATTCACAATATATATTTATGATTTAGATGAGGGAACTAAATGTAGTATCTCCAAATTTTCAGATCACGCAAAACTGGGTGGGAGGATGAGTTGTGAGGAGGATGCAGAAAGGCTTCAGGGTGATTTAGACAAGTTGAGTGAGTGGGCAAATGCATGGCAGATGCAGTATAATGTGAGGTTATCCAATTTGGCAGCAAACGAAGGAAGACAGATTATTATCCGAACGGCTACGAACTGAGAGAGGGGAATATGAAATGAGTGCTGTGTGTTCTCATACATCAGTCGCTGAAGGTAAGCATGCAGGTCCAACAGGTGCTAAAAACTGCAAATGGTATGTTGGCCTTCATAGCGAGACGATTTGAGTACAGGAGCAGGGATGTCTTGCTGCAATTATACAGGGCCTTGGTGAGGCCCCACCTGGAATATTAGGGGCAGTTTTGGTCTCCTTATCTGTGGAAGGATGTTCTTGCCATAGAGGGAGTGCAGCGAAGGTTTACCAGACTGATTCCTGGGATGGCGGGACTGATGTATGAGGAGAGATTGAGTGGGTTAAGATTATATTCGCTGGAGTTCAGAAGAGTGAGGGGGGATCTCATAGAAACCTATAAAATTCTAACAGGGCTTGACAGGGTAGATGTAGGAATGATGTTAACGATGGTGGGGGAGTCCAGAACCAGGGGTCATCGTCTAAGGATACGGGGTTAACCGTTCAGGACTGAGATGAGGAGAAATTTCTTCACCCAGAGAGTGGTGAGCCTGTGGAATTCGCTACCACAGAAAGCAGTTGAGGTCAAAACATTGTATGTTTTCAAGAAGGCATGAGATATAGCTCTTGGGTTTAAGGGGATCAAAGGATATGGGGCGAAAGCGGGAACAGGTTACTGAGTTGGGTGATCAGCCATGATCATAATGAGTGGCGGAGCTGGCTCGTAGGGCCGAATGGCCTACTCCTGCTCCTACACACATACATACACCGATCATACCACACGCACTGAGCCAGAAAGATATACACACACACACATGCACTGATCAGACTGCAGGCACTGAGCTAGAGCGATATACATACACACACTCACAAAGAAACAGACAGACACAAACACACAGCACACATGCATACATTAACACACACACACATACGCACAGGCACACACGGATCAGACCACAAGCACTGAGCCAGACAGGTATGCAAACAAACACACAAACACACAAGCACTGATCAGACCCCAGGCACTGGGCTGGAGCGATATACAAATAAATGCACACAAACAGAGACTGACACTACACACCCACAGACACTCACCAAACAGACCGGGGGCACTGAGGCAGACAGTTATACAAACAATTAGACACAAACAGAGACATACACAAACACACATACACTGATCAGAACACAGGCACTTAAACGGACAGATGTACAAACACACACTTACCAAGAGAGACAGACAGGCACACACACATAAACACACACACACACACAAACACTCAGCAGACTCCAAGCACTGAGCCACACCGATATAGAAACACATACAAACACAGACACACACAACACACCCACAAATGCACACCGATCAGACCCCAGGCACTGAGCCAGACAGATATTCAAACACACAGGCACACACAAACAAACACACAGATCAGACAACTGGCACTAAGCCAGACTGATATAGAAACACACACATTCACCCACACACAAACATAGACAGACAGACAAATACTCACCATACACACACCAATTAGACCACAGGCACTGAGCCAGACAGATATGGAAACACATACACATAAACACATACACACATATACACAATCGCACACACACACTTATCAGAACCCAGACACTGAACCAGACAGATATACAACCACATACACACAGAAAGACAGAGAGACACACACACACACTATCACACCAGTCAGAACCCAGGCTGAAAGCCAGACAGATAGACAAAGACACACACACACACATTTACATATACATACACACACACACATCAATCAGACTCCAGGCACTGAATCAGACAGATACACAAACACATAGACACAAACAGAGACAGACAGACTCACACACAAACACACACATGCACACCGATCAGAACCCAGGCAGCAAGCCAGACAGATATGCAAACACAGACACACGCCACACACACACCAATCAGAACCCAGGCACCGAGCCAGGCAGACATACAAATAAACACGCACACACACACAATCACACCAATCAGAACCCAGGCTGTGAGCCAGACAGATATACAAAGACACACACATACACACACCGATCCGACCCCAGGCACTGAATCAGACAGATGTACAAACACATAGACACAAACAGAAAGAGACAGACTCACACACAAACACACACACGCACACCGATCAGAACCCAGGCACCAAGCCAGACAGATCGACAAAGACAAATACACACACACACAAACATACACCAACTCACACAGGCCAGCTTTAATTAAAGCCCAACCTGCAGCTGTTGGGGCACTGATTTCCACAATCCCTTCCAGCCTCGAAAAGTAGAGAGGCAGCATTGACAGATTTAGTGGTTCGAATGGAAAGGAGCTTTGTACGGATCCCTGCTGTCCTTTAGTTTTCTCTCATGCAGATCAGTGAGATATAACATACAGCCCCATGGGAGCAGACTCGTGCTATGGGAGCTGCAGGCGGTGTCCTCTTTCAAGAGGGAAGTGCATCTGCGCCCTTGACAGACCCTCGTTCGATGCCCATGTAGGCACCACCAAGTTAGTCGAGATGCACCAACCAGAAGTCAGTCCCACTCTCAGTCGCACTGCCGAAAATTCTGGTTGTAAATATTTGCAGTGCCATTTTTACCACTGCAGTAAGCGTCCACCACGCTGAGGTCAAAGGGGCGGCTCTAGAATTAGAAAACACACAGCATTCAGGAAAACACTATTAGGTGGCACAGGAATGAATATTAATTTGAGTGCAATTTGTGAACGTAATATTAGTTAAACGTATATCCATGTCAATTTGTGCGGATTGTTTTGTTAATAACTTTAGTTCCTTCACAGTGTGGGCATGTGAATGCCTCATGCAGGGATTTTCTCTGTCCAGGTACAGTGGAGATCAGAGCTAAATGTAAGAGAAGAATGATGTTCGTGGATCACTGGGTGCAGGGGTGGGAGGAAAGGGTATGGGTAGCATTTCAATACATCCAACATTTAATAACTTGTTCTCAGACTTCTCATGTTACTCGCTGCTTCACCATGCAATGCCAGGCACCACATGGTCAGCTTTTGGTGTGGTCTCCAATTCTGCCTGCACGATGACAGTGCAGTGACTGGCACGATAGAGCCATCTCTCAGTGTGGGCTCCAGGTCTGGCTGCTGAGACAGGGCAGTGGGAGGGAAATATAAAATATCTGTCAAAGAGGAGAAGTGCTTTTGTCATCCCCCAATGTGATGTCCCTGTCTCACTGCAGTTGCTGTCTCCTCATCACTATCTCCATCTGCTGGTGTCCCCATCTCTTTTCAGTTACTGTCCTCTCCCACCATTTCCATCTGCTGGCGTCCCTGTCTCACTGCAGTTACTGTCCCCCTCTCACCATCTCCATCTGCTGGTGTCCCTATCTCTTTACAGTTACTGTCCTCTCCCACCATCTCCATCTGCTGGTGTCCCTGTCTCCCTGCAGTTACTGGCCCCTCTCACCATCTCCATTTCTGGTGTCCCTGTCTCACTGCAGTTACTGACCCCTCTCACCATGTCCATCTGCTGGTGGCCCTGTCTCACTGAAGTTACTGTCCCCCTCTCACTATCTCAACCTGCTAGTGCCCCTGTCTCACTGCACAGTGACATAAAACCACACCGCAACTACTCTCCATCCATCCATCTGTCTATCTATCCCCGGGTATTGTCTGTACCAGTACATCTGAGGGATACTGGTGCCATCCACGGTGCATTTCCGCTTCACCTGCTCCGCAGGAAATTTGGAGACAGCGGTGGGAGTCTGGTGGATCGTCTGTGAGTTCACATCTGGGAAAGAGACAGTGAGAGGAGGAGATTGGTAAACAGGGACATTCAGTCCAGTGGAGAGAGTTAAAGAAAGAATGAGAGAAAGAGGGAACAAGTGAAGAATTAAGTGGAGCTATTGTTGAAACAAACCCCTTATGATGAACCTGGGTGATCAGAGTCAGTAACAGATACATCTTTTACTTTCAGTTGCCCTCTGAATCAGCAAAGGGGAGAGAGCAGGAATGATGAGTGTTGTCAATAACCAACCCACTCCTTACAAGTAATTGGGATGAACAGGAAGAACATTAGGAAGTGAGGCAGAGATGGTGACGTTCATTTTCCACGTCAACAAATCAGAATGCAGAAGATTGTCAATGCCTCTCTTTCTCTCTTTCTTTCTCGTTGTTTCTGACAGGGAACTTGTGGGAGTGAAAGGAAGATTGGGAGAGGAAAGGAAAGTTATTAGCAATATTTTTGTACGTCACACTCACTTACAATGAAACAGGATTATCAGACCCAGTAGCAGATACATCGTTCACTTCAAATTGTTCTCTTAATAGACATCGGAGTGAGAGCAGGAGCTTAGAGTCTTGTGAGGGTCCAACTTCACTCTCTACAAATCATTGGGAGGAACATGAAGAGCATTAGGAAGTGGTACAATATTGGAGACGCTCATTCCTCCGGTCAACAAATCAGAATTGAATTGGTTGCCAATCTCCTTCTCTCTCTCTCTCTCTCTCTCTCTCTCTCTCTCTCTCTCTCTCTCTCTCTCTCTCTCTCTCTCTCTCTCTCTCTCTCTCTCTCTCTCTCTCTCTCTCTCTCTCTCTCTCTCTCTCTCTCTCTCTCTCTCTCTCTCTCTCTCTCAGTTTACCTTCCGCTCTCTTGCTCTCTCTCTGTCTCTGTCGCTCTCCTCATGTATCTAGGGTTATGTCTCCCACTCTCCCCCTCTCTCTGACTCTCTCTCTTCTCTCTATCTATCTCAGTCTATCTTCGCTCTCTTTCTCTCTCTGACTCTCCCTTTCTCGTGTATTTAGGGTTATATCTCCCACTCTCTCCTTCTCTCTGACTCTCCCTCTCTCTTACTCTTGCTATCTCTTCAGTTCTTTCTCTGTCCCTGTCTCTCTCTAGCTCTGTCTCCCTATCTGTCTCAGGCTCTTCATCTCAGTCTCTCTTTCTCTCCTTCTCTCTCTCAGTGTCCCCCTCTCTCTCTCTCTCTCTCTCTCTCTCTCATTACGTGTCTCTTACTGTCTCGCTTTCTTTGCCTGTATCTCTGTCTCTCTCTCTGTCTCAGTCTCTTTAACTCTGTCTGTCATTTTTCCTCTCACTGTCCTCTCCCTCTCTAGATCTCTCTCTCTCTCACACACACACACAATCTCTTTCTCTCTCTGACGAAGTGGGTGTCCTTGTACTGTTGATGTGTATCAAGCTGGAGGTCTGCATGATCTCCTGCTCTTTCAGGTTTCACACTAAATCCTTCCCGAAGCCACTCTTCATTCTCTGGTCCTATAGCGGTCCCTGTGGAAAAGGAAAACACAGGGTCAGTGCATAAAAACCCATCTTATTGTCATTGATTCGTGATAGTTACAATCTCAGTTCTGGTGGCATCCTTATGAATCGTTCTTTTCCCCTTTCTCCACTGCCTGCATCTCTAATCTCTCACTGCCACTCTAACTGTCTGTTCTTAGGCATGACGTCCTGCAGTTACCTCCTGCAACCCTTCCCCCTCACTAAATGTAAAAACTAGTCCCTGCCATTAGAAAACGGACAGCTCGTTTCAGCCCTAACTCTATGGGAGGGTGCAGGAAACATTTGCATGGAGGATAGGAGAAATGTGTGGGTGTGCCAGGTCCAGAGGGGCTGAATGGCCTCCTCTTGTTTATTGTGTTCTTGATAAACACTGTACCAGACGGTTGCATCTTTCCTCATCCCAGGGAAAGAAGACACTGTTCCAGTGGATAAAATCCAAATCTTTTTGCTGATATTCTCTCCTGATAGTTACAACCTTTCAGTTCCACTATCATCCTTGTTAATCATTAATATAAAGATAGAAAGCTTTGCAATGCAGAAGGAGGGCATTCCTTGCATCTTCGCCAGTGTCTCAACATTTTGTTTCTGAGTTTTATTCTAACCGTCTCTTATTGTCACAAAAACGGTCGCCCTGCAGCTCCCAGTCCACTGATGGCTCGTGCGTAGATTTCTCATCCTCAGACTCAAATCCCTCATTGACTTCGGCCTTCACTACCTCTGAACCACCTCCAACCAAACACCCCTCCGAGATAGTGTCTGCATGTTTGTTGGTGTGTCTGTCTGTGTGTGTGTGTACATATGCATGTTTGTGTCTGTTCTTGTGTAACTGTACTGAGGGAGCGCTGCACTTTAATATGTTGGCACTTTTCCAACAACTATCCATAGTTTATTTGCACCACATGTAAACGCCTCTGATTGAAGCAATCAGTCACCAGGTAAATAAAACCTCAGGTATATCAGCAAAACACAATTGGCCCTTTTACCCCTTCTTGTTTGCTGTCACCAATTAACTCAGGCCTTGTTAACTGTTCAGGGGCCGTATTTAGAGACACATCACTCTCGGAGAGAAATAATGAATGAACACAGTGTTGTGAGGGGCGCTGTAAGGGGGCCTGGGGAATAAAGGCTCCCTCGACAAATAATATATAAAAGGGGCCTGGGGTTAAAGGCTTCCTTTAAAAACAAACGGGGTTAGTTACAGAATAAAGCTCCCTCTCCGCTGTTCCCATAAAAAAGAAAGAGAAAGCGGGGTTGGCTGTTGCTTGATTGAATGTGCTGACTGCTGGTTGCAGCAACGAACCTCAGCTAAAGAAGAAAAAAGGGGCGCTATATTAAACTGGAGCTGGGCCCTACTGGGAGATTACAGCACCATCGGAGGTGCAGTAAGGAGAGGGTGATGTACTCTCGGGAAGCAGTGTTGGGGGAGAGCTTCACAATCAGAGCATCATTCTTCCCACATTGCAGTTGTACAGGGTCCAGGAGTACTGTGTACCGTTTTGGTCTCCTTATTTAAGGAATGCTATGCATGCATTTGAGTGATTCCTGGGATTTCGGGATTATCTTATGAGCAGAAGTTGAGAGGTCTAGGTTTATGTTCCCCATGGTTTAAAACAATGAGAGGATTTCTCATTGAAACAAAGACAATTGTTAGGGTGTGGTAGATGCTAAGAGTACCTTTCCCCTGGGATAAAGAGTCCAGATCTAGGGAGTCACAATTTCAGGATAAGGCGTCGGCCATTTGGGAATGAGATAAATATATGATACTCTTAAACTCAAGACTCTGGTGGATCTGGAGTAGTGTATCTCAGTGAGCACATAGGTAAGGGATGAATGGGACGTGGTTTAAGGTGGCATATCGATGCAGAGTTTTTGATGAGGTCTGCTGCATGTAGGCCGTGCAGGATAGTATTAGCTTAGACAATTCTGGACGTAGAAAAGGCATGGATAAGCCTTTCAGAAGCAGACAGGCTGATGGGAGGAAAGGGCAATATTCTGGAGGGGGTAGTAGGCACGATTCATGTTCTGGAACTATACCAATTCAGAACTCATCTTAAGGCCAAATGGAATGCTGAACTTAACAACAGTCTGGTTGAATCTCCGGCAGTGGGCAGTGCCTGCAATGGAGTAAATGAATAGTGAACAGAATTTATGATTTAGGACGGAAAGGTTGATCTTTTAGGGGCGGTACAGTGAGGCAGTGGTTAGCATCGCAGCCTCACAGCTCCAGATGTTCGCTTCTTGGTACTGCCTGTTTGGAGATTGAAAGTTCTCCCTATGACCACGTGGGTTTTTGCTGGGTGCTCCGGTTTCTTCCCACAGCCAAAAGACTTGCAGGTGATAGGTAAATTGGTCATTGTAAATTGCCCCGAGTGTACGGAGGTGGTTGGGAATATGGGATTACTGTAGGGTTCGGATAAATGGGTGTTTGTTGGTCAGCACAGGCACGGTGGACCAAAGGGCCTCTTTCAGTGCTGTATCTCTAAATAAAAGTAAAATAAATAAACAAAGTGATTGCTTTGGGCTGCCCAAGTTTTAAATGGAAAGATCAGTAACACAGTGAACCTTGATATACAGATCGAATAGCAGAACAAAGGGACATACCAGAGACATCACAAACAGCAAGGAGAATAGAGAAAATAACAAGAACAGCTCAGCATGATTTTAGAACTAAAAGTTGGACATAGATACATTGACACCAACACCAGCGAGGATGGGATAATAAATCTTTTGAATAATCAGAAGGCCACAATAGAATCGATGATCTAATTTCATCCACGCATAATATGCCGAAAGATAGACAAACTCAGAGGAGAAACTCCTCCTCATTGTTGCAACGTTCCAATCAACTGTTCTTAGATTCTGATCCATTGTTGTAATTCTACCAAATACTATTCTCAGATTCCAGACAATTGTTCCAATATTCCACACTCAATTCTATTTTCTCCCTTTCATTGAAGAAGCAGAGGTGATGCTGCCGAACATATTGAAAGCTGTCCCTTATTAATAGAAGAGGGAAACCTTGCAGTGATACAACTGGGTCCCATGGAGATTAACATTAATTACAGACACTGAACAAACAGGATCGATTAACCCTCTTCAATCCAGCACTATGCACAATAAAGTAAAATACTTAAAGACTTTGGATGGAATATATGTGAATTACCGATGGAAGGAGTGTTGGAAACAGTGTAAGCACTGCAAACAATCGCTCCAATTCTCCATGGATATGGGAATGGTCCCGGAGAACTTGAGGGTTGCAACTGGTGCACACTGTTTAATAAAAGAAGAGATGAATAAACCCTGTAATTACAGGTAGGTAGCCTAACATCGCAGGCACGGAAATTTCTGGAGGTCATAGGCCAGCACAAAATATTTCTGGCTTGGTAAAACATCACTACGACATGTAAGACAGCACAGATGTAATCGAATTATCTGATGAAGTAACCGACAGGGCTGTTAAGAGCAATGAGTGTTAGGTTATCTATATGGCTGACAATAGTCATGTGACAAAAGTCCATTCAATGACCTTCTATGAAAACCGTGACTGTGGCTATGACACTGGCCAAGGAACAAAGCTAAAGAAGAGGAGTGGTGAACAGTTCTAAAAACTGGAAGGGACGATACTGTAATGTTCCCAGGGAATGAACCACTGTTCTGCGATATACATATATTAATGAAATGGAATTATGTATCAGGGCACAATTTCAGTAGTTGAGATGGCAGGAGGTCGAAAATGTCGGAAACAATGTTCGGGTAGGATCAGCCTTTAGGAGGACATAGACAAACTGGTGAAATGACCTGGCAAATGGCAGATGTAATGCAATACATAAAATATTGGAATGAATCATTTTGTCAGGTATAATGAGGGAAGTCAATATAAAGTGAACTGCACAATTTTAAAGATGGTACAGTAAAACAAATTGTAGACTTGAGTGTGCATGTAAGCACATCTTTTAATGTTAAGAGAAGTTGCAAAGGCACACTCAATCTTTATCCTTGTGAATAGACTCATGGAGTACCACAGCAAGAAACTTATGCTAAAAGTTAATAAATCACCAGTTAGGCCCTGGCTGAATTATTGCATCAAATTCCCGGAACCACACTGCAGGAAAGAGGTCAAGAGGGTGCAGAGGGTCCGAGTATGGTATCAGGACACGATATTAAGGTGATTGACACACAGCCTTAGAGGATATGAGGCAGTTTTATTTTATTCAGTGAGTTGTTCTGATCTGGAATCCACCAGCTGAAAGGGTGGTAGAAGCAGATTCAATAACAATTTTTAAAATCGGCCTGGATAATTGCTGACACAGCAGTGGGGACGGTGGTGATTGTGTGTATGTGTGTGTGTGTGTGTGTGTGTGTGTTTGTGTGTGCGTGCGTATGTTCGTGTGTGTGTGGGCGGGGGAGGAAATTGATTTACCAGGTGATGGAAAATAACAGGCAAATACATCTAATTGGAACGTTCTTTCAAATAACCAGAACAGATACGATGGGCCGAATGATTCTATTATTTATTGCAACAGCAGCCCTTGAGACCTTATTTCATGTGTACAGTTGACATTCTGCCGTTTTTGATCCAAATGTTAATCTTTACTCGGATACATGCGACAGCAGGAAATAAAACATAAAGGGTATTTGAGAAACGTTTTGTTAACAATTTCTTTAGCAGAGAGTAATGCTCCGCTATGATCATAGGCCTCAACTGATTTATAGAGTCATAGAGTCGTGCAGCATAGAAACAGGCCCTTCGGCACACCGCTTCCATGCCGACCATAATGCCTATCTATACTAATCCCACCTGCCTACATTAATTCCATATCCTTCTATGCCTTGCTCATTGAAGTACCTGTCCAGATGCCTCTTAAATGTCGCTACTGTTCCTGCCTCCACCACATCCTCACGGACATCATTCCAGATACCCACAACACTTTGGGTGTAAGATTTACCCCTTTGATCACCTTTAAACCTCCTTCCTCTCTCCTTAAATCTATGCCCTCTAGTTCTAGTCACCCCTACCACGGGAAACAGACTCTGGCTATTTACCCTATCTATGCCTCTCATAATTTTATATATCTTTATCATATCCCCTCTCAGCCTCCTTCTCTTCAAGGAAAACAGACCCAGCCTATCCAATCTCTCTTTCTAACTCAAGCTCTCCAAACCAGGCAACATCCTTGTGAATCTAGTCTGCATCCTCTCTAGCTTAATCACATATTCCCTGTAGTGCGGCGACTAGAACTGCACATAATACTCCAAATGCGGCCTAACCAATGTGTTGTACAACTGTAACATGACGTCCCAACTCTTGTACTCAATGCCTTGGCCGTTGAAGGCAAGCATGCCATCCACCTTCTTCACCACCCCGTCTACCTGTGTTGTCACTTTCAGGGAACTATGTACTTGCACCCTAAGGTCTCACTGCTCAAGAACACTTCCCAGGGTCCTGCCATTCACTGTCTATGTCCTGCACTGGTTTACTTCCCAAAATGCATCACTTCACACTTGCCTGCATTAAATTCAATTTGCCGATCCCTTGCCCACTTTCCCAGTTGATCTCTCTCCTGTTGTAATCTTAGACAACCTTATTCACTGTCCATCATACCACCAATTTTGGTGTCATCTGCAAACCTACTAATCATGCCCCTTACATTTTAATTAACAATTTACAAAATCATTGATTTTATTCCTATTTAATTTTTTGTTCATTGGTTCTCGGCATATGGGTGACATTGGCAGGATCTGCAACCTTTGCACATCCCTCGTTACCGTGAGTAAATGGTGGTCCTTAATCTGGAACCGCTGCAGTCCTTATGGGCAAGGAGCTTTCACAATACAGTCACAGAAGGAATATCAGAGGGCTAGAGTGGATGGTCCTTGAAATACGGTACAGAGATTATGAGAAACGATGAGCCTGTCCCTGCAAGCAGTGCACAAAATTGGTGCTGCTTGATCATTTGCATGATTGAGCTGTGCAGCCAGGGCTGAGCTTGCTGCTTCGTGACTGCAAACCTCAACAAGTTCGGACCAGACCAGCAGTATGTAAAGCTAACCTGCACTACTTAGAGCCAAACTTTACTTTTTAAAGGTGATATATATTCGAGCGGCAGCAGGGGCTGGAACATTTTGGATAACATTTTGAAGACTGCAGGAAAGAACTGGCATGGTGCAATGGACAGGACGGCATGCTCCCAGGTTTTAGAATGTTGCACTGGAGTTGCTGGTGTTGGAGGTGGACTGGAGGCGCATGGGGCCATGGAAGTTAATGCACCTGTGTGGCACCGAGGATCGAGATGCAGTGCAACAAGAAGTTTGAAGACTCGCACAAGTGGTCAAGCTCACAGAATGCATCGACATATGTCACTACCTAGCAACTACACAACCAGCCTCATGCACTACTCCACTCACCGCACCTCGTTCACTCACTTCTGAACAATCTATATCAAATATGACTCAAAGTAAAGCCTAGCTACCCGACGAGAACCCGATTAAACCCGACTACATGTGTCGGGTTTGGTTTGGTTCGGGTCGGGTCTACAGTCTGTGTCCAGCATTCGGGCTTGGGTCGGGTCGGTCTGCACTGCTCTGTTTCGCTTCGGCAGCCTTGGTGACTGGAACATTGAAACCGTCTCTGCGGGAGATGGGACCCGTGAAGACTGGACGAGTTGCAACTGAACAGAGCTGGGACTGAGTTCCTTGCGGCACGTTTTGCTAGTGCTGTTGGGAAGGCTTTAAAACAGTTTGGCGGGGGATGGGGACCTGAGGGGATAAGAAAGTAGAGGGAGTGGCATTTTGGACAAGAAAGCTCTTACAGCTGTGAGGGGGGGTGGGTGGATGATATGTTGGAAGGTTCATGAAATGAGGGCATATGGATTGAGCTAAGGACAAAACAAAAAAGGGGCAATCACAGTGCTGGGAATGTACAACAAACCCCCAAACAGTCAGGGGGAGATAGAAGAGCATATTTTGAGGCAACTCTCTGAGAAGTGTAAGAACAGTAGGGCAGTAAAGAGTAAGGGATTTTGACTACCCGCAAATAACTGAGGTAGTTTACGTGTGAAAGGGGTTGAAGGAAGAGAATTCTTTCAGAGCATTCAGGAGAACGTTTCTGGCCAGTATGAAACAAGACCAATAAGAAAGGGTACAGTTGTCGACTAAGTTTTAGTAAATAAAGATGGACAGGTGGAAGGAGTGGCAGTGGGGATTATTTTGTTGGTAGTGATCAAAATTCGGTTAGTTTTAACATAATTATCGAAAAGGACAGATATAGAACAGGGGTTAGATTTCTCAATTGCGGCAAGGTCAATTTTACGAAACTGAGGATTGATTTCGTGAATGTAGACTGGAAACAAGTACTTGAAGGTTATTCAGTGTTAGAGCAGTGGGAGGCATTCAAAGGGGAGATTTAAGGGGTTCAGATTAATCATGTTCCCACCAAGAATAAAGGATGAGATGGCCAAATCTAGCGCCCTGTAGATATCAAGGAGCTTATGTCTGGCACCGACAACTTAATATTACAGAAAGCCATGAGGAATATACGAAGCGGAGGGGTGAAATCAAAAAGGAAATTAGGAAAGCAAAGAGAGGGCATGAAAAAATATTGGCAAACAAAATCAAGGTGAACCCAAAGATGTATTATCAATATATTAAGAGTAAGAGGATAACGAAGGAGAGAGTAGGGGCCAATACAATACGAAAAAGGTAACTGATGTGAAGAGGCAAAAGATGTTAGTATGATTTGGACTGAATACTTTGCGTCAGTCTTCACAAAAGAGGGGGACGATGCAGATATTGTAGTTAAGGAGCAGGAGAATGAAGTATTGACTGTGATAAACATAGGGAGAGAGGAGGTATTGGTAAGCTTAGCATCCTTGAAAGTTGATAAATCACCAGAGCTGGATGAAATGTACCTTAGGCTGTTAACAGAATCAAGGGAGAAAATAGTGGAAGGTCTGAGAATCATTTCCAGTCGTCTCTGGATACGGTTGTGGTGTCAGAGGATTGGAGAACTACTAATGTTGCACCTCTATCTAAAAAGGAAGCGAGGGATTGACCGAATAATTACAGGCCAGTCAATCTGAGCTCAGTAGTGGACAAATTATTGGAATATATTCTGAGAGACAGGATAAACTGTCATTTGAAAAGGCACAGGTTACACAAGGATAGGAAGCATGGATTTGATATGGGAATATCTTATTTGACCAACTCGATCGAATTTTTTGAAGAAGTAGCAAGGAAGATTGATTAGGGCAATGCAGTTGAAATGGTCGACATGGCTTTTAGCAAAGCTTTTCATAAGGTGCCACATGGTAGACCAGTTAAAAGCAATAAACTCCCATGGGATCCAGGGAAATGAAGCAAGATTGATACAAAATTAGCTCAGTGGCAGGAAACAAATGGTAATGTTTATGGTTGTTTTAATGACTGGAGGCCTGTTTCATGTGACATTCCTCAGGGCTCAGTACTGGGTCCCTTGCTTTTTGTGGTATATATTAACGATGTGGACGTAAATCAGAGGGTTAGATAGGGTGGATAGTGAGAGTCTTTTTCCTCGGATGGTGATGGCAAACACGAGGAGACATAGCTTTAATTTGAGGGGTGATAGATATAGGACAGATGTCAGAGGTAGTTTCTTTACTCAAAGAGTAGTAGGGGCGTGGAACGCCCTGCCAGCAACAGTAGTAGACTCGCCAACTTTAAGGGCATTGAAGTGGTCATTGGATAGACATATCGATGAAAATGGAATAGTGGAGGTCAGATGGTTTCACAGGTCGGCGCAACATCGAGGGCCGAAGGGCCTGTACTGCGCTGTAATGTTCTATGTAAATGTAGGGTGCATGATGAAAAGTTCGCAGATGACACCAAGATTGGCCGGGAGGCAGAGAGCGAACAGGATAGCTATAGGATACAGGAAGATATTGATGGATAGTTCAGATGAGTTGAAATTGGGAAATGGAACTCAACCTGGAGAATTGCGAGGTGATGCATTTGGGGAGTACTAAGAAGGCAAAGGACTACAGGATTAAAGGGAAAATACTGAAAAGAGTACAGGACGGGAGGGACCATGGGGTGAATGTCCACCGATGCCTGAAGGTAGCAGGACAGGTCGATTACCTGGTTAATGAGGCAGGTGGAATCATTTCCTTTATATGCCAAGATATGGAAATGTGCAGAAGTAACAGGGTTGTTGTCATGGGTGACTTCAACTTCCCTAATATTAATTGGAACTCCTTAGTGCAAATCGTTTGGATGGAACAGTTTTTGTCAGGTGTGTCCAGAAGGTTTCCTGACTCAATATGGCGATCGGCCGACTAGGGGGAGGCTATGTTGGACTTGGTGCTTGGCAACAAACCAGACCAGGTGGCAGATATCTCGGTGGGAGAGCATTTCGGTGATAGTGATCACAACTCCCTGACCTTTACTGTAGTCATGGAGAGGGACAGGAGCAGACGGAATGGGAAAATATTTAATTGGGGGAGGGGGAATTACAATGCTATTATGCAGGAACTGGGGAGCATAAACTGGGAACAGATGTTCTCAGCGAAATGCACGACAGAAATGTGGAGGTTGTTTGGGACGCACTTGCTGCGACTGATGGAGAGGTTTGTCCCGATGAGGCAAGGAAGGGATGGTAGGGTAAAGGATACTTGGATGACAAGAGATGTGGAACAGCTAGTCAAGAGGAAGAGGGAAGCTTACTTAAGGTTGAGGAAGCAAGGATCAGACAGGGCTCTAATGGGTTACAAGGTAGCCAGGAAGGAACTGAAGAATGGACTTAGGAGAGCTAGAAGAGGACATGAAAAAGTCTTGGCGGGTAGGATTAAGGAAAATCCCAAGGCGTTCTACACTTATGTGAGGAACAAGAGGATGGCCAGAGTGAGGGTAGGGCCGTTCAGGGATAGAGGAGGGAACTTGTGCCTGGAGTCAGAGGAGGTAGGCGTGATCCTCCATGAATACTTTGCTTCAGTATTCACAGGTGAGAGGGACCAGGTCGTTTGTGAGGACAGCGTGAAACAGGCTGATATGCTCGAACAGGTTGAGGTTAAGAGGGAGGATGTGCTGGAAACTTTGGATGATATGAGGACAGATAAGTCCCCGGGGCCAGACGGGATATAACCAAGAATTATACGGGAAGCGAGGGAAGAGATTGCTGCGTCTTTGGCGACGATCTTTGCCTCCTCACTGTCCACTGGAGTAGTACCGGATGATTGGAGGGTGGCAAATGTTGTTTCCTTGTTCCAGAAAGGGAATAGGGCTAACCCTGGGAATTATCGACTGGTCAGTCCGATGTCGGTAGTGGGCAAATTATTGGAGAGGATTCTGAGAGACAGGATTTATGATTATTTGGAAAAGCATGGTTTGATTAGAGACAGTCAGCATGGCTTTGTGAGGGGCAGGTCATGCCTCACAAGCCTTATTGAATTCTTTGAAGATGTGACAAATCACATTGATGAAGGAAGAGCAGTGGGTGTGGTGTATATGGAATTTAGCAAGGCGTTTGATAAGATTCCCCATGGTAGACTCATTCAGAAAGTGAGGCGGCATGGGATACAGGGAAAGTTGACTGTCTGGATACAGAATTGGCTTGTCCATAGAAGTCAGAGGGTGGTAGTAGATGGAAAGTATTCAGCATGGAGCTCGATGATCAGTGGTGTTCCGCAGGGATCTTTCTGGGACCTCTGCCCTTTGTGATCTTTATAAATGACTTGAATTAGGAAGTGGAAGGCTGGGTTAGCAAGTTTGCCGATGACACGATGATTTCTGGAGTTGTGGATCGTGTGGAAGGCTGTTGTCGGTTGCAACGGGACATTGACAGGACGCAGAGCAGGGCTGAGAAGTGGCAGATGGAGTTCAACCTGGAAAAGTGTGTCGTGATTCATTTTGGAAGGTCGAATTTGAATGCAGAATACAGGCTAAAAGACAGGATTCTTGGTAGTGTGGAGGAACAGAGGGATCTTGGGGTCCATGTCCATAGATCGCTCAAAGTGGCCACCCAATTTGATAGGGTTGTTCAGAAGGCGTATGGTGTGTTGACTTTCATTAACAGGGGGATTTAGTTTAAGAGCTGCGAGGTTATACTGCAGCTCTGTAAGGCCCTGGTTCGACCACACTTGGAACATTGTGTTCAGTTCTGGTCGCCTCATTATCGGAAGGATGTGGAAGCTTTAGAGAGGGTGCAGAAGAGATTTACCAGGATGCTGCCTGGACTGGAGGGCATGTCTTGCGAAGAAAGATTGAGGGAGCTAGTGCTTTTCTCATTGGAGCGAAGAAGGATGAGAGGTGACTTGATAGAGGTGTACAAGATGATGAGAGGCTTAGCCAGAGACTTTTTTCCCAGGGCGGGAAGGGCTATCACCAGTGGGAATAATTTTAAGGTGATTGGAGGAAGGTTTTGGGGAGATGTCACAGGTAGGTTCTTTGCACAGAGAGTGGTGGGTGCGTGGAATGCGCTGCCAGTGGTTGTAGTAGAAGCAGATACATTGGGAACATTTTAGCGACTCTTGTATACGTACATGGATGATCGTAGAATGAAGGGTAGGTAGCTAGTTTGATCTTCGAGAACGTTAAAGGTTCGGCACAACATCGTGGGCCGAAAGGGCTGTACTGTCCTGTACTGTTCTATGTTCTATGTTCTATTTTCTATTCAGCAGAAAAGTGCAGGGAGCTTATGCTGGAGCTATATAACTCATTGCTTTGGGCACAACCTGTATATTGTGTGCATTTCTGGTCACCTCGTTACAGTCAGGATGCACTTGCTCTCGAAATGATACGGAGGAGATTTATCAGGACGCTGCGTACTGGAAAAAATGAAGCTCCGAGGAATGGTTGGATAGGCAGGGCTGGTTCGTCTTGGAGCAGAGAAGGCTGAGGGATGATCTGGATAAAATGCATAAAATTATGAGTGGCCTGGATAAAGTGGAGGTGTTCGGCCTTGCAGAGAGGTCAGTGACGAGGGGGCATAGATTTAATGTGATTGTTAGAATAATTAGAGGGTGGATGAGGAAACTACTTTTCACTCAGTGGGTGGTGGGGCTCTGGAATGCACTGCCTGAAAGTGTAGTTGAGGCAAGAACCCTCAACGCATTCAAAATGAGTCTGCATATGCACCTCGAGTGTTGTAATCTGCAGGGCTACGGACCCAATACTGGAAGGTGGGATTTGAATGAGTGGATTGTTCTGCAGCTGGCACTGACACGAAGGGCCAAGTGGCCTCTTTCTGTGCCTTAAACCCCCAATGATTCTCGACCTACACGTGATCTTATCAGGAGATCTAAAAGTTGCAGGGTCCTGTGTCTGTCTTAAAACCATTGTCTATCTCCCTATGAATGATCCCAATGCCGCGGGTAGTGGGCCGACTATCAAACGTGGTTTTCTTGAAAAAAGACGTTTGTAGGCAAGGATGCAAATAACTCCAAGAAAAACCGGGGACGGGGGTTCGGCGGGCGGGTGGTTGGGAGCGAATCGGGCCGAGAAGGGTGCGAGCCAGTGGAGCAGCCAGAAAGAGCTGAGCGGCCAGAGAGAGCAGCCAGGGGGCAGTAGAGCGGCCGGAGAGTGCAGCAAGCGGGAGGAGCAGAGCAGCCGAAAGAGCAGAGCAGCGGGACAGAGCAGCGATGAAAACATCGGAGCACTCAGAGAGTGCAGCGAGGGGGAGCGTGGAGCTTGAGGCATGGGTGAATATCCGTTGGCGTTGCATTGCTGAACACGTAAAGCGCATGCGCAGTGTGCGACCAGGCGGGTTGCCTGAAGTTGCATACGTCACGCGATGATGAGTCCACTCATGAATTATTCTGAGGATTAAGTAAAGTTAGTCAATTTAAGACACCATTCCAAGAACCTACAATTCCCCAAAGGACAAAATCAACTTCCTTAATCTCATTTTTGTTGTTGAGCGCTCTTTCCATTCTCTATCTCATGAATGGTGCGATCTGCACAAATTTTACATTATCTTACCTTCTAAAATATCTTAAACCCAAATGACTACTGATGTTGAAGAATGCTATTATCTGTTAAAACTTCATTGACACTCCTCAGATTGAAGACAGTCACCCCACCTGCACATCACCTCACTCGATGACAGTCATTATCCTTTCACAGGAATGCTGTTAATTCCTAAACTGCACGCTGGCTTATTATTTACCTCAGATACCCCTTTACGGTTGATAGGAAATGCACCAAATTATACTGATTTTTAAAAAATCTAAGTTTCTCAAATTCAAATAATGGTGTCGCTAGTTGATAATATCTTTCATTCATTTATCTTAAAAAAAGGTTTTCCTTCAATACTGAGCAACTACCTGGACGGTATTTCCATCAACGATTTTGAAAATTATGTATGTTTATACCCATTTAAACTCAGATAGATTTCCTTTTGAGTACTTGGAATAGCAACTCATAATAATTTCTTTATTATTGATTTAAATGTCATAAACAATTATTTCCATGTTTAGTGGCTTCAGATGAATTCATCAGAGACAATAATGTCTACAGTTGTTATGGAAGCTGTCTGCAAATAATTGCAAAGACTTTCTCTGGAAAAATAATAAATAGAAACAAATGGATGAATGAATTAATGACAATTCCTGCCTTTTTTAAAAAAAAGAAGGCCAAGCCTTCAGATCAAGATATCACCATGCTGTCATAAATGTTGCAAAAGTCTGAAAGTGCTGAAGTCGATTAATCTCTGTGAACATATGTTCCACTTATTTAGAGAAACGAAGAACTCAAGGTCCATTCGGCTTGGAGCCAGATGAGTTAATTCAATCCAGATATCTGTGGCAATTTAGAAACAGCAATTATCACAAAATCCCATTTATATCTCACAAAAAATGCCATTCAGCAAATTGTTAAGTTGCGAGCGGAAAGGGTTAACCCTACTAGTTTTAAAGAGGTGAAGCAAAAGTTCTCTGGATGTAATGACATCCCACCTCTCTTTCTAAAAGCAAAGGACAAAGAAACACATGTTCAAACCAATTCTAACCACTTTTTAACGAGGGAGAATCCTGAAGAGACAACATGCTTTTTCCTTGAAAAAGCCAATCTGAGACATCCTTGACCCTAGCACCACGGAGGCAACACACAATCCTGGAGCCTCGTTTGCGGCCACAGAAACGCCTGTCTGTTCGCCTTACAATTGAATCTCCTATCACTATGGATCTCCCATTCTTTTTCCTGCCCTGCTATGCAGCAGCGCCATCCGTGATGCCACGAAATTGGCTGCTGCTGCTAGCCCTGAGAGACCATCCCACCGACAGTATCCAAAACTGAATATCAATTTGACAGGGGATGTCCACAGGGGACTCCTGCACAACCTGCCTGCGTCTACTACTCCTCCTGGTGGACAGCCATCCCTCTTCTGCCTGTGCAGCCATTACCTGCGGTGTGACCACCTCGCTGAACATGCTATCCACTGCGTCCTCAGCACTATGGTCCTCACTGGATGCAGGGGTGCGGTGCTTAAGGATTGGAGAATTGCTAAATTGTACCTCTGATGAAAATCGGAGTGAAGAATAGACCTAATATTCACAGGCCAGTTAGCTTAAGCTCAGTCGTGGGCAAATTATTGGAATCTATTCTGAGAGACAGGATAAACTGTCACTTAGATAGGCACAGGTTAATTTAGGATAGTCAGTATGGAATTGTTAAGGGAAGATCTTGTTGGACCAACTTGATCACATTTTTTGAAGCAGTAGCAAGGAAGATAGATGAGGGTGGGCAGCTGATGTGGTCAACATAGAATTTAGCAAGGCTTTTGACAAGGTCCCACATGGCACACTGGTTAAAAGAATAATATCCCCATGAGATTCAGGGAAATGCAGCAAGGTGGCTACAAAATTGGCTCAGTGGCAGGAATCAAATTGTAATTGTTGACGGATGTTTTAGCGACAGGAAGGCTCTTTCCAGTGACGTCCCGCAGAGCTCAGTACTGGGTCCCCTGCTTTTTCTGGTGTATATTAATGATTGGACGTTAATGTACGGATCATGATCAATAAGTTTGCGTACGACAAGAAGATTGGCCCTGTGGTAGATATCGAGGAGAGTAACTTCAGGCGGCAGGAAGATATTAATGGTCTGCTCAGATGGGCAGAAGAAGTGGTAAACGGAATTCAACTTGAAGAAGTGTGAGGTGGTGTATTTAGTGAGGTCAAACACGGCAAAGGAATACATGATTAAAGAGAAAATACTGAGAAGTGTAGCGGAAGTGAGGGACCTTGGAGTCAATGTCCATAGGACACTGAAGGTAGCAGGACAGGATCGATAAGGTGGTTCAGAAGGCATATGGAAATCCTTCCTTTATTAGTAGTGGTTTAGAATATAAGAGCAGGGAGATTATCCTGGAACTGTGTAACTCATTGGTTATGCCGCAACTTGAGAACTTTGTGCAGCTCCAGTCACCTCATTACAGAAAGGATGTAATTGCACGAGACAGGGTACAGAGGAGATTTATGAGGATCTTGCCAGGACTGGAAAAATGCAGGTCGGAGGAAAGATTGGATAGGCTGTGGTTATTCTCCTTGGAACAGAGAAGGCTGTGAGGAGATCTGATTGAAATGTACAAAATCTTGAGGAGCCTGGATAGAGTGGAGGTGAAGGATTTATTCACCTTAGCTGAGAGGTCAGTGACGAGGGGGCATACCTTTAAACTGATTGCTAGAAAAATAGAGGGGAGATTAAGGAAACAATCTTTTCACCCAGAGGGTGGTAGGGATCTGGACCTCACTGCCTGAAAGGGTGGTTGAGGCAGAGACTCTCGACTTATTGAAAATGAGTCTGGATATGAACCTCAGCTACCATTATCTGCAGGGCTAAGAACTAAATGTTGGAAGGTGGGATTGGAATTGGTGGATCCTTTTCCAGCTGGCACAGACACGATGGTTCAAAGTGGCCTCTTTTTGTGCCTTAAACATTTTATGTTCCTTTGATTCTATGGTTCTTGGAAGCTTAAAATAATAAATTATTCCTCTTTTCCGCTGATATTTGTTCTATGCTTTTTACCAATCATTTTCCTCGTAATTCAAATGACATCTGGTTCACAGGTCTTGCGGATCTCGGTCTGGTTGTTTCCGTTAGCATTTCCCTTCCCTGAATGTAAAAAGTTGGTCAGACTAATCAGAGCAAGATTCCAATCAAATTCACGATCAGTCATTTCGTATTAGCTTTTATCAACGTCTGGCCCCAAGTTGCACCCTTGTATGTTTTGGGGTTTTGAGGCGTAAAACACATTTATTTAAAAAGTCTCAGTTCTGAATTTTCAACTTATTACAATGGGCTACTTATGAATCCAGTATAATTTATTAAGCAACATGTTATAAATACATAACAAAAAAACACTGAAGACAATATGGAAGTTTCTTACCCTTCAAGGCCAGGATTCCTTGAATGTTGCCAGCACAGGCGATCCACCCAGGTCCCTCTGCCTGTCAATACTCCGAAGGGTTCTGCCATTTACTGTATATTTCCCACCTGTATTTGATCTTCCAAAATGCATTACCTCGCATTTGTCCGGATTAAACTCCATCTGCCATTTCTCTGTCCAAGTTTCCAACCGATCTATATCCTGCTGTATCGTCTGACAATCCTCATCACTATCCGCAACTCCACCAACATTTGTGTCGTCCGCAAACTGACCAATCAGACCAGCTACATTTTCCTCCAAATCATTTATATATACTACAAACAGCAAAGGTCGCAGCACTGATCCCTGTGGAACACCACTAGTCACTGCACTTCATTCAGAAAAGTACCATTCCATTGCTACCCTCTGTCTTCTATGACCGAGCCAGTTCTGTATCCAACTTGCCAGCTCACCTCTGATCCCGTGTGACTTCATATTTTGCACCAGTCTGCCATGCGGGACCTTGTGAAAAGCTTTACTGAAGTCCATATGGACAACATCCACTCCCCTTCCTTCTTCAATCATCTTCGTCACTTCCTCAAAAAACTCAATCAAGTTAGTATATCTTGGAAGATGTTAGAGCTGCAGGAGGTTACCGAGTTAGAGAGGCGGCGAGAAAATCGAAGGAATGTAAAACAAGGATGGCATTTTTATCATCGAGGCGTTGCTGGTCAGGGAGCCAATGTAGGCCAGCGATCACCACGGTGATCGGAGAACGGGACTTGGTATCAGTTAAGACAAAGGCCGCAGAGATTTGGATGATTCAAGTTTATGGAAGGAAGAATGTGGGAAGCCATTCAGGTGTGCATTGGAATATTCAAGTCTGCAGGTAACAATGGCATGGATGAAGATTGCAGCAGCAGATGAGTTGATCAAGGGGCCGAGTTGAGTAACGGACAGAAGTTGAAATCGGTGGTCTTAATGATGGTGCGGTTCTGTGCTCTGATCCTCATCTCAAGGTCAAATATGACATTGATGCTGCGCACAGTGTTGTTCAACTCAGACAGTTGCCAGGGAGGGGGTTGGATTTGATAGCCAGGGGACGATATTTGTGCCAAGGGAAAAACACAACGGTCACTCTTCCCAATCTGTGACTGGAGGAAATGTCTCTTCATCATGGATGCTCAGACAAGCAGTCTGAGAAATTAGAGGCTGTCGAGGAGTTGAGAGAGATGAATTTGGTAATGTAGAGCCGGGTGTAGTCGACAGAAATGTGGAAGTTGATGTTGTACTTTGGATGATGTCTTTGAGGCGCAGCATGCAAATGAGAAATATAAGTGGGTAAAATATAGATCCATGGGGGACACCAGAGGTAAAAGTGTTGGAGCAGGAAGAGAAACCACTGCAGGCAATTCTCAGGCTGTGATTAGATCGGTAAGAATGGAACGGGTTGAGAACAGTCGCAGCCATCTGGATTTTCACATTACTCTTGCGTTGTTCTCTTAATGTAATATTTCACTGGTGTAGCTCCCTTTAACGTTGTTCTATCAGAATTTTCCACATTCTTCGTTTTTTTCCTCAATTCCTTTTTTTCCTTAACTCAATTTCTGTAAAATGCAATTCATTAACGGTGATTTGTACATTTGAACGGCCCTCATTGCAACATCAGATGAGTTTTGTGTACGGAACTAGATACAATTAGCAAAGACAACATCAAGCCTGGAATTCGTGCCAAGCAGCAGGGACTACGGCTGTTTCCTGGTTTGGTTTATTGTTAATTTGCTCTTTCTCTCTCTTAGAGTGAACTTGCTGACGATTGTGATCCTGTCCAGAGGGAAGTGCCGTCTCACCAAATATGGCACTCATTATTTGGTGGCCACGACATGGTGCACCTAATGGTGGCATTCATTGAAATCAAACTGAAGTGAATTAACAGTACTTACTTGCTGATAAATGTCTTTTTCATCAGTTCCATAGGCGCCATGAAACTTGTCAAAAAATTGCAGCAATAAAAACAAGAAATGATGGAAATACTCAACAGGTTTGACAGCATCTGCGGAAAGAGAAGCAGAGTTAACCGTTCAAGTCAGTGACCCTTCTTCAGAATTAGCAGATATTAGAAATGTGAAAGGTTTTAAGCAAGTCAAGGGGGGGTGGGGCAAAAGGTAACAAAAGAGAAGGTGTAGATAGGACGAGGTCACAGAGAATAACTGACCAGAGGTCACGGAGCAAAGGCAAAAAATATGTTAATGGTGTGTTAAAAGGTAGGGTGTTCATGGACTGAAAACTAAACAGCCACAAGCACAAATATTAAAAAAACAGTAGGTAGGCAAACTGAACAAACTAAGATCAAATAAAATAATATAAACACAAAAAAGATTTTTAAAAGAGAGAAGAAAAAAAAACTAAATAAAAAGTAAAATGGGGGCCCGTCATGCTCTGAAATTATTTAACTCAATGTTCAGTCCAACAGGCTGTCGTGTGCCTAATCGGTAAATGAGATGCTGTTCCTCGAGCTTGCGTTGATGCTCACTGGAACACTGCAGCAATCCCAAGACAGAGATGTGAGCATGAGAGCAGTGGTGTGTGTTGCAATGACAAGCAACTGGACACCCGGGGTCATGCTTTCGGACTGAGTGGAGGTGTTCCACAAAGCGTTCATCCAGTCTGCGTTTGGCTTCCTTAATGTAGAGGAGACCACATTGTGAGCAGCGAAAACAGTATACTACGTAGACAGAAGTACAAATAAATCGCTGCTTCAGCTGAAAGGAGTATTTGCGGCCTGGGATAGTGAGGAGAGAGTAGGAAAATGGGCAGGTATTATACCTCCTGCGATTGCACAGGAAAGTGCCATGAGAATGGGACGAGGTGATGGGGGTAATGGAGGAGTGGACCAGGCTATCGCAGAGAGAAAGAGCGATCACTTCAGAATGCTGAAAGGTGAAGGGAGGGGAAGATGCGTTTGGCAGTGGCATCACATCGGAGGTGGCAGAAATGGCGGAGGATGATCCTTTGGATATGGTGGCTGATGGGTGGAAACTGAGGACAAGGGGAACACTGTCGCAGTTCTGGAAGGATGGGGAAGGGGCGAGGGTAGGGTACGGGAAATGGACCAGACACTGTCGAGGACCCTGTCAAACACAGTTGTGGGGAGGTAATCCTCGGTTGAGGAAAAAGGAAGACATATCAGAAGCGCTGATATGGAAGGTAGCATCATCAGAGCAGATGCGTCGGAGATGGAAAAACTGGGAAAATGAAATAGAATCCTTACAGGAGGCAGGGTGTGAAGAAGTGTAGTCGAAGTAGCTGTGGGTGTCGGTGGGCTTCTAACGTACACTAGTAGACAGCCTATCTCCAGAGATAGAGATAGAGAAGTCGAGGAAGGGAAGTGTCAGAGATGGACCATGTAAACCTGAGAGAAGCAAGGTTGATAAAGTTATCCAGTTCGGGGAGGGAGCAGGAAACGGCACCGATACAGTCATCAAAGTACCGGAAAAATACTTGAGAGAGGGAGCCTGAGTTGGACTGGAACAACATATGTTCGACATATCCCACTAAAAGGCAGGCATAACTAGGATCCATGCGGTTCCCCACAGCAACACCTTTTACTTGAAAGAAGTGAGTGGAGTTGAAGGAGAAGTTGTTCGATGTGAAAGCTAATTCAGTCAGGCAGAGGAGGGTGGTGGTGGATAGGGATTGGTTGGGCCTCTATTCAAGGAAGAAACGGAGAGTCCTCAAATCGCCCTGGTGGGGGTGGAGGTGTAGAGAGATTGAACGTCCATAGTGAAAAGGGGGCGGTTGGGGCCAGGATACTGGAAATTGTAAAAATGACATATGGCCTCAGAAGAGTCTCAGATGTAGGTCAGAAGAGTCGGGACCAGTGGAGAATGGATAGAGGTAAGATAGGAAGAAATCAGTTCATTGGGGCAGGAGCAACCTGACACAATGGTTCTGCTAGGGATGTCCTGCTTGTGGATTTTGGGAAGGAGGTAGAAGTGGGCTGTCCAGGATTTCGGGATGATGAGGTTGGAAGATGTCAGTGATTGTCTTGTGGACAGTCGCTTGATGTTCGGTGATGGGGTCATGGTTCAGTGGAGGTAGGTAGAAGCATCTGCAAGTTGGCGCTGAGCCTCTACAAGGCAGATGTCGGTATGTCATACAATAACAGCACCACCCTTGCTTGCAGGTTTGATGAAAATGTCGAGGTTAGACCTGAGAGAACGGAATGTCTCAAGTTCAGAGGAGGACAGGTTAGAGTGAGTCAGGGGGGCAGAGAAATTGAGATGACCAATGCCTCGCCAACAGATTTCAATGAAAAGATCAAGAGCGGGTAAGAGGTTGGGGGAGGGGTCCAAGTAGAGGGAGAATGCTGGAGGTGGGTGAATGGGTCTGCTGATCGGTTGGGGGCGGGCTGGGGGTTCTCCTGGTCAAAGAAGTGAGCTCCGAGGCGCAGGCGATGGAAGATCAGCTCAACGTTATGTCGAGTGCGAGATTCATTGAGGTGGGGCGTAAGGGGATAAAACGGAGTACTTTGCTGAGTACAGAACCTTCGGCGTCAGAGAGCGAGAGATCAGAGGCATATTTATCCGTGGCGGATGGGTGGTTTGACAGAATTTTAACGCATTTACAGCCGAACCTTTTCATCCTGTTGTTCAATGCGCTCACTGTCCAACATATTCCTACGTCCAATATATTCCGGCAGGGCACTGCTACGCTGCATGGATGACTAAAATGATCC
Organism: Heterodontus francisci; assembly: GCF_036365525.1. NCBI lineage: Eukaryota > Metazoa > Chordata > Chondrichthyes > Heterodontiformes > Heterodontidae > Heterodontus > Heterodontus francisci. The sequence goes on from NW_027141025.1 coordinate 5,722,398, forward strand.
AGACAGCAAGAACTGGAAGAGATCAATGATCTTGCTCTTTACTATGTCTGGTAATTCCGCTATTCACTGGGTGGCATCTGTTGCGCATTGCCTGAGGTGGTGGGTGTGGGGGACCACAATTATACAAACAATACGACAGTAACCCAACATACATCACCAAGCAAACGGGATGCCTGCTGCAGCTTGTCAGCTGTTGTAACAACACATGTATCTGTGGACTGACACCGGGAACGTTCACGGAAGAGTTGAAGAATGGGATGAAACATCTGTTTACACTGAATCGGAGATTGGGAACAAAGCAAACAATTGATCAGAATGCTGCACCAAGCTGTGTGAATTGCAATCCAGACTATAACACCTCATTTTCATATATATTCCGTAACACCACGATAGCAGGTGATGGGAGGAAACAGGCTGACTCTCTTGAGAGTGAGAGCTGGCCAATGAACCAGCTCAGAAGCAGAGTGCAGCTGCATTGGGTCTGCCCCCACACTTGATATAAAATAGAAAGAAAGAAGACAGGTAAGGCAAATACAACAAAAATGTCTAATTCAGAAAAAAAGGAATAAAAAGAATGGAAATTCATCTGGTCACTTTAGAGCAGGTAATAATAATCTGGATTCAACCAGATCTTGTAAATGTCAAGTGTACAAATGTAATGTACACTGGACCACATCGGTTAAATATGAAACCATGAGCAATAATGCATACTGGATCATATCTGTTATATGTGAATCATAGAATCATGTAAAGTTCAAGGACAGAAAGAGGCAACTTGGTACATCATGTCTGTGTTAGGGAAAAAGATCCACCTATTCTAATCCCACCTTCCAGTACGCGGTCCGTAGCCCTGCAGATTATGGCACTTGAGATGAATATCCGGACTCCTTTTGAATATGTTGAGTGGATCTACCTCAACTATCCTTTCAGGCAATGAGATCCAGACAAACACCACCCTCTGGGTGAAAAAGGGTTTCCCTCATCTCCCCACTAATTTGTGTACCAATCACGTTAAATCGATGCCTGCTCGTCACTGGCCTTTCTGCTCAGGTGAATAAATCCTTCTCCTCCAATCTATCCAGGCCCACACAATTTTGCAAATTTCATCAGATCTAAATTTCATCAGATCTCCCCTCAGACTGCTCTGCTTCAAGGAGAACAACCCCAGCCCATCCAATCTTTCCACATAGTTGCATTTTTCAAGTCCTGGCAACATCCTCGAAAACCTCCTCTGTACCCTCTCCAGTGCAATTACAACCTTCCTGTAATGAGGAGACCAGAATTGCACACAATACTAAAGGCGTGGCCTAACCAATGAGTCAGACAGTTCCAGAAAAACCTTGCTGCTCTTGTATTCTATACCTCGTCTAACAAAGGAAAGGATTCCATATGCCTTCGTAACCAGCTTATCGACCTGTTCAGCGACCTTCAAAGGTCTGTGGACATTGACTTCCTCTACACCTGTCAGTATTTTCTCATTCATTGTGTATTCCTTTGCCTTGTTTGACCTCCCCAAATGCATCACCTCACACTTCTCCAAGTTGAATTTTTTCTAACCCATCTGACCAGACCATCAATATCTTCCTGCAGCCTACAGATGTTCTTCTCGATATCTCCCAACCATTGTGTCGTCCGCAAACGTTTTGATCATGCCCCCTACATGTACGTCCAAATCGTTTATATACACCACAAAAGCATGGGACCCTGAACAGAGTCCTGCAGAACGGCGCTGGAACTGGAAACAGCCCTCCAGTCGTTAAAACAGCCGTCAACAATTAACATTTGTTTCCTGCCACTGAGCCAAATTTGTATCCACATTGCTGCATTTCCCTGCATTCCATGGGATTTTACTTTTTTAACCAGTCTGCCATGTGGGACCTTGTCTAAAGCCTTGCCGAAAATCCGTGTAGACCACATGAACTGCACTAACCTCATCTACTTTTCTTGTGACATCTTCAAAAATTTCGATCAATTTGTTGAAACAAGATCTTCCCTTAACAAATCCATGCTGACTATCCTTGATTATCCTATGCCTTTCTAATGAAAGTTGATCCTGTTTCTCACAATAGATGCCAGTAATTTGACCACTATTGAGATTAGAATTACTGGCCTGTAATTATTCGCTCCATTTTTAAACAGAGGTACAACATTAGCAATCCTCCAATCCTCCGGCACCACAACTGTATCCAGTGAGGACTGAGGAATGATAGTCAGACCATCACTATTTCCTATCTTGCTTCTTTTAACAGCCTGGGCTACATTTCATCCGGCCCTGATGATTCATCAACTTTCAAGGATACTAATCCCATTAATACTTCCTCTCTCCCTATGTTTATCACATCCAATAATTCACACTACTCCTCCTTAACTACAATACCTGCATCGTCCCCCTCTTTTGTGAAGAGAGACGCAACGTATATATTAATAAACATACCACTATCTTCTGCTCCTGCACTTAGGTTATCTTTTTGGTCTTTTGTGGGCCCTATTCCCTCCTTCATTATCTTCTTCCTCTTCATGTATCGATAAAACATATTTGGGTTGATCTTAATCTGCTTGCCAATATTCTTTCATGCACATTCTTTGCTTTCCTTATTTCCATTTTGATTTAATCTCTACACTTTCTATACTCCCCTCGCCTTTCTGTAGTTTTGAGTTCTCGGCGTCGGACATAAGCTTTTCTTTTCCACCTTAGCTCTGGGCTCCTTGACATCCATGGGGTGTGTGGGGGGGGGGGGCGGTGGGCGGGAAGGTTTGGCCGTCTCACCCTTTTTATTTGTGGGGACAGGTTTACGCTGAACCCCTTGAATCTCCCCTTTGAATGCCTCCCACTGTTCTGACACTGATTTACCTTCACGTAGCTGTTTCCAAACCACTTTCGCTAAATCACTTCTCAGTTTAGTAAAATTGGCCTTGCCCCAACTGAGAACTCTAACTCCTGTTCTGTCGCTGTCCTTTTCCACAGTTCGGTTAAAAGTGACTGAATTGTGATCATTACCACCAAAATGCTCTCCCACTGCCACGCTTTCCACCTGCCCATCTTCATTTCCGAAAACTAAGTCTAAAACTGCTCTCTCTCTTTCTGGACTTGCTGCAAATTGCGCAAAAAGTTTCTTCTGAATGCACCTCAATAATTCTGCTCGCTCAATTCCTTTCACACTAAAACTATCCCAGTTAATATTGGTGCAGTTAATGTCCCCTACTATTAATGCCCTATTGCTCTTGCACTTCTCAGAGATTTCCGACAAAGCTGCTCTTCTATCTCCAGCTGACTGTTTGGGATGACTATAGTACACTCCCAGCAGTGGGATTGCACCTTTTTTGTTCCTTAGCTAAATCCATATGGCGTGATTTGATGAACTTTCCAAAATATTATCCCTCTTCGCAGCTCAATAGTTTTCATGACCAAAATTGCCACTCTCCCTCCTTGCCTATCCTCCTCCCTGTGCATCTGAAATCCCTGCAACCAGGAACGTTGAGCTGCCATTCCTGTCCCTCCTTAAGCCATGCTTCTATAATACCTATGATATCATACTGCCACGTGTCTATCTGTGCCCTCAGCTCATCTGCTTTATTTTCGATACTACCTGTATTGAAATAGATACACTTGAGCACTGCCAAACTCTTTTATTATTGTCTAACTGTCGTTTGCTCTGTCTTCCAGACTCATCCAGTAATTTGCTGCCTTCCATTTTCATTTCTGAATTTTCTGTCTTCAATTTTCATTTCTGTCTGCATTTAATAATAATGCACACAGAACCACGAGTGGTAAATGTGATGAATATATTAGTAATATAGACAGCACGACATCGAGTAAATGTGAAACATTTAATAATATTGCACACAGGATCACAGCTAATTGTTACAAAACATTTAATAATAATACACTCTGGGACTTACCTGGCAAATGTGAACCATTTAATAATAATGCACACAGCACCACAAGTGGTAAATGTGAACCATTTAATAACAACGCACATTGGACCATACATGGTAAATGTGTTGAATAAATTAGCATACAGACAGCCCGACATCTGGTAAATGTGAAACATTTAATAATATTGCACACTGGACCTCAGCTAATTGTTACAAAACATTTAATAATAATACAGTCTGGGACATACCTGGTAAATGTGAAACATTGAATAATCTGCACACGGGACCACATGTGATTAATATGATGAATATATTCGTAATGCAGACTGGACTACCTCTCGTAAATCTGATAACTTTAGTGATATGCACACTGCATCACTTCTAATAAATGTGAACCATTTAATAATATTGCACACTGGACCACATTTAGTTATTATGAAAAAATATTATAATACATACACTCTGTGCCATATCTGGTATATGTGAATCATTTAATAATAATTCAAATGGATCAAAATTTGATAATTGTAAATAATGCACACTGGTAAATAATCCATACGTTTTAAATATCAACTGTTCAAAAATAATGGAAATTGGAACACACGTGGAAAATCTGAATTGTTCAGTAATTTTAAGTATTTCATGGGGTGTGGGCATCGCTGGAAAGGACAGCATTTTCTGCCCATCCTTAATAGCTCTTGACAACTGGGTGGCTGGATGGGCCTCTTCAGAGGGTAGTTAAGAGCCAAACACATTGCTGTGGCTCCGGACTCACAGTCGGACAGACCAGTTAAGGACTGCAGAATTTCTTCCCAAAAGGACATTAGTGCACAAGATGGGTGATTACATCATCAAATAAAGTTTCATGGCTGCAGCATTGAAGCTCGCTTTCAATTCTGGATTCTTATGAATTAACTGAAACTAAAAATCCACCAACTGCTCTGGTGGCATTTGAAACCATAGCCGCAGAGAATCCAACTGCGTCTCGAGATAAATAACTTAGTCACATCAGCACTACACCACCACCTTGCATTGCACGAGACCTAACTGTGGAAGATGCGAAAAGTTTAATGATAATGCATCTTGCGTCATGTGTGGTAAGTGTTTAATCCTCAATAAAACTGCAAACTGGACCGCATTTTGTAAATGTGAAGCATGGAATAATAATGCACACTGGACCACATCAGGTGAATGTGAAGCATTTGATAATATTGCACAGTGTACCAAATCAGGTGAATGTGAAGCATTTGATTTTATTGCACACTGAACCAATTCTGGTGAAGTACATAATTTATAATACTTTGCACTGGACCACATCTCGTAAACGTGAATCATTTAATAATATTCATCACTCGATCGCATCTGCTAAAAATGAAGCATTTAATAATGGTGTACACTGACCACATCTGGTAAATGCGAGTCAATAAAAAATATTGCTCACTGTTCCACATCTAGTAAGTGTGAGGCATTTAATGCCAAAGCAAACGTGACTACATTTGGTAAATGTGAAGCATTTAATGATAATGTACACTGGACACATCTGGGAAATATGATTTATTTAATTAGAATACGCACTGGCCACATCTGGTAAAAATGGAAGCATGTAATGATAATCTGCACGTTGCCAAATCTGGTAAGTGTGAAGCATTTAAAAATAATGCACATTGCATCACATCTGGTAAACGTAACACATTATATAATTGAATAATAATGCACATTTTACAACATCCGGTAAATGTGAAGCATTTAATCATAATGCAGATTGACCACATCGGGTAAATGTGAATCATTTAATATTAATGCACAGTGGACCACATCTGGTAAGTGTGAGGCATTAAATAATGCAGACTTGACGTAATCTGGTGAATGTGAAGCAATCAGTAATAATGCAAATTGGACCACATCTTGTAAATTTGAAGCATGTAAAAGTAATGGTCACTAGATTACGTCTGATAAATGTGAAACTTTTAATATCAATGCACACTGGACCACATCAGGTACATGTGAAGCATTAAATAATATTGCACACAGTACCAAATCTGGTTAAGTAAATGATTTAATAATAATGTACACTGTGCGACATCTGGTAAATGTCCAATGTTTAATAATGCACACTGGACGATATCTTGGAAATATGAAGCATTTAATAATAAAGCACAATAGACCATACGTGGTAAATATGAGCATTTATACAATAGTGCACATTGTGTTCAATAAGAATGCAAACTGGAGCATACCTGGGAAATGTGAATTGTTAAGACTTTTTTAATTCTTTCATGGAATGTGGGCATCACTGTCGAGGCCAGCATTTGTCGCCTATGCCTAATTTCCCTTGACAACTGACTGACTTGCTACGCCATTTCAGAGGACAATTAACAGTCAACCACATTGCAGTGGGTCTGGACTCACATGTATGCCGGAACAAGTAAGGGTAGTTTCACAGCAACATTGTGAGGCGAGCTTTCAATTCCAAATTTTTGGTAGTTAATTGAATCTAAGTTTCACCAGCAACTATGATGATATTTGACTCGGTGATCCCAGGGTATTAGCCTGGGTTCTGGATAATTAACTAATTTACATTACCACAAAGCCAACATTTCCCATTTCACACAGAGCTGTGTACGGCAAATGTGAAGATTTTCATGATCATGCATATTGGATCATACTTGGTACCTGCTTAGTCAGTATAATAATTCACTCTTGTCCTCATAAGATAAACATGAAGCACTTAATAATAATGCAAACCGGACGTCATCTGGTAAATGTGAACCATTTAATAATCATGCAGACTGAAGCACATCTAGTAATAGTGAAGAATTTCATAAAGATTGGACAACATCTAGTAAATGGGAAGCATTTAATAATAATGCACACTGAAGCACATCAAGTATTTGTGAACGATTTGCTAATAAGGCAAACTGGACCTAATCTGGTCAACGTGACGCATTTAATAACAATGCAAACTGGATCACATCTGTACCTGTGAATCATTTAATAATAAACGGTTGGTAGCACAGAAATAGAGCATTGCTGAAAATGCAGACATTTTGTCAACCATTTTCTTCTTGCACTCTTCAGGACCAATCGCGAGAATACCATTGTAAGGGAAACCAACAAATTAATACAGTATGGGAAGAGACTGTTGATTGGTTCGCTAGTCGACTCTGATTGATAGAGGTGCTGTCATGGAGAATGCACAAGTTTATGGTGATTGGCAGTCAACTGCCAAGCTTTCTTTGAAATTTAAATCAGCCAGCTTGCCTATGATTGGTCAAGGCGTAGCCCTGAGGAATGAACCAGAGAATGGCTGTCACTTATTTTGAAACAGGCACAATATGTGCACATGTTCCTTCAGTCTGAATAGCACAAGGATCTGTGATTTATTATGTGCAGCTTCCAGTACGCTTAAATATGCCACGCTGCGGCCTGACTGACAATCTTGAATTGTCAGCATAATTCCTATCACACTGAGAATAATTCAACAAGTGCTACCCAATCATGGAATCACATCTGAAGTCGGACATCGTGTTTTGAGTTTTGCAAGCACGGGTTGTTTGGATTTGTCCTGTACCTGACCCATTGCGAATAGCAGAAGGGACATGTTGTGTAATACGATCTGCCATTACTTGGGATGTATGGCCTATGTATTGAGCATCACACTGGCATTGAAAGTCATATATCACATTACTCATTGTGTGATTGGCAGAATGTCTTTTTTGGCTTCACAGCAGCATCCTGTCAGTTGTGAATATCACACGAGTTGCTGATGCATAGTAGCAGCGTGAAACTGCTAGCTTCACCTCTTGCTCAAATTGTTGGGATACATTACCATTCCAGCCGAATCCGAGGTAGGCTGTGCACATTTTAGGGCAGAAAATGAGGGCCTTAGGCCCGTTTTTAAGTTTATGCGTTATACAGCGACAAATGATTTGATCAGGGTAGCCATTGTCACGCAGGATGCCTTTGATTCAACCTCTTTCAGCATCAAGCTTGCATGGTGAGCAAAAGGCTTGGGCTTTATTTACAAGGTTGGCGATAAGGTCAATCTTATGGCACATGGAACTGTAAGAATCAAGACACGTGCATTTACCAGTGAAGTTAGGCTTTCTCAGTTGCATGTGTGAAAGGTGGTGTGACTTGTAAAGTGTGTGTGTGTTTGCATGTGATGTGTGTGTGTGTCTATTTGTGCCCAGATTCACTATTGCGTAATGTAACCCCAGGGGCCCCTGACGATATTCAAAGAATGAGAGTTACACAGAACTTCATTTCCTTCTCCATTTATTTGAACACAACCCGTCCCTCTGTCTCTCGATTGTCTCTGTCTCTCCACTATCTCTGTGTCTCTCACTGTCTTTCCTGATCACTGTCTATATCTCTCCCTCTCTCCGTCTGTCTCTGACTCTCCCTCTCTCTCTGTCGTTTCTTCTCCCTCTGCCATTGTCTCCCCCTCTCCCTGTCTGTCTCTATCTCTGTCTGTCTCTACCTCTCCCTCTTTCCATGTCTCTTCTTCTCTCCCTGTCTCTGCCTCTTTACATGACTGCTTGTATCTCTCTCACACCATCTCACCCACTCCCAGTCTTGTCATCTCTCTATCCCTCTCTGTCTCTCCCAGGACATACCAGCCATTTATTCGTTAATTTTGAACCTTTAGCTCTTGCCCTTGCTGGAAATGTCACTACATTTTGAAAGTATCAAACACTGATCCAACACTCGCCCCTAAAAACACTTACACTAAGCCCCCAACGCAGTTCTGGGCAAACAATGGGGATTGTTACTGAGGTTCTGTCAAGTTCCTCTCGCACTCTGTCTCCCCTTCGCTCTGCCTCTAATGTTTGTCAGTTGTTAATGATATTTTTCAACAACATTAGATTTAATGTAAATGTAAACATGTGGCACAGCATCAATTGCCGTTTGTGGAAGAGAGATTCAAACTGATACTACACCTGGTATGTCGAAGTGTTTCTCCATTTCACTCCTGAAAAGCATTTAGAGTATGTTTCAATTTTTAGACGATGCCTCCATTTCCTAGACTCCACATTCTATGGGAATGGTTTCTCTCCGTTTACCCTATCAGTTTCCATTATTAACTTGAAAACGTTGATTAAATCACTCCTTAACCTCCCAAATTCCAGGGATACACAGTGAACCTCCATCTACACAGTCCCGTTAAACGCTCCCAAGCCAAGCACAGTGCCGTGTCAGCCACAGAGTAAATTCCCAGCTGCACTGTCTAATCTCACACTCCCAGGGCAGAGGCAGCATGGGGTTAGATATAGAGTAGAGACAGGCCCTATTGTATTATAAACAGAGAAATGGTCATGTGCAGTGTAAACTGAGACTGGGTGAAACGCAGCATTAGCAAATACCTGGCGCAGTGGAACAAGCCAAGATGTAGTCTGGTGCAGTACCAGCGGAGGTAGGGTCTAGTGTTTAAGAACAGAGGCAGGATATAGTGCAGTAATAACTGAAAAACGTTGTTGATCTTAAACAGATGAAGACAATCGTGGGGCTAATTGATTGTTGGATGAAGGGATGGAGAGTAATGTATCCAGCTGGCTGATAACGCAAATTCGGGTGGTACAGTAAGCTGTGAGGAGTCCACAGATAGGATATGGGCAGTTTCACTGAGTGGGCAAGAAAGTTGCTGATGGAATATACTGTGGAGAAAAGTCTGTGTGTTCACTTTGGCGGGAATAATAGATGTACAACTTTTTTCTCATATCATGGAATCGTTTCAGCTAAGAAGGATGACTCCTCAATGAAAACTCCTTAACCTCTTCTCTGAGGAAAACAAACCCAGCATCTCTATCTAAACACTTAACTGAAATCCTCGATTTATGAAAACATTCTCGTCAATCTTTTCTGCACACTCTCTGCAGTCTTCACATTCATCCCAACTTGTGGTTCCTAGAATTGGACACAGAACTCCAGTTGAGGCCGACCCAATGTTTTACAGCGGTTCATCACAATCTGCTTGCTTTTTTACTCCACGCCTCACTCTATTTATAAACCCATGATCCATATGACTTTTGAACCACTTTCACCAACCTTCCTTGCCACCTTCGATGATGTTTGCACGTGTCCCCCAGATCTCTTTGCCACGTCACCTCCTTTATAATTGTATCCTCCAGTTTATAATGCCTCTCCTCATTCTATTTACCTGAGGAGCTGCAAGATGTCGGCATAGTTCTTCGTGAATATTTTACATCAGTCTTCACAAAAGAGGGCGCAATGCTGATATTGTAGTCAAGGAGGAGATGTTTGAAATTTCGGATGGGATAAACAGTGAGAGAGGAAATGTTAAACGGTCTTGTATATTTGAAAGCTGATAATTGAACTGCATCAGACTGTTAAGAGGTGCAAGGGAGGAAATATCGAAGGCTCTGACCATCATTTTCCAATCCTCTCTACTTGCGGGCATGATGCCAGAGGCCTGGAAGACTGCAAATTGATTTTTAAAATGAGCAAGGGATAGACTGAGTAATTACAAGCCACCCAGCCTAAACTCAGTGGAGGGCAAAGTATTGGGAAACATTCTGGTGAACAATATGAATCGTCATTTAAAAAGGTGCAGATTAAACAAGCACAGTCAGCGTGTATTTGTTAAGTGAAGATCGTGTCAGACTAACTTAATTGATTCTTTCGCGGGGTAACAAGGAGGTTTGATAAGGCTAGCTGCTCATCACCACCTTCCAAGGGAAATTCGGCAATAAATGCCGTTCTTTCCAGTGATTCCCATATCCCGTGACTGAATTTAATACAGAGTCAGCTCCTGTGCACATATGGTACAGCTGTGTACAAGAAATAATTCACTCCTGTCCACTACTGTGTGTCCCAGCGTCACCATGTGTCTGGACCATCACTTTTTTAAGCATTAACCATACATTAGTGTGGAGTCAGTCTCGGAAATAAATGTCCCCGTCCTGTGGGAACACAACAGCGCCATCGTGAACAAACCTAAAATGGCTGTTGGATGTTAGTAAACTAACGTTAAATGAATGAATGGCTAATGTTGTGACTGTGTTTTGTTATTGAGGTTCTGAGTGAGGATTTAGACAGGCATTCAGAGAGAGAAGATGATAGATAAAGTGACAAAGAATGGCCGAGGGACCGAGAGAGGCAGGGGGAGTCAGTGAGGGTTCAGAACAAATATGTTCAGATCAAATAGATGAGGCCCGAGCAGCACTCCAGGAGTCCCAGTCTGCCAAATTAAAAATGTTCTGTTTATCCCTATTGTTTGATTCCTGTTCATTAACCAGTTCTTCGTCCATGCTAATATAGTACCCCTAACTCCATGTGTACTTATTTTTCATTTTAATCTTTTGTGTGGCGCCTTTTCGAAAACTAAGTTTGAAACACCTACTGGATGATCTTTAACTGGTCTCCCAGTTACATACTCAAAATACACAATTTACTTTTCGTGAAACCATCTTATTAGTTTGAATCTACTATTGCACATTTCTCAAGACTGCACACGTACAGAGGGGCCTGGAGGCTCACCTTCAGTCTTCTTTCAACTCTGCAGGACATTTCAAGAGAGTAATTAGCAAAATATATGTGATCTTGGACTTCATCAGAGAGACAAGGAGAGAGTGCGAGGGCGAGATGGGCAGAAAGAGGGAGAAAGAGACGGGTAGAAAGAAGAAGGGGAGACGGGGAGAGACAGACAGAATATAGGAGAAACTTAACAATTAACCATGTTAAAAATATTAATTAAACATTTATAGAGCCTGTGCACTGAAAATATTGTCTGCAGACAGCAACTAAAGTCGCACACCATCCTAACTTGGAACTATGTCTCCGTCCCTTCATTGTCGCTGGGTCAAAGTCCTGGAAATCTCTTCATAACAGCACAGTGGGTGCTCCTACCCACATGGACTGCACTTGTTCAAAAAAGTGGCTCACCCCCAACCTCTCAAAGGGAAATTAGGGATGGGCAATCAATGCTGCCATTGCCAGCGACACGCACATCCCACGAATGACTAAAATAATGGCACCAACCCACCTCAGGAACCATTAGCCTAGACGACCAAAAACCTGGACAGAGAGGTTGGATTGAGGGAGCGTCTTCAAAGAGGAAAGAGAGGTAGTGAGATGGAGAGATTTAGGAACAGAATTAGCTGCAGAGTAAATCTCTGTCTTCTCTGTTCTATCAAACACTCCCATGGCAGGTACAGTGTGGGTTAGATATAGAGGAAAGCATCTTCAATATCTGCCTCGCTTTCTCCTCCTCCATCCAGATGGAGAGAGTAACTGAGAAAGACAGGGATAGAGATGAAGCGAGAATGACAGAGAGAGGAAAGGACTGAAATGAGTTAAGAGAAGCAGGGAGAAAAAGGAAGAGATTGGGATGGAGAGTGTCGGTCAGTGTTCTCACAAAACTGTGTGCGGCAGCCTGGAAGGTACCACACAGGTCCTGCTCCGTGAGAAAAATACACACGTCTGCAAAGATTCCTTGAAACGTTGAAGGGACCACGCATGGGACAAAAACAAATCTGGCCGCACATAGAAACGAAACTTTCTGGGATCATTGGAACCAGCTGTGACTCAGTGGGCAGTAATCTTGCCCCGCACACATGATATTGTGGGGTCAGGTCAGAGCACGAAACCTAGCTAATGCCACCCATCAGAAAATCAAAACAGGTTAGCGAGACTCAGAAAATGAAACTTTTGTTAAATTTGTGAGACTCTCTTTCTGGAATGCTTTAGTGTTTGCTGAGAATGTTGACCCAGTGAAATTTTGCCCGTGTGGGATGGCACTTGTTTGAACAGACATTATAACAACTTATTGCAACATGAAGGTACTGTGCATACTGAGTGTAACAACATTTGCAGCCTCGCGCCATATAATATGCTTTGCTGGGTGTGGAATCAGGGATTGAGATTTTCAAAACACTGAGGTAAAATCGAACTTCTCTCGACGCTAAGATCAGTGTTTTTAATAAGCCTGGTTATGAATTAATCATTTAAAGTGTTTAAAGCATAGAGAATATGCCATTAAATAGCGGGATATGGGTTTCTGACCAGCCTGCATAAGAGGGGCACCCACTGCAGTTGTGGTCTCACCAAAAGCAGCCAACATCAAATGACTAACAGAAGTATGTGGTGTTTTACTGAGGTTCCGAGAGATGAGAGAGAGACTGGCATTCACACACACACACACACACACACACACACACACACACACACACACACACACACACACACACACACACACACACACCAAGGGACAGAAAGTGACTGAAGAATGTTTCAATTTCCGAAATGCATTCAATAAGGTCCATCTTAGATTTAAAATGGAACAACTGATTTAGCAACAATAGGCATTTGCAGAAGACATTTGCAACACTCGCCCCTAAAACATACACACTAAACCTGAACACATGACTGGGCAGAGAATGGGGATTGTTACTGATCGTTGCAACTTGTGTCATCCTCCCTCTGTCTCTCCCTTTGTCATGTATGTACATATCCAGCTCCCTCTGTCTCTCTCTATATCTTTCAATCTCTCTTTTGCTCTCCACGTTTCAGTATCTACATCTCACTCTGTCCCTCCTTTTGTCTCTCTCTCCATCTCTCTCTCCCTCACACCATCACTCCCTCTGTCTCTCTCTGTTAACATGGGTGAGTTGAATTACATGTAACCCAGGCATTTAGTTTAGAGATACAACACTGAAACAGGCCCTTCGGCCCACCGAGTCTGTGCAGACCATTTATATTAATCCTACACTAATCCCAGATTCCTACCACATCCCCACCTGTACCTATATTTCCCTACCACCTACCTATACTAGGGGCAATTCGTAATGGCCAATTTACGTCCCAACCTGCAAGTCTTTTGGCTTGTGGGAGGAAACCGGAGCACCCGGAGAAAACCCACGCAGACACTGGGCGAACTTGAAAACTCCACACAGATAGTACCCAGAATTGAACCCGGGCCGCTAGAGCTGTGAGGCTGCGGTGCTAACCAATGCCGGCGCATCCTCCATAAGAATATTGTTCGACAATTAAGCTTTTTATTTCATGGCACTATTACTCAGACCACCTTTCAATTCCAGCATTTATTAATTAATTGAATCTGAATTCCTCCAGCAGCAATGCAGTGAGGTATGCCTGTATTCCCAAATAATTAACATGGGCCTCTGGATTAGTAGCTCAGTAATATTATCAGTACACTACCTTCTCTCTCTGTCATCAATCCAACGGAAGCCCCTTTGATTGAGAGCTGCTTCAATTAATGGTCAGCTGTGCTCTTCAGCACCGTCATTTTTGAGAAACCATTCTTGTGCCTTCTGAAAAGATAACCGCTCTCAGTAGGTCCAATTTTTCATAAAGTATTACAAAATCAAGTGTACAATCATATTCGGGCTCTGGACTGTGAATAGAAAATTTATAACCCTGTATTGAGCTTAGATTGTGGAGTCTGGAGCGGATCTTAGTGCTAAAACACGAAATATTCACTTTTTCTATGATTTAACTAACTTAACAATTAGATTAAGTGGGTATTTCAGGATCTTTTTCAGCTCTTCTCGGAATTTAGTCTGGCTCACTGCGTAAATACACGTGTTGGTGCAGGAACTGAGAAGCTGCAGCATTCCTGCTGTGTATTCTGTGATATAAAGAGGGTCATTGGTGGAGGAAGGATATTGTTTTGTAATTCGCTGATAGATGTAAAATACGACCTGCGTCACCCACAACAGTATAAAACTGCCAGATATACTAAACAGTAAAATAATAGATTTCTTTCGATTCTCCATCTCTGAGTCATTGTGATTCTGTCCACTGCTGAGGCCCCGGAGTTGCCTGCGGCCTCTACTGGCCACTAAAATACGTCTCACAATCAGAGCATTGAGCAGCAAAATCAGAAAGAACGGGACACAAGGAGTTAAAACGCGATGAAACAACTCAAACGCGCTCCATGCGGGGGAAGTATTGAATATTTCCTGGGAGATACAGTACCAGGGAACATTATCAATTATATATAAAGGTTCGATTGTAAAGTACCAGGGAAGACTTTCTAAAGCGCACAGCACACTTACTGTTCCGATAACCACAGCTGCTGTTTTCTCAGTGCAATATTTCGTCTTTAGCTTCTCACAACAAATGGTTACAAATCGATCAAATGTGAAAGCGACTGTCAACCAGACAGAAATCATTGTGGTTGCAAAAATCAGGAAATAAATTGAACTACAGATGGGAGTAATGAACAGGAATGAATCTGTGAAATAAAGACTTGGAATCCACCTCAAAATAGGATCTGTGATAATGACAAGCAGATCAGACACTGCCATTCCCACCAGGTAGTGAGTGACACATTTGGAGAGACCGCACTTTCCTCGGGACAGGATCAGAATCGCCACCAGGTTAACTGAAAGAGATAGAAAAGGATGCAGAGATATTAATGGCCAGACCTCAAGTTAAAACAGACCTCAAGTTTGACATGATCTAGTATTAAATTGACAGCTTTGTTGCAGCATCCAGCATTTCGGTCAGAATATTTTTTGAACACATTTATCAATAATTGATTTGTAAAAATAAAGGTGAAATAAAATGATCATTGGCTACAGTGGAAGGTCTAGGTGAGGGCGCGCTGCCAGGGTGGAAGGGCAAAGGGTTTTTCAAAGAAGGAATCCAATGGTTTAAATCCAGTTTAGCCTCCAGACCAATGGCCGAGTAAGTGAGGAGCAGGGAAGCTGTTTTTTACTTCTTGGTTAAGAGAGTTAACGTGGGCTGACCCGAAAAGTGAAAATGTCGAGTGCCGCTGTGGTGAGTGCTAGACAGTTTTAGGTCGGGAAGAGGCCGATGGAGGCTGAGCCAGAGAGTGGATTGGAGTGATATAAACAAAATGACATTTGGGAACTGGGGAGGAGGCAGGTCCTGAAGGGTTTGTAAAGCGAGCAAAGTGAAGCACCATTTCATTCGGTAAATAACTGCTTCCATTAAGTTATTTACTCCGTTCAGAAATAATTAAGAGGAATATTCACTAAAACAGGTTGAGGATATGACCGGAGTAACACACAGGGAGTGAGTCCAGCAGTAAATCTCACCCAATCTAGCAAAATCCTAATCATACCTTCAACTCACAGTTTCACTATAATAGTTACAGAAAATTTAGCAGTTCATATTCGTGAATTATTCATACTGTGGCCTCTCTCCCTCTTTCTCCTTCTTCCTTCATTCTCCCTCTGTCTTTCTCTCTCTCCCTCTATTTCATTTTCCCTATTCATTCTCGCTTGCTCTCTCTCTCTCACTCAACTTCTCTCTCTATCCACAGCTCGTACCCTGTCCAATCGCTTCTCCAGATTATTCAAGCGTCCACATGCTCACTCAACATGATAACTCAGGTAAATCACCCTCCACAATCCAGCATGTGCACAACTCAGAATGTTCTGATCAAAGGTCACGGACCTGAAATTTTAACCTTCTTTCTCACTCCTCAGATGTTGACTGATCAACTGTGTATTTGAAACACTTATTGCTTTTATCTCAGATTGCCAGCATCTGCAATATTTTGCTTTTATTTACTTATCCAACATAATTTCTATGGATCGGCCATAATTGTCGTTTCTCTAACATTGGCAGGACTGAATCCATCACCTTTATTCCAATCCAGCAACTGTATCCCAGGTATTCATTCCAATCCACCTGATGGCTGCTGTCTTTGAATGACCGTCAGAACACTATATGACCCCAGGTTATGCTTCATACGTATTGTTACTATCGAGGCTGGAGGTGTGCACTGTTCATTCACTCCCACCTTTCCACAGGTCACAACATATTCTTAACATTTTCTCAGTTATGGATCCAGTCAATTATCTTCCTCAGAATAAAATGTACTAACCATGTTTCTTTGCTGAACAGCAAAATTAACTGTTTATTACAGAACAATTCATAATTAGTAATAAATTAAAATAATATCAGATCGGTCAAATTATTAAAAATCGAACATTATTTTTTTAAGTCCCCTTTGGTACCTTACCGCTTCACGCATGTGCACATAGACACACATACGCACACCCAGAAACACACACATGCACACACTTACATATGTACTTGCCCACCCCTGAAAAAAGTAAATAGCAGATGAGACACGCCCCGACGAACGGCCACAAAGTCCAAACCTCGAGCACACACAAGCAAGGTCTTTAGAATATTCTAGAATTTGCTGCCTTCAGGCGCCGTTGAAAAGGAATTTAACAGGCCTTCTTGAAAGGCAGGAAACAAGAGGAATTGGCTTATTAAACTTCACAGAGTCGTTTTGGGAATTGCGAGAAAAAGAGCTGGGTAGTGGCCTTCTGTTCGTGCATGGAATACGTTCCTTCTGCTGCAGCAAACATGACTTTCGGCTCCTTCCAGAAGGTATCACAAACACACAAACACAGTGACTCACAACCAAAACTTTTAACAGTTTTCTGCCCTCCCAGATTTTCTCTGTTCCCACTGGGCTTGTCCATTCAAAGGAGTGCTTGTCACTTTTCGGCCCCTATTGTCAGAGCTTCAGCTTGTCTTTAACCCAAGCCATGTAACAAACAGCAACACTGTTGCTAATCCGGCTCCCTAAGTCCTCCTGATTAAAAAAAATCTGACACATTGTTTAGCTTAACTATATATATATATTTTAAATATATGTTTTTTAACAAAACTGTGTCACGTTCATAGCACCATGTGTCATGCCGAAACAGTTATCTCCTGCTTCCACATCACAGCATCACTACTCTTGGTTCCACTCTTGCCTTAGTTCATCAGATATTGAAACGTACTTCCATGCCTTTGTCTCATCCAGACTGGAATGCACCAATTGTCACATGGCACACAGCCACCCCACCCGGCCCCCCACCCCCCGCACCACTATCCATTCACTTATGGATCTAGCAATCTGCTGCCTTTATCCTATCCCATGCCCGGTTCCTCTCAAGAAACATTGCTCTATTTTCTGACTTGCATTGCATGGAGAATCCCAACGTCTCCAGTTTATTTTTTCCTTCCTTGCATTTCAAAGCAACACAGAATCCATTTATCCCTATTAATTTATTCCATTGCGTTGTATCCTTAATTCTTAATATGATTACCTCAAAAAGTCTATCAACCTCAGTTCTCTAATGTTTATTGGTCCCCTAATGATATATGTATTTGACCTGCAAACGTCTCAGTTTGTCCCCAGCTCAGAGCTTCTCACGATTAAGAAGCAATTGTCATGCAGACCCCCACCTGCCCAGAATGAGGCATATTAAATTTGTCATTTTAAACTGTTACTGGAAAGAAAAAAGGACTTGTTAAAGTAAATAAACAGACGCTTGCCTTTAGAATCATTTTCAGACTGACAGATAGTGCTTGGAGGGACAAAAGGGTTGCTTCCCTTCTCCATCTATCCGAAAATGGACTTTGAGCACCAAGGTATGGTGTGGAAAAGGCATTCCAGGTTGAATTCTAAGATGGCCGAATACACAAACAGACATGGCCAAACTAACTAGTCTCATGACTAACCTGCTTGGCGACCTGGGTTTTCTGAATTGTGCAAAAGGTTTGAAGTCAGCAGAGATTGAATGGCCCTGGACTGAAAATACCTCTTCTGGCCTGCTCTCCCTCCCTTTCTCATGGAACTCCAACTCCACTGAAGACACATGAACCCCAAGAGAGAAAGGTCTCCTGCACAGCGTAATGTTTAAGAATAATACTGGGCCACAAGGAAAAGCAAGGTCTAACTACAATCAGGGACTCTGCAGCGAGCTCGAAGAACCATAACAAAAACTCGTGTTCAGATACTGCCTCAAACTTTTCCACTTCATTGTTTCTGCTCTTTTCTGCCTCTCCTGCATGTGTGTCTTGCGTATGCACGCTAGCGTGGGTGCATCTTGTATCCCTATGCGTTAAGTTGGATAGAATTTCAACGTTTCTTCTTTAAACCTAAGATAACATGTTTTGGGATGGTTTCCTTGCCTTATAATTGGAAAGCAGTGAACAAGGATTCACAAGGGGGGAGCTTTAAACAGGGTGTGTTTATAATTAAACCCTGTTCCGTTAAGATCAGGTGAAGGCTGAGATGGAAAGTTAGACCCCTTTCTCACCAGATCGTAACACTATTCTGATTTATCATTCTTTGGTGCACAGTGAATGACCTCAAACCTCCCCACATTGAACTCCATATCCCACATTTTATCAAATCAGTTAAGCTATCGACAACTCATTTGTACAATTTTCTTTCCATCTACACTATTTACTGAGTCACTTAACTGACAGTCGTCAGCAAACCTAGATGTATGGACCTCGGCTCCTTAATTCAAATTATGTGGAAATACAGTGAAAAGCTGTGCCCTCAGTCCAGATCACTGGGAGGCACTAATAATCACATCCTGTATTGGATTGCTTTCGTACTTCAATTCAAATATTTACTTTAAACACCAAAGTACACAAGAAGCTCATGTAACGGTAGAGAATTCGGTCCTTAACTGCACATCACATAAAAAGATTCCAGTATCTGTTTCTTCCATGTATTATTGTTTAGTTGTAGTATGCACATAATGTAGAGATCGAAGGTATTATTGGTTTAAGTGTTGTGAATATAGAACTGTATGTACAGGTTCCGTAACTTGTTTGATCTCATCGTGAGCACATCCCACAAATAACCCAGGACATTCATATACACAGGTAGGGTGGACACTCATTCCCACAGCTGGCATTGTTCAATCTATCTGCAATACATAGAACACATAAAATTGAGTACCTCTTCCAGACCAGAACCCATGCTACTTGAAATTTCATCTCTTGTAATTTTAAAGTCCAGAGTTAGATTGTGGATTTGCTCAATCAACAAAACTACACCATCAACACTGCGATTTATAATCTGCAATTAACTAGAATGGCTTGTGATTCCAAGAAATCCAGTCCAAACTGATACAACATAACATCAATACATTTACAACGAATCCCTCTGATAGTAAATAAATTGAACTGCAGTGAATCAGAGAAGGGGATGTTAAAGGGTGATCAGCAAATTCAGTTCAGTTGCGAGACCTCTGAAGCAGCGTCAGATCCCCATAAGGAAATACTTTATCAAAGTGATAACCAATAAAATATTGAAATTCCAGTGAATCCCACTCATGGGGCCAAAATAGGTGACGAGTGGAAAATGTTGTGACCCTCACACACGTCACTAAGTCGCAGAGCACCTGTGATTCTAAATTCGTGGCTTATTAACATGGCCCAGGCGGCTGTTCCCGAACTAATGATAACGTGGAGGGAGAGGCAAGCCATCCCTCCGTCCCTGGCAAGGGCTTTCAGCACCAATGCTCAGTTGCCGACGTCTTTTTTAATGGGATTATAGCCCTAAATGATTGTTCAAATTTTTAGAGACACGCTTATTTCAACGTTTATAAAATTTAGTTAAAAAAAAATAAATGCCCTCTCCCACCACCCCCAATGGCATTACACATTATTCCTGCCCTTTACAACCCGCCCCCGCCCCACCCCCAACCCGCCCCCGGAATACCTACCGTTAATTTGCTAACTTCCCACCGCCCCCACCCCCTTACATTTCGGCATCTTTGTCCTTTCCCTCTTCCCATTACCCCTTCGACCAATCCGTAGCATTGAAATCCCGCTTCCCCTTCCCACACTAGGAAAATCACCTCCACCCCTCCCCACAGCTGTGGCGCCTCCTGATTCGAAGGTACGGCATTCCCGCTGCCGGATGAAAATCCAAACCTGCTGGCAGAATCACTGTGGCCTGCATATTAATAAAAGGGAAGTATCCATTTGCATATTCTAATGCAGTTCCTGTCGCCAAGCAGCGGGGAGGCTGCCACGAGGTCTCATCCGCCGCTGAGTTCAGGACGGGACCAGCAGCTGGGTCGGTTACGGGCCTAACCCCGCTGTGTCTTTCATGTCCCCATCCCCCCTCCCCTCCCCTCCCTCCACCCCCGCCACCGGTACCAGCGTTGGTGAACCTTTACAATCCAGCCGTTGATGTTGGGGAAAGAGGACACGAAGCCGCCTCATTGTAAATTACCGAAATTAGAATCGTGAAATAATATCTCAGGCCAGGTTAGTTCCACAACTCCTGATGGTCTGATAACTGCTCGTACAACCTTGATGGGAACACACCTAGACTACTGTGTACAGTTTTGTTCCCCTTATTTAAGGACGAATACACATAAATTGAGGGAGGTTCAGAGCAGCCTCACTCCGATGACTCTGATGTGTGTTAAAAGGGGCTGTCTTGCGAGGAAAGGTTGAAGCGTTTCAGCCTATATACTTCAGAGTTTAGAAGTATGGGAGACATATTGAAATACGAAATTCTGAGGAAGAATGGTGAGACGATGTTGCCCCTTGAGGGGTAATCAAGAACTTGGGAGGGGGGGGTGGGCGCAAAAGGTGCACATTTCAGGTGGAGCTGAGGAGGAATTCATTTTCTGTGAGAGTCATGAATCTTTGGAATTCTGGACCCCAGAGAGCTGCAGAGGCTGAGTCATTGATTATATTCAAGGAGAAGGTCGAGAGATTTTTGAACGACAGGCTATTCAAGAATTGTGGAGAATAAGGGAGAAAATAGTTTTCAGGCAGAGATCAAATGACAAATGATCTTAATGTATTGTGGAGCAGGATCGAGGGGCCAAATGGCCTACGCTGGTTCCTATTGCTTATATTCTTACACACTTATCCCGGGCACCTGATTCCAATACATTAATTTGAGATATTAATCTGAGCCCATTCTCAGGGATGGAACAACATAAATCATTACACTTAAAGGATGTCATACAAGCCCGAGCATTTAGAATATGAGGAATTCTATCAACGGGCAAAACATTTATCACAGTGAATAGTCCAATACTAATGCAAGGATTTGTTGAACATAGATCATCAAAGTCAATATGCTTCTGCTACAACACCAAATGTTCAGAGCCATCGGACAGCCCATCATTCAACAGAGCAGACAATTGCGTAAAACATTCAGCAAGTAAGACATTATCAAATACAACAGTCGATTTAACATTGATTTGCTACAATAACAGCTGGAGATAGCAGCTTACCGGGAACTCCAATGGTTGCAAGAACTGGATAGTAAATATCTACAATCTGGTATATTACTGGATATCCCATTTCTGCGAGAAGCACCAACTGATGTTGTTCTGAAATACGGAGCTCTGGTCGTCATTCTGAGCTGATACATATTCACAGTCCCTGTTTTATATAGGGGATAAGTCTCGACTGACATGGTTATTCCCCTGATCATTGCTATTAGTGACAGACACTGGAACAAACACATTACATCGGCAGCTTTGTCTGCGATGTTAATAAAATGGTACATAGAACATGAATATCTTAAAGTCCAGCAAAATATCTTAATCAGACCTCTCTTGGGGATAAGGCCGATACATGTAAGCATACAAGACAGATCCCACAATAATGAGCGGCTTCACATGCAGGCTTCATGCAATTGTAATGACAATGTTCACTCCTAATGATTCATGAATAAATGCTACAGAGTTTTCCAGAGTATATACTGAATCCAGGGACACAAGCAGTTCAATGTGAACTTTGACACGACGGCAGTTCGATACATGCTCAGGGTTGCAGCTGAGAACTTACTATGGGTGACAGTAGGGGCAGACTCTGAGTGTGCTCCATTGACAACCCTCTCGCTGCTATTTTATGCAAATAAAATAATTGTAAATAAAACAGTAGCTAAAGACGAGTAAAATTAGAAGTGGGCCATCTCCTGAGACTATTCCTCCAGTTCACTCCTCACTGGGGCCCCAACATCCACCTTCCTTCTATCCAAAACTCTACCATACATCTCCATCCCCCAAAAGGTCCAGCAGCTCACACAACGCAATGATTTTCACTGACCTACATTACATCTCAAATTGCTCAACAGCTTACATTTAAAATTCTGGTCCTCACCTTAAAACCTGGTCGCGGTCTCGAAATTCACTATCTCCACCCTCTCTTCCAAACCGGCATCAGACCTCGCCCGTGATCTCTCCATATCTCTTACATTGGGCAATTTTGGTGGGACTGCCATTTCTTGGTTCATGTCTTACCGATACAATAAAAGCCACAACTTCCCCCGCAATGAATTCCCTCCACCCACCAGCCTGTGCCTGACCTTCCTATTTTGCCTCCTCCTTCTCCACATCGACATGTTATCCAATGCCAACAGCACCGACAGACATGAGGTCAGCTTCCATATGTGTGCGGGAAACACCATGGTCCAGCTCTCCGCCAACTCTCTCGACCTTCCACTGCCTCTGTGTGACCATACTACAAATGTCTGTTTAGCTGCAGCTTCAGTTTTCTCCAACTAAATATATGAAATACCAGAGCAATCATATTTCTCTCTACCACAGAGTCCATACTCATTTCACTGACACCATTCCCCATCCTAGCTATTGTGCCAGGCTCAGTACGATGTTTTTTAACGTTTATTCTGTTGGTCCCTGATCTGAACCTCAGATCTCATAAGCCTTCGATCATAAACTATACCCATTTGCACCTCCCTAACATCGCTAGCCACTCGCACTGTCTTAGTCCATCTGGCACTGAAACACTCAATCACTGCTTCCATATCTGCATTTGGAGGTGAGGACGTGGAAAACTATTGGAGAAAATTCGTGATTTTCTTACACTGTGGAACTGTTTGGCACCATCGTGTTGATAATCCTCTTCAGAGGATTAGTACGGAATATTGTTATAATATAAACTAACTGACCTGTAATCTTTTAGATATACAAACATAGAATGTGATTTAATTGTTGTTCATGTTTAATTTGCATTAAATCTTGAATTGAGAATAGAAGACTCCACGCTGGAGGACGTGATTTGGAGATGAAAGATGAGATTGACCAAGGGGAAATTCCTCGTAGCTCTGACTTGGCGAAGTATGGCGAACCTGAAAATGTAAAATTAGTGAAGAGGGAGTAGAAGTTTACATTGTGCAATTTGAGCTATTGCCACAATATGGAGTGGCCGAAATCATCTTAGACAAGCTCCTGGAGACCCTTTTTAAAGGAAAATCTTTGGAAGTGTATTCATCTCCTTCAGATTATCACTGACGTGACTATAACAAAGTAGACTTTTCCCAATGCATAATAATTGATGTTGCCGTAATGGGAAGTGGGTGACCCTGGCACAACCAACATTTACTGCCCATCCCTAATTGCCCTTGACAGCTGAATGGCTTGCTGGGCCATTTCAGAAGCCAGTTACGAGTTAACAATATGGATGTGGGTCTGGAGTCACATGTAAAGCAGACATGCATATTTCCTTCCCTGAAGGTCAACTAGGCGGGTGTTTGCGACACTCTATGTCAGTTTTCATGGCACCATTACTGAAAATAGCCTTCAATTACAAATTGTCTTTTATTAGTTAAGTAATTTTATTAATTAATTGAATTGAAATAAATTTGCACCAGCTCCGGTTTTGAGATTTGAACCAGTGTTGTCATCTTGTACGGGCTTTACAACACTCTTAATGCAGATATGACCACTAGTCACTGGTAAATATTGCTTTACACCGATCACAAACCACTCGCTTCTCTGCAGAAAAAGCAGAACAGAGAAAGCCAGGTTGTTTCAAGAAGAATTTTGTTACAGGCAGTTGCACATGAAATTGTACATCTTGCAGAGAAAAGCAATGTCATTGCTAATGCTCTGACCAGAGTTCGAAGAGAGGCAAGTCTGAAGGAAAGGTCTGAATTGTGAGAATTTTGACTTGTCTGAATTCTATTAATCTTACATTTGTTATTGGCAAATTTAGTAAAATTGTCGGCTGTCCCTTGATTCGAGGACGACGTCTACACAGGTTCACAATTGGCTGCCATGGGTCATCATGTGACTGAATAGACCAATTCTCGACCCACAGATTTTTGGGCACGTGGGACAGGACTTCACACGAGGTAGTGGGATCCCGAGTGTGGGATTTGATTCCTTTTCTTTCCTACTCTGTCGCCACTCTGCCTCATCATTAAGGCGATTGGATTCAAAGCATGATTGACAAGTTGTCACCATTTTGAACGGTTGGTAGCAAATTCCTCCCAGTCATCAATATCAAAACTGCCACGCTTCAGAGAGAGCTTCTGAGTTTCTTTGAAGCATTTCCTTTGTCCTCCCTGGAGGACATTTGAGAATTGGGAAAACAGGACCTGGCGGGGGATACGATTTTCGAGCATCCAAATGGAGTATCTTGTTTTTCTCAAGGAAATTTGCGTGAATGCTTGTGGAGCTGGTTTTAAAAATGAAACTAGCGTGTTTTCGATGGTTCTTCCCGTTAATCTGGAGGATGCAGAAAAGAGTCATAGCTGATGAAATTTCTCGGGCGCTTTTATGTGTCGCTGATACACAGTTCAGGTCTCACTGCAGAACAGGAGTACGGTGATGACAACTGTTTGTACAATAGCACTTTTTCTAACTTGCAGAAGTCTCTACCGGCAAACACTCTCTGCTGCAGTTTGCAGATGGCTGAGCTGGCATAGCTGATCTAGTGTTGGATCTCCCCATCAATGGCTGCCTTTTGAGAGAGGTGGCTGCCAAGCTATGGGAAGTTTTCAACGCATTCCAGGGTCTCTCTTTCAACATATATCGGATATGGAATATTTGGATAACCACAAATAGATTGATATAACAGTTTTTTTGGCAACATTACAGGACATTCAAGTCCCTTCCGTGTAGAATTGAAGAGATCGAGAGTGACTTTGAAATCTGGAGCAGTATGGGCAATGACACTGCAGTCATCCACAAACTGTAGACCATGTATGTCTAAGTTTAAGTTTGGCACAGAGGCGACTGAGGCGAAAGAGTTTTCCATCTAGGCCAAATTTGAAGCCCCCACCAGAGTGCAGTTGAACTTTGATGAGGCGAGCAGCTACTGTCAGCTAAATAGTATATAGTATTAATAAAATATAGTATGTGTTTTATGATTGCATGTCACCTCTGCAGTACACAATAAGTTACTTGTAAAAAAAAATGTTCACAGTATCAAGATCGTATTGTATTTTCTAACCGTTTCAACGAAGCCCTTACTGCAGTAAGGCATTCCTTTTCCCAATGCGGAAGTGTGATGACGACTAGGCCTGGATGTAATGCCACCCCACTCTTAGAGATAGAATAGGAAGTGTGTGTCCCATAGATGTGCGATGTCTGGAAGGGGAGGAAGGGACCGTCATCTTTCAATTGCACTGCTACAAATTGGGAGTGGAAAAATGCTTCCACGGCCAGAGGCCGATTGAGGGCCCTAAGAGGCCTATTATTACCTGCTTAAGGGCCTATTCCTGCCGCTGGTGGAATTAAGATCAGTAAAATGAGTGTCCTCCCTATAGGCGCGGCTGTCTTCCTCCGTGGGCAATCTGTGGCACACAAAGTGCCCCATCAGAGAACAGCCCACCCCTTCGAAAAGCCCGCCTTCCTACATTCATTACCCACCCTCCTTCCCCATCATCCGTGCCTGCCAGACTGTGAGCTGTGTCATTCTGAGTCACTAAAATTAGATTTATAAAGTACGACTACCGAACAGGCTAGTTCCACAGGGTGAAAATGTTCTTGGAACGTTGGTGGCGAGACACCTTGAGTACTGTTTCCAATTGTAGTCCTCTTACTTCAGGAGCAATATACACGCATTGAAGGCAGTTAGGAGAAGGTTTATTGGGCAGATTTCCAGGGTAAAGGGGCAGCTTTGTATGGACTGGTTGAGCTAGGATACTTTAAAGGTAAGATGTATTGAAACATATCACATTATGACTGCTCCAGTTCAGTTCCTGGTCAATGGTAACCACCAGGATGTTGATCATGGGGGATTCAGCACTGGTAATGCCATTGAACGTCAAGCGTAGATTGCTAGATTCTCTCTTGTTGGAGATGGTCATTGCCTCCATCCAGTATTATTCTTGTTAACTTCTTAGCGGTTTTTACTACTTAGTGACTTGCCAGGCTATTTCAGAGTCAACTATACTGCCGTGGGTCTGGAGTCACATGTCAGCAGATTTCAATCCCTGAAGGCAACAAATGAACCAAATGGGCATTTATAGCAATCGATGATGGTTTCATGGCCATTATTAAATCAGCTTTCCATTCCAAATTTACTCTGTGAAATCAAATTCCACTTCCTCCTGAGGGGAGATTTGAACCTACATCCCCAAAGCAGCAGCTCCTGGGTGCGTGGGTTACTAGTTTATCGACAATAGCACTCTACCATCGCCTGCCCTACGCTGTGGTGCTGTCTCTATATTGGGTGACCGATTGGTTGATTGCTTTATGGAGCACTTCCGCTCATTCCAAAAACATGATGCTGAGGTTCTGGTCGCTTGCCATTTCAGCACCCCACACCGGCTCTCATACCCACATTTAGGTCCTTGGCCTGCTGCAGTGTTCCAGTTAACATCAATGCAAGCTCGAGGAGCAGCAACTGATCTTTTAGTTAGGCACTCTGCAGCTTTGCGGGCTGAACACTGAGTTAAATAATTTT
Organism: Heterodontus francisci; assembly: GCF_036365525.1. Taxonomy (NCBI): domain Eukaryota; kingdom Metazoa; phylum Chordata; class Chondrichthyes; order Heterodontiformes; family Heterodontidae; genus Heterodontus; species Heterodontus francisci. The sequence continues at coordinate 5,749,728 of NW_027141025.1, forward strand.
AGAGCATGTCTGGCCTTTGTTGCCTTTATATTTTTTAAATATTTTTTTATTGTATTGTATTTTTTTAACCATGTGCCTGTTCGTCGTGCGGACAGAGTTGCTCATAACTTTGCTATCAACACTGTCTCTGGACGAATGCTTTGTCTTTCAATGGAAGCATTAACACCCTCTTCACTGTTGCCTCAGGACGACTTCTTATTTTATCTCTCCTGACCTCTGCCGTATCACACACATTCCCTTTTTATCGCTTCCGCACCAAGCCACCCCTGCTCCTTCTCTTGCTATAAAACCTAATTCCTTTCCAAGGCTTGCCAGTTCTCATGAAGGGTCACAGACCTGAAACGTTAATTCTGCTTCTCTGTCTGCAGATGCTGCCTGACCTGTTGAGTATTTCCCAGCACTTCTGTTTTTATTTCATAGTAATTGAAATGCTTTCTGTTGTAACTTTGAAGTTCAGAGTTAGTCTGTGGGCTGGGTCAACAAAGAAACGCAACAACGCTGCGTTTCATAATCTGCAAATAACGAGAGGGGCTCTGGATCCCAACAAATACAATGCACAACAGAAAATGAACATTTTTACTATTAAATTGAAGTCAGGTGAAGTACATAAATTCATCCGCAGTGAATCAGAGAAGGAGATGATAAAGTGTCAGCAGCAAACTCTGTTCACCTGCCAGAACTTTGCAGCAGCATTCGGTTCACACAAAGAAATAATACAACAACAGTGATGACCAATAGAAATACTGAAATCCAAGTGAGACATGATGTTGGGGAAGGCAGAAACTACTGCCTCCTTGTAACACTGAGACTGCGAACTGTGTTATTATAAATCACCAAAATTATGTTTATGAAGTAATATTCCAAGACAGGTTTGTTCCACAAAGTGAAACTTTTAACAACTCCTGATAGTCTGGTAATTGTTCTTAAACATTGTTTGGACTACATCTATATTACTGTGTCTAGTTTTGGTCTCCTTAAGGAGAGTACGCATGCATTGAGGGCAGTTCAGAGAAGGATCACGATTCGACTCCTGGGGTTAAGGGGCTCTCTTGTTGGGAAAGGTTGAACAGGTTAGGCCGATGCTGTTTTGAGTTTAGAAGTATGAGAGAAGTATTGAAACATGCTAAAGTGTGAGGGAACTTGACTGGGGGATGGTAAGAGGAACATTTCCCTCGAGGGGGAATCCAGAACTAGGCGAAATAAGTCGAGCATTTCAGAAGGAGATGAGGAGGAATTTGTTTTCTAAAAGGGTGATGAATCGTTGGAATTCTCGAGCCCAGAGAGCGGTGGAGGCTGAGCCATTGATTCCATTCAGGCTATGATGGAGAGAATTTGAACTCTCGTGGATTCTGTGGTGATGACGAAGAAACAGGAAAGAGAATTTGAGGCCAAGATCAGATCAGGAATGATCCTATAGAAAGGCGAAGAAACTCGAGGGGCCGAATGGCCTACGCCTTCTCCTATTGCTTATATTCTTGCATACATAATCCTTGCATCTGATTCCAGTACAATTAGTTTTGACATTAACCAAATAAAACTCTCGGGTTTGATTAACAAAATCATGACAGACATAAAGAAACTCATACAAGCCCGAACATCTAAAATCTGAGGATATTCCATCATCCAACAACACATCCAGTAAAGAGAATAAACCAGTAATAATGCAAGGAATTGACTAACAGTGATCAAAGTTATTATGCAGCTGCTACAGGACCAAATGAACAGAGACTTATGACAATCCGTCATTCAAATGATCAAAGTGAAAAGACGGCTGTGTCAAACATGCAGCGAGTAAAGCACTTTCAGATACAGCAATCAAATAATGCTAATTTAAGCCATTAACAACTGGAGAAAAAGTGGCTTACCGGAAACTCCAAAGGCTGAAAGAATGGGATAGTAAATATGACTTATCTTATGCATTACTGGATATTTAGCTTATTTGCGAAGCATTGACCGGTGTTGGTCTGAGAATCAGAGCTCTGGCAGTCACTATGAACTGGTCCATTCTAACAGACAGTGATTTATACTGGGGATAAGTCTCCAATGACATGGGCTATACCCCTGATCATTGCTATTAGTGGCAGTCAATTGAACAAACATATTGCATCAGCAACTTTGACAGCATTGTAAATAAAATGGTGCATTCAAACAAACATCTCAAAATCCAGCAAATTATCTTCATCAGACGTCTTCCGGGGATAAGACTGAAAACGGTAATCATACAAGATTGATTCCACAATAATGCACAGCAGAGTTTACTGGTTTAAAATAATTGCAATGATAATATTCATTCGTAACGATTCATTTATAAATGTCACCGATTTCTCCTCAGTATACACTGAATCCAAGGACATAAGCAGATAAAATGAGAAACTTTACAAGAAAACAGTTTAATCCATGTGTGAGATTGCAGCTGATAACTTAGTGCAGGTGTCATTGGGAGAATGATGCTCCTCTCTCTGTTATTTGTATTGCACATATTTAGCGGTTTGTTCTACTGTGGCTTCTGTAAAAATAGAACTGTGCCACTGCCGGACAATATCCCTCTGGTTCACTCCTGACTGGCAACAGGATCTAAAACTTCCTTCCTTCCAACACTGTGCTGTACAACTCCATCCCTCAACAAGTCCAGCTCGCCCAACACTGTCGCATTCACTGACCCTGATTAGATCTCAATCCGCCCAACAACTTACATTTGAAATTATTATTCCCAATTAAGATCCCGTCATGACCTAAGCCATCATCATCTCTACTCCTGTAAAACTGCATCAAAACTCACCCGTGATCGCTCCATACCTCCGACGTTGGCCGCTTATGGAAGGACTGCCCTTGCTTGGTTCGTAACTCACTGGCCTGATCATAGCCAGAGAATCTCCAGCAATGGCTATTCCTCCCACTACCAAAACTGTTCAATCACCAGCCCCTGAACTTACGGTTTTTGCATCCTCCTCTTCCACTTCTGCACTCTTTCCAACGGCAACAACAACGACAGACATGGGGACGGCAAAAACAACGACAGACATGGGGTCATCTTTTGCATGTGTGCTGACAACACACAGCTCCAGCTCTCCACCATCATTCTCGACCCTCCACTCCCTTTGTGTGATCAGACAACAACTGTCAGTTTTGTGTGAGCTGCAATTTTCTCCAGTTTAGTTCAGTTTAGTTTAGAGATACAGAACTGAAACAGGCCCTTCAGCCCACCGAGTCTGTGCGGACCATCAACCACCCATTAAGACTAATCCTACACTAATTCCATATTCCTACCACATCCCTACCTGTCCCTATATTCCCCTACGACCGACCTATACTAGGGGCATTTTCTAATGGCCAATTTACCTGCAAGTCTTTGGCATGTGGGACGAAACCGAAGCACCCGGAGGAAACCCACGCAGACACAGGGAGAACTTGCAAACTCCACACAGGCATTATCCGGAATTGAACCCGGGTCGCTGGAGTTCTGAGGCTGCGGTGCTAACCACTGCGCCACTGCATCGCCCAACGTACACAACACCAAATCAATCATCTTTTGCCCTCCCACAAACTCCACCGACCTCATCCCCTTCGTAGTTGTTGTATCAGGCAGCAAATGATGTTTTGTAACATTTACCCTATTCGTCCTTCCGATCTGAGCTTCCGATCTCAGATCTCTTCAAAAATAAAGGATGCCTACATCTGCCTCCCTAATATGACGGTCTCGAGCCCTGTCTGAGCCCATCAGCCACTGATAAAACATATATTGGTCAACTCTACCTCCTCTCGGACAATCTGCCAGCTCCTCATTCCTCTGAAACTCGCCTCTCTGTGGGACTTCTTTCCTTATTTTCACAGTTATCTATCTGATCAGATACAGAATCTCCAGTAGTGGAACCTCCCCTCATCCCACATCAGCATTACCTTTGATGTTTCAATTCATCCTCAATGATAAATTTCCAGTGAGCATTTACCGGCAGGTGTGGGCCATGATATTACTTCTGCACTGATGACATCCATCTCTCTCGCTCAAAGCTGCCCCTACTGTCTCTGTGTTATCAGACTATTTATGCAACATACTGTTTTGGATGATCACAATTTTCTTCTATCAAACATCGACAGGACTAAATCCATCACCTTTCATCCCAGTCACAAACTGTCCATCCCAGTCACAAATTTCAATATACATGATGGCTTCTGGCTCCGAGTTCCACTCAGTGCACGAATTGTCCCCAAATTATGCTCCATACACATGTGTCCCTCCGTTAAAGAGATCACTTCCTTCCAACTCAGCAGCACCTGCGGCTCCACTTTTGTCTCAGCCCAACAGATATTGAAACACTCGTCTATGTCTTTGTCACATTCAGACTCGACTGTGCGAATGGACACCAGACTGACCTCCCATGCTCCACCTTCCTTTCACTTATTGATCCAAAACATTGTTGCCTTTTTCCTATGCCATACTAAGTTTCAGATCACTGGGAGACAACAATAATAATATCCTGACAATTTCAGCACATAGCCTTTGACACTAATCTGTTGCCTTACTCCAAGCCAATTTCCCAGCCCAGCCAACAGGTTGCCTCACCAATCATTGCTCTCTTTACTGATCTACATTTGATGGAGGACCCCGAAGCCTCGAGCTTATTTTTCTTCACAATGCATTTCAAAACGCGCACGACCTCCTCTAACCCTACTAATACAATTGGATACTGAGCCTCCGATAATGTGAATCTCAACGTTGTCAACCAGCCTTTTCAGAGAACAACAAAGAACAATGAATAATACAGCACAGCAACAGGCCATTCGGACTCCCAAGCCTGCGCCGATATTGATGTTTGCCTAAACTAAAACTTTCTGAACTTCCGGGGACCATATCTCTCTATTCCCATCCTATTCATGTATTTGTCAAGATGCCTCTTAAACGTCGCTATCGTAGCTGCCTCCACCACCTCCCCTGGCAGCAAGTTCCAGGCACTCACCACCCTCTGTGTAAAGAACTTGCCTCGCACATCCCCTCTAAACTTTGCCCCTCTCACGTTAAGCCTATGTCCCCTAATAACTGACTCTTCCACCCTGGGAAAAAGCTTCTGACTATCCACTCTGTCCATGCCGCTCATAACTTTGTAAACCTCAATCATGTCGCCCCTCCACCCCCGTCGTTCCACTGAAAACAATCCGAGTTTATCCAACCTCTGCTCATAGCTAATGCCCTCCAGACCAGGCTACATCCTGGTAAACCTCTTCTGTAGCCTCTGCAAAGCCTCCACGTCCTTCTGGTAGTGTGGCGACCAGAATTGCACGCAATATTCTAAGTGTAGCCTAAAAAAAGTTATGTACAGCTGCAGCATGACTTGCCAATTTTTATACTCTATGCCCCGACCGATGAAGGCAAGCATGCCATGTGTCTTCTTGACTACCTTATCCACCTGCGTTGCCACACCTGTGGACCTGTACGCCCAGATCTCTCTGCTTGTCAATACTCCTAAGGATACTGCCATTTACTGTATACTTCCCACCTGAATTAGACCGTCCAAAATGCATTACCTCACATTTGTCCGGATTATGCTTCATCTGCCAATGCTCCGCCCAAGTCTCCAACCGATCTATATCCTGCTGTATCCTCTGAGAATCCTCATCACCGTCTACAACTCCACCGACCTTTGTGGCGTCCGCAATCTTACTAATCAGTCCAGCTACATTTTCCTCCAAATCATTTCTACATACTACAAAGAGCAAAGGTCCCAGCACGGATTCCTGACCCCACTAGTCACATCCCTCCATTCAGAAAAGCACCCTTCCACTGCGACCCTCTGTCTTCTATGACCGAGCCAGTTCTGTATCCATCTTGCCAGCTCACCTCTGATCCCGTGTGACTTCACGTTTTGTATCAGTCTGCCACGAGGGACCTTGTCAAAGGCTTTACTGAAGTCCATATAGGTAACATCTACTGCCCTTTCTTCATCAACCATCTTTGTCACTTCCTCATAAAACGCAATCAAATTAGTGAGATACGACCTCCCCTTCACAAAACCATGCTGTCTCTCGCTAATAAGTTCGTTTGTTTCCAAATGGGAGTAAATCCTGTCCCGAAGAATCCTCTCTAATAATTTCCCTACCACTGACGTAAGGCTCAATGGCCTATAATTTCCTGGATTATCCTTGCTACCCTTCTTAAACAAAGGAATAACATTGGCTATTCTCCAGTCCTCTGGGACCTCACCTGTCGCCAATGAGGATGCAAAGATTTCTGTCAAGGCCCTAGCAATTTCTTCCCTTGCCTCCCTCAGTATTCTGGGGTAAATCCCATCAGGCTCTGGGGAGTTATCAACCTTAATGCTTTTCAATACACCCAACACCTCCTCCTTTTCGATAATGAGATGACTGAGACTATCTACACTCCCCTCCCCACGCTCATCATCCACCAAGTCCTTCTCTTTGGTGAATACTGATGCAAAGTACTCATTTAGTACTTCACCCATTACCTCTGGCTCCTCACTTAGATTCCATTCTCTGTCCTTGAGTGTGCCAACCCTTTTCCTAGTTACCCTCTTGCTCTTTATATCCGAATAAAAATCCTTGGGATTTTCCTTAATCCTGTTTGCCAATGAATTTTCATGACCCCTATTAGCCCATCTCACTCTTTGCTTAAGCTCCTTCCTACTGTCTTTATATTCCTCAAGGGATTCTTCTGTTTCTAGCCTTCCAGCCCTTATGAATGCTTCCTTTTTCTTTTTGACCAGGCTCACAATATCCCGCGTTATCCAAGGTTCCCGAAACTTGCCAAACTTATCCTTCTTCCTCACTGGAACATGCTGGTCCTGAATTCTAATCAACTGACATTTGAAAGACTCCCACATGTCAGATGTTGGTTTACCCTCAAACAGCCGTGGGCACCCTGTTAAACGAGGGCTGCTGTGACACGGATTCCCTCGGATCCATGGTGTGCAGCAGAAATCTCAAAACCCTGGAGAGGTCGGCTGCGTTTGCTGAAAACGTAAAGACTCGGTGACGCAGTACTTGCACATGGGCAAATTCAGTCTCTTCAGCTGGAACGTCTGCTTCTGAGACGTTCAGGCAGTTGCCCGGATTAAAGATGGTGCTGCTCAATTTATCACAGAAAATGCTTATAGCTAGATAGTTCTAACAAACTAACCTTACATTAAGTTGGATGGAAGCCCAGTAATATGTTATTATGTAGTTGTAGGATACTAAGTATAAACCTCAGATACATATAATATTCCAGTAACCCTATTAAGCAAAAAATATCATGATTGAATTTACATGTTCTGATACTTTAGGGAGATAGTGAATTGGCACCCCGATCGATGGAGAAGAAAATCGGACAGAGTATAAACTCTGCTGCCAATTCGTTATTGTGATTCGATTTTATGACTGACCAGGATTTGATTTCACCCAATTGCAGCGAATAGTTAGCCGCTCTCCTCCTCTGCAACTCGCTTTCTCCCCTCCTGCATACAAGCCTCTTCCATCCCCCACGCCCTCAGCCGTTCGCTCCTTCACTCCCCTGCCCGATTGCTCCTCGCTTCTCGCCACCCCGCTTCCCATGACCCCCGTTACTGCCGCTAGCTGTAGGCCACACAGCTTCTTTCTTCTCGGCCACTAGGCCTCAGGTTTGCTGGTTCACCACACGCCACCCTAAGAAGAAAAGCAGGCCGTGAAGTGATACGGGGCGAATTAGGAGCGAGCGGCCGAGAGGAGGAAGTGTTGAGGCCAGAAGGGACTTGCCAGGGAGGGAGGAGAGCGGCTAGTGGGGATGGAACGAGTGACGGGGATCGAAGTCCAGCCTCAAAGTCTCCAATTCAGCCGCTCCCTCCAGCCGAATTGGGGGACTGGAGAACCAATGACACGTTACTACGCATGCGCGACGGCCAGGCGCATGCTCGAGAATAGCCCAGGTGCCGATATCTGATGATAATAAATTAAATAATAGAAAAATACTGCAGATACTTGAAATATGATATAAACTAATAAATGCTGGAAGTGCTCAGTCGGTCAGGCAGTATCTCTGGAGCAAGCAGCACAGTTAACGTCTCAGGTAAGTGACCCTTCATCAGTGGATCCGAAATGACATCATTTGCACCACTTGGTCCTGGCCCTTGCAAGACGTTTGTTGTGCATTTGCGCAGCTTGGAGCATCTGATGACCTTTGCAGATTCCTGCGTTGTCAGGAGTCAGCTTGGGAGAGATATCACCAGTGTGCTGGCACAAGCTCCTGCAAATTCAGTGGCAGGACAGCCGCTCCAATATCAGTGCCCTCTCTCAGGCCAACGTCCCCAGTGTCCAGACACTGTTCATAGTCACTCAGTTATGTTGGGCGGGCCACAAATATAACAGGCCTGACACAGGACTCCCAAAACAAGCTTTCTACTCTGCGCTTTGGCACAGCAAGAGGCTATCAGGAGAGCAGAGGAAATGCTACATTGTCTTTAAAGCCTCCGTGACAAAATATTAACTCTGCACTGTTACGTGGAAACATCTTGCCCCAGCCTGCCCGAAATGGAGAGGAAGCATCCGTGAAGGTGCCAGCCAGTTCGAAAAACGTTGACATACTCAGACAGTGACCAGGTGCAAACAGCGGAAGGAACATTTGGAAATTCGAGCATCTCATTCACTCACCTCACCAAACACAACCTGTCCCAGCTGGAGTGGGGGAAAGTCATCCTCATTCCCGAGAGACTGCCTAAGTCTTTGCTAAACACTTTCTTGAAATCCACAGCAGCAACCTCCATTGCATTCTCATCATCAACATTCTCTTTTACCTCATCTAACAATTTAATTAAATACTTAATTGAGGTGGGCATGTGTGAATGAGTTTAAAGTTGGTTATTTAAAGCCGAGATTATTCTTTCATGGGATTTGGGCATCACTGGCAGGGCCAGCATTTGTTGCCCAAGCATAATTTCCCTTAACAACCAAGGGTTTACTAGGCCGTTCCACAGGGAAGATAAGAGTCAACCACGTTTCTGTGGGTCTGGAGTGACATGCATGCCAGACCTTGTAAGGACGGCAGATTTCCTTCCCTAAAGGACATTAGATGGGTTATTACTACAGTTAATGATAGTTTCATGGCACCATTACTGACACCAGCTTTCAATTCCAGATTTTACTTTTAGTTTGGATTTTTGTATTGATTAATTGAATGTAAATTCCACCAGCTGTCGTGGTGGATTTTGAACTTGTGTCCCCAAGGCATTATCCTGGAAATCTGTATTACTAGCTCAGTGCCATCACTACTCCGCCACCAAGCAGTGAGAAAAATTAGCTATGCATGAACTAGTCAAAAACGATGGGAGGGACTCAAAGAAGTATTGAGCACAATACGTATTGAATACTTGGATCCTGTTCCGACTCTTTGGAAAATGAACTCAATTAATATCCATGCTCCGTTCTTTACTGTTACCCTGAATTTTATTTCCCTTACGGTATTTATGCAATTCTCTTTTGAATGTTAATATTCAATCTGAAATTAACAGCCTTTATCTGGTGCCATCAACCCACAACAACACGCTGATAAAAATTGTTTCCCCATGTAGCTCCTCAATGCGCATTTTGGATTCGGAAAGGAACATGTGTGACTTTAAAAGAGAGAACTTCTGAGATGAATGGGTAGCCTTAACGTTTCAGGCAGCGTACACTGCCCGTCGTCAGGAGAAATGACTCGTCCAGAAAGAAGAAATAGCTTTATATCTGGTGGAGCATGGAAATGTGCGCAGGACGATATTGCTAATCGGATATTACGTGTTCTCGTTCTTGCTGCTATTGGTAGGCGTATTGTGTTTCGTGGTATGTCGGTTTTGCTCTTCCTTCCACAATCAATGTTCACCTTTTGCATTCCTCATTCCATTTCTTGCCTGCAACATTGCCTTATATAATATTCATTTGCAACACATACTCCATTAAATTTACTCTGCTTGCCCGCTGTTCCGGGGGGGGTGATGGAGCATACCTCCCATTCACACCAATACACATTTTTGCTGTGATTTCAGTTGAGAAATTTAGATCTGCCAGACGGTTTACATAAGAACATAAGAAATAGGAGCAGTATCAGGCCATTCATCACCTCAAGCCTGCCCGCCATTCAATAAGATCATGGATGAGCTTCCCCAGGTCCCAACTCTTCTTTTCAGTCAGCTCCGCATACCCCTCCACTCCACGAGATTTCAAAAATCTATCTGCGTCCTCCTTAAATATATTTAGTGGCCTAGCCTCCACAACTCTCTGAGGTGCAGAATCCCAGAAAATCACAACCCTCTAAGAGAAGAAATTCCTTTCCATCTCAGTTTTAAATTTGTGCCCCCTTATTCTGTAATTGTGACCCCAGGTTCGAGATTCCCCCACACGTGGAGATATAGTCTGAACATCTATCCTGTAAAGCCCCCTCAAAATCTTATATGTTTCAAAAAGGTCACCTCTTATTCTTCTAAACTCCAATAAATGAAGCCCGAACCTGTTTAGCCGTTCATGATAAGACAATCACTTCATCCCAGGAATGAGCCTGGTGAACCTTTTCTGAACAGTCTCCAATGCTAGTATATCCTTCATTAAATATGGGGACCAAAATAGTACACAGTACTCCAGATGTGGCCACACCAATACCCTGGAACAAGACTTCCCTATTTTAAACTCTAAGCCCCTGGCAATAAAGGCCAACATTCCATTTGCCTTTCGAATTACTTGCTGCAGCTGCATGCAAACATTTTGTGTTTAATGTACAAGAGGACCCAGATCCCTCTGTACTGCAGTATTTTGTAGCCTTCACCATATAAATAATAATCTGTCTTATTTTCATCCCACCAAAGTGGATGACCTCACACTTTCCCACATTGAACTCCATCTGCCAAGTTTTCTTTTCTCCCCCCACTCACTTGATCTATCTATATCCCTTTGCAGATTCTGTGTCCTCATCACAACATGCCTTCCCACCTATTTTTGAATCATCAGCAAATTTAGATACACAGCACTCTGTCCCTTCCTCCAAGTCATTGATATAGGTAGTAAATAGTTGATGCCCTCGGACCGCTCCTTGTGGCACCCGATCAGTTACGGCTTTCCAATCTGAAAAAGACCCATTGATCACAATGCACTGCCTTCTGTGCTGTGTGACACACAAGCAAAGCTAGGCCTACGTGCGAAATGACAGCGAATGGATTGTTCACGAAATGTTCCTGAGGAACCTTCTGCCACAGGTGAATTGCTGATAATTGGCGCTTCTGTATAATATTTTGATGTGTATGAGTGACGGACGACAGAGTTGCGAATGACGATTGACATGTACCGTTTTGGCAAGTTGGTTCAGCGCAACAAGATCCAAACTGTTCCTCCTTTATCATAAAAACTCATTTATAACGTGGCCTTGAATCAATTGGAAGGCAAATGAACAGAACCCTGGAGGTGAAGAATTATTCTAATTCCAATGAAAAAAGGGCTAATCTATTTAGCTGTTCTTGATAAAGACAAGGCTTCATCCCAGGAAACAGCCTAGTAATTATTTTATGAGCTGCCTCTAATGCTGGCATATCATTCCTGAAATATGAGGACCAACACTGTGTGCAGTACTCCAGGTGTGGCATTACCAACCTCCTGCACAGTTGTGACAAGACTTCCATACTTTTAAACTCTGACCCCCTAGCACAAAAGGCCAAAATTCCACTTACCTTCCTAATTACACGCTGATAACCTGCATGATAACAGTTTTGTGTTTAATGTACAAGAACACCCAGATCCCTCTGTACTGCAGTATTTTGTAGTCTTTCTCCATCTAAATAATAATCTGCCTTTTTACTCTTCCTACCAAATTGGATGACCTCACACTTTCCCACAATGAACACCATCTGCCAATTTTCTGTCCACTAACTGAACATATCTATTTCCCTTTGCAGCTTATTTCTGTCATCATCACAGCATGCCTTCTCACCTAAATTTGCATCGTCAGCAAATTTGGCTGCACTACACTCTGTCCCTTCCTCCAAGTTATTAATATAGATAGTAAATAGTTGAGGCCCCAGGACCGATGCTTGGGGCATCCCACTAGTTATGGCTTTCCAACCAGAAGAAGACACATTAATCCTGACTCTCTGCATTCCATGTGCCAGACAATCCTCGATCCATGCTAACACATTACCCCCAATACCCTCAGCAATAACCTTTTATGCGGCACCTTTTTGAAAGCCTTCTGAAAATCCAAATACACAACATCTACCAGTTCCCCTTTATCCACTCTGCTGGTTATATCCTCAAAGAACTTTAACAAATTAGTCGAACATGATTTGCCTTTCATAAAACTATTTTGACTATGTGTGTTTGCATTATGTTTTTCTAAATGACCTGCTATTTCTTCCTTAATAATGGACTCGAATAGTTTCCCATGTTAAGCTAACTGGTCGATATATTTGTGCTTTCTGTGTCCCTCCTTTATTGAATCGGGGCGTCACATTAGCGGTTTTCCAAATCGCTGGTACCTTACACAATCCAGTGAGTTTTGGTATGTTATGACCAATGCATTTACTATCTCTGCAGCCACTTCTTTAAAAACCTTTGGATGCAGGCCATCAAGTGCTGGCGACGTGACTGCCTTTATTCCCATAAGTTTGTCAAGAACCTTTTCCCTCGTGATAGAGATTGTTACAAGTTCCTCCCTCCCATTTACACGTTGCTCATCTATTATTGTTGGGATGTTTACAGTGTCCTCCACCGTAAAGGCCAATACAAAATATTGATTTAAATTCGCTGCCATTTCCCTGTTCCCTGTTATTAATTCCCCAGTTTCATCCACTAAGGGTCCCACACTTACTTTAGCTACTCTCTTTCCTTTTTAGACAACCGGAGAAGCTCTTTGTGCTTGTTTTTATATTTCTTGCCAATTTACTCTTACTCAATTTTCCCCCTCTTCATTAGTCTTTAAGTCATCCGCTGATTTATAAAAAAAAATCCCAATCCTCTGCCCTGCCACTAACTTTCGCCACTTTGTACGCCTTTGTTTTTGAATTGATACTCTCCTTAACGTCCTTTTTGTTATCCACGGGTGGTCCATCGTTTTCATTGTGTCCTTCCTCCTGACCAGAATAAATGTTTGCTGCGTGTTATGAAATATCTGCTTAAAAGTCTGCCACTGTTCATCTGCTGTCTTTCCTTTTAGTCTATGTTACCAGTCCGCATTAGACAACTCTTTCTTCATACCTCTGTAAATGTCCTTGCTTAAGTTGAAGACACTGGTTTGAGACCCGAGTTGCTCACCCTCCAACTGCATTTGAAATTGTACCATGTTATGAACACATCCCCCGAGATGATTTTTAGCTACGAGATATCTTCTTAATCCTACCTCATTGCACATTACTAAATCTAAAATAGTCTGTTCCCGGGTAGATTCTGCAATGTGTAGTTCTAAGAAACAATCCCTAATGCATTCTACAAATTCGTCTTCCTTGCCAATTTGATTTGTCCAGTCGAAATGCAGATTAAAATCACCCATGATAATTGTCGTGCTTTTCCCACACACCTCCATCATTTCCTGATTAATACTTTGTCCTACAGAGAGGCAACTCCTTGGAGACCTATAGACAACTGCCACCCGTGATTTCTTTCGCTTGCTATTCCTTATTTCTAACCAAACTGTTTCTACATCACGATCTACTGCACCGATATCCTTACTCAAAACTGCACTGATAACTTCCTTTAATAGCAAAGCTACCCCACCTACTTTTACTTTCTGCGTATTCTTCCAGAACGCCGAATATCCTTGAACATTGTGGTTCCGGTCTTGGTTATCCTGCCACCACATCTCTGTGATAGCTATCAAATCATATTCATTTATTTCTATTTGTGCCATCAGCTCATCCATCTTGTCACAAATGTTACATGCATTCAGATAAAGAACCTGAAGCTTTGAATTTTTTTAAAAACCATTTTTACGTACTCTGGTTCTAATTTCTGCTGTACTCTTATGCTTGTATTCTGTGTCCCTTCCTGTCACATTCCGATTAATGTATGCCCTTTCACTACCCTGCACCTCTGCTGTCTCGTTACGTTTCGACGTTTTAAACTTCCCTTCTATTGGACCCTCCCCCCACTATTTACTTTGAAGTCTTTTCTAGAAACCTACTTGTACGATTCTCCAGGATACTGGTCCCAGCATGGTTCAAGTGAAGCCCATGCCAATGGAACAGCTCTCTCTTTCCCCAGTAATGGTGCCAGTGTCCCATAATCGGGGCCCATTTCTCCCACACCAATCTTTGAGCCATACATCTACCTCTCTAATCTTATTTCCCCAATGCCAACTTGCACGTGGCTCAAGTAGCAATCTGGAACCTTTGTGGTTCTGCTTTCTAATTTAGCCCTGAGCTGCTCATAGTCCCTCAGGAGAACCTCCTTCCTATGTTGTTGATAGCTATGTGGACCATGACACCTGGATCCTTCACTTGCACTCCACGTTCTTCTCTAGCCCAGAAGAGATGTCCTTAACCTTGGCACCAGGCAGGTAACACAGCCTTTGGAATTTTCTATTTTGCTGCAGAGAATTGCAACTATTCCCCTAACTATGCTATCCCCTATTACAGCTACATTTCTTTGTTCTCCTCCTGCTTGAATGGCGCACTGAACCAGAGGTGGCGGACAGTGGTACACAGTAGGGAGGGAGTTTCCCTGTGAGTCCTCAACATCGACTGCGGACCCCATGAATTCTCATGGCATCAGATCAAACATGGGCAAGGTAACCTCCAACTGATTACCACCTACCGCCCTCCCTCAGCTGATGGTTCAGCACTCCACCATGTTGGACACCAGTTGGAGGTAGCACTTAAGGTGGCAAGGGCGAAAAATGTACTCTGGGTGGGGGATTTCAATGTCCATCACCAAGCGTGGCTCGGCAGCACCACTGCTGACAGATCTGGATGAGTCGTTAAGGACATAACTGCTAGTCTGGATCTGCGGCAGTTGGTGGGGGAACCAACACGAGGGAAACACATGCTTGACCTTGTCCTCACCAATCTGCCTGCGGCAGATGCTTCTGTCCATGTTTGTATTGGTCGGAGTGACCACAGCACAGTCCTGATGGAGACGAAGTCACGCCTTCACATTGAGGAGACCGTCCATCGTGTTGTGTGGCACTATCACCGTGCTAAATGGGATAGATTTCCAACAGATCTAAAAATGCAAAACTGGGCATCAATGAGGCGCTGTGGGCCATCAGCAGCAGCACAATCTGTAACCTCATGGCCCGGCATAGCCCCCACTCTACCATTACCATCAAGCCAGGAGACCAATCCTGGATCAATGAAGCGTGCAGGAGGGCATGGCAGGAGCAGCACCAGGCATACTTCAAAATGAGGTGTCAAACTGGTGAAGTTACAACACAGGACTATCTGCATGTCAAACTGCATACGCAGCATGTGATAGACAGAGCTAAGCGATCCCATAACCAACGGATTAGATCTAAGCTCTGCAGTCCTGTCACATCCAGCCGTGAATGGAGTTGGACAATTAAACAACTAACTTGAGGAGGTGGCTCCACAAATATCCCCATCCTCAATGATGGGGGAGCCCAGTACATCAGTGTGGAAGATAAGGCTGAAGCATTTGCAACAATCTTCAGCCAGAAGTGCCGAGCTGATGATCGATCTCGGCCTCCTCCTGAAGTCCCCAACATCACAGATTCCATACTTCAGCCTATTCGATTCACTCTGCGTGATATCAAGAAATGACTGAAGGCACTGGATATTGCAAAAGCTATGGGCCCTGAGAATATTCCGGCAACAGGACGGAAAACCTGTGCTTCAGAACTTGCTGCACACCTAGCCAAGCTGTTCCAGTGCAGCTACAACACAGGCATCGACCCTGCAATGTGGAAAACTGCCCAGGTCTGCCCTGTACACAAACAGCATGACAAGTCCAACCCGGCCAATTACCGCCCCATCAGCCTACTCTCAATCATCAGTAAAGTGATGGAAGGTGTCATCAACAGCACGTGCTAGGCAATAACCTGCTCAGTGACGCTCAGTTTGGGTTCCGCCAAGGTCACTCAGCTCCTTACCTCATTACAGCCTTTGTTCAGACATAGACAAAAGAGCTGAACTCAAGAGGTGAGGTGGGAGTGACTGCCCTTGACATCAAGACAGCATTTGAGCGAGTATGGCATCAAGGATCCCTGGCAAAACTGCGGTCAATTGGGAATCAGGGGGAAATCCCTCCGGTGGCTGGAGTCATACCGAGTGCAAAGGAAGATGGTTGTGGTTGTTGGAGGTCAATCATCTCAGCTCCAGGAGATCACTGCAGAGTTTCTCAGGGTAGTGGCCTCGGCCCAACCATCTTCAGCTGCTTCATCAATGACCTTCCTTCAATCATAAGGTCAGAAGTGGGGATGTTCGCTGATGATTGCACAATGTTCAGCGCCATTCGTGACTCCTCAGATACTGAAGCAGTCCGTGTAGAAATGCAGCAAGACCGGGACAATATCCAGTCTTAGGCTGATAAGTAGCAAGTAACATTCGCGCCACACAAGTGCCAGGCAAGGACCATCTCCAACAAGAGAGAATATAACCATCTCCCCTTGACATTCAATGGCATTACCATCGCTGAATCCCCCACTATCAACATCCAAGGGGCTATCATTGACCAGAAACTGAACTGGAGTAGCCATATAAATACCGTGGCTACAAGAGCAGGTCAGAGGCTTGGAATCATCATGCGAGTAACTCACCGCCTGACTCCCCAAAGCCTTTCCACCATCGACAATGCACAAGTCAGGAGTGTGATGGAATACTCTCCACTTGCCTGGATGGGTGCAGCTCCAACAACACTCAAGAAGCTCAACACCATCCAGGACGAAGCAGCCCGCTTGATTGGCACCCCATCGACAAACATTCACTCCCTCCACTACCGATGCAAACTGGCAGCAGTGCGTACCATCTTCAAAATGCACTGCAGCAATGCACCAAGGCTCCTTCGACAGCACCTTCCAAGCACACGACCTCCACCAACTAGAAGGACAAGGGCAGCAAATACATGGGAACACCACCACCTGCAAGTCCCCCTCCAAGTCACACACCATATTGATTGGAACTATATCGCCGTCCCTTCCTAACAGCACTGTGGGTCTACCTGCACCAAATGGACTGCAGTGGTTCAAGAAGGCAGCTCACCACCACGTTCTCAAGGGAAATTGGGGATGGGCAATAAATGCTGGCCTGGCCAGCGTCGCCCACATCCCATGAATGAATAAAAAAAAGACTGGCTGAGGCTCCTCCAAAGCTAAATTGTGGATCTCCATACCTGCGTCACTCGCAGTCACACACTCCTGTCCCTGCCGACGGTCCAATTTTGATTTAATTAATCTAATTGGTGTGACTGTCTCCTGAAAACAGTGTCCAGGTAACTCCCCCCATTTCTGATGTGTCGCAGTGTCCGCAGCTGGGACTCCAGCTCATCAGCTCTGAGCCGAAGGCCCTCGAGCGGCCAACACTTGCTGCAGATGTGATCACCGTGGATCGCACCGGCGTCCACCAGATCCCACATACTGCAGCTGCAACACATAATCTGCCCAGCCATCTCTATTCTATTTAATTAATTTATTTGGATCATAGTATTTAAAAAAATAATTATTTAAGTGAACACTCAACGTGTAATGATTTAAAACAAAAATAGAGACACGGAGGAAATACCCACCCGTCAATTACCAGCTCTCCTGTGGCGTCCCATTCGATTCTTTTGGTCAAGCAGGTCCACAGTACAGAGCCACTGTTTCTTTTTTTTTATCCCCGTGTCCTCGCCCCTGTTGCCGCTCTCGCTGACGCCGCTCTGGTCTTGCTTATCGGGTCTCTGAATTTAAACATTAGCCTGTAATCATTGGAAAAGAAAAACTTCCTTCTCATTTACCACTTTAATGTTACAAGGGTTTATCAAGCTGGAAAATGGACATTAGCACAAATTTTATTCACAATCTTCCACTTTTCTCCTCACTTTTTAAGCTCAGCGATAACGACCTTCACATTGGGGCAAAGAGTTTTTACTGCTGCAAGAAAGTGTCACTAGTTTCCATTTGCTTCCTGACTGTTTCTTTCCTCAGCTCTCCTCGGGGATTCAGACGGATTTTTGTTCATCGCTTGTCCAAATTCAGGAGGTTCCAGCTCCTCTGCAGCTGCTGTCCTGGAGAAATCAACTGTATTTAAAATGTTTCCCTCTGTTTGGAGAGATGAGGAAAAACTGTTTACACAACAGTGGGGAGAAACTAATAGGCAGGGCGTTGTTATGTTCTGGAATTCACTCTCTGATGGGTTTCTCAAAGCAGATTCAATATTAACTTTCAAAAGCCAACAGGATAAAAACTTCAATTACTCTTAGATATCGTAGAAAAGATACCAGCATGGAAAGATAGGTGAGAGAGATCGATGGCATAACTTTAGCGATGAAGAACTCAACACAACCTATTTAGAGAGTGTTTATCTGTGATTGATTGCATGAGTTTTATTTAATGATGTTGCTTTATTTATACATTACCTTTAATCAATCAAAATAATTTTACAAACATCAGCCAGTTTAATGTTACAAGTGTTTACATAGTGGGAAAATAGCCATTTAACGTAAATTGTATTGCAATTCTTTTATTCAGCATCTCAGGTTTAAATGAAGTAAATACCTCAAACAAGTGGAAACTTCCAAACTCATGAACACAGAATTTCCCATCAGCAATTGCTCAGCATCTCCATCCGCTGGCGACCCTGCCTCAGTGCACTTACTGTCTTTCTCACCATCCACGTCTGCTGGAGTACCTGCCTCACTGCAGTTTCTGCCCCACTCTCACCATCTCCATCTACTGGTGTCCCTGTCTCACTGCAACTTCTGTTCCTTTCATCATCTCACAATCACTGTGATTTGTCGCTATGTCCATTTTGCTCTGCGTCCAGGCTGGCTTTGGTTGACTCCAGCTGAGATTTTCAGTGATGCCTTTGTGTGAAGTCCCACCTAAATATGTCAGTTTATTGATAAAATATAATCTCAGAATCATATTTAAATCATTTCAGGGCTCATTGCTGTGAATATAAAATATGCTTTTGGTCATGCATGGAGGGTAGGGAATGGAATATGAATGGGATTTAGTTCCAATCTTCGAAACCTTCTGCTCTTTCTATGATTTCACTAATTTAACAATGAGATTGAGACATTAATTCACTGCGTTCTTCAGCCCCTGTCTGAATTTAATCTGGGTCGCTGCGTAAATACATGTGTTGGTTCAGGAACTGACAATCTGCAGCATCATTGATGTTTTATTTGTGATAAAGTGAGGGTCAATGTTGGAGGAAAAGTACTGAATATCTGCAATTCGGCTGTAAATGATAAACACAACCAGTGTGATTCAAAGCATTATAAAACTGCCAGGTCTACTGAAGAGTAAAATAATTGTTTTTCTGCGATTCTCCATCTCTGGGCCCTTGTGATTCTTTCTTCCCATTAGCTCCTTGCTTATCCGATATCTGTGGGATTCTTATAGTGTCCTCCAACGTGAAGACCGATGCAAAATATTGGTTTAAATTGTCTGCCATTTCCCTGTTCTCTGTTAAGAACAAAGAACAAAATAACAAAGATAATTACAGCACAGGAACAGGCCCTTCGGCCCTCCAAGCCTGCGCCGATCCAGATCCTCTCTCTAAACATGTCGCCTATTTTCTCAGCTTCTGTATCTCTTTTCTTCCTGCCCATTCATGTATCTGTCTAGATACATCTTAAAAGACTCCATCGTACCCGCATCTACCACCTCCGCTGGCAATGCGTTCCAGGTGCCCACCACCCTCTGCGTAAAGAACTTTCCACGCATATCCCCCCTAAACTTTTCCCCTTTCACTTTGAACTCGTGTCCTCTAGTAATTGAAACCCCCACTTTGGGAAAAAGCTTCTTGCTATCCACCCTGTCTATACCTCTCATGATTTTGTACACCTCAATCAGGTCCCCCCTCAACCTCCGTCTTTCTAATGAAAATAATCCTAATCTACTCAACCTCTCTTCATAGCTAGCGCCCTCCATACCAGGCAACATCCTGGTGAACCTCCTCTGCACCCTTTCCAAAGCATCCACATCCTTTTGATAATGTGGCGACCAGAACTGTACGCAGTATTCCAAATGTGGCCGAACCAAAGTCCTATACAACTGTAACATGACCTGCCAACTCTTGTACTCAATGCCCCGTCCGATGAAGGAAAGCATGCCGTATGCCTTCTTGACCACTCTATTTACCTGCGTTGCCACCTTCAGGGAACAGTGGACCTGAACACCCAAATCTCTCTGGACATCAATTTTCCCCAGGACTTTTCCATTTACTGTATAGTTCACTCTTGAATTGGATCTTCCAAAATGCATCACCTCGCATTTGCCCTGATTGAACTCCATCTGCCATTTCTCTGCCCAACTCTCCAATCTATCTATATTCTGCTGTATTCTCTGACAGTCCCCTTCACTATCTGCTACTCCACCAATCTTAGTGTCGTCTGCAAATTTGCTAATCAGTCCACCTATACTTTCCTCCAAATCATTAATGTATATCACAAACAACAGTGGTCCCAGCACGGATCCCTGTGGAACACCACTGGTCACACGTCTCCATTTTGAGAAACTCCCTTCTACTGCTACTCTCTGTCTCCTGTTGCCCAGCCAGTTCTTTATCCATCTAGCTAGTACACCTTGGACCCCAAGCGCCTTCACTTTCTCCATCAGCCTGCCATGGGGAACCTTATCAAACGCCTTACTGAAGTCCATGTATA
This sequence comes from Heterodontus francisci, assembly GCF_036365525.1. NCBI lineage: Eukaryota > Metazoa > Chordata > Chondrichthyes > Heterodontiformes > Heterodontidae > Heterodontus > Heterodontus francisci. The sequence continues at coordinate 5,770,467 of NW_027141025.1, forward strand.
TGACATCGACAGCCCTTCCCTCATCAATCAACTTTGTCACTTCCTCAAAGAATTCTATTAAGTTGGTTAGACATGACCTTCCCTGCACAAAACCATGTTGCCTATCACTGATGAGCCCATTTTCTTCCAAATGGGAATAGATCCTATCCCTCAGTATCTTATCCAGCAGCTTCCCTACCACTGACGTCAGGCTCACCGGTCTATAATTACCTGGATTATCCCTGCTACCCTTCTTAAACAAGGGGACAACATTAGCAATTCTCCAGTCCTCCGGGACCTCACCCGTGTTTAAGGATGCTGCTATGTTATCAACTCTCCAGTCGCATCCTCCAAGGGTCCCACACACACCTTAGCTACTCTCTTTCTTTTTATATAACCGTGGAAGCTCTTGCTGTTTGTTTTTATATTTCCTGCCAATTTGTTTTCATAATGGATTTTCTGCTTCTTTATCAGATTCTTAGTCATCCACTGCTTGTTGCTAAAATATTCCAAATCCTCTGGCCTATCCTTAGTTTTTGCTGCTTTGTATGCCTTCGTTTTTGATTGGCTGCTCTCCTTGACCGTCTTTGTTGACCACCGGCCATTCATCCTTCTCATCAAGTCCTTCTTTTTGACCTGGATATTTTTTTATGCTGAGCATTATGAAATATCTGTTTAAATGTCTGCCACTGCACATCCACTGACATTCCCCTTAGTCTTTTTTTTCCAGCCCTCTTTAGACAACTCTTTCTTCATACCTCCATAATTGTCTTTGTTTAAGTTGAGGTCACTAGTTTGAAACCCGAGTTGCTCTCTCTCAAACTGATTTTGACATTCTTCCATGTTGTGCTCATTCCCCCCGGATGATCCTTAACTATGATATCTCTTATTAATGCTACCTCATTACACATTATTAGATTTAAATAGCCTATTCCCAGGTAAGTTCTGCAACGTATTGCTCTCAGTAGCAATCCCTGATGCACTCTATAAATTCGTCCTCCATCTTACCTCTGCCAATCTGATTTGTCCAGTCAGTCTGCAGATTAAAATCACCCATGACAATTGTAGCGCCCTTCTTACACGCCTCCATTGTGTCCGATTTAAAATTTGTCCTCCAGTGAGGCATCTCTTCAGGGGCCTACAGACGACCCCCCACTCGTGACGTCTTACCCTTGCTATTCCTTATTTCCACCCAAAATTGCATCCATATCACTGCTCACCACCGTACTATTAGCTTCTTTTTTTAACAAAGCTACTCCACCTCCTTTTCCATTTTGCCGATTTTTCCAGAACGTCAAATACTCTTGAATATTGAGCTCCTAGTCTTGGTCACCCGACAACCACGTCTCTATAATAGCTATCAAGTAATATTCATTTATTTCTATATGCGCCATAAAATCGTCTATCTTTATATAAATGCTGTTTGCATTCAGATAAAAAGCCTTAAGCTTTGACTTTTTACCATTATTATTCATCCTGGTTCTAATTTTAGCTTAACGCTTCAGCTTATATTTTCTGCCCCTTCCTGTCACACTTTGATTACTTATCGCTTCCTCATGACCCTGCAGCTCTTCTCTCTCGCTTCTTCCTTGACTTATTTAAACTTCCCTTCAATTGAACCCTACCACGACCCTCCCCGCCCTCCACCTCCACCCCCCCTCCGCCCCCCAACTAATAATTTTAAAGTCCGATCTACAATCCGAGTTATACGATTCGCCAGGACACTGGTCCCAGATTGGTTCAAATTAAGCCTATCCTAACGGAACACCTCTCACCTTACCAGTACTGGTGCCATTGTCACATGAATCAGAACCTATTTCTCCCACAGCAATCTTGGAGCCACGTGTTTACCTATTTAAACTTATTTTCATAATACCAATGTGCATGTGGCTCAGGTAGTAATCCGGGTACCTTTGTGGTTCTGTTTCTTAATTTAGCCCCGAGCTGCACATAGTTCATTAGCAGAACCTCTTTCCTCGGCCTACATATGTCGTCGGTACCTAAATGGATTACAACAACTGGATCCTTCCCCTCCCACTCTAAGTTCCTCTCTAGCCCAGAAGAGATGTCCTTAACATTGGAACCAGGTAGACAACACCGCCTTCAGGACTCATTGTCTTTGCTGCAGAGAACCATATCTATTACCCTAACAATGCTACCCCCTATTACTACTATATTTCTCTTCTCACCCCTCACTTGAATGGCGCTCCGAACAACTGTGATGTGCTCAGTTCATTCATCCTCCCTGCAGTCTGCGCCCTCGTCCACACTGGGAACAAGAACCTCTTACCTAATGAAACAGGGGACTGGCAAAGTCTCCTCCAGAGCTAAACTCGGGATTAGCATACCTACCTCAATCGCAGTCACACCCTCATGTCCCTGACCATGGTCCAAGTTTGATTTAATTAATCTAAGAGTGTGACTGTCTCCTGAAATACTGTGTCCAGGTAACTCTTCCCCTCCCTGATGGGTCGCACAGACCGCAGCTCGGACTCCAGCTCATCAAATCTGAGTCGGAAGTACCTCGAGCAGCTAAGACTTGCTGAAGATGTGGTCACCGTGGATCGCACCAGCGTCCACCAACTCCCACATACTACAGCTGCAACAGCAACACATTGCCTTCCCAGCCATTTCTATTCTATTTAATTAATTAATTTGGATGTTAAATATTATAAAAGTAAATTTCTTACCTGTACTCTTCAGCTGTAATAATTTCTTGATTTAAACCACTTGACTAATCAAAAGAGACACCATCAAGATACCCACCAATCACCTACCTGTTTTCCTGAGATGTCACACCTCGGCTCTGACAGGTGGAGAGAGGTAGAAGGGATTCTCTGCCGCCGCTTTTTATCTCCCACCGCCGCTGCCCTTCTCACACAGGTCCGCTCTCCATGTCGTTCTCCCGACTGAGTAACGATTATGCTCTGCTGATGAATAACTAAAATATTAAGAATTAAAGTGCAAAAACACTTTAATTTCTGATCAGATTCTCCTGCTCTCCCAACATACTCCGGAATCCACAGGGATAGTGTGGCACAGTAAAACAACAATATATTGTATCGAGGAATTGGTGCACATTTCGTACTTGAAATACAATATAGGCATTAATATTGACAAAGGCACAAATTCCAGCTAAAACATTGAATAAATGTGTTATTATTATTTTACGTTATTTCCATTGTACATCAACACAGACTTTATAAACTGCAGCAATTTGTCCACATTAACTATATGGCAGTGGCGGAAGCAGTTACAAGAAATGCAGATTAAAGAGACAGATTTGTTATTGGTCAACCGATGTATTCTATACCTTCTTTAATAGGAGATGAAAATGTGAGGCGGTTACAAAAGGACCTTTGCATAAACTCTTCATTAATAAACAATGGTTTTAATCTCTGCAACAGTGTTGGTAATTGCATGTGGAGTAATATATCTCAGTATTTGTATCGACAGAGAAATGGTCCGAAATCAATTCTGTTTGGAATTTTAATTAAACAGAAAACACACATTGTCAGACAAAATATAGAGAAAAAACAAATCTAATTATTTCAACACAAAGTAAAATGACGGTTGATTAAAACAAAGTGATGTTTATATAGTAAATCATACCTTCATAATTTCCTTTGTTCAAAATTAACACCCTGGCTTCAAGTTGAACTACTTCACTTTCAAACATAACGTAAAATTCTATCATATATGGTCACTCATCCCGGAAGCATCTTTACCAACAAGATGATTAATTAGCCCTTTCTCGTTACCTAATACTGATCTATAATAACCTGTTCTCTAGTCTGTTCCTCAACATATTGCTCTAGAAAACCATTCCTCACACTCCAACGTCTCGTCCTCCACAGCATTAGTGTTCATTAGATTTACCCTGTCTATCTGCAGATTGAAAACACCCATAATCACTCTTTTACACATGCTACATGTTTCTAATCTCCTGATTAATACATTGCCCCACTCTATCACTACTGCTTGTTGGCCTATCAGCAACTCCTGCCAATGTTTGCTGCCACTTGCTGTTTCGTAGCTCCACCCAAACAACACATTTTTTTCTTACAATCTGAGATCATCCCGTACTTTTGCTTTAATCCCATCCCTTATTATAAGCGCTAAACCACCTTCTTTTCCTGCCTTCCTTTCCTTTCTAAATGTTGAATCTCTTTGAATCTTCAGTTCCCAGTCTTTGTCACGCGACTGTCAAGTTTCCGTCATGACAATGAGATCATACCCATTAACCTCTATCTGTGCCTTTAAATAACCTACCTTGTTTCGAATGCTCCATGCATTCAGGTACAGTGCTCTTAACCTTGTCTTCTTAATATTATTCTGCATTCTAAACCTAGTTGAGGCTTGCCTTTATTTCGCCTTCTAATGCTGCTGTCTACTTTTATGCCTCCTGTTTTAAGCTCTGCATCCTTCCAATTTGAGCCATACCTCGGTTCCCATCCCACTGACAAGATTGTTCAAACCCTCTCCAGCAGCACTGTCCAATCTCCCTATGAGAATATTAGTTCCAGTCCTGTGAAGCTGTAGCCCCATTAATATGCCACTCGAGGGCCTCAGTTGGCCTCTGGGTGTGAAGGTATCATTTGGCCTATCCAGCTCCCAGGAGAATCAGAACCTGCAATCCTGGTGTCAGGTTCTGTGGGAAATGATTCTGCCTTGATTCTCCAAGCTTGCACTACAAATCACGACTTCGGGAGGAGAACAGGTTCCAGCAAAATGAGTCTGATTCCAACCTAATTTCCTGATTGGTTTTGTGTCATTCTCTCACCATTTCCACTGGAATTCCACTCTTTGGCAGTGACTCTGGCCTGGGAATTAAACCCAACCCCGTTTTGTGATCCTGACCCCTGCGCAGGAACCTGTTGTAAATTATAGGTATATAGAACATAGAACATTACAGCGCAGTACAGGCCCTTCAGCCCTCGATGTTGCGCCGACCTGTGATACCATCTGACCTACACTGTTCCATTTTCATCCATATGTCTATCCAATGACCACTTAAATGCCCTTAAAGTTGGCGAGTCTACCACTGTTGAAGACAGGGCGTTCCACGCCCCTACTACTCTCTGAGTAAATAAACTACCTCTGACATCTGTCCGATATCTATCACCCCTCAACTTAAAGCTATGTCCCCTCGTGTTTGCCATCACCATCTGAGGAAAAAGACTCTCACTATCCACCCTATCTAACCCTCTGATTATCTTATATGTCTCTATTAAGTCACCTCTCCTCCTCCTTCTCTCTAACGAAAACAACCTCAAGTCCCTCAGCCTTTCCTCGTAAGACCTTCCCTCCTCCATACCAGGCAACATCCTCGTAAATCTCCTCTGCACCTATTACAAAGCTTCCACATCCTTCCTATAATGCGGTGACCAGAACTGCACGCAATACTCCAGGTGCGGCCGCACCAGAGTTCTGTACAGCTGCAGCATGACCTCGTGGCTCCTAAACTGGATCCCCCTACTAATAAAAGCGAACACACCATATGCCTTCTTAACAGCTCTATTAACCTGGGTGGCAACTTTCAGGGATTTATGTACCTGGACACTAAGATCTCTCTGCTCATCTACACTACCAAGAATCTTCCCATTAGCCCAGTATTCTGCAATCCTGTTACTCCTTCCGAAGTGAATCACCTCACACTTTTCCGCATTAAACTCCATTTGCCATCTCTCAGCCCAGCTCTGCAGCCTATCTATGTCCCTCTGCAAGCTACAACATCCTTCGGCAATATCCACAACTCCACCGACCTTCGTGTCATCCGCAAATTTACTAACCCACCCTTCCACACCCTCATCCAGGTCATTTATAAAAATGACAAACAGCAGTGGCCCCAAAACAGATCCTTGCGGTACACCACTAGAAACTATACTCCAGGATGAACATTTACCATCAACCACCACCAATTTCTGATCCAAAGCACTAATTCACCTTCAATCCCATACTTCTGTATTTTCTGCAATAGCCTACCGTGGGGAACTTTATCAAGCGCCTTACTGAAATCCATATAGACCACTTCCACGGCTTTACCCTCATCCACCTGTTTGGTCACCTTGTCAAAAAACTCAATAAGGTTTGTGAGGCACGACCTACCCTTCACAAAACCGTGCTGACTATCGCTAATGAACTTATTCTTTTCAAGATGATTATAAATCCTATCTCTTATAACCTTTTCCAACATTTTACCCACAACCGAAGTAAGGCTCACAGGTCTATAATTACCAGGCCTGTCTCTACTCCCCTTCTTGAACAAGGGGACAACATTTGCTATCCTCCAGTCTTCCGGCACTATTCCTGTCGACAATGACGACACAATTTCAAGGACAAAGGCTCTGCAAACTCCTCCCTGGCTTCCCAAAGAATCCTAGGATAAATCCCATCTGGCCCAGGGGACTTATCTATTTTCATACTTTCCAAAATTGCTAACACCTCCTCCTTGTGAACCTCAATCCCAACTAGCCTAGTAGTCTGTATCTCAGTATTCTCCTCGGCAACATTTTCTTTCTCCACTGCAAATACTGACGAAAAATATTCATTTAACACTTCCCCTATCTCCTCCGATTCCACACACAACTTCCCACTACTATCCTTGACTGGCCCTAACCTATCACTCGTCATTCTTTTATTCCTGATATACCGATAGAAAGCCTTAGGGTTTTCTTTGATCCTATCCGCCAATGACTTCTCGTGTCCTCTCCTTGCTCTTCTTATCTCTCCCTTTAGATCCTACCTGGCTAGCTTGTAACTCTCAAGCGCCCTAACTGAGCCTTCACGTCTCATCCTAACATAAGCCTTCTTCTTCCTCTTGACAAGTGCTTCAACTTCTTTAGTAAGCCACGGCTCCCTCGCTCGACAACTTCCTCCCTGCCTGACAGGTACATACTTATCAAGGACACGCAGTAGCTGCTCCTTGAATAAGCTCCACATTTCGATTGTGCCCATCCCCTGCAGTTTCCTTCCCCATCCTACGCATCCTAAATCTTGCCTAATCTTATCATAAGTTCCTTTCCCCCAGCAATAATTCTTGCCCTGCGGTATATGCCTGTCCCTGCCCATCGCTAAGGTAAACCTAACCGAATTGTGATCACTATCACCAAAGTGCTCACCAACTTCTAAATCTAACACCTGGCCGTGTTCATTATCCCGATCCAAATCCAATGTGGCATCGCCCCTGTTTGGCCTGTCGACATGCTGTGTCAGAAAACCCTCCTGCACACACTGGATAAAAACAGACCCATCTGAAGTACTCGAACTATAGTATTTCCAGTCAATATTTGGAAAGTTAAAGTCCCCCATAACCACTACCTTATTACTCTCGCTCCTGGCAAGAATCATCTTTGCTATCCTTTCCTCTAGATCTCTGGAACTATTTGGAGGTCTATAGAAAACTCCCAACAGGGTGACCTCTCCTCTCCTGTTTCTAACCTCGGTCCAGACTACCTCAGTAGACGAGTCCTCAAACGTCCTTTCTGCTGCTGTAATACTTTCCTTGATTAACAATGCCACATCCCTCCCTCTCTTACCATCTTCTCTGTTCTTAGTGAAACATCTAAATCCCGGAACCCGCAACATCCATTCCTGTCCCTGCTTCCTGTATATGGACCTCGGGTGTAAACAATGGGATATTACACACTCAAACAATATCTCTGGAAGACTGTATGGGATAGGCAGTGCTTCATTTGCTTAGAATACGGGGACCATTCTTTGTTCCCTTCCTTCACATTTTTTCCCGATAGTTTGCTGACTGTGCTGCTGCTTTTTACTTATTTTGCCTTGAACTGGATAATTTCATCAACTTTTTCTCTCAATATAATCCGTCCTTGGGCTTCTCATGGCCATCTCCGACACTTCCCTTGCCTTCTTTGACCATACTGCCTCTATTTCATGGGTTGGCTATACACGATTATCTACTTTAATCCCGCCAACTCCCACAACTACCTTGATTATCTTTCATCCACCCCACTTCCTAGAAAGATTCCGTGCCATTCTCCCAGTTTCTCCATCTCTATTCCATCTGTTCCAATGATGCGCCCTTTCACACCAGTGCTTCAGAAATGTCGTCATTATCCGTCATCCAAAGATTACGCCACTGTGGTTAACAAGACCTTACATCATGTCTATCGTATTTTCCGTGTTACTGCCTTCACCCATTCCCCTCCCAGCAAAAACCATCATAATGTTCCCCCTGTCCACACTTTCCACCCCACTCGCCTCCACAATGAACACACCATCCTCCAACATTTCCACCGTATCCGGTTAAGTCCAGCACTAAACATATATTTGGCTCCTTTTCTGCCACCCTGTTCCCTGCACCCTGGTCCACTCCTCTATTACCCACAATGTCAGGTAATTTTCCCTGTCACATTTCCATGCAAGGGCAGGAGAGGTATCCAGGGCCCCAAACAATCCTTCCCAGAGAAACAATTTGCTGTACTATTTTCCATTTAGTAATCGTATTCAGTACGCATGGTGAACTCTGCTGGACATTGGGACAGGAGCAAATGCAGATTGGGTGATTGCATTGCATGACTCGTCCATTCAGTCTGCAAAATGTAACCCTGAGCTTCCAGTCACTTATCATTTTAATTTTACATCCTACTCCACTCTGACCTCTCTACCGCTGACCCCCTATCCTCTTTCATTGCAGCTCAATTTCGAATAGGTGCTTTATTGCATCTCGGGTTCAACACTTAGATTAAAATATTCAGATAATAAACATTGCTTCCACTTTCTCGGACAGCCTGTGCTGTTACTGGGGGATGGTTACACCAGAGTCAGTCAGAGTGGATGTGGTGCAGGGTTTCCCAATTCATACACAGCTGGTGGGTTTACTCACCATTCTGAGTCACTTTTCCAGGCTCGTCTTTGCCAGATTTTCCAGGTTCCACCCTACTTCTGTAATCTGCTGTAGCCATTTAAACAACCCACTTTTTAATCCTCTCCTGTTTCTTTGTCCCATTCGCCATATTTTTTTGTCTTTGTTTCATTCCTGCCCTGCAACTGATCACAGATCTTCCCCATTGTTAGTTCCCCCCATACCAGACTTTTCACAGACTCTATCATTGCTTTAAAACTGTTAATCTTTAATATCGCCCAGTACTGGAGAAAACCTATCAGATTGAATCGTTAACACCCTTGCTGTATCCACAGATGGTGTCTGCCCTGCTGAGTGTTTTCTTTAATTCTGCCACGGGATGTGTGTGCTGCTGGTAAGGCCAGTATTGGCTGGCTATCCCTTATTTCCCTCGACAACTGAGTTATTTGCCAGACCAGTTCAGAGGGCAGCTAAGAGTCAACCACATTGTGCTTGGACTGGAGTTAAAGCTAGTCCTTTCCAAGTAAGGATATCAGATTTCCTTCCCTACAGGACATTAGTGAAGCAGATAAGTTTTGACAATATAAATGCGAGTACCACCATTACTGAGACTAACTTTCAATTCCTGCCTTTTGTTGACTTGCTGACTTTATTAATTATATTGAATCTAAATTCCACCAACTGCCAAGGTGGGATTTGAATCCGTGACCCCGGGGCATTAGCTTGGTCCTCTTGATTACTAGCTTAGTGGCACGACAACACATTTTCCTCTTCAACATTGTCCTATTTTCAATCAGATTTACAGCAGTGTCAATATTTTGTTTTTACTTTGGTATAGATATTAAAGAATGAATGACATACGTGGGGATAGGTGTTCCTGAGTTTTAACTGCACGCACTAACTTTTTAATCCTTGACAGGTACCCCGCCTGATGTCACACTAACAGGCTTTGCTTTCAATTGGGTAGGAAGAAGTGTCGACCAGATCTTAGGATCAGTGCTGTCCAAATACTGACCCCGGGGTATGGGAAGAGCTGCCTGATATTGGGGTCTCCAAAGGCTAACACGAGAGCGAGAGAGTGTCTTGAAATGTCCGATCACTGGGTTCCCAATCCTGAAAGCAGGGGATGGGACTCGTATCCTGAAGTGTGATCTCAGGCCAGGGCAGGATGGGTCCTGGAGAGTATGTTATCCAAGAGACGACGACTGGTCTGATCAAGGAAGAGGGGTCCAATCCTGGAGGGAATTCTGATCCTGCAAGTGCGGGTCTAATTCCGGGAGTGCGGTCTAATCTCGCCGTTCGGGGTCCAGTTCTGGTGGGGGATGGTTAGAATGGCCAAACCTAGCTTTCTTTTTACATGACATGCAAATGTTCCCTATGATAACAGGGAAAGCGGGCCGGCCAGAGGTAAACCTGTCAAACACATAAAATCAGAAATTTCCAGCATCAGTAAAATATTCCAATTGCAAACCTGCCTCCTTGGAACGTGGGTCTGCCCATCCCCTGTCACAGCTCCATTAAAACCAGAAATGGACGGGTCAGAGGTGGGTTGTGGGATTTTTAAAATTTTAACCTCTGACGCATCAGCAACTCACCTATTTGACGTGATAAAAACCTGCCCTTACTGTCGGTAAAATGTTGATCCTTAATTTCCAGTCATTATTCCCTTTTCTCCCTTCCAGTTAATTTACTCGCGATTGTTATCCTGGCTCAGGGAAAATGCGGCCTCTCCACCTGCACAACTCGTTACCTGGTGGCTATGGCAACGGCAGATCTACTGGTCATTATCACTGAGGTCATACTGTTAAGGATCAGTACATCGTATTTCCCAGGTTCCTTTCTGAAAATCACCCCTGTGTGTAGTGTTAACATTGTCCTGGTTTGTGCAGCCGCACACTGTTCTGTCTGGTTCACTATCACTTTCACCTGTGATCGATTTGCGGCTATTTGTTGCCAGAAGCTGAAAACAAAGGATTGCACTGAGAAAACTGCAGCTGTGGTTCTAGCAACAACCTGCATTCTGCTCTGATCACAAAACATCCCCTACAACTTTATGCTTGGACCTATATGGATAATGGACAATGTACCATGGTTTTGTGTTATAAAAGCAAGCTATTATACTGATAATGGTTGGGTGGGATTTGACTGGTTTAATACGATTTTAACCCCATTGCTCCCATTCGCTTCAATTCTGTTGCTCAACGCTCTGACAGTCAGACACATTTTAGTGGCCAGTCGAGTCCGTAAGGGACTGAGGGGTCAAAACAAGAGAGAGAATCGCAGTGATCCAGAGATGGAGAACAGAAGGAAGTCTGTGATTTTACTCTTCACCATATCAGGCAGCTTCATACTTCTATGGTTGGTGCATGTTATACATTTCTTATATTATAACATCACAGTATCTGATCCCAGGGATTACAACAGTTCTGAATCTATATTTCGACAAGTCGGATGGATGTTGCGGATTTTAATTTGCTGCACAAATACATTTATTTATGTGGTGACTCAGTCCAAGTTCAGAGAGCAGTTCAAGAGCACGGTGAAATATCCAGTTACATCAATTATTCGACAAATGAATAAACAATACAACTGAGAGCAGTCCAAGGCGGGTCCAAGTATTTCCAGTACATGAATGGAATATTTATCCACAATGGGAAAGATGTGACTGACAGCGGGTTGACCCACAATACATTGGTGGGTTGGGGTCATGAAGAGACACACGCCAAAGAGCAGTGCAGCAGCAGAGAAGAGATGACAGACAGCTCGATGACTGAAAAACCACTGGTGTTGGGGTTGTCACACACACCAAAGGGCAGCTGGGCAGTGTGCCAGAAGTAAACATTTGGATTCTGGAAATACACTGACTGGGTTTGGCAAGGTGGATGGTTGCACATGACAAATAACAATATGCTGGCGGGCAAGAATTCACCTTCGGAGCACTGGACAGAAAAGGAGGAAGATAGAGAGCCAGAATTCCCTCTGTAGAATATGAAGAGAAATAGCAATCACAGTCTCCCCTCAACTGCCACTAGTTCCATTCACAGTTCATCAGTGCTGCTCAGAAAACAAAACTTGGTCGGAGACCAGCAATATGCTGCTGATGGTGGGAAGCTTTTTGTGTCAGTCATTATTATTAATATTATTCGTTCTTATTTTGTAGACACTTTATTGATTCCGACTCCCTTACATTCCCCCCAACCTGGTCACTGCTCTCTCTCTCTCTCTCTCTCTCTCTCTCTCTCTCTCTCTCTCTCTCTCTCTCTCTCTCTCTCTCTCTCTCTCTCTCTCTCTCTCTCTCTCTCTCTCTCTCTCTCTCTCTCTCTCTCTCTCTCTCTCTCTCTCTCTCTCTTATCGGAGTGCAGAATCTCGGAGATTGGTAGTGGCTGGAAGAGATTCCATAGATAGACAGGATGAAGGTCTCGAGTAGGAAACAGAGATAGGGATGGTTGTAGCGTTTGTACATTTTAAAGGGATAGGGAGGGTTGTAGGGGCTTGAGGAAGTTAGAGAGATTGGGTGGGCTGGAGGGTTGGAGGATTTTACCGAGGTAAGGGGGTGGGGGGGGGGGGCTGTACTGGCTTGAGGTGGTTGCGAAGATAGGGGGAGTTGCAGAGCTGGAGCAGGATACAGGGATAGGGCGGGTTGCAGGGCTGGACGAAGTTTCAGCAATAGCGACTGTAATAGGGGTTGCAGGAGGTGCTACAGTTGGGGAGTATTGCTGGGGCATGTGCAGGATACAGAAATAGGGAGGGGTGAAGAGCCTGAGGAGGTTACAGAGATGGGGATGAGGTCATGGAAGGATCTGAACACAAGGATGAATATTTCTTTTTTTAAAAATCATGTTGTTGTACCAGGGTCGAATGTCGGTCAGCAAACACGAAGGATGTGGGTGAACGGGACCTAATCCTAGTTAAGAGATGGGACAGCAGGGAGTTGGATATACTGAACTTTATGGAGAGTGAAAATAGGGAGGCCAGTAAGGAGAGTATTTGATTTATCAAGTTTTAGATAACAAAGTCATGGCTGATGGTTTCCACCGTAGATGAGTTGAGACAATGGAGAATATGAACATTATTCACCCTCCCGCTCACATTCAGTGGCACTGTTAGATTGAGATCGCACATTAACCCATTCATAAACCACACTTACTTACTCTCAGATCATAAGTACATACTGCAGTGTCATTCGCCACTCCATGAAAGAATAAAGCTGTTTTCAAAATATTTTCTGTGTAGATTGATTCACAGCATGTGCTTCCCATTTGCAACTATGGCATTAATTACCGATCCTTAATTGCCCCTTGAGAAGATAATGCCCAGCCTTCTGGCTTCAACTAGCTGCTCTTCCCCCGGCAATGGAGCTCCCACAGATGCTACCTTTGAGTGAGTTCCAGGATCTGGCTCAGTTGTACAGCTCTCCATGGTAGAATAGCCTGCCAACAAACTGTCTTTTTTTTCTCAGGTGTAAACTGGGCCACTTGGATGAGGGAGTCTGAGGAATTGCCAGAAAGAAATGTAACATATTTTCTTTCATAACTATTTTAATCAAATAAAACAATCTGCTTGCTGCAGCTAGAAAGCCACAAATTCCTCCTGGCGCTGTTGGAGAAGACGGATAACTTTGGCTCAACCCTGTCTCTTCCCGGATTCGCTTTGCCAACAATAACGGCCGTAGCCTGTCTTGTTGTCCATCAGCGGCCGCCATCTTTGTGAGAGGCAAAGACGAAAAAAAGGCAACAAGTGAACTTCAAATGGGCCAGAATAAAATACTGACCATTCCCAATGAATGACAGAAAACTGAAAGTTTTAAAACTAATAATATTTTTGGACCCACATGGGTTACACATTTACCTCAAACCCCGCTCAATGTGACATACACACAAGTACAAACGCGCAGTCACATTCATAAACACCATCTCAAACACACACACACACACACACACATACTAATTAAAACTCACCATGTCATTCTCACGAGCAGTTAGACACCGGCAGTAAATGCTGGTCTAGCTAGCCACGCCTCAGCCCATTAAAGAATAAAATCAAAGCACACTCACATTCACACACACAAACACTCACAAAGACACGCACACAACCACACACACATAAATACACATGCACGCACCCCCACCCTACCCTCCCCCCCCCCCCCCCACACCCACACACACAATCCAGAGTGAGTCTTGTGGCAGTAGGAACTGACTTCTCGTGGAAAAAACTGCTGCTGAGAAGAGAATGAGGGGAAATGAGGAGGAGAGGATGTTGGCGTTAATGCAATAATCGTAGGTAGCAAGTACTTACAAAAAAATGATTGTTCATCATTCCTTGCACATAATAACGGGATCTAATCAGCTCAGTTTAATGTTCTTGCTACTGATATACATATAATTAGCTGGAGGCCGTTCAGCCCTCAAGTATGAAGTGCCACTCAGTCACATCATGGCAGATCTGAATCTGAACTCCATAATCCACCTGAGAGTTCATATTCCTCAATCCACTTGGTGGGGAAAAAATCTACCTACCACAGGTTTAAAGTTATTTATTAGGCTCCAGCATTTCCTGATTTTATTTCATAGGAGAGAGTTCCACTCAAGCAATATTCTCAATGCGATGCACTGTTTCCTGTCTTCCACCATCAATGGCCTGCCTTCTGCTTTAAAGGTTTGCCCTTGAATCTAACACCAGCAGGAAAAGGCTAATGTCCACACAATTCTTATCAATTCCTTTTATATCTGAAAATCTTTAATCAAAACCTACGCTGCAGCCCTTCCTACCTCTGTAAATCAATTCACTCCTACAACCTTCCCTATGCCTGCAATCTCCTCCACTACTACAACTCTCCCTATCTCAGTAATCTCTTCCACTTCCACAGTGCTCCCTATGTCTGTAATATCCTCCAACCCTGAAACGTTCCCTATCTCTGTAATTTGCTGAGGCCCTGAGCTCTGGAATTCCCTCCGGATCCGACAACTCTCCATATCTCTGAAAACTACTCCAGCCCCTACACTCTCCATATCTCTGCAAATTCCTGAAACCCCTAAAATCCTACCAATTTCTGTAAGATCATCCAGCCCCCTAAAGCCCTCCCTTTCTCTGTAACCTCCTCCAGACGCTACATCCATCTCGATTTCTGTAATCTCATCAGCCCTGAAAAAATAATCCTACCTCTGTCAGATGAACCAGCCTCGGTAAACCTCCCTATCGCTTCAATAACGTCTGAAACCGCTAACCCTGACTATGTCTCTGACCTCCTCCAGTCCCTACAGCTGATCCCTATCTTGGTAACATCCTCTAGATAATACAAACCTCCCTATTGCTGGAACATCCTTTAATCCCTACAAGGCTTCCCCGTATCTGTAACCTCCTCAAGTTTCCACAAACCTTACTATCCCTGTAATCTCCAGTAGCCCCGACAACCCTCACTACTTCTGAAAACTCATCCAGCCCCTACAAACCTCCCTATCTCTGTAGGCTCCACCAGCCCCTAAACCCTCATGAATCTCTACCTACTCCAAGACCTATAACCGTCATAACCCGATAACCTCCACCAGACCCTGCAGCTCTCTGAATCTCTGTAAACTCTTCCAACGCCTTCCCAGCTATGCATAATCCTCCAGCCCCTGAGAACCTCCCTATCTCTGTAAACTCCTGCAGCCACTCAACCCTCCCTGTCTCTGTAACCTGTCCAGCCACAAAAACTTCCCTATCTCTGTAGCATCCTCCAGCCTTCAAAAGGAGTCAACCGTTTTAATGGCCGCATCAGGGCAAAATAAATTAATAAATAAATAAACGATGCAGACATTTGAAAAGTATTGCAGGGTATGTTGGCGGGGAAGCTTACAATAGGAATTCCAGAGCTCAGGGCGTCAGCAACTGAAGACAGGACCGCCAATTGTGGAGCGATGTAAATCAGGGACGAAAATGGTCTTAACTAGATGGTCACAGAGATCTTGAAGGAATTGTAGGGCTGCATGAAAGTCTACAGAGACAGGGCTGTATTGGACTGCAGAGATAGGCTGAGTTTACTTCTGGCCGAGGTTTCAGAGACAGGGATGCTTATAGGACTAGGTGAAGTTACAGAGATAAGGAGGGCTGTAGATTCTGCAGAACGTTACAGAGATAGTGAGCAGTGTGGGACTGGAGGCTGTTACAGAAATAGGGAGGGTTGTAGTTGCTGAAGCAGGTCACAGAGATAGGGAAAGGAGTGAGGGCCAGGGAGGGATTTGAAGGAAGAGGATTTTTTTAATACCAGAGTTGCTGGACTAGCAGCAAATGTGAATCATCAAGCACAAGAAGTGACAGGTGAATAGGACTTGGTGCGAGTTAGGATTCAGGACATCCTGAATGTTTCATTGTACGTTAGATAACGTTCCTCTCCACAGTACCGGTGATCAGCCTGCATATGTTCATCACAGTAGGCGTCCTCGTGTTTTATATTGTCTGAATACCTTTCATGCCAAGCCAAATGAAAGCATTTATCACATGGTATAGTATTGCATCGGGGAACAATCAGAGAAAAAAATGAACGCAGAGCTTGCTCGATTGCTGCACACGCTGGCCAACATAAGCTCCCACTCATTCCCGTGGTTTCGAGAACTGTCTTCTCTCCGCAATTTTCAAGGGGTACTATCTGGCTTCAAGAAAATGGTTTGGAAACAAAGGAAAGTGCAAATATTCGCAGAATAGAAGGAGGCCATTCGACTCATCATCCTTGTGCTGGATCTATCCAGTCTAATCCCGCTTTTCAGTGTTTGGGTGTAGCTGAGAGAGTCTCTGTGTCACCGAGGGTAATTCATGGGCTCTTGTTGTGCGATGTTGTTTTACAATGACTTTTAATCAATTTGCTCTCTGTCCCTTTTGCTCTAAGGAATTTTCATTCTGAAAACTGCATCATGAAGATCGGGTGAGTTTGCGACGAGAAATCATTGGACAGGAACTTCCTCCAGAGGGGACAGACTGAGGCCTTGTCCACAGGCTGCACTCAATGGGACCAAGTGAGTTGTGTCTGTTTATTAGACCGAGGTTTAATTTCCTCTCTGGGGCCCTGGGTTAACCAGTTCCTGCTCAATTGGGGCCCTGGAGTTTTAGATAGGTTGAAAGCCTGGGGTTGAAGGAACAGCCCCAGGAGGAATTCCCATTTGCCACTTGCTCTTTCCAGCGCTGTCTGTGAGGTTTGTTGGTGCCCATTTAATTCATTTTACAGTAGTTCTGAGGTTCGCATCCCTCCATCTCCGCATTCTTTTCCTTTGTCTCTATCTTGCCCATGCTTTCTCTTCTCTGTCTCGGTTTCACACTCCTCTTCTCCATTTAAACCTTTAATAAATTAATAAAAAAACACACACAGCAATGTCGTTATTTGAAATGGTGAGACAAAATCAACAGCTTGTTCCCAGTTTAAAGAGGGAGTTTTGCCCTTTCTGGGGACTGAAATCTGGCTATTTTCACATTGCTGCTTGTGGAGTCTTGCTGTGCTTCAGGCGCCCTGCAGCATTACATACATGACACCAATGAGGACACTTTAAAATTCAGTTCCTGAGGTTCTGAGTGTGGGTTACTCTGTGTTTTCTCTCCATCTTCCTCTGCTTTTCTCTCCCCCGCACTTTCTCTATTTTAACCATGAATCAATAGGTGTCACAATGTGAGGTATGGTTATTTTAAATGGCGATAGAAATACTTCTCAGGACAGTTCAATCCAGATTAAATCCCAGATCGAGCGAAGAAGAAACAAGTGTGGATGGAGTGCGGGGGTGCGGGGGAGGGGGTGCGGGTGGCAGAGCAGGAAAAAAAGACAGGGAGATGGGTGTTTGAGATTTTCAAACTGCAGGAATGTTCCTCCCTCTGGGATCTCGAAACGTACATCACGAAAAACAGATTATCTGCATCTGATCATATTGCTGCCTGTGGGATCTTGCTGTGCAAAGATTGTCTGATGGTTTCCTACATTGCAACAGTGATGGCCACTTCAAAGAAATAATTCATTGAGTGTCAACTGCTCCCAAGGGCCAATAATTACAAGAGCTGAACGTGAAGCTGTATAAAGACTTGTTCTAAGTTTAAAGGTGGAGTTCAGCATTTTCTGAGAACTGTGATGGGATATCTCGCTATAATTACATTGTGGGATCCTGCTGTGCATACATTCCCTACATCAATTCCTACATTGCAACAGATGGAGAGAAAAAGAGGGAGAGTGAGAAATAGCTGTAGGTGGCAGGTTAAACGCAGAGACAGGCGAAGTGTGGGTGAGGAAGGGAAGGCAGAGAAAGATGGAGAGAGACAGAGAGAGAGAGGCAGCTGGGGTGTGGGTGAGGGAGGGAAGGCAGAGAAAGATGGAGGAAGAGAGAGAGATTGAGAGAGAGAGAGAGTGAGAGATAAGGAACCCACAATCAAAACTTTGCTAAACTGAATACTGCTGCGTCACCATTGCTGGGACATTAGTGTGCACAGCTTGCCTGCAGAATTCCCTGCCTTTTAACAGTGACTGAATTTTAGAAGTGAGTTCATTGTGTGTAAAGTTCTCCAGAAGGCCTGGGAGTAAAGTCCTGAGCGTGAAGCCGGTATAATTCCCGAATAATGCTGGTGATTTGGGCAGTGCCATGAATTTGAGCGTTAAATGAAATGTGCAGCAGTCATTTGAATTGAGAGTGAGGTTCTGAGAGTAGATTTCTCTGTCTCTTTCCCTGTCTCTCCATCTGTCTTTCTGAATGTGATTAACAAGATGGAGAGAGGCGCAGGGGAGTGAGGGAAGCATGTAGAGAATCAGAGGGGGAGAGCAGGGGTAGAGGAGAGGCAGAAACAGATGGACAGCGACACACAGCGAAATAGAGGGAGAGCGAGAGAGAGAGGGAGAGAGACAACAGGAAATGACAGGGTAAACACATGCACAATTCCCATTCTTCAGCTCTGTGTCAGGGGATGTGTTTGTAAGATGGGGTGTCACTGAGAGATTGTTTTGTGTTAGTGAGTGAGGGAAAGAGTCCTGTGCTCTTGCTGTGTTTTATTTCTGTTCAAAAATGCTTTGCTTTCTTTGAATCAATTTTATTTCTCTTATTCCCAAGAAGAATCTTTTTGGAAACTGCAGTTTTGATGATGCGGAGGGGAAATCTTCTGGCCACGTGGAATCGTCAGACAAGTACTTTAACCAGAGAGGTAAGTAATAATACATATATATGTGTCATTGTCAAATTCATTTCCAGATATAGAAAAGAAGACTGTGTGTTTGCAGGGCTGATAGAAAAAATATCAAGTGCTGGAAATGCTCAGTATTTCCAGCACGTTGTTTTTTTTTCAGAATTCCAGCATCCGTAGTATTTTGGTTTTGTGTTTTTCAGGGGTTTGCGATTTTATTTTACCACAAGGGATAGGCTGGAGGGCGCTCCGAAGCAAATAGTTTGGGAAGCGCTGCTCCAGAACAGTCAATGTAATCCCGTAGATTTCCCTCTCCATCTCTTGCTGCAACCTGTTCCCTGCACCTTCCTCCATGTCCTTAGCTCTGTTTCTTCACATCTTTAAATCACTTTCTCTGTATCTCTCCACATACTTTCCATCTCTGGCCCTCTCTAGAGTCTCACAAGTTTTCATTTTCATTCTCTTTCTGCCACTCTCTGCATCGTTATCTGTCTCTCTCTCAGTCCATTTCTTCACTCAGTCACTTCCAAATACCTGACTCTTTCCATCTTTGCTCCTCCTTTCCTGAAAGATTATCCCTGCATTTCCACCCCCACTGCCCCGGGGCACCACTCGTTATTATGTTAACACATCTTACATTGTATCTCTGCCCCTCCACTTCTTTCCATCTCTGCGTCTCTCAATATCTATACCGTTGCTGTGTTCACTCTCTGCACCTCCAGCTGTCAATGTAACTCTGTTTCCTCTGTTCTCAGTTTCTCTCTCACTGGTTTCTGTCTACCTGCATCTCATTCTCCATCTCCCTTTCCATTTACCTTTCTCGGTGGTGGATTTGAACTTGCTGCCTTGGTGTTGTACAGGGTGATTGTGAACAGGGATCCTGCTTTCCATTAGTTTAGCTCCCATTGAGGTAAAAACAGGGGAGAGATGCTGAACGGACAGCCGATTCACAAACACCCCCCTCCCCTCCATCCTGGTTTGCACCATTGGCACCAAGTCCGAGTCCAGCCAGAGTTTCTTTGTCTCTCTGTGTACCTGCTCCGGGACTGTCTCTACCTGTCTTCTTGTGGCTCAAGGAGGGAAGGGACTGATCAGCCATGATCTAACATGGGTGGAACAGGCTCAAATGGCTCAATGGCCTCCTCCTGTCCTTGTTTCAGTCAATGTGTGTGTCTGTGTGTGTCCTCCTCTGCTTCATTCCCTGAAGCTGACGGGAGAACAGGTGAAACGCCTTTTTGCAGACGGGGATGTGTCTGGGCTGGGATGTTCCTGTGCGTTAAAGGCTCAGAATGCCGTTAGCCTCTGGGTGTTGGTCATTGCTCTATGCCCGGCCCTGCCGTTGGCCGTACATAAGTTAAAGTTGCCGGGGGTCTGGGAGCCAGTTGATGGAATTCCAGTGGCTTACCCAGACCAGGAATTAAAGAGAATTATCAATTGTCGGGAGACGGAGCCACACCCAGGAAAGTGATGGAGGTTGCAATTACACGGGATGGGGTTGGGGGGGTGGGGTGAACGGGGGCGGACTGTTG
Source organism: Heterodontus francisci (assembly GCF_036365525.1). Taxonomy (NCBI): domain Eukaryota; kingdom Metazoa; phylum Chordata; class Chondrichthyes; order Heterodontiformes; family Heterodontidae; genus Heterodontus; species Heterodontus francisci. Next base: position 5,790,927 of record NW_027141025.1, read on the forward strand.
ACTGGGATGGAAGTTACATGGGGGGCGAGGGGTGGGGATGCTCACGGGGGAGATGGTACATGATGGGAATTAGTAGAGTGGGGCATTTAGAGGACAGGGAGGGTATTTAGAAAGGGGGCATTTACAGTGGGAAGAAATAGAGGGCAATATTTACACAGGGAATTAGTTATGCTAAAAATGCAAGGGGAAGGATTCTCCAGGTTTAAAACTGGAGGGGGAGGATACTCCAGGTTTAAAATGGGAGGGGGAGTGCATATTCTCCAGTCTGTTCATGGGGTGTTTAGGTGTGGGAATTTTGACGGGGAGGGTAGGGATTAATTACATGGGGGGGCCTGTTCACAGGAGGAGCATTAGATGGGAGTCTGTTCACAGGGGTTTTTTGATGGGAGTTTGTTCCTGGGGTTATTTAGATGGGAGCTTGTTCCTGGGAGTGCTTAGATCGGAGTCTATTCCCAGGAGGGGTATTTAGATGGGAGTCTGTTCACAGGAGGGGTATTTAGATGGGAGTCTGTTCCTGGGGGTACTTAGGTTGGAGTCTGTTCAGGGGGTAATTAGATGGGAGAACTGTTCACAGGAAGGGTATTTAGATGTGAGTCTTTTCCTGGGGGTATTTAGATAGACGTCTGTTCCTGAGTATATTTAGATGGATGATCTGTTCACAGGACGGGTATTTAGATGTGAGTCTGTTCCTGGGGGTATTTAGATGGGAGTCTGTTCACAGGAGAGATATCAGATAGGGGTGTAGACGAGGGGTAATTAGATGGGGGCGTCTATTCAAGGCCTGGGGGGGATTCGCAGTGCAGGAATTTACCAGGGGGGGAAATGTTGCCTTTTTTAAACATTGAGTTGGGAGAGGAGGACATTTGCGGGGGGTAGAAATAATTTGCGGGGGAGGGAAGAAATTTATGGGGGGGGGATAAATTTGCAGGGGGAAAATTGTGACGGGGGAATAATTTGCTGGGTGGAATTTTCAGCATTCTGAATGCACATCTTGACTCACTCTTCCATCAGTAAAAACACCCAATCCCCTTCTAATGGCACCTTCCCATGCAAATACTGGAGATGAATCACCTGCCCTTTCACGTCCTCTCTTTCAACCGTCAGGGCTGCAAGCACTCTTTCCAGGTGAAACAGTGATTTACTTGTACTTGCACAGTGGTGCAGTGGTTGGCACCGCAGCCTCACAGCTCCCGCGACCCGGGTTTAGTTCTGGCTACTGCCTTTGTGGAGGTTGCAAGTTCTCAGTGTGACTGAGTGGGGTTCCGCCAGGTTCTCTGGTTTCCTCCCACAGTCAAAGACTTGCAGGTTGATAGGTAAATTGGCCATTGTAAATTGCTCCGAGTGTAGGTAGGTGGTCGGAGAATGGTTGGGAATGTGGGGTTAATGTCGGATTAGTATAAATGGGTGGTTGTTGGTTGGCACAGACTCGGTGGGCCGGAGGGCTTTTTTCAGTGCTGTATCTCTAAATAATAAAATGTTGTATTCACGATCATTGTCCTTTACACTGAGGAAACCAAACACATGTTCAGTTTTGCTGAGCTCTTCCAATAAGACTGCAAACGTGATGCTTAGCTTCCAGTCACTTGTCATTATAATTCCCTGCCCCATTCCCATGCTGACCACTCTGTCCAGGGCCTGCTCCACGGTCTCAATCTTCCGGAATCAGCAGCAACTTCAAAAGCGCACGTGATAACTACTCCTCTATTTGTTTTTGACAGCGGGGGTTAGGAATGATTCCGCTGTCCATTCAATCATTCATGCCTTCCACCCTATCACAGTTATTCTCTTCAGTTCTTTTATTCCTTTCCTCTGTTCCCCTTTTCCCACCCTCTGTTCTTACTTAAATACTGGTGCAACAGGACACTTTATCGTTCTGGCGAAAATTCTCCAGCCGGGAATTTTAACTCTGTTCCTCTTTCTAAAAATGCTACCTTGCCTACAAGGCAGTTTCAGCACTTGCTGTTAATTTCTCAGCTTCCCCGCTTCCGCAGGATTTTGCCTTTTTACAGAAGGAAATGTCATAGAATGTTATAGAAGAAGTGAGGTTGCAATTGAATGTAAAGAGAAAGAAATACATGCAATAGAAACATGACTTTGGAGAGGCTGGCAAAAAGGGGCCATGAGGGGATGAGGAAAGTGATCTCATTAGAAATACATTTTGTAACTTGCTGCCTTGCTGTCGAGGGCAGCCACCTCGATTGCCATGACCACATCACTGTTTTTCTTGCCCAATTTTGCTGTATAAGCCCACTGTAGAGCGGCAATGTGTTTCTGAATCGTACCTCTCAGAAATGCCGCACAATTATACTCCATATAAGGACTGTGTAGCTTTCGAGGGTAACTTGCCAAATTATTGAGGAAATGTGATCACTCAGTGAGACTGTCTGGAGAATCAGAACACAAAGACACACTGACTGGAAATCAGAAGTTCCACACATTCACCATCGTTGAACTGTGCAGGGAGGGATGTGATGTGTTCCTTGTAAGCATTACAGAATGTGTTTTATAAAAGGTGATCACTTGGAAGCAACAAAGAATTTCCATTACCGAAATATATGAAAAGCAGCTCACAGTCTGCAGGACCTCAGAACAGTCACTGTGTGTTTTGCTGTTCTGTTCAACTGAGAGGAAGTGCCTGACATTGTGATGATTTCTGTGACATCAACAGACTGCTGTAGGACATTTCACCTCGGACTTTGAACTTAGCTACATAAAATCCATAAGGACAAAGTATCGGGGGAAGAATGTGACAGCTTAGTGACTGCAAATAAACTGATCTCTTATTACAAAGACTGACTCACAGTACAAAGATACGGTAATCGGTGAACACTTTCCAAAATGTAAAACCCAAAATCAACAGGTCACGATAAATGGCTAAGTTCAAATCAATCAGCAAAGTTAGGTAAAGCAGGAGCATCAATTCTCCCTGTGGTTTTAAAGTAAAATAGATGAACTCGTGAAATGTTCAGGCTGTTGTCTCTACCTGCATATATAGATTAATGAAACAGTAAGACTGTTAATAATCTAGTCAGGCGAATGAGGCTGTGTTACTGTAAACGGTTAACTCCTTGTGATCCAATCATCAGGAATGTAGCCGCGAATAATGTCATTTGTTAACTCACTATGATTCAATGCAACGATGGGAGCTGAAGGTAGATGGTTGTTTCAATAAACTGCCCACTGTAACTCAATAAATAAAAATGAATCTCAGCCTGATATATCCGGGAGTAAAAGTAGATCTGGAGAATTAAAATAGCCTGAAGATCTAATGCTGATCAATGAATTAGCACAGCTGAGGTTTCACTGTAAAGTTACCACAAGTAGAAAACCTTGAAATGAATTCATCCCCCGGATGTAAAACAGCAACTCTCCTGAAATGGACATTTAACCAAAGAATTCACAAACTGTATTGGAACCAGGCTAATAACTCTGATAACTTTGCCATCCACTCACTGGTTTCTGCAGGGATATCGGGTGCTGTCGGAACCTGATAGGTTTGTCCCCCTGAGTTATGTTTTGCAGGTATCAAACAGACTTACAATACAGTAAGTATGAGATATGGGTGTTGACAGCAACTGGTTGCCACAGCAACTTGACTGACTCGTACATAATGATGGAGGTTTAAGATGTTTGGTATGGGTCCCTTGTATCTGTGAGAAGCCGGCCAATCCTGTAAATCATAAATATTGGTACTTTATTCATTGAGAGATACAGCACTGAAACAGGCCCTTCGGCCCACCCATTCTGTGCCGATCAAAAACCACCCATTTATGCTAATCCTAAATTAATCCCACATTCCCTACCTAAACTCGGGGCAATTTATATTGGTCAATTTACCGAACAACCTGCAGGTCTTTTGCTGTGGGAGGAAACCGGAACATCCGGCAGAAACCCACACGGTCACAGGGAGAAATTACAAACTCCGCACAGGCAGTACCCATTCCTAAACCCGGGTCACTGGAGCTGTGAGGCTGCGGTGCAAACCACTGCACCACTGTGCCGCCCTGATTAGCCATTAACATTCTGAAAATGGTGCAAGTAACCAAGGAACATCCAGTTAGCACTGATATTCGGATGTAACTTATGCCACACATGCAGGATCCTGTATAAACGTTGAAATTCGAGGATCTCCTTGTCAACACGGTAATTTCCGAGTATCTCTGTCAATAGATAACATTAACGGGACACAATAAATACTGACAGTTGCAAGGTCTCCTGTAACGAAAATCTTATGGACACAGAAGATATTACCAGACTCCCAGAGATTCTTTTCAAATGCTGTCACTTCAATGGACAAATTGTATTCATTGCTAAGCAATCCCAGAACTGTCTGTCGATAACATAAATCCAGAGGTCTATTTGTAAATGCTGAGAATGCCCTACGATTCTGTAAAAACTAGTACATAGTCTCACTCCCAGTATTCTCTTGCAAATAAATTCTCGCACCCGAGGGATCCCCTGTACACACAACTCCCAATCCAGGGATGTCATGTAATTGTTCAAATGGCGAGATGCAATTACCGCCAAGAGCCGCGAATATACGTTGTTAAATGATAAAACAAATACAGTAAAGCATGCTTCATACAGTTACTAACTGGATATTGTAGTGTTTTGACAATTGTACTGGACATATTGTTCATTTGAGGCTACCATGCACACACGAGCCAGCAGATGGCACTGAAAGAGAAAGTGAAAGAAAACAGAGTAAAGAAGACTCCATTATATTCAAGAGTTTGCTGACTCGGTCCTCAGTCTTTTCCTCATATGTCTTACTAAACTCTGCGAAAGCACAGGCCAGTCCAGAGACCATCAGAGTCATTGATCCTTACAAGGAACAGGCAGCAGTAATGAGGTGGTTAATGAAACAAAAAGACAGTAGTTTACTGAATTAATAGTTGGAGATGGAGGCTCACCAGGAACTAACGAGCAGAGATAGCACAACCTGTGGACACTCTGAACTGCCATATGTATCATAATTTTTATATATACTATATGGCAATTTGAATATACACATTGAAACTCCCAGATCATACGCTTCCAGGCTATTGTTTTCAGATGTTGATCCATTCTCTCCCTCTTTGTAAAGCTACAGGTGACTGTCAGTCATTGACGCAATAGTAGAGTAACATTGCAAGGAGAATCTTATTGACATCAAAGAGAAACCTTGCAGTGGCACAAATAGGTCCCTTGGAAAGTGTCATGAATCACAGTCACTAAACAAACAAGGTCAGCAACATGCTTTCTTCTGAACACGTTATATGTCAAACCGTGTACTTGCCCAGATATTGCGCAGACATGAATTGAAACTTCCCAAAGCCCAGAATATAATTTGATTGACTGTTCCACTGGTGAAAACTGCACAGCGCAATAGTTATATTGGTATAATACTGTCCATATCTGCCTGTGGATTCTGAATGGTGTCATGCTTGCATTTAAACAGTATTGCCTCCCTCTGCTGGTGAATACTGCACAGTACAATTGTTGCATTGATACAGTAATACCTCCATTCTTTTGTAGGTATGACAGTGCAGTATTATATTTATATAGTAATGATGAGTGCAAAGACTAAAATGATATAGTAAAGTCTACCTCATTTGGTGAATACCAGCTTACACCTCTGGTGGGGAAGACAAAGGAGTGCACTGGCTACATTTTCACAGTATTATCCTCGACTCTTTGGAATACAGAATAGTGCATTGCTTATTGTTGCGATCAGGTGACGAGGGGTCACACTACACCCCAATTGTCCTTCTTCTCATTTGACCGCAGCAGGGTTTATTCCTTTCTAAACACTGGATGTACTTAACACTCCAGTGAGTGTTTTACCTTTATCCTTTGTTGTGATCGTAAAAGAACCAATTGGACAAGTTTTCTTGAGTTTAAACAAGGAAGAGGTGAGTTTATTATACTTAATAATTAAACGTTTAAAGTCGGTTGCCAATCCATGAATTTAAAAAAAAATCCCCTTTTTAGAGCAGGTTTTCTTGACAGTATGTTTAATATCATAATGCTTACCACCACTGGTAGATCCACTTCCATAAACTGCACCAATGGCTCCAACTGATGCAATATGTGTTTATCCAGTATTTCATAACTGTTTCATGGTCAAGAAAATAAATGTGCACGGCATCTACAGAATGGCACATTGAACATCAACTGGCCACTAACCATAAACGGACAGTATTTTCATAAATTGACCTCCTGCGGACAAACTGAACAAGTTAAAATAAACTGACCCCGACCACACATCTAAACTATTCAGAAAATGCTGCGTGACTCACTAACTTAACAGGTCTCTGAAGCGGACACATCGCAGCAAAATACATAACCATCGACATTGATTTGTTTTGCGAAAGGTTCTCTTCTTTTCTTCTTGTCTTCGATATGCATCTCTTTAAGGGAGCTGCGGCAAATTGTAGGTGCCTCTCCACTCTCACAGATATGAGGTTGCTTAGCCTGCCCAGTACTCATATTTCGCTTTTACTGTCTTTGCTGACAGATTCTTTTGCACGACTAGGCCCTTCAGAAGCTGGGAACCAAGCTAGCAATGCCAATCTGAACAGTCACCCCTCTGACTTCAACACGCACCAGTTCAGCATTTAGCACAATGCATGGGAATGATGGTGAGATAGCACAGTCTGTGCAGGGTGAAGTTAACATTGCAAGTGAGCAGCACGGGTAGTGGTGAAAGGCACAGTAGAGGACAGAGGAGGCAGGCGAGTGCGCCCTGACCCAAACATTGCTGAAGAGTGTGGGGAATACCAATTCAATGCCTGGGTGTTCACGCAAAGGAAATTGGAATAGTACCAGCAGAGAACGGTTGCGTGGGTAACCTGTCAAAGACTTTCAACATCATGGATGAGACTACGGAGGAGCCATTAGTCTATGACTGGCACCCGGACGTTCCTGTTCATGGAACGAGTTGCCTGTATTCTCTTATGAAGAATGTGTTGTCCTCTACGGAAGCTTACTATGCAAGAGCCCTGGTAGCCACCAAGGCCAGCTTTGATTGAAACCCAACCTGCTGCTATTGGGGCTTTGTTTTCTACAGTGACTTCCAGCCTCGAAAAGTCGTGAAGCAGCGTTGACAGATTTAGTGGTTCGAATGGAGAGGAGCTTTGGTCGGATCAGTGGTGTCCTTTAGTTTTCTCTCATGCAGATCAGTGAGAGATAATGCACAGTCCCATGGGATCAGACTGGCGCTACGGCAGCTGCAGGTAGTGTCCTCTTTCAAGAAGGAAGTACATCTGTGCCCTTGACAGACCCTCGTCCCATGCCCATGCAGGCACCAGCAATGCAGTCCAGATGCACCAACCTGAATCCAGTCCCATTCTCGGTCGCACCGCCGAAAATGCTGGTTGTAAATATCTGCAGTACCATTTTTACGACAGCTGCACGCGTCCACCACGCTGAATTAAAAGGGGCAGCTCCATAATTAGAAAATACCAGCCTTCAAGGGAACACTATTACGTGGGACATGAATGAATATTAATGTGAGTGCAATTTATTAACGTAATATTAGTCAAACTTTTATCCATGTCAATTTGTGCAAAATGTTTTAGTAATAACTTCGGGCCCTCACAGTGTGTGGGCGTGGGAATGCCTCATGCAGGGATTTTCTCTGTCCAGGTGCAGTGGAGATTTGACCTAAATGTAGGGGAAGAATCATCTTCGTGGGTCACTTGGTGCAGGGGTGGGAGGAAGGGGTTTGAGTAGCATTTCAATGCAACCAATATTTAATCACTTGTTCTCAGACTTCACATGTTACTCGCTGCTTCACCGTGCAATGCCAGGCACCACGTGGTCAGCTTTCGGTGTGGTCTCCAATTCTGCTGCACAATGACAGTGCAGTGACTGGCACGACAGAGCCATCTCTCAGTGTGGGCTCCAGGTCTGGCTGCTGATACATGGCAGTGGGAGGGAAATATGAAATAATTGTCAAAGAGGACCACATATCTGCCAACATGATAGGAAAGAGGAAGGTTGAGTCCAGGGTAACTGCTACTGCCGTGAGTCAATAGGGGATCCGGACACCGAGCACGAACCCATACTTCCGCCAATTCAACTTGCTCGTCCATTACAAATACCCGCTATTAAAAAATACAGGAGCAATTTTAGGGCTGAAAAGTGCTAATATAAAGTTGACGTGTTCATTGAAGCCTCATCAAATCGCCGTTTGTTCTCAACAGAATAGACTACATTGTGAGTAACAAATACCATGTATTCAGTTCGAAGTAGGTACAATTAGATGCTTGTTTCATCCAGAAAGAATGTTTGGGATGCTCTCTGTGAAAAGGGAAGAGGGGAAAGAACAGGTGTTGCATCATTCAACCATTGCATGAGATGTTTTTTGTTGCAAGAGGAGTGATTCTGGGATTGACAGAGGACTAACCAAGAGCTTGACAGAGGGAATAGTGCCTTTGGATTGTTGAATGGGGAAGGGAGGGAATGATGCCTTTAGTCGTCACATGGCGCTGGCGGCTGAAATTGCAGAAAACTGTTGAATATGTCGGTGTTGCTGTGGCAAGTGAGGACAAGGCGAACTGGATCATGGCTCTGGTGGTGACGAGAAGGGATGAGGGCGGAATTGCAGGTTACGTGCCTGAAGAAGGGAACTCTTCAGCCGATCAAAGACAGAAGCCAATTCGGAAATGATGATGTGGAAGGTGGCATCATTGGAACTGCTGTAACAGAGATGTAGATACCTGGAGAAGGCAATAGAGACCTGACACGAAGCAGGATGGGGGAGGTAGGGGTGCATAATCGAGCTAGGTCTCTGGGTTGGTGGCTACAGATAGACATTGTGAGCTACCTGCCGATCCTCAGTTTTAGAAATAAGATTTCGAGGAATCGAATTGGGGATGGGTCGTGTAAAGGTAAAGTAGGGCTGGCAGCTAGAAGCAAAGTTAATTCCTTTCAGCTGAGAATGAGGTCAGGAAACTACAATGAAATAGTCATCAATGTTACCAAACAAGATGTCGTGTGCTGGTGGGATGTAAAGGTGTCAGACAACTGGATGGCGAGGCGAGGGATTGCGATACAGAAAGGCTGCACGTCCTGTTCAGAGATACAGGTCTAGGTGGAAGATACATCCTGGTGAAAGATGGACTGTAAAGCGACTGGATATCCCGGTGTGGGACGGAAAAGTACTGACCTGAATATTTTGAATGGGCTAAGTTGCAGATGGTTTGAACATCCTGGTAAGAGATGGACATATTGAGGGTATGGCCGTCCTGATGAGGGATGGACATGTAGGGATCCGAATTTCCTGAATGGATTGAGTTTTAAAGGGATTGATCATCCTCGTGAGAGATAGAGTTTTAAGAGAATTACATGCTCTCGAGAGAGAAAGAGAAGTTTAAAGGGAATGAACATCTTGGTGAGAGATGTAAATGTAGAGTGGTTGGACGGCCTGGGGTGGGATGTAGTTGAAGGAATCTACATATCTCGTTTACAGTGTTGGACTGGATGTCCATGGTGAAAAGGAAACATTTATGGCCCGGAAACCAGAGTAGCTAAAATCGTGGATGGCGACAGAAGAAGACAAGGGGAGAAAGTGCAATGGAAAGAGTTAAGATCCATCGGAAAGGAACAGATTGAAATGTTGAGTCTTACGATGTAGCCTTGTTTGTGGATGTTTGGAGGATTTAGAAGGGGCTGTGCGCGGTCACAGGCACGGGGTGAAGATCTCAAGAGGAAATGAGTTCAAAGATAATATGGGAAAGGATGACATGATGTTCAGTGATGGACTCATGGTCTGGGGGAAGTGGAACGATATGTCAGAGAGTTCGTGTTTAGGCTCCCCAAGGTGGAGGTCTTTACAACAAACAACAACAGCGATTCCATTGTCAGCAGGTTTAATGACAATGTGAGGGTTGAGAGAATAAAGTGCTGCACATCACAGGGAGATAGATAAGAGAGAGTAAAGGGGGCGGAATTCATTTCATATCACTTGCCTCCATCTTAACACAAACCTTCACTCTTTTACTCTCTCCAGTCCATCCTTTTTCCCTGATTCTGTATTTGCTAAAAGTAATTAATCTCGACTAATATATATTTCTGACGAAATCGCAATAACGTTCAAAGCTATTCCTGTGTCTCTCGCCACAGATGATATCTCAGCTGTTAAGTGTTTCCAGCATAATTCGTTTTCAGTTCAAATGATGTTCGCCGTCTGCTGGTGGATACGGGTATTTCAGTAAGCCGACGAATCACAAAAATCACAATTTTCTGGAGAGTAATGCATGGTGTTGCTGCTCTCCCGACAGAGTAACAATTGTGCTCTGCTGATGACTAACTGAAATGTTTAAAATTGACGGCAAAAACGCATGAATTACTGACCAGTTTCTCCTGCTCTCCCACCATACTCCGGGATAGTGTAGCGCAGGAAAACATTATATTGCATCTCGAAATTGTTGTATATTTAGTCCTTGAACCACAATGCAGTCGTTAATATTGACAAAGGCACAAATTCCAACTGCAACATTGAATAAATCATTTTAATTATTTTGGAAGGTTATTCCCATTGTACATCAACACTTACATTAAAAACTGCAGTAATTTGTCCATATCGAGTATGTGGTGGTGGAGGAAGAAGTTACAATAAATGCAGATTAAAGAGACAGACCATTTATTTGTCACCTGACGTGTTCTAAACCTTTTTTAACAGGATATGGAAAAGTGAATCGGTTACAAAACGAACTTTGCATAAACTCTTTATTAATAAGCACTGGTTTTAATCTCTGTAACATTGTTGGTAATTACATCCGGAGTAATATATCTCAGTATTTGTGCAGACAGAGAAATGATCAGAAATCAATTCTGTTTGGTATTTTAATTAAACAGAAAACACGCACCTTCAGACAAAATAAAGAGAAAAGCCAAATCTAGTTATTTCAACACAATGTAAAATGATGGTTGATAAAAATAAAGTGATGTTTGTATCGTAAAACAAAGTACAATTATCATGTTCACACTGTTGGGAAAGTTCATGCCGTTCCTTCAGATTTAACACAGAATAACACATCAGTCTGTGATCCACCTCCAGACATCATACACTGGATTTGAGGCTGACTTTTACCTGAAAGAACAACAAAAACGACTTGAGAGGTTTACAGCAATGTTAACCACCAAACAAATACATCAAATACAGTATATGATCTCCTCAGAATATTTCTGCTTTAATAAGCCTCTTATTTCTTTAGTAAGTACAGAAAATGTTCTCTCTTTTTTTGAGATACAGCACTGAAACAGGCCCTTCTGCCCACCGAGTCTCTGCCGACCATCAACCACCCATTTTTACTAGTCCTACACTAATCCCATATTCGTACAAGATCCCCACCTGTTCCGAAACAGCTGGGACTGCACACTGTCAGCACAATACACGGAACAAATTATAAAACATTGGTCTTACCAGACTGATGGAGATGTAAGATGTTGAACCACACAGTCAGTGCCCATCTTTGGTGTAATGTCTGCTATTGTGAACGTGTCACAGTGAACATCCTCATTGTTTTCAGGAATGGAGGGAGGCATCAAAGCGGGATCAGCGCGGGTCTGAGAGCTGGAAACTGCGGAGGCAAAGATCATGGATTAATGATTGGACTGAAAGCGGGATCAGTGCGGGTCTGAGAACTGTATACTGTGGAGAGAAAGATTATGGATTAATGATTGGACTGAAAGCGGGATCAGTGCTGGTCTGAGAGCTGTATACTGTGGAGAGAAAGATTATGGCTTAATGATTGGACTGAAAGCGGGATCAGTGCGGGTCTGTGAGCTCCATACTGTGGAGAGAAAGATTATGGATTAATGATTGGACTGAAAGCGGGATCAGTGCGGGTCTGTGAGCTGTATACTGTGGAGAGAAGGATTATGGATTAATGATTGGACTGAAAGCGGGATCAGTGCGGGTCTGAGAACTGTATACTGTGGAGAGAAAGATTATGGATTAATGATTGGACTGAAAGCGGGATCAGTGCGGGTTTAAGAGCTGCATACTGTGGAGAGAAAGCTTATGGATGAATGACTGGACTGAAAGTGGGCTCAGTGCGGGTCTGAGAGCTGTATACTGTGGAGAGAAAGTTTATGATTTAATGATTGACTGAAAGCTGGTCCAATGCGGGTCATCTATATACGTATAACGTAAAGGGGACCGGAATTTGTTGGCCTCGGAATGTTTTCCATCTCCATTCACCGTGTTTTTTTTTTTTACCGCTGGGTGACAGCAGATGAAAAGGTTCAGCTAAGACTGAATCAGGCTGTTCAGATTGAGCACATGGAAGATTTCCAGTCAAAGTGTTAGCAAGAGAGATATCAGACAGCGAATAACATAAGGGTGTCTTTTCTAAAATATTTCAAGCATTGTTTTGTCTAATTTCCTTTAATCACAACATGTATTTAAATCAACCAGCAGTCTGTGACATCGCCGAGTGGAACGAAATTCAAAGTAGTGACAGAGAGCTGGTGACTGTGGGAGTTTAACTCACCGAGAGTGGAGAGATCACCGCCAGCACTTGTGAAGAGATCATCAGGACTACTGTCCAGCAACAAGTGACCATCCTGAGTGTCAATGGCTCCAGTCTCAACATCATCATAATCACCCGGAACCAGACCTGAGCGGAAATAATGATTTTCACTGAAATTAAATGGTATCACTGAATACTTAGAATTATATTATTTGACGTCAGTCGACACGGGCCAGCCAGGGTAAACTGTGATCTTCAGCTGTAGTGAGATTAGAGGCTGGCGAATGATGGGACCGTGTCGTGTCACGATAGGCGAGTCATAGCTCATGCTATGTTTAAAATGCAGCCTGTAATCGATTGAAAGGAAGGGGCAGTGTAGGATATTGGTTGGGAGACTGACAACCTGCATGTTTGGCAGATGGCAGCAGCCAGAACAAGGTTGGCGCCCAGGTTTTCGCATGCCTCCATGGAAGTGCTCCTCCAGGCAGCAAGGGCAAGGAGGGAAGCGCTTTTCCATCGGGACCGGAGGAGGAGGCCAGCGAGGCAGGTGGGGAGGACATGGCAGGAGATTGAGCAGGGAGTGAGCAGCCGTGAGGTAGTCCCATGTAAGAGGTTTCAGTGCAGGAACGGAATCAATGCCCTGATGTAGTATGACAAGGTGAGTGCAGTGCCTAACATTAATTTGACAGCCTTAAATGTCACAAATGATAAAAATTAAATTAGAGAAGGGGTGCCTCACTCATTTGTTCAGATGTTCCTACACCATGGAGCACAGCTCAGTGCCCACCTTCTTGGAGAAGCACAATCTTCAGTGACACAGCTATTCTGACATTTGCAGGAAGCAGAGTCTCTGATGGTAAGCCCTCTCTGGTGGGTAGCATCTTCTGCACTCAAGAAGCTGGTTGCGTGTGGCTGTGTGCCCTGCTTATCCACACTCTTTTCCAGCCTCATGAACTGGTCTGTCTGGGTGCTGCAGCGCAACTCCTGGGAACTACAGCTGATTCCATCTCTCATTCTCCTCCACAATGGGAGGCCTCAAAACCGGCGTGGCTTCGACCTATTGTAAATTGCTGCACTCACTTCTCAAGGTCTCCATTCTTTTTACTTGGTGTAGGTAAGTTTCAAGTCTGAGAGGATGCTCATCCTAAATACCTCTGTTATGATCGCCAAGATAGGTCAGCCTCCAGATTGCCAATACCGCGATACAGTATCTCTCCCCCTCCCTCCAGTGCCACAATGCTTTTCACAGCCAAAACTGACCTTCCTCTGACCTTCCCAATCCTTATAGATGGCGAGTCTCTGAAAACTGTTGTCACCTTTCATTAAATTGTGAATGGTTTGGAAAATTGCCATGAATTTCCTGTTTATTGACTCAATTGCCTGCCCAGTGCCTTAAAGTGCAGCCTCCACCCACCAGCTCGGCGGATTCCAGGAATATCACTTTACAGAGTAAATACGTCGGGCTTCCTTTGCACTGCTATCCAGCGGCAATTTCCCTCCCAGTCTGTCGCCACTGTGTGACAAAATTCTGCCCTCCGCTTTAAAGTCACATCTGTCCCATTGAATCACCCATTCAACATACACACAAATGTCACATTTCACCTCCCACACAAAAGTGTCAGAAATCACAATAATTGAATGTTTCATTCCATTAAAGTATTGGTTGCAATCGGTATTATTTTGCAGACATCCAAATTATTTCTCCTTTCTTAAAAACTAAAATCCCTCAGCAAATCCCCATGCATTCAGCAACATCATTTTACAGCGATTAAGTTCTGATATATTTAGTTGTTGATTTTAGATAACAGACTGCGTGATGGATTAAAAAAACGTGATGGTAACAAATAAAAATGTACCCACCCTGAATACTGGAGGAGTTCCCTTCAGGATATTCTAATCCAGGATCCGTATCACCCAAACTGTGACTGGTGTAATATTCAATCTGATTGAGGGACTCAATGGAATCAGTAACTGTTAAACACAAACATGGATGGTTATTGGAGAGATTGATTGGGACGTTCCAGCAAATAACATAATACCGTCATCATCTGGTGACAATGTCCTGGGACTTTGTATCTGACACGGTTGTGAAACATTTATCACAGGGACTGCAGTGGTTCAAGAGCAACTAGGAATGGACCATGAATGTTGGCTCATCCAGCGAGCAGTTAAAACAATACACAGTACAGCTGGTGGGTCAGACTTCAAACATCAGAGCAGAAACAATAGTGTAAAACATAATCAGTTAGCACATTTTCTTAATCCAGAACCCTTCCATCCTGTCCGTGTTTCTTTCCATTTCAGAGTCTCAAACGGACGGTGGTGGCTTTAAAACCGAACCCCACCCCGGATAATGGGGCAGAAAAGTGTAAAGAGTGCAAGGAGACGAATAACGGATTTGTTCTTTCCTGGTATTTTTTGCTACCTGAGAAATTAATCTCAATGGTTAAATTGCCCTCCAAATATATCGCAAGACAAAACTTTTATCGATTTGCCAGTGTTGTTGCCCCAGTATTGTGAAACATAATTTGTAGATTAATGTTAAACTTCAGAATGCAAAGTGTTCGGATATGTTTTTTGCAGGAACCACCGACTTCAGTTTAGGAGTTCCTGATGGAAGCGTGTTTCTGATCCAGAAATCCAGTCACTTAGAGAAATAAACTCTGAGTCAATGTGACTGTCTCCTCCTGAGAGCAGTGACTATTTATGGTCTAGCTTAAATGGAATAAAATGACATGATAGTTACAAACAAACAGAAATCACGTTCTTTAAGCAGTAGCAACGGGCGGGAATCTTCCCAAACCCATTGCTAATCTTGCTATACGCACAGATATAGACACACTCGCACTGTGATATGACTCCTTCACCGGGGATAGCGAGCGGATTTCTGACAGTGTTCAGTCAGTAAACTGACCATTAACATGGGGTATTTAAGTGGAAGTGACATTTGTCTTGTGAACATTCGGCATGAAATATAAAACACAGACCTGAACGCCGGATCTGATAGGAATCCTTGCCAGGTGGAATATTCCCAATCTCTTCATAAATTGCTTGGTATAAACCAGCCGGTGAACCCTTGCCACTAGTGACAGAACCTGTCAGATGGAGGGTGGGAAGATTAAAGTTTATTTGAAACCCATGAGCGTTTAACAGTAAATTATCTGCGAACACATCCAAATCACAGAGACAGAGAGAGTAAAGGGACAAAGTCGGATACAGTGAATGTGGAATAGTTTTGTTGTGTGTATTTTCGTACATGTCTGTGTCAATTTTACTGCATATCCCTATGTTCATCTGCAGCAGACTGAGGACAAATGTGCTAACTGAGGAAAAAATTCAATCAAGTTTGTTAGAAACGATCTCTCCCTAACAAAGCCATGCTGACTGTCCCTGATTAATGCCTGCCTCTCCAAGTGGAGATTAATCGTGTTCCTCAAAATGTTTTCAATATTTTCCCTTGCACTGAAGTTAGATTCACCTGCCTGTAATCACCTGGTTTAACCCTGCTACCCTTCTTGAATAATGATACCACATTCACTGTCCTTCAATCCTCTGGTACATCTCCTGTGGCCAGCGAGGATTTGAAAATGTGTGTCAAAGCCCCTGCTGGATCTTCCCTTACCTCACTTAACAGCCGAGGTCACATCTCATCTGGGCCTGGGGATTTTTCCATTTTAAGCCCGCTAAAACAACAAACACTTGCTGCCTTTCAATGCTAATTTGTTTAAGTACTTCACAACCCCGCTCCCTGATCTCTACACCGACATCGTCCATCTCCATGGTGAACACAGATGAAAAGTAATCCATTAAAGCCGCATTTACGTCATCTGCCTGCACATTGCAGACGGCCATTTTGATCCCTAATCGTTCCCATTCTTTCCCTGGTTATCCTCTTGCCCTTGATATACTTTTAAAAAATGCATTGGGCGTTCCCTTGATCTTCCTCACCAGTGTTATTGCATGCCCCCTCTTCGCTCTCCGAATTCAATTTTTAAGTACCCCCTATACTTTCTGTACTCCTCTCGGGAGTCCGCTGTTTTTCAGCGCTCTGAATCTGCCAGTAGCCTCCTTTTTGATCCTTATCCAATCCTCCATATCCCTTGACACCCACAATATCCCTGGAATTGTTCGTCCAACCCTTCAACTCTATGGGAACATGTTAGCCCTGAACTCTCAATATTTCCCTTTTGAAGGGAAGAGCCCATGGGATCCAGGGCAATTTGACAAATTGGATCCAAAATTGGCTGCGTGGTCGGAAGTAAAGAGTAATGATCGAGGGTTGTTTTATTGAGTGCAAGCCTGTGACCAGTGATGTACCACGGGGATCGGTGCTGGGACCCTTGCTGTTTGTCGTGAACATTAATCATCTAAACCTGAATATAGGAGGTATGAGGAGTAAGTTTGCAGATGATGCCAAAACTTGTGGTGTCGTAAATAGTGAGGAAGAAAGCCTTAAGTTACAGGACGATATAGATGGGCTGGTAAGATGGGCAAGGGAGCAGCAAATTGAATTTAATCCTGTGAAGGGTGAGGTGATGCATTTTCGGTGGAGTAACAAGGCAAGGGAATATACAATGGATGGTAGTACCATAGGAAGTACAGAGAATCAGAGGGACCTTGGTGTACTTGTCCATAGATCATTGAAGGCAGCAGCATAGAAAGATAAGGTGGTTCGGAAAGAATATGGGATTCTTGCTTTTATTAGCCAAGGCACATAATATAAGAGCAGAAAGGTTATGATGGAGCAGCATAAAACGCTAGTTAGGCCACAGCTGGAGTACTGTGCACAGTTCTGGGAACTGCACTGTCGGAAGGATGTGATTGCACTGGAGAGGGTGCAGAGGAGGTTCACCAGGATGTTGCCTCGGTAGGAGAATTTCAGTTATGAAGCGAGACTGGAAAGGCTGGGGTTGTTTTCTTTAGAACAGAGAAGGCTGAGGAGGGAGTATGATTGAGGTATACAAGATTATGAAGGGTATTGATAGGATAGATAGGAAGAAAACGTTTCCCTTAGTGCAGGGGTCGGCAACCAGGGGGCATCGTTTTAAGGTAAGGGGAAGGATATATCGAGGTGATTTGAGGGGAAAAGTATCACCCAGAGGATGGTTGGAGTCTAGAACACATTGCCTGAAGAGGTGGTAGAGGCAGGAACCCTCACAACATTTCAGAAGTATTTCGATGAACAATTGAAATGCCATCGCATACAACACCATGGGCCAAGTGCTGGAAAATGGGGTTAGAATAGATAGGTGCCTGATTGCCGGCAGAGATACGCTGGACCGAAGGGACTGTTTCAGTGCTGAATAACTCTATTAATCTATGACTCTATGACCTGATCTCCTGCTTGTGATCGTTTGTAAACGACTGCCTGTCTAGTGAGGTTACAAGGCTCGATCTCATCAGCTTTCGGACTGTCTTGTTACAGAGCCTGTTCTGGTCGGGTCCTTGGCAGTGCTAGGCGCCTATGCTGTCCCAGCTACAGAATCTTTCTGAAGAGAGAGAGGTCTATTTCTATAGGAACTTTATATTATTATGAAAAGTGTCATTTATTAATCGTCCCATTTCTTATAATAAATCAGGAGTGATTTGGATGGGTGAAATATGAGTGGAAGCGTCGTTTTGGAATGTTGAAGCACCGCTGGTGAATACAGAAGGTCTTATACAAGTATCACCTGTCAAAATAACAGTCAGACACGGTTAGACAGCTCGATATTGGATGCCCAGAGCCGGAATCTGAAAGGCTGGAACTGATAACCAATGGATGAAGGAAGATTAACAGACAAATAAATAGTTGAATGCACAGCTTAAAAAGTTGAATTAAATTTCCGGATCCTTTGTTACAATAAGTAAATTCTTCCAGAGTTTCATGTATGATGTGCTGAACTCTCACAGTGAATGTGGACACTTCAAATCACTCTCCATTTTAAATGTCACATTTTACTAAATCCAGAGCACATTGACTGGAGAAAATCAGCAAAAAAAAATGTGTTTCTAACAAGGCCACTTGACAGTCCATAGAAATATGCAAGGAACGAGAGTTTTGACTGCATATGACACAATATCTGGGACCTTTCGTTGGATCCGCGGGAAGATATGAACCTCACCTCTTCTGATTGACTTTTTCTGTATAACCACCATCAGTGAGATCAACACACAGAATAGCAGGACTCCGAAGCAGACCGCAACTAGGATGGAAGTAGTTTTATATCCCTGTTCTTAATGACAATAATACAGAAAGGTTTAACACATACACAGTCCGTCTTGCACAATAACATATTTACAAAAGGGAGTTAATAATTATATCCACTGCTTCCGGGCGATGAGTCAGGCTGAACATTCCGCAATATGTGTGGTGCACATTGCACCAGAGGGAAGTGTGAGCCAGTCTAAATTACAGAGACAGTGCCCCCATGTTTCTGATGAGAACACGACAGTTCAGGTCCAGCCAGAATCTGGAATTAGCTGAATTTCAACCAGACCATTTGAAATATGCGGTGAGGAAAAAATATTCCAGTCAGTGAGAAAGTGCTCATAGCATCTTGAGAAAATGACTACAATACCAATTCAACTAATTCAAACCCTAACGCTGGCGAGGATACTAATAATGGTAAGTACCTGCAGATGTGGACGGGACAGCAATTGGAGGCACATCGAGCCCTGTGGAGTATATTGTACAAAAGGTTCAGGAGGATGAAATTTCAGCACTTTCCATTTAAACAATAAATACTGTTCTTAATTTCCGGAACTAGTGAGTCAATTTAACAAAACAATGAACCCTAACCCCACTCTCCAAAACATGTCGCCCTCACCGGAACAAATCACACTGGCATCCTCCTTGTGATCACAGTCAGACTGAGCCGGCGATGAAGAAGGACAGTCGGCCAGAGAAGATTCGCTTCCACTGCATTTCACCTCATCCAGCCAGATAACACCGTCACCCTGGGAAAAAGTAGCTCCTCCTGGGGCCAAAAGAGCGTGACCACAATCCAGCTGTCTGCAGACAACATTGGCATCGGCCATATCCCAGGAGTCATCACACACCGTGCCCCAGCTGTTATTGCACAGTATCTCAACTCTCCCGGAGCAGTTGGTGTTACCTCCAAACAGGCGCAACCAATGTCCAGAATCTGGCAAAGAGAATCAATGGTTATTATTGATGTAGTATAAGAAAGGAGTACATGTCAGATAGTTGGTATAATAAAGAGGAAGTAGCACCTGGTGAAAGCCCACGTTTACAATCATATTCTCGAATGCAGTCCTTTGATCTGTGGTGCTGCTCCTTAGTTACTTTTGCTTCTGTTCAGAAGAGAAACATGCTGACTGTATCGGACACCAATGTTTGAAATGACACTCGCACATTTAGAGGTTTGTTGTGTTACCTGAACAAACAACACCAGCATCCTCCCTGTGTTCACAGTTGTGTTTACCCCACGGTTCTTTTTGACATTGCCAAAGGAACGATTCGTGTGAAATACATTCCATCCCATCAAGCCAAATGGGTCCAGATCCTTCTCCAAATGACTGAGCATAATAATCGATAGAACTGAGGGGACCGCACTGTAACTGTTTGCAGATCACTTCTGCATCAGGTCCATCAAGTCTCTCCGAGCACACTGTTCCCCAGGTGCCATTGTAGAACACTTCCACTCTCCCCTCACAGCGATGCTTCCCATTCACCAGCCGCAGCTCTTTGTGCTCTGTCAATGACACAAGAAATATCCAGATAGTTAGATTGATAACTCGTTGTATGTTCATACTGCACAGCTCAACACATGCTGCACCGGTTGTGTTCACTGATTTCCAGTAATTATTTCAGAAAAGCGATAGAAAAACACCGACTGCCCATAAAGTAATAAAGAATAATCAACACCGATTTCACAACAGAAAGACAAACAACGTTATTGAATTATTTGAAGAAGTTACAGAAAGATAACAGGGATAATGCAGTCGATGTAATATGCATGTTTTTCCTTCAGAAGGCCTCTGACAAGGATCATGACTGGGGTCCGAGCCTGTGAAGTCAAGAGATCAGTGGAAGAATGATAGGAAACCAGCTACAAAGCACACCGTCCGGGTACAATGTGGTAACCCAGAATGGCGCAAGGTGGGAAGTGGTGTTCCACAGGTCTGGGGTCACTGCTGCTCAACATTTACATGAACGATTTGGATTTAGACAAGGGAGACTTAATTTCAAATTTTAAGATGACAGCAATTTGGGGGTATAGTTAACACTAAGAAAGACAGAGACAAAATACGGGAAGACGTTAATAAACGGGCCGAATGGGCATACAATTGCCAAATGAGTTGAATACAGATAAGCCTAAGGTGCTCAGTGTTGACAGGAAGAATAAAGAGGCCACGTACTTCTTCTAAAATAAGAGTGAAAATGATATAGATCAGCAAAGAGACCTCGGGATACAGAGGCACTAATCACTTCTGAAGTGACAGAGACCGAAGCGAGTGATCATAAATATAGGATAATCCCGAATAAATCTAATAAGAAATTCAGGAGAATGTTTTTTTTACCTAGGGAGTGGTTTGAATTTTGAATTCCGAACACATGCAATTGCTGAGGTGATTTGCACTGATGCCTTTATGGTAAAGCTATGCAGGTACATGAGGCAGAAAGAAGCTAGAGGATATGCAAAGAGGGTTAGGTGCAGTGATGTGGGGCGATACTCGTAGGCAACGTAAACACCACATTGACCAGTTCGTCCGAATGGCCAGATTCCGTGCTGTCCAATGTATGTAATTCGAAGTAATATCTTCCCTGTGAAACCACGTGCACAACACTATGGAAAATGGGAACATGGAAGCACCTTTACCTGAACACATGATCCTCACATCTTCTTTATGAGAACAGTCGTGGTTACCCCACGATGCTGAGGGACATTCCCAGAGAAATGATTCGTTACTGGAACACTTCAGTTCATCCAACCAAACTGGCCCTGAACCTGGCCCACAAGATGCAGGAGGTGCCAGGTCCAATGCCTTTCCACAACCCAGCTGTTTGCAAACCACGTCAGCGTCCGCCAGATCCCAGGAATCATCACAAACTGAGCCCCAAGTCCCATTGTAATAAATCTCCACTCGGCCATTACATGGGCTTCCACCGTCAGAGAGCCTTAACTGCACGTGGTCTGTAGGATAACAGTACATGAGGATTATACTTTCAATAGACATTCACATCATCACTCAATACAACTGATTTTACCATCACCAGCTCAAAAAAAGAACGTTAAATGCACCTGTGGACAGGTAAATAAAACTATACAACAGAATATCTGTTTACACTTACTTCTTACATAGAATGTAAAGAACAGCAATGTTTCAGATGTGCTATTACATCTGGCTTTGACAAGTTCTGGTCTCCAGTTCCCCTCTTATGTTTTGAATGCTGTGTACGGTGTTAAACAGGCAATGACTCACACGATTAGCAGTTAATCTATACTCATGTTATATAACTGTATCTGTTCTTTATCCATGTATGTTACCCTTATTTGTTATCTTGGTCAGACATTTACTGCCATCTCCTATTTCCCTCATCTTCAATTACAAGTGACTTGCATTTATCTAGCGCCATTAACGTAATGAAACATCCCAAGGGGCGATACAGGAGTGATATCAAAGAAATTTTAACACAGAGCACCGAAAAATATATTAGGTCAGATGACCAAAAGCGAAGTCAAAGAGTTAGTTTTTATGGAACGTCTTAAAGCAGGAAAGACTGGTTGACAGGCAGAGAGATTTAAGGAAGTAATTCTAGAGCGTGTGACCTTCGCAAATAAAGGCACGGCCGCCAATGGTGCACAATTAAAACCAGGAATGCTCAAGAAGCCAGAACTGGGAGCTGTCAATCTGGAGCCGATTGCAAAGACAGGAGCTGTGAGGCCAGGAAGGGATTTGAAACCAAGGATGATAATTTTAAAACCGCTCATTGCTGGGAAAGGTAGGTCAGTGAGCAGAGGGCAGATGCCTGAGTGGCAAATGGTCGAGACAGCGGAGCTTGCAGAGGTTGAAACTCGTGAAGCCAGCCAGGAGTGCATTAGAATCATCGAGTCTGGAGGGAACAACGCTATCGACAAGACGAGATAAGGGCAAATGCGGGTGATGTCATGGAGGTGAAAATAGACAGTGTTAATGAGGATATGGAGATTTGATAGGAGGATCACCCTGGGGTCAAATATAACACCAAGATTGCAGGCTGTCTGGCTGAGTGACAGACAGTTGGAATGGCGAGAAATGGAGTTGGAGACAAGGAAACATGCGATGGGGACTGATGGTTTCTATCTTTTCAATACTGAGTTGGAGGAATTTTCTGCTGATGCAGTACTGAATGTCAGCCTGGAATTCTGACAGTGTGCAGGCATTGGAGGGCTCAAGAGTGTTGAATGCGAGGTAGAGTTGGATACAGTGAGATACATGTGGAAACTGAGGCTGTGTTTGCGGATATCACTGAAAGGCAGCATGTAAATGAGTAATGAAGTGTCAAAGGATAGATCCTTTGGTGACACTATAGCTGACTTTGCAGGAGCGGGAAGAGAAGCCATTGCAGGCCACTTTCTGACCATGACTGTATAGATAATACTAGAACAAGCTGAGTGCAGTCCCACCCAGCCGGGTGTTAATGGGGAGGAATTGGAGAAGTATTTCATGATCAATCATATCAAAATTTGAGACAAGTCAAGAAAGAGGAGGTGGAATCGTTTATATTTGTCACAATCACTTCGGATGTCATTTGTTTTCGTCCTGTGGTGTGGATAGAAAATTGACTTGCGGAATTGAAACATGCAGCTTCATATAAGATGAGCATGGATTTGGGAGGCGACAACACATTCAAGGACTTTGGCGAGGTACGAACAGTTGGAGCTGGGGCAGTAACCTGCATGGACAGGTGGTCAATGGTTCCTTTCTGAGGAGAGGTGTAATGACTGCTGATTTTAAAGAGAGGTGCCTGAACATGTAGAGAGAGAGGGAGAGAAAGATAATGGTTAATAATGCCAGCTAACATGGAACCCAGGAAGGGAATGTTTGTGTTCAGTAGTTTAATAGAAATAATGTGTAGACAGCAAAATGTGGATTCCATCAACAGCACAGGTTCAGAGAGAGAGTGAAGGATTCTAGGAGAGAAACAAGAAATGTGAATTCAGGGTGATCGTATGGGATGGAGATGGGAACTGATAGGAAGTTAGGCCTGGTGGGTTGGGGATGAAAGGGAAGTAGTGGAGGTGACTGAACGGATGTTTTTGAACTTTGTGACAAAATGTCTACGAGCTCCACTCACATATTTTTGGAGTTCAGGGTGGACGAGGCAGGGAAGTGGTTCAGGAGGAAGATTTATGATGGAGAATACTTGCTGTGCGTTTTCTATGCCTTCCTGGATAGTCTTTGTCAAACGGGTGGTTTTAGTGAAGATGAGGAGGACCCGATGATGCTTTATGTGATTGATCCATTCAGAATTATATTACCAGATAGTTCGCCACATGTCACCATTCCTTTCTGTTTTTTAATTATTTCAGGGGATGTTGGTGTCACTGGCAAGACCAGCAGTTTAATCCACCCTATGTATTACTTCCACTTCATATTGGAGAATGCAACGTCTGCAAAAATAGTACCCTTAAACATCAGCCTTGCAATGTGCAGTATCTTCGTGTAGAACTACGTTCTAGGGTTGTGTTGATTATAACATTATCATAAATCAATTTAATATTAATTGCATAGGAGAATCAATTACTTTTGTAAGGATGGGACTCTGTCTTTGACAAGGAACATATTTGAGTAATTTTAGAGACATAAACCGCATGTCTGAACAGAAAATATGCAGACCTCTCTGTCCAGACAGACTGCTGCAATTATGTTCAATGAGCAAACGAAACTTGTGAGGCAAATTAACAATTGTTATTGTCTGTAAAAAGTCAATGAACTAAACGACTAATTCTATCAATATATGACTGTTGGACCGGACCAAAGAAGGCAGAAAACAGGATCTCTCTGCAAAATGTTGGACAGGATCAGGAAGCACCTATGGGCAATTGAACTCCAGATGTGTAGACCTCCTGGATGAACAGAAACCAGTATTTAATCTGGACTGGACAAAAATGATTGGACGAATTGCATCAGGCACTTTGGAAAATAAACATCAGCAATGTGACCCATCAGATAGAGAAGTAGAAGACAAGGAGAAGACACATGGCTTCTGAAGGTGGGCATAAATGTTGGGTGGAGCTTAACATCTACCTAACTGAAGAACAAGATGACATACTCTACTCTGTCCAGGGACTGAGTGTGTAATAACCATTCAGCACTGTAAACTTCTGACGTGAAACGCTGGAATGTATTGATTTCCGCTGTTCCCGAAGAAATTATTTACTGTAACCAATCGGTATCAAATCTGAATCATTAACTATCTCATATGTTGTAAGTTCCACTCTGTCGTATGGAAATAAATGTTCATTGGAACAACCCGAAAACATCTGCCCACACTTACACTCTGCATAACGCAACATCCCCAGAACACATGCCTGCATTAACATGCTACACAATGAAACTTTAAAGCATATAGTCCAAAACATCTGTCTACTTTTATCCACAATATAATGAAACTTACACCAGAACAACTCCCACACAGCTACCTCCACTTATATACTGTACAGTAGAACTGATTGCAAGCTCGGCGCCGGATTTGATACCAGAGCTGAGATTCCAATTCCGTATTCTCTTTTTCATAAGGCCGTTATCTTTCACCTCTATCATCATTCACCTCCCTTCCTGCCTCAGCCCATCTGCTCACCCATGCTTTGTTTCCTGCAGAACAGAATATTTTAATGTTCTCCTGGGCGATCACCCATCTTGCATCCTCCAGAAACATCAGCTCATCCAAAGTTTTGTTGCCTGCCCTACATGAAGCCCCTCTCAGGAACGCCATGGCACTCGCCGATCTATTGGTTTCCCCGCCATCAATACCTCGTGTTTCCAATTATGATCTTCATGTTCAGCCACCTTCATGCTCTCCCCCTGCATCAGTATAACAGTCTCCAGCCTGAAACATTTCAGGAACTCTGCTTTTCTCTGAATACAGCTTCTTGTACTTCACCCACTTCAATTGCCTACAACTTTCAGTTTTGCCTTTAACCATCTAACCCCCAGATCTGAATTTCCACCAGAAATATTTCCGTGTCTCCGGCTCTTCAAATCCAACCATCTGACTAAGAATTTCGTCGCCCACTCTAACATCTCTTTGTTTGGCTCTGTGTCAGTTTTCTCTCCGTTTACATTCCTGTTAAACCCCTTGTGATGTATGTGTTAATTGAAATTTCTGTAATACAAACGTTCTTGCTGTTTAATTGTGTCCGTGTCCTCTCTCTCTGTACACCACCCCAGCTCCCCGACCGCCCACCATCCTCTCCCACTCTCCTCGAGTGAAATTACTGGTTTGAGAAACACAGGAACAAGTAACCGATATTATCACTTTTCTCAGCAGATTAGACATTTCACTTTTATGTTTTTGTAAAAGCAGTGAAGAATTTGCTTACCTGAACACAGGACCCCAACATCCATACTGTCAGTGAGAGACGAATTCAATGTGAATAAGATGCAGTTCTGGAGCTGCAATTCGTTTCCTTCACACTGGACATCATTCACCCAGACGGGTCCTTCACTCTCTCCGTCCTTTGAATAGTTATAAGCGGCTGTCGCTTCACCGCAACCCAGCTGTGTACAGACTACGTTGGCATCATTCACGGTCCAGTGTCTATCTTGCAATCTCCCCCAGCTGCCATTGTGGTAAATCTCCACTCGCCCATCACACCAGCTTCCCCCGTTAGTCAGCCTTAGTGACCAATTTTCATCTACAATATGAAACACATTGAGAATGTCGAAACTGAAGCAAAATATCTCAGAATTTACTGCCACCAGAAATGTCATTAATTTTAATGGTTGCTATTTCTGTCATCATTGTTCAGAAGGCTTGTTGAAAGATCTTCTTCACCATTACCTTTTCTCAGTAAATGCATTTCAGAGACGTACCGAGCAGCTTACGGTTGCTGAAATGGGGACAGAGGGTAAAATGAACTGGGGGTGAGACCCGAGGGACTGAAGGTCGTCCTCCTGTCCACATGTACTGATATTTCCAGCTCTCGCCCTGTACTTGAAAATATCATCAACCTTTCTTCCAATTTATCCTCCTTATCTTCACATGGTCCATCTTCAACTCTTCTGTTCTCTTCTTCAAAATCTCTGTCTCTGATTCTGGGGATAGGTTATTAACTAATATAAAGAATAAACCCAGTGACTCTCACAGTTACCTGTCTATGCTTCCTCACCCCCCAATTATTCGAATGACTCTATCACATTTTTTCACTTGCACCACGGCAATGTCTGGTGATTCAACCTTCCATACCAGTGGTTCCAGATATGTCTTCCTTTTTCCTCATCCGAGGACTCTCCTCACATCCTCATCCACCCACCATGGTTAACAGGGCCCTCAAGCACGACCATTCCATTCCCCATACTTCTGCTTTCACCCTTTCCCCCCTCCCAGAACCATGATAGGATCCTGATTCTCCTCATTTTCCACTCCATCAGCTTCCATATTCAACAGACCATCGTCCACCATTTCCACCACCTTTAATGTGATGCCACGACAAAGCACATCTTCCCCTTCCCTCCAATTTTAACGTTCTGAAGGGACCTTTCACTCTGTGGCACCCTGATGCCCTCTTCAATCATTGTCAACACCCCTTCCCACAGGACCTTCCCATGAATGCGCAGGAGGTACAACCACTGCCCTGTTACCTCCACCTTTCTCACCATCCAAGCCCCCAAATACGGCTTCCAAGTGAAACAGCGATTTTCTTGTCCTGCTTTCTCTTTAGTATACTGCACTCACTGTATTGACTGATCATGATACCGTCTCCTTTACATTGGGACACCAAACATAATTGAGTGCTTACTTTGCACAACATCTTTGTTCAGTCTGCAAGCTTTACCTTTAGCTTCCAGTTACCTGTCCTTTTCATTCTTTATTCCGCTCCCACACTGACCTCTCTCTCCTCTTTCTCCTACACAGTTCCAATGAAGGTTAACGTAAGTTTGAGAAACAGCACTTCCTCTTTCCACTAGACTCTTTACAGGCTTATGGAATGAACACTGAATTCAGCAATTTCAGATCAGATTCCCTCCCCTTTTTTTCTTTTTTTGGACGATATTTTGCCTTCCAATTTGCAACACTTCTAGAAATGTGTTTTTTACTTGGCCCATTCCTATCTATTTTTGCCTTGCACTGTCCCATTTACCATTTAATCTCTCCTGTCTTCCACCATATCACAGATTGTTCCTTTCGCTCTTTCCTTGCTTTCCCCTTTCTTTAAAAACTGTTAAATCTCTAAGTTATGATGAAAGATCTGCAAACTGCAAGGTTGATTCTGTTTCTTTCACCATAGATGCAGCCAGAACCTCTGAGTATTTTCAGCACTTACTGTTTTTATTACCTATATTTTAAATTGTGAAACGTGGGAGCAATTTGCGTTGAGCAATGTCTCACGTACAGCGATCAGATAACAGAGCAGATAATCTGTTATAACAGGGCGTGGGTTGAGGGATAACTGGGAGAATTGTAATTTACATCAAGTTTGTGAAATAATCAAAGACATGGCATATTGGTGAAATAACGAGTTACTTCACTCGCTGTCATTTTAATGCCCTTGATGCAATGGAAATTAAAATTTATCTCATGTTATTTAGCTGGAAACAAGTTCACAGTGTTTTCTATTGTACAGCTGATCTTTGCAGAGACTTCCATGATAATTCATATTTGAACGGCCAACATTGATCACAGTTTCAATGCTCGAGCAACATTTCTATGCTTTGGCAGTGGTCCTGGGAGCAAATTGCTGATTCTATGCCCCTTGAATAATGCCCTAGATTTACCACAAAAGAGATATTATATGAGCGATTAGTACTAATCATGAGACATTGTATGTATTCAATGTTTACTAGAGTGAAGCTCTTTGATTCATTTGTAATTTAATTTAGACACTTAAACCCACAAGCACATCTCGGAATCTTAGTGTCAAAGGAAGCATGGGATCAGCAAAACTAGTGAATCAGCGACCTGTGGAAATAGTCAATGATGCTTGACAGCAGAACAGTTGGTGTATTTCAGTTCAATGACTGAGATGACTCACCCGTACAGATGACACTGGCGTCATTTTCATGTGAGCAGCTAAACTGATCCCAGGATGAAACAGGACACTCCCACAATCGCGTCTCATTCCCCCGACACCTGTAACTTTCCATCCACACTGGACCAGCTCCCTTCCCAAAGTGAGCTCCTCCCGGTATTGAGGTTACTGTCCCACACTGAAGGTGCTCACAGACCACGTTGGCGTCTTCCAAATCAAAGTAAACGTCACACACCGTCCCCCACTGGTCTCCATGTAGCACCTCCACCCGGCCTGAGCATCTGTTCGTCCCATCAACCAATCGAGGTCCATGTTTCCCTGTATTGGAAACAAATACAAATCCAAATAATTTATAAATCATCCTCTGCATAGAAACAGCAAAATAGAAAATGGGTATAACATTTGAATCTTATGTACACGATTATCTATCCATACTTTACACAAATTATCTATCAAAAAACAATTAGAATTACCACAGCAACACAAAAGCAAAATACTGCGGATGTTGGAAATCTGAAATATAACAGAAAATGCTGGAAATACTGAGCAGGGCTCGCAGCATCTGTGGAGAGATCAAGAGAGTTATGTTTGAGGTCTGTGTCCTTTCATCATAATAATTACTAAAGGACCTCTTTATGAAGTTGGCTGAACACTCAAAAATTAACACCTCTTGTTGCAATTGCTAATCGATTGTTGGTCTTTATCTCTTGGATTTTGGAAGATAAAGATGATGGATTTGATGTTTCTGTTGTATCTGTTGTCACTTTTGGGCACTGCACTTCATAAAACCATTGCCTTTGGAGGTGGTTAAGGACAGAGTCACGAGAATGGCAACAATGCTTAAAGCGTTACATTATGAAGACAAGTTTCATAAACTTTGTTTGTAGTAGCTTTAGTTTAGAAGGATTACAGCTTATCGAGTTGATGTGTTGAAAATGTTTAAGTGGTTTGATAGATGAGCGATAGAAGATCTGAAGAACAAATACAGAACAAGTTCATTTGGGAGCTGCTTTTCTTTATGAGGGATGTGGACATCTCTGGCAGAGGTGGCAGTTATTGCTCAACTTTATTTGCCCTTGAAACCGGTGTCAGGACCGTCCTCTTGAACTGCAATTGCCTGCATGGGGAATGTTCTTCTGCAATTCAGTAAGGTAGTTAGAGTTAAGGCAAAGTGTGCAAGCATAGACTGTACCTTTAGGTGCATGTGTTGCAACCAGAGTGGGAAGTTTGGAATTTGGTAATTAGTAGCTAAGACTGAAATCTAGCCTTAACATTTAGCGTTTCGCTTGTAATTAAAAACCAAACTGCAAGGCAGTTCATTGAAAGCAGTTAACATTGCAAGTCAGGTTAGCAGTAAGCAGTCAATCAGCTGTGCTTGTCCGAACTGGGGTAATTACTGTCAGCTGGAAACTGTCTAAACTGTTGCATCTTGAATGTGCCTCAAAAGGCATATAATACTGGACGTCATTGCAAGAGGCTTTGAGTAAAGGAGCAATGTCTTACTGCACCTATACAGGGCTTTGGTGAGACCTCACCTGGAGTATTGTGTGCAGTTTTGGTCTCCTTATCTGAGGAATGATGCCCTTGTCATGAAGAGAGTGCAAAGAAGATTTACGATGCTAATTCCTGGGATGGCAGGATTCACGTATGAGGAGAGATCGGATTGACTCGGACTCTTTTCACTAGAGTTTAGAAGAATGAGAGAGGTACTCAGAGAAACCTATAAGACTGGAACAGTACTAGACAGGCTAGATACAGGGCGGATGTTCCCGATGGCTGGAGAGTCCAAAACCACGGGTCACAGTCTCTGGATACGGAGTATGCTATTTAGAACCGAGATGAGGAGAAATGTCTTCACTCAGAAGGTGGTGAACCTGCGGAATTCTCTACCACAGAAGGCAGTGGAGGCCAGATCACTAACTATATTCAAGAAGGAGATAGATATCTTTCTTAATACCAAAGGAATCAAGCGATATGGGGAAAAACGGGAACAGAGTACTGAATTAGATGATAGGCCATGACTTTTTTTGAATGGTGGAGCAGGCTCCAAAGGGCTGTCTGGCCTACTCCTACTCCAATTATCTATGTTTCTATTTTTAGACTTCTAGTAAGGCAGAGTGTAAACAAAGATTGCAATGTTAACTGAAAACAATTATGAACATAGTGGGAAGTTAGAGTTTGCTAAGAGTAAGAATTCGGTTCAGAGTGGGAACAGGAGGTATTTTTTATTATTTCACAGGGGGTGGGACTTTCGGGCTCGGACAGCATTTAGTACCCATCCCGAACTGCCCTTGCAAAGATGGTGGTGAGCTGCTTTCTTGCACCACTGCAGTGCATGCGCTTTCAGTGCACTCACATTGCTGTAAGGAAGGGACTTCCAGGATTTGACAGTTCCAAATTAGGATGGTGTGTGCTTCGGAGGAGAACATGCAGATGGTGTTCCCATGCATCTGCTGTCCTCGTCCTTCTCGGTAGTAGAGAGTGAGCGTTCGGATGGAGGTGTTCTGTTGTGTCTGTTAAACTGGAGTCAGTGACTCGAGCCACCGGTTTAAAAGAGCGTCACAGCCAGCAGCAGCAGAGCCTATTGGAAGGGGCTGAGGGACAGACACCAGGCAAATAGTGGGAAAAACTCACTCAGTGAAGCAATTGTCAGGTCAGGGTGTGAGAGGGCGTGGGTAAGTTGTAAATAAGTATTAAGTTAATTGATGAGTGTTTAGTGTTTCGGCGTTAGCTAACCAGTGAAATAGCGTTAAAGCTAAAATGCATCTAAAAATAATTTTACCTCAAAAATAAAGACAGACTAAGTTCTGGCAGTGCAGGTTTTTTTCTGGATATTGGAATTTGTAGATAATGGAACTGCCGCGAGGGAACTTGTCTGTAGTAGATATCTCAACCTGGAATCTCTCTGGCTCAGGATCATAGAGCTGTTGTGGGAATTGGAGAAACGCCAACACATATGGCAACAAGAAGAGTATTTGACAGTTTGCTGCAGATTTCAGTCACACCTTGTAGAGAGCTGCAGGATCAGAATGAGGTTGTTGCAGCTTATAATGCACAGTAATGGAAATCCAGATGTAATGGAGAACGAGGATATACAGAAGTGAAAAGGAACAAAGTCCTGGCTATTTGTGAGGATAAGGATGAAGACGGTCAGAAGGACAGCCAGAATGTTGACCGTGATACCTTGGAATAGGAAGCTGTTCAAAAGGAGGAGGAGTGGAGCATAATGTGATACCTTTAAGTGATTCAATAATTAGGGCATTAAGAGTTCCACACAGTATTTTCCCAACTTGTGCGAAATGAGGGTTATCTCAAATCAGATTGCAAGAATGGAGGGGAAATATCCAGTCGTTGTGGACCATGTCGGGATAAACAACATAGCAAAGAGTAGGCAAGAGGTTCTTTTCAGAGAGTACCAGGAGCTGAAATATAAAATAAGTTCACAAGGATTATAATCTCTGGATTATTATACAAGCCGCTTGCACTTTGGCATCAGAAAAATAAACGATCAGGGAGATGAACATGTGGTTGAAGGTTCTGATGTTGGACAGAGGTTTTACCTTTCATGGGACCCTGACACCTGTACTGGGATATTAAAGAACTATTCTGTTGGAATGTGCAGCACCTGAATCGGGTTGGGATCAGTGTCCCAGAATAAAGGATGAATAGGGTTGTTACAGGAACCTTAAACTAGTAAATGGGTGAGGTGAGGCTGGTGGGGGGCGGGGTGAGGGGTCAGAGCACAGTTGTAAATGTAGCATATCTAGGTGCTACAGGGAAATGGAAAACTAAAATATGCAACATTTGAGTCAGACCATTTTCCGGTTTTACATCACGTGCCTTTGCGCTGAAAACAGCAGTTGCTTTCTTGAAAAAGCAGTTGTTCGAAATTCTGACAGACCGTGACGTTTTGGGCCATGTCCTCTGCCCATTGTCTGGAGAAATAATTGTAATTGGTGGAAGCTGTCTGTTTATGTGTAGTGCAGAACGGGAATGTGGGCAGGATCTGACTACTGTTAGGTTATTACATGTTCCTGTTCTGGCTGTTATTAGTCAGTTAATTATATTCCATGAGAGGTCAGTAGATGTCATTATTCTTGCTGCTGATTCGTCAGTTATTGTGCATTGTGGCAAGTCAATCCATGCTACTGTTCTGGTCGTGGTATGTTGGCTGCACAACAGGTGCTTGTGCGTTTCTTGAGGAGGGAAACCCTGATATTCACTGAGGAACAGGCCACTTTTAGGGGGAAGGTCTTGTGTTTATCGATCTCCATAGCTTCCCTGACGCAGTGAACGGCACAAGCCTGCCATCAAAGAAGCTCAGCTCAATGACCACAGCATTGAATGGTCCAATTCCAAACTCAACCTCATCTATTATGGACTGGCTTGCAAGACACGGTAACATCATAAGTATAAAAGAGACCAAAAACATGCAAAAATGCAAAAAATAATGCACAGATCTTCGCGAATGGCAGAGATACAATGAATAGCAAAGGATGACAAAACAGTTCGCAAGAGCTCCAAAGCTTTTACAATAACTTCAGAAATATATTGTCATTAAAAGCAATGTGGTCTCATTACGATGACAGTTGTGATATTATAAATGAAAATAAGGAAATGGCAGGAATTATGCAGAATTACTTTGCATCAGTATTTACATGCACACAACTTTTATTAAGGTTCTTTGTTGCCACAGTCGGCCAAATGCTGCCCTGACATTGAGGGCAGTCACTCTCATCTGGAATACAGCTATATCATACATGTTTGTATAAAGGGTGTGATGAGGTCTGAAGCTGAGTGGTCCGAACAAACCCAAACTGAGCTTCACTGAGCAGTTTATTGGTAAGTACTGCATGATAGCGCTGTAAACAACACCTTCCATCCCTTTGTTAATGATAGGGAGCAAACTGCTGGATCAGTAATTAGAAAATTGCAATTGTCACACTGCTATTTAAAGAAGGTTATCGAGTGAACCGAGGGAATTATAGACTGGTTAGCATAACAGCAGTTGTCAGGAAATTAATAGAGTGTACATTTAAAGATGGAGTGTCTGATCACCTTGAAAAGTTACAGCTAATCAGAGAGAGCCAGCGTGGATTTGTAAAAGGTCGATCATGCTTGATGAACCTGATCAAATATTTTGTGGCGGTAACTGAAGTGGAGGACAGGGGAACCTCAATGGATGTTACTCAGATGAACTTCCAGAAAGCACTCAACAAAATCCCTCGTAACTGATTGTTGGCTAAAGTTGAAGCTCATAGAATTTAGGGAAAATTATTGACCTACTTAGGACGTTAGTTTAGTGGCAGGAGATAGACAGCAGGGATAATGGACAGATCATCTAACTGGCAGGATGTGAAGGCGCCGTCCCGCAGGAACCTCAACTATTCACCATATTTATTAATGGTTTAGATGACTGGATAGAAAGCCACATATAATTGACATACTCAATATTGCCATTAAAAGAAACCATCAGCCATATTGTAATCATGTATACTTTAAGCATAACTTTACAAAAAAAAAGATTCAGTGACTGTGAAAAACTATTTCAATATTGGTGAGTGTGAGGTGTCCAATTTGGACTTAAAAAGATTACAGTACTTTATAAATGGTGAAAAGCCGGATGCAGCACATTGAAAAGAGACTTCAGGATCATGGGTAAGTACAGGAACGAAAAGCAAAACAGCCAATGGAATGCTGTGCTTTTTATCTAGTGGAATGGAATACAAGGGGCGAGAAATGATGCTACAGCGAAAAAAAGAAAACAGGCCAGGCACCATCTGGTGTAATGTTCAGCTATGGGCAATATGCGTTGGGAAGGATATGTTGACCAGGGAGACTGTGCAGCATAAGAGATGCTAGAATGATTCATCGGCTTCAAATGTTTCTGTTTTTTATTCATTCACAAGATGTGGGTGTCGCAGGCAAGGTCAGCATTCGTTGTTCATGCCTCGAAACCTTTCACAACTGGGTGACTTGTTAGGCTATGTAAGAGGACAGTTAAGAGTCAACAACATTGCTGTGGGTCTCTTGTCACATGTAGGCCAGACCAGGTAACAATGGCAGATTTCATCCCCTAAGGATATGACTAAACAAGATTTTTTTTTAATGACAATCGACAATGGTTTCATGGTCACCATTACTGAGACTAGTTTTCAATTCCAGATTTATTAACTGACTTTAAATTGCACTGGCTGCGATGGTGGGAATTGCACCAGCGTCCCCAGAATTAGCCTGGGGCTCTGGATTGCTAGTCCAGTGACATTAACACCACGCCACTGCCTCACCTCACTATGAAGTAGGATTACACAAACTGTGGCTGGGTTCCCTGAAATTTGGAAGAGACTTGTCTTGATGTACAGAGAGATTTGGGTGTTCAGGTCCATTGTTCCCTGAAGGCGGCAACGCAGGTCAATATAGTGGTCAAGAAGGCATACGGCATGCTTTCCTTCATCGGACGGGGTATTGAGTACAAGAGTTAGCAGGTCATGTTACCGTTGTATCGGACTTTGGTTCGGCCACATTTGGAATACTGCGTGCAGTTCTGGTCGCCACATTACCAAAAGGATGTGGATGCTTCGGAGAGGGTGCAGAGGAGATTCACCAGGATGTTGCCTGGTATGGAGGGCGCTAGCTATGAAGAGAGATTGAGCAGATTAGGATTATTTTCATTAGAAAGACGGAGGTTGAGGGGGGACCTGATTGAGGTGTACAAAATCATGAGAGGCATAGACAGGTTGGATAGCAAGAAGCTTTTTCCCAGAGTGGGGGATTCAATTACAAGGGGTCACGAGTTCAAAGTGAAAGGGGAAAAGTTAAGGGGGGATATGCGTGGAATGTTCTTTACACAGAGGGTGGTGGGTGCCTGGAATGCGTTGCCAGCGGAGGTGGTAGACGCGGCACAATAGCGTCTTTCAAGATGTATCTGGACAGATACATGAATGGGCAGGAAGTAAAGAGATACAGACCCTTAGAAAATAGGCGTCATGTTTAGATAGAGGATCTGGATCGGCGTAGGCTTGGAGGGCCGAAGGGCCTGTTCCTGTGCTGTAATTTTCTTTGCTCTTTGTTCTTTGTTTTCACATTCCCAGCCTATCTCTTCCAGCTGCTGAAAAGTCTTTGGCAATTCTGCAGGTGAGCTACTTGCCACAGAATGCCGATCATCTGACCTGCTCCACTCGCCACTACATTATGGTAAATGGTCTAGTTCAGTTTCTTGTCAATGACAACACTCAGGAGGACTTGATGATGGTAGTAAATTCACTGATTACAATAGCTAGGGGAGATGTTATTGTCTCTCTTGTTGGAAATAGTCATTACCTGACATGGAGGTGGTGAGTATGTTACTTTCTGCCCATTTGCCCAAGTCTAAATAATGTCCTGATCTTGATGGAAGTGGGCAGGAACTGTTTCTTAATCCGAGGAATTGTGAAGGGAACTAAAGTCCATGCAATTACCAGCTAAAAGCCCAACTTCGGACATTTTGATGGTGGGAAGGTAACTGACCAAGCACCAGAAGTTACTTGGGCCTCAGAGAACAATTAGAAAACACATTTTTCTATAAAAACCGTGGAAATCTGGAACATTCCCGAAAGTAAAGAGCGGTGGATGTAACATTTAATCTACATTTTCAGGACTAATATTGATACATTTTTGTTAGCTCTGTGTATCAAAGAATCCGGTTCAAAGCGAGGTAAAGAGACTTGAAGAAAATATCATCTATGATATAACTGAATGATCGAACATGCTAGTGCAACTGAAAGCTGTGTACTGATAATGTGGATATGTG
Organism: Heterodontus francisci; assembly: GCF_036365525.1. NCBI lineage: Eukaryota > Metazoa > Chordata > Chondrichthyes > Heterodontiformes > Heterodontidae > Heterodontus > Heterodontus francisci. The sequence goes on from NW_027141025.1 coordinate 5,827,361, forward strand.
TCCGATCCTGTCATATTTAGCGGGTAAAATACACACATTCTATAAAATAACTTTGTAATCTTTCACTTCTGGCCTGATTGCACTGAGCAGTGCTAGAGTACAGCCGTTATTTTATACCCTGCCGTTCAGTAGGTGTTAACGTGGGCACAGTGGAGCAGTGGTTAGCATCACAGCTCCAGTGACCTGGGTTCAGATCTGGGTGCTGTCTGTGTGGAGTTTGCACGTTCTCCCTGTGACGGCGTGGGATTCTGCCACGGGCTCTGGTTTCCTCCCACAGTGAAAGACTTGCAGGTCGAAAGTAAGTTGACCATTGTAAATTAACCCTACTGTGGGTAGGTGCTTGGAGAATGATAGGTAATGTAGGATTAGGATAAATGGGTGGTTGTTGGTCGGCAGAGACTCGGTGGGCTGAAGGACCTGTTTCAGTGCTGTATGATAAGAATAATAACGTGGTCAGGGAGGGTCAGAAGGCTATTGTAATGTCGGATCATTCGTGGTGTTCAAATTAAAGTATCGAAATAGGCCAGTGCATATTCATTTAGTCAACTCCCAACTGTTGCAGCTAATATTCAATTCTAAATATACATTCGGTGCAGTGGTAAACAAACTTGTGAAAATTCTGCTTCTTGCAGAATAAATGTTAAGATTTAGAACCATCTTGTTTACGATTAATTGCGGATATTTTGTACCACGTTCCACCAAACCTATAGCAGTAATAGTAAACTATAATGACTAGTTTAGATATGAACCTTTCAGACAGATTCATGGGAATGCCACCTTCTTCAGTTTTCCAAATATTAAGCAGGATGTTGACTGCTTTTCAGTAAGTCTGTACTCACCGGAACAGATTACACTGGCATCGTTCCTGTGGCTGCACTCCTGGGTTCTTTGAAAAAGACGGCAGTCCAATAAACTGGACTCGTTTCCAGTGCACTCAAAGATATCAGTCAGTACGAGCCCAGTGCCCTCTCCAAAATGGGCATATCTTGGCACAGACACGGCGACTCCACACTGAAGCTGACTACAGACCACATTGGCATCTTTCAAATCCCAGTCAAGGTCACACACTGTTCCCCAGGTTTCACCGTACTGGATCTCCAGTCTGCCTGAGCATGGGGAGTCTCCGGATGTTAGTCGAGGAGATCTGTGATCTGAATAAGCATATTATATCAAAATTAGCATAATACGTTAATAATCACAATAATACAAATATTTATATTTCAATACTCATCTGATTAATCACAGATCTGGCAACAGTCGTTCTCAGATTCTGTTCAAAACTGATTATGCTGGATTTCCTGTATCACTACTGCTTATAATGTGACAGGAAAGGACAGCATTACCCCTGAAATAATCAAGAGTGCCAAGCCTGCTATACTCTCAGCACTACATGAACTGCTATGCCTGTGCTGGGACGAGGGAGCAGTACCCCAGGACATGCGCGATGCCAACATCATCACCCTCTATAAAAACAAAGGTGACCGCGGTGACTGCAACAACTACCGTGGAATCTCCCTGCTCAGCATAGTGGGGAAAGTCTTTGCTCGAGTCGCTCTGAACAGGCTCCAGAAGCTGGCCGAGCGCGTCTACCCTGAGGCACAGTGTGGCTTTCGTGCAGAGAGATCGACTATTGACATGCTGTTCTCCCTTCGTCAGATACAGGAGAAATGCCGTGAACAACAGATGCCCCTCTACATTGCTTTCATTGATCTCACCAAAGCCTTTGACCTCGTCAGCAGACGTGGTCTCTTCAGACTACTAGAAAAGATCGGATGTCCACCAAAGCTACTAAGTATCATCACCTCATTCCATGACAATATGAAAGGCACAATTCAACATGGTGGCTCCTCATCAGAGCCCTTTCCTATCCTGAGTGGTGTGAAACAGGGCTGTGTTCTCGCACCCACACTTTTTGGGATTTTCTTCTCCCTGCTGCTTTCACATGCGTTCAAATCCTCTGAAGAAGGAATTTTCCTCCACACAAGATCAGGGGGCAGGTTGTTCAACCTTGCCCGTCTAAGAGCGAAGTCCAAAGTACGGAAAGTCCTCATCAGAGAACTCCTCTTTGCTGACGATGCTGCTTTAACATCTCACACTGAAGAATGCCTGCAGAGTCTCATCGACAGGTTTGCGTCTGCCTGCAATGAATTTGGCCTAACCATCAGCCTCAAGAAAACGAACATCATGGGGCAGGATGTCAGAAATGCTCCATCCATCAATATTGGCGACCACGCTCTGGAAGTGGTTCAAGAGTTCACCTACCTAGGCTCAACTATCACAAGTAACCTGTCTCTAGATGCAGAAATCAACAAGCGCATGGGCAAGGCTTCCACTGCTATGTTCAGACTGGCCAAGAGAGTGTGGGAAAATGGCGCACTGACACGGAACACAAAAGTCCGAGTGTATCAGGCCTGTGTCCTCAGCACCTTGCTCTACGGCAGCGAGGCCTGGACAACGTATGCCAGCCAAGAGCGACGTCTCAATTCATTCCATCTTCGCTGCCTTCGGAGAATACTTGGCATCAGGTGGCAGGACTATATCTCCAACACAGAAGTCCTTGAAGCGGCCAACATCCCCAGCTTATACACACTACTGAGTCAGCGGCGCTTGAGATGGCTTGGCCATGTGAGCCGCATGGAAGATGGCAGGATCCCCAAAGACACATTGTACAGCGAGCTCGCCACTGGTATCAGACCCACCGGCCGTCCATGTCTCCGTTATAAAGACGTCTGCAAACGCGACATGAAATCGTGTGACATTGATCACAAGTCGTGGGAGTCAGTTGCCAGCATTCGCCAGAGCTGGCGGGCAGCCATAAAGACAGGGCTAAATTGTGGCGAGTCGAAGAGACTTAGTAGTTGGCAGGAAAAAAGACAGAGGCGCAAGGGGAGAGCCAACTGTGCAACAGCCCCAACAAACAAATTTCTCTGCAGCACCTGTGGAAGAGCCTGTTACTCCAGAATTGGCCTTTATAGCCACTCCAGGCGCTGCTTCACAAACCACTGACCACCTCCAGGCGCGTATCCATTGTCTCTCGAGATAAGGAGGCCCAAAAGAATAATGTGACAGGACTATAATGTTTAAAATGTTCCTTTATTTATTTACAACTTACCCAGTCTCCGTAACTGCAACTGAGAAACATGCACTGTATCAGCAGTTTGAACTGGGCAAGAAGTATTGTGTGACAAGAACTGGTGCTAGGAGTAATGTTGTTCATATTTAACATAAATGATTTCGACTCAAAAAAGGGACGTACAATTGTAATATTCACTAATGACATCTACTTGGAGCAATAGTTAATACAAAGGCAGATTGTGAGAAAAATACTTTACATTAAATGTACACTTACACATTTGGGTTGGAAGACTGAGAACCCATATTCCTTGGACAATGATACTGTAAATTGTGTCGAGGAGCAATGGGACTCAGGGGTACAGATATAAAAATCAATAAAATAGCAACACAGGTTAACAAAGCTCTTGAAAATACAAAAAAAATTGAGGTTTATCTATGAGAGATACGTTGAAAGGAGAGTCACACCCAGCACAAGGAAAGATTTGGTGTTCCGAAGAAGGGTCACTGACCCGAGGCGTTGACTCTGCTTCTCTTTCCACAGATGCTGCCAGACCTGCTGGGTGAATCCAGCATTTCTTGTTTTTGTTAAAGATTTGGTGTTTATTGGGAGTAGGTTGATTGGGTGCTAACTGGTCACTGTTTCCCTACTTATCTGGGCAGTGAGCAACTTTACACCATATCCGTTGAATGCTAGTGCTGTAACTGCTGTAACTATACTGGATCAGCTTGGCTGGAGTTGTCGCTAGTTTTAGAGCACTGATCTGCAGCACTACAGCTGGAGTGTGATCGGGCTTTTGCTTTGTGCTGTGTGCTCAGCCGCTTCTTAATCTTCGGAATGGACCAAACAATGGAACGCATTTGCACAGCGCTAACCCATTGACATGAATTGTCAAACAATATTTCTTACCTTTTGTGAGTCTGAATAACTACCTTTAACACACTTTGTTGACTGTTTTGTAGCCAGTTTGCTACAGTCTGTCATGATCACACTTCAAAGCCCTTCGTATGCAATTAATTACCTTGAAACCACATTCACAGTTTGAAGTTTAAAACTGGACAGACAGTTTGACATCAACTAGATGCAGCAGTCAGCATATAATCATAGAATGTTTACAGCACAGAAGAAGGCCATTCAGCCCGTTGTTTCCATGCTAGTTATCTGTAAGAGCACCTCACTCGTCCTGGTGTTTGCAATTTTCTTGAGTTCCCCCTCCCTTCCATTTCCTGACTTACAGCTAAAGCTGAGATGTTAATTTTATCCTCAATAGTGAAGACCGATGCCAAATATCTTCTCAATTAATCTGTCATCTCCTTATTTTTCATTATTAATTCCCCAGATTCACATTTTATAAGTTCAACGCTCACTTTGTTACCTCTTTTCTTTTTTTTAAATATATATATATATATATATAAACTCTTACTATCTGTCCTTCTATATCTATCTGGCCTTCTCTCGTCCTCTAATGTTACCTGCCTTATCAATCTTTTAGTCATCATTAGCTTTTTATAAAATATTTTGTCCAATCTTTTGACCAGCCTCCCATCTTTGCGCAATTATTGGCTGTAAGTTTGATACGACCTTTGGCTGTTTTACTTAACCACGGATTACGGGACCCACTCTTGGAATGTTTCTAACTCATTGAAATAAGTGAAATTGTGTATTCTGAAATATTCCCTTAAATGTCTGCCATTGCATCTCTATGGACCTATCCCTTAACCTGATTTGCCAGTTCACTTTAGCTAGCTTTGCATTCATGTCCTTATAATTGCCCTAATTTAAGTTTAAATTGTTAGACTTGGTCCCACTCTTCTCTCCCTCAAACTGAATGTAAAATTCAATCATATCATGATCACTGCTACCAAGGGGCGCCTTAACTGTGAGGTTATTAATTATTCCTATCTCGTTGCACAATACCAGGTCGAGTATCGCCTACTCTCTGGTTGGCTCCACAAGGTATTGTTCCAAGAAAGTATCTCGAAAATATTCTATGCATTCCTCATCTAGGCTACCTCTGCCCATCCGATTTTTCCAGTCCATATGTAGGTGAAAATACCACCCCCCTCCCCCCCAACATAATTATCACTGCACCTTTCTGATAAGCTGCCATTATTTATTACTTTATACCCCGGACAACAGTGTGGTTAATGTTAGGCGGCCTGTGCATCACTTCTTACAAGTGACTTCTTGCCTTTATGATTTTTCATCTCTACCCGAACAGATTCTACATCCTGGTCTCCTGAACTTCGGTCATCCCTCTCTGTTGCGCCAATACCGTCATTAATTAACAGAGCTAGCCCTGCACCTATTCCTGGCTTCCTGTCCTTCCTAAATGCCATGTATCCTTCAATATTCAGGTCCCAGTCTATATATATAGAAATGACCCGGACCTTGGTTCACAGGCACAATTTCAAAGTTTGCAGATGATACAAAACTTGGAAGCATTGTGAACTGTGAGGAGGATAGTGCAGATCTTCAAAAGGACATTGACAAGTTGGTGGAATTGGCAGGCAGTTGGTGGATGAAGTTCAATGCAGAGAAATGCGAAGTGATTCATTTTAGTCGGAAGAACATGGAGATAAAATATAAAATGAAGGGTTCAATTCTAAAGGGGTTACAGGAGTTTAATAGTGCATAAGTCATTGACGGTGGCAGGCCAGGTTGAGATAGCGTTTAATAAAGCATACACTGTCCTGGGCTTTATTAAAAGATGCATAGAATACAAAAGCAAGGAATTACGTTGAACTTGTATTAGACACTGGTTCGGCATCAGCTGGAGTATTGTGTCCAGTTCTGGGCGCCGCAGTTGATGAAAGATGTGAGGGCATTGGAGAGAGTACAGAGACGTTTCATGAGAATGGTTCCAGGGATGAGGAATTTCAGTTATGATGATAGATTGGAAAAGTTAGGACTGTTTTCCTTGGAGAAGAGAAGGCTGAGAGGTGATTTGATAGAGGTATTCAAAATAATGAGGGTCCTGGACAGAGTAGATGGAGAGAAATTGTTTACACTCGTGAAAGGACCGAGAAGGAGAGGGTACAGATTTAATGCATTTGGTAAAAAAAGCGAAAGTGATATGAGGAAAATATTTTTTTCATGCAGCGCATATTTAAGATTGGGAATGTTTGTCTGAGAACGTGGTGGAGGCTGGTTCAATTGAAGCATTCAAAAGGGCATTAGACAGTTATATAAAAGGGAAGAATGTGCAGAGTTATGGAGAGAAGGCAGGGGAATGGAACTGAGCGAATTTCTCTTTCAGAGAGCCCATGCAGGCATGATGGGCCGAATAGCCCCCTTCTGTACTGTAACAGTTCAGTGATTCTGTGATATTGCCTCTCCTCCTTGTTCCAACCAGAATGTATCAGTTCCCACTTCTCTGCATTCAATTTCATCTGCCACCTGTCCGCCCATTTCACACGCCTTTCTTTGTCTTCTTGAAGTCTATCACTATCCTCCTGACAGTAACTGGTCAGGATTTCAGGAAAACCCGGCGCTTTTCTTCCAATAGTTCAACTGTGTTGAGTTTAATCGTTGCAACTGCTTCCTGAACTATCTGAGCTCCTTTGTTTAATATTCTGTGCATTTCACTTTCTCAATATTTGCCAAAATGTAAATGGCAATGCGCAGGCAGCGGTGGGATCTTACTGTGCAGTTTCCTCTTGAGGTTCCCATAATAACTGCCTGCCATTACTTCGGCTCCCCGAGGCTGAGAAACCTGCTTCCCTCCCTCCCTTTTGTCCCCAGTCTCAGCTTCACAATCTGTGTGATGGATCAGATCTGAGGCCAAGCTCTCACTGCAGGTGGACAGCCGGGCTGACAGTGCATGCCCGGTAGCGGCTGTTGGGTTGATGAATGGCGAGTTGGATTGAGATTGTGACATTTCCAGCCGTTCAGATCATTGACTGCGGATTTAGGGAAAATCTCAATGGAAACTGCTCAGTCTGTATTGTAAATGTGCTGAGTATCAGGTATTTGCTGCTCCCGGTGGAGAATGTTTATTAAATATAATGCTAATGATATAATTATAAACAGTGATACTAATATTAACAATAATTCTAACCGCAGATTACTGGAATTATTATCATCTGACTTTCCGGGTACGGACCATCCTGATTTGTTTTACTTTCACTTCTTCACCGTGGCGGAAGATGAGAGACTGAGAAAGATTTTTACCTGAGCAGATGACGCCGGCATCGTTGGAGTGTGAGTTGGAATAGTGACTCCATTGAGCTGACTTACAGTCTCGCAGAGTGGCCTCGGTCCCGCTGCACTTTACATTATACGTCACAATGGGTCCGGAGCCTTCCCCAAAGAGAGCCCGGCGCGGTGCAGAGACCGCGGTCCCGCAGCCCAGGTCCTGACAGACAACAGCAGCATCCGACAGGTCCCAGAGATTGTCATGCACAGTCCCCCACTGTCGCCTGTAGTGAATCTCCACTCTCCCAGCGCACCGACTGCCCCCATTCACCAGTCTCAGCTTCGCCATCTCTGTAAAATATCAGAAATATCATCAAGCAGTTACCGTGTGTTAAACCCACAGGTTCCCAGCGCACAGACCCTCCCCATTCACCAGGTATGAATTGACAGGAATATCAGTCTGCACTCAGAACACTAATAAAAATCGGAGTATATATTACACACGAAAAAAGGAAAGGGAAATACTAATACACGGTGCAAACGAGCAGGAAACCAGGAGACAGCCAGATATTCCCACCAACACAGCGGCTCCAATGAGAACTGGATGGGGACAGGCTCAGAATAGTTCTAACCTGCAGAAGTGGGGAGATGGGCGTGGCTGTAATGATCACATGTTTACGTGCTCAGAACTCATTGGACGAACACAGTGAGACACCAGCACCAGGAAAGAGCAGAGGAAATTTCACCCGCACCCAGTACAGCCAATGAAGACAGGGCTGGATGGTGATGTGATCTTGATGTCAACGCAGATTGGTTAGCTGGACCTTTGGACCGGCAGCAGTGTCAGTGGAGCTGATCCTTCACACTTTGCATTTAGAGACCCTCAGTTATTGTCCTTCTGCATGAAGACAGCAGTCATCTCTCAGCTAGGTAACAGTGTCAGTGGAGCTGATCCTTCACACTCTGCTCTTCAGAGACCCTCAGTTGTTGTCCCTCTGCATGAAGGCAGCACTCATCTCTCAGCTAAAATTAAAGATCTTTAGTCACAGTATGAGGGACACCCTCCCTTTCTGACTCTCAACTGGGCAGCGGGTTAATCCGTGATCAAAGAAAATTGCTGAGATTGTTGCCCAAGCTTAATATTTAATGGGATGGATTAGAGCAGAGAGAGAGCAGATAGTGTGAAAATAAAGGGCGATTACCTGACGGGTCAGCCTTACTGTTCCCAGGTCTGCCTGAAATGAGAAGTTAACAATTAGAGTTCACTTGGGCAAGAAATGAATGAAACTGTCAGAAAGAAAAAACACAAATACAACTAACTGCAGGGTCATTATTCCCGTGCCTTGCAGAAGAAATTATATCGGGATCTGTGATTTCATTCCTTAAAACAGAAAATACAGTTTCTGCAACACATTAATATTGGTAATGGGATAAAATATATCCAGAATTGTTTTCACATATACACACACTGACATCCGGATACACTCTCTCCTTGTGCTGATGGTGGGTGGGCTGCATGTATTCCCAGTGTGAAGATGCTCTGAGAAGGCGATGGTGATGGTCCTCTCCATGACAGAATCTTACAATGAAACAGCACAGAGGGAAGCCATTCGGCCCATGGTGCCTCTTCGTAAGAGCTGTCTAATTAGTGCCACTCCCATTCCCAATCGCCCTGTAAATTTGTGCTGATGGTGCTCTGATCATTGATGACTCGTATGTAGATGCCCTGAGAAGAGGGTGGTGATGGACACACTTTAAAACCCGCTGGTGATGGCACTCTCAGTGAATTCAGCTTTCCGATCGAAAGTTCGAGAAGGGATGGCAACACAAATTAAAGATTTTCCGATCCTGTGGTAGATTTCAATGCCTTTCAACTTACTGCAAATTCTTCCACCTGTAACTTTCAAAGTTTCTGTAAACGTGTAATTCGGCTATTCTGCCGTTCAATAAATTATATTGCTTCCTCAAACGAAACAAAACACGATTAACGGTCTGTCAGCCTGCTGACTCCGTGCTGACTGTTTCTTACTAAGCTCCTGCAGTTCTGATTCTCTTGTAACCTGCCATCACCGACGTGCCCTGTTCTTTTACCCATTAATGATGTTCGATCAATGGTCCTCCCGTTTACTGGTTAAGCGTTTCTGCTTTTCAAAAATTCAGTCACTCGGTTGACCTGAACCCAATCCCCCTGATCACAATGTGTCTCACAGATCTCCAGGTGTTCTTCTATTCTCAACATTATATACTACAGACGGTGTGTTGACCTGATCCCAATCCCCCTGATCACAATGTGTCTCACAGATCTCCAGGTGTTTTTTCTATTCTCAACATTATATACTACAGACGGTGTGTTGACCTGATCCCAATCCCCCTGATCACAATGTGTCTCACAGATCTCCAGGTGTTTTTCTATTCGCAACATGGGGTGGCACAGTGGCGCAGTGCTTTGCACTGCAGCCTCACGGCTCCAGCAACCCGGGTTCAATTCTGGGTACAACCTGTGTGGCGTTTGCAAGTTCTCCCTGTGTCTGTGTGGGTTTTCTTCGGGTGCTCCGGTTTCCTGCCAAAAGACTTGCAGGTTGGTAGGTAAAGTGACCATTATAAATTGCCCGTAGGAAAAGTAGGTGATAGGGGAATGTAGGGATAGTTGAGGATGTGGTAGGAATATGGGAGTATTGTAGGATTAGTATAAATGGGTGGTTGATGGTCGGCACAGACTCGGTGGGCCGAAGGGCCTGTTTCAGGGCTGTAGCTCTAAACTAAACTAAACATTATATACTGCAGACGGTGTGTTGACCTGCTCCTCAACTCACTGGTGAAATTATATCTCCCATGCATTATTGTCTCTTTGCATACTCTGGTGATATATTATAGACAACGGGACACCGATTCCTGTCCTCAGCTGTGCTTCCCGAGTAATTTTGAATGTGTTACTGCTTCCCAACTATATCTCACTGGTCTCTTAATGATCCTAATTCTGGAATGTAAAGAGTGTGTGACTTCCTCCCAGTCCTGGAGCCTTAGCATTCCTACTAACTTTCCCTGATAATAGTCAGTTCCCACTAATTCCCCTTTTCCAGTGACCCAATGACAGATGCGGGGGGGGAGGGGGGTGGAATAATCTTTCAGTATTTACTGAAAAAACGGTTCCAGTCTCAGTGTTTCTGCAGAGTCCGTGAATCTTCTTCAATTCACGCAGTCATTTCCCCTACTCTTCATGCATTTATCATTTCAGCCTGTAACCATCCATGTCACGTGGGATTTTTTTCTCCAGATAATCCAGTGGTTCAAGGAGAAAGCCCACGAACACCCTCTTAGATAAACTAGGGATAGACAATACATGGGTGGAGGACAACATCGCCAACATGACGAAAGTGGTTCAAGAAAACACCCCGCCATCCTGTCTGGCTAACTCGGGTTGTTCAGTAAATTCTGTCTGGCCAGCGAGCTCATATCCCAAAAATGAATCTAAATAATTATAACCGAGATTCTCATACTTGTCTAATCGGCAAGTTTATCTCTTACTGTCTCAGAGAAATGTTCAGTCAATTCCCTTTCTCAATCATTACTATTTTTCCATTTATCTACACTACTCCTCATTTTTGCTGATTCCTCCACTTTGCTCTCAGATCCCTCCTCGCAGTTTCTAACTGCTCTCATTAATATTCTTGAAAAAGTTTGAATGCATTTCTGTGTATGTTTTTCAAATCTCCGATATATGCAGCGAAAATACCCACTATTCCAAAACTCTTCTGGTCGGCCTCCAACCCTAGGTAAACTTCCACTGATCTAAAACTCTGCTGCTGTTCTCCTGGCATGGACAGTCCCGCTGTCACTGACTCCCGGATCCCAACCCCTTAGATTTCAGTGTTTGCACCGTTACCTTCCTGATGTTTAGACTAATGGGTTTGGTGCAAAACTGTTAAGTTATTTTCACATTTTATACATAGGTTAACTTACTATTGTACCGTATTACTACAAACAGTAATGTAGAAATCTTAATTATAAATAACAATAAACTCAAAGGAGGTGAACTGAAACGGGACAAACGTGGGATATTCAAAGCCCAGAATTTAAACTCTTGAATGAGTTACAAAACCAGGGACAGCGGTGGTTTAGGGGATACAAAATACAGTCAATGCAGAGAGTGTATGAGTTAACGCTTCGAACAGCAGATTATTAGGTGGGTCAAGAATCAAAATAATTATATTATATCAAACTATTTCAGGTCCAATTTGAACTACTTCCACAATTAATTGAGGTCTTGTGGATTTCAGAAGCAAATTAATTGATAGAATTACAGTTATTGTAGCTTACACTCACAAGTGAAGCACCGGACAGAAGGAACTCATATCAAACAATCCGGATTCTGTGTGTCAATACTATTATCAGTAAAGTTTAGCCATCTATCTCCATAACACATCAACTAGTGTCTGAAGAAACGTTACCACGGTTCGAAATAACCAAAGATGCATCGAACATTTACAGTACCGAGACAAATTGCTCTGGGCACTGTCTGTTGAATTTAAATATGCAAACAAATTCAGGATTTGTTCCACAAGGTGACCAGAGTATGGCACATGTAGAATGACATTAAATAATTTAATAGGAGTCGGATTAGGCCATGCTGCCTACCCAGACTACTCCACCGTTCAATAAGATCATGGATGATCTACTGCCCCAGATCAACTTTCCCAACTTTTCCCAGAGATTGGGAAACAACTCCGGATCTTTCATTAAACACTACATCGCACCATATACAAAGTATGGGACATGTGGAAAGAGATTCAGAAATACGTCTGGATATTAAATACTACATCAAATGTATGAGTCATGTAGAAAGAGAATGAGAAACACTAATTATTACACAACACCGTGCATATAAATGTATGAAATAGAAATCATGATTTAATGTCAAAAGACATAGTTTTGAAGATTGTCGGTGACGAAATAAAATTGTTCATCCGCCAAATCGCCTGAAAACAGTAGCATAATTTCTGGAGGGTATAATCGATAACACTATTAATAATCAGTACAAATGAAGCAATATGGATTCCACCTCCAGCTAATATATTATACAATATTTATTGTCCTTTCTGAATATTCCAAATGCTGTACAAACTATGTAATCTAATTCTCTCCAGCACATGGCACTTCACTGAGAAATTCCGGGGACAGAAATCTCAATGTGGGATGAGTCGACTGGATGCAGATCCCAGTATTCTACAGTTCTGACTCCCACACACTCGATTGTAAACACTGACTACTTTCTACTTCCAGGAGTCTCCGTTTTAAACGTCTGATTAGAATTTTAACTCCAGTCTGCTGCGTCCGTACGAGAGCCATAGGAAACAATATAAAACCAACTCTTGCTGCACTTCTGTTCGATTTTGGTAATAAAACTAAATTTAACTCAAATTATCTCTGGAAATGCAATTAAATATTAATCAGATGACAAATATTAGATCCGTTTTTGCTTTTTGCGACAAAAATGAATAACAGTTCCTTATTTGAATTTGATGAACTTAAAATCAAACAGGACAGAATGTGTTCAATGACAAATTTATAAATTAAGGAAACTGTTTCAATATTCACTTGTTCGATTTCAATAAATGACAAATCAAAATAAATATGCACATGCCCCATAAATTGATTTTGATCTGGGGCTAATAGCTAAAAAAAAGTTTCAGGGAGTCAGATAGATTTCATACTTTCTCTCTGTCCTATGGCTTGCAGAAAATATTCTTAAATTACCTTAAAAATCAGAATTTTAGAATGCAATCCCTTTCACAAAACCAAAAAGAAAATTAATCATGGAAGTCTGTAATAACATTAAGGGAGCGTTTCCCTGTCGTGAATCAGCATTTGCTGTCGATAGACATTAACAAATGTAACCAAACCCGCAATGGAAACAGTGAGAAACTGAATCGAATCATTGACCGAAAAACTGCGCAAAAATATCGAGCAGGTGGAAGGAGACTATTCATGATATCTCATTAAACACTTCACGATGCTTTACATAAAAGGAGCATGTGGAAGGAGACTTTGTCATATTAATTATTACTTGACGCTGTTCATATGAATATGTGAAATAAGTTGAGAATTTATAATACAAAGTTCTAAAGTTCAAGGTCATCATTAAGTAAACAATAACAAATGGAAAATCGTCCGGTGATTTTGGAATATTCATTAACATTATCTTTGGGAACGGCACTTCACAATGACAGTAATAACATATGCTAATTGAAATAATATTGGTTCTGCCTACAGTTAATACATTATACAATATTTATAGATCATGTACAACACTCGAACGTGGAACAAACTATTTAAATCATTTCAGTTCCACTCAGTATATCACACAGGGTCAGACAGCACTTCTACTGTGAAATAACTGGGACAGAAATGCCCGCGTGGCTTCGGTCAGCAGTAGATTTAGCTTTGACTGCTGTTCTATAATCCCTGCATTACCACCGAACCCAAACCCCGAGACCTTCTATTCTCACTGTGATCACTTTCTACTGCTAGATTGCTGTGTTTAAATAATTTGTTTAGAATTTCAACTTCAGTCAGTTGTGTTGGTACGAGAGCCGCAGAGGAGCAAATAAAACAAATTGCCACCGTATTTGTTTTCAATTTTGCAATTAAATCAAAGTTTTGCACATGTCCCACCTGGCAATTTAGAAGACGTGTTAATCAGATGCAAGATATTATAAAAACAATGTTTTCTGAGGGCGAAAGAATGGATAATTGTTCCCTGAAGGTTGCTACCCAGGTTAATAGGGCTGTTAAGAAGGCACATGGTGTGTTAGCTTTTATTAGTAGGGGGATCTAGTTTCGGAGCCACGATGTCCTGCTGCAGCTGTACAAAACTCTGGTGAGACCGCACCTGGAGTATTGTGTGCAGTTCTGGTCACTGCATTATAGGAAGGATGTGGAAGCTATGGAAAGGGTGCAGAGGAGATTTACCAGGATGTTGCCTGGTATGGAGGGAAGGTCTTACGAGGAAAGGCTGAGGGACTTGAGGTTGTTTTCGTTGGAGAGAAGGAGGAGGAAAGGTGACTTAATAGAGACATATAAGATAATCAGAGGGTTGGATAGGGTGGATAGTGAGAGCCTTTTTCCATGGATGGTGATGGCAAACACGAGGGGACATAGCTTTAAGTTGAGGGGTGATAGATATAGGACAGATGTCAGAGGTAGTTTCTTTACTCAGAGAGTAGTAAGGGCGTGGAACGCCCTGCCTGCAACAGTAGTAGACTCGCCAACTTTAAGGGCATTTAAGTGGTCATTGGATAGGCATATGGATGAAAATGGAATAGTGTAGGTCAGATGGTTTCACAGGTCGGCGCAACATCGAGGGCCGAAGGGCCTGTACTGCGCTGTAATGTTCTACTTTTAATTCTAATTTAATATTGATGGAATGTAAAATCAAACCAACAGCCCAAGATTCGTATTCAACGTGAATTCTACAAATGAGATAAACTATTTCAATATTCGCTTCATATGATAGCAATGAATCACAGTGTTTTTTGTCATAAAGCATGCCTGCTTTTTAAAAATGATTCTGAGCAACTAGCGATTGGAGAAACGGATACAGGGAGTCATGTGCAATTCATTGTTTATCTTTTCTGTGGCTTGAATACAATTTTCTTTAAATCATCCACAGAACAGGCTTTTACGATCCAATTAGTTAATATTCACGGAAATACAATTCGTTAAACACATCAAGTATCTGATAACACTGGGACTAAGCTGGCCTGTCAGTAAACCAATAAAGTTTGTAACAGACAGAGATTAATAAATGTAACCAAACACACACGGGAAATAGTGAGAAACAGAATGGAATCATCAATGGAATAAAACAACAAATATCGAGCCGTTGGAACAATCATAAAGAACAATATCGCTAACTCTTTACACACAACATGACACTGTGTGAAAATATGTGATTGGGAAAACTTAACTATCTTCAGGCACTGTACAAAAAAATGGAGGCAATAGAATAATTAATTTAATATAAAAGATACTAATTTTGAAGATCATCACTAACTGATCAATAATACAGAGCAAATTCCCCAATGATTTAGGAACTTACAGTGACATCATTTTTTGCAGAGTGCTCTTGATAATTCTACTAATCATGAAAACGAATTGAAAAATATTGGTTCCACCTCCAGTTGAGTGGTTATTATAGATTGAAGGTAACACTTCAACATTGAACAAATTATTTTAAAATATTTAGTTTCATGAACTGTATCACTCGGAGAGCAGACAACACTTGTGTTGAGAAACATCTGTTTCAGAAATGTGTGTGGCGGTTCATGGCGGCAGTAGATGTAGTTTTGACTGGTGATCTACACTCAGTGAGATAACTTACACCTGACTCTGATGCACTCTGTTCAAACAAAGCCGGCGCTCTCCTTCTATCAGACTCGCTTTAAATACTCAGATTAGAATTTCAATTCCAGCTGGCTGTGTCAGTATAAGAAACACAGGGGGCAATATAAAACAAACTCCTGCAGTCTTTGTGTTCGATACAAATTCAACTGGGAATTTAAAATACCTGTTAATTAGATGTAGAATATTCCAAACTCGTTTACTGTAACCAAAACAATATTACTGTCAGCAATAGCTCAATTGCTAGCACTCTCGCCTCTGAGTCAGGAGATGGTGGGTTCAAGTCTAATTCCAGAGACTTGAACACAGAATCTGGGCTGCCACTCCAATGCAGTACTGAGTGTGTGCTGCACTGCCCAAGTGCTTTCCATCGGAGGAGAAGTTAAACCGAGGCTCCGTCGGCCCTTTCAGGTACACTATTTGGAGGAAGGGCAGGGGAATTATCCCCAGTGCTCTGGTGAATGTTGATCCCTCAAAAAACATCACACACACAAAAAAAGTATTCTGGTCATTATCACATTGCTGTTTGTCGGCGCTTGCTGTGTGTAAATTGGCTGCCACGTTTCCTATATTACAGTATGGACAACACGACAAAACAATATCGAATTGACAGCAAAGCCCTTTGGGACGTCCTGACGTCGTAAAATGCGCTAGATAAGCGCAAGGCATTTTTTATATAAATGGAGGTTTATTCCTATTTGTAGTTGAAAGAACTTAAAATTGAAGCATTCAATCCAAAATGTGTAGTAAATGAAACTACTACAAATTATATTACACAGTATCCATTTCATACCATCCCAATGAATGACAACTGTAAATAAAATAGATCCGTTTTCCGTAAATTGATCTCAGACACTGACATATTCTATTCTAACAGCGAAGTGTCTCTTATTCTAACAGACCCTGCTTAAATCGACCCATGAGATTTTCAACGCCTGTCTGCTCTGTACGAGCGGCTGGTGGAAGGCAATAAACAAGTGCCGATATTCATTAAACTCTACACAAGAAAATTAAAATGTATAAAGCATTATTTACTTTCTACATCTCCTGAATTTGTTCTGTATTCAAGATGATAATTAGATTAATAATATACATCTTGTAATAATAATCAGTGTATCAGTAAATAACATAATGCATTCAATAATCTGTAACTTACAGTTCAAAAGCTGCAGTAGAGACAGGGTCAGGAAGGTTCGCATCATCGTTCCAGCGCTGGGTACAGCGATGAGAACAGAACATTAACCGAACGCTGTTCTCAGACACTAAGAGCTCCTTCCAGCAGCTTCTGAAACTTTGGCTGTTGTGGAAATTAATTCTTTGAGAGAAGTTTCTGCAGAAACCAATGTTTCCTTCCAAATACCCAATAGATTTTGACTTGTGTGAACCATGAATTACAAGCTGGTAAAATAAACCAATGAGACGAAATGTGACCATTAATGGATAAAATGAACCCAGGTTCCAACTACCAGCCTATCCTGTGAGGATAATGACGTGTGACAGTGTGAAAAGTAAATGAATCACTGATCTGGCGTCCAGATCCTAGATTCATAGATGCACAGGAAAGGCCATTTGGCTACTTTAGTCAGAGTCGTCCCTTTGAAAGAGCTGTCTAATTTATTGTCACATATGTAGCTTTTTCTCGTAACCCTGCAAATTATTCCATTGCAAGCACTTGTTTAATTGTCTTTATAAATTCCTCTGGAATCTGATTTCATCACTCTTTCGGGTCGTGCTTTCCAGATCGAAACAAGCCTCAGAGTGAAGAAATGTCTCTTCACTACCTTTCTAGTTATTCTGCCGGTTCTGCAGAAGGTCTCGGACCCAGGCCCATCTCTGGAACTGCAGAGAAGAGGGAGGTGAGGCAGGGTCACCAGAGCAAGTACGCAAGGCCCCAGTGAGAGGGCCTGGGCGGTTTTCTTGTAGTGCAGGTGGAGGGAGGTCCCGGGGAATGAACTGGTTCCTGGTGGGGGTGCTCTGTGCGTCACAAATTGGCCATGAAGGAGGCAACGCCCCACCCCACCCACAAGGCCACAGGGAGAATGCTTCGTTTTTCAAGGTGTCCTCTCCATGTGGTGGAGGACATCGGTGCTGGTAAGATCCCAGCGGCGGTGGAATGATCCCATAATTGTCTCTTAATCGGCCACTTAAGATCCTCAATCTGCCATTGGACGAGAAGGCTGTTGTTGGCCTATCCTGCCTCCGGGATCACTGGACGATGGGGAAGCGCTGGGATCCCCATCATGCCAAATCCCTAGCCACACACCGCTTTTCCCTATGCCCCCTCCCCACCCCTCCTGGCTTCCAATCACGCCTCTGGGGGCCAGTAAAATCCTGACCATGATCTCTGATGACAAACGTAGTCATGAGGGGAAATAATTTCCGCATTCTTACTCTACCATAACCCCTCATTATTTTGAACTCTGTTAGATCTGGGACGGCGGGACTGACGTACGAGGAGAGATTGAGTCGGTTAGGATTATATTCGCTGGAGTTCAGAAGAGTGAGGGGGGATCTCATGGAAGCCTACAAAATTCTAACAGGACTTGACAGGGTAGATGCAGGAAGGATGTTCCCGATGTTGGGGGACTCCAGAACCAGGGGTCGCAGTCTAAGGATGCAGGTAAGCCTTTCAAGACAGAGTTAAGGAGAAATTTCTTCACCCAGAGAGTGGTGAGCCTGTGGAATATGCTCGCAGAGAAATCAGTTGAGGCCAAAACATTGTATGTTTTCAAGAAGGGGTGAGATGCAGCTCTTGGGTCTAAAGGGTTCAAAGGGCATGGGACGAAAGCGGGAACAGGTTACTGAGTTGGATGATCAGCCATGATCATAATGAATGGCGGAGCAAGTTCGAAGGGCCGATTGGCCTACTCCTGCTCCTATTTTCTATGTTTCTATCCCACTGAACTTTCCATGCTCCAATAAGAAAAATCCAAGCTCCTGAATTCTCTCCATGTAAATGAATTCCCTCACCCGTGGTGCCTTCTTGATAATCCTCACTTGTACGTTTTGCTGGGCCTTGAAATTCTTCCAAGGTATTCATGCCCGGAATTGCACACAGGAGGACAACTGAGTCATAACAATTGATCTATAAAGTCGTAGCTTGATGCCCGTTATGTTTGAATTCAATAACCCCATTTTCAAAGCAAATATCTCGTACAATTTCTCAATTAGCTTCTCTACTTGCCCTGCAATCCTTAAAGATTTATGAACATGCATTCCCCTGTCCCTCTGTTCTTGCACCTCCTGAAAATGGTACTATTTATGTTATATTGACATGATGTTTTCACAATGAACATCACTTCTGACTTGACCACAATAAGTTGCATCTACCGTTGATTTGTCCATTTCAGCAGACTGTCTACCCTGAAGTCTGCTATAATAATATTCACGATTTAATGCAGAGCCATGTTTTTCACCATCCACAAATGTAAAAATTATACATTCTAATCCCAAGTCTATGTAATTTGCATGTAGAAAGAAAAAACAGTAGTCTAAAGACCAACACCCGGCAACAGCCACTCTCGCCTGTCAGAAGAGCATCCATTCACCATTGTTCCCTCCCTCCTGTCTCTTACCCTATCGACTACTCGAGCTGACATCGTCCCTTTAATAATATGCATTCCCATTTTCTGAATAAGTCTGTTATGAGGTACTTCGACATTTTTGGATGCCCACATACACAAAGCCTGCTTCAGCCTCTTACTTGATTGAAGAACTCAATCAGCTAAGTTACACGCAATTGGCCTTTCATAAATCCGAGATGGTTTTCTCATCTTACCCCATGCTTCTGCAAGTGAGAATTAATTTTGTCGTTGATGAAGGCCTCTAGTAGATCTCTCAACCTTCACTGTGGTTAGACAGATTAGCGTGCAGTCACAAGATTTACCCTCTCCTCTCGTTTTGAAAACATTTGCCAAATTCCAGTCCTTTGGCCCCAGTGCGATATACAAGGAGGATTGAAACATTGTGGTCAGGGCTGATCTTATCTCTCCCCAGCTTCCTTTATCTCCCAGAATGCTTCCCATCTGGACCAGGGGTGTTGTCGACATTTACTGACAAACTGTTTAGCAACGCGTTCCCATCTATTTTATCCTATGCAGGATCTCTACTTACCTCTCCTCGATTGCGACATTAATTTCAGCCTCTTCTTTTTTGAAACCAGTTGCAAATTACTCATTCTGTACCTCAGTCACGCCCTCTGCCTCGACAGGAATATTTATTTGCTTCTCCATAATCGGCTGCACCATTCCTTTATTTTTACTTGTATATGTTTTACAAGATTTCTGATCCCCTTTACTGTCAGCTGTTAATCTTTTCTATGCTTTCCCTTTGTCCTTCTTGTATTCTTTTCCAATTCTCCCTGTACACTCTGCTTTCTATTTGGTTTGAGATTATATTCTTGAATTGGAATTTGTAATGAATCCCTCCTTTCTCTTTTCCTTTAACTGACAATTCATTTTTCATCCAGAGAGTGCAGCATTTAATTCCCCATCTTCACCTCTAGACTTGAGTATTCCAATGCATTCCTGGCCAACCTCCCTGTTTGCATCCTCAGTCATCCTGAGGACATCCAAACCTCTGCTGCCTATATACAACTCTCGCCAGGAGACGTTCATCCATCACCTCTGCACTCGCATTAGCTTCTGGTCATGCACCGTAACAATATTGAAATTCCCACGTTTATTTTATAATCTCTCCATGAGCTCTTCTCTCCCTATCTCTGTAATCTCTTTCAGTCCTATCAGATATTTGTCCTCCTTCAATTCCGGATACCTGAGCATTCCCAAATTTAATCGCTCCACCGCTGGTGGTCTTATTTGCATCTGCCTAGATCCGAAATTCTGGAATTCTCTCCATAAACTTCTGACTCTCTACATCTTTTTCCTCCCTTAAGATGCTGCTTAAAACTTACCACCTTGACGAAGCATTTGGTCATCTGCCATAATATCTGTTAACGCTGCTCGCTATCAAATTGTGTTTGATAATATGACTTGGAAATTTTAACTATGTAAGGACACCTCATCAATAAGAAGTTGTTGATCTTGTTTTCCACCTTCTCCTTTACTCTTCTCCAGTTAGAAGTGTGCTTTAGAATGAAGTGTATTTAGCTCTCGGTGGCTGAAAGGGCCTTTGAACCTTTCCATTCCAGTTCCACTATTATTCCTTCCATCCTTCCTTAACTGTAATGAAGTTGCCCTTACCCTCAACTTTCACTCCACCAGACTCTACATTCAATGAAATATCCTCCATCACTTCTGCCAACTTCACCACAATGCTCCCACCAGACATCCTCTACTCCATTTTCAGCATTCTGAAGGTCCAGCTTGACCCACTGTTCCTTCACTCAAAACACCCACTAGTCTTCCAATGCCACCTTCCCATGCAAGTGTTGGTGATGCATGACCTGCCCTTTTACCTTCTCTCCTTCAACTGTCAGGACCACAAACAGTGATTTATTTGCATTTTTGTCTTTGTTTAATCAATGTATTAATTCTTAACAATTGTCCTCCACACCATGGAGATGAAGCATACCTTCTGCAATTACTTTGCTGAGTACTTCCTTTAAGTCCCTTAGCTTCCATTCACATGCCATTATAATTCGCTGTCCCACTCACAGCTGACCTCTCTGTACTCAGCCTCCTACATTGTTCCAATTTTTCTGACTCAGCATCAACTTCAAAAATAAACACGTGGGAACTACTGCCACCATTTGTTTTTGACAGCAGGTTCTGGTAATGATTCTGTTCTTCATTTAATCACTACTGCCTTCCACCCCATCACAGTTTCTCTCTTTATCTCCTTCCTCTGTTCCCATTTTCCCTGCCTCTGTCCTTACTGAAACACTGTTACAGCACAAACATTTCCTGTTCTGAAGAAAATTCTCTTTCTCAAAATGCTGCCTCGCCTACTAAGTAGTTCCAACATTTTCAGTTCATGATTTAGATTTCCAGCATCTGCAGTATTTTGACTTTTTAAAGAAGTTGATGTCATAGAGAAATGTGGTGAGGTTGCAATTGAATGTAAATACATACACACAATAGATAAATAACTTCGGAGAGAGTGGCAAATGGGAATATGATGGGATCAGGAAAGTAATCTTCTTCGGCACACACTTGGTCAAATGTTGACTTGTTGCCCAGGGCAGCCACCTCGATTACCATTACCACCATTACTAGCAATACAGCAATCACTGTTTTTCTGCTCAGTTTTGCTGTATTTGCCCACTGTAGAACAGCAGAGTGTATCTGAGACATTCCTCTCAAAACTGCTGCACTCCATATAAGGACTGTGCAGCTTTATTGGGAAAACTGCCAAATATTTGAGGAAATGTGATCTCTAATTGAGACTGTCGAGAGACGCAGAACACACTGAGACACTGAGTGGTCATCATAAGTTGTGAATATTCACCATCATTGAACTATACAGGGAGGGATGTGATGTGTTTCCTCTAAAACAAAGGAATCTGTTTTCTGGAAGTTGATCACTTGGACTCAAGAATGGCTTTCCATTGCCGAAATATGTGAAAAGCAGCTCACAGTCTGCAGAGCCTCAGAACAGCCACTGGGTGTTTTTCTGTTCTGTTGAAATGAGAGGAAGCACCTGGCGTTGTGGTGATTTCTCTGCTTCCGTTTTTCTTGCCTGCTGCTCTGTAATGTCAAGATACTGCAGCAGCATATTAAAACTCGGAATCTGAAATTACGTTGTTTAAAATCCAGAAGGCCTAAGTATCGGGGGAAGCATTTCTGGGCAATATCATTAATTCATTGGAAATATTTGACAGCTTAGTGTCTGCAAATAAACGTAACTCATCACAAAAACTGAATCACAGCACAGAATATCTGTAATCTGTGTACAATTTCCAAATGTATAACACACAAAATCAACGGGCCATGATAAATCACTCTGAGTCCAAATCAATCAGCAAAGTCAGATACACCAATGCATCAATTCTCGCTGTGGTTTTAATTTAAAATAGAATAACCCATGAGATGTTGAGGCTGTTGCCTGTATAGGTTAATGAAGCAGGAATACTGTTAACAATCAAATACAATCAGGAGGATTGAGCCTGTTTTAATGTAAAGTGTTAACTCGCTGTGGTCCGATCACTGGAAATGCAGCCTGTGTCAATGTCAGTAGTTCACTTGCCGTGATTCAATTCAAAGAGGGGATCTGAAGGTAGACAGTGGTTTCAATAAACTATCCACTGTGCCCCAATAAATAACATATAATGTCAGCCTGATTTCTCTGGGAGCGAAAGTAGACCTGGGAAATGAAAAGAGTCTGAAGAACTAAAACAGATCAATAAATGAACACAGCCGAGCAGCTACCACAGAATTATCACAGGTAGAAAGTGTTCAAATGATTAATTCCTCCGGATCTCACATAGAATGAAACAAAAACTCCCCAGAAATGGACATTTAATAAAGGAATTCCACAAGCTGCATTGTCAATCTAGACAAAAATGATTTGAAACAAGGTAAATCCCCCATAACACTGCCACACACTCTTTTGTTTCTGAGGATATGTCCGGTACTTTCCCAATATTATGGACTTGTCCCCCTGAGGTGTGTTTTGCAGAAATCACAGACTGACAATTTCATTATGAGCCAAGGGTTGTCAGAGAAACTTGAAACACATGCACAGAATGGTGGGGATTGAAGATATTTGGGTCAATCTCTTGTATCTGTGAGGAGCTGATCAATCCTGTAAACAGTGGCACTTACACATGAACATACTGAGAAATGGTAGCACTAACCAAGGAACTTGCAGTAAACACTGATACTCAGCAAAGAACCTAGATAAATTATGTTATACATGCAAGATCTCCTCAGACTTTTTCAAACACTTAAGAGAATGCAGTATGAAAGTCGAGATCTGAGGATCTCTCTGCCAATACTGTCATTTTCTGGGGTCCCTGTTAATAATGTGACACGCAGGCAACCAAATAAACACTGATCTCAAATCAGAAAGTGCTAGAAATACTCAGCAGATCTGACAGCATCTGTGGAAACAGAGTTAGCATTTCAGGTCTGTGACCTTTCATCAGAACTGGAAAAGGTTAGAAATGTAACTGTTTTTTTCACAAAGTGAAAAGAAGGCGGCAAGAAGAAATAAAATTTCGATGTATGATAGGATGGAGGGCAGGAGAGATTTTTTGTTGTGACTATTCATTCATGGGGAGTGGGCGTCCCTGGCGAGACCAGCATTTATTGACCATTCTCGATTGCCTTTGCGATGGTGTGAATTGCCTTCTTTAATTGCTGCAGTCCTTGGGGTGTAGGTACACCCAACAGTGCTGTAAGGAAGGGAGTGCAAGAACTTTAATCCAACGACAGTGAAGGAACGACGGTCTTTTTCTTAGTCAGGATGGTGAATGGCTTGGAGGGGAATATTAAGGTGGTGGTGTTCATATGCATCTGCTGCCCTTGTTCTTCTCGGTCATATGGGTAGCGGCTTTGGTATGTGCTTGGTGTGTTGCCGCAGTGCACCTTGTTCTTGATACACGCTGCTTCCACTGTGTGTCGGTGGTGGAGGGAGTGAATGTTGGAAGTTGTGAATAGGGTGCCAATCAAGCGGACTGCTTTCCTGGATGGTGTCGAGCTTCTTGAGTGTTGTTGGAACAGCACCCATCCAGGCAAGGGGAGAGTATTCCATCATACTCCTGACATGTGCCTTGCAGATGGCGGACAGGCACTGGGGTGACAGGATACGAGTTACTTGTGGCAGAATTCCTTAACAGCTGACTTGTGTCTGTAGCCACAGCGTTTACCTGGCTGGTCCCGTTCAGTTTCTGGTCAACGTTTACCCACTGGGTATTTATAGTGGGGGATCAACCTTTCTAATACCAGTGAGCATCAAGGGGAAATGGTTAGATTACCTCTTGTTTGAGATGGTCGCTGACAAGCACTTGTCTGGTGCAAATGTTACTTGCAACTCATTAGCACAAGGCTTGATGTGGTCCATGTGTTGCTGCATGTGAACACAGGCTGCTTTTGTATATTATGAGTCGCAAATGGTGCTGAACATTGTGCAATCATTAGCAAATATCCCCACTTCTGGCCTTATAATGGAGGGATGGTCATTGATGAAGCAGCTGAAGATGGTTGAGCCGAGCACACTGCCCTGAGGAACTCATGCACTGATGTCCTAGGGCTGACATAATTGAACTCCAACAACCACAACCAACTTCCTTTGTGCTAGATACTACTCTAACCAGTGGAGAGCTTTCCCTCTGATGTCCTTCGGTTCCAGATTTGCTGTGGATTCTTAATGCCATACTCAGTCAAATGTTGCCGTGATGTCAAGAGCAGTCATGCTCCCTTCATCTCTCGCATTCAGCTCTTTTGCCCATGTTTGGACCAAGGCTGTAATGAGATCAGGAGCTGAGTGGCCCTGGCGGAAACTAAACTGAGCGTCAGTGAGCATATTATTGCTGAGCAAGTGCTGCTTGAAAACACGATTGATCAACCCTCCCATCTCTTTGCTGATGATCGAGAGTAGCCTGATAAGGCGGCAATTGGCCAGGTTGGATTTGTCCTGCTTTTTGTGCACAGGACATACCTGGGCAACTTTCCACATCGCCAGATAGATGTCAATGTTGTAGCCGTAATGCAACAGCCTGGTTCGGCGTATGGCTAGCTCTAGAACACAAGTTATCAGTACTATTACCAGAATATTGTCAGGGTCCAGAGAATTTACAGTATCCGGTGCCTTCGGCTATTTCTTGATATCAGGTGGAGTGAATAAGAGTGGCTGAAGACTGACATCTGGGATGCTGGCGACCTCAGCAGGAGGCCGAGATGGATCATCCACTCTGCACTTCTGGCTGAAGATGGATGTATGTATTGCAGCCTTGTCTTTTGCACTGATGTGCTGGGCTCCACTATTAGTGAGGATGTGGATATTTGTGGAACCTCTTCCTCCTGTTAGTTGATCATTTGTCCACCACCATTCGCAACTGGATGCGGCAGGACTGCAGATCTGTTTCAGTGTTATTGGACCTGCACTCATCCAGGCAAGTGAGTGGGGACAGTATGAAGAATGATTTTTTAACTGTTAGCTTGTAGGTTTAAGACCGTACACAAAGCTTGTGGGAGGGGGAAGGAGGATTTTTATATGAACTATGGGGAAAATGGAGTTCATCGACCAAGAGACGTACCTGTTTTCTCTACAAGTTATTTTATCTGGTGTGTCATGTGGCTGTAAGCCTTTCCTGATTCAACAGGCTGGATTTTTCAATCCTTTTGGAGGTGGCCTGAGAGTCAGGATGGTTGGCAATACGGATGGGGAAGGCATCGGGTTGGGAGCTGATCTGTGTGTTGTGGAATTGTTTAACTCTGTCTATCACATGTTGCTTCCACTGTTGGGTATGCAAGTAGTCCTGTGTTGTCACATCACCAGGCTGACACCTCATTTTTAGGTATGCTTGGTGCTGCTCCTGGGAAGCCCTCCTACATTCTTATTGTACCAGGGTTGATCCCACGGTTTGATGCTAATGGTAAAGGGGGGATATGCCGTGCCATGAAGTTACACATTATGGCTGAATATAATTCTGCTGTTGCTTCTGTTGCCTATGGCACAAAGCGTCTCGCGGATACCCAGTTTTGAGTTGCTAGATCTGTTTGCAATCTATGCCATTTAGCATGGTGGCAGTGTCACACACTACAATGGTGAGTATACCTCAATGTAAAGACAGGACCTTGGCTCCAGAGGGACTGTGCAGTGGTCAATCAGAGAGCCATAGAGTAATACAGCACAGAAACAAGCCCTTTGGCCCAACGTGTCTGTGCTGGCCATCAAGCACCTAACTATTCTAATCCCATTTTCCAGTACTTGGCCCGGACCATTGTATGCTGTGGCGTTTCAAATGCTCATCTACATAATTGTTAAATGTCGTGAGGGTTCCTGCCTCTACCACATCTTCAGGCAGTTCGTTCCAGACTCCAATGACCCTCTGGGTTCAAATTCATTTCCTCAAATCCCCTCTAAACTCCCTGCCCCTTACTTTAAATCTATGCCCCCTGATTATTGATCCCTCAGCTGAAGGAATACGTTTCTTCCTATCTAACCTATAAATACCCTCAGAATATTGTATACTTCAATCACGTCCCCCCTCAGCCTTCTCTGCTCTATGGAAAACAACCCTAGCCTTTTCAGTCTCTCTTCATATCTGAAATACTCCAGCACAGGCAACATCCTGGTGAATCCCCTCTGCAATCTCTCCAGTACTATTACATCCTTCAAATAAGGTGGAGGCTAGAACTGTACACAGCACCCTAACTGTGGCCTAACTTATATTTTATACAGCTCCATCATAACCTCCCTGCTCTTATATTCTATGCTTCGGCTAAAAAAAGGCAAGTATCCCATGTGCCTTCCTAACCACCTTATCTACCTTTGCGGCTGCCTTCAATGATCTATGGACAAGTACACCAAGGTCCCTCTGACCCTCTATTTCCAAGGGTCCTACCATCCATTTTATATTTACTTGACTTGTTAGCCCTCCTATGCATCACCTTTTCAGGGTTAAACTCCATTTGCCACTGCTCCGCCCATCTCACCAGCACATCTATATCGTCCTGTAATCAAAGGCTTTCCTCCTTCACTTTTTACAATATCATCAATTTTAGTGCCATCTGCAAGCTTACTAATCATACTTCCTATATTCACGTCTGAATCATTAATGTACACTACAAACAGCAAGGGTCCCAGCACAGATCCCTGCGGTACAACACTGGTCACACGTCTGCACCTCCAAAAACAAACCCTCGGCCATCAGCCTCTACCTCCTGCCACTCAGCCAAATTTGGATCCAATTTGCCAAATTACCCTGGATCCCATGGGCTCTTACCTTCTTAACCAATCTCCCATGCGGGGCCTTAGCAAAAGCGTTACTGAAGTTCATGTAGACTACAGAATCCACTTTACCCTCATCTACACATCTAGTCACCTCCTCGAAAAATTGCAATCAAGTGTGTTAGACAGGATCTTCCCCTAACAAAGCCATGCCAATTATCGCTGATTAACCACGGCCTCTCCAAGTGAAGATTAATCCTGACCCTCAGAATGTTTTTCCCAATAGTTTCCATACCACTGATGCAATTATCTGTTAGATCCCTGCTCCCCTTCTTGAATAATGGTACCACATTCAGTGGCCTCCAGTCCTCTGGTAACTCTCCTGTTTCCAGAGAGGATTTTAAAATTTGAGTCAGGGCCCCTGCTATCTCCTCTCTTGCTTTATATAACAGCCTGGGATGCATCTCGTCTGGGCCTGGGGATTTATTCACTTTAAATACCACTAAAACAACTAATACTTCCTCCATTTCAATGCTAATTTGTACAAGTATATCACAATCCCCCTGCCTGATCTCTATGCCTACTTCCTCCTTCTCCATCGTCAAAGCAGATAAAAACTAATCACTTAAAACTGTACCTCTGTCCTCCGGCTCGACACACAGATTGACACTTTGGTCCCTAATGGGCCCTACTCTTTCCCTAGTTATCCTCTCGCCCTTAATATACTTATAAAACGCCTTGGACCTTTCCTTTCCCTGCACATTCTGCAGGCTCGAGGGGCAGAATAGCCTACTCCTGCTCCTATTTTCTATGTTTCTATTCTCCTCTACGGCCTCCACTGTTTTCAGCGCTCGAAATAGGCCATAAGCCCTCCTTTTTCCTGATCCGATCCTCGAGATCCTTTGACATGCAGAGTTCCCTGGGCTTGTTAGACCTACCCTTCACCTTTACGGGTACATGCTGGCTCTGAACTCTCACTATTTCCTCCTTGAATGACTCCCAATGGCCTGATGTAGACTTTCCTTCAAGTAGGTGCTCCCAGTCCACTTTAGCCAGATTTTGTTTTTCATATTGATATTGGCCTTCCCCCAATTCAGTACTTTCATTTCCGGTCCCTCCTGGTCCTTTTCCATAGCTACCTTAAATCTTACAGATTTATGACCACTAAGCACGAAATGCTGCCCCACTGATACTTCTATTACTTGTCCAGCTTCATTCCCTAGGATTAGGTCCAGGACTGCCCTTTGTCTTGTCGGACGTTCTATGTACTGGCTCAAAAAACTGTCCAATATGCATTTTAAGAAATCCACCCCCATTCAGCCTTTTGCATAAAGAATATCCCACTTAATATTGGGGGCACATGAACTCCCCTACTATAGCCCTATCAGTGTTACACCTGCCTGAGATTTGCCTACGTATCTGCTCCACTATCTCTCACTGACTGTTTGGAGGCCTGTAGTACGCTGCCAGCCAAGTAATTGCCCCTTTTTTTGTTTTGAAGTTCTACCCATATGCCCTCATTTGAGGATCCCTCTAAGATATCATCCTTCCTTACTGCAGTAATTGACCTACTTGATCAACAGTGCAATGCCACCTCCTCTTTTACCCCCTCGTCTGTCTCGCCTGAAGATTCTATATCCTTGAATACTGAGCTGCCAGTCCTACCATTCCCACAAATATGTTTCTGTGATAGCATTAATATCAAAATCCCATGTGCTAATTAATGCCCTCAAATCATTTGCCTTGCTAGTAAGACTCCTCGCATTAAAAAAATAGATGCAATCCATCCTTGCATTATTCGCTCGTGCCTTTACAGGTCTGTATTTGCTCTGCCTTCCAAACTGACTTGGATATTCTTCTGTATTTGACTGCATCATCCCGACTGTACCTCCAGTCATATACCATTGCGCTGCCAAATTAGTTTAACCCCCAACAGCAACTGCACCCCCCCTAACCACCCCAACAGCACTAGCAAATCTACCGGCAAGGATGTTGATAAAACACACACACACTCACACACACACCGACCAGACCCCAGGTTCTGAGCCAGACAGATCTACAAACAGACATACACAAACAGAGATACACACAAACACACACACACACAGAGACACACGGAGGGACGGGAACCTTTGCAAAGAGTCAGAGGAGGGACGGTCAAAGACAAGGACAAAAGACAGTAAGGGGAATAGGAAAAGTGAAAGGCAGAGAAATCAAGGGCCAGAATCAAACATGGCCGCAGTGAAAAATAGTGGGAAGGGGCCAAGTAATGTTTTAAAAACAAGCCTTAAGGCTGTGTGCCTTAACGCGTGGAGCATTCACAATAAAGTGGATGAATTAATTGCTCAAATAGATATAAACGAGTATGATAGAGTCGGGATTATGGAGACATGGCTGCAAGGTGATCAAGGATGGGAAATGAACATCCAGGGATATTCTGCATTTTGGAAGGACAGATAAAAAGCAAAAGGCATTGGTGTTTCATTGTTGGTTAAAGAGGTTTTTAATGCAATAATCAGGAAGGTTATTAGCTCTGACGATGTGGAATATGTATGGGTAGAGCTGAGAAGCGCTGAAGGGCAGAAATGGTTGGTGGGGGTTGCATATAAATCCCCAAACTGTAGTGGTGATGTTCGGAATGGCATTAAACAGGGAATTAGAGACGCATGCAATACTGCAACATTTGTATGTTCGGGTGTCTTTAATCAGCCGATAGATTGGGCAAATCAAATTAGTCACAATACCGTAGAGGAAGAATTCTTGGAGTGGTTCTCTGGACCAATGCGTTGAGGAACCAACTGGAGAAGAGGCCTTCCTAGACTGGGTAATGTGTAATGTCAGAGGAATAATTGATAATCTGGTTGTGCGAGACCCCATGGGGAAGAACGACCATAATATGATAGAATTCTTCATCAAGATGGGGAGTGACATAGTTGCTTCTGAGACGAGGGCCCTGAATCTTAGTAAAGGAAACTATGATGGTATAAGGCGCAAATTGTCCATGATGGACTGGGAAACGTTACTTCAAGGGACGATGGTGGAAAAGCAATGGCAAACATTCAAAGTGTGCATCGATGGACTGCAACAATTGCTTATTGCTTTCTGGCGCAAAGGTAAAATGGGAAAGGTAGCCAATCCATGACTTACAAGGGAAATTAGAGAAAGAATTAGATCCAAGGAAGGTGCATATAAATTCGCTACAAAAAAAACAACAAACCTTAGGATTGGGAGCAGTTTAGAATTCAGCAATGGAGGACCAAGGGATTGATTAAGAAGGGGAACATAGAGTATGAGAGCAAGCTTGTGGGGAACATAAAAACTGACTGTAAAGGTTAGTGAAGACAGATGTAGGTCCCTTACAATCAGAAACAGGTAATTTATTATGGGGAACGAAGAAATGGCTGACCAACTAATTGTATACTTTGGTTCTGTCTTCACAAAGGAGGACACAAATATCATACCCGAAATGTTGGGGAACACAGGGCTTAGTGAGAGATGGGAACTGAAGGAAATCAGTATTAGTAGAGAAATGGTGTTGGGAAATTTGTGGGATTGAAGGCTGATAAATTCCCAGGGCCTGATGGTCTGAATCCCAGAGTACTTAAGGAAGTACCCGAGAAATGGTGGATGCATTGGTGGTCATCTTCCAAGATTCGATAGACGCTGGAACAATTCCTTCAGATTGGACGGTAACTAATGTAACCCCACTATTTCAAAAGGGAGGTAAAGAGAAAGCAGGCTATTATAGACCAGTCAGCCTGACGTCGGTAGTGGGGAAAATTCTAGATTCCATTATTGAGGATTTTATAGCAGAACACTTGGAGAACAGTGGTAGAAACGGCCAGAGTCAGCATGGATTCACGAAAGGGAAATCATTCTTGACAAATCTACTAGAATCCTTCGAGGATGTAACTGGTAGAGATGATGAGGGGGAATCAGTGGATGTGGTTTATTTGGACTTTCAGAAGCCATTTGAAAATGTTCCACATAAGAGATAAACATGTAAAATTAAAGCTCATGGGATTGGGAGAACTGTATAGCGATGGAGAGAAAATTGGTTGGCAGACAGGAAAAAATTAAGTCGGCATAAATGGGTCTTTTTCTGAATGGCAGGCGGTGACTAGTGGGGTACCACAGGGATCAGAGCTTGGACCCCAGCTATTCACAATATATATTTATGATTTAGATGAGGGAACTAAATGTAATATCTCCAAATTTGCAGATGACACAAAACTGGGTGAGATGATGAGTTGTGAGAAGGATGCAGAGAGGCTTCAGTGTGATTTGGACAAGTTGAGTGATTGGGCAAATGCATGGCAGATGCAGTATAATGGGGATAAATGCGAGGTTATCCAGTTTGGCAGCACACACAGGAAGGCAGATTATTTTCTGAACGGTTAAAAACTGAGAGAGGGGAATATGAAATGAGTCCTGTGTGTTTTCATACATCCGTCGCTGAACGTTAGCATGCAGGTCCAACAGGTGGTAACAACTCAATGGTATGTTGGCCTTCATAGCGAGAGCATTCGAGTACAGGAGCAGGGCAGTCTTGCTGCAATTTTTAGGGCCTTGGTGAGGACGCACCTGGAATATTGTGTCCAGTTTTGGTCTCCTTATCTGAGGAAGGATGTTCTTGCTATCGTGGGAGTGCAGCGAAGGTTTACCAGACTGATTCCTGGGATGGCAGGACTGACGTATGAGAGGAGATTAAGTGGGTTAAGATTATATTCGCTGGAGTTCAGAAGAGTGAGGGGGGATCTCATAGAAACCTATAAATTTCTAACAGGGCTTGACTGGGCAGATGTAGGAAGGATGTTCCCGATGGTGGGGGAGTCCAGAACCAGGGGTCATTGTCTAAGGATATGGGGTTAACCTTTTAGGACTGAGATGAGGAGAAATTTCTTCACCCAGAGAGTGGTGAGCCTGTGGAATTCGCTACCACAGAAAGCAGTTGAGGCCAAAACATTTTAGTTTTCAAGAAGGCGTTAGATATAGCTCTTGGGTTTAAGGGGATCAAAGGATATGGGGCGAAAGCGGGAACAGGTTACTCAGTTGGGTGATCTGCCATGATCATAATGAATGGCGGAGAACGCTCGAAGGGTTGAATGGCCTGCTCCTGCTCCTACACACATACACACAGCGATCACACCACAAGCACTGAGCCAGACAGATATACACACACACACATGCACTGATCAGACTCCAGGCACTGATCTAGAGCGATATACAAACACACACTCGCAAAGAGACAGACAGACACAAACACACAGCACACACACATACATTAACACACACACACGCGCGCGCGCACACACACACACGCGCGCGCACACACACACACAATCACTGATCAGACCCCAGGCACTGAGTTGGAGCGATATACAAATAAATGCACACAAACAGAGGCAGACACAAACACACACACACCGATCAGAACACAGGCACTGAAACGGACAGATGTAGACACACTCACAAAGAGAGACAGACAGGCACACATACACGTGCACTCAAACACAGATCAGACCCCAAGCACTGAGCCACACCGATGAGCAAGCACATCCAGTCAAACGCAGTCACACACCACACACCCACAAATGCACACCGATCAGACCCCAGGCACTGAGCCAGACAGATATCAAAACACACAGACACAGGCACACACAAACACACACACACACAGATCAGGCACCAGGCACTGAGCCCGACCGATATACAAACTCACACACACACCCCCACACACACATAGACAGACAGACAAATACTCGCCATTCACACACAAATCAGACCACAGGCACTGAGCCAGACAGATATGGAAACACATACATATAAACACAGACAGACAGATACACAATCGTGCACACACACTTATCAGAGCCCAGGCACTGCGCCAGACTGAAATACAACCACATACACACAGACAGACAGAGAGAGAGAGACACACGCACACACAAACACAATAACACCAATCAGAAACCAGGCTGTGAGCCAGACAGATATGCAAAGAAGCACACACACATGCACATGCACATACACACACACACACACACACCGATCAGAACCCAGGCACCAAGCCTGACAGATCTACAAACGCAAACACACACACGTGCACACAGATGCAAACACAAACTCACACACACACCGACCAGACCCGAGGCACTGAGCCAGACAGATATACAAATAAAGACATGCGCCCACACACACACACACACACACACACACACACACACACACACACACACACACACACACACACACACACACACACCAATCAGAACGCAGGCTGTGAGTAAGACAGACATGCAAAGATTCACACACACACGCATACAAACACACACACACACAAACATACCGATCATACCCCTGGCACTGAATCGGACAGATATACAAACACATAGACACAAACAGAGGCAGACAAACTCACACACAAACACACACACACACACACACCGATCAGAACCCAGGCACCAAGCCAGACAGATCTACACAGACAAATACAGACAGACGCCACACACACAGCACACTCACCGATCAGAACCCAGGCACCGAGCCAGGCAGATATGCAAACACAAACAAACATACACCGACTCACACAGGCCAGATTTGATTAAAGACTAACCTGCTGCTGTTGGGGCACTGGCTTCCACAATCCCTTCCAGCCTCGAAAAGTAGAGAGGCAGCATTGACAGATTTAGTGGTTCGAATGGAGAGGAGCTTTGGTCGGATCACTGCTGTCCTTTAGTTTTCTCTCATGCAGATCAGTGATAGATAATGTGCAGCCCCATGGGAGCAGACTGGCGCTATGGGAGCTGCAGGCGGTGTCCTCTTTCAAGAAGGAAGTGCATCTGCGCCCTTGACAGGCCCTCGTTCGATGCCCATGCAGGCAACACCAAGTTAGTCGAGATGCACCAACCAGAAGTCAGTCCCACTCTCGGTCGCACTGCCGAAAATTCTGGTTGTGAATATCTGCAGTGCCAATTTTATTACTGCAGAAAGCGTCCACCACGCTGAGGTCAAAGGGGCAGCTCTAGAATTAGAAAACACACAGCCTTCAGGAAAACACTATTAGGTGGCCCATGAATGAATATTAATTTGAGTGCGAATTGTGAACGTAATATTAGTTAAACGTTTATCCATGTCAATTTATGCAGATTGTTTTGTTAATAACTTTAGTTCCTTCACAGTGTGTGGGCATGTGAATGCCTCATGGAGGGATTTTCTCTGTCCAAGTGCAGTGGAGATCTGAGCTAAATGTAAGAGAAGAATGATGTTCTTGGATCTCTGGGTGCAGGGGTGGGAGGAAGGGGTGTGGGTAGCATTTGAATACATCTGATGTTTAATCACTTGTTCTCAGACTTCTCATGTTACTCGCTGCTTCACCGTGCCATGCCAGGCACCACATGGTCAGCTTTCGGTGTGGTCTCCAATTCTGCCTTCACGATGACAGTGCAGTGACTGGCACGACAGAGTCATCTCTCAGTGTGGGCTCCAGGTCTGGCTGCTGATACAGCGCAGTGGGAGGGAAATATAAAATATTTGTCAAAGAGGAGAATTTCTTTTGTCATCTCCCAATGTGATGTCCCAGTCTCACTGCAGTTACTGTCCCCCTCCCACCATCTCCATCTGCTGGTGTCCCTGTCTCACTGCAGTTACTGTCTCCCCTCTCACTATCTCCATCTGCTGGTGTCCCTGTCTCACTGCAGTTACTGTCCCCTCTCACCATCTCCATCTATAACTCTGCCACACTCTCCTTGGTTTCTGCAAGTGTATCCGGTCCTTTCTCAATCTGATAGACTCCTCCCCTTGAGGTGTGTTTTGCAGATATCACAGACTGACAATTTCAGTATGAGACATGAGTGATGACAGCAACTGGTTGTCAGACAAACTTGAAGCACACGCTCAGAATGGTGCAAGTTTATGATACTTGGGTCAATTCCTTGTGTCTGCGAGGAACTGATCAATCCTGTAAACGGTGGCACTTACACATGAACATACTGAAAATTGTAATAATAACCAAGGAACTTGCAGGAAGCACTGATACTCAGCAAATAACTTATATAAATTATGTTACACATGCAAGATCTCCTCAGAATTTCGCTTGAGAGGATGTCGGATGAAAATAGAGATCTGAGGATCTGTCTGCCAACACTGTCATTTTCTGGGATCCCTATTAATAATCTGACACTCGGGCAAACCAATAAACACTGACCTTAAATCAGAAAGTGTGGGAAATACTCAACAGATCTGACAACATCAGCGGAGACAAAATTAGCATTTCAGGTCTGTGAACTTTCAGCAGAACAGGGAAAGATGAGAAATGTCATAGTTTATTTTTTGGAAGTGAAAAAGGGGTCAAGAAGAAATAAAGTTAAGATGTGCGATAGGACGTCGGGCAGGAGAGATTAT
The DNA here is from genome assembly GCF_036365525.1 of Heterodontus francisci. Taxonomy (NCBI): domain Eukaryota; kingdom Metazoa; phylum Chordata; class Chondrichthyes; order Heterodontiformes; family Heterodontidae; genus Heterodontus; species Heterodontus francisci. Next base: position 5,863,170 of record NW_027141025.1, read on the forward strand.
TTTTTTATTATTATTCATTTATGGGGAATGGGCGCCCCTGACGAGACCAGCATTTATTGACCATCCTTGATTGCTTTTGAGATGGTGTGAGTTGCCTTCTTTAATTGCTGCAGTCCTGGGAGTGTAGGTACACCCATAATGCTGTAAGGAAGGGAGTGCTAGAATTTTAACACAGCGACATTGAAGGAACGATGGTACAGTTCCAAGTCAGGATGGCGTGTTGCTTGGAGGGGATTGTTTCAGGATGTGGTGTTCATATGTATCTGCTGCCCTTGTTCTTCGAGTTAGTAGTGGTAGCGGTTTTGGTAGGTGCTATTAGAAGGAGACTTGGTGTGTTGCCACAGTGTACCTTGTTCTTGATACACTCTGCTTGCACTGTGCGTCGGTGCTGGAGGGAATGAATGCTGAAGGTGTTGGCTGGGGTGCTAATCAAGCGGGCTACTTTCTCCTGGATGGTTTCGAGATTCCTGTGTGTTGTTGTAGCTGCATCCATTCAGGCAAGTGAAGAGTATTCCATCATACTCCTGACATGTGCCTTGTAGATGGTGAACATGCATTTGGGAGACGGGATATGAGGTACTAGCGGCAGAATTCCTAACCTCTGACTTGCGCCTGTAGCCATAGTGTTTACCTGTTTGGTCCAGTTCACTTTCTGGTTAATAGTTACCCACTGGATTCTGAAAGTGGGGGTTTCAACAATTCTAATGCCATTGAACATCAAGGGGAGATAGTTAAATTATCTCATGTCTGAGATGGTCACTGACTGGCACTTGTGTGGTGCAAATGGTACATGCCACTTATTAACACAAGAGTTGATGTTGTCAGGTCTTGCTGCATATGGGCACAGGCTGCTTCAGTATATTATGAGTCACAAATGTTGTTGAACATCAGCGAATATCCCCACTTCTGACCTTATAATGGATGGAAGTTCATTGATGAAGCAGCTGAAGATGGTTGAGTTGAGCACACTGCCCTGAGGAACTCCTCATCGTGGGGCTGAGATGATTGACCTCCAACAACCACAACCAACTTTCTTTGTGCTCGGTAATACTCCAAACAGTGGAGATCTTTCCCTCTGATGTCCTTGGATTATAGTTTTTCTTGGGCTTCATAATGTCATGCTCCGTCAAATGCTGATGTGATGTCAAAAGCTGTCACACTCCCCTCACATCAGAACTTCAACACTTTTGCCCATGTTTGGACCAAGGCTGTGATCAGGTCAGGAGCTGAGTGGCCCTGGTGGGAACCAAATTGAGCGTCAGTGAACAGGTTGTTGCTGAACAAATGTCGCTTTAGAACACTGACTCCCCCTACCCACCCCACCCCCCATCACTTTGCTGATTATCGCGAGTAGACTGATAAGGCGATAAGTGGCCAGGTTTGATTTCTCCTTTTTTTTTGTGGACAGGACATACCTGGGCAATTTTCCACATTGCATGGTGAATGCCACTGTTGTTGGCATACTGGAACAACGTAGTTCGGCGCATGGCTAGCTCTGGAAAATAAGTTATCACGAATATTTCCGGAATATTGTCAGGGCCCATAGCATTTGCAGATTCGGTGCCTTCAGCAATTTCATGATCCGTGGAGTGAATAAGATTGGCTGAAAACTGACATCTGTGATGTTGGCGGCTTCAGGAGGAGGCCGAGATGAAACATTCACCCTGCACTTCTGGCTGAAGATAGATGTAAATATTGCAGCCTTGTCTTTTGCAGTAATGTACTGGGCTCCCCTATTAGTGAGGATGTGGATCTTTGTGGGACCTCTTCCTCCTGTTACTTGTTCATTTGTCCACCACCATTCGTGGCTGAATGCGACAGGACTACAGATCTGTTTGTGCTATTGGACCTGCACTCATCTAGGCAAGTGAGAGGGGACAGTATGAAGAATGATTTTTCTTTTAACTGTCAGCTTACAGGTGTAAGAGAGTAAGACAAGTTTGTGGGAGGGGGGAGGAGGCGTTTTATATGAACTGTGGGAAAAGTGGAGTTCATCGACCAAAGGGCCTACCTGTTTTCTCTACAAGTCTCTTGTGTGTCATGTGGCTGGAACCCTTTCCTGATTCAATAGGCTGACTATTTAAAGCCTTTTGGAGATGGCCTGTGAGTCAGGAGGGCTGGCAATACGGGTGGGGAAGGCATCGTGTTAGGAGCTGATCTGTTCGTTGTGGAATTTTTTAGTTCTGTCTGTCGCACGCTGCTTCCACTGCTGGGCATGCGAGCAGTCCTGTGTTGTAGTTTCACCAGGCGGACACCTCATGATTAGGTATGTTTGGTGCTGCTCCTGGGAAACCCTCCTGCACTCTCATTGAACCAGGGTTGATCCCACGGCTTGATGGTAATGGTAGAGTGAGAGATATGCCGTGCCATGAAGTGACACATTGTGGTCGAATATAATTCTGCTGTTACTGATGGCCCAAAGCGCCTCATGGATACCCAGTTTGGAGTTGCTAGATCTGTTTTGCAATCCTTTTAGCATGGTGGCAGTGCCACAAAGCACAATGGTGAGTATACCTCAATGTAAAGACAGGACTTCGTCCCCACAATGACTGTGTAGTGGTCACTCCTACCAATACTGCTATTGACAGATTCATCTGCATCAGGTAGATTGGTAAAGACGAGGTCAAGTAGGTTTTTCCCTCTTGTTGGTCCCCTCAGTAGCTGCCACAGACGCAGTCTCGATGTTGTGCCCTTTGGGACTCAGCCAGCTTGGTCAGCAGTGGTACTACCTAGCCACTCTTGCTGATGGGCATTGAAGTCTCCCACCCAGAGTACATATTATGCCCTTGCTCCGCTAAGCGTTTTTTCCAATTGGTGTTCAATATGGATAAGCACTGATTCATCAGCCAAGGCGTGGGGTAAGGGGGCATGCAGGCGAGGTGGCAATCATCGGGAGGTTTCCTTGTCCATGTTTGATCTGATTTAATGAGACTTCATGGGGTCCAGAGTCAATGTTGAGGGCTTCCAAGGCAACTTCATCCTGACTGTATACCGCTACGCCACCAGAGTCGGTGGACATGTCCCGACAGTGTGACAGGACATATCTGGGGATGATGATAGTGGTGTCTGCAACATTGTCCGTTATGTATGATTCCATAAGTATGACCAAGTCAGGCTGTTGCTTGCATAGCCTGTGGGACATCCCTTCCAATTTTGGCACATGCCCCCAGATGATACGAAGGAGGATTTTGCAGATTCGACAGGGCTTTGTTTCCAGAGCCGAGGTCAATGTTGGATGGTTCTTCTGGATTCATTCCATTCCTTAGGCTTGATAGTGGTTTGCTACAACTGAGTGGCTTGCTAGACTAGCTCAGAGGACATTTTATGAGTCAACCACATTGCTGTGGGTCTGGATTCTACTGTAGGCCAGACCGGGTAAGGACAGCAGATTTCCTTTCGTAACGGACTTGAGTGAACCAGGTGGATTTTTTTCAACAATCGACAATCGGTTCACGGTCACCATTGCACTAACTTTTAAATCCAGATGTGTGAAATAACAGAGATAACACGGAATAAAAGGAAAAGGGAGTGCCAAGAGTTGTAGTAGAAAGACATAGTATTACTCCAGAGAGGCTATTAAGTGCAGTGCAATCATAAGCTCTGTCCAAAAGCAAAAGCATGCCAAACTGACACATGGTTAAAAATAAAATGAAATCAAATACATTTTTTTAAAAACTAATGGCAGTCATGAATAGAGATTGTTGAACTCGATGTTGAGTCCAGAAGGCTGTAGAGTGTCTAATCAGAAGACGAGGTGCTTTCTTCGAGCTTGTGTTGAGCGTCACTGGAACACTGCAGGAGGCCAAGGACAGAAATGTGGGTGTGAGAGCAGGGTGGTGAATTAAAATGGCAAGTAATAGGAAGCTCATAGTCAAGCAGCAAATACAATAATGTCACAAGACCATTAATGTTTTTGTATTGAACGCTAAGAATTCTATGTGATGTTAAATGTTTGAGCAAAAGGATTTTCTGTGAACATTGGATGCTGCAACTTGGTGTTGGAACTGAATTCAGATTTCCGGCACCTGTTGCCAAGCAGTTCAAGAGGGAAATGACAGGAATATTTATGAATGTCACATGATTTATTGTTCCGGATGTAGTTTCACTTTGCACTGTGAGAGATCAGTGAGCTGAGCAGCATTGCAGCGAGCTGGCTGGGACCTATGTTTGCAGACAAGGAAAAGAGCTACTATCTGAAAAAGTAAGATTTTCCTCTCTTGGAAAAAAGCCTTCATTTGCGCTGTGGTTGTGGTCTGCTTGGAGAGTGGAAAAGAGCCCTGGAGAGAGAAAAGAGCTCGGAAAAGAGAAGTTGCTACATTCTGTGGTGGAAAACTACTTTGCAGAAAGGAAGCCCTGCATTGTTAAAGGAACAGAATCATATTGCCTCCAGTCTCTGAAAAATCTCTGCCTCAAGACTGATTCCTGTTGCCTGTCATATTTTACAAAACCCAGATAGCTCAAGAAAGCTTATATTGCTAGATAGCTGCTTCAACATCCAAGTAGGCCTGTTGCTACATCCTTTGCTGAAAGATCTGTGTGACGCCTGCTGCAGACGAATTGCCTTGAACTCCAAACCATCAGAAACTGTTCATTGAACCCGCCTGTAGAGATTTCAAGTGGCATCAGACTATTGGACTCTGGGACACCTCACCGACCCGGGAACATCTGACCAGAATATTATAACCAAGTTATTTTATTATTCTCAGGAAACAGTTGGAAAGAGAAAAGCCTTTTCCCCCGGTTAACCGGTGTTTGCATGTATATGTGTGTGCGCATAAGAGATGGGAAGAATAAGAGGTTATAAAATCGTTTCATATATAGATTTGTTTCATCATTGTTTAAGATTTAGTTTCTGAAAATTGTTAATTTTGTTGTTGTTTAAAGAAATCTTTCTTGGTATGCTTTATTCTGCGGTGGGGGTGGGGGATGGGGGTGCAAATAAAATGTTTAAAGTGGGTATTTTTCAGGTAGCTGGAAAACTTTAAGAATAAGTTGTGACCTGTGGAGTAGTGAGACTGGACCAACTCTTGTCGTATCTGTATTCGAAATTGAAAGAAGTACAAATAAATCGTTTCTTCACCTGGAAAGATAGCTTGTAGCCTTGGATGATGAGGAGAGAGGAGGTCAAAGGTATTACACGTCCTGCAATTACATGGGACGGTGCCAGGCAAAGGGAACAAGTTGGTGGGCGATGGAGGAGTGGACCATCGTGTCACAGAGGGAATGGTCCGTTCAGAACGCTGACATGAAGCGGAGGGGATGATGTCTTTGGTTGGTCGCATCACGCTGGATGTGGCGGAAATGGGGGAAGATGAAATCTTGGATGTGGAAGCTGCTGGGGTGGAAAGTGAGGGCAAGGAGATCCCTGAAACTGTCCTGGGAGGCAGGGGTAGGAGTGAGGGCGGAAGTGTGGGAATGGGTTCGACAAATGCAGACAAATGCCTGATCTGTAAATTCATTGACATTCACACTGAATTCCCAGAGTTACAAGCTAGCCAGGAAGGATCTAAAGGGAGAGCTAAGAAGAGCAAGGAGAGGACACGAGAAGTCATTGGCGGATAGGATCAGGGAAAACCCTAAGGCTTTCGATAGATATATCAGGAATAAAAGAGTGACCAGAGTCAGCTTAGGGCCAATCAAGGATAGTAGTGGGAAATTGTGTGTGGAATCAGAGGAGATAGGGGAAGCGTTAAATGAATATTTTTCGTCAGTATTGACAGTTGAGAAAGAAAATGTTGCCGAGGAGAATACTGAGATTCAGGCTACTGGGCTAGATGGGATTGACGTTCACAAGGAGGAGGTGTTCGCAATTTTGGAAAGTGTGAAAATAGATAAGTCCCCTGGGCCAGATGGGATTTATCCTAGGATTCTCTGGGAAGCTAGGGAGGAGATTGCAGCGCCTTTGTCCTTGCTCTTTACGTCGTCATTGTCGACAGCAATAGTGCCGGAAGACTGGAGGATAGCAAATGTTGTCCCCTTGTTCAAGAAGGGGAGTAGAGACAGCCCTGGTTATTATAGACCTGTGAGCCTTACTTCGGTTGTGGGGAAAATGTTGGAAAAGGTTATAAGAGACAGGATTTACAATCATCTTGAAAATAATAAGTTAATTAGCGATAGTCAGCACGGTTTTGTGAAGGGTAGGTCGTGCCTCACAAACCTTATTGAGTTTTTCGAGAAGGTGAAAAAACAGGTGGATGAGGGTAAAGCAGTGGATGTGGTGCATATGGATTTCAGTAAGGCGTTTTATAAGGTTCCCCACGGTAGGCTATTGCAGAAAATACCGAAGTATGGGGTTGAAGGTGATTTAGAGCTTTGGATCAGAAATTGGCTAGCTGAAAGAACACAGAGGGTGGTGGTTGATGACAAATGTTCATCCTGGAGTTTAGTCACTAGTGTTGTACCGCAAGGATCTGTTTTGGGGCCACTGCTGTTTGTCATTTTTATAAAGGACCTGGAAGAGTGTGTGGAAGGGTGGGTTAGTAAATCTGTGGATGACACTAAGGTCGGTGGAGTTGTGGATAGTGCCGAAGGATGTTGTAGGGTACAGAGGGACATAGATAGGCTGCAGAGCTGGGCTGAGAGATGGCAAATGGAGTTTAATGCGGAAAAGTGTGAGGTGATTCACTTTGGACGGAGTAACAGGAATGCAGAGTACTGGGCAAATGGGAAGATTCTTGGTAGTGTAGATGAACAGAGAGATCTTGGTGTCCAGGTGCATAATTCCCTGAAGGTTGCTACCCAGGTTAATAGGGCTGTTAAGAAGGCATATGGTGTGTTAGCTTTTATTAGTAGCGGGATCGAGTTTCGGAGCCACGAGGTCATGCTGCAGCTGTACAAAACTCTGGTGAGACCGCACCTGGAGTATTGCGTGCAGTTCTGGTCACCACATTATCGGAAGGATGTGGAAGCTTTGGAAAGGGTGCAGAGGAGTTTTACTAGGATGTTGCCTGGTATTGAGGGTAGGTCTTAGGAGGAAAGGCTGAGGGACTTGAGGTTGTTTTCGTTGGAGAGAAGGAGGAGGAGAGGTGACTTAATAGAGTCATATAAGATAATCAGAGGGTTAGATAGGGTGGATAGTGAGAGTCCTTTTCCTGGGATGGTGATGGCAAACACGAGGGGACATAGCTTTAAGTTGAGGGGTGATAGATATCGGACAAATGTCAGAGGTAGTTTCTTGACACAGAGAGTAGTAGGGGCGTGGAACGCCCTGCCTGCAACAGTAGTAGACTCGCCAACTTTATGGGCATTTAAGTGGTCATTGGATAGGCATATGGATGAAAATGGAATAGTGCAGGTCAGATGGTTTCACAGGTCGGCGCAACTCGCCAACTTTAAGGGCATTTAAGTGGTCTTTGGATAGACATATGGATGAAAATGGAATAGTATAGGTCAGATGGTTTCACAGGTCGGCGCAACATCGAGGGCCGAAGGGCCTGTACTGCGTTGTAATGTTCTAATTCTAATTCTAATTCTAATTCTAATTCAAAAGCTCTCTTAATGCCATCATACATCCCTCTGATGTTTCCGGTGTCTGAGGCCAGCTGAATATGACTGCATAGGTGTTGCCAGTGGTCATTTGCGCAACACCTGGCTGTTCTTTGTGCAGTGCCTCTGGCTGCTTTCAGTGCAACGGAAGTTAACTCGCTGGGGGATTTCATGTAGTTTAGCAGTGCAATGCGCTTAGCGGCTGTGACAGGTTCCAGCACTTAAATATGAGATTGAAACCAGTCTGCATTCCTCTTTGCACGCCTCCACGCGAGTGGATATCAAGCCATCAGAAACTCCTTGCTCAGCATGATAGAGCATCCCTCAAATGGCTCGGAACGCATACTGTCCATCCGACTGCTCAGCACCTCTGGTCCAGTACACCTACTCAGCATCTATGCTCCAACACTCTGTTCCCCACCTGAATCTGAAGACCAGTTCTACGAGGAACTCCATAATATCATTAGTTCCATCCCCAAGAGCGAACACATGTTCCTGCTGGGGGACTTTAATGCCAGCGTTGGGGCCGACCATGACTCATGGCCCTCCTGCCTTGGGCACTATGATGTTGGAAGGATGAATGAGAATGGGCAGAGACTGCTTGAGTTGTGCACCTATCATAACCTCTGCATCACCAACTCGTTCTTTCATACTGAACCCTGTCATCAGGTTTCATGGAGGCACCCAAGATCGCGTCGTTGGCACCAGCTGGACCTCATCGTCACAAGGTGAGCCTCCTTAAACAGTATTCAAATTACACGCAGCTTCCACAGTGCGGACTGCGACACCGACCGCTCCTTGGTGTGTAGCAAGGTTAGACTCAGACCAAAGAAGTTGCATAATTCCAAGCAGAGGGGCCACCCGTGCAACAACACGAGCAGGATTTCACATCCACACTTGTTCCAAAAAATTCTAAATTCACTTGCAACAGCCCTTCAAAACACTCCCACAGGAGATGCTGAGACCAAGTGGGCACACATCAGAGACGTCATCTATGAGCTAGCTTTGACTACCAACGGTAAACGGGCGAAGAGGAATGCAGACTGGTTTCAATCTCATATTGAAGTGCAAAAATATATTGAAAAAAATATGACCCATATCCCATTGCACAGGTTCTCCAATCTAAGCAGGCTCCAGCAGTTATAGGAAAGCTGCCCAGTATCACTCGACTTCTGATGGTTCCTCTCTTCCTTTGGGTATTCACTGTGCCAACATACTTTCCACTGCAATGGGGAAAGAAGCAGGTTAAGCCAGACCGTAGACTATCGGGTGACAAGAAACTGGTGACCATGACAACTTGCATGAACAAAGCGCTGCACACATCCAAATAGACATCTCAGAAGACATAATGGAGCAGGTTAAAACAGCGTGACATCACGCATGAGTGGAAAAGTATACAGAGTGCGAGATTGATGAGCACGTCGTGAGAGATATCGAATTCCAGATGGGGTTGGAAGGCAAAAAGAGAGTTGAAATGGTGTAGTGCTGGAATTTACGATGCCCTGGTTACAGTTTATTGGGGAAAAACATGCTGACGGTGCAGCAGAATCAGTGGTACATAACAAATACTGTTCGACAACAGATGATAAGGGAGGAGCGGAGTGGAGTAAGTTCACAGCGATTTGTAGCTTGGCAGATTGTTGTGATTGACATGGTATCATTTGCAACAGGATTGATATGTTCGTCCACGATTCTTCAAATTATTACAGTGGAGCAATGAGGACAAGGGGAATTTGGTGGAACGCAACTGCACAGGGATTGGGGAAGTATTCCTGGTCAGGATTTGAGCTGCGGCATTCGGCATACCTGCTGTTTCGGCTGTGCTCCTGATTTGGTCGTGGGTAGACAAAAACTGGAGTCGGAGGCAGGAGCAGCGCCTGGTCATGTGACCCTATCTGACTGGAAGTTGGGGTAATTTGTGCTGACTGCTGTTTGATTGGCTCCAGGATTTCTGATCAGATTTCCTCCCTGGTTATCATTCATGAGCTTCAGTATACGTGGGCAGCAGCTGGTTCTGACAGCGGACACACAGAGTATGATTCCTCCATATACATAGAATAAAAAATACGAGTGTAGAATGTGGGAGGTCGGCCAGGAGTGTGTTTGAACATTCAAATCTGGAGCTGGCAAATACACGGATCAGATTTCAGCAGCATCTGAGGTGAAACTGGGGAAGAGGAATGGGTCATTGAGATAAACAAACAGAACAAATAACAGTACAGCACAGGAACAGGACATTTGGCCCTCCAAGCCTACACCGATCTTGATGCCTGCCTAAACTAAAACCTTCTGCACTTCGGGGGTCCATAACCGTCTATTCCCATCCTATTCATGTCTTTTCAAGATGCCCTCTTGAACGTTGCAATCGTACCTGCTTCCACCATCTCCCCCGGCAGCAAGTTCCAGGCTCTCACCACCCTCTGTGTAAAGAACTTGCCTCGCACAACCCCTCTAATCCTTATGCCTCTCATCTTAAACGTATGTCCCCTAGTTACTGACTCTTCCACCTTGGGAAAAAGCTTCTGACTATCCATTCTGTCCATGCCGCTCATGGCTTTGTAAACCTTTATCATGTTGCCCCTCCATCTCCGTCATTCCAATGAAAACAATCCGAGTTTTTCCAATCACTCCTCATAGCTAATGCCCTCCAGACCAGGCAACATCCTGGTAAACCCTCTCCAAAGCCTCCATGTCCTTCTGGTAGTGTGGCGACCGGAAGTCCACGCAATATTCTAAGTGTGGCCTAACTAAAGTTCTGTACAGCTGCAGCATGACTTGCCAAGTTTTATACTCAATGCCCGGAACGATGAAGGGAGGCATGCCATATGCCTTCTCGACCAAACTATCCACCTGCGCTGCCACTTTCAGTGACATGTGGACCTGTATGCCCAGATCTCTCTGCCTGTCAATACTCCTAAGGATTCTGCCATTTACTGTATACTTGCCACATGCATTAGACCTTCCAAAATGCATTACCTCACATTGGTCCGGATTAAACTCCATCTGCCATTTCTCCACCAAAGTCTCCAACCGATCTATATCCTGCTGTATCGTTTGGCAATCCTCAACACTATCCGCAACTCCACCCACCTTTGTGTTGTCAACAAACTTACTCATCAGACCAGCTACATTTTCCTCCAAATCAATTATATATACTACAAACTGCAAAGGTCCCAGCACTGATCTCTGCAGACCACCACTAGTCACATCCCTCCATTCAGAAAAGCACCCTTCCAATGCTCCCCTCTGTTTTCTATGATGCAGCCAGTTCTGTATCCGTGTTGCCCGTGTGACTTCATCTTTTAGACATGTCTGCCATGAGGGAGCTTGTCAAAGGTGCAGGCTTGTGGTTGCAAGCTCATCCCGATGTCAATGATCTGACCAAGTTTGCAAAAAATATGGTTCAGTCTCAGCTAGTTTCCAGGAAAAGGAATTCTGGCTGGAGAATACTTTGCAGCAAGGAACAAAGTAAATGGCTTCAGCCTTTCCAATATTTAATTGAAGGACATTGCTGTTCACCCAGTACCAGATTTCTGACAAGCCGTGTGACAATCCAGAGACAACAGGGAAATGAGAAATGTCAGGGTGAGGTAGAGTTTGGTGTCTTCAGCACAAATATTGAAACTGACATTCTGTTTTTGAATGATGTCACTGGCAGACCGAATGTAAGTGAGAAATAAACCTTTCGAGATAAACAGAGACGTTGCTGCAGAAATTGGAATAGAATCTACTGATGTCGATATTCTGGCGATGATTATAAAGATAAGAATGGAAGCAGATGATTGCAGTTCCAGACTCGGGGACGATGGTGGAAAGATTTGGAGGATTGACTGATCAACTCAGTCAATTGCTGCAGACAGGTCGAGAACTCGAGGAGGAAAAGGTAATGTTTATTTCAGTCACACAGGATGTTATTGTGATTTGGGAAGAGCTGATATGGTACTGTGACAGTGACAGATGTCTGATTGGAGGACTTCAATCCAGTAGTCCTGCAAAACATAAGCTCACATGGAGGAGACAGCAAGTAAAGGCAAGAAATAAAAACAAGAAATGCTGGAACCACTCAGCAGGTCTGGCAGCATCTGTGAAAAGAGAAGCAGAGTTAACGTTGCTGTTCCAATGAAGGTTCACTGACCAGAAAAGTTATCTCTGCTTCTCTTTCCACAGATGCTGCCAGACCTGCTGAGTGGTTCCAGCATTTCTTGTTTTTATTTCAGATTTCCAGCATCCGCAGTATTTTGCTTTTATTAACGTTGCTGTTCTCCAGCTTGCGTTGATGGTCACTGGAACAATGCAGCAAGCCCAGGTCAGAGATGTGGGAATGACAGCAGGGTTGTGTGTTGAAATGGCAAGCGACAGGAAGATCGGGTTTATGTTTCTGGACTCAGTGGAGGTGTTCGCATATGCGGTCACCTGATCCGCGTTTCGTCTCCCCAATGTCGAGGAGACCGCATTGTGAGCAGCGAGTACAGTATACTAAATTGATAGATGTATAAGTAAATGGCTGCTTCATCTGAAATGAGTGTTTCGGGCCATGGATAGTGAAGAGAGAAGAGGTAAAAGGGCGGGTATTACACATCCTGCGATTGCATGGGAAGGTGCGGTGGGAAGGGGAAGAGGTGTCGGGGTAATGGAGGAGTGGGCCAGGTTGTTGCGACTCAAATGATCCTCTCGGAATGCTGATAGGAGAGGGGAGGGGGGAGATATGTTTTCTGTTGGCATTATGCTGGAGATTGCGGAATTGGCGAAGGATAATCCTCTGAATGTGTAGGCTGGCGGGGTGCTAAGTGTGGTCAAGAGAAAACCTGTCGCGGTTCTGAGAGGGAAAAGAAGGGGTGAGGGCGCAGGTGCAGGAAATGAGCGAGACACAGTTGAGGACCCTGTCAACCACAGCGGGGCGGGGAATCCTCGGTTGAGGAACAAGGAAAATATATCAGAGGCGCTGTTGTGGAAGGTAGCATCATCAGAGCAGATGTGTCGGAGAAGGAGAAACTGTGAGAATGAAATGGAGTTCCTCCAGGAAGCAGGATGTGAAAAAAGGGTCGCTGCTCCTAATCCCATTCTTTCTATTCTGTTTCAATGATTCTGGGAAATGCTGAAATCCTTGATGCAATGGATACTTGTGATCCCATGTACTTTGTTTCACCCTAATATTTTGTTTTTAGCTTAATACGTTGCCTGATCAATTTCAGTTATTCCAATTTGCCTGGCAATGTTAATTGACCTAAAATGAAGAGAGAAAGAGAATTAAACATATAAGACAATAGCAGGAATCTTTGGATAACAAATATAAGAAAGTTTAGGAAAAGAAAGACAGAATTCATAAACTTAGGGTAATCTCATTTACAGCTTTAGCCAGTTTCATTGTGTGTTGAAATACGGGTCGCTTTCAAGCTGTCAGGTCTCTGCTCTTGATATCGAACCGGCTTGCAGGAATGAAATGTGGTGCATACTCCGAAAACTTCAGAGTCTATCGAACACAGAAACCTGATGGAACCCTTGTTGTTATCCCTTAGATCACTATCATGCATGTCACATTTAACATATTGTTGCCTTAACGATTGGTACTAGCTGTTGTTTGGTAAACTTCGTTGGTTCTTAATTGCATATTCCAGTTGATAACACCTGGTTTGAATCGGCAGCAATGTGTTACCCATGAAGAACAATGTTTTCTTTACCCATCCAGTTTCAATATGATGCTAAGCAACTCGGTATTCATAAGCTAGACTTTGACCAGGTCATGGTGTACAGTAACTTATCAGAGTTCAGAAAGATTCCAATTTCATAAGAAAATGAACTTTACAGAAACGTTCAACTTAAACATTTGTTATTCATTAATACTTTAAATAAATGAATTGACTTTGGAATATATTTATCAATTGCAATAATGCACTCATTATAACTTAATCATGTTTTATTACTTTTACAATTATGACTGGCTATACTTTATGCAGAATCAATGCATGCAGATAACACAGAATACAAAATGCAGAGGATGAAACGGCTGAAAAGAGAAATGTTAATCTTAAAATGGCTTCCCTGATCTTATTAGTCATTCAAGCGAATACAGTATCAAAATGCTAATTTTAAACTGAAATCTAATGCTCCGGTGCTGCTTCCAGCCAACCCTCCAACCCTGGGAGTTTCAAGGTTGAGCCAAACTGGAGCAGCCGTAGTCGACGGTGGACATGGGAGGGGGTACATAAACATGCAAACACTCAATCATAGAAAAAAAATTACATTTGCACGGAAAATACCATTGAAGATAACCACAGCAAATATTTCTCACATTAGATACAGCAGATGTCACTTGAGCTAATAGCAGAGTATATTAATTCAACAGTACACAGAAAATATCACTTCAACTGGCCACAGCAAATATTACTTAAAATGACGATAGAAAATGCCACTTAAACTGGAAACAGAAAACAACACTTAAACTAGACGCTCGAAATGTCACTTAAATTTATCACAGCAACTTTCAGTTAACATGAACACAGCAAATATCATTTAAAAGGGATACAGCAAAAATCAACTAAACTGGAAGAACCAAATATGATTGAAACGGTCACAGCAAATAATACTGAAACTGAACACAGCAAATAGCACGTAAAATGACCACAACAAGCATCATTTAAATATCATTGAATGTGGGAACAGCAAATATTGCTTGACATGATCAGAGAAAATATCAGGTCAACTGCACAAGCTGAACACAGCTAATATCACTTGAACTTGACGTCACAAACTTCACTTGCACTATCACTAATTTATGAAAACCAACCGTTAGTTACAGTATTTTTGTGCACATGCGTGTTATTGTAAGCTGACATTATACTCAGCATTGTAAGGTTTATTTGCATCTATGTTCAAGATGTTTAAATTGGAGCGGAGGGGGAGTTCATTTCACCAACAGGAAGTGCGGCAGCTGGTTGAAGGGGTCCAGTCACATGACCTAGAAGCCATTCTTTTTCAACCAGTCTGCTTTTTCAGCCTTGTAGCTGCAAATCAACATCTCCAGGGCCTGCCAACAAAAGGAAGCAAAGAGGTCTCGGTCTGCAAAGCAGCAAGAACATTTCTCTGCTCACTGCCAGTTTCTATTCGTAAAAAAGCAGAAAATCAGAAATTAAGCTGCCTCAGCCTATCTTCGAAATTGTAAGAATAGGAACGTTTAAGAGAGGAGATTTCCTGCGACTCATATTCCAATCGGCATTTCCAGTAAGTTAGTTGCAGCTTTGGAATTTATCTTATTTAAAAAAGGACTCTAGTTTCATTGTAACCTCCGTCAGTCAGTAATTAAGGCAATCTCCACTTTGTCATCAAGAGCAACAGCACTGAAACAGGCCCTTCGAGGCTGTGCCAACCAACAACCACCCACTTATTCGCTTATCCCATATTCCTTACCACCTACTTATTGAACAAAGAACAACAAAGAACAAAGGACAATACAGCACAGGAACAGGGCATTCGGCCCTCCAAGCCTGCGCCAATCTTGATGCCTGCCGAAATAAACTCATTCTGCAATTCCGGGGCCCATATCCCTCTATTCTCATCCTATTCATATATTTGTCAAGATGTCTCTTAAACATCGCGATCGTATCTGCTTCCACCACTTCCCCTGGCAGCAAGTTCCAGGCACTCACCACCCTCTGTGTAAAAAACGTGCCTCGCACACCCCCTCTAAACTCTGCACCTCGCACCTTAAACCTATATCCCCTGGTAACTGACTCCTCCACCCTGGGAAAAAGCTTCTGACTATCCACTCTGTCCATGCCGCTCATAAATTTGTAAACCTCTATCATGTCGTCCCTCCACCTCCATTGTTCCAGTGAAAACAATCCGAGTTTTTCCAACCTCTCCTCATAGCTAATGCCCTCTGGACCAGGCAAAATCCTGGTAAAACTCCTCTGTACCCTCTCCAAAGCCTCCACGTCCTTCTGGTAGTGTGGCGACCAGAATTGCACGCAATATTCTAAGTGTGACCTAACTAAGGTTCTGTACAGTTGCAATATGACTTGCCAATTTTTATACTCAATGCCCCGACTAATGAAGGCAAGCATGCCGTATTCCTTCTTGAGAACCTTATCCACCTGCGTTGCCATTTTCAGTGACCTGTGGACCTGTACGCCCAGATCTCTCTGCCTGTCAATACTCCTAAGGGTTCTGCCATTTACTGTACACTTCCCACATGCATTAGACCTTCCAAAATGCATTACCTCACATTTGTCCGGATTAAACTCCATCTGCCATTTCTCCGCCAAAGTCTCCAATCGATCTATTTCCTGCTTTTTCCTCTGACAATCCTCATTATTATCCGCAACTCCACCAACCTTTGTGTTGTCCACAAACTTACTCATCAGACCAGCTACATTTTCCTTCAAATCATATATCTAGATATACTACAAACAGCAAAGATCCCAGCACTGATCCCTGTGGAACACCACTCGTCACATCCCTCCATTCAGAAAAATACCCATCTACTGTTACCCTTTTTCTTCTGTGACTGAACCAGTTCTGTATCCATCTTGCCAGCTCACCTCTGATCCCGTGTGACTTCAACTTTTGCACCAGTCTGCCATGCGGGAACTTGTCAAAGGCTTTACTAAAGTCCATATAGACAACATCCACCGCCCTTCCCTCTTCAATCATCTTTGTCACTTCCTCAAATAACTCAATCAAATTTGTAAGACACGACCTCCCCTTCACAAAACCATGCTGTCTCTCGCTAATAAGTTCGTTTGTTTCCAAATGGGAGTTAATCCTGTCCCGAAGAATCCTCTCTAATAGTTTCACCACCACTGACGTAAGGCTCACCGGCCTATAATTGCCTGGATTATCCTTACTACCCGTCTTAAACAAAGGAATTACATTGGCTATTCTCCAGTCCTCTGGGACATCACCTGCAGCCAATGAGGATGCAAATATTTCTGTCAAGGCCCCAGCAATTTCCTCCCTTGCCACATTCAGTATTCTAGGGGAGATCCCATCAGGCCCTGGGGACTTATCCAACTTAATGCTTTGCAAGACACCCAACACCTCCTCCTTATTGATAATGAGATGACTGAGACTATCTGCACTCCCTTCCCTAGGCTCATCATCCACCAAGTCCTTCTCCTTGGTGAATACTGATGCAAAATACTCATTTAGCACCTCACCCACTTCCTCTGGCTCCACGCATTGATTCCCATCTCTGTCCTTGAGTAGGCCAACCCTTTCCCTGGTTATTCTCTTGCTCTTTATATGTGTATAAAAACCCTTGGGATTTTCCTTAATTCTGCTTGCCAATGACTTTTAATGACCTATTTTAGCCCTCCTGAATCATTGCTTAAGTTCCTTTCTACTGTCTTTATATTCTTCAAGTGCGTCATCTGTTCCTAGCATTCCAGCCCTTACAAATGCTTCCTTTTTGTTTTTGACTCGGCTCACAATATCCCGTGTTCTCCAAGCTTCCCGAAAGTTGCCAAACTTGTCTTTCTTCCTCACAGGTACATGCTGGTCCTGGATTTTAATCAGCTAATGTGTGAAAGACTCCCACATATCAGATGTTGATTTACCCTTAAACAGCCACCCCAAATGTAAATTCTTCAGTTCCTGCCTAATATTGTTATAATTAGCCTTCTCTCAATTTAGCACCTTCACCCAGGACCACTGTTATCCTTATCCACAAGCACCTTAAAACTTATGGAATTATGGTCACTGCTACCGAAATACTCCCCCACTGTAACTTCGACCATCTGGCCGGGCTCATTCCCCAATACCAGGTCCAGAATGGCCCCATCCCTAGTTGGACTATGCACACACCTTTTCAAGAAGCCCTCCTGGATGCTCCTCACACATTCTGCCCCATCCAAGCCGCGAGAACTAATTAAGTCCCAGTCAATATTGGGAAAGTTAAAATCACCCACCACTACAACCCTGCTACCTTTACATCTTTCCAAAATCAGTCTACATATCTGCTCCTCTGCCTCCCAATGGCTGTTGGGAGGCCTGTAGTAAACCCCCAACATTGTGACTGCACCCTTCCTATTCCTGAGCTCCTCCCATATTGTCTCGCTGCATGACCTCTCTGAGGTGTCCTCCCGCAGTACAGCTGTGATATTCTCCTGAATCAGTAATGCAACTCCCCCACACCTTTTACATCCGCCTCTATCCCGCCTGAAGCTTCTAAAGCCTGGAACACTTAGCTGCCAATCCTGCCCTTCCCTCAATCAAGTCTCTGTAATAGCAGCAACATCATATTTCCAAGTAGTGATCCAAGCTCTAAGTTCATCTGCTTTACCTGTTATACTTCTCGCATTGAAACAAATGCACTTCAGACCAGCAGTCCCGCTGTGCTCAGCAACATCTCCTTGCCTGCACTTCCTCATAGTTCTACTGGCCTTATTTACTATGTCCTCCTCATTTACTTCACTAGCTGTCCTACTGCTCTGGTCCCCCCTACCCCCACGCCCCGCCACACTAGTTTAAACCCTCCCGAGTGATGCTCGCAAACCTTGTGCCAGCATATTAGTGCCTCTCCAGTTTAGATGCAACCCGTCCTTCTTGTACCAGTCTCATCTGTCCCTGAAGAGAGCCCAATGGTCCAGATATCTAAAACCATCCCTTCTACACCAGCTGCTCAGCCACGTGTTTAGCTGCACTATCTTCCTATTTCAAGCCTCACTGGCAGTTGGCACAGGGAGTAATCCAGAGATTACAACCCTCGAGGTCCTGTTTTTTAACTTACTACATAACTCCCTAAACTCCCTCCAGAGGACCGCATCACTCTTCCTGCCTATGGCATTGGTACCGATGTGTACTACAACCTCTGGCTGTTCACCCTCCCCCTTCAGAATGCCCTCTGTCCGTTCATAGACATCCTTAACCCTGGCACCAGGGAGGCAACATACCTTCCTGGAGTCTCTTTCACTTCCACAGAAGCGCCTATCTGCGCCCCTGACTACAGAGTCCCCTATAACTATTGCACTTCTGTGATTGTCCCTCCCTGCTGAACAACAGTGCCAGCCGTGGTGCCACTGCTCTGGCTGCTGCTGTTTTGCCCTGATAGGCCACCCCCCCAACAGTATCCAAACCGGTATACTTGTTAGCGAGGGGGATAGCCACAGGGGATTCCTGCACTGACTGCCTGCCCCTTCTAGCGGTCACCCATCTATCTGCCTGCGCCTTCGGTGTAACCACTTCTCTAAAACTCCTGTCTATGACGCTTTCCACCACCTGCATGCTCCTAAGTGCATCCAGTTGCCGCTCCAACCGATCCATGCGGTCTGTGAGGAGCTGCAACTGGGTCCACTTCCTGCAGATGTAGTCGCCCGGAATGCTGGAAGCATCACAGACTTCCCATATCTCACAGGTGAAGCACTTCACCCCTCTGACTGACATTTCTATCACTAATTAATGAATTAGTTTAAAATAAATGCTTATTAAATCCTTACTAAATTATGTTACACTTTACTGTGTGGTCCCCAGTGCTAGATTTCTACAATAAATACTAAATGCTATCTAACTACAGTAATCTCCTCCCTCTGGTTCAGTAACTTAACTTATTAATTACTTAATTAGTGTTATAATCAATTTTTATCAGTTTTATTTTCAAATTCGGTACAGATTCCCTGCCAGCCAATCAGGTCACAGCTTTAATTTGACGTCGCTTTTTCAGTTTTTCTTCCCACCTGAGCGAACTTACTCTGTGTACTCACTGCTCCGGAACTCCGCCCTCCGAGTCTGCTCCGAGAATCCCTGAAGTGCGTTTTTTAATCCACTCGCCGCTCCAGATCTCCGCCATCCGAGACTGCTCCGAGAATCCCCGAGGTAAGTTTTTTTATATACTTTCCACTCCGGAACTCCGCCCTCCGAGTCTGCTCCGAGAATTCCCGAGGTAAGTTTTTTTATATACTCACCACTCCGGAATACCGTCCTCCGAGTCTGCTAGGGGTAATTTACAATGGCCAGTTTACCTGTAAACCTGCCAGTCTTTGGTGGTGGGAGGAAACCAGAGCACCCAGCGTAAATCCACGTGGTCACAGGAAGAACTTGCAAACTCTGCATCGGCAGCACCCATCACCGCACCCACATTGCTGGAGCTCTGAGGCTGCAGTGCTAACCACTGCGCCACTTTGCAAGATCCCTGTGCAAGTTGGTCTCCAGTGCTACCACTTAAAATCATCATCACGTATGTGATCATCATCATCATCACAGATCCACTGTTCGTGCGATGTGCGTGTCCCTGGCTAGGCCAGCATTTATTGTACCTCCCCTGATTTGAGTGGTGTTTAAGAGTCAACCACATTGCTGTGGATCCAGAGTCACATGTACATCAAGATACCACTTTTTATTCCTCCTCAAGGGCATTAGTGAAGCAGATGGGTTTTAACAACAATCGAAGTTAGTTTCACCAATGGACAAGCGTTCAATTCCAAATTTTTATCAATTTAATTCGAATATCACTATTTTCCATGGTATGATTTGGACCCATATCCCCAAAGCGTTAGCCTGAGCTTCTGGACTAATTGCCCAGTGACACTAAAATCAAGCTAATGCCTCCCGACTTTCCTTCGTCTGTTTGTGAACGTGTGTTGCGAAGTTAAACCCCTCCTGTGTATAATACTGTGTGTAAATAAACCCTACATATTTGTTTTAACATTAACAACAGTTTTGTTGTAGTCCTTCAAAAAGTCACGGTTCACAAACTGAGGGAGTGGAGAAATATGCCATCAGGTTTTCTCTTGTTCTTATAAAGGAAACAGCTACATCACAATCGACTTACGGACAGGTTGTTGAAAATAGAGAAACATTCGCTTTCAAAATGAACTACCATTCGTAACAGAAATTAAGGGCTCGTCCGGATAAACCCATGAGATTAAGAGAAAATAAGAAGACACATAAATTAAAATGAACTGACTGGAAGCCAAAGTGGGAAAATCTAGTGGCTGAAAAGATTGTTCAAACAAATAAACAAACACAGCAAACCCTCTTACTCTAACATCAGAAAATGTCAAATTTTGATTCAAAGATTTTTTTGGAGCAAAGTGATGGAACAGCTGAAGAATTGGCAAACCTGAGTAAGGACCAGTTAAAGGTACAGCCATGGAGAGGCAAATGCAACTGCCCAGGAAGGTGAAACGGACTGAGGTCCTGAAAGTGCTGCCTGAGCACCTATGGCACAGTCCTTTTCCAGAACAGGTAGATGAGGAATTCATTCCTGAAACTGAACCATCTCCCATGACAACAATGGAACGAGAAGCAATTCAAGATGCAACTGCAGTTTCAGGAAAGAGAAAGAGAGAGAGAGACAGACAGACAGACAGAAAGGGAGTGGGCGTGGGGGCAGGGAGCGAGAGACAGAAAGGGTTGTCCAGTTAAAAGAATTGGAAATTGAGCTGAATGCTAAAGCAGAGAGTGATGCGAGGCAAATAAAGTCTGCTAACGGAGAATCCCACTTCATCCGGTCACTGCCCATATCTCCCGAACCCAAAATCTGGCTCTGAGGCTCTTAAGCATGTCGAATTCGTATGAAAAGTTGAAGAGGATGCGGTGGAATTCTTTTTGCCACTTTTGCCAAGGCAGCGCGATAGCTATGATGGCCACAAGAAATCTGGACCATCAGGATTCAGGGTTAGTTAATAGGGAAGGCTCAAGAGGTCTATTGTATCCTGACCCATGAAAAGTCTTCTAATAACGAGCACACCAAGGCTGCCATCCTTAGTGCATATGAGATGTTCCAGGAAGCATATCATCAGCAATTCAAGAAAGGTTGAACGAATCCATTGCAGAGCTATCTGGGGTTTGAAAGGCGAAGGCAATTCGTTTTCGACCGGTGGATACGATCTGTAAAAGTAAAGCACAGATATGATGAATTATGCGAGTTAATGTTGCTGGAGGAGTTCAGAAAATGATTACTCGCCAACCTGAGAATGCACTTAGAGGAACAGAGATTCCACAAAGCTAGAGAGTCTGCAGTCACTGCTGATAGCTATGACCCCACACATCAGTCTGGAAACTCAGACAGGCCCTGTCAAAGCCACTCCCTAAATCACTGGAAGGATAGGAGGGGAGAGTGGGATACAAATGAAGCCACACCCTGAAAGTGAAGTACAAGGGAGGGTGCGAGGAGTCCACCCCAAGCAATCAAATATAAACCCCAGTGATTCGTGTGTTACCACGAAAAGAAAGTCGATCATTCCAGATTCCAATGCTTGAGATTAAAAGGAATGTTAGTAGATCTAATAGGTCTCTGCACCGGTGGTCCAATGGAGGATACCACAACAGAGAGTGCAATAGGACGGCAGCAGACCTCACTGAAGAATCTAGATCCTCGGAGGGTATTGCCTTATGCCTTTTGAACCATCAAAATTCACAAGAGTTACTGGAGTGTTGTTCTCGCAGGAACCATATCCCCTACCATTCCCAGAGGTGAACTAGTCCATTGAACTGCTTAGGAACACAGGAGACACTCAGTCCTTAATGTTAGAAAACAGCCCAAGTCTTTCTCCAGTAACCTCCATGAAAGCAAAAGCCCTGAGAAGCGGCTTGGTGGGAGGTTAACTGTTTGTTCCTCTTCATCAAGTCCAACAACTGTGCGACCTAGTTTCGGGCCTCATAACGATAGGAATTGTCTCAGAGTTACCAGTGGCAGGGATTCACTTCCTACTGGAGAATGACTTGGCTGGCAGCAAGATAATAGCAACCTTTATAATATTAGACCAGCCCAGCCCCAAAACCAGAGCAATTGAACTACAGGAGGAAAAGCCAGAGACTTTCTACGGTTGCATAGTAACTCGGTCCGAAACCAGAGGGGCCTGATTTGCTGAGAGCGAATCAGGCACCAGCTGGATGAGCCAGAGGTCTAGTTAGCTGAAACTTTTAAAAGCATGCAGTGTGGGGGCCCCTGAAGCTTCTGAAAGAGAAAATCCTAGTAAACCATGAGAGCACCTCCATGTGGGTGTATGTTTCCAACTTCTGCTCGTCAATGCATGCACAGTGGCTGAAGAGCATTCAAAGGCTTCTCAATTGGACGTGCAACAACAAGAAGACAGGCCTATCCAGGCCCTGACCCTTCCACCAGCAGACTAGGTCCGAGTTCTACTACCCCTACCCACTGAAACTTTCCAAGCCACATTCAGTGGTCGTGATCAAATGAACAAAAGGGGTCAGCACAGTTAATTACCTAACCCATACCCCTGATCGGAGGTAGAAGCACCGGGTATGTCACTTTACGATGATTAAGAAATATTACAGCCGAGATCCCAGTGAATCAGTGGATGTTTGTCAGAGGGTGCACATATCTGAGGGCAGCTGGGAGGAGTCAGTTGAGGAGGCGGAGACCCCGGTTGAACCCCCGGCTACCAGACTGGCAATCGCTGAAGTCTTGGAAGACTTAACCATCTAGCTGACACAGCTAAAGTAAAGGCAGTGAGAGAACGTGTCCTCCCTGCTGGAAGAATTTAATGAAATCTGTAAAGATCAGCCAGGGCTCACCACCCCAGCAGTCCATGATGTGAATGTGAATGGTTCCGAAGCTGGATGGATCCATGCAGCTCTATATTGATGATCAAAGATTTGTCCCAAACTTTCGCACCCAAGCCACACTCCCAACTGATGCACGGAAAACACTGAAAATGATAAGTGCAGAGGCGTGCCAGGAGGCGTTTACAAAATTGAAAGCCAGCCGAGTAAATGAGCCCGTATTAGCTGCCCCAGAATTCAGCAAACGTTTAAGTGTGAATGATAGAATGAGAACACCATTTATGCCCAAAATAGATGGTGTTGCCATGGGATCCCCTCCGGACCCAGCTATCACAAGCATCTTTGTTGGGTGCCATGAGAAACGTGTCTTTGAGGGAATGACACCTAACGTCCCACCTCTTGCATATTTCTGATATGTAGTTGACATGCTTGATTTATTTGAATCTGCATTTACATGCAATAATTTCCTTTCACGTCTTAATTGGCTCTATCCTGCCCTCAAATTCACTTTTGAAATGGAGCAGAAATTATTTCCCTTCCCTTGACGTACTATTTGAGAAATCTGTTAATGGGTTCTCTACCACAGTCTGCCACAAACCTACCTTCATAATATATACAATACATGAATTGGGATTCTTACAGTTCCACATGCTGTAAGATTAACCTAATCAGCAAGCTCGTAAATTGGGCCCGAGTCATGCCATGCAAACTTGATGCTGAAATAGGGCGAATAAAAGACATCCTGCGTGAGGATGGCTGTCCTGATCAGATCATTTCTCATTGTATAATGCACAAAATTATGAACTGGTTAAGGCTACCATTTTCGGCCCTGAAAGGTCCCCAGTCTATCTCAGATTACCCTGGAAGAGTAATGAATCCCAAAGACTTGAGAAATAGGTAAAGCTAGCTGTTTCATGGCTACTGCTATGCAGTGGTAATATGTGTGCTACTAACAGGATGCTGCCATCAAGCCAAAACGAGGTTGTGCATATCACACACATGAGTACTGTTATAACTGAATTTCAATACCAGTCGGATGCTAGGTATATAGGCCATACGTTCCAAAGACTGGTGGATCGTATCAAACAATGTGTCTCTTCCACTCTTCGTAACGAGCATGGTGAAGGCTGTACCTAACCAGCCCGTGCTTACACAACTCAACTCAAAACAGAGTCTCCAACATTAGGTGTGACTCTGCAATTGGACAAAATTTGCTAAATAATCCTCAGTGTGATAAGAATTACACTGACAGCCAATTTACTTTGTCAGCAGGGCTCGCAGAGTGGCGCATTTGCTCGTGCTGCACCCAACATATATTAATATACAGGGCCTTGATCTTTGCAGCCAGAAAGGATATGAACAGCCAATGCACCTGCTTCACAGAAATAAAATAAGTGACAGCCATTTGCGTGTTCATTCCTCAGAGCAATGCCTTGACGATGCTGGATATCCGAAACAAAAACAAAAAGTTCTGGAAAAACTCAGTAGGGGTCTGGCAGCATCTGTGGAGAGAGAACCAAAGATAATGTTTCAAGACTGTGACCTTTAATCAGAACACAGACCTGAAACTTTAACTTTACTTCTGTCTCCACAGATGCTGCCAGACCTGCAGAGTTTTTTTCCAGCTCTTTCTGTGTTTGTTTCAATATACAGTTGTTGCTTGTCCTGACATTGGTAAACCTGCAGATTGTTCTGATGAGTGCATTGTGCTGGAAAGAAAGTGACATTGCTATTGGATTTATGAAGAATAGGCTTTGGAAGACTATACAACTTAAAATAATATGGGCTATGGTACTCCAGGAAAATGCAAATATCTTTCCTGGAAGCTTGACCATAAGCGACTTCACGTGGTTTAAAATAACAAAACAAAGCGCAAGAAAGAGCGGATACAAACGGTATGGTTTAAAGAAAAACTGCAAAATTTAATTGGGTATTCTGCTTTCAAAGGAAACTTCATGGGATGCTATGACTTGTCAAAATAGTGACCCAAATCCATCCGCTGAAAAGGGATATAAGCAGTTGAACACATCTTCATTGCATTCGAGTGTTAGACCCTGGTGGATTGTCAGAGGAATATTGGTAAGGGAGTCTTATTGATCATGAGGAGAAAAATCTTTGAGCAACTGAGCTGGCCACTTCGGATGATCGCATAATTAATAGTTAATGACATAATTGAGCATTCTTATCTTCGATATTGCTGAGGCATTCATTTTCTGGGAGTCGTTTTCTTTCATTATAATTTTCTTTCCCCTTTTTCCAAAGTTAATGTTGCAACCACAAGAGTTTTAGATGAATCATTTTTAATCTGTGCTAACTGAAAACGGTCTAATTCGTGGGTCAAATAAACTATGGGCCTCCCTTTTTAAGCATGAAAGCTTGCACGCTTTCACGCTTTCATTATCTTTCATTGGACCATGTTAAGAGATATTTGCTATTACCATATAAAGCGATATTAGCACAGCTCAGTTTATGTAATACTTGTGGTGATCATTTTAAGTGATATTTTCTGTGACCAGTTGGAAACATAATTGCCAGGACCACTTTAAGCATCAGTTGCTATTTGCAGCTTATGTGATATTTGTGGTGGCCATTTCAAGATACATTTGCTTTGTCCATTTTACGAGATATTTGCTATTTTCACTTTAATTGATATTTGCCATGCCCATTTTCAATATTTTTTTCTTTTTTGGGGATCATTTTAAGTGATATTTTCTGCGTCTTTCTTAAGTTGCATTTATTGTTACAATGTTAACTGATATCCATCGTTGTCATCTCACGAACAGGGAGCCAATTTTGCAAACAAGTCTCTCTATGTTTTCAACAAGCTGTCTATGAGCGGAATTTGATTTAAATGAATTCCTATTCTTTAAATAAAAAAGGCCCTGATGGCGCATTTCTCCACTCCCTCAGCTTGTGAACCCTGACCTGTAACAGACTGTCACAACACTGTTCCTAAAGTTAAGTCAAAACAGTAGGGTTTATTAACACACACTCTTGAACTCGGGAGGGGGTTAAATTCACACGGCACGCACACAGACATACAAGGAAAGGTAAAGGCATCAAAAGAACAAACACATTTACTAAGTATAAAATACCTTAATTATAAACTGACAGAGATTCCAGTTGAAAATAGGAATTGTTTATTTTTTAACTAACATAAAGTTTAACAAGGATTTATTTTAGTGACTGTCATTCCTCCACAAGTGTCGATTATGATTTGACGCACAAGAACACATCTAACAAGGGCCGAAGGGCCTGTTCTGTGCTGTAATATTCTAATATTCTAATTCTAATTCTAGCCGTTGCTTCCAGTCCACTGGATGTGACAACACTGCTCTACTGGACGCCAGTTAATTCTGTAACCATATTAATTACCTTTTCGATGGCAAAAAAAAGACTATATAATGTATAAATGTGGTGTGGCGTTTTCAAGTGTCCAAATAACTTAATGGGAGATAGCTTTCTCTGCAATCTGATGTATTCGCTACCAATTAAATACTGTTGAGATATTGTTGATTTTCGGTTTGATTGTTGTAGCAAAAGTCTGAAAACATGTACTCTTGCCGTCATATTTTTTAATTTGTCAATTGAAAATTCATATTTGTTGGTTCAAGATAAAATTCTCCATGGAAGTCATGACACAGGCCAGACCAGACCGGTCCTGATGTGTGTGTATCACTGAGCATGGTGGAGAGCAGAGCGGCTTCACTGTGTCTGTATCAATGAGCGTGAGGGAGAGCAGGCTGGACGCACTGTGTCTGTGTCACTGAGCCTGGGGGACAGCAGATCGGCCCCACTGTGTATGTATCACTGAGCCTGGGGGAGAGCAGACTGGCCCCACTGTGTCTGTATGACTGTGTCTGGGGAGAGCAGACTGGACCCACTGTGTCAGCATGGTTGTGTCTGGGGGAGAGCAGACAGACCCCACTGTGTCTGTATCACTGAGCCTGGGGGAGACTAGATCGGCCCCACTGTGTCTGCATCACTGAGCCTGGGTGAGACAAGACCGGCCCCACTGTGTCTGTATCACTGAGCGCGTGGAGAGTTGTGCCTGTTCCACTGTGTCGGTATTACTGATGATGGGGGAGGGCAGACCGGCCCCACTGTGTCTGTGTCATTGAGCCTGGGGAGAGCAGACAGGCCCCACGGTGTCTGTGTAACTGAGCCTGGGGTAGAACAGACCGGCCCCTCTAGATTACTGTGACGGAGCTTGGGGGAGAGCAGTCCGGCCCCACTCTGTCTGCATCACTGAGCCTGGGGGAGAGCAGACTGGCCCCACTGTGTCTGTATGACTGTGTCTGGGGAGAGCAGACTGGCCCCACTGTGTCAGCATGGTTGTGTCTGGGGGAGAGCAGACAGACCCCACTGTGTCTGTATCACTGAGCCTGGGGGAGACTAGATCGGCCCCACTGTGTCTGCATCACTGAGCCTGGGTGAGACAAGACCGGCCCCACTGTGTCTGTATCACTGAGCGTGTGGAGAGTTGTGCCTGTTCCACTGTGTCTGTATTACTGATGATGGGGGAGGGCAGACCGGCCCCACTGTGTCTGTATCATTGAGCCTGGGGAGAGCAGACAGGCCCCACGGTGTCTGTGTAACTGAGCCTGGGGTAGAACAGACCGGCCCCTCTAGATTACTGTGACGGAGCTTGGGGGAGAGCAGTCCGGCCCCACTCTGTCTGCATCACTGAGCCTGGGGGAGAGCAGACCGGCCCCACTGTGTCTGGATCATTGAGCCTGTGGACTGTCGTGCCTGTTCCACTGTGTCTATATTACCGATGATGGGGGAGGGCAGACCGGCCCCACTGTGTCTGTATCATTGAGCCTGGGGAGAGCAAACAGGCCCCACGGTGTCTATGTAACTGAGCCTGGGGTAGAACAGACCGGCCCCTCTAGATTTCTGTGACGGAGCTTGGGGGAGAGCAGTCCGGCCCAACTGTGTCTGTATCACTGAGCCTGGAGGAGACGAGACCGGCCCCTCTGTGTCAGTATCACTGAGCTTGGGGGAGAGCAAACCGGTCCCCATGTGTCTGTATCATTGAGCCTGGGAGAGAGCAGACAAGCCCCATTGTGTCTGTATCACTGAGCCTGGGGGAGACAAGACCAGCCCAGCTGTGTCTGCATCACTGTACCTGGGGGAGACAAGACCGGCCAAACTGTGTCTGTATCACTGAGCCTGGGGGAGAGCAGACCGGCCCCAGTGTGTCTGTATCACTGAGCCTGTGGAGAGTTGTGCCTGTTCCACTGTGTCTATATTACTGATGATGGGGGAGGGCAGACCGGCCCCACTGTGTCTGTATCATTGAGCCTGGGGAGAGCAGACAGGCCCCACGGTGTCTATATAACTGAGCCTGGGGTAGAACAGACCGGCCCCTCTAGATTTCTGTGACGGAGCTTGGGGGAGAGCAGACCGGCCCCACTGTGTCTGTATCACTGAGCTTGGGGGAGAGAAGCCCGACCCCACTGTGTCTGTATCACTGAGCCTGGGGGAGACAAGACCGGCCCCACTGTGTCTGTATCACTGAGCCTGGGGGAGACAAGACTGGCCCCACTGTGTCTGTATCACTGAGCCTGGGGGAGACAAGACCGGCCCCACTGTGTCTGTATCACTGAGCATGGGAGAGAGCAGACCGGCCCGACTGTGTCTGCATCACTGAGCGTGTTCGAGAGCAGGCCTTCCCCGCGGTGACATTACCACTCACACTGCGGGAGAGAGGACTGTCCCCACTGTGCCTGTATCACTGAGCCTGTGTTGATTTGTGCCTGTTCCACTGTCTCTGTATTACAGATCCTGGGGGAGAGATGACCGGCTCCACTGTTTCTGGATCACTGGATTTGGGGAGAGCAGACCGTCCGCACTGTGTCCCTATCACTTAGCCAGCGGACAGCCGACCAGCCCCACTGTGTCTGTATCACTGACCCTGGGGGAGAGCAGACCGGCCGCACTGTGTCTGTTTCACTGATCCTGGGGGAGAGCAGACCGGCCCTACTGTGTCTGTATCACTGAGCCTGAGAGAGAGCAGACCGGCCCCACTGTGTCTGTATCACTGAGCCTGGGGGAGAGCAGACCGGCCCCACTGTGTCTGCATCACTGAGCCTGGGAGAGATCAGACCGGCTCCACTGTGTCTGTATCGCTGAGCCTGGGGGAGAGAAGACCGGCCCCACTGTGACAGTATCACTGAGCCTGGGAGAGAGCAGACCGGCCCCACTGTGTCTTCATCACTGAGCGTGTTCGAGAGCAGCCCTGCGCCGCGGTGACAGTACCACTCAGACTCCGGGAGAGAAGACTTGCCCCACTGTGTCTGTATTACTGATCCTGGGGGAGAGAAGACCGTCTCCACTGTGTCTATATCACTGGATTAGGGGAGAGCAGACCGTCCCCACTGTGTTCCTATCACTGAGCCAGTGGAGAGCCGACCAGCCCCACTGTGTCTGCAGCACTGACCCTGGGGTAGAGCAGACCGGCCGCACTGTGTCTGTATCACTGAGTCATTGGTATAGCAGAACCTCCCCACGGTGACAGTATCACTGAGACTGGGGGAGAGAAGACTTGGCCCACTGTGTCTGTATCATTGAGCCTGTGGAGAGAAGTGCCTGTTCCACTGTGTCTATATTACTGATGATGGGGGAAGGCAGACCGGCCCCACTGTGTCTGTATCATTGAGACTGGGGAGAAAAGACTGGCCCCACGGTGTCTATTTAACTGAGCCTGGGGTAGAACAGACCGGCCCCACTAGATTTCTGTGACGGATACTGGGGTAGAGAAGACCAGCCCCACTGTGTCTGTATCACTGAGCCCGGGAGAGAGCAGACCGGTCCCACTGTGTCTGTATCACTGAGCCTGGCAGAGAGCAGACCGGCCCAACTGTGTCTGTATCACTGAGCCTGGGGGAGAGCAAACCGGCCCCACTGTGTCTGTATCACTGAGCCTGGCAGAGAGCAGACAGGCCCCACTGTGTCTGTATCACTGAGCCTGTGGGAGACTAGATCGGCCCCACTGTGTTTGCATCACTGAGCCTGGGTGAGACAAGACCGGCCCCACTGTGTCTGTATCATTGAGCCTGTGGTGTGTTGTGCCTGTTCCACTGTGTCTATATTACTGATGACGGGGGAGGGCAGACCGGCCCCACTGTGTCTGTATCATTGAGCCTGGGGAGAGCAGACAGGCCCCACGGTGTCTATGTAACTGAGCCTGGGGTAGAACAGACCGGCCCCTCCAGATTACTGTGACGGAGCTTGGGGGAGAGCAGTCCGGCCCCACTCTGTCTGCATCACTGAGCCTGGGGGAGAGCAGACCGGCCCCACTGTGTCTGAATCACTGAGCCTGGAGGAGACGAGACCGGCCCCTCCGAGTCAGTATCACTGAGCCTGGGGGAGAGCAAACCGGCCCCCATGTGTCTGTATCATTGAGCCTGGGAGAGAGCAGACCGGCCCCACTGTGTCTGCATCACTGAGCCTTGGGGAGACAAGACCAGCCCCGCTGTGTCTGCATCACTGTACCTGGGGGAGACAAGACCGGCCAAACTGTGTCTGTATCACTGAGCCTGGGGGAGAGCAGACCGGCCCCAGTGTGTCTGTATCATTGAGCCTGGAGAGAGCAGACAGGCCCCACGGTGTCTATGTAACTGAGCCTGGGGTAGAACAGACCGGCCCCTCTAGCTTTCTGTGACGGAGCTTGGCGGAGAGCAGTCCGGCCCCACTCTGCCTGCATCACTGAGCCTGGGGGAGAGCAGACCGGCCCCACTGTGTCTGCATCATTGAGCCTGTGGAGAGTTGTGCCTGTTCCACTGTGTCTATATTACTGTTGATGGGGAGGGCAGACCGGCCCCACTGTGTCTGTATCATTGAGCCTGGGGAGAGCAGACAGGCCCCACGGTGTCTAGATAACTGAGCCTGGGGTAGAACAGACCGGCCCCTCTAGATTTCTGTGACGGAGCTTGGGGGAGAGCAGTCTGGCCCCACTCTGTCTGCATCACTGAGCCTAGAGGAGAGCTGCCCGGCTCCAATGTGTCTCAATCACTGAGCTTGGGGCAGAGCAGACTGGTCCCACTGTGTCAGTCTCACGAAGACTGGGGGAGAGCAACTCGGCTCTAATGTGTCTGTACCACTGAGCCTGGGGGAGAGAAGACCGGCCCCACTGTGTCTGCATCACTGAGCGTGTTCGAGAGCAGGCCATCCCCGCGGTGACAGTACCACTCACACTGGGGGAGTGAAGACTGTCCCCACTGTGCCTGTATCACTGAGCCTGTGTTGAGATGTGCCTGTTCCACTGTCTCTGTATTACAGATCCTGGGGGAGAGATGACCGGCTCCACTGTGTCTGGATCACTGGATTTGGGGAGAGCAGACCGTCCCCACTGTGTCCCTATCACTTAGCCAGCGGAGAGCCGACCAGCCCCACTGTGTCTGTATCACTGACCCTGGGGTAGAGCAGACCGGCCGCACTGTGTCTGTATCACTGACCCTGGGGTATAGCAGACCTTCCCCGCGGTGACAGTATCACTGAGTCTAGCAGAACCTTGCCACGGTGACAGTACCACTGAGACTGGGGAGAGAAGACTTACCCCACTGTGTCTGTATCACTGAGCCTGTGGAGAGTTGTGCCTGTTCCCCTGTGTTTATATTACTGATGCTGGGGGAGTGCAGACCGGCCCCACTGTGTCTGTATCATTGAGCCTGGGGAGAGCAGACAGGCCCCACGGTGTCTA
The DNA here is from genome assembly GCF_036365525.1 of Heterodontus francisci. Lineage (NCBI taxonomy): Eukaryota > Metazoa > Chordata > Chondrichthyes > Heterodontiformes > Heterodontidae > Heterodontus > Heterodontus francisci. The sequence continues at coordinate 5,894,824 of NW_027141025.1, forward strand.
TGTAACTGAGCCTGGGGTAGAACAGACCAGCCCCTCTAGATTTCTGTGATGGAGCTTGGGGGAGAGCAGTCGGGCCCCACTCTGTCTGCATCACTGAGCCTAGGGGAGAGCTGCCCGGCTCCAATGTGTCTCAATCACTGAGCTTGGGGCAGAGCAGACTGGTCCCACTGTGTCTGTCTCACTAAGACTGGGGGAGAGAAGACCAGCCCCACTGTGTCTGTGTCACTGAGCCTGGGGGAGACAAGACCGGCCCCACTGTGTCTGTATCACTGAGCCTGGTGGAGACAAGACCAGCCCCACTGTGTCTGTATCACTGAGCTTGGGGGAGAGAAGCCCGGTCCCACTGCGTCTGTATCACTCAGCTTGGGGGAGTGAAGACCGGCCCCACTGTGTCTGTATCACTGAGGTTGGGGAGAGAAGACCGGCCCCACTGTGTCTGTATCACTGAGCCTGGGGGAGTGCAAACTGGAAGCCACCTATCTTCAGATAACTGCCCAGCAGAGGCTTTGTGGCTTGGGGGAGATTTTGTCCAGAGAAGTGACGGGTCAGGATTTCTTGGGATCTGGAGTTGGACCCTTGAGATATTGTTTTTGGTTTCGCTTTGGACAGTGTTTTGTGGGTGTTAACTGTTTTAAAGGCAGCTGGAGAAAACCTGCCAAGCAAGCAGTCACAATAAGTACCCTATTCCATCTCTTTGAGATGTTCTTAGAAGCAATTGTAAGAGATCGAGAAATTGATGCTGCATTCCTATTGAAAGGCCTGCCAGAAACCCCTGTTGTCACATTTCTCTTGGAAAGCCTGTCAAACTGATCTTCAACGTCACCTGGAAAGAAATGTTCCAGCAATGTCCTACTGACAGCCATCTATATGCATTTGTGACACCAAACCAAAAAAGGACAGTTCCACTTAAGTTTAAAGTTTAAAGATACAGCACTGAAACAGGCCCTTCGGCCCACCGAGTCTGTGCCGACCACCAACCACCCATTTACACTAATCCTACACTAATTCCATATTCCTACCACATCCCCACCTATCCCTATATTTCCCTAACACCTACCTATACTAGGGGCAATTTATAACGGCCAATTTACCTATCAACATGCAAGTCTTTGGCATGTGGGAGGAAACCGGAGCACCCGGAGGAAACCCACGCAGACACAGGGAGAACTTGCAAACTCCACACAGGCAGTATCCAGAATTGAACCTGGATCACTGGAGCTGTGAGACTGCTGTGCTACCAACGCACCACTGTGCCACTCTTCTTCTTCTTCTTCTTCTTCTTCTTCTTCTTCTTCTTCTTCTTCTTCTTCTTCTTCTTCTTCTTCTTCTTCTTCTTCTTCTTCTGCTTCTTCTTCTTCTTCTTCTTCTTCTTCTTCTTCTTCTTCTAGTAAGTATTTGCCCAAGGCATTCGTTTTTTATTGTAAGAGAACTCGAAAGAAAACATCTCCATTTTTAAAGTTAACTGTTGTGCGTGTGTGTGTGAGTGAGAGAGAGTGAGTGTGAGAGAGAGAGAGATAGAGAGAGAGAGATGGAAAGGCTGAGGTAAAAAGAGACTTTCATATTTCGCTCTGTGCGTTAATGCTTTGCTTCGTTACTGGTTAAGTCTTGTTTTATAATAAATTGATAATTGTGTTGTTTACAGAGGAAACTTGCTGGGGGAGTTTTATTCTGGGATAAAGAATAGAATATTTGACTGATTGTATCTGTAACTGGGTAAACACTGAAATATATGTTGTGACCTGTGGAGAATTGCAACCAGAAAAGAGCGTGCACTCCTCCTATTTCGGTCGTAACGTGTGAAATGCTTAAATGTTGATGTTCAGAGAGACATCGGTGCCCTCGTACAAGGACTAAAGAAAGTTAGAATGCAGGTACAACAAGCAATTAGGAAGGCAAATGACATGTTGGTCTTTATTACAATGGATTGGAGTACAAGAATAAGAATGGCCTTGCTGCATTTATACAGGGATTTGATGAGACCACACCTAGAGTACTGTGTGCAGTTTTGTCTCCATATTTAAGGACGTTTCTACTTGCACTGGAGGCGGTCCTGCCCTACATTCTCTGGAGTTTGGAAAAAGTAGAGATATCTCATTGAAACGTACACGAATCTGAAGGGGCTCGAGAGGATGGTCTCTGAGACGCCGTTTACCCTGGCTACGGAATGTATAACACGGGAGTACATTTTCAAGGCAGAGGGGCGCTCCGTTATGACTCAGACGAGGAAAAGCTCCTTCAATAAAAGGGTTGTGAATCCTTTGAATTCTCTACTTCAGAAGGTGAAGGATGCCCAATCATTCAGCGTGCTTAAAGGTCGAGATAGGCAAATCTATTTTGCCTCTCAGGGAATGAAATGATATGGAAAAGAGGCAGCAAAGTAGAGTTCAGAAAGAAGATAAGCCACCATCGCATTGATTGGCGACCAGGCTCGAAGCACTGAATGGTCTGCTCCTGCTCTTATTTGTCATTTGCTTATTTTCTTAGAATGAGAGACAATATTTGTTCTGTTGCTTAAACGTCCTCAGGGCATCTCATTGTTTAATCAATTTTAAAATTAGTATAATGGGGTATTTCATCACATTCTTCAACTGAGCTCTGAACATATTCTGTGTCACAGCATAAATACAAGTATTTGTGCAGCAACTCAGGAGCTGAAGCATGAATCCCATTTTCATTAAAAAGGCAGGTAGAATTGCAGAATTATAAACCAACCACCACATGCGTTTCCATATCGAATGCACCATTAACTCTGACCACAGCAGAATGAAATTACCCGAGATGACGAACAGTAAAATGATGGATTTTCTTCGGCAATCCATTTCTGGGTCTCCGGGGCTCTCTCCACTGCTGTGAGGCCGCAGTTGCCTTCGTGCTCTGCTGGCAACTATAATGTGTCTGACAGTAAAAACATTGAGTAGTAAAATCAACACAAATGCGATGCCAGGTGTTATAATGCTATGAAAGAACGCGATTGTTCCCCAGACTGGTGAAGACATAACGTCTGTGTTTACACGGCAAAACCAGGGGCTGTTAAAACGGCTATACTGATTTGATAGCAGAAAATACCAGGTGATGTCTTTTAAACAGCTCAGCACAGTCACTGCTCCAAGAACCACATCAGCTGTTTTCTGTTTGCAATATCTAGTTTTTAACTTCTGGCAACAAATGGCCACAAATCGATTAAAGGTGAAAGCGACTGTGAACCAGACCGAACCGTCCGTTGCTGCATAAAGCAGGGTGGCATGGATATTACATGCACGGATGCAATAAAGTGGGAGAAATGCTTCCCGATAACGAATTGGAATGTGCCGTAAAATCATGTCGAGGATAATGACCAGTAGATCCGCCGCAGCCCTGGCCACCAGGTAACGAGTGACACATTTGGAGAGACCGCACTTTCCTCGAGACAGGATTGCTATCGTCACTAGGTTAACTGTGTGGGAGGGAAATGGACAGGGAAATTATACATCAAGCTGAAAGCAATTGTTCCAGTGTGACTGCGTACATATTGAGATTTTAAAATCTGTTACTGTGTCAAATGATATAATAAAATGCTTTTGCATGTGGCAGGGTTATCTGCTGCAGCATTGATTGTCATTCAATGACGTCAGCCATTTAACCATAAAAGTTATTATCTGGGATGAGGTGACATATGAACATGAACAGTCAAAATGAATGAAAGATGCGGCTGAGATGCTGGTGTATTTAATGCTCCAGTAAAATAAACAAATAAATAACCAAATAATATCTCAGTGTCACAGGAAAAATAAGGACTACAGGAGCGTGGCTTCCATTCGGAAATGTCAGCATGTGTTCACAAACCATAGTTAGTGCAAGCGATTAAGCCCAGGCTGTTGATGTTGGTCATTCACCAATGACTGTGGGTTTGAATGAGGCAATCAGCCCAGTTTCCTGTTCCTTGTCATTTGCCAGCGATGCTGTGTCAGATTGAGGAATCAACTTCTGTTGTTGGCCCTGATCAATCGGCAATGACCCAGTAAAAATTGGGGGGAGGGGGAGGAGAATGAACATAGCTTGCTGCTTGTGGTATTTTTACAGTAACCGTGGTCTAGTGTGGGGATGAGCTTTGGATCTTTCTCCTTCTTATTCGTCACTGACACTTGGTTTGTGTAGGGGAACTCGGTCCTGCATCCTGCTCCTCATCTTTGCCGAGTGATTTCTGTGTTAGCGTGGGGTAATCGGTCTAGGAGTGTGCTCCTCATCCTTATTGAGTGATCCTGCATTGGTGTGGGAAAGCAGTCCATGTTCCTGCTCCAGATCTTTACCCACTGAATCAGGGGATCGTCCCAGGATCCTGCGAATTATCTTTAGCCAGTGACACTGGATTATGCGACAGTATGTCCTTCCTTCTCACTCTGCAATGAAGTGTATGAATCTAGCATTCACCTGTCAATAATTGTTCAGTTACACCTTTGGAAATGCGATTGTGCATGGCTGTTTTTAATGGATTGTGCGTGGCATGATGTCCCTGAAGTAACATGACTTCATTCGCACTGCTTGAAAATGGGCATATAACAGGTGGCCAATGTAACACCGCTCATTTACCTCCACCGCCCAAGACGTTTATTTAACCAAGAAAACGGGAGCTGGGTTGGAAAATTAAACAGTGAATCAAGTGTGGATGGAGAAAAAAACTTGGCTGCAAGACCTCTTGTGAGCATTGGAGGACCTCCGTGGAACTGTAAATGCAAGAAGTGCATAAGTCCAACAGAGGAGAGGAGAAACTGATTGAAGCTAGATGAGGTTCAGATGCAATTGTGCTTTCTCAAACAACTTTTGGGAAAAAAAATCCAATTATTTTTGAATAACTGCAGAATCTGATGGTTCAATATGATTAAAATATATTCTGTAATAGCACATTGTATGTTTTCATTCGCAGTAATGTTTCTGTTGTAATACACTACACTGAGGTGTCAGAAACTATCTGAAAGTCAGTAAAAGGCCGAATGAATTCTTGTCACCATTCAGGGATAATTGGACAAGTTTCAAAACAGCGACGTTACCAAATCAATGTATTATTCACAATACCATGGTGATAATCTGGAGCATTTACACTAAAGCAGACATTGACAGCATCGAAATTGAATTGTTGGACAGTTTGTGAGATTCCCTCACGTGCAACAGGTTTGCAGGACAGAATTCAAATTATTTCAAAGCAATATTTGGAAATTAAGTCACCGGAAAATCTTTGAAAAATAATTACCAGCGTCCCTAAGTTAACTTACAGGAAGGGAAATAAAGAGGGTAATTCTCCATCATACTGGCAGGAAAAGCAGTAGTCTGATGGATTTTGGGTGACATTTATCGGTTTGTTATTGCATTCAGTAACGGATATAATTTTTGTTCCTGGGTCATGGTTTTCTGCTGGAGGCACGGATTGAATAAAATGATAACGATGGGACTGAGAAATAAATCAACAAACAGGTACTTCTGCGGGAGTCAGGAGAGGATGCGACATACGAAATGAAGGGGATTAAATTAAAAATGATAAATAATAGCCGAACAGTAAATCAGCAGCCCAGGAAATATTGAGAAGAGTAACAGTGTTCAGGAGGTATATTTTCAACATTCTCTCAGGTCTATTCATGACATGGTCATCAAACCTGCAGACAAGGGTGGTGCTGTTGTAGTATGACGTACCGACATCGACGTTGCAGAAGCTCAACGCCAACTCACGGAAACTTATTCCTCCTCCCTCTGGACCATGACCCCGCCACTGAACATCAAAATTTCAGACTTTTTAGATTTAGGGATACAGGACTGAAACAGGCCCATCGGCACACTGAGTCTGTGCAGACCATTAACCACCCATTTTATACTACTCCTACACTAATCCCACATTTCTACCACATCCTCACCTGTCCCTATATTCCCCTGCCACCTACTTATACTAGGGGCAATTTATAATGGACAATTTACCTATCAACCTGCAATTCCTTTTGGCTGTGGGAGGAAACCGGAGCACCCAGAGGAAACCCACGCAGCCACAGGGAGAACTTGCAAACTCCACCCAGGCAGCACCCAGAATTGAATGCAGGTCGCTGGAGCTGTGAGGCTGCGGTGCTAACCACAGCCACCTTCCAAAGGACTGTCACTGACCTCATCTCCTCTGGAGATCCTTTCTCTACAGCTTCCAACCTAATAGTCCCACAACCCCGGACAGCCCGCTTCTACCTCCTGCCCAAAATCCACAAACGGGGCTGTCCCGGCAGACCCATTGTGTCAGCCTGCTCCTGCCCCACTGAACTGATTTCTTCCTATCTAGACTCTATCTTTTCTCCGCTAGTCCCGTCTCTTCCCACCTACATCCGTGACTCTTCTGACGCCCTACATTATTTTGACAATTTCCAGTTCCCTGGTCCCAACCGCCTCCTCTGCACTATGGACGTCCAATCGCTCTACACCTCCATCCCCCACCAGGATGGTTTGAGGACTCTCCGCTTCTTCCTGGAACAGAGGCCCAACCAGTACCCATCCACCACCACCCTATTCCGGATGGCTGAAGTTGTTCTCACATTGAACAACTTCTCCTTCAACTCCACGCACTTCCTTCAAGAAAAAGCTGTCGCTATGGGTACCCGCATGGGTCCCAGTTATGCCTGCCTTGTTGTGGGATATGTCGAGCATTCTTTGTTCCAGTCCTACTCAGGCCCCCTCCCCCAACTATTTTTTCTGGTACATTGATGACAATCGGTGCCGTTTCCTGCTCCCACCCCGAACTGGAAAACTTTATCAACTTTGCTTCCAATTTCCACCGTTCTCTCACCTTTACATGGTCCATCTCTGACACGCCCCTTCCCTTCCTCGATTTCTCTGTCTCCATCTCTGGGGATAGGTTGTCTACTAATATCCATGATAAGCACAACGTCTCCCACAGCTACCTCGACTACACTTCTTCACACCCTACCTCCTGTAAGGACTCCATTCCATTCTCCCAATTTCTCCATCTCCGGCGCATCTGTTTTGATGATGCTACCTTCCATGAAGGTGCTTCTGATATCACCTTCTTTTTCCTCAACCGAGGATTTCCCCCCACTGTTGTTGTTGCGGAACTCAATCGTGTCCGGCCCATTCGCCTCACCTCTACCCTCACCCCTTCCCCTCCCTCCCAGAACCGTGACAGGGTTACCCTTATCCTCACTTTTCACCCCATCAGCCTCCATATCCAAAGGATAATCCTCCACCATTTCCGCCACCTCCGGCGTGATGCCACTACCAGTTCCATCTTCCCCTCCCTTCCCCTGTCAGCATTCTGAGGGGATCGTTCCCTCCGTGACACCCTGGTCCAATCCTCCATTACCCCCACCAACTTCTCCCCGTCCCATAGCACCTTCCCCTGCAATCGCAGGAGGTGTAATACCTGCCCATTTACCTCATCTCTCCTCACTATCCCAGGCCCCAAACACTCCTTTCAGGTGACGCAGTGATTTACTTGTACTTCTTTCAATGTAGTATGCTGTATTCGCTGCTCATAGTGTGGTCTCCTCTACATTGGAGAGGCCAAGCGCAGACTGGGTGACTGCTTTGCGGAACATCTCCACCCAGTCCGCAAGCAGGACTCTGAGCTTCCGGTTGCTTGCCATTTCAACACTCCCCCCTGCTCTCATGCTCACATCTCTGTCCTGGGATTGCTGCAGTGTTCCAGTGAACATCAACGCAAGCTCGAGGAACAGCATCTCATCTACCGAAAGGCACACTACTGCCTGCCGGACTGAACATTGACGTCAATAATTTAAGACTATGACAGCCTCCCATTTACTTTCATTTTTAGTTATTTTTTCTTCTTTTTTTTTACATTCTTTTTTACATTTTTTACAATCTTTTTTTGCATTTATTTCATTTCATCTTACTTTGTTCAGTTTGCTTACCCACTTTTTTTCAGGTTTGCACTTGCTGCTGTTCAATATTCAGTGTATTAACACCTAATCTGTACTGATGCTTTGTCTTTCAACAGACCATTAACATATTGTTTGCCTTTGCTTTTGACCTTTTGGTCAGCTATGTGGCCTGGTCCAATCTCGACCTCCTTTGTTATCTCTTGCCCCACCCCCACCTCACTTGCTTATAACCTGTGACTTTACTAATATTTGTCAGTTCCGAAGAAGGGTCACTGACCCAAAACGTTAACTCTGCTTCTCTTTTCACAGATGCTGCCAGACCTGCTGAGTGGTTCCAGCATTTCTTGTTTGTAGTTCAACATTGTTGTTTTTGTTTGTTTTTCTTGCTCTGGATGGAATCGCACATTGCTGTTCCGCAGTGTTCAGTATTTGCATCATTTTACTGAAATCGATTATTGACGTGGACTTATGAACACAGGGCAAAATTTCGAAATTTGCCACTGACAGGCAGTGTGGAACTGAAGTTGAAAGTGATGAAGAGGGTAGTAAATTTCAAAAGGACACTGCCAGGCGAGTGAAATGGGGGGATACATGGAAGATGGCATTCAGTGCAGAAAAGTCAAAGACATTGATGGTGTGGGCTTGTCTGCAAAAACTAAAATTTCAAACTTTGAAGGAGGCATGAATAATAGAAATGCCAATATGCACTGAGAATGATAGTGGAAGGCATCAGAAGACTTTGACAGTCTGGCTAAATGAGCAGACACCTGCAAGTTGCAATTCAGAATTTGGTGGCACAGTGGTTTGCACCGCGGCCTCACAGCTACAATGAGCTGTGTTCAGTTCTGGATACTGCCTGTGCAGAGTTTGCAAGTTCTCCCTGTGTCCGCGTGCGTTTCCGCCGGGTGCTCTGGTTTCCTCCCACAGCCAAAGACTTGCAGGTGAATAGGTAAATTTGCCATTGGAAATTGCCCCTAGTGTCGGTAGGTGGTAGGAGAATGGTGGGCATGTGATAGGGAATATGGGGTTAATGTAGGATTGGTATAAATGGGTGGCTGTTGGTCGGTAAAGACGCGCTGGGCAAAGGGCCTGTTTCAGTTTTGTATCTCTAAATAAATAAATAAACCAGGAAACATAATTGATACATTTGGGTAGGCAGTAAGAGGACAAGCAATATAAACCATGTGACTTTTTTTAAAATTCTAGGACAGTAGAAAAATAAAGTTGAATATTTAGAAAGAAATGTTAAACGTAAATAAATGATTGGGTGTGCACTAGTTTAGGGTATTGCGTACAATTCTGAGCACATAGGAACATATGACAATCCAGAAAAAGAGGAGGAGGCCATTTATCTCTTCAGCCAGCCTTCCATTCTGTGAGACCTTGGCTTAACTACGACCTAACTTGATATATCTCCCTTCATCCCACATCCATCAATACATTTCAATAACACACTTCTATCAATATCAGGCTTAATTTTGTTAATTGATCCAGTAGAAATTGACTTGTGCAGAAGAAACTTCAAAAGTCTCCCACCCTTTGTGCGTAGTAATATTGCAAAGTTTCATTCTTGAAAAGTCAAGCTAATTTTTTTTCATGGGTAGCAAGCATCGCTGGCAAGGTGAGCCTCGATTGTCCATCCAGAGTTATCCTTGAAAAGGTGGTAGTGAGCCGCATTCTCGACCAACGCACTCCTTGTGATGTAGGTGCACATACGATGCTGTTTGGGAGAGATATCCAGGATATTGACCCAGAGATAGTGGAGGAATGTGATACAGTTTCATGTCAGGATGATGTGTGGCTTGGCAGCAAACTGGCAAGTGGTAGTTTTCTCCTTCGTGTGTTGCCCTTGCTCTTCTAGGTGCTTGAGTTTGTGAATTTAAAAGGTGCAGTCGAAGGACGAATGGCAAGTTGCTGCAGTGCATCTTGCAGCTGGTACTCACTGCTGCCACTGTGTGATAGCAGTGGGAGGACTGATGGTTTAAAGTAATGGATGGGCTGCCGATGTATAGGATTGCTTTGTCTTGGATATTATTGAGCTGCTTTCGTGTTGTTTGATTTGTAGCCCTTCAGAACGTGCACATTATTTCGTAACACTCCTGTCTCTTGCTTTGTAAATTGTGCACAGGCTTTGGAGAGTCCGGAGGTGAGGCACTCGCGAAAGAATTTCCAGCCACTGACCTGAAATTGAAGTTATTGTGTTTATAAGGCTGGTACAGTTAGTTTTCTGGTCAACTACAATGGTCAGAGTCTTGATGTTGGGGCATTTGGGCATGGTAATTGCGTTGACCGTCAAGGAAATGTGGCCAGATTGAGTCTTGTTGGAGATCATCATTACCTGACACTTGTGTGGCATGTATGTTACTTGCTAGATATTAGTCCAAGCTTGAATATTATCCAGATATTGCTGAATGTAGGCACGGTTGGCTAACATAACTCAAGAGGTAAAATGGTACTGAACACTGTGAACCAATTAGTGAACACTCCAAATTCAGGCCTTATGATGGAGATAAGTTCATTTATGCAGCAGATGAAGATGCTTAAGGCGAAGAAACAACCCTGAGGAACTCGGGAAACGATGTCCAGACACTGAGATGATTAGCATCCAAATACCAATAGCATCTTCCTCTGCTCTCGGTCAGACTATAACCAACCGACAGTTTCCATTTGATTCTAATTAACTTCACTTTTGTTCATTCTCCTTGATGCTGCAGTCGATCAAGTGGTTCCATGTTGACAAGGGAACCACTCTCACCTTGACCTCCTGATTCTGATTCTTTGTGCATGTTTATACAGGGCTCTAACCATATCTGTAACTGACTGGCCCCGTCAGAATTCAATCTGAGCATCAGTAAGTGGAATATTGCTGAATAAATTCTGCTCGAAAGCACTGTTGACGATACCTTCCATCAAGGTACTGATGATTAAGATTAGACTGACTGGGTACTTGGATGTTCCTACATTTTGTTGACAGGACATATTTGGGTAATTTTCCACATTGTTGGGCAGATGCCAATGTTGTAGCTGCACCAGAACGGCATGGCTCGCACCGACCTAGGGCTGAATTTAGTGTCGGCGTGGAAGCCTGTTATGGTGGCATAGGCGGACACATAATTGCAACACAGAAATTTGATGTTGTGTCATTAGTTACTGTTTTTTCCCAATGGTGGGAAAGCACAATGGTGGATTTTAAATAAAACTAAAACTTGATACTGATTTAATGATGGTTGAGTGATTCTGTGAATGGCGGGTGGCATTTACGTCCCTCTGGATTTATGACAAGTAAAACCTGGCAGTACTGAGTCGAAGGTGCACATTGCAGTGAGCAGTAGGCAGCTCAGAACATTTCTGCATTGGAGAAGAGGCTGATTTGGAGATGATTGTAGGACTGCATTTATATGTGCACTGAAATGGAGAGGGGTACCGGGAGCTCTGCCAGTATGTCTGGGGTACTGTGGGCTCTGAACGAAGGTTTCAGCACTCGGGGCTCTGTGAGGGGCCCAGGGTTCTGGAGCTCGGGGAAATGCCGGGGGAACTGAATGCTTTGCAAGTGGATACGGAGTTCTGGGGACTCTGTAGGGAGCCCGGGGTACCATGGACTCTGCAACAGACTCTTTGGTTACTGGGGGCTCTTCACGAGTATCTAGAGTATGAGTGCTTTGCAGTGGGTTCCAGGGATCTGGGGGCTGTACAAGGGACCTAAGAGTGAATTTGATTATGTTTGTTCGGGATCAGTTTAGGGTTCGCAAACTGTTGTGTGATGTGCCTGCTTACTCACGCTACTGGAACCGAAGATGGGCCATTATTAAGGTTGGTATTTTAGTCCATCAGCCGCTCCACAGGCAGAATTGTGACTTCCTCCGGTACCAATGCATGAGGCCAAATAGGTTGAGCAATGAGCAAACAATGTCCCTAATTCTGGCGTCCAAATCTTTAGTACTACAGCCAGGATGTTGCCAGGACCCATAGCCATCGCCGTATCAAGCAGAAAATATTCAGCTGTTTCTTGCTCTGATGTAAACTAAATTGCTTTGGTGAAAGACTGACATCTTTGATGATGAGGACGTCAGAAGGAGGCCGAGATGGATCATTCACGTGGTACTTCTGCCTGAGGATGATTGCAATGTTTCAGCGCTGTTTTTACACTGACATACTGGGCTGAAAAACCCATTATGCTGGAGATATTTGTGAAGGTTCCTCTTCTGGTTAGTCACTTAAATGTCGACCATTCATCACAACTGGATGTGGCTGGACTGCAGATCTTTGATTAGTTGGTTGTGAGATCTATTAACTTTTTCTTAGCAAGTCTGCTTCTTATTGAACAAGGGTTGGTCCCCTGGCTTGATGATATCAGAAGAGTGAACGATATGCCATGCCGTGAATTTACAGATTGTGCAGCAACAACATTCCACTACTGCTAGTGGTGCAAATAACCTCATGGATGTTCTGAGCTGATAGATATGTTCTGAATCTTTTCACTATGCCCCTAGACCTAGATTTCCCAACCAGCTGAAACAGTTTCTTTCTTTCTTTCTTTCTACCCTATCTTTTCCATCTGACAAGTTGTTAAAATTCAGTGTGCATTGTAATTTCGAGGGAATACACTCACACTCCGCACCCCGGTTTTTGTAATCTTTCCATGTAATTTACGAATTGAAGTCCAGTTACCATTCTTGTAAATCTACTCTGCACACCCTCTGTCGTCAATTTATGTACCTTTCCTAAGTTGTGGTCCTGAGAACTGCTCATAGAATACCCAGTATTGTCTAGCCAAGGCTTTGTACAACTCAAACAGGTATTCTTCACCCTGGTACTCTATCACTCGAAATATAATGCTCAACATTCCATTCTTTTTGATTACTTTCTGTGCTTGTTCACTATACTTTTATGATCTGTGTACCTGGACCCCAGGTTCTTGCCATAGTTGTAACGTTTCAGCATTTATAAATAACCTGTTCTATCCTATTTCGGATAAAAGTGGAGGACGTCGCATTTGTACACATTGAAATATAATCCGAACAGTTTTGTCCATTCACTTAATGTGTCAATATATCTTTGTAATTTTACCATCCGACCATAAGTACGAAGATAAGAATTAGGAGCAGGGGTAGGCCACTCGGTCCCACCAGCCTGCTTTGTCATTCAATAAGTTCATGGCTGAACTGATTACTTCACATTTCCACCTTCCCCCATAACATTCCACCCTTTGCTTATCAAGAATCTGTTTACCTTTGTCTCAAAAATATTCAAAGACCCTACTTCCACCACTTTTTGTGGAAGAGAATTCCAAAAGACTCACGACCCACTGAGAGAAGAAAAAAATCTCCTAATCTCTGGCTTAAATGCGCGCCCCCTTATTTTTAAACAGTGATCCCCCGCTCCCACTTCCAGATTCTAGAATATATGCATCATTCTATTAATATGAATTTATTTGCCTGAAACAGTGAGAGAGAGAAAAGAGAGAGTGAGAGATGGGAATAAAAATGGTGGGAGAGAGGGAACGACAGTGTAAGATAGAGTGAGGAAGGAATTAATTTCAGAAAGATAATTAGATGAATAATTGAAGGGGGAAGGTGTGTGCAACTGTGGAAAAAGGAAGGCTAATGGAAATTACTGAAGAGGTAAGACCGTGGATGAATTTGAATAAATATATGATACTCTTAAACTCAAGACTCTGGTGGATCTGGAGTAGTGTATCTCAGTGAGCACATAGGTAAGGGATGAATGGGACGTGGTTTAAGGTGGCATATAGATGCAGAGTTTTTGATGAGGTCTGCTGCATGTAGGCCGTGCAGCTTAGACAATTCTGGACGTAGAAAAGGCATGGATAAGCCTTTCAGAAGCAGACAGGCTGATGGGAGGAAAGGGCAATATTCTGGAGGGGGTAGTAGGCACGATTCATGTTCTGGAACTATACCAATTCAGAACTCATCTTAAGGCCAAATGGAATGCTGAACTTAACAACAGTCTGGTTGAATCTCCGGCAGTGGGCAGTGCCTGCAATGGAGTAAATGAATAGTGAACAGAATTTATGATTTCGGACGGAAAGGGTGATCTTTTAGGGGCGGTACAGTGAGGCAGTGGTTAGCATCGCAGCCTCACAGCTCCAGATGTTCGCTTCTTGGTACTGCCTGTTTGGAGATTGAAAGTTCTCCCTATGACCATGTGGGTTTTCGCTGGGTGCTCCGGTTTCTTCCCACAGCCAAAAGACTTGCAGGTGATCGGTAAATTGGTCATTGTAAATTGCCCCGAGTGTAGGGAGGTGGTTGGGAATATGGGCTTACTGTAGGGTTCGGATAAATGGGTGTTTGTTGGTCAGCACAGACACGGTGGACCAAAGGGCCTCTTTCAGTGCTGTATCTCTAAATAAAAGTAAAATAAATAAACAAAGTGATAGCTTTGGGCTGCCCAAGTTTTAAATGGAAAGATCAGTAACACAGTGAACCTTGATATCCAGATCTAATAGCAGAACAAAGGGACATACCAGAGACATCACAAACAGCACTGAGAGTAGAGAAAATAACAAGAACAGCTCAGCATGATTTTAGAACTAAAAGTTGGACATAGATACATTGACACCAACACCAGCGAGGATGGGATAATAAATCTTTTGAATAATCAGAAGGCCATAATAGAATCGATGATCTAATTTCATCCGCGCATAATATGCCGAAAGATAGACAAACTCAGAGGAGAAACTCCTCCTCATTGTTGCAACGTTCCAATCAACTGTTTTTAGATTCTGATCCATTGTTGTAATTCTACCAAATACTATTCTCAGATTCCAGACAATTGTTCTAATATTCCACACTCAATTCTATTTTCTCCCTTTCATTGAAGAAGCAGAGGTGATGCTGCCGAACACATTGAAAGCTGTCCCTTATTAATAGAAGAGGGAAAACTTGCAGTGATACAACTGGGTCCCATGGAGATTAACATTAATTACAGACACTGAACAAACAGGATCGGTTAACCCTCTTCAATCCAGCACTATGCACAATAAAGTAAAATACTTAGAGACTTTGGATGGAATATATGTGAATTACCGATGGAAGGAGTGTTGGAAACAGTGTAAGCACTGCAAACAATCGCTCCAATTCTCCATGGATATGGGAATGGCACGGAGAACTTGAGGGTTGCAACTGGTGCACACTGTTTAATAAAAGAAGAGATGAATAAACCCTGTAATTACAGGTAGGTAGCCTAACATCGCAGGCACGGAAATTTCTGGAGGTCATAGGCCAGCACAAAATATTTCTGGCTTGGTAAAACATCACTACGACATGTAAGACAGCACAGATGTAATCGAATTATCTGATGAAGTAACCGACAGGGCTGTTAAGAGCAATGAGTGTTAGGTTATCTATATGGCTGACAATAGTCATGTGACAAAAGTCCATTCAATGACCTTCTATGAAAACCGTGACTGTGGCTATGACACTGGCCAAGGAACAAAGCTAAAGAAGAGGAGTGGTGAACAGTTCTAAAAACTGGAAGGGACGATACTGTAATGTTCCCAGGGAATGAACCACTGTTCTGCTATATACATATATTAATGAAATGGACTTATGTATCAGGGCACAATTTCAGTAGTTGAGATGGCAGGAGGTCGAAAATGTCGGAAACAATGTTCGGGTAGGATCAGCCTTTAGTAGGACATAGACAAACTGGTGAAATGACCTGGCAAATGGCAGATGTAATGCAATACATAAAATATTGGAATGAATCATTTTGTCAGGTATAATGAGGGAAGTCAATATAAAGTGAACTGCACAATTTTAAAGATGGTACAGTAAAACAAATTATAGACTTGAGTATGCATGTAAGCACATCTTTTAATGTTAAGAGAAGTTGCAAAGGCACACTCAATCTTTATCCTTGTGAATAGACTCATGGAGTACCACAGCAAGAAACTTATGCTAAAAGTTAATAAATCACCAGTTAGGCCCTGGCTGAATTATTGCATCAAATTCCCGGAACCACACTGCAGGAAAGAGGTCAAGAGGGTGCAGAGGGTCCGAGTATGGTATCAGGACACGATATTAAGGTGATTGACACACAGCCTTAGAGGATATGAGGCAGTTTTATTTTATTCAGTGAGTTGTTCTGATCTGGAATCCACCAGCTGAAAGGGTGGTAGAAGCAGATTCAATAACAATTTTTAAAATCGGCCTGGATAATTGCTGACACAGCAGTGGGGACGGTGGTGATTGTGTGTATGTGTGTGTGTGTGTGTGTGTGTGTGTGTTTGTGTGTGCGTGCGTGCGTACGTATGTTCGTGTGTGTGTGGGCGGGGGAGGAAATTGATTTACCGGGTGATGGAAAATAACAGGCAAATACATCTAATTGGAACGTTCTTTCAAATAACCAGAACAGATACGATGGGCCGAATGATTCTATTATTTTATTGCAACAGCAGCCCTTGAGACCTTATTTCATGTGTACAGTTGACATTCTGCCGTTTTTGATCCAAATGTTAATCTTTACTCGGATACATGCGACAGCAGGAAATAAAACATAAAGGGTATTTCAGAAACGTTTTGTTAACAATTTCTTTAGCAGAGAGTAATGCTCCGCTATGATCATAGGCCTCAACTGATTTATAGAGTCATAGAGTCGTGCAGCATAGAAACAGGCCCTTCGGCACACCGCTTCCATGCCGACCATAATGCCTATCTATACTAATCCCACCTGCCTACATTAATTCCATATCCCTCTATGCCTTGCTCATTGAAGTACCTGTCCAGATGCCTCTTAAATGTCGCTACTGTTCCTGCCTCCACCACATCCTCACGGACATCATTCCAGATACCCACAACACTTTGGGTGTAAGATTTACCCCTTTGATCACCTTTAAACCTCCTTCCTCTCTCCTTAAATCTATGCCCTCTAGTTCTAGTCATCCCTACCACGGGAAACAGACTCTGGCTATCTACCCTATCTATGCCTCTCATAATTTTATATATCTTTATCATATCCCCTCTCAGCCTCCTTTTCTTCAAGGAAAACAGACCCAGCCTATCCAATCTCTCTTTCTAACTCAAGCTCTCCAAACCAGGCAACATCCTTGTGAATCTAGTCTGCATCCTCTCTAGCTTAATCACATATTCCCTGTAGTGCGGCGACTAGAACTGCACATAATACTCCAAATGCGGCCTAACCAATGTGTTGTACAACTGTAGCATGACGTCCCAACTCTTGTACTCAATGCCTTGGCCGTTGAAGGCAAGCATGCCATCCACCTTCTTCACCACCCCGTCTACCTGTGTTGTCACTTTCAGGGAACTATGTACTTGCACCCTAAGGTCTCACTGCTCAAGAACACTTCCCAGGGTCCTGCCATTCACTGTCTATGTCCTGCCCTGGTTTACTTCCCAAAATGCATCACCTCACACTTGCCTGCATTAAATTCAATTTGCCGATCCCTTGCCCACTTTCCCAGTTGATCTCTCTCCTGTTGTAATCTTAGACAACCTTATTCACTGTCCATCATACCACCAATTTTGGTGTCATCTGCAAACTTACTAATCATGCCCCTTACATTTTAATTAACAATTTACAAAATCATTGATTTTATTCCTATTTAATTTTTTGTTCATTGGTTCTCGACATATGGGTGACATTGGCAGGATCTGCAACCTTTGCACATCCCTCGTTACCGTGAGTAAATGGTGGTCCTTAATCTGGAACCGCTGCAGTCCTTATGGGCAAGGAGCTTTCACAATACAGTCACAGAAGGAATATCAGAGGGCAAGAGTGGATGGTCCTTGAAATACGGTACAGAGATTATGAGAAACGATGAGCCTGTCCCTGCAAGCAGTGCACAAAATTGGTGCTGCTTGATCATTTGCATGATTGAGCTGTGCAGCCAGGGCTGAGCCTGCTGCTTCGTGACTGCAAACCTCAACAAGTTCGGACCAGACCAGCAGTATGTAAAGCTAACCTGCACTACTTAGAGCCAAACTTTACTTTTTAAAGGTGATATATATTCGAGCGGCAGCAGGGGCTGGAACATTTTGGATAACATTTTGAAGACTGCAGGAAAGAACTGGCATGTTGCAATGGACAGGACGGCATGCTCCCAGGTTTTAGAATGTTGCACTGGAGTTGCTGGTGTTGGAGGTGGACTGGAGGCGCATGGGGCCATGGAAGTTAATGCACCTGTGTGGCACCGAGGATCGAGATGCAGTGCAACAAGAAGTTTGAAGACTCGCACAAGTGGTCAAGCTCACAGAATGCATCGACATATGTCACTACCTAGCAACTACACAACCAGCCTCATGCACTACTCCACTCACCGCTCCTCGTTCACTCACTTCTGAACAATCTATATCAAATATGACTCAAAGTAAAGCCTAGCTACCCGACGAGAACCCGATCAAACCCGACTACATGTGTCGGGTTTGGTTTGGTTCGGGTCGGGTCTACAGTCTGTGTCCAGCATTCGGGCTTGGGTCGGGTCGGTCTGCACTGCTCTGTTTCGCTTCGGCAGCCTTGGTGACTGGAACATTGAGACCGTCTCTGCGGGAGATGGGACCCGTGAAGGCTGGACGAGTTGCAACTGAACAGAGCTGGGACTGAGTTCCTTGCGGCACGTTTTGCTAGTGCTGTTGGGAAGGCTTTAAAACAGTTTGGCGGGGGATGGGGACCTGAGGGGATAAGAAAGTAGAGGGAGTGGCATTTTGGACAAGAAAGCTCTTACAGCTGTGAGGGGGGGTGGGTGGATGATATGTTGGAAGGTTCATGAAATGAGGGCATATGGATTGAGCTAAGGACAAAACAAAAAGGGGCAATCACAGTGCTGGGAATGTACAACAAACCCCCAAACAGTCAGGGGGAGATAGAAGAGCATATTTTGAGGCAACTCTCTGAGAAGTGTAAGAACAGTAGGGCAGTAAAGAGTAAGGGATTTTGACTACCCGCAAATAACTGAGGTAGTTTACGTGTGAAAGGGGTTGAAGGAAGAGAATTCTTTCAGAGCATTCAGGAGAACGTTTCTGGCCAGTATGAAACAAGACCAATAAGAAAGGGTACAGTTGTCGACTAAGTTTTAGTAAATAAAGATGGACAGGTGGAAGGAGTGGCAGTGGGGATTATTTTGTTGGTAGTGATCAAAATTCGGTTAGTTTTAACATAATTATCGAAAAGGACAGATATAGAACAGGGGTTAGATTTCTCAATTGCGGCAAGGTCAATTTTACGAAACTGAGGATTGATTTCGTGAATGTAGACTGGAAACAAGTACTTGAAGGTTATTCAGTGTTAGAGCAGTGGGAGGCATTCAAAGGGGAGATTTAAGGGGTTCAGATTAATCATGTTCCCACCAAGAATAAAGGATGAGATGGCCAAATCTAGCGCCTTGTAGATGTCAAGGAGCTTACTGGGGAAGATACGGGCAAAAAGAAAAGCTTATGTCTGGCACCGACAACTTAATATTACAGAAAGCCATGAGGAATATACGAAGTGGAGGGGTGAAATCAAAAAGGAAATTAGGAAAGCAAAGAGAGGGCATGAAAAAATATTGGCAAGCAAAATCAAGGTGAACCCAAAGATGTATTATCAATATATTAAGAGTAAGAGGATAACGAAGGAGAGAGTAGGGGCCAATACAATACGAAAAAGGTAACCGATGTGAAGAGGCAAAAGATGTTAGTATGATTTGGACTGAATACTTTGCGTCAGTCTTCACAAAAGAGGGGGACGATGCAGATATTGTAGTTAAGGAGCAGGAGAATGAAGTATTGACTGTGATAAACATAGGGAGAGAGGAGGTATTGGTAAGTTTAGCATCCTTGAAAGTTGATAAATCACCAGAGCTGGATGAAATGTACCTTAGGCTGTTAACAGAATCAAGGGAGAAAATAGTGGAAGGTCTGAGAATCATTTCCAGTCGTCTCTGGATACGGTTGTGGTGTCAGAGGATTGGAGAACTACTAATGTTGTACCTCTATCTAAAAAGGAAGCGAGGGATTGACCGAATAATTACAGGCCAGTCAATCTGAGCTCAGTAGTGGACAAATTATTGGAATATATTCTGAGAGACAGGATAAACTGTCATTTGAAAAGGCACAGGTTACACAAGGATAGGAAGCATGGATTTGATATGGGAATATCTTATTTGACCAACTCGATCGAATTTTTTGAAGAAGTAGCAAGGAAGATTGATTAGGGCAATGCAGTTGAAATGGTCGACATGGCTTTTAGCAAAGCTTTTCATAAGGTGCCACATGGTAGACCAGTTAAAAGCAATAAACTCCCATGGGATCCAGGGAAATGAAGCAAGGTTGATACAAAATTAGCTCAGTGGCAGGAAACAAATGGTAATGTTTATGGTTGTTTTAATGACTGGAGGCCTGTTTCATGTGACATTCCTCAGGGCTCAGTACTGGGTCCCTTGCTTTTTGTGGTATATATTAACGATGTGGACGTAAATCAGAGGGTTAGATAGGGTGGATAGTGAGAGTCTTTTTCCTCGGATGGTGATGGCAAACACGAGGAGACATAGCTTTAATTTGAGGGGTGATAGATATAGGACAGATGTCAGAGGTTGTTTCTTTACTCAACGAGTAGTAGGGGCGTGGAACGCCCTGCCCACAACAGGAGGAGACTCGCCAACTTTAAGGGCATTTAAGTGGTCATTGGATAGACATATGGATGAAAATGGAATAGTGTAGGTCAGATGGTTTCACAGGTCGGCGCAACATCGAGGGCCGAAGGGCTTGTACTGCGCTGTAATGTTCTATGTAAATGTAGGGTGCATGATGAAAAGTTCGCAGATGACACCAAGATTGGCCGGGAGGCAGAGAGCGAACAGGATAGCTATAGGATGCAAGAAGATATTGATGGATAGTTCAGATGAGTTGAAATTGGGAAATGGAACTCAACCTGGTGAATTGCGAGGTGATGCATTTGAGGAGTACTAAGAAGGCAAAGGACTACAGGATTAAAGGGAAAATACTGAAAAGAGTACAGGACGGGAGGGACCATGGGGTGAATGTCCACCGATGCCTGAAGGTAGCAGGACAGGTGGATTACCTAGTTAATGAGGCAGGTGGAATCATTTCCTTTATATGCCAAGATATGGAAATGTGCAGAAGTAACAGGGTTGTTGTCATGGGTGACTTCAACTTCCCTAATATTAATTGGAACTCCTTAGTGCAAATAGTTTGGATGGAGCAGTTTTTGTCAGGTGTGTCCAGAAGGTTTCCTGACTCAATATGGCGATCGGCCGACGAGGGGGAGGCTATGTTGGACTTGGTGCTTGGCAACAAACCAGACCAGGTGGCAGATATCTCGGTGGGAGAGCATTTCGGTGATAGTGATCACAACTCCCTGACCTTTACTATAGTCATGGAGAGGGACAGGAGCAGACGGAATGGGAAAAAATTTAATTGGGGGAGGGTGAATTACAATGCTATTATGCAGGAACTGGGGAGCATAAACTGGGAACAGATGTTCTCAGCGAAATGCACCACAGAAATGTGGAGGTTGTTTAGGACGCACTTGCTGCGACTGTTGGAGAGGTTTGTCCCGATGAGGCAAGGAAGGGATGGTAGGCTGAAGGAAACTTGGATGACAAGAGATGTGGAACAGCTAGTCAAGAGGAAGAGGGAAGCTTACTTAAGGTTGAGGAAGCAAGGATAAGACAGGGCTCTAATGGGTTACAAGGTAGCCAGGAAGGAACTGAAGAATGGACTTAGGAGAGCTAGAAGGGGACATGAAAAAGTCTTGACGGGTAAGATTAAGGAAAATCCCAAGGCGTTCTACACTTATGTGAGGAACAAGAGGATGGCCAGAGTGAGGGTAGGGCCGATCAGGGATAGTGGAGGGAACCTGTGCCTGCAGTCGAAGGAGGTATGGGAGATCCTCCATGAATACTTTGCTTCAGTATTCACCAGTGAGAGGGACCAGGTCGTTTGTGAGGACAGCGTGAAACAGGCTGATATGCTCGAACAGGTTGAGGTTAAGAGGGAGGATGTGCTGGAAAGTTTGGATGATATGAGGACAGATAAGTCCCCGGGGCCAGACGGGATATAACCAAGGATATTACGGGAAGCGAGGGAAGAGATTACTGCGCCTTTGGCAACGAGCTTTGCCACCTCACTGTCCACTGGAGTAGTACCGGATGATTGGAGGGTGGCAAATGTTGTTCTCTTGTTCCAGAAAGGGAATAGGGATAACCCTGGTAATTATAGACCAGTCAGTCTTATGTCGGTAGTGGGCAAATTAATGGAGAGGATTCTGAGAGACAGGATTTATGATTATTTGGAAAAGCATGGTTTGATTACAGACAGTCAGCATGGCTTTGTGAAGGGCAGGTCACGCCTCACAAGCCTTATTGAATTCTTTGAAGATGTGACAAAACACATTGATGAAGGAAGAGCAGTGGATGTGGTGTATATGGAATTTAGCAAGGCGTTTGATAAGGTTCTCCATGGTAGACTCATTCAGAAAGTGAGGAGGCATGGGATACAGGGAAAGTTGACTGTCTGGATACAGCATTGGCTGGTCCATAGAAGTCAGAGGCTGGTAGTCGATGGAAAGTATTCACCATGGAGCTCGGTGATCAGTGGTGTTCCGCAGGGATCTGTTCTTCCACCTCTACCCTTTGTGATCTTTATAAATGACTTGGATGAGGAAGTGGAAGGCTGGGTTAGCAAATTTGCCGATGACACGAAGATTTCTTGAGTTGTGGATAGTGTGGAAGGCTGTTGTAGGTTGCAACGGGACATTGGCAGGATGCAGAGCTGGGCTGAGAAGTGGCAGATGGAGTTCAACCTGGAAAAGTGTGTAGTGATTCATTTTGGAAGGTCGAATTTGAATGCAGAATACAAGCTAAAAGACAGGATTCTTGGTAGCGTGGAGGAACAGAGGGGTCGGGGTATCCATGTCCATAGATCGCTCAAAGTTGCCACCCAATTTGATAGGGTTGTTAAGAAGGCGTATGGTTTGTTGACTTTCATTAACAGGGGGATTGAGTTTAAGAACCACGAGGTTATGCTGCAGCTCTATAAGGCCCTGGTTCGACCACACTTGGAACATTGTGTTCAGTTCTGGTCGTCTCATTATAGGAAGGATGTGGAAGCTTTAGAGAGGGTGCACAAGAGATTTACCAGGATGCTGCCTGGACTGGAGAGCATGTCTTACGAAGAAAGATTGAGGGAGCTAGTGCTTTTCTCATTGGAGCGAAGAAGGATGAAGGGGACTTGATAGAGGTGTACAAGATGATGAGAGGCTTAGCCAGAGACTTTTCCCCAGGGCGGGAAGGGCTATCACCAGGGGAAATAATTTTAAGGTGATTGGAGGAAGGTTTTGGGGAGATGTCACAGGTCGGTTCTTTGCACAGAGAGTGGTGGGTGCGTGGAATGCGCTGCCAGTGGTTCTAGTAGAAGCAGATACATTGGGAACATTTTAGCGACTCTTGTATACGTACATGGATGATCGTAGAATGAAGGGTAGGTAGCTAGTTTGATCTTAGAGAAGATTAAAGGTTCGGCACAACATCGTGGGCCGAAAGGGCTGTACTGTCCTGCACTGTTCTATGTTCTATGTTCTATGTTCTATTTTCTATATAGCAGAAATGTGCAGGGAGCTTATGCTGCAGCTATATTACTCATTGCTTTGGCCACAACCTGTATATTGTGTGCATTTCCGGTCACCTCGTTGCAGTTAGGATGCACTTGCACTCGAAATGATACGGAGGAGATTCATCAGGACGTTGCGTACTGGAAAAGATGTAGCTCCGAGGAATGGTTGGATAGACAGGGCTGGTTCTTCTTGGAGCAGAGAAGACTGAGGGATGATCTGGATAAAATGCATAAAGTTGTGAGTGGCCTGGATAAAGTGGAGGTGTTCGGCCTTGCAGAGAGGTCAGTGACGAGGGGGCATAGATTTAAAGTGATTGTTAGAATAATTAGAGGGTGGATGAGGAAACTACTTTTCACTCAGTGGGTGGTGGGGCTCTGGAATGCACTGTCTGAAAGTGTAGTTGAGGCAGGAACCCTCAACGCATTCAAAATTAGTCTGCATATGCACCTCGAGTGTTGTAATCTGCAGGGCTACGGACCCAATACTGGAAGGTGGGATTTGAATGAGTGGATTGTTCTGCAGCTGGCACTGACACGAAGGGCCAAGTGGCCTCTTTCTGTGCCTTAAACCCCCTTTGATTCGATGATTCTCGACTCTCACGTGATATTATCAAGAGATCTAAAAGTTGGAGGGTCGTGTGTCTGTCTTAAAACCATTGTCTATCTTCCCATGAATGATCCCAATGCCGCGGGTAGTGGGCCGACTATCAAACGTGGTTTTCTTGAAAAAAGACGTTTGGAGGCAAGGATGCAAATAACTCCAAGAAAAACCGGGGACGGGGGTTCGACGGGAGCCGAGCGGGACGGGGGTGGGTGGGAGCGAATCGGGCCGAGAAGGGTGCGAGCCAGCGGAGCAGCCAGAAAGAGCTGATCGGCCAGAGAGAGCAGCCAGGGGGCAGTAGAGCGGCCGGAGAGTGCAGCAAGCGGGAGGAGCAGAGCAGCCGAAAGAGCGGAGCAGCGGGACAGAGCAGCGATGGAAACATCGGAGCAGTCAGAGAGTGCAGCGAGGGGGAGCGTGGAGCTTGAGGCATGGGTGAATATCCGTTGGCGTTGCATTGCTGTACACGTAAAGCGCATGCGCAGTGTGCGACCAGGCGGGTTGCCTGAAGTTGCATACGTCACGCGATGATGAGTCCACTCATGAATTATTCTGAGGATTAAGTAAAGTTAGTCAATTTAAGACACCATTCCAAGAACCTACAATTCCCCAAAGGACAAAATCAACTTCCTTAATCTCATTTCTGTTGTTGAGCGCTCTTTCCATTCTCTATCTCATGAATGGTGCGATCTGCACAAATTTTACATTTTCTTACCTTCTACAATATCATAACTCCAAATGACTACTGATGTTGAAGAATGCTATTATCTGCTGAAACTTCATTGACACTCCTCAGATTGAAGACAGTCACCCCACCTGCACATCACCTCACTCGATGACGGTCATTATCCTTTCACAGGAATGCTGTTAATTCCTAAACTGCACGCTGGCTTATTATTTACCTCAGATACCCCTTTACGGTTGATAGGAAATGCACCAAATTATACTGATTTTTAAAAAATCTAAGTTTCTCAAATTCAAATAATGGTGTCGCTAGTTGACAATATCTTTCATTCATTTATCTTAAAAAAAAGTTTTCCTTCAATACTGAGCAACCACCTGGACGGTATTTCCATCAACGATTTTGAAAATTATGTATGTTTATACCCATTTAAACTCAGATAGATTTCCTTTTGAGTACTTGGAATAGCAACTCATAATAATTTCTTTATTATTGATTTAAATGTCATAAACAATTATTTCCATGTTTAGTGGCTTCAGATGAATTCATCAGACACAATAATGTCTACAGTTGTTATGGAAGCTGTCTGCAAATAATTGCAAAGACTTTCTCTGGAAAAATAATAGTTAGAAACAAATGGATGAATGAATTAATGACAATTCCTGCCTTTTTTTAAAAAAAGAAGGCCAAGCCTTCAGATCAAGATATCACCATGCTGTCATAAATGTTGCAAAAGTCTTAAAGTGCTGAAGTCGATTAATCTCTGTGAACATATGTTCCACTTATTTAGAGAAACGAAGAACTCAAGGTCCATTCGGCTTGGAGCCAGATGAGTTAATTCAATCCAGATATCTGTGGCAATTTAGAAACAGCAATTATCACAAAATCCCATTTATATCTCACAAAAAATGCCATTCAGCAAATTGTTAAGTTGCGAGCGGAAAGGGTTAACCCTACTAGTTTTAAAGAGGTGAAGCAAAAGTTCTCTGGATGTAATGACATCCCACCTCTCTTTCTAAAAGCAAAGGACAAAGAAACACATGTTCAAACCAATTCTAACCACTTTTTAACGAGGGAGAATCCTGAAGAGACAACATGCTTTTTCCTTGAAAAAGCCGCTCTGAGACATCCTTGACCCTAGCACCACGGAGGCAACACACAATCCTGGAGCCTCGTTTGCGGCCACAGAAACGCCTGTCTGTTCGCCTTACAATTGAATCTCCTATCACTATGGACCTCCCATTCTTTTTCCTGTCCTGCTGTACAGCAGCGCCATCCGTGATGCCACGAAATTGGCTGCTGCTGCTATCCCTGAGAGACCATCCCACCGACAGTATCCAAAACTGAATATCAATTTGACAGGGGATGGCCACAGGGGACTCCTGCACAACCTGCCTGCGTCTACTACTCCTCCTGGTTGACAGCCATCCCTCTTCTGCCTGTGCAGCCATTACCTGCGGTGTGACCACCTCGCTGAACATGCTATCCACTGCGTCCTCAGCACTATGGTCCTCACTGGATGCAGGGGTGCGGTGCTTAAGGATTGGAGAATTGCTAAATTGTACCTCTGATGAAAATCGGAGTGAAGAATAGACCTAATATTCACAGGCCAGTTAGCTTAAGCTCAGTCGTGGGCAAATTATTGGAATCTATTCTGAGAGACAGGATAAACTGTCACTTAGATAGGCACAGGTTAATTTAGGATAGTCAGTATGGAATTGTTAAGGGAAGATCTTGTTGGACCAACTTGATCACATTTTTTGAAGCAGTAGAAAGGAAGATAGATGAGGGTGGGCAGCTGATGTGGTCAACATAGAATTTAGCAAGGCTTTTGACAAGGTCCCACATGACACACTGGTTAAAGGAATAATATCCCCATGAGATTCAGGGAAATGCAGCAAGGTGGCTACAAAATTGGCTCAGTGGCAGGAATCAAATTGTAATTGTTGACGGATGTTTTAGCGACAGGAAGGCTCTTTCCAGTGGCGTCCCGCAGAGCTCAGTACTGGGTCCCCTGCTTTTTCTGGTGTATATTAATGATTGGACGTTAATGTACGGATCATGATCAATAAGTTTGCGTACGACAAGAAGATTGGCCCTGTGATAGATATCGAGGAGAGTAACTTCAGGCGGCAGGAAGATATTGATGGTCTGCTCAGATGGGCAGAAGAAGTGGTAAACGGAATTCAACTTGAAGAAGTGTGAGGTGGTGTATTTAGTGAGGTCAAACACGGCAAAGGAATACATGATTAAAGAGAAAATACTGAGAAGTGTAGCGGAAGTGAGGGACCTTGGAGTCAATGTCCATAGGACCCTGAAGGTAGCAGGACAGGACCGATAAGGTGGTTCAGAAGGCATATGGAAATCCTTCCTTTATTAGTAGTGGTTTAGAATATAAGAGCAGGGAGGTTATCCTGGAACTGTGTAACTCATTGGTTATGCCGCAACTTGAGAACTTTGTGCAGCTCCAGTCACCTCATTACAGAAAGGATGTAATTGCACGAGACAGGGTACAGAGGAGATTTATGAGGATCTTGCCAGGACTGGAAAAATGCAGGTAGGAGGAAAGATTGGATAGGCTGTGGTTATTCTCCTTGGAACAGAGAAGGCTGTGAGGAGATCTGATTGAAATGTACAAAATCTTGAGGAGCCTGGATAGAGTGGAGGTGAAGGATTTATTCACCTTAGCTGAGAGGTCAGTGACGAGGGGGCATACCTTTAAACTGATTGCTAGAAAAATAGAGGGGAGATTAAGGAAACAATCTTTTCACCCAGAGGGTGGTAGGGATCTGGACCTCACTGCCTGAAAGGGTGGTTGAGGCAGAGACTCTCGACTTATTGAAAATGAGTCTGGATATGCACCTCAGCTACCATTATCTGCAGGGCTAAGAACTAAATGTTGGAAGGTGGGATTGGAATTGGTGGATCCTTTTCCAGCTGGCACAGACACGATGGTTCAAAGTGGCCTCTTTTTGTGCCTTAAACATTTTATGTTCCTTTGATTCTATGGTTCTTGGAAGCTTAAAATAATAAATTATTCCTCTTTTCCGCTGATATTTGTTCTATGCTTTTTACCAATCATTTTCCTCGTAATTCAAATGACATCTGATTCACAGGTCTTGCGGATCTCGGTCTGGTTGTTTCCGTTAGCAATTCCCTTCCCTGAATGTAAAACGTTGGTCAGACTAATCAGAGCAAGATTCCAATCAAATTCACGATCAGTCATTTCGTATTAGCTTTTATCAACGTCTGGCCCCAAGTTGCACCCTTGTATGTTTTGGGGTTTTGAGGCGTAAAACACATTTATTTAAAAAGTCTCAGTTCTGAATTTTCAACTACTTATGAATCCAGTATAATTTATTAAGCAAGATGTTATAAATACATAACAAAAAAAACACTGAAGACAACATGGAAGTTTCTTACCCTTCAAGGCCAGGATTCCTTGAATGTTGCCAGCACAGGCGATCCCTTTGTTCTCCTGTCTCTGAATTGACATTACGTTGAACCGTGTTTCTGAATAATTACACCACAAACACCATTGTAAAGTGTACCAGCAAAGACTCTGAGTTTCCATCTTTTGGGATTCCGATTCCTTATTATGATATCCTTTAAATTAACTGTTTCATTAGTTTAACGTGAGATTTTACGCTGTCACTGCACCTCTGTAATTAGAGTAGAGTACGCGAAAAGTATGTCTATCTCTTATTTCCTAGGCTCCTTGAGTTAATATTGCACTGTGTGAACAAATATCACATCCTTGTAGATACAAAACAGTTAAACATCAACCTTTCATCTTCTTATGAACAATACCAACGACAGTAAACAATTCACCTCAACATTCCCAGGCTTTTTAAATATAAATGTTTTCTTCTACAGCTATTGCTAATTGATCAAGTCAGTTGGCATACTTATTAAACTGCATGATTCTTGTTTAATGATAAGTGTCATATCCAGTTCAAGCTTCTTTCACATCAGTTCCTTGAGGGCGAGCAATCACTCTCCTCCTGACCCCTTTACGAAGGTCATCTCTTTCCTTCTGCTCACTGCTCATTATCTTTTTGAATTCCTGCTAATTTACTTCCGATCTTCCGGCTCACGACCCCCTTCTTCCCGTCCCTAACAACTCTAGTATTTGTATTTACTCTTCCAGGCCATTTTCGTCTGGACCTCCAGCGGTCTCCTCTTGTCAATTAACCACTGGATCTTTAAGCTGGTCTCAGTTGCTTTGTTTATTCATTAATTTAATAATTGATGTAACTGGATATTTTATGGCGCTCTTTAACTGCTCTCTGAACTCGGACTGAGTGGCAACATAAATAAATGTGTTTGTACAGCAACTTAAATTCCGTAGCATGTATGCGACATTTTCAAAGATATAATAAGAATCATCATCTAAGAAATGACCAACACGAAAAATGTATAACATATACACCAGCCACAGAAATATGAAACTGCCAGATATGCTGAAGAGTAAAATCATAGACTTCCTTCTTCTCTGCATTTCAGAGTCACTGTGATTATCTTTCTTGCTCTGACACCTCAGTCTCTGACGAACGCGACTGGTCACTAATATGTGTCTGAACGTCAGAGCGTTCAGCAACAGAATTAAAATGAAAGGCAATAATGGTGTTAAAACTTTTTCAAACATTCTAAATCCAATCCATCGAGGGTCAGTAAAATAGCTTCGCTTATTATAACAGCGCCATTCGACATTGTCGATTACCCATCTAGGTTTAAATCTAAAGTAGATGGGAATATTTTTTAGACAGAGCAGAATGCAGGTTGTGAATAGAACCACAGTCGCAGTTTTCCTGGTGCAATATTTTGATTTCAGCTTCAGGCAACAAATGGCAGCAAATCGATCAAATGTGAAAGCGATGGTGAACCAGACGGAACAGTCGAGGGCTGCACGGATCAGGACATAGCGAGAGCGACACACAAAGGTGAGGTCCAGGAAATCTAATGTGAAATAAAGCCTATTGATTCTCCGGAGTATGATCTCAGTGATAATGAACAGTAGATCCGCCGTTGACATGGCCACCAGGTAGCGGGTGGTGCAGGTGGAGAGTCCGCAATTTCCCTTGGACAGGATCACAATTGAGACTAAATTAACTGCAAAGGAGTGAAGGGAGAAGTGGCTGTAAATTACTGAAAAACATTCTCTGCTTCTCAACCCTGGCAAAAAGGTTTTTAGCACCAAAACCGTGTTGATTGGGATCGGGTCAGATCGGGTCCATGACCCCAACCTGCCTCCAACACCAGTAGTTCCAGATTTAACAAATCCTGGACGAGGAGGTGTAGCACCCCGCTCACCGGACGCTGGTCAACTAGTTAAATGTAGCAATGAGGAGCCAAAGAATGGGTAGACTGGAGAACTGCACCCCTTCTCCAAACACTCCCACTGTAGGAACCCATCCCGGACTCGAATCACTCCCTGGGGTCGAAGAAACCCATCCCTGACTCGAACCAGTCCCTCGGATAGGTGACACTCATACATCTTGGACCACTCCATCTGATGTATAATTGTGTGACAGTGAAAAGGGAGTTTCATATTTCAATGCAAATGTGATCAAAGCAGACATTAATTTCTACAGGAATATCATTAAAAGAAAAGTGTCATAATAACGTATTAGAAAGGTGGTGATTGAACACATAAATAATGTGTACTCTTCTGGACTATACATGATAATAATATCCAGGGTAACCAGCAGGTGCACGTATTCTTCACAGAAATAATACCATAACTGGGAGATAATAATTATTGGGATATGTTGTGGCTCTATTATGTCGATAAGAGAAGGATGAGTGTTGAACTAATAGAGGCCTTTAAAATTATATAAGGGTTAGAGAGGGAAAACGTGGACCTGATATTTCCACCTTTGCTGGTGACCTGTTCTGCATTCCCTGAAAATAAGATGGTCATCAATATATTCACGATGGAATTCAAGAGAGACCTATTTCGTCGGAGTGTTCGGAACGTGGAATTGAGACCTCTTGGAATAGTTACAATGGAAAAAAATAAGAAGAAGCGAGGTTAGTACATGAGGGAGACAGGATTGGAAGGATATACAGATAGGATTAGATGAGCTGGAATGAAGAGAGGCTCGTGCAGAGCTTGAAGACAGTCCTAATCTAGTGGTACCGAATGCCCATATTCTGTTCTGCAAAAATCAGTAACTTGTCTGTTAACAAGTCATAGTCATCAGTGTTTTTCGTCATATTGAAGAGGATTATTTATTATTGCAGTGCATTTATGACCAAACGCTTACAAGACTGTGCTCGGGAAGTAAATTAATCAGCACCTGATAGTGCTGTCAACAACATTACTTCGAGACAGAGTAAGATGGGGAACCGTATTGAATACAATGACAGATACTCCAGGAAATACGTGTTCCCTGGAGTTACGTGGTCCACATCATTTAGTCAGACACAATCAGTGCAATTCTGGAGTGCCAGTTATACATGAGCGCTGAGGTCAGGTGCTCCACTCCAGTTAGTGCATGCACACTGTATATTTCTACATTAACACATAATTCCGGTAATCCTTCCACTCTGAGATTTTCCTGCTTTGAACTGTGATTCCACAGAACACAACATTCCTCATAATTCAATAACTTTACAATACAGAGTGTCTCGAGCTTGAAACAGTTGAGACAATAGATTAAAACTGCACAGATAAATCAGGAAATTAATGCAATTATATTATTGAGTGTGTGTCTGTGTAACTGTAACCATTCGATCTCATGTAATATTATTATTCTCATGGTAATCGAAGAAACCAGCTCATACACAGATTTACAAATCCTCACTGTTTAGGGATACTTACCAGGAACGCCAATTACAGCAAGGATCACATAGAATATGTTCCTCACCCATTGAATTGGTCCGTGCATTTTTTGCTTGGAGTGATCGGTCTGTTCGTGCTGCAGGTAATATCTCTGAAATACATTCTGAGGTGACACATTCCCAATGCATTAACTTTATACCCTCTCGGATCGCCAAGGGGATACTGAAGTTGCAAAATTGTTCAAACAGTTTTTCTTAATTTTTGAACAAACAGATTACAGCAGCTGTGTTAATTCCCTGTTGATGGAATATATTTTCCTCTAAAATTGGATTGGACCCATCCCCGCCCCCAAGTCTGGACAAATCTGATCACAATAAGCAACTAATCATAACTGGAAGCTGTGTTAAATAGAAATCAAGGAAGTCCTGGAAAATTCATGAGTCCCATCTGTAGATTTCATGTTGTTTTAGTGATGGCTTTCACGCTGCATGACAATTCAGAAATTAAATTCCAAATGTCAGAGAAGCCTGTAACGGATGTTCGTCTATAATTTGGATGCTCTCTTTAGCTGTGCAATTCCGTTCAACAATTCATATATTTAAACAAAACGGGGGATAGAATGGTTGCAACACAGCAGTTGGCCATTTTGTCTGTGTTTGCCCGTGTCAGCTCTCTGCACGGGCAGCTCAGCTAATCTCATTCCCACATCTGCTCATCACTAACCTGCATTGTTTTTCTCTTCAGTTGTTTATTCAATACGCTTCTGATTAAATCTATCTTCACCACTCTCTCAGCCAGTTCATTTCATATCCTCAAAACGTGCTTTGGAAACAGACGTTTTCCCTCATGTCGTTTTGATTCTATTGCCAATCCCTTAACCTGTGTCCTTTAGTTTTCGCCAGGTTTGTCAATGAGAGCAGTTTCTCTCTATCTACTCTGTTTAAACAGCCCATGGTTTGGAACAACTCTATCAAACTCTCTCTCAATTTCCTCTTGAAGGAGAACAACCCCGATTCTGTCATCTGTCGGCATAAAACATCTGTCACCCCTGGAATTTTCTCTTGAACATTTTCTACACCTGCTCTAAAGCCGATACATTGTTCCTCAAAATGTGGTGCCTAGAACTGGACACAATGGCAGGATTTTCAATATTGTTCTCTCCCTCACACAGTCCAAGCTACTCCGTTTCCCTTTTAAACCTCTTTATCCGATACATCGATGATTGTGGCTGTGGCAAACCCTTGTTCGCATCGAGCTCGAAAATGTAATCAAATTTGCATTGAAATATCTGTACCTCCCTCGCCTGAAAACGGTCCATCTGTGACTCATACTTCTCTTCCACGAATTCCCTCTCTCCATTTAAGTGGACAGACTCTGCATCAATATTTACTGTGATCCACCAACTTCCACAGTAATCTTGACCACACCTCCTCAAACTCCACTTTGCCGAAATAATAACTTCCATTCTCTCAGTTTCCTCATCGACTTTTGTTTGTTTAAACGATGCCATCTTCCATACCAGAGCTTCTGCAGTCTCTTAATTTCACGTTAACCGTGCATTCTTCACATAGATTTTGCAGAGGCCTCCACTTTATCTGTTCCATTACCCGAGTAACTGTCCTCACCTCCTTCCCTACCTTCCAGAACCATGATATTACTTCACGTATTCTCACTTTCCAGTCCAACCGCCTCCAGCTTCAACACATCATCCTCCTCTATTTCCACCATGTGGAACAAAATATCTTTGTTCACTCTTCCGTCACACCCAAGATCTGGTTTGCTTGCCCGAAACTCCTTTCTATGCAAGTGCAAGATATGCAACAGATTTCCTTTCACCAATGATCATAAGGTCATTAGAAATAAAAGCGGGAGTAGGCCATTCAGCCCATGGATAATGTTCTACCATTCAATACCACAATGGCTGATCTGACCATGGCCGTAATTCCAATTTCCCGCGAGACAACAGTAAGTCGTGAAAAGTCAGTCCAAACCGGCCTTGAATATATTCAATGACCCAGACGCCACTGACTCTGGGTAAGTGAATTCTAAATGCGATGGAACTTTCAAGAGAAGAAATTCCTCCTCATCACTATTTCAGTTTGGAGACTGCTTATTCATAAACTGTGGAGAATGTGCTGAGCACAGGGCGGGGCAGGGCACCAATGTCACACACATCTGGGCTTAGTCGGAAGTAGCAAGATGAGGTTTGTTCCTTCTTTTTCCTTGGATGTGGGTATTGCTGGCGTATCTTTCGTATCTCTTGGAAACGTGGTGGAGGGCCACCTTCTTGAATCGCTGGACTCCATCTGCTTTAGGTGCACCCGCAGTGCAATTAGAAAGGAGGCTGCAAGATTTTGACCAGCAATAATGAAGAAATGGCGATGTCGTTCCAATTCAGGATGTCTGTGGCTTGGAGGGAGCATTCAAGTGTTCATGTTTCTATGCGTCTGCCGCCTTTATCCTTTTAGGTGTTAGCGGTCTCATGCTTGAAAGGAGCTGTCGAAATATATTTAGTAACTTCTTGCGGTGTGATGTTATATATGGTGCACACGGCAGCCACTGTGTGCTGGTGGTGGAAAGCGTTAAGCGTTAGTATGGTGCATCATATGACCATCAAGGAAGCCCATTTTCTTGGATTTTTCTGAGGCGCTTGAGTTTTGTTGGCGGCGGCACAGATCCAGGAAAGTGCGGTGTATTCCATTATTCCTGACTTATACCTTGTAGATTGCAGATGTAAAGGTCAGTGAGTTATTTGTTGCATAAATCCCAAAGTCTGATCTTCTCTGGAGCAACAATATTTATTTGGCTGGCCCAGTTAAATTTCTGATCAAAGGTAACGACTATGATATTAATAATGTGGTAATTGGGGAGTGACCACGACGATGAATATCAGGGGAGGTGGTTAGAATCTCTCTTGTTGGACAAGGCCATTTCATGGTAAATTTGTGATGCGATTTTTCGTTGCCTTTCATCAGCCCAAATCTGATGCAAACAATGCAAAAAATGCAGTGCTTTTTGTGGGAGTGAAAGAAGACAGTTTCAGTTTGTCCGTCATTTTTCCAGAGTAAATTGCTTCTCAACCTGACCTCAATCTTTGACCGTATAATTGAAAGAGGAAAATGACAGGGTAGTTGGGGGAAGTATAAACTGTCGTTGGTCTATTTGTTGAAACAAGCCACGAATTTCATGATTGGATGTGATAATTTCGAAAAGATACATTGTAATGATCAGGAGAACATGGAAAAAACGCTGTATTGTGTCATATCTGGACAAGAAGAGGGGTAATTGGATCTGATACAGGCTATTCAATTCACCATCAATGCTTAGAACATAGAACATCGAACAGTACAGCACAGGACAGGCCCTTCGGCCCACGATGTTGTCCCCAACCTTTAACCTACTCTTAGATCAAACTACCGACATACCCTTCACTCTACTATCATCCATGTTTTAAAGGGGAGGTCACAATATGGATAGTTATGATGCTGTGTATACGAACCTTGGGGCATTCAAGGCTTACTCTTGAAAATCAGAAGAACCATATCTTCCCACTGCTTGGAGAGACATCGTAGTAACAGGGGGGAATGCAGAATGGGTGTGCGGGGGTTCGGGCTAATGGGAGGGCCAACCTTGCCTTCTTGTTGATGGAACTGTTCCTCGAGGGTCCAGTTGGTAGGTGATGGAGGAAGCTGTTAGCAGCACAGCTCTTACTCAGAGTTCTGGAAGGGATTGACAACGGATTACAGTGTTCCACGGAAAGTAAGTAAGACAATTCCGGCCCCAGGATATAATTCTATCTTCTGGGTTACCAAAACACAGCAGCAAGAAACATCTAACAATGAGGACTATGTCAGTTGGCTATCAAGGCAAAGCTGCCACAGGTTTCACATTTATAACAAACAGAAACGAAAGACGTGGATTCACTAGTGAATCAGATTCAATCCTTTGTCAGTACAAACATCTTCCTATTTCAATAATTTCGTTTTCTTTTCTCGAGAAAGTCTATTTTCCCTCCTAATTGTACATGTTGTTCCCAAATATTTATGTGATTTTCTGTTCAATTTCGCACAATATCAGGATGGAATAGTTCTACACTTACTCACTTGACATTCAACAACCCCCCCCCCCACCCAAAAGTCTTCAAGGCAAATCTGCCAGCAAAAGTATGGCCATGTTCTTCTGCCTCTCCCTCACATGAATTACAATGATTGCAGATTTTTAGTTTGTGGTGAGTAGGTTCCTTGTTGGTTTGAATTAACCTGAGGGAGGGACTGATAACCTCATGGAATATTTTGTTCACCTGCCCTGCACGGCCTGAAGTCAGTCAAATCCCACTCCCTGACAGCGATCAACAAAGGAACATGAAACATGCCAATTACAAGATCTGATCCTGAGAAGGCGCAAAATGTAGGACCATTATGTTAATTTGATAAACATGCATCCGTCAAAGGATAAAGCAGGAACCAGTCTTACTTCCACATCGGTTTATTCACAATCATCCATATATTATAAGTGCAGACTACATTTACCTGCTCCAGACCAGCTTCCCTGTATCCCTCCCAGGGCGGAAACTGGTTCTTCCATAAGTACCCTAATATTTCCACAATTAGTATAAGCTGCTCTTAATCACAATTAGAGCAAGCAGTTACATATATTCAATTGACAAATCATTTGCAACATTGGCTCATTTGCAGCATTTTAATACCAGTCCATCAATGTGTCCATTGTACATTATTATTTTTCTTGTGATTCCTGTCCTAATATATAAGCTACATGTGAGAATTTCAGCTCCTGTTTGAAGACCAGAACGGCTCTTCAAATATCCTGCATTGCATGAATGCACAACCTGTGGACTGTTCATTCAAAACACACCATGAAATCTAACGCGGCGGCGCTCACTCACACAGCGACATACACAATCACAAACATTGCATCCAGACATCTCAGAATGCATGATAGAGCAGGTTAAAACAGCGTGATATCAAGCACGAGGGCAAACGTATGGAGAGTGCGAGATTGATGAGCACGTAGTGAGAGATATCGACTTCCAGACGGGTTTTGAAGGCAAGAAGAGTGTTGAAATGGTGTCGTGCTGGAATTTACGATGCCCTGGGTACAGTTTATTGGGGAAAAGCCTGTTGACGATGCAGCAGAAACAGTGGTGCATAACAAATACTATTCGACAACAGATGATAAGGGAGGAGTGGAGTGGGGTATGTTCACAGCGATGTATAGCTTGGCAGATTGTTGTGATTGACAGGGTGTCATTTTCAACAGGATTGATATGTTCGTCCACGATTCTTCAAATTATTTCAGTGGAGCAATAAGGAAAAGGGAAATTTGATGAAACTGTGCTGGACAGGGATTGGGGTCTTATTTCTGGTCAGGATTTGAGCTGTGGCATTCAGCATACCTGCCGTTTAGGCTGTGCTCCTGATTTGCTCATTGGGAGACAAAAACTGAGGTCGGCGACAGGGATAGTGAAACTGACCAGGAGCAGAGCCTGGTCATGTGGCCCTGTCTTACTGGAAGTTGGGGTAACTTGTGCTGGCTGCTGTTTGATTGGCTCCTGGCTTTGTGATCAGATTTCCTCCATGGCTACCATTCAAGAGCTTCAGTGAACTTGGGCAGCAGCTGGTTCTGACAGTGGACACAGTGAGTATGATTCTTTCATATAATTAGATGAAAAAATACGAGCGCAGAATGTGGGAGGTCGGCCACGAGTGTGTTTGAACATTCAAAGCTGGAGCTGGCAAAGACACGGATGAGTTTTCAGCAGCATTTGAGGTGAAACGGGGAAGAAGAATGGGTCATTATGATGGCGCAGCCTTGTCGCTGAAAGCTCATCTCGAGGTTACTATATGACCAAGGTTGCGAAAAATATGGTTTAATCTCAGACAGTTTCCAGAAAAAGGAATTCTGGCTCGAGAGTAAAGTTTGTAATAAGAAACAAAGTAAATGGCTTCAGCCTTCCCAATATTTAATTGAAGGACATTGCTGTTCACCCAATACCAGATTTCTGACAAACCGTGTGACAATCCAGAGACAACTGAGGATCAAGAGATGTGAGTGTGAGGTAGAGTTTGGTGTCTTCAGCACCAATATTGAAACTGACATTCTGTTTCCGGGTGATGTCACTGGCAGACAGAACGCAAGTGAGAAATAGACCCTTCGAGATAAACAGAGACACTGCTGCAGAAATTGCAATAGAATCTATTGATGGTGATATTCTGGCAATGATTATAAAGATAAGAATGGAAACAGATGATTGCAGTTCCAGACACGGGGACGATGGTGGAGAGATTTGGAGGATTGACTGATCAACTCAGTCAATTGCTGCAGACAGGTCGAGAACTCGAGGAGGAAAAGTTAATGTTTATTTCAGTCACACGGGATGACATCTGTGATTTTGATAAGAGCTGATATGGTACTGTGGCAGTGACGGATGTCTGATTGGAAGACTTCAATCGTGGTGTTCTAGAAAAGATAGGCACAAATTAAGGAGGCAACAAGAGAAAGGCAAGAGGTTGGGGTGGAAAATGAGTTTGTAAATCGACTAAAGAAAGGGTTATGGAATAACAACAAAAAGTGCTGGACATCCTCAGCAGATCTGGCAGCATCTGTGGGGACAGTAGCAGAGTGAACATTTAAGGTCAGTGAGCTTTCATCAGAAATGGCAAAGGTTAGGAATGTAATAGCTTTTAAGCAAATAAAGCTGGAGTAGGGCAAAAAATGGAAGGTTTTGATAGGCCAGAGGGTCACAGAGAATAACTGACAAGAAATTCATGGGGCAAAGGCAAAGGCAAAGAAGATGTGTTAAAGTTGTGGTGAAAAACAGCACGTTCGTGCAGAGACGGTGTTAAATGACTGAATAATGAAAGCTCTAACCAAAACCACAAACATGAATAAAAACAGTGGGCAGGCACATGGCGAAAATAAATTGAATGATGTAACAAAGTAATATAAAATAAAGTAAAAATGAAAAGTAAAACTAAATATAAAAACAATGGGGGCTAGTCATGCTCTGAAATTATTGAACTCAATGTTCAGTCCAGTTGCCTGTCGCTGGCCTAATCAGGAAATGAGTTTCTGTTCTCCAGTTTGCGTTGATGTTCACTGGAGCAACGCAGCAAGCCCAGGTCAGAGATGTGGGAATGACAGCCGGATGTGTGTGTTGAAATGGCAAGTGACAGGAAGATCGGAGTTATGTTTCCGGGCTGAGTGGAGGAGTTCGGAAAAGTGGTCACCTAATACACGTTTGGTATCCCCAATATAGAGGAGACCACATTGTGAGCAGCGAGTACAGTATACTAATTCGAAAGATGTACAAGTAAGTGGCTGCTTCATCTGAAATGAGTGCTTCGGGACATGGATAGTGAAGAGAGAGGAGGTAAAAGGGCAGGTATTGCACATCATGCGATTGCATGTGAAGGTGCCATGGGAAGGAGATGAGGTGTCGGGGTAATGGAGGAGTGGTCCAGGGTGTTGCGGAGGGAACGATCCCCTCGGAATGCTGACAGGAGAGGGGAGGGGAAGATTTGTTTGGTGGTGGCATCACGCTGGACGTGTCAGAAATGGCGGAGAATAATCCTCTCTACGTGCAGGCTGGCGGGACAAGAGGAGCCCTGTCGCGGTTCTTGGAGGGAGAGGAAGGGGTGAGAGCGCATCTGCAGGAAATGGGCGAGTCACGGTTGAGGACCTGTCAACCACAACGTGGGGCGGGGGGGCGAGAGGGGGAATCCTCGGTTGAGCAACAAGGAAAATATTTTCAAGGCGCTGTTGTGGATGGTTGCATCATCAGGGCAGATGTGTCGGAGAAGGAGAAACTGTGAGAATGAAATGGAGTCCTTACAGGATGCAGAGTGTGAAAAAGGGTAAAGGGTCGCTGGGTCTAATCCCATTCTCCCTTTTCTGCTTCAATGATTCTGGGAAATGCTTAAATCTCTGAAGCAAAGGAAAGGACAAAGAAATGAAGACTTACGATCCCATGTACTTTGATTCACTCCGATTTTTTTTTAGCATAATACGTTGCCTGATAAGTTTCAGTTATTGCAATTTGCTGGCAATGTTAACACACCTATAAATGTACTTTTGTATAGAAGAGTCTTAAAGAAATAAGACAATAACAGGAATCTTTGGGTATTAAATATATGAAAGTTTAGGAAAGGAAAGACATAATTCATAAGCGTAGGGTAATGGCATTTACAGCTTTAGCCGGTTTCATGGTTTGCTGAAGTATAGATCACTTTCAAGCTCTCAGCTCTCTGCTCTTGATATCGAACCCGGTTGCAGAAATAAAATGTGGTGCATACTTGTGGAACTTCAGAGTTTGTCCAACACAGAAACCTGATGGAACCCTCATTGTTATCCCTTAGATAACTATCATGTATGTCGCAGTTAGTGTATTTTTGACTAAATAATTGGGAAGAGCTGTTGTTTGGTAAACTTAGTTTGTTCTTAATTGCATCTTCCGGTTGATAACACGTGGTTTGAAATGGCAGCAATGTGTTATCCATAGAGAACAATGTTTTCTTTACAATACCAGTTTCAATCTGATGCAGAGCAACTCAGTATTCATAAGCTAGACTCTTACAAGGCCTTGGTAACTTATCAGAGTTTAGAAAGATTCCAATTTCATATGAAATTGATTTTTACAGAAACTTTAAACTTAAACAGTTTGTATTCATTAATACTTTAAATGAATAAACAGACTTTCTAATATATTTATCAACTACAACAATGCACTCATTATAACTTAATCATGTTTCATTACTTTTATAATCATGACTGGCTAATACTTAATGCAGAATCAATTCATATAGATAATCCATAATACAAAATGCAGAGTACGAAATGGCTGAAAAGACAAATGATAATCTTAAAATGGCTTCCTTGACCTTATTGGTCATTAAAGTGAATACAGTATCAAAATGCTAAAGTTTAGCTTCGATCACACGCTCCGTGGCTGCCGACAGCTATCGCTACAACCCAGGGATTTTCAAGGTTTACCCAAACTGGAGCCGCAGTAGTCGGCGGCGGACCTGGGAGGGGTAGATAAACATTCAAACACGCAATCACAGCAACAAAATACTTACATTTGCCATAGAAAATACCATTTAAGATAACCACAGCAAATATTACTCATATTAGATACAGCAGATTTCACTTGAGCTAATCGCAGAGTATATTAACTCAACAATGCACAGAAAATATCACTTCAACTGGTCACAGCAAACATTACTGAAAATTGCTGTAGAAAATGCCACTTAAACTGGAAACAGAAAATAACACTTAAACTGGACACGAGAAATATCACTTAACAATATCACAGCAAATTTCAGTTAACATTAACACAGCAAAAACTGTGCCCATTTTCAGTATTTTTTACTTTTTTGGGGATCATGTTACGTGATATTTGCTGCGTCCTTCTTATGTTGCATTTATTGTTACAATTTTCACTGATATCCATTGCTGTCATCTTATGAACAGGTAGTTACTTTTGCAAATACATTTCTATATATTTTCAACAACCTGTCTACAAGCGGTTTGTGATTTAAATCTTTTCCTTTTCTTTAAGAAAAATACCCTGATAACGCATTCCTCCACTCCCTCAGCTTGTGAACCCTGACTTGTAACAGACTGTAACAACACTGTTCTTAAAGTTAAGTCAAAACAGTAGGGTTTATTGACACACAGTCTTGAACTCGGGAGGGGGTTAAGTTCACAAGGCACGCTCACAGACATACAAAGAAAGGGAAAGGCATCAAAAGGACAAAGACATTTACCAAGTAGAAAATACCTTCATTACAAACTGACAGGGGCTTCAGTTGAAAATAGAGATGGTTTATTTTTTTAACTAACATAAAGTTTAACAAGGATTTATTTAGTGACTGTCATTCCTCCACAAGTGCCTATTGTGACTTGACGCACCATGACACTTCCAACAGTTGCTTCCAATCCACTGGATGTGGCAACACTGCTCTGCTCAAGGCCAGTTAATTCTGTAACCATATTAATTACCTTTTCGATGACAAAACTATATAATGTG
Organism: Heterodontus francisci; assembly: GCF_036365525.1. Lineage (NCBI taxonomy): Eukaryota > Metazoa > Chordata > Chondrichthyes > Heterodontiformes > Heterodontidae > Heterodontus > Heterodontus francisci. The sequence goes on from NW_027141025.1 coordinate 5,936,385, forward strand.
TAAATGTGGTGCAGGGGTTTTCGAGTATGTAAATAACTTAACGGGAAATAGCTTTATCTGTAATCTGATGTAGTAGCTACCAATTCAATACTGTTTAGATGATGTTGATTTTCAGTTTGATTGTTTTCGCAAAAGTCGGAAAGCATGGAATCTTGCTGTCATATTCTTTAATTGGTCAATGGAAAATTCATACTTGTTGTTTCAAGATAACATTCTCTATAGAGGTCAGACCAGACCGGACCTGATGTGTGTGTATCACTGAGCCAGGGGGAGAGCAGACCGGAAGCTCAGTGTTTGTATCAGTGAGCCTGTGAGAGAGCTGATGGGCTCCACTCTGTCAGTGTCACTGAGCCTGCGGTAGAGCAGACCTGCCCCATTGTGCCTGTATCACTGAGCCTGCGGTAGAGCAGACCGGCTCCACTGTGTCTGCATGAGTGAGTCTGGGGTAGAGCAGACGGGCTCCACTGTATCTTTATCACTGAGCCGGGGGCAGAGCAGGCTGGCTCCACTGTGTCTGTCTCACTGAGCCTGGGGTAGAGCAGGCTGGCACAATTGTGTATGTATCACTGAGCCTGGGGCAGAACGGAGCGTCTCCACTGCGTCTGTATCACAGAGCCTAGGGAAAGCAGACCGACCCCACTGTGTCTGCATCACCGAGCCTGGGGCAGAGCAGACTGGCCCCATTGTGTCTGTACCGCTCAGCCTGATGGAGAGAAGACCCGTTCCAATGTATCTGTATAAGTAAGCCTGACGGAGTGAAGACTGGCCCCAATTTGTCTGCATCACTGAGCCTGTGGGAGAGCAGAATGTCGGCTCTGTGTCTATATCTCTGAGACGTGATGAGAGCAGACCGTGCCAACGTGCCTGCATCACTGAGTCTGACGAAGAGAAGACCCGCCCCACTGTGTCTGTATTACTGAGTCTGAGGGAGACCAGACTGGCCCCACTTTGTCTGCATCACTGAACATGGGGGAGAGCAGAAAGGGCTCCACTGTGTCTCTATCACTGAGCCTTGCAAAGCGTCCCCACTGTGTCTGTATCACTGAGCCTGGGGACAGTAGACCAACTCCAATGGGTCTGTATCACTGAGATTGGGGGAGACCAGACCGGCCCCAAAGTGTCTGTTTCAGTGAGTCTTGGGGAGAGCAGACTGGGCTCATTGTGCTGGTATGAGGGATCTTTGGGAAGAGCATACAGGCCCTCTCTGTTTCTGTATCACTGAGCCTGGATGGAGCAGACCAGCACCACTGTGTCTGTATCACTGAGCCTGACGGAGAGAAGACCCGCCCCACTCTGTGTCACTGAGTCTGGGGGAGAGCAGATTGATCCTGCTGTGACTGTGTCACTGAACCTGGTTAAAGCAGATCGGACCATCAGCGTCTGCATCACTGAGCCTGGGAGGAGGTCAGACTGGCCCCACTGTGTCTGTATCACTGAGCCTGATGGAGAGAAGACCCGTCCCAATGTGTCTGCATCACTAAGACTGACGGAGAGCAGACCAGTCCCACTTTGTCTGCATCACTGAACATGGGGGAGAGCAGACGGGCTCCACTGTGTCTGTATCACTGAACCTGGGGGAGAGCAGACCAGCTCCACTGTGTCGGTATCACTGAGCCTGACGGAGAGAAGACCTGCCCTACTCTATGTTACTGAGCCTGGGGAGAGAAGATTGACCCTGTTGTGTCTGTGTCACTGAGCCTGGGAGGGGAGCAGACCGGCCCACCAGTGCCTGCATTACTGAGCCTGGGGGTGGGCAGACTGGCCCCACTGTGGCTGTTTAACCGAGCCTGACGAGGGAAGACCCGTCCCAATGTGTCTGTATCACTAAGACTGACGCTGAGAGGAACGGCCCTCCTGTGCCTGTATCACTGAGCCTGGGAGAGAGCAGACTGGCCGCACTATGTCTACATCACTGAGACGGGGTGAGAGCAGACCGACACAACTGTGTCCGTGTGGCTGATCTTGGGGAAGAGCAGACCAACTCCACTGTGTTTTTATGAGTGAGCTTAAAGGGGAGCAGATCGACTTCACGGTTTCTGCATCAGTGAGCCTTGGGAGAGCAGATCGGCTCAACTTTGTCATTATTACTGAGCCTGGGGGAGAGCAGACTGTTCCCGCTGTGTCTGTATCACTGAGCTGTGAGAGAGCTGACCGGCTTTACAATGCCTGTGTCACTGAGCCTGGGGGAGAGCAGCGTTACCGCACTTTGTCTGCCTCATTGACTCTGGTATCGAGTAGCCTGGACCATCTGTATCATTATCACTGAGCCTGGGGGAGAGTGGACCGGCCCCACAGTGTCTGTAATACTGATCCTGGGGTACAAATAACAAGGAACAAAGAACAGTACAGAACAGGAAACGGCCATTCGGCCCTCCAAGCCTGCGCCGATCTTGATGCCTGTCTAAACTAAAAGCTTCTGCACATCCGCGGTCCGTATCCCTCTATTCCCATCCTATTCATTTATTTGACAAGGTGCCTCTTAAAAGTTGTTTTCGTACCTGCTTCCACCACCTCTGCCGGCAGCAAGTTCCAGGCACACGCCACCCTCTGTGTAAAAACCTTGCCTTGCACTTCCCCTCTAACCTTTGCCCCTCGCACCTTAAACCTATGTCCCCCAGTAACTGACTCTTCCACTCTGGAAAAAAGCTTCTGACTATCCACTCTGTCCACGCCACTCATAACTTTGTAAACCTCCATCATGTCGCCCCTCCACCTCCGTCGTTCCAGTGAAAACAATCCGAGTTTATCCAACCACTCCAAACAGCCAATGCCCTCCAGACCAGACAACATCCTGGTAAACCTCTTCTGTACCCTCTCCAAAGCCTCCACGTCCCTCTGGCAGTGTGGTGACCAGAAATGTACACAATATTCCACGTGTGGCTTAACTAAAGTTCTGTACAGCTGCAGCATGACTTGCCAATTTTTATACTCTATGCCCCGACCGATGAAGGCAAGCATGCCGTCTGCCTTCTTGACTAACTTATCCACATGTGTTGCTACTTTCAGTGACCTGTGGACATGTACACCCAGGTCCCTCTGCCTGTCAATACTCCGCCATTTACTGTATATTTCCCACCTGTATTTGATCTTCCAAAATGCATTACCTCGCATTTGTCCGGATTAAACTCCATCTGCCATTTCTCTGTCCAAGTTTCCAACCGATCTATATCCTGCTGTATCGTCTGACAATCCTCATCACTATCCGCAACTCCACCAACATTTGTGTCGTCCGCAAACTGACCAATCAGACCAGCTACATTTTCCTCCAAATCATTTATATATACTACAAACAGCAAAGGTCGCAGCACTGATCCCTGTGGAACACCACTAGTCACTGCACTTCATTCAGAAAAGTACCATTCCATTGCTACCCTCTGTCTTCTATGACCGAGCCAGTTCTGTATCCAACTTGCCAGCTCACCTCTGATCCCGTGTGACTTCATATTTTGCACCAGTCTGCCATGCGGGACCTTGTGAAAAGCTTTACTGAAGTCCATATGGACAACATCCACTCCCCTTCCTTCTTCAATCATCTTCGTCACTTCCTCAAAAAACTCAATCAAGTTAGTATATCTTGGAAGATGTTAGAGCTGCAGGAGGTTACCGAGTTAGAGAGGCGGCGAGAAAATCGAAGGAATGTAAAACAAGGATGGCATTTTTATCATCGAGGCGTTGCTGGTCAGGGAGCCAATGTAGGCCAGCGATCACCACGGTGATCGGAGAACGGGACTTGGTATCAGTTAAGACAAAGGCCGCAGAGATTTGGATGATTCAAGTTTATGGAAGGAAGAATGTGGGAAGCCATTCAGGTGTGCATTGGAATGTTCAAGTCTGCAGGTAACAATGGCATGGATGAAGATTGCAGCAGCAGATGAGTTGATCAAGGGGCCGAGTTGAGTAACGGACAGAAGTTGAAATCGGTGGTCTTAATGATGGTGCGGTTCTGTGCTCTGATCCTCATCTCAAGGTCAAATATGACATTGATGCTGCGCACAGTGTTGTTCAACTCAGACAGTTGCCAGGGAGGGGGTTGGATTTGATAGCCAGGGGACGATATTTGTGCCAAGGGAAAAACACAACGGTCACTCTTCCCAATCTGTGACTGGAGGAAATGTCTCTTCATCATGGATGCTCAGACAAGCAGTCTGAGAAATTAGAGGCTGTCGAGGAGTTGAGAGAGATGAATTTGGTAATGTAGAGCCGGGTGTAGTCGACAGAAATGTGGAAGTTGATGCTGTACTTTGGATGATGTCTTTGAGGCGCAGCATGCAAATGAGAAATATAAGTGGGTAAAATATAGATCCATGGGGGACACCAGAGGTAAAAGTGTTGGAGCAGGAAGAGAAACCACTGCAGGCAATTCTCAGGCTGTGATTAGATCGGTAAGAATGGAACGGGTTGAGAACAGTCGCAGCCATCTGGATTTTCACATTACTCTTGCGTTGTTCTCTGCCTCCTTAATGTAATATTTCACTGGTGTAGCTCCCTGTAACGTTGTTCTATCAGAATTTTCCACATTCTTCGTTTTTTTCCTCAATTCCTTTTTTTCCTTAACTCAATTTCTGTAAAATGCAATTCATTAACGGTGATTTGTACATTTGAACGGCCCTCATTGCAACATCAGATGAGTTTTATGTACGGAACTAGATACAATTAGCAAAGACAACATCAAGCCTGGAATTCGTGCCAAGCAGCAGGGACTACGGCTGTTTCCTGGTTTGGTTTATTGTTAATTTGCTCTTTCTCTCTCTTAGAGTGAACTTGCTGACGATTGTGATCCTGTCCAGAGGGAAGTGCCGTCTCACCAAATATGGCACTCATTATTTGGTGGCCACGACATGGTGCACCTCATGGTGGCATTCATTGAAATCAAACTGAAGTGAATTAACAGTACTTACTTGCTGATAAATGTCTTTTTCATCAGTTCCATAGGCGCCATGAAACTTGTCAAAAAATTGCAGCAATAAAAACAAGAAATGATGGAAATACTCAACAGGTTTGACAGCATCTGCGGCAAGAGAAGCAGAGTTAACCGTTCAAGTCAGTGACCCTTCTTCAGAATTAGCAGATATTAGAAATGTGAAAGGTTTTAAGCAAGTCAAGGGGGGTGGTGGGGCAAAAGGTAACAAAAGAGAAGGTGTAGATAGGACGAGGTCACAGAGAATAACTGACCAGAGGTCACGGAGCAAAGGCAAAAAATATGTTAATGATGTGTTAAAAGGTAGGGTGTTCATGGACTGAAAACTAAACAGCCACAAGCACAAATATTAAAAAAAACAGTAGGTAGGCAAACTGAACAAACTAAGATCAAATAAAATAATATAAACACAAAAAAGATTTTTAAAAGAGTGAAGAAAAAAAAACTAAATAAAAAGTAAAATGGGGGCCCGTCATGCTCTGAAATTATTTAACTCAATGTTCAGTTCAACAGGCTGTCGTGTGCCTAATCGGTAAATGAGTTGCTGTTCCTCGAGCTTGCGTTGATGCTCACTGGAACACTGCAGCAATCCCAAGACAGAGATGTGAGCATGAGAGCAGTGGTGTGTTTTGCAATGACAAGCAACTGGAAACACGGGGCCATGCTTTCGGACTGAGTGGAGGTGTTCCACAAAGCGTTCATCCAGTCTGCGTTTGGCTTCCTTAATGTAGAGGAGACCACATTGTGAGCAGCGAAAACAGTATACTACGTGGACAGAAGTACAAATAAATCGCTGCTTCAGCTGAAAGGAGTATTTGCGGCCTGGGATAGTGAGGAGAGAGTAGGAAAATGGGCAGGTATTATACCTCCTGCGATTGCACAGGAAAGTGCCATGAGAATGGGACGAGGTGATGGGGGTAATGGAGGAGTGGACCAGGCTATCGCAGAGAGAGAGAGCGATCACTTCAGAATGCTGAAAGGTGAAGGGAGGGGAAGATGCGTTTGGCAGTGGCATCACATCGGAGGTGGCAGAAATGGCAGAGGATGATCCTTTGGATATGGTGGCTGATGGGTGGAAACTGAGGACAAGGGGAACACTGTCGCAGTTCTGGAAGGATGGGGAAGGGGCGAGGGTAGGGTACGGGAAATGGACCAGACACTGTTGAGGACCCTGTCAAACACAGTTGTGGGGAGGTAATCCTCGGTTGAGGAAAAAGGAAGACATATCAGAAGCGCTGATATGGAAGGTAGCATCATCAGAGCAGATGCGTCGGAGATGGAAAAACTGGGAAAATGAAATAGAATCCTTACAGGAGGCAGGGTGTGAAGAAGTGTAGTCGAAGTAGCTGTGGGTGTCGGTGGGCTTCTATCGTACACTAGTGGACAGCCTATCTCCAGAGATAGAGATAGAGAAGTCGAGGAAGGGAAGTGTCAGAGATGGACCATGTAAACCTGAGAGAAGCAAGGTTGATAAAGTTATCCAGTTCGGGGAGGGAGCAGGAAACGGCACCGATACAGTCATCAAAGTACCGGAAAAATACTTGAGAGAGGGAGCCTGAGTTGGACTGGAACAACATATGTTCGACATATCCCACTAAAAGGCAGGCATAACTAGGATCCATGCGGTTCCCCACAGCAACACCTTTTACTTGAAAGAAGTGAGTGGAGTTGAAGGAGAAGTTGTTCGATGTGAAAGCTAATTCAGTCAGGCAGAGGAGGGTGGTGGTGGATAGGGATTGGTTGGGCCTCTATTCAAGGAAGAAACGGAGAGTCCTCAAATCGCCCTGGTGGGGGTGGAGGTGTAGAGAGATTGAACGTCCATAGTGAAAAGGGGGCGGTTGGGGCCAGGATACTGGAAATTGTAAAAATGACATATGGCCTCAGAAGAGTCTCAGATGTAGGTCAGAAGAGTCGGGACCAGTGGAGAATGGATAGAGGTAAGATAGGAAGAAATCAGTTCATTGGGGCAGGAGCAACCTGACACAATGGTTCTGCTAGGGATGTCCTGCTTGTGGATTTTGGGAAGGAGGTAGAAGTGGGCTGTCCAGGATTGCGGGATGATGAGGTTGGAAGATGTCAGTGATTGTCTTGTGGACAGTCGCTTGATGTTCGGTGATGGGGTCATGGTTCAGTGGAGGTAGGTAGAAGCATCTGCAAGTTGGCGCTGAGCCTCTACAAGGCAGATGTCGGTATGTCATACAATAACAGCACCACCCTTGCTTGCAGGTTTGATGAAAATGTCGAGGTTAGACCTGAGAGAACGGAATGTCTCAAGTTCAGAGGAGGACAGGTTAGAGTGAGTCAGGGGGGCAGAGAAATTGAGATGACCAATGCCTCGCCAACAGATTTCAATGAAAAGATCAAGAGCGGGTAAGAGGTTGGGGGAGGGGTCCAAGTAGAGGGAGAATGCTGGAGGTGGGTGAATGGGTCTGCTGATCGGTTGGGGGCGGGCTGGGGGTTCTCCTGGTCAAAGAAGTGAGCTCTGAGGCGCAGGCGATGGAAGATCAGCTCAACGTTATGTCGAGTGCGAGATTCATTGAGGTGGGGCGTAAGGGGATAAAACGGAGTACTTTGCTGAGTACAGAACCTTCGGCGTCAGAGAGCGAGAGATCAGAGGCATATTTATCCGTGGCGGATGGGTGGTTTGACAGAATTTTAACGCATTTACAGCCGAACCTTTTCATCCTGTTGTTCAATGCGCTCACTGTCCAACATATTCCTACGTCCAATATATTCCGGCAGGGCACTGCTACGCAGCATGGACTAAAATGATCCAGACAGCAAGAACTGGAAGAGATCAATGATCTTGCTCTTTACTATGTCTGGCAATTCCGCTATTCACTGGGTGGCATCTGTTGCGCATTGCCTGAGGTGGTGGGTGTGGGGGACCACAATTATACAAACAATACGACAGTAACCCAACATACATCACCAAGCAAACGGGATGCCTGCTGCAGCTTGTCAGCTGTTGTAACAACACATGTATCTGTGGACTGACACCGGGAACGTTCACGGAAGAGTTGAAGAATGGGATGAAACATCTGTTTACACTGAATCGGAGATTGGGAACAAAGCAAACAATTGATCAGAATGCTGCACCAAGCTGTGTGAATTGCAATCCAGACTATAACACCTCATTTTCATATATATTCCGTAACACCACGATAGCAGGTGATGGGAGGAAACAGGCTGACTCTCTTGAGAGTGAGAGCTCGCCAATGAACCAGCTCAGAAGCAGAGTGCAGCTGCATTGGGTCTGCCCCCACACTTGATATAAAATAGAAAGAAAGAAGACAGGTAAGGCAAATACAACAAAAATGTCTAATTCAGAAAAAAAGGAATAAAAAGAATGGAAATTCATCTGGTCACTTTAGAGCAGGTAATAATAATCTGGATTCAACCAGATCTTGTAAATGTCAAGTGTACAAATGTAATGTACACTGGACCACATCGGTTAAATATGAAACCATGAGCAATAATGCATACTGGATCATATCTGTTATATGTGAATCATAGAATCATGTAAAGTTCAAGGACAGAAAGAGGCAACTTGGTACATCATGTCTGTGTTAGGGAAAAAGATCCACCTATTCTAATCCCACCTTCCAGTACGCGGTCCGTAGCCCTGCAGATTATGGCACTTGAGATGAATATCCGGACTCCTTTTGAATATGTTGAGTGGATCTGCCTCAACTATCCTTTCAGGCAATGAGATCCAGACAAACACCACCCTCTGGGTGAAAAAGGGTTTCCCTCATCGCCCCACTAATTTGTGTACCAATCACGTTAAATCGATGCCTGCTAGTCACTGGCCTTTCTGCTCAGGTGAATAAATCCTTCTCCTCCAATCTATCCAGGCCCACACAATTTTGCAAATTTCATCAGATCTAAATTTCATCAGATCTCCCCTCAGACTGCTCTGCTTCAAGGAGAACAACCCCAGCCCATCCAATATTTCCACATAGTTGCATTTTTCAAGTCCTGGCAACATCCTCGAAAACCTCCTCTGTACCCTCTCCAGTGCAATTACAACCTTCCTGTAATGAGGAGACCAGAATTGCACACAATACTAAAGGCGTGGCCTAACCAATGAGTCAGACAGTTCCAGAAAAACCTTGCTGCTCTTGTATTCTATACCTCGTCTAACAAAGGAAAGGATTCCATATGCCTTCGTAACCAGCTTATCGACCTGTTCAGCGACCTTCAAAGGTCTGTGGACATTGACTTCCTCTACACCTGTCAGTATTTTCTCATTCATTGTGTATTCCTTTGCCTTGTTTGACCTCCCCAAATGCATCACCTCACACTTCTCCAAGTTGAATTTTTTCTAACCCATCTGACCAGACCATCAATATCTTCCTGCAGCCTACAGATGTTCTTCTCGATATCTCCCAACCATTGTGTCGTCCGCAAACGTTTTGATCATGCCCCCTACATGTACGTCCAAATCGTTTATATACACCACAAAAGCATGGGACCCTGAACAGAGTCCTGCAGAACGGCGCTGGAACTGGAAACAGCCCTCCAGTCGTTAAAACAGCCGTCAACAATTAACATTTGTTTCCTGCCACTGAGCCAAATTTGTATCCACATTGCTGCATTTCCCTGCATTCCATGGGATTTTACTTTTTTAACCAGTCTGCCATGTGGGACCTTGTCTAAAGCCTTGCCGAAAATCCGTGTAGACCACATGAACTGCACTAACCTCATCTACTTTTCTTGTGACATCTTCAAAAATTTCGATCAATTTGTTGAAACAAGATCTTCCCTTAACAAATCCATGCTGACTATCCTTGATTATCCTATGCCTTTCTAATGAAAGTTGATCCTGTTTCTCACAATAGATGCCAGTAATTTGACCACTATTGAGATTAGAATTACTGGCCTGTAATTATTCGCTCCATTTTTAAACAGAGGTACAACATTAGCAATTATCCAATCCTCTGGCACCACAACTGTATCCAGTGAGGACTGAGGAATGATAGTCAGACCATCACTATTTCCTATCTTGCTTCTTTTAACAGCCTGGGCTACATTTCATCCGGCCCTGATGATTCATCAACTTTCAAGGATACTAATCCCATTAATACTTCCTCTCTCCCTATGTTTATCACATCCAATAATTCACACTACTCCTCCTTAACTACAATACCTGCATCGTCCCCCTCTTTTGTGAAGAGAGACGCAACGTATATATTAATGACCATACCACTATCTTCTGCTCCTGCACTTAGGTTATCGTTTTGGTCTTTTGTGGGCCCTATTCTCTCCTTCATTATCTTCTTCCTCTTCATGTATCGATAAAGCATATTTGGGTTGATCTTAATCTGCTTGCCAATATTCTTCCATGCACATTCTTTGCTTTCCTTATTTCCATTTTGAGTTAATCTCTACACTTTCTATACTCCCCTCGCCTTTCTGTAGTTTTGAGTTCTCGGCGTCGGACATAAGCTTTTCTTTTCCACCTTAGCTCTGGGCTCCTTGACATCCATGGGGTGTGTGGGGGGGGCGGTGGGCGGGAAGGTTTGGCCGTCTCACCCTTTTTATTTGTGGGGACAGGTTTACGCTGAACCCCTTGAATCTCCCCTTTGAATGCCTCCCACTGTTCTGACACTGATTTACCTTCACGTAGCTGTTTCCAAACCACTTTCACTAAATCACTTCTCAGTTTAGTAAAATTGGCCTTGCCCCAACTGAGAACTCTAACTCCTGTTCTGTCGCTGTCCTTTTCCACAGTTCGGTTAAAAGTGACTGAATTGTGATCATTACCACCAAAATGCTCTCCCACTGCCACGCTTTCCACCTGCCCATCTTCATTTCCTAAAACTAAGTCTAAAACTGCTCTCTCTCTTTCTGGACTTGCTGCAAATTGCGCAAAAAGTTTCTTCTGAATGCACCTCAATAATTCTGCTCGCTCAATTCCTTTCACACTAAAACTATCCCAGTTAATATTGGTGCAGTTATTGTCCCCTGCTATTAATGCCCTATTGCTCTTGCACTTCTCAGAGATTTCCGACAAAGCTGCTCTTCTCTCTCCAGCTGACTGTTTGGGATGACTATAGTACACTCCCAGCAGTGGGATTGCACCTTTTTTGTTCCTTAGCTAAATCCATATGGCGTGATTTGATGAACTTTCCAAAATATTATCCCTCTTCGCAGCTCAATAGTTTTCATGACCAAAATTGCCACTCTCCCTCCTTGCCTATCCTCCTCCCTGTGCATCTGAAATCCCTGCAACCAGGAACGTTGAGCTGCCATTCCTGTCCCTCCTTAAGCCATGCTTCTATAATACCTATGATATCATACTGCCACGTGTCTATCTGTGCCCTCAGCTCATCTGCTTTATTTTCGATACTACCTGTATTGAAATAGATACACTTGAGCACTGCCAAACTCTTTTATTATTGTCTAACTGTCGTTTGCTCTGTCTTCCAGACACATCCAGTAATTTGCTGCCTTCCATTTTCATTTTTGAATTTTCTGTCTTCAATTTTCATTTCTGTCTGCATTTAATAATAATGCACACAGAACCACGAGTGGTAAATGTGATGAATATATTAGTAATATAGACAGCACGACATCTAGTAAATGTGAAACATTTAATAATATTGCACACAGGATCACAGCTAATTGTTACAAAACATTTAATAATAATACACTCTGGGACTTACCTGGCAAATGTGAACCATTTAATAATAATGCACACAGCACCACAAGTGGTAAATGTGAACCATTTAATAACAATGCACATTGGACCATACATGGTAAATGTGTTGAATAAATTAGCATACAGACAGCCCGACATCTAGTAAATGTGAAACATTTAATAATATTGCACACTGGACCTCAGCTAATTGTTACAAAACATTTAATAATAATACAGTCTGGGACATACCTGGTAAATGTGAAACATTGAATAATCTGCACACGGGACCACATGTGATTAATATGATGAATATATTCGTAATGCAGACTGGACTACCTCTCGTAAATCTGATAACTTTAGTGATATGCACACTGCATCACTTCTAATAAATGTGAACCATTTAATAATAAGGCACACTGGATCACATTTAGTTATTATGAAAAAATATTATAATACATACACTCTGTGCCATATCTGGTATATGTGAATCATTTAATAATAATTCAAATGGATCAAAATTTGATAAATGTAAATACTGCACACTGGTAAATAATCCATACGTGGTAAATATCTACTGTTCAAAAATAATGGAAATTGGAACACACCTGGAAAATCTGAATTGTTCAGTAATTTTTAAGTATTTTATGGGGTGTGGGCATCGCTGGAAAGGGCAGCATTTTCTGCCCATCCTTAATAGCTCTTGACAACTGGGCGGCTGGATGGGCCTCTTCAGAGGGTAGTTAAGAGCCAAACACATTGCTGTGGCTCCGGACTCACAGTCGGACAGACCAGTTAAGGACTGCAGAATTTCTTCCCCAAAGGACATTAGTGCACAAGATGGGTGATTACATCATCAAATAAAGTTTCATGGCTGCAGCATTGAAGCTCGCTTTCAATTCTGGATTCTTATCAATTAACTGAAACTAAAAATCCACCAACTGCTCTGATGCCGTTTGAAACCATAGCCGCAGAGAATCCAACTGCGTCTCGAGATAAATAACTTAGTCACATCAGCACTACACCACCACCTTGCATTGCACACAGACCTAACTGTGGAAGATGCGAAAAGTTTAATGATAATGCATATTGCATCATGTGTGGTAAGTGTTTAATCCTCAATAAAACTGCGAACTGGACAGCATTTTGTGAATGTGAAGCATGGAATAATCATGCACACTGGACCACATCAGGTGAATGTGAAGCATTTGATAATATTGCACAGTGTACCAAATCAGGTGAATGTGAAGCATTTGATTTTATTGCACACTGAACCAATTCTGGTGAAGTACATAATTTATAATACTTTGCACTGGACCACATCTCGTAAACGTGAATCATTTAATAATATTCATCACTCGACCACATCTGCTAAAAATGAAGCATTTAATAATGGTGTACACTGACCACATCTGGTAAATGCGAGTCAATAAAAAATATTGCTCACTGTATCACATCTAGTAAGTGTGAGGCATTTAAGGCCAAAGCAAACGTGACTACATTTGGTAAATGTGAAGCATTTAATGATAATGTACACTGGACACATCTGGGAAATATGATTTATTTAATTAGAATACGCACTGGCCACATCTGGTAAAAATAGAAACATGTAATGATAATCTGCACGTTGCCAAATCAGGTAAATGTGAAGCATTTAAAAATAATGCACATTGCATCACATCTGGTAAACGTAACACATTATATAATTGAATAATAATGCACATTGTCCAACATCCGGTAAATGTGAAGCATTTAATCATAATGCAGATTGACCACATTGGGTAAATGTGAATCATTTAATATTAATGCACAGTGGACCACATCTGGTAAGTGTGAGGCATTAAATAATGCAGACTTGACGTAATCTGGTGAATGTGAAGCAATCAGTAATAATGCAAATTGGACCACATCTTGTAAATTTGAAGCATGTAAAAGTAATGGTCACTGGATTACTTCTGATAAATGTGAAACTTTTAATATCAATGCACACTGGACCACATGATTTACATGTGAAGCATTAAATAATATTGCACACAGTACCAAATCTGGTTAAGTAAATGATTTAATAATAATGTACACTGCACCACATCTGGTAAATGTCCAATGTTTAATAATGCACACTGGACGATATCTTGGAAATATGAAGCATTTAATAATAAAGCACAATAGACCATACGTGGTAAATATGAACTGTTTTACAATAGTGCACATTGTGTTCAATAAGAATGCCAACTGGAGCATACCTGGAAACTATGAATTGTTAAGACTTTTTTAATTCTTTCATGGAATGTGGGCATCACTGTCGAGGCCAGCATTTGTCGCCTTTGCCTAATTTCCCTTGACAACTGACTGACTTGCTAGGCCATTTCAGAGGACAATTAACAGTCAACCACATTGCAGTGGGTCTGGAGTAACATGTATGCCGTAACAAGTAAGGATAGTTTCACAGCACCATTGTGAGGCGAGCTTTCAATTCCAAATTTGTGGTCGTTAATTGAATCTAAGTTTCACCAGCAACTGTGATGGCATTTGACTCGGTGATCCCAGGGTATTAGCCTGGGTTCTGGATAATTAACTAATTTACATTACCACAAAGCCAACATTTCCCATTTCACACAGAGCTGTATACGGAAATGTGAAGATTTTCATGATCATGCATATTGGATCATACTTGGTACTTGCTTAGTCCGTATAATAATTCACTCTTGTCCTCATAAGATCAACATGAAGCACTTAATAGTAATGCAAACCGGACGTCATCTGGTTAATGTGAACCATTTAATAATCATGCAGACTGAAACACATCTAGTAATAGTGAAGAATTTCATAAAGATTGGACAACATCTAGTAAATGGGAAGCATTTAATAATAATGCACACTGAAGCACATCTAGTATTTGTGAACGATTTGCTAATAAGGCAAACTGGACCTAATCTGGTCAACGTGAAGCATTTAACAACAATGCAAACTGGATCACATCTGTACCTGTGAATCATTTAATAATAAACGCTTGGTAGCACAGAAATAGAGCATTGCTGAAAATGGAGACATTTTGTCAACGATTTTCTTCTTGCACTCTTCAGGACAAATCGCGAGAATACCAATGTAAGGGAAACCAATAAATTAATAGGGCGGCACAGTGGTGCAGTGGTTAGCACCGCAGCCTTACAGCTCCAGGGACCCGGTATCGATTCTGGGTACGGCCAGTTTGCAAGTTCCCACTGTGTCTGCGTGGGTTTTCTCCGGGTACTCCGGATTCCTCCCACAAGCCAAAAGACTTGCAGTTTGGTAGGTTCATTGGCAATTATAAATTGTCACTAGTATAGGTAGGTGGTAGGGAAATACAGGGACACGTGGGGATGTTTGGTAGGAATATGGGATTAATGTAGGATTAGTATAAATGGGTGGTTGATGGTCGGCACAGACTCGGTGGGCCTGTTTCAGTGCTGTATCTCGAATCTAATCTGATACAGTATGCGAAGAGACTGCTGAATGGTTGGCTAGTAGACTCTGATTGATAGAGGTGCTGTCATGGAGAATGCACCAGTTTATGGTGATTGACAGTCAAGGCATTGCCCTGAGGAATGAACCAGCGAATGGCTGTCACTTATTTTGAAACAGGCTCAATATGTGCGCATGTTCCTTCAGTCTGCATAGTACAAGGATCTGTGATTTATTATGTGCAGCTTCCAGTACGTTTAAATATGCCACGCTGCGGCCTGACTGACAATCTTAAATTAGTTGTCAGCATAACTCCTAGCACACTGAGAATAATTCAACAAGTGCTACCCAATCGTGGAATCACATCTGAAGTCGGACATCGTGTTTTGAGTTTTGCAAGCACGGGTTGTTTGGATATGTCCTGTACCTTACCCATTGCGAATAGCAGAAGGGACATGTTGTGTAATGCGATCTGCCATTCCTTGGGATGTATGGCCGATGTATTGAGCATCACACTGGCATTGAAAGTCAAATATCACATTACTCATTGTGGGATTGGCAGAATGTCTTTTTTGGCTTCACAGCAGCATCATGTTAGTTCTGAATATCACACGAGTTGCTGATGCATAGTAGCAGCGTGAAAGAGCTAGCTTCACCTCTTGCTCAAATTGTTGGGATACATTACCATTCCAGGCGAATCCTAGGTAGGCTGTGCACATTTTAGGGAAGAAAATGAGGACCTTAGGCCCGTTTTAAAGTTTATGCGTCATACAGCTACAAATGATTTGATCAGGGTAGCCATTGTCACGCAGGATGCCTTTGATTCACCCTCTTTGAACATCAAGCTTGCATGGTGAGCAAAAGGCTTGGGCTTTATTTACAAGGTTGGCGATAAGGTCAATCTTATGGCACATGGAACTGTAAGAATCAAGACACGTGCATATACCAGTGAAGTTAGGCTTTCCCAGTTGCATGTGTGAAAGGTGGTGTGACTTGTAAAGTGTGTGTGTGTGCTTGCATGTGATGTGTGTGTGTGTCTATATGTGCCCAGATTCACTGTTGTGTAATGTAACCCCAGGGGACCCTGACGATATTCAAAGAATGAGAGTTCCACAGAACTTCATTTCCTTCTCCATTTATTTGAACACAACCCGTCCCTCTGTCTCTCGATTGTCTCTGTCTCTCCTCTATCTCTGTGTCTCTCACTGTCTTTCCAGATCACTGTCTATATCTCTCCCTCTCTCCGTCTGTCTCTGACTCCCCCTCTCTCTCTGTCGCTTCTTCTCCCTCTGCCATTGTCTCCCCCTCTCCCTGTCTGTCTCTATCTCTGTCTGTCTCTACCTCTCCCTCTTTCCATATCTCTTCTTCTCTCCCTGTCTCTGCCTCTTTACATGACTGCTTGTATCTCTCTCACACCATCTCACCCACTCCCAGTCTTGTCATCTCTCTATCCCTCTCTGTCTCTCCCAGGACATCAAAGATTCCAGCCATTACTTCGTTAATTTTGAACCTTTAACTCTTGCCCTTGCTGGAAATGTCACTACATTTTGAAAGTATCAAACACTGATCCAACACTCGCCCCTAAAAACACTTACACTAAGCCCCCAACGCAGTTCTGGGCAAACAATGGGGATTGTTACTGAGGTTCTGTCAAGTTCCCCTCGCACACTGTCTCCCCTTCGCTCTGCCCCTAAAGTGTGTCAGCTGTTAATGATATTATTCAACAACATTAGATTTAATGTAAATGTAAACATGTGGCGCAGCATCAATTGCCCTTTGTGGAAGACAGGTTCAAACTGATACTACACCTGGTGTGTCGAAGAGTTTCTCCATTTCACTCCTGAAAAGCATTTAGAATAGGTTTCGATTTTTAGACGATGCCTCCATTTCCGAGACTCCACATTCTATGGGAATGGTTTTCTCTCCGTTTACCCTATCAGTTTCCATTATTAACTTGAAAACGTTGATTAAATCACTCCTTAACCTCCCAAATTCCAGGGATACACAGTGAACCTCCATCTACACAGTCCCGTTAAACGCTCCCAAGCCAAGCACAGTGCCGTGTCAGCCACAGAGTAAATTCCCAGCTGCACTGTCTAATCTCACACTCCCAGGGCAGAGGCAGCATGGGGTTAGATATAGAGTAGAGACAGACCCTATTGTATTATAAATAGAGAAATGGTCTTGTGCAGTGTAAACTGAGACAGGGTGAAACGCAGCATTAGCAAATACCTGGCGCAGTGGAACAAACCAAAATGTAGTCTAGTACAGTAGCAACGGAGGCAGGGTTCAGTGTTTAAGAACAGAGGCAGGATATAGTGCAGTAATAACTGAAAAACGTTGTTGATCTTAAACAGATAAAGACAATCGTGGGGCTAATTGATTGTTGGATGAAGGGATGGAGAGTAATGTATCCAGCTAGCTGATAACGCAAATTCGGGTGGTACAGTAAGCTGTGAGGAGTCCACAGATAGGATATGGGCAGTTTCACTGAGTGGGCAAGAAAGTTGCTGATGGAATATCCTGTGGAGAAAAGTCTGTGTGTTCACTATGGCGGGAATAATAGAAATTCAACTTTTTTCTCATATCATGGAATCGTTTCAGCTAAGAAGGATGACTCCTCAATGAAAACTCCTTAACCTCTTCTCTGAGGAAAACAAACCCAGCATCTCTATCTAAAGACTTAACTGAAATCCTCGATTTATGAAAACATTCTCGTCAATCTTTTCTGCACAATCTCTGCAGGCTTCGCATTCTTCCCAATTTGTGGTGCCTAGAATTGGACACAGTACTCCAGTTGAGGCCGACCCAATGTTTTACAGCGGCTCATCACAATCTGCTTGCTTCTGTCCTCCACGCCTCCCTCAATTTATAAACCTCGGATCCATAAGACTTTTGAACCACTTTCTCCAACCTTACTTGCCACCTTCGATGATGTTTGCACTTTTGTCCCCCAGATCTCTTTGCTCCGTCGCCTCCTTCATAATTGTATCCTCTAGTTTATAATGCCTCTCCTCATTCTATTTACCTAAGGAGCTGCAAGATGTGGGCACAGTTCTTCGTGAATATTTTACATCAGTCTTCACAAAAGAGGGCACAATGTTGATATTGTAGTCAAGGAGGAGATGTTTGAAATTTCGGAAGGGATAAACAGTGAGAGAGGGAATATTAAACGGTTTTGCATATTTGAAAGCTGATAATTGAACTGCATCAGACTGTTTGCAGGTGCAAGGCAGGAAATAGCGAAGGCTCTGACCATCATTTTCCAATCCTCTCTACTTGCGGGCATGATGCCAGAGGCCTGGAAGACTGCAAATTGATTTTAAAATTGATCAAGGGATAGACTGAGTAATTACAGGCCACCCAGCCTAAACTCAGTGGGGCGTAAAGTATTGGGAAACATTCTGGTGAACAATATGAATCGTCATTTCGAAAGGTGCAGATTAATCAAGCACAGACAGCGTGTATTTGTTAAGTGAAGATCGTGTCAGACTAACTTAATTGATTCTTTCGTGGGGTAACAAGTAGGCTCGATGAGGGTAGCTGCTCATCACCACCTTCCAAGGGAAATTAGGCAATAAATGCCGTTCTTGCCAGTGATTCCCATATCCCATGACTGAATTTAATACAGAGTCAGCTCTTGTGCACATATAGTGCACCTGGGTACAAAAAATAATTCACTCCTGTCCACTGCTGTGTGCCTCAACGTCTCCATGTCTCTGGACCATCATTTTTTTAAGCATTAACGTTACATTAGTGTGGAGTCAGTCTCGGAAATAAACTTCCCCGTCCTGTGGTAACACAACAGGGCCATCGTGAACAAACCTAAAATGGCTGTTGGATGTTAGTAAACTAATGTTAAATGAATGAATGGCTAATTTTGTGACTGTGTTTTGTGACTGAAGTTCTGAGTGAGGATTCAGACAGGCATTCAGAGACAGAAGATGATAGATAAAGTGACAGAGTGGGCGAAGGACCGAGAGAGGCAGTGAGAATTAGTGAGTGTTCAGAACAAATATGTTCAGGACAAATAGATGAGGCCTGAGAACTCATCTTTGCAGCACTTCAGGAGTCCCAGTCTGCCAACTTAAAAATGTCCTGTTCATCTCTACTCTTTGATTCCCATCTGTTAACAAGTTCTCCATCCATGCTAATATAATACCCCTAACTCCATGTGTACTTATTTTTCATTTTAATCTTTTGTGTGGCGCCTTTTCGAAAACCAAGTTTGAAACATCTGCTGGATGATCTTTAACTAGTCTACCAGTTACATCCTCAAAATACACAACTTACTTTTCATGAAACCATGTTATCAGTTTGATTCTACGATAGCACATTTCTCAAGACTGCACACGGACATAGGGGCCTGGAGGCTCATCTGCAGTCATATTTGAACTGTGAAGGACATTTCAAGAGAGTAATTCGCAAAATATATGTGATCTTGGACTTTATCAGAGATACAAGGAGAGAGTGCGAGGGCGAGATGGGTAGAAAGAGGTAGAGAGAGACGGGTAGAAAGAGGAAGGGGGAGACGGGGAGAGACAGACAGAATGGAAGAGAAACTTTACAATTAACCATGTTAAAAATATTAATTAAAAATTTATAGAGCCTGCGCACTGAAAATATTGTCTGCAGACAACAACTAAAGTCGCACACCATCCTAACTTGGAACTATGTCTCCGTCCCTCCATTGTCGCTGGGTCAACGTCCTCGAAATCTCTTCATAACAGCACAGTGGGTGCACCTACCCCACATGGACTGCACTTGTTCAAAAAAGTGGCTCACCCCAACCTCTCAAAGGGAAATTAGGGATTGGCAATCAATGCTGCCATTGCCAGGGACACGCACATCCCACGAATGACTAAAATAATGGCACCAACCCACTTAAAGAACCATTAGCCTAGCCGACCAAAAACCTGGACAGAGAGGTTGGATTGAGGGAGCGTCTTCAAAGAGGAAAGAGAGGTAGTGAGATGGAGAGATTTAGGACCAGAATTAGCTACAGAGTAAATCTCAGTCTTCTCTGTTCTATCAAACACTCTAATGGCAGGTACAGTGTGGGTTAGATATAGAATAAAGCAGCTTCTATATCTGCCTCGCTTTCTCCTCCTCCATCCAGATGGAGAGAGTAACTGGGAAAGACAGAGATAGAGATGGAGAGAGAATAACAGAGAGAGGAAAGGACAGCAATGAGGTAAGAGAACCAGGGAGAAAAAGGAAGAGATTGGGATGGAGAGTGTCGGTCAGTGTTCCCACAAAACTGCGTGCGGCAGCCTGGAAGGTACCACACAGGTCCTGCTCCATGATAAAAATGCACACGTCTGCAAAGATTCCTTAAAACGTTGAAGGGACCACGCATAGGACAAAAACAAATCTGGCCGCACATAGAAACGAAATTTTCTGGGATCATTGGAAACAGCTGTGACTCAGTGGATAGTAATCTTGCCCCAGACATATGATATTGTGGGGTCAGGTCAGAGCACGAAACCAAGCTAATGCCACCCATCAGAAAATCAAAACAGGTCAGCGAGACTCAGAAAATGAAACTTTTGTTAAATTTGTGAGCCTTTCTTTCTGGAATGTTCAGGTTTAGTGTGAATGTTTTAGGGGCGAGTGTTGCAAATGTCTTCTGCAAATGCCTATTGATGCTAAATCAGTTGTTCCATTTTAAATCTAAGATTGACCTTATTGAATGCATTAGTGTTTGCTGAGAATGTTGACCCAGTGAAATTTTGCCCGTGTGGGATGACACTTGTTTGAACAGACATTATAACAACTTATTGCAACATGAAAGTACTGTGCATACTGAGTGTAACAGCACTTGCAGCCTCGCATCATATAATATGCTTTGCTGGGTGTAGAATCAGGGATTGAGATTTTCAAAACACTGAGGTAAAGTCGAACTTCTCTCGACGCTAATATCAGTGTTTGTAATAAGTCTGGGAGGAAAGAAAACCGAGAGACCGTCAAGCAGTAATTAATGTCAGATTTGATCAATTGTTATGAATTAATCAATTAAAGTGTTTAAAAGATGGAGAATATGCCATTAAATAGCGGAATATGTGTTTCTGGCCAGCCTCCATAAGAAGTGCACCCACTGCAGTTGTGGTCTCACCAAAAGCAGCCAACATAAAATGACGAACAGACGTAAGTGGAGTTTTACTGATGTTCCGAGAGATGAGAGAGAAACAGGCATTGACACACACAAACACGCACAGGCATACACACAACGCACACACACAGAGACACACACACACACACACACACACACACACACACACACACAGACACAGACACAGACACACACACACACAGACACACACACACACACGCACACACACACACACAGACCAGGGGACAGAGAGTGACAATGGAATGTTTCAATTTCCGAAATGCATTCAATAAGGTCAATCTTAGATTTAAAATGGAACAACTGATTTAGCAACAATAGGCATTTGCAGAAGACATTTGCAACACTCGCCCCAAAAACATACACACTAAACCTGAACACATGACTGGGCAGAGAATGGGGATTGTTACTGATTGTTGCAACTTGTGTCATCCTCCCTCTGTCTCTCCCTTTGTCATGTATGTACATATCCAGCTCCCTCTGTCTCTCTCTATATCTTTTAATCTCTCTTTTGCTCTCCAGGTTTCAGTATCTACATCTCACTCTGTCCCTCCTTTTGTCTCTCTCTCCATCTCTCTCTCCCTCACACCATCACTCCCTCTGTCTCTCTCTGTTAACATGGGTGAGTTGAATTACATGTAACCCAGGCATTTAGTTTAGAGATACAACACTGAAACAGGCCCTTCGGCCCACCGAGTCTGTGCAGACCATTTATATTAATCCTACACTAATCCGAGATTCCTACCACATCCCCACCTGTACCGATATTTCCCTACCACCTACCTATACTAGGGGCAATTCGTAATGGCCAATATACCTCCCAACCTGCAAGTCTTTTGGCTTGTGGGAGGAAACCGGAGCACCCGGAGAAAACCCACGCAGACACTGGGCGAACTTGCAAACTCCACACAGATAGTACCCAGAATTGAACCCGGGCCGCTAGAGCTGTGAGGCTGCGGTGCTAACCAATGCCGGCGCATCTTCCATAAGAATATTGTTCGACAATTAAGCTTTTTATTTCATGGCACTATTACTCAGACCACCTTTGAATTCCAGATTTTTATTAATTAATTGAATCTGAATTCCTCCAGCAGCAATGCAGTGAGGTATGCCTGTATTCCCAAATAATTAACATGGGCCTCTGGATTAGTAGCTCAGTAATATTATCAGTACACTACCTTCTCTCTCTGTCATCAATCCAACGGAAGCCCCTTTGATTGAGAGCTGCTTCAATTAATGGTCAGCTGTGCTCTTTAGCACCGTCATTTTTGAGAAACCATTCTTGTGCCTTCTGAAAAGATAACCGCTCTCAGTAGGTCCAATTTTTCATAAAGTATTACAAAATCAAGTGTGCACTCATATTCGGGCTCTGGACTGTGAATAGAAAATTTATAACCCTGTATTGAGCTTAGATTGTGGAGTCTGGAGCGGATCTTAGTGCTAAAACACGAAATATTCACTTTTTCTATGATTTAACTAACTTAACAATTAGATTAAGTGGGTATTTCAGGATCTTTTTCAGCTCTTCTCGGAATTTAGTCTGGCTCACTGCGTAAATACACGTGTTGGTGCAGGAACTGAGAAGCTGCAGCATTCCTGCTGTGTATTCTGTGATATAAAGAGGGTCATTGGTGGAGGAAGGATATTGTTTTGTAATTCGCTGATAGATGTAAAATACAACCTGCGTCACCCACAACAGTATAAAACTGCCAGATATACTAAACAGTAAAATAATAGATTTCTTTCGATTCTCCATCTCTGAGTTATTGTGATTCTGTCCATTGCTGAGGCCCCGGAGTTCCCTGCGGCCTCTACTGGCCACTAAAATACGTCTCACAATCAGAGCATTGAGCAGCAACATCAGAAAGAACGGGACACAAGGAGTTAAAACGCGATGAAACAACTCAAACGCGCTCCATGCGGGGGAAGTATTGAATATTTCCTGGGAGATACAGTACCAGGGAACATTATCAATTATATACAAAGGTTCGATTGTAAAGTACCAGGGAAGACTTTCTAAAGCGCACAGCACACTCACTGTTCCGATAACCACAGCTGCTGTTTTCTCAGTGCAATATTTCGTCTTTAGCTTCTCACAACAAATGGTGACAAATCGATCAAATGTGAAAGCGACTGTCAACCAGACAGAAATCATTGTGGTTGCAAAAATCAGGAAAGAAATTGAACTACAGATGGGAGTAATGAACAGGAATGAATCTGTGAAATAAAGACTTGGAATCCACCTCAAAATAGGATCTGTGATAATGACAAGCAGATCAGACACTGCCATTCCCACCAGGTAGTGAGTGACACATTTGGAGAGACCGCACTTTCCTCGGGACAGGATCAGAATCGCCACCAGGTTAACTGAAAGAGATAGAAAAGGATGCAGAGATATTAATGGCCAGACCTCAAGTTAAAACAGACCTCAAGTTTGACATGATCTAGTATTAAATTGACAGCTTTGTTGCAGCATCCAGCATTTCGGTCAGAATATTTTTTGAACACATTTATCAAGAATTGATTTGTAAAAATAAAGGTGAAATAAAATGATCATTGGATACAGTGGAAGGTCTAGGTGAGGGCGCGCTGCCAGGGTGGAAGGGCAAAGGGTTTTTCAAAGAAGGAATCCAATGGTTTAAATCCAGTTTAGCCTCCAGACCAATGGCCGAGTAAGTGAGGAGCAGGGAAGCTGTTTTTTACTTCTTGGTGAAGAGAGTTAACGTGGGCTGACCCGAAAAGTGAAAATGTCGAGTGCCGCTGTGGTGAGTGCTAGCCAGTTTTTGGTCGGGAAGAGGCCGATGGAGGCTGAGCCAGAGAGTGGATTGGAGTGATATAAACAAAATGACATTTGGGAACTGGGGAGGAGGCAGGTCCTGAAGGGTTTGTAAAGCGAGCAAAGTGAAGCACCATTTCATTCGGGAAATAACTGCTTCCATTAAGTTATTTACTCAGTTCAGAAATAACTAAGAGGAATATTCACTAAAACAGGTTGAGGATATGACCGGAGTAACACACAGGGAGTGAGTCCAGCAGTAAATCTCACCCAATCTAGCAAAATCCAATTATACCTTCAACTCACAGTTTCACTATAATAGTTACAGAAAATTTAGCAGTTCATATTCGTGAATTATTCATACTGTGGCCTCTCTCCCTCTTTCTCCTTCTTCCTTCATTCTCCCTCTGTCCTTCTCTCTCTCCCTCTATTTCATTTTCCCTATTCATTCTCGCTTGCTCTCTCTCTCGCACTCAACTTCTCTCTCTATCCACAGCTCGTACCCTGTCCAATCGCTTCTCCAGATTATTCAAGCGTCCACATGCTCACTCAACATGATAACTCAGGTAAATCACCCTCCACAATCCAGCATGTGCACAACTCAGAATGTTCTGATCAAAGGTCACGGACCTGAAATTTTAACCTTCTTTCTCACTCCTCAGATGTTGACTGATCAACTGTGTATTTGAAACATTTATTGCTTTTATCTCAGATTGCCAGCATCTGCAATATTTTGCTTTTATTTACTTATCCAACATAATTTCTATGGATCGGCCATAATTGTCGTTTCTCTAACATTGGCAGGACTGAATCCATCACCTTTATTCCAATCCAGCAACTGTATCCCAGGTATTCATTCCAATCCACCTGATGGCTGCTGTCTTTGAATGACCGTCAGAACACTATATGACCCCAGGTTATGCTTCATACGTATTGTTACTATCGAGGCTGGAGGTGTGCACTGTTCATTCACTCCCACCTTTCCACAGGTCACAACATATTCTTAACATTTTCTCAGTTACGGATCCAGTCAATTATCTTCCTCAGAATAAAATGTACTAACCATGTTTCTTTGCTGAACAAAAAAATTAACTGTTTATTACAGAACAATTCATAATTAGTAATAAATTAAAATAATATCAGATCGGTCAAATTATTAAAAATCGAACATTATTTTTTTAAGTCCCCTTTGGTACCTTACCGCTTCACGCATGTGCACATAGACACACATACGCACACCCAGAAACACACACATGCACACACTTACATATGTACTTGCCCACCCCTGAAAAAAGTAAATAGCAGATGAGACACGCCCCGACGAACGGCCACAAAGTCCAAACCTCGAGCACACACAAGCAAGGTCTTTAGAATATTCTAGAATTTGCTGCCTTCAGGCGCCGTTGAAAAGGAATTTAACAGGCCTTCTTGAAAGACAGGAAACAAGAGGAATTGGCTTATTAAACTTCACAGAGTCGTTTTGGGAATTGCGAGAAAAAGAGCTGGGTAGTGGCCTTCTGTTCGTGCTTGGAATACGTTCCTTCTGCTGCAGCAAACATGACTTTCGGCTCCTTCCAGAAGGTATCACAAACACACAAACACAGTGACTCACAACCAAAACTTTTAACAGTTTTCTGCCCTCCCAGATTTTCTCTGTTCCCACTGGGCTTGTCCATTCAAAGGAGTGCTTGTCACTTTTCGGCCCCTATTGTCAGAGCTTCAGCTTGTCTTTAACCCAAGCCATGTAACAAACAGCAACACTGTTGCTAATCCGGCTCCCTAAATCCTCCTGATTAAAAAAAATCTGACACATTGTTTAGCTTAACTATATATATATATTTTAAATATATGTTTTTTAACAAAACTGTGTCACGTTCATAGCACCATGTGTCATGCCGAAACAGTTATCTCCTGCTTCCACATCACAGCATCACTACTCTTGGTTCCACTCTTGCCTTAGTTCATCAGATATTGAAACGTACTTCCATGCCTTTGTCTCATCCAGACTGGAATGCACCAATTGTCACGTGGCACACAGCCACCCCACCCGGCCCCCCACCCCCCGCACCACTATCCATTCACTTATGGATCTAGCAATCTGCTGCCTTTATCCTATCCCATGCCCGATTCCTCTCAAGAAACATTGCTCTATTTTCTGACTTGCATTGCATGGAGAATCCCAACGTCTCCAGTTTATTTTTTCCTTCCTTGCATTTCAAAGCAACACAGAATCCATTTATCCCTATTAATTTATTCCATTGCGTTGTATCCTTAATTCTTAATATGATTACCTCAAAAAGTCTATCAACCTCAGTTCTCTAATGTTTATTGGTCCCCTAATGATATATGTATTTGACCTGCAAACGTCTCAGCTTGTCCCCAGCTCAGAGCTTCTCACGATTAAGAAGCAATTGTCATGCAGACCCCCACCTGCCCAGAATGAGGCATATTAAATTTGTCATTTTAAACTGTTACTGGAAAGAAAAAAGGACTTGTTAAAGTAAATAAACAGACGCTTGCCTTTAGAATCATTTTCAGACTGACAGATAGTGCTTGGAGGGACAAAAGGGTTGCTTCCCTTCTCCATTTATCCGAAAATGGACTTTGAGCACCAAGGTATGGTGTGGAAAAGGCATTCCAGGTTGAATTCTAAGATGGCCGAATACACAAACAGACATGGCCAAACTAACTAGTCTCATGACTAACCTGCTTGGCGACCTGGGTTTTCTGAATTGTGCAAAAGGTTTGAAGTCAGCAGAGATTGAATGGCCCTGGACTGAAAATACCTCTTCTGGCCTGCTCTCCCTCCCTTTCTCATGGAACTCCAACTCCACTGAAGACACATGAACCCCAAGAGAGAAAGGTCTCCTGCACAGCGTAATGTTTAAGAATAATACTGGGCCACAAGGAAAAGCAAGGTCTAACTACAATCAGGGACTCTGCAGCGAGCTCGAAGAACCATAACAAAAACTCGTGTTCAGATACTGCCTCAAACTTTTCCACTTCATTGTTTCTGCTCTTTTCTGCCTCTCCTGCATGTGTGTCTTGCGTATGCACGCTAGCGTGGGTGCATCTTGTATCCCTATGCGTTAAGTTTAATAGAATTTCAACGTTTCTTCTTTAAACCTAAGATAACATGTTTTGGGATGGTTTCCTTGCCTTATAATTGGAAAGCAGTGAACAAGGATTCACAAGGGGGGAACTTTAAACAGGGTGTGTTTATAATTAAACCCTGTTCCGTTAAGATCAGGTGAAGGCTGAGATGGAAAGTTAGACCCCTTTCTCACCAGATCGTAACACTATTCTGATTTATCATTCTTTGGTGCACAGTGAATGACCTCAAACCTCCCCACATTGAACTCCATATCCCACAGTTTATCAAATCAGTTAAGCTATCGACAACTCATTTGTACAATGTTCTTTCCATCTACACTATTTACTGAGTCACTGAACTGACAGTCGTCAGCAAACCTAGATGTATGGACCTCGGCTCCTTAATTCAAATTATGTGGAAATACAGTGAAAAGCTGTGCCCTCAGTCCAGATCACTGGGAGGCACTAATAATCACATCCTGTATTGGATTGCTTTCGTACTTCAATTCAAATATTTACTTTAAACACCAAAGTACACAAGAAGCTCATGTAACGGTAGAGAATTCGGTCCTTAACTGCACATCACATAAAAAGATTCCAGTATCTGTTTCTTCCATGTATTATTGTTTAGTTGTAGTATGCACATAATGTAGAGATCGAAGGTATTATTGGTTTAAGTGTTGTGAATATAGAACTGTATGTACAGGTTCCGTAACTTGTTTGATCTCATCGTGAGCACATCCCACAAATAACCCAGGACATTAATATACACAGGTAGGGTGGACACTCATTCCCACAGCTGGCATTGTTCAATCTATCTGCAATACATAGAACACATAAAATTGAGTACCTCTTCCAGACCAGAACCCACGCTATTTGAAATTTCATCTCTTGTAATTTTAAAGTCCAGAGTTAGATTGTGGATTTGCTCAATCAACAAAACTACACCATCAACACTGCGATTTATAATCTGCAATTAACTAGAATGGCTTGTGATTCCAAGAAATCCAGTCCAAACTGATACAACATAACATCAATACATTTTCAACGAATCCCTCTGATAGTAAATAAATTGAACTGCAGTGAATCAGAGAAGGGGATGTTAAAGGGTGATCAGCAAATTCAGTTCAGTTGCGAGACCTCTGAAGCAGCGTCAGATCCCCATAAGGAAATACTTTATCAAAGTGATAACCAATAAAATATTGAAATTCCAGTGAATCCCACTCATGGGGTCAAAATAGGTGACGAGTGGAAAATGTTGTGACCCTCACACACGTCACGAAGTCGCAGAGCACCTGTGATTCTAAATTCGTGGCTTATTAACATGGCCCAGGCGGCTGTTCCCGAACTAATGATAACGTGGAGGGAGAGGCGAGCCATCCCTCCGTCCCTGGCAAGGGCTTTCAGCACCAATGCTCAGTTGCCGACGTCTTTTTTAATGGGATTATAGCCCTAAATGATTGTTCAAATTTTTAGAGACACGCTTATTTCAACGTTTATAAAATTTAGTTAAAAAAAAATAAATGCCCTCTCCCACCACCCCCAATGGCATTACACATTATTCCTGCCCTTTACAACCCGCCCCCGCCCCACCCCCAACCCGCCCCCGGAATACCTACCGTTAATTTGCTAACTTCCCACCGCCCCCACCCCCTTACATTTCGGCATCTTTGTCCTTTCCCCCTTCCCATTACCCCTTCGACCAATCCGTAGCATTGAAATCCCGCTTCCCTTCCCACACTAGGAAAATCACCTCCACCCCTCCCCACAGCTGTGGCGCCTCCTGATTCGAAGGTACGGCATTCCCGCCGCCGGATGAAAATCCAAACCTGCTGGCAGAATCACTGTGGCCTGCATATTAATAAAAGGGAAGTATCCATTTGCATATTCTAATGCAGTTCCTGTCGCCAAGCAGCGGGGAGGCTGCCACGGGGTCTCATCCGCCGCTGAGTTCAGGACGGGACCAGCAGCTGGGTCGGTTACGGGCCTAACCCCGCTGTGTCTTTCATGTCCCCATCCCCCCTCCCCTCCCCTCCCTCCACCCCCGCCACCGGTACCAGCGTTGGTGAACCTTTACAATCCAGCCGTTGATGTTGGGGAAAGAGGACACGAAGCCGCCTCATTGTAAATTACCGAAATTAGAATCGTGAAATAATATCTCAGGCCAGGTTAGTTCCACAACTCCTGATGGTCTGATAACTGCTCGTACAACCTTGATGGGAACACACCTAGACTACTGTGTACAGTTTTGTTCCCCTTATTTAAGGACGAATACACATAAATTGAGGGAAGTTCAGAGCAGCCTCACTCTGATGACTCTGATGTGTGTTAAAAGGGGCTGTCTTGCGAGGAATGGTTGAAGCGTTTCAGCCTATATACTTCAGAGTTTAGAAGTATGGGAGACATATTGAAATACGAAATTCTGAGGAAGAATGGTGAGACGATGTTGCCCCTTGAGGGGTAATCAAGAACTTGGGAGGTGGGGTGGGCGCAAAAGGTGCACATTTCAGGTGGAGCTGAGGAGGAATTCATTTTCTGTGAGAGTCATGAATCTTTCGAATTCTGGACCCCAGAGAGCTGCAGAGGCTGAGTCATTGATTATATTCAAGGAGAAGGTCGAGAGATTTTTGAACTACAGGCTATTCAAGAATTGTGGAGAATAAGGGAGAAAATAGTTTTCAGGCAGAGATCAAATGACAAATGATCTTAATGTATTGTGGAGCAGGATCGAGGGGCCAAATGGCCTACGCTGGTTCCTATTGCTTATATTCTTACACACTTATCCCGGGCACCTGATTCCAATACATTAATTTGAGATATTAATCTGAGCCCATTCTCAGGGATGGAACAACATAAATCATTACACTTAAAGGATGTCATACAAGCCCGAGCATTTAGAATATGAGGAATTCTATCAACGGGCAAAACATTTATCACAGTGAATAGTCCAATACTAATGCAAGGATTTGTTGAACATAGATCATCAAAGTCAATATGCTTCTGCTACAACACCAAATGTTCAGAGCCATCGGACAGCCCATCATTCAACAGAGCAGACAATTGCGTAAAACATTCAGCAAGTAAGACATTATCAAATACAACAGTCGATTTAACATTGATTTGCTACAATAACAGCTGGAGATAGCAGCTTACCAGGAACTCCAATGGTTGCAAGAACTGGATAGTAAATATCTACAATCTGGTATATTACTGGATATCCCATTTCTGCGAGAAGCACCAACTGATGTTGTTCTGAAATACGGAGCTCTGGTCGTCATTCTGAGCTGATACATATTCACAGTCCCTGTTTTATATAGGGGATAAGTCTCGACTGACATGGTTATTCCCCTGATCATTGCTATTAGTGACAGACACTGGAACAAACACATTACATCGGCAGCTTTGTCTGCGATGTTAATAAAATGGTACATAGAACATGAATATCTTAAAGTCCAGCAAAATAACTTAATCAGACCTCTCTTGGGGATAAGGCCGATACATGTAAGCATACAAGACAGATCCCACAATAATGAGCGGCTTCACATGCAGGCTTCATGCAATTGTAATGACAATGTTCACTCCTAATGATTCATGAATAAATGCTACAGAGTTTTCCAGAGTATATACTGAATCCAGGGACACAAGCA
Source organism: Heterodontus francisci (assembly GCF_036365525.1). Classification (NCBI taxonomy): domain Eukaryota; kingdom Metazoa; phylum Chordata; class Chondrichthyes; order Heterodontiformes; family Heterodontidae; genus Heterodontus; species Heterodontus francisci. The sequence goes on from NW_027141025.1 coordinate 5,967,033, forward strand.
GTTCAATGTGAACTTTGACACGACGGCAGTTAGATACATGCTCAGGGTTGCAGCTGAGAACTTACTATGGGTGATAGTCGGGGCAGACTCTGAGTGTGCTCCATTGACAACCCTCTCGCTGCTATTTTATGCAAATAAAATAATTGTAAATAAAACAGTAGCTAAAGACGAGTAAAATTAGAAGTGGGCCATCTCCTGAGACTATTCCTCCAGTTCACTCCTCACTGGGGCCCCAACATCCACCTTCCTTCTATCCAAAACTCTACCATACATCTCCATCCCCCAAAAGGTCCAGCAGCTCACACAACGCAATGATTTTCACTGACCTACATTACATCTCAAATTGCTCAACAGCTTACATTTAAAATTCTGGTCCTCACCTTAAAACCTGGTCGCGGTCTCGAAATTCACTATCTCCACCCTCTCTTCCAAACCGGCATCAGACCTCGCCCGTGATCTCTCCATATCTCTTACATTGGGCAATTTTGGTGGGACTGCCATTTCTTGGTTCATGTCTTACCGATACAATAAAAGCCACAACTTCCCCCGCAATGAATTCCCTCCACCCACCAGCCTGTGCCTGACCTTCCTAGTTTGCCTCCTCCTTCTCCACATCGACATGTTATCCAATGCCAACAGCACCGACAGACATGAGGTCAGCTTCCATATGTGTGCGGGAAACACCATGGTCCAGCTCTCCGCCAACTCTCTCGACCTTCCACTGCCTCTGTGTGACCATACTACAAATGTCTGTTTAGCTGCAGCTTCAGTTTTCTCCAACTAAATATATGAAATACCAGAGCAATCATATTTCTCTCTACCACAGAGTCCATACTCATTTCACTGACACCATTCCCCATCCTAGCTATTGTGCCAGGCTCAGTACGATGTTTTTTAACGTTTATTCTGTTGGTCCCTGATCTGAACCTCAGATCTCATAAGCCTTCGATCATAAACTATACCCATTTGCACCTCCCTAACATCGCTAGCCACTCGCACTGTCTTAGTCCATCTGGCACTGAAACACTCAATCACTGCTTCCATATCTGCATCTTGGAGGTGAGGACGTGGAAAACTATTGGAGAAAATTCGTGATTTTCTTACACTGTGGAACTGTTTGGCACCATCGTGTTGATAATCCTCTTCAGAGGATTAGTACGGAATATTGTTATAATATAAACTAACTGACCTGTAATCTTTTAGATATACAAACATAGAATGTGATTTAATTGTTGTTCATGTTTAATTTGCATTAAATCTTGAATTGAGAATAGAAGACTCCACGCTGGAGGACGTGATTTGGAGATGAAAGATGAGATTGACCAAGGGGAAATTCCTCGTAGCTCTGACTTGGCGAAGTATGGCGAACCTGAAAATGTAAAATTAGTGAAGAGGGAGTAGAAGTTTACATTGTGCAATTTGAGCTATTGCCACAATATGGAGTGGCCGAAATCATCTTAGACAAGCTCCTGGAGACCCTTTTTAAAGGAAAATCTTTGGAAGTGTATTCATCTCCTTCAGATTATCACTGACGTGACTATAACAAAGTAGACTTTTCCCAATGCATAATAATTGATGTTGCCGTAATGGGAAGTGGGTGACCCTGGCACAACCAACATTTACTGCCCATCCCTAATTGCCCTTGACAGCTGAATGGCTTGCTGGGCCATTTCAGAAGCCAGTTACGAGTTAACAATATGGATGTGGGTCTGGAGTCACATGCAAAGCAGACATGCATATTTCCTTCCCTGAAGGTCAACTAGGCGGGTGTTTGCGACACCCTATGTCAGTTTACATGGCACCATTACTGAAAATAGCCTTCAATTACAAATTGTCTTTTATTAGTTAAGTAATTTTATTAATTAATTGAATTGAAATAAATTTGCACCAGCTCCGGTTTTGAGATTTGAACCAGTGTTGTCATCTTGTACGGGCTTTACAACACTCTTAATGCAGATATGACCACTAGTCACTGGTAAATATTGCTTTACACCGATCACAAACCACTCGCTTCTCTGCAGAAAAAGCAGAACAGAGAAAGCCAGGTTGTTTCAAGAAGAATTTTGTTACAGGCAGTTGCACATGAAATTGTACATCTTGCAGAGAAAAGCAATGTCATTGCTACTGCTCTGACCAGAGTTCGAAGAGAGGCAAGTCTGAAGGAAAGGTCTGAATTGTGAGAATTTTGACTTGTCTGAATTCTATTAATCTTACATTTGTTATTGGTAAATTTAGTAAAATTGTCGGCTGTCCCTTGATTCGAGGACGACGTCTACACAGGTTCACAATTGGCTGCCATGGGTCATCATGTGACTGAATAGACCAATTCTCGACCCACAGATTTTTGGGCACGTGGGACAGGACTTCACACGAGGTCGTGGGATCCCGAGAGTGGGATTTGATTCCTTTTCTTTCCTGCTCTGTCCCCACTCTGCCTCATCATTAAGGCGATTGGATTCAAAGCATGATTGACAAGTTGTCACCATTTTGAACGGTTGGTAGCAAATTCCTCCCAGTCATCAATATCAAAGCTGCCACGCTTCAGAGAGAGCTTCTGAGTTTCTTTGAAGCATTTCCTTTGTCCTCCCTGGAGGACATTTGAGAATTGGGAAAACAGGACCTGGCGGGGGATACGATTTTCGAGCATCCAAATGGAGTATCTTGTTTTTCTCAAGGAAATTTGCGTGAATGCTTGTGGAGCTGGTTTAAAAAATGAAACTAGCGTGTTTTCGATGGTTCTTCCCGTTAATCTGGAGGATGCAGAAAAGAGTCATAGCTGATGAAATTTCTCGGGCGCTTTTATGTGTCGCTGATACACAGTTCAGGTCTCACTGCAGAACAGGAGTACGGTGAAGACAACTGTTTGTACAATAGCACTTTTTCTAACTTGCAGAAGTCTCTACCGGCAAACACTCTCTGCTGCAGTTTGCAGATGGCTGAGCTGGCATAGCTGATCTAGTGTTGGATCTCCCCATCAATGGCTGCCTTTTGAGAGAGGTGGCTGCCAAGCTATGGGAAGTTTTCAACGCATTCCAGGGTCTCTCTTTCAACATATATCGGATATGGAATATTTGGATAACCACAAATAGATTGATATAACAGTTTTTTTGGCAACATTACAGGACATTCAAGTCCCTTCCGTGTAGAATTGAAGAGATCGAGAGTGACTTTGAAATCTGGAGCAGTATGGGCAATGACACTGCAGTCATCCACAAACTGTAGACCATGTATGTCTAAGTTTAAGTTTGGCACAGAGGCGACTGAGGCGAAAGAGTTTTCCATCTAGGCCAAATTTGAAGCCCCCACCAGAGTGCAGTTGAACTTTGATGAGGCGAGCAGCTACTGTCAGCTAAATAGTATATAGTATTAATAAAATATAGTATGTGTTTTATGATTGCATGTCACCTCTGCTGTACACAATAAGTTACTTGTAAAAAAAAATGTTCACAGTATCAAGATCGTATTGTATTTTCTAACCGTTTCAACGAAGCCCTTACTGCAGTAAGGCATTCCTTTTCCCAATGCGGAGGTGTGATGACTACTAGGCCTGGATGTAATGCCACCCCACTCTTAGAGATAGAATAGGAAGTGTGTGTCCCATAGATGTGCGATGTCTGGAAGGGGAGGAAGGGACCGTCATCTTTCAATTGCACTGCTACAAATTGGGAGTGGAAAAATGCTTCCACGGCCAGAGGCCGATTGAGGGCCCTAAGAGGCCTATTATTACCTGCTTAAGGGCCTATTCCTGCCGCTGGTGGAATTAAGATCAGTAAAATGAGTGTCCTCCCTATAGGCGCGGCTGTCTTCCTCCGTGGGCAATCTGTGGCACACAAAGTGCCCCATCAGAGAACAGCCCACCCCTTCGAAAAGCCCGCCTTCCTACATTCATTACCCACCCTCCTTCCCCATCATCCGTGCCTGCCAGACTGTGAGCTGTGTCATTCTGAGTCACTAAAATTAGATTTATAAAGTACGACTACCGAACAGGCTAGTTCCACAGGGTGAAAATGTTCTTGGAACGTTGGTGGCGAGACACCTTGAGTACTGTTTCCAATTGTAGTCCTCTTACTTCAGGAGCAATATACACGCATTGAAGGCAGTTAGGAGAAGGTTTATTGGGCAGATTTCCAGGGTAAAGGGGCAGCTTTGTATGGACTGGTTGAGCTAGGATACTTTAAAGGTAAGATGTATTGAAACATATAACATTATGACTACTCCAGTTCAGTTCCTGGTCAATGGTAACCACCAGGATGTTGATCATGGGGGATTCAGCACTGGTAATGCCATTGAACGTCAAGCGTAGATTGCTAGATTCTCTCTTGTTGGAGATGGTCATTGCCTCCATCCAGTATTATTCTTGTTAACTTCTTAGCGGTTTTATACTACTTAGTGACTTGCCAGGCTATTTCAGAGTCAACTATACTGCCGTGGGTCTGGAGTCACATGTCAGCAGATTTCAATCCCTGAAGGCAACAAATGAACCAAATGGGCATTTATAGCAATCGATGATGGTTTCATGGCCATTATTAAATCAGCTTTCCATTCCAAATTTACTCTGTGAAATCAAATTCCACTTCCTCCTGAGGGGAGATTTGAACCTACGTCCCCAAAGCAGCAGCTCCTGGGTGCGTGGGTTACTAGTTTATCGACAATAGCACTCTACCATCGCCTGCCCTACGCTGTGGTGCTGTCTCTATATTGGGTGACCGATTGGTTGATTGCTTTATGGAGCACTTCCGCTCATTCCAAAAACATGATGCTGAGGTTCTGGTCGCTTGCCATTTCAGCACCCCACACCGGCTCTCATACCCACATTTAGGTCCTTGGCCTGCTGCAGTGTTCCAGTTAACATCAATGCAAGCTCGAGGAGCAGCAACTGATCTTTTAGTTAGGCACTCTACAGCTTTGCGGGCTGAACACTGAGTTAAATAATTTTAGAGCATGTCTGGCCTTTGTTGCCTTTATATTTTTTAAATATTTTTTTATTGTATTGTATTTTTTAACCATGTGCCTGTTCGTCGTGCGGACAGAGTTGCTCATAACTTTGCTATCAACACTGTCTCTGGACGAATGCTTTGTCTTTCAATGGAAGCATTAACACCCTCTTCACTGTTGCCTCAGGACGACTTCTTATTTTATCTCTCCTGACCTCTGCCGTATCACACACATTCCCTTTTTATCGCTTCCGCACCAAGCCACCCCTGCTCCTTCACTTGCTATAAAACCTAATTCCTTTCCAAGGCTTGCCAGTTCTCATGAAGGGTCACAGACCTGAAACGTTAATTCTGCTTCGATGTCTGCAGATGCTGCCTGACCTGTTGAGTATTTCCCAGCAGTTCTGTTTTTATTTCATAGTAATTGAAATGCTTTCTGTTGTAACTTTGAAGTTCAGAGTTAGTCTGTGGGCTGGGTCAACAAAGAAACGCAACAACGCTGCGTTTCATAATCTGCAAATAACGAGAGGGGCTCTGGATCCCAACAAATACAATGCACAACAGAAAATGAACATTTTTACTATTAAATTGAAGTCAGGTGAAGTACATAAATTCATCCGCAGTGAATCAGAGAAGGAGATGATAAAGTGTCAGCAGCAAACTCTGTTCACCTGCCAGAACTTTGCAGCAGCATTCGGTTCACACAAAGAAATAATACAACAACAGTGATGACCAATAGAAATACTGAAATCCAAGTGAGACATGATGTTGGGGAAGGCAGAAACTACTGCCTCCTTGTAACACTGAGACTGCGAACTGTGTTATTATAAATCACCAAAATTATGTTTATGAAGTAATATTCCAAGACAGGTTTGTTCCACAAAGTGAAACTTTTAACAACTCCTGATAGTCTGGTGATTGTTCTTAAACATTGTTTGGACTACATCTATATTACTGTGTCTAGTTTTGGTCTCCTTAAGGAGAGTACGCATGCATTGAGGGCAGTTCAGAGAAGGATCACGATTCGACTCCTGGGGTTGAGGGGCTCTCTTGTTGGGAAAGGTTGAACAGGTTAGGCCGATGCTCTTTTGAGTTTAGAAGTATGAGAGAAGTATTGAAACATGCTAAAGTGTGAGGGAACTTGACTGGGGGATGGTAAGAGGAACATTTCCCTCGAGGGGGAATCCAGAACTGGGCGAATAAGTCGAGCATTTCAGAAGGAGATGAGGAGGAATTTGTTTTCTAAAAGGGTGATGAATCGTTGGAATTCTCGAGCCCAGAGAGCGGTGGAGGCTGAGCCATTGATTCCATTCAGGCTATGATGGAGAGAATTTGAACTCTCGTGGATTCTGTGGTGATGACGAAGAAACAGGAAAGAGAATTTGAGGCCAAGATCAGATCAGGAATGATCCTATAGAAAGGCGAAGAAACTCGAGGGGCCGAATGGCCTACGCCTTCTCCTATTGCTTATATTCTTGCATACATAATCCTTGCATCTGATTCCAGTACAATTAGTTTTGACATTAACCAAATAAAACTCTCGGGTTTGATTAACAAAATCATGACAGACATAAAGAAACTCATACAAGCCCGAACATCTAAAATCTGAGGATATTCCATCATCCAACAACACATCCAGTAAAGAGAATAAACCAGTAATAATGCAAGGAATTGACTAACAGTGATCAAAGTTATTATGCAGCTGCTACAGGACCAACTGAACAGAGACTTATGACAATCCGTCATTCAAATGATCAAAGTGAAAAGACGGCTGTGTCAAACATGCAGCGAGTAAAGCACTTTCAGATACAGCAATCAAATAATGCTAATTTAAGCCATTAACAGCTGGAGAAAAAGTGGCTTACCGGAAACTCCAAAGGCTGAAAGAATGGGATAGTAAATATGTCTTATCTTATGCATTACTGGATATTTAGCTTATTTGCGAAGCAACAAACAACACGAAAAAAGGAAAGAAGGTACCAGCCCTTCGCTTTGCAAGCTGGAACGTCAGAACTATGTGTCCTGGCCTGTCGGAAGACCTTACACAAATCAACGATTCTCGGAAGACCGCCATCATTAACAACGAGCTCAGTAGATTCAATGTGGACATTGCAGCACTTCAGGAGACTCGCCTCCCCGCGAGTGGCTCTCTAGCAGAGCAAGACTACACCTTCTTCAGGCAGGGTAGGGATAATGAAGAACCAAGACAGCATGGAGTGTGCTTCGCCATCAGAAACTCCTTGCTCAGCATGATAGAGCCTCCCTCAAATGGCTCGGAACGCATACTGTCCATCCGACTGCTCACCACCTCTGGTCCAGTACACCTACTCAGCATCTATGCTCCAACACTCTGCTCCCCACCTGAAGCTAAAGACCAGTTCTATGAACAACTCCATAACATCATTAGCAGCATCCCCAACACCGAACACCTATTCCTGCTGGGGGACTTTAATGCCAGGTTTGGGGCCGACTATGACTCATGGCCCTCCTGCCTTGGGCGCTATGGCATTGGAAGGATGAATGAGAATGGACAGAGACTGCTTGAGTTGTGTACCTATCATAACCTCTGCATCACCAACTCGTTCTTTCACACTAAACCCTGTCACCAGGTTTCATGGAGGCACCCAAGATCACGTCGTTGGCACCAGCTAGACCTCATTGTCACAAGGCGAGCCTCTTTAAACAGTGTTCAAATCACACGCAGCTTCCACAGTGCGGACTGCGACACCGACCACTCCCTGGTGTGCAGCAAGGTTAGACTCAGACCAAAGAAGTTGCATCATTCCAAGCAGAAGGGCCACCCGCGCATCAACACGAGCAGAATTTCTCACCCACAGCTGTTACAAAAATTTCTAAATTCACTTGTAACAGCCCTTCAAAACACTCCCACAGGGGATGCTGAGACCAAGTGGGCCCACATCAGAGACGCCATCTATGAGTCAGCTTTGACCACCTACGGCAAAAGTGCGAAGAGAAATGCAGACTGGTTTCAATCTCATAATGAAGAGCTGGAACCTGTCATAGCCGCTAAGCGCATTGCACTTTTGAACTACAAGAAAGCCCCCAGCGATTTAACATCCGCAGCACTTAAAGCAGCCAGAAGTACTGCACAAAGAACAGCTAGGCGTTGCGCAAACGACTACTGGCAACACCTATGCAGTCATATTCAGCTGGCCTCAGACACCGGAAACATCAGAGGAATGTATGATGGCATGAAGAGAGCTCTTGGGCCAACCATCAAGAAGATCACCCCCCTCAAATCTAAATCGGGGGACATAATCACTGACCAACGCAAACAGATGGACCGCTGGGTTGAGCACTACCTAGAACTGTACTCCAGGGAGAATGCTGTCACTGAGACTGCCCTCAATGCAGCCCAGCCTCTACCAGTCATGGATGAGCTGGACATACAGCCAACCAAATCGGAACTCAGTGATGCCATTGATTCCCTAGCCAGCGGAAAAGCCCCTGGGAAGGACAGCATTACCCCTGAAATAATCAAGAGTGCCAAGCCTGCTATACTCTCAGCACTACATGAACTGCTATGCCTGTGCTGGGACGAGGGAGCAGTACCCCAGGACATGCGCGATGCCAACATCATCACCCTCTATAAAAACAAAGGTGACCGCGGTGACTGCAACAACTACCGTGGAATCTCCCTGCTCAGCATAGTGGGGAAAGTCTTTGCTCGAATCGCTCTGAACAGGCTCCAGAAGCTGGCCGAGCGCGTCTACCCTGAGGCACAGTGTGGCTTTCGTGCAGAGAGATCGACTATTGACATGCTGTTCTCCCTTCGTCAGATACAGGAGAAATGCCATGAACAACAGATGCCCCTCTACATTGCTTTCATTGATCTCACCAAAGCCTTTGACCTCGTCAGCAGACGTGGTCTCTTCAGACTACTAGAAAAGATCGGATGTCCACCAAAGCTACTAAGTATCATCACCTCATTCCATGACAATATGAAAGGCACAATTCAACATGGTGGCTCCTCATCAGAGCCCTTTCCTATCCTGAGTGGTGTGAAACAGGGCTGTGTTCTCGCACCCACACTTTTTGGGATTTTCTTCTCCCTGCTGCTTTCACATGCGTTCAAATCCTCTGAAGAAGGAATTTTCCTCCACACAAGATCAGGGGGCAGGTTGTTCAACCTTGCCCGTCTAAGAGCGAAGTCCAAAGTACGGAAAGTCCTCATCAGAGAACTCCTCTTTGCTGACGATGCTGCTTTAACATCTCACACTGAAGAATGCCTGCAGAGTCTCATCGACAGGTTTGCGTCTGCCTGCAATGAATTTGGCCTAACCATCAGCCTCAAGAAAACGAACATCATGGGGCAGGATGTCAGAAATGCTCCATCCATCAATATTGGCGACCACGCTCTGGAAGTGGTTCAAGAGTTCACCTACCTAGGCTCAACTATCACCAGTAACCTGTCTCTAGATGCAGAAATCAACAAGCGCATGGGTAAGGCTTCCACTGCTATGTCCAGACTGGCCAAGAGAGTGTGGGAAAATGGCGCACTGACACGGAACACAAAAGTCCGAGTGTATCAGGCCTGTGTCCTCAGTACCTTGCTCTACGGCAGCGAGGCCTGGACAACATATGCCAGCCAAGAGCGACGTCTCAATTCATTCCATCTTCGCTGCCTTCGGAGAATACTTGGCATCAGGTGGCAGGACTATATCTCCAACACAGAAGTCCTTGAAGCAGCCAACACCCCCAGCTTATACACACTACTGAGTCAGCGGCGCTTGAGATGGCTTGGCCATGTGAGCCGCATGGAAGATGGCAGGATCCCCAAAGACACATTGTACAGCGAGCTCGCCACTGGTATCAGACCCACCGGCCGTCCATGTCTTCGTTATAAAGACGTCTGCAAACGCGACATGAAATCGTGTGACATTGATCACAAGTCGTGGGAGTCAGTTGCCAGCATTCGCCAGAGCTGGCGGGCAGCCATAAAGACAGGGCTAAATTGTGGCGAGTCGAAGAGACTTAGTAGTTGGCAGGAAAAAAGACAGAGGCGCAAGGGGAGAGCCAACTGTGCAACAGCCCCAACAAACAAATTTCTCTGCAGCACCTGTGGAAGAGCCTGTCACTCCAGAATTGGCCTTTATAGCCACTCCAGGCGCTGCTTCACAAACCACTGACCACCTCCAGGCGCGTATCCATTGTCTCTCGAGATAAGGAGGCCCAAAAGAACTGGATATTTAGCTTATTTGCGAAGCATTGTCCGGTGTTGGTCTGAGAATCAGAGCTCTGGCAGTCACTATGAACTGGTCCATTCTAACAGACAGTGATTTATACAGGGGATAAGTCTCCAATGACATGGGCTATACCCCTGATCATTGCTATTAGTGGCAGTCAATTGAACAAACATATTGCATCAGCAACTTTGACAGCATTGTAAATAAAATGGTGCATACAAACAAACATCTCAAAATCCAGCAAATTATCTTCATCAGACCTCTGCCGGGGATAAGACTGAAAACGGTAATCATACAAGATTGATTCCACAATAATGCACAGCAGAGTTTGCTGGTTTAAAATAATTGCAATGATAATATTCATTCGTAACGATTCATTTATAAATGTCACCGATGTCTCCTCAGTACACACTGAATCCAAGAACATAAGCAGATAAAATGAGAAACTTTACAAGAAAACAGTTTAATCCATGTGTGAGATTGCAGCTGATAACTTAGTGCAGGTGTCATTGGGAGAATGATACTCCTCTCTCTGTTATTTGTATTGCACATATTTAGTGGTTTGTTCTACTGTGGCTTCTGTAAAAATAGAACTGTGCCACTGCCGGACAATATCCCTCTGGTTCACTCCTGACTGGCAACAGGATCTAAAACTTCCTTCCTTCCAACACTGTGCTGTACAACTCCATCCCTCAACAAGTCCAGCTCGCCCAACACTGTCGCATTCACTGACCCTGATTAGATCTCAATCCGCCCAACAACTTACATTTGAAATTATTATTCCCAATTAAGATCCCGTCATGACCTAAGCCATCATCATCTCTATTCCTGTAAAACTGCATCAAAACTCACCCGTGATCGCTCCATACCTCCGACGTTGGCCGCTTATGGAAGGACTGCCCTTGCTTGGTTCTTAACTCACTGATCTGATCATAGCCAGAGAATCTCCAGCAATGGCTATTCCTCCCACTACCAAAACTGTTCAATCACCAGCCCCTGAACTTACGGTTTTTGCATCCTCCTCTTCCACTTCTGCACTCTTTCCAACGGCAACAACAACGACAGACATGGGGACGGCAAAAACAACGACAGACATGGGGTCATCTTTTGCATGTGTGCTGACAACACACAGCTCCAGCTCTCCACCATCATTCTCGACCCTCCACTCCCTTTGTGTGATCAGACAACAACTGTCAGTTTTGTGTGAGCTGCAATTTTCTCCAGTTTAGTTTAGTTTAGTTTAGAGATACAGAACTGAAACAGGCCCTTCAGCCCACCGAGTCTTTGCCGACCATCAACCACCCATTAAGACTAATCCTACACTAATTCCATATTCCTACCACATCCCTACCTGTCCCTATATTCCCCTACGACCTACCTATAATAGGGGCGTTTTCTAATGGCCAATTTACCTGCAAGTCTTTGGCATGTGGGACGAAACCGAAGCACCCGGAGGAAACCCACGCAGACACAGGGAGAACTTGCAAACTCCACACAGGCATTATCCGGAATTGAACCCGAGTCGCTGGAGTTCTGAGGCTGCGGTGCTAACCACTGCGCCACTGCACCACCCAACGTACATAACACCAAATCAATCATCTTTTGCCCTCCCACAAACTCCACCGACCTCATCCCCTTCGTAGTTGTTGTATCAGGCAGCAAATGATGTTTTGTAACATTTACCCTATTCGTCCTTCCGATCTGAGCTTCCGATCTCAGATCTCTTGAAAAATAAAGGATGCCTACATCTGCCTCCCTAAAATGACGGTCTCGAGCCCTGTCTGAGCCCATCAGCCACTGATAAAACATATATTGGTCAACTCTACCTCCTCTCGGACAATCTGCCACCTCCTCATTCCTCTGAAACTCGCCTCTCTGTGGGACTTCTTTCCTTATTTTCACAGTTATCTATCTGATCAGATACAGAATCTCCAGTAATGGAACCTCCCCTCATCCCACATCAGCATTACCTTTGATGTTTCAATTCATCCTCAATGATAAATTTCCAGTGAGCATTCACCGGCAGGTGTGGGCCATGATATTACTTCTGCACTGATGACATCCATCTCTCTCGCTCAAAGCTGCCCCTACTGTCTCTGTGTTATCAGACTATTTATGCAACATACTGTTTTGGATGATCACAATTTTCTTCTATCAAACATCGACAGGACTAAATCCATCACCTTTCATCCCAGTCACAAACTGTCCATCCCAGTCACAAATTTCAATATACATGATGGCTTCTGGCTCCGAGTTCCACTCAGTGCACGAATTGTCCCCAAATTATGCTCCATACACATGTGTCCCTCCGTTAAATAGATCACTTCCTTCCAACTCAGCAGCACCTGCGGCTCCACTTTTGTCTCAGCCCAACAGATATTGAAACACTCGTCTATGTCTTTGTCACATTCAGACTCGACTGTGCGAATGGACACCAGACTGACCTCCCATGCTCCACCTCCCTTTCACTTATTGATCCAAAACATTGTTGCCTTTTTCCTATGCCATACTAAGTTTCAGATCACTGGGAGACAACAATAATAATATCCTGACAATTTCAGCACATAGCCTTTGACACTAATCTGTTGCCTTGCTCCAAGCCAATTTCCCAGCCCAGCCAACAGGTTGCCTCACCAATCATTGCTCTCTTTACTGATCTACATTTGATGGAGGACCCCGAAGCCTCGAGTTTATTTTTCTTTACAATGCATTTCAAAACGCGCACGACCTCCTCTAACCCGACTAATACAATTGGATACTGAGCCTCCGATAATGTGAATCTCAACGTTGTCAACCAGCCTTTTCAGAGAACAACAAAGAACAATGAATAATACAGCACAGCAACAGGCCATTCGGACTCCCAAGCCTGCGCCGATATTGATGTTTGCCTAAACTAAAACTTTCTGAACTTCCGGGGACCATATCTCTCTATTCCCATCCTATTCATGTATTTGTCAAGATGCCTCTTAAACGTCGCTATCGTAGCTGTTTCCACCACCTCCCCTGGCAGCAAGTTCCAGGCACTCACCACCCTCTGTGTAAAGAACTTGCCTCGCACATCCCCTCTAAACTTTGCCCCTCTCACGTTAAGCCTATGTCCCCTAATAACTGACTCTTCCACCCTGGGAAAAAGCTTCTGACTATCCACTCTGTCCATGCCGCTCATAACTTTGTAAACCTCCATCATGTCGCCCCTCCACCCCCGTCGTTCCACTGAAAACAATCCGAGTTTATCCAACCTCTGCTCATAGCTAATGCCCTCCAGACCAGGCTACATCCTGGTAAACCTCTTCTGTACCCTCTGCAAAGCCTCCACGTCCTTCTGGTAGTGTGGCGACCAGAATTGCACGCAATATTCCAAGTGTAGCCGAAAAAAAGTTATGTACAGCTGCAGCATGACTTGCCAATTTTTGTACTCTATGCCCCGACCGATGAAGGCAAGCATGCCATGTGCCTTCTTGACTACCTTATCCACCTGCGTTGCCACACCTGTGGACCTGTACGCCCAGATCTCTCTGCTTGTCAATACTCCTAAGGATACTGCCATTTACTGTATACTTCCACCTGAATTAGACCGTCCAAAATGCATTACCTCACATTTGTCCGGATTATGCTTCATCTGCCAATGCTCCGCCCAAGTCTCCAACGATCTATATCCTGCTGTATCCTCTGAGAATCCTCATCACCGTCTACAACTCCACCAACCTTTGTGGCGTCCGCAATCTTACTAATCAGACCAACTACATTTTCCTCCAAATCATTTCTACATACTACAAGGAGCAAAGGTCCCAGCACGGATTCCTGACCCCACTAGTCACATCCCTCCATTCAGAAAAGCACCCTTCCACTGCGACCCTCTGTCTTCTATGACCGAGCCAGTGCTGTATCCATCTTGCCAGCTCACCTCTGATCCCGTGTGACGTCACGTTTTGTATCAGTCTGCCACGAGGGACCTTGTCAAAGGCTTTACTGAAGTCCATATAGGTAACATCTACTGCCCTTTTTTCATCAACCATCTTCGTCACTTCCTCATAAAACTCAATCAAATTAGTGAGATACGACCTCCCCTTCACAAAACCATGCTGTCTCTCGCTAATAAGTTCGTTTGTTTCCAAATGGGAGTAAATCCTGTCCCGAAGAATCCTCTCTAATAATTTCCCGACCACTGACGTAAGGGTCACCGGCCTATAATTTCCTGGATTATCCTTGCTACCCTTCTTAAACAAAGGAATAACATTGGCTATTCTCCAGTCCTCTGGGACCTCACCTGTCGCCAATGAGGATGCAAAGATTTCTGTCAAGGCCCTAGCAATTTCTTCCCTTGCCTCCCTCAGTATTCTGGGGTAAATCCCATCAGGCTCTGGGGAGTTATCAACCTTAATGCTTTTCAATACACCCAACACCTCCTCCTTTTCGATAATGAGATGACTGAGACTATCTACACTCCCCTCCCCACGCTCATCATCCACCAAGTCCTTCTCTTTGGTGAATACTGATGCAAAGTACTCATTTAGTACTTCACCCATTACCTCTGGCTCCTCACTTGGATTCCATTCTCTGTCCTTGAGTGTGCCAACCCTTTTCCTAGTTACCCTCTTGCTCTTTATATACGAATAAAAATCCTTGGGATTTTCCTTAATCCTGTTTGCCAATGAATTTTCATGACCCCTATTAGCCCATCTCACTCTTTGCTTAAGCTCCTTCCTACTGTCTTTATATTCCTCAAGGGATTCTTCTGTTTCTAGCCTTCCAGCCCTTATGAATGCTTCCTTTTTCTTTTTGACCAGGCTCACAATATCCCGCGTTATCCAAGGTTCCCGAAACTTGCCAAACTTATCCTTCTTCCTCACTGGAACATGCTGGTCCTGAATTCTAATCAACTGACATTTGAAAGACTCCCACATGTCAGATGTTGGTTTACCCTCAAACAGCCGTGGGCACCCTGTTAAACGAGGGCTGCTGTGACACGGATTCCCTCGGATCCATGGTGTGCAGCAGAAATCTCAAAACCCTGGAGAGGTCGGCTGCGTTTGCTGAAAACGTAAAGACTAGGTGGCGCAGTACTTGCACATGGGCAAATTCAGTCTCTTCAGCTGGAACGTCTGCATCTGAGACGTTCAGGCAGTTGCCCGGATTAAAGATGGTGCTGCTCAATTTATCACAGAAAATGCTTATAGCTAGATAGTTCTAACAAACTAACCTTACATTAAGTTGGATGGAAGCCCAGTAATATGTTACTATGTAGTTATAGGATACCAAGTATAAACCTCAGATACATATAATATTCCAGTAACCCTATTAAGGAAAAAAAATCATGATTGAATTTACATGTTCTGATACTTTTGGGAGATAGTGAATTGGCACCCCGATCGATGGAGAAGAAAATCGGACAGAGTATAAACTCTGCTGCCAATTCGTTATTGTGATTCGATTTTATGACTGACCAGGATTTGATTTCACCCAATTGCAGCGAATAGTTAGCCGCTCTCCTCCTCTGCAACTCGCTTTCTCCCCTCCTGCATACAAGCCTCTTCCATCCCCCACGTCCTCAGCCGTTCGCTCCTGACCTTGCTGCTCCCCTTCACTCCCCTGCCCGATTGCTCCTCGCTTCTCGCCACCCCGCTTCCCATGACCCCCGTTACTGCCGCTAGCTGTAGGCCATACAGCTTCTTTCTTCTCGGCCACTAGGCCTCAGGTTTGCTGGTTCACCACACGCCGCCCGAAGAAGAAAAGCAGGCCGTGAAGTGATATGGGGCGAATTAGGAGCGAGCGGCCGAGAGGAGGAAGTGTTGAGGCCAGAAGGGACTTGCCAGGGAGGGAGGAGAGCGGCTAGTGGGGATGGAACGAGTGACGGGGATCGAAGTCCAGCCTCAAAGTCTCCAATTCAGCCGCTCCCTCCAGCCGAATTGGGGGACTGGAGAACCAATGACACGTTACTACGCATGCGCGAAGGCCAGGCGCATGCTCGAGAATAGCCCAGGTGCCGATATCTGATGATAATAAATTAAATAATAGAAAAATACTGCAGATACTTGAAATATGATATAAACCAATAAATGCTGGAAGTGTTCAGTCGGTCAGGCAGTATCTCTGGAGCAAGCAGCACAGTTAACGTCTCAAGTAAGTGACCCTTCATCAGTGGATCCGAAATGACATCATTTGCACCACTTGGTCCTGGCCCTTGCTAGACGTTTGTTGTGCATTTGCGAGGCTTGGAGCATCTGATGACCTTTGCAGATTCCTGCGTTGTCAGGAGTCAGCTTGGGAGAGATATCACCAGTGTGCTGGCACAAGCTCCTGCAAATTCAGTGGCAGGACAGCCGCTCCAATATCAGTGCCCTCTCTCAGGCCAACGTCCCCAGTGTCCAGACACTGTTCATAGTCACTCAGTTATGTTGGGCGGGCCACAAATATAACAGGCCTGACACAGGACTCCCAAAACAAGCTTTCTACTCTGCGCTTTGGCACAGCAAGAGGCTATCAGGAGAGCAGAGGAAATGCAACAATGACTTTAAAGCCTCCGTGACAAAATATTAACTCTGCACTGTTACGTGGAAATATCTTGCCCCAGCCTGCCCAAAATGGAGAGGAAGCATCCGTGAAGGTGCCAGCCAGTTCGAAAAACGTTGACATACTCAGACAGTGACCAGGTGCAAACAGCGGAAGGAACATTTGGAAATTCGAGCATCTCATTCACTCACCTCACCAAACACAACCTGTCCCAGCTGGAGTGGAAGAAAGTCATCCTCATTCCCGAGAGACTGCCTAAGTCTTTGCTAAACACTTTCTTGAAATCCACAGCAGCAACCTCCATTGCATTCTCATCATCAACATTCCCTTTTACCTCATCTAACAATTTAATTAAATACTTAATTGAGGTGGGCATGTTTGAATGAGATCAAAGTTGGGTATTTAAAGCCGAGATTATTCTTTCATGGGATTTGGGCATCACTGGCAGGGCCAGCATTTGTTGCCCAAGCATAATTTCCCTTAACAACCAAGGGTTTACTAGGCCTTTCCACAGGGAAGATAAGAGTCAACCACGTTTCTGTGGGTCTGGAGTGACATGTATGCCAGACCTTGTAAGGACGGCAGATTTCCTTCCCTAAAGGACATTAGATGGGTTATTACTACAGTTAATGATAGTTTCATGGCACCATTACTGACACCAGCTTTCAATTCCAGATTTTACTTTTAGTTTGGATTTTTGTATTGATTAATTGAATGTAAATTCCACCAGCTGTCGTGGTGGATTTTGAACTTGTGTCCCCAAGGTATTATCCTGGAAATCTGGATTACTAGCTCAGTGCCATCACTACTCCGCCACCAAGCAGTGAGAAAAATTAGCTATGCATGAACTAGTCAAAACCGATGGGAGGGACTCAAAGAAGTATTGAGCACAATACGTATTGAATACTTGGATCCTGTTCCGACTCTTTGGAAAATGAACTCAATTAATATCCATGCTCCGTTCCTTACTGTTACCCTGAAATTTATTTCCCTTACGGTATTTATGCAATTCTCTTTTGAATGTTAATATTCAATCTGAAATTAACAGCCTTTATCTGGTGCCATCAACCCACAACAAAACGCTGAGAAAAATTGTTTCCCCATGTAGCTCCTCAATGCACATTTTGGATTCGGAAAGGAACATGTGTGACTTTAAAAGAGAGATCTTCTGAGAAGAATGGGTAGCCTTAACGTTTCAGGCAGTGTACACTGCCCGTCGTCAGGAGAAATGACTCGCCCAGATAGAAGAAATAGCTTTATATCTGGTGGAGCATGGAAATGTGCGCAGGAGGATATTGCTAATCGGATATTACGTGTTCTCGTTCTTGCTGCTATTGGTAGCCGTATTGTGTTTCGTGGTATGTCGGTTTTGCTCTTCCTTCCACAATCAATGGTCACCTTTTGCTTTCCTCATTCCATTTCTTGCCTGCAACATTGCCTTATATAATATTCATTTGCAATACATACTCCATTAAATTTACTCTGCTTGCCCGCTGTTCCGGGGGCTGATGGAGCACACCTCCCATTCACACCAATACACATTTTTGCTGTGACTTCAGTTGAGAAATTTAGATCTGCCAGACGGTTTACATAAGAACATAAGAAATAGGAGCAATATTCGGCCATTCATCACCTCAAGCCTGCCCGCCATTCAATAAGATCATGGATGAGCTTCCCCAGGTCCCAACTCTTCTTTTCAGTCAGCTCCGCATACCCCTCCACTCCACGAGATTTCAAAAATCTATCTACGTCCTCCTTCAATATATTTAGTGGCCTAGCCTCCACAACTCTCTGAGGTGCAGAATCCCAGAAAATAACAACCCTCTAAGAGAAGAAATTCCTTTGCATCTCAGTATTAAATTTGTGCCCCCCTTATTCTGTAATTATGACCCCGAGTTCGAGATTCCCCCACAAGTGGAGATATAGTCTTAACATCTATCCTGTAAAGCCCCCTCAAAATCTTATATGTTTCAAAAAGGTCACCTCTTATTCTTCTAAACTCCAATAAATGAAGCCCGAACCTGTTCAGCCGTTCATGATAAGACAACCCCTTCATCCCAGGAATGAGCCTGGTGAACCTTTTCTGAACAGTCTCCAATGCTAGTATATCCTTCATTAAATATGTGGACCAAAATAGTACACAGTACTCCAGATGTGTCCACACCAATACCCTGGAACAAGACTTCCCTATTTTAAACTCTAAGCCCCAGGCAATAAAGGCCAACATTCCATTTGCCTTTCGAATTACTTGCTGCAGCTGCATGCAAACATTTTGTGTTTAATGTACAAGAGCACCCAGATCCCTCTGTACTGCAGTATTTTGTAGCCTTCACCATATAAATAATAATTTGTCTTATTTTCATCCCACCAAAGTGGATGACCTCACACGTTCCCACATTGAACTCCATCTGCCAAGTTTTCTTTTCTCCCCCCACTCACTTGACCTATCTTTATCCCTTTGCAGATTCTGTGTCCTCATCACAACATGCCTTCCCACCTAGTTTTGAATCATCAGCAAATTTAGATACACAACACTCTGTCCCTTCCTCCAAGTCATTGATATAGATAATAAATAGTTGATGTCCTAGGACCGATCCTTGTGGCACCCGATTAGTTACGGCTTTCCAATCTGAAAAAGACCCATTGATCACAATGCACTGCCTTCTGTGCTGTGTGATACACAAGCAAAGCTAGGCCTACGTGCGAAATGACAGCGAATGGATTGTTCACGAAATGTTCCTGAGGAACCTTCTGCCACAGGTGATGCTAAGATAAAGAAATGAATTGCTGATAATTGGCGCTTCTGTATAATATTTTGATGTGTATGGCTGACTGAAGACAGAGTTGCCAATGACGATTGAAATGTGCCGTTTTGGCAAGTTGGTTCAGCGCAACAAGATCCAAACTGTTCCTCCTTTATCATAAAAACTCATTTATAAAGTGGCCTTGAATCAATTGGAAGGCAAATGAACAGAACACTGGAGGTGAAGAATTCTTCTAATTCCAATGAAAAAAGGGCTAATCTGTTTAGCTGTTCTTGATAAAGACAAGGCTTCATCACAGGAAACAGCCTAGTAATTATTTTATGAACTGCCTCTAATGCTGGCATATCATTCCTTCAATATGAGGACCAACACTGTGTGCAGTACTCCAGGTGTGTCCTTACCAACATCCTGTACAGTTGTAACAAGACTTCCATACTTTCAAACTCTGACCCCCGAGCAATAAAGGCCAAAATTCCACTTACCTTCCGAATTACTCGCTGATGACCTGCATGATAACTGTATTGTGTTTAATGTGCAAGAACACCCAGATCCCTCTGTACTGCAGTATTTTGTAGTCCTTCTCCATCTAAATAATAATCTGCCTTTTTACTCTTCCTACCAAATTGGATGACCTCACACTTTCCCACAATGAACACCATCTGCCAAGTTTTTTATCCACTCACTTAACATATCTACATCCCTTTGCAGCTTATTTCTGTCATCATCACAGCATGCCTTCTCACCTAAATTTGTATCGTCAGCAAATTTGGCTACACTACACTCTGTCCCTTCCTCCAAGTTATTAATATAGATAGTAAATAGTTGAAGCCCCAGGACCGATGCTTCTGGCATCCCACCAGTTATGGCTTTCCAACCAGAAGAAGACACATTCATCCTCACTCTCTGCAGTCCATGTGCTAGACAATCCTCGATCCATGCCAACACATTACCCCCAATACCCTCAGCAATAACCTTTTCTGCGGCACCTTATTGAAAGCCTTCTGAAAATCCAAATGCACAACATCTACCAGTTCCCCTTTATCCACTCTGCTGGTTATATCCTCAAAGAACTTTAACAAATTAGTCGAACATGATTTGCCTTTCATAAAACTATTTTGACTGTGTGTGTTTGCATTATGTTTTTCTAAATGACCTGCTATTTCTTCCTTAATAATGGACTCGAATATTTTCCCATGTTAAGCTAACTGGTCGATATATTTGTGCTTTCTGTATCCCTCCTTTAGTGAATCGGGGCGTCACATTAGCGGTTTTCCAAACCGCTGGTACCTTACGCAATCCAGTGAGTTTTGGTATGTTATGACCAATGCATTTACTATCTCTGCAGCCACTTCTTTAAAAACCTTTGGATACAGGCCATCAAGTGCTGGCGACGTGTCTGCCTTTATTCCCATAAGTTTGGCAAGAGCCTTTTCCCTCGTGATAGAGATTATTACAAGTTCCTCCCTCCCATTTACACGTTGCTCATCTATTATTGTTGGGATGTTTATAGTGTCCTCCACCGTGAAGGCCAATACAAAATATTGATTTAAATTAGCTGCCATTTCCCTGTTCCCTGTTATTAATTCCCCAGTTTCATCCACAAAGGGTCCCACACTTACTTTAGCTACTCTCTTTCCTTTTTAGACAACCGGAGAAGCTCTTTGTGCTTGTTTTTATATTTCTTGCCAATTTACTCTTACTCAATTTTCCCCCTCTTCATTAGTCTTTAAGTCATCTGCTGATTTATAAAAAAAAATCCCTATCCTCTGCCCTGCCACTAACTTTCGCCACTTTGTACGCCTTTGTTTTTGAATTGATACTCTCCTTAACGTCCTTTTAGTTATCCACGGGTGGTCCATCGTTTTCATTGTGTCCTTCCTCCTGACCAGAATAAATGTTTGCTGCGTGTTATGAAATATCTGCTTAAAATGCTGCCACTGTTCATCTGCTGTCTTTTCTTTTAGTCTATGTTACCAGTCCGCATTAGACAACTCGAAGGGCAGCACAGTGGCGCAGTGGTTAGCACCGCAGCCTCACAGCTCCAGCGACCCGGGTTCAATTCCGGGTATTGCCTGTGTGGAGTTTGCAAGTTCTCCCTGTGTCTGCGCGGGTTTCTTCTGGGAGCTCCGGTTTTCTCCCACATGCTGAAGACTTGCAGGTTGATCGGTAAATTGGCCATTAGAAATTGCCTCCAGCGTAGGTAGGTGGCAGGGAAAATATAGGGACAGGTGGGGATGTGGTAGGAATATGGGATTAGTGTTGGATTAGTGTAAATGGGTGGTTGATGGTCGGCACAGACTCGGTGGGCCAGAGGGCCTGTTTCAGTGATGTATCTCTAAACTAAACTCTTTCTTCATACCTCTGTAAATGTACTTGTTTAAGTTGAAGACACTGGTTTGAGACCCGAGTTGCTCACCCTCCAACTGCATTTGAAATTGTACCATGTTATGAACACATCCCCCGAGACGATTTTTAGCTACGAGATATCTTCTTTATCCTACCTGATTGCACATTACAAATCTGAAATAGTCTGTTCCCGGGTAGATTCTGCAATGTGTAGTTCTAAGAAACAGTCCCTGATGCATTCGACAAATTCGTCTTCCTTGCCAATTTGATTTGTCCAGTCGAAATGCAGATTAAAATCACCCATGATAATTGTAGTGCTTTTCTCACACGCCTCCATCATTTCCTGATTAATACTTTGTCCTACAGAGAGGCAACTCATTGGAGACCTACAGACCACAGCCACCCGTGATTTCTTTCCTTGCTATTCCTTATTTCTACCCAAACTGTTTCTACATCACGATCTACAGCACCTATATCCTTACTCAAAACTGCACTGATCACTTCCTTTAATAGCAAAGCTACCCCACCTACTTTTACTTTCTGCGTATTCTTCCAGAACGCCGAATATCCTTGAACATTGAGGTTCCGGTCTTGGTTATCCTGCCACCACATCTCTGTGATAGCTATCAAATCATATTCATTTATTTCTATTTGTGCCATCAGCTCATCCATCTTGTCACAAATGTTACATGCATTCAGATAAAGAGCCTTAAGCTTTGACTTTTTTTAAAAACCATTTTTACGTACTCTGGTTCTAATTTCTGCTGCACTCTTATGCTTGTATTCTGTGTCCCTTCCTGTCACATTCCGATTAATGTACGCCCTTTCACTACCCTGCACCTCTGCTGTCTCGTTACATTTCGACGTTTTAAACTTCCCTTCTATTGGACCCTCCCACCACTATTTACTTTGAAGACTTTTCTAGAAACCTACTTATACGATTCTCCAGGATACTGGTCCCAGCATGGTTCAAGTGAAGCCCATCCCAATGGAACAGCTCTCTCTTTCCCCAGTAATGGTGCCAGTGTCCCATAATCGGGGCCCATTTCTCCCACACCAATCTTTGAGCCATACATCTACCTCTCTAATCTTATTTCCCCAATGCCAACTTGCACGTGGCTCAAGTAGTAATCTGGAACCTTTGTGGTTCTGCTTTCTAATTTAGCCCTGAGCTGCTCATAGTCCCTCAGGAGAACCTCCTTCCTATGTTGTTGATAGCTATGTGGACCATGACACCTGGATCCTTGACTTGCACTCCAAGTTCTTCTCTAGCCCAGAAGAGATGCCTTAACCTTGGCACCAGGCAGGTAACACAGCCTTTGGAATTTTCTATTTTGCTGCAGAGAATTGCATCTATTCCCTTAACTATGCTATCCCCTACGACAGCTACATTTCTCTGTTCTCCTCCCACTTGAATGGCGCACTGAACCAGAGGTGGCGGGACATTGGTATACAGTTGGGAGGGAGTTTCCCTGGGAGTCCTCAACATCGACTGCGGACACCATGAATTCTCATGGCATCAGATCAAACATGGGCAAGGTAACCTCCTACTGATTACCACGTACCGCCCTCCCTCAGCTGATGGCTCAGCACTCCACCATGTTGGACACCAGTTGCAGGTAGCACTGAAGGTGGCAAGGGCAGAAAATGTACTCTGGGTGGGGGATTTCGATGTCCATCACCAAGCGTGGCTCTGCAGCACCACTACTGACAGATCTGGACGAGTCGTAAAGGACATAACTGCTGGACTGGATCTGCGGCAGGTGGTGGGGGAACCAACACGAGGGAAACACATGCTTGACCTTGTCCTCACCAATCTGCCTGCGGCAGATGCTTCTGTCCATGTTTGTATTGGTCGGAGTGACCACAGCACAGTTCTTATGGAGACGAAGTCACGCCTTCACATTGAGGAGACCGTCCATCGTGTTGTGTGGCACTATCACCGTGCTAAATGGGATAGATTTCCAACAGATCTAACATTGCAAAACTGGGCATCAATGAGGCGCTGTGGGCCATCAGCAGCAGCATAATCTGTAACCTCATGGCCCGGCATAGCCCCAACTCTACCATTACCATCAAGCCAGGAGGCCAACCCTGGATCAATGAAGCGTGCAGGAGGGCATGCCAGGAGCAGCACCAGGCATACTTCAAAATAAGCTTTCAACCTGGTGAAGTTACAACACAGGACTATCTGCATGCCAAACTGTGTACGCAGCATGTGATAGACAGAGCTAAGCGATCCCATAAACAACGGATTAGATCTAAGTTCTGCAGTCCTGTCACATCCAGCCATGAATGGAGTTGGACAATTAAACAACTAACTTGAGGAGGTGGCTCCACAAATATCCCCATGCTCAGTGATGGGGGAGCCCAGTACATCAGTGCGAAAGATAAGGCTGAAGCATTTGCAACAATCTTCAGCCAGAAGTGCCGAGCTGATGATCGATCTCGGCCTCTTCCTGAAGTCCCCAACATCACAGATTCCATACCTCAGCCTATTCGATTCACTCTGCGTGATATCAAGAAATTACTGAAGGCACTGGATATTGCAAAAGCGATGGGCCCTGACAATATTCCGGCAACAGGACTGAAAACCTGTGCTTCAGAACTTGCCGCACACCTAGCCAAGCTGTTCCAGTGCAACTACAACACAGGCATCTACCCTGCAATGTGGAAAACTGCCCAGGCCTGCCCTGTACACAAACAGCATGACAAGTCCAACCCGGCCAATTACCGCCCCATCAGCCTACTCTCAATCATCAGTAAAGTGATGGAAGGTGTCATCAGCAGCACGTGCTCGGCAATAACCTGCTCAGTGACGCTCAGTTTGGGTTCCGCCAAGGTCACTCAGCTCCTTACCTCATTACAGCCTTTGTTCAAACATAGACAAAAGAGCTGAACTCAAGAGGTGAGGTGGGAGTGACTGCCCTTGTCATCAAGACAGCATTTGAACGAGTATGGCATCAAGGATCCCTAGCAAAACTGCGGTCAATTGGGAATCAGGGGGAAATCCCTCTGGTTGCTGGAGTCATACCGAGTGCAAAGGAAGATGGTTGTGGTTGTTGGAGGTCAATCATCTCAGCTCCAGGAGATCACTGCAGAGTTCCTCAGGGTAGTGGCCTCGGCCCAACCATCTTCAGCTGCTTCATCAATGACCTTCCTTCAATCATAAGGTCAGAAGTGGGGATGTTCGCTGATGATTGCACAATGTTCAGCACCATTCGTGACTCCTCAGATACTGAAGCAGTCCGTGTAGAAATGCAGCAAGACCGGGATAATATCCAGTCTTGGGCTGATAAGTAGCAAGTAACATTCGAGCAACACAAGTGCCAGGCAAGGACCATCTCCAACAAAAGAGAATATAACCATCTCCCCTTGACATTCAATGGCATTACCATCGCTGAATCCCCCACTATCAACATCCAAGGGGCTATCATTGACCAGAAACTGAACTGGAGTAGCCATATAAATACCGTGGCTACAAGAGCAGGTCAGAGGCTTGGAATCATCATGCGAGTAACTCACCTCCTGACTCCCCAAAGCCTTTCCACCATCGACAATGCACAAGTCAGGAGTGTGATGGAATACTCTCCACTTGCCTGGATGGGTGCAGCTCCAACAACACTCAAGAAGCTCAACACCATCCAGGACGAAGCAGCCCGCTTGATTGGCACCCCATCGACAAACATTCACTCCCTCCACTACCGACGCAAACTGGCAGCAGTGCGTACCATCTTCAAAATGCACTGCAGCAATGCACCAAGGCTCCTTCGACAGCACCTTCCAAGCACACGACCTCCACCAACTAGAAGGACAAGGGCAGCAAATACATGGGAACACCACCACCTGCAAGTCCCCCTCCAAGTCACACACCATATTGATTGGAACTATATCGCCGTTCCTTCATTCTCACAGTCAAAATCCTGGAACTCCCTTCCGAACAGCACTGTGGGTCTACCTGCACCAAATGGACTGCAGTGGTTCAAGAAGGCAGCTCACCACCACCTTCTCAAGGGAAATTGGGGATGGGCAATAAATGCTGGCCTGGCCAGCGTCGCCCACATCCCATGAATGAATAAAAAAAAGACTGGCTGAGGCTCCTCCAAAGCTAAATTGTTAATCTCCATACCTGCGTCACTCGCAGTCACACACTCCTGTCCCTGCCGACTGTCCAATTTTGATTTAATTAATCTAATTGGTGTGACTGTCTCCTGAAAACAGTGTCCAGGTAACTCCCCCCATTTCTGATATGTCGCAGTGTCCGCAGCTGGGACTCCAGCTCATCAACTCTGAGCCGAAGGCCCTCGAGCGGCCAACACTTGCTGCAGATGTGATCACCGTGGATCGCACCGGCGTCCACCAGATCCCACATACTTCAGCTGCAACACATCATCTGCCCAGCCATCTCTATTATATTTAATTAATTAATTTGGATCTCAGTATTTAAAAAAATAATTATTTATGTGAACACTCAACGTGTAATGATTCAAAACAAAAATAGAGACACGAAGGAAACCCCCACCAGTCAATTACCAGCTCTCCTGTGGCGTGACACTTCGATTCGTTTGGTCAAGCAGGTCCACAGGACAGAGCCACTGTTTCTTTTTTTTATCCCCGTCTCCTCGCCCCTGTTGCCGCTCTCGCTGACGCTGCTCTGGTCTTGCTTATCGGGTCTCTGAATTTAAACATTAGCCTGTAATCATTGGAAAAGAGAAACGTCCTTCTCATTTACCACTTTAATGTTACAAGGGTTTATCAAGCTGGAAAATGGACATTTAACACAAATTTTATTAACAATCTTCCACTTTTCTCCTCACTTTTTAAGCTCAGTGATAAAGACCTCCACATTCGGGCAAAGAGTTTTTACTGTTGCAATAAAGTGTCACTTGTTTCCATTTGCTTCATGACTGTTTCTTTCCTCAGCTCTCCTGCGGGATTCAGAGGGATTTTTGTTCATCGCTGGTCGAAATTCAGGAGGTTCCAGCTCCTCTGCAGCTGCTGTCCTGGAGAAATCAACTGTATTTAAAATGTTTCCCTCTGTTTGGAGAGATGGGGAAAAACTGTTTACATAAAAGAGGGGAGAAACTAATAGGCAGGGAGATGTTATTCGATTAGATTGGAACATTACAGCGCAGTACAGGCCCTTCGGCCCTCGATGTTGCGCCGATCATCTGACCAACACTATTCCATTTTCATCCATATGTCTATCCAATGACCACTTAAATGCCCTTAAAGTTGGCGAGTCTACTGCTGTTGCAGGCAGGGCGTTACACGCCCCTACTACTCTCTGCGTAAAGAAACTACCTCTGACATCTGTCCTATATCTTTCACCCCTCAACTTAAAGCTATGTCCCCTCGTGTTTGCCATCATCATCCGAGGAACAAGACTCTCACTATACACCCTATCTAACCCTCTGATTATCTTGTATGTCTCTATTAAGTCACCTCTCCTCCTCCTTCTCTCTAACGAAAACAACCCCAAGTCCCTCAGCCTTTCCTCGAAAGACCTTCCTTCCAAACCAGGCAACATCCTAGTAAATCTCCTCTGCACCCTTTCCAAAGATTCCACATCCTTCCTATAATGCGGTGACCAGAACTGCACGCAATACTCAAGGTGCGGCCTCACCAGAGTTTTGTACAGCTGCATCATGACCTCGTGGCTCCGAAACTCGATCCCCCTACTAATAAAAGCTAACACACCATATGCCTTCTTAACAGCCCTATTAACCTGGGTAGCAACTTTCAGGGATTTATGTACCTGGACACCAAGATCTCTCTGCTCATCTACACTACCAAGAATCTTCCCATTAGCCAAGTACTCTGCATTGCTGTTACTCCTTCCAAAGTGAATCACGTCACACTTCTCCGCATTAAACTCCATTTGCCATCTCTCAGCCCAGCTCTGCAGCCTATCTATGTCCCTCTGGACCCTACAACACCCTTCGACACTATCCACAACTCCACCGACCTTCGTGTCATCCGCAAATTTACTCACCCACCCTTCTACACCCTCATCCAGGTCATTTATAAAAATGACAAACAGCAGTGGCCCCAAAACAGAACCTTGCGGTACACCACTAGTAACTAAACTCCAGGATGAACATTTGACATCAACCACCACCCTCTGTCTTCTTTCAGCTAGCCAATTTCTGATCCAAAGCTCTAAATCACCTTCAACCCCATACTTCCGTATTTTCTGCAATAGCCTACCGTGGGGAACCTTATCAAACGCCTTACTGAAATCCATATACACCACATCCACGGCTTTACCCTCATCCACCTGTTTGGTCACCTTCTCGAAAAACTCAATAAGGTTTGTGAGGCACGACCTACCTTTCACAAAACCGTGCTGACTATCGCAAATGAACTTATTCTTTTCAAGATGATTATAAATCCTATCTCTTATAACCCTTTCCAACATTTTACCCACAACCGAAGTAAGGCTCACAGGTCTATAATTACCAGGGCTGTCTCTACTCCCCTTCTTGAACAAGGGGACAACATTTGCTATCCTCCAGTCCTCCGGCACTACTCCTGTCGACAATGACGACATAAAGATCAACAACAACGGCTCTGCAATCTCCTCCCTGGCTTCCCAGAGAATCCTAGGATAAATCCCATCTGGCCAAGGGGACTTATCTATTTTCACTCCTTCCAAAATTGCTAACACCTCCTCCTTGTGAATCTCATTACCATCTAGCCTAGTAGGCTGTATCTCAGTAATCTCCTCGGCAACATTTTCTTTCTCTACTGTAAATACTGACGAAAAATATTCATTTAACGCTTCCCCTATCTCCTCCGATTCCACACACAACTTCCCACTACTATCCTTGACTGGCCCTAACCTATCACTCGTCATTCTTTTATTCCTGATATACCGATAGAAAGCCTTAGGGTTTTCTTTGATCCTATCCGCCAATGACTTCTCGTGTCCTCTCCTTGCTCTTATCTCTCCCTTTAGATCCTTCCTGGCTAGCTTGTAACTCTCAAGCGCCCTAACTGAGCCTTCACGTCTCATCCTAACATAAGCCTTCTTCTTCCTCTTGACAAGCACTTCAACTTCTTTAGTAAGCCACGGCTCCCTCGCTCGACAACTTCCTCCCTGCCTGACAGGTACATACTTATCAAGGACACGCAGTAGCTGCTCCTTGAATAAGCTCCACATTTCGATTGTGCCCATCCCCTGCAGTTTCCTTCCCCATCCTACGCATCCTAAATCTTGCCTAATCTTATCATAAGTTCCTTTCCCCCAGCAATAATTCTTGCCCTGCGGTATATGCCTGTCCCTGCCCATCGCTAAGGTAAACCTAACCGAATTGTGATCACTATCACCAAAGTGCTCACCAACTTCAAAATCTAACACCTGGCCGTGTTCATTATCCCGATCCAAATCCAATGTGGCATCGCCCCTGTTTGGCCTGTCTACATGCTGTGTCAGAAAACCCTCCTGCACACACTGGATAAAAACAGACCCATCTAAAGTACTCGAACTATAGTATTTCCAGTCAATATTTGGAAAGTTAAAGTCCCCCATAACCACTACCCTGTTACTCTCGCTCCTGTCAAGAATCATCTTTGCTATCCTTTCCTCTAGATCTCTGGAACTATTTGGAGGTCTATAGAAAACTCCCAACAGGGTGACCTCTCCTCTCCTGTTTCTAACCTCGGTCCAGACTACCTCAGTAGACGAGTCCTCAAACGTCCTTTCTGCCGCTGTAATACTTTCCTTGATTAACAATGCCACATCCCTCCCTCTCTTACCATCTTCTCTGTTCTTAGTGAAACATCTAAATCCCGGAACCCGCAACATCCATTCCTGTCCCTGCTCCCTGTATATGGACCTCGGGTGTAAACAATGGGATATTACACACTCAAACAATATCTCTGGAAGACTGTATGGGATAAGCAGTGCTTCATTTGCTTAGAATACGGGGACCATTCTTTGTTCCCTTCCTTCACATTTTTTCCCGATAGTTTGCTGACTGTGCTGCTGCTTTTTACTTATTTTGCCTTGAACTGGATAATTTCATCAACTTTTTCTCTCAATATAATCCGTCCTTGGGCTTCTCATGGCCATCTCTGACACTTCCCTTGCCTTCTTTGACCATACTGCCTCTATTTCATGGGTTGGCTATACACGATTATCTACTTTAATCCCGTAAACTCCCACAACTACCTTGATTATCTTTCATCCACCCCACTTCCTAGAAAGATTCCGTGCCATTCTCCCAGTTTCTCCATCTCTATTCCATCTGTTCCGATGATGCGCCCCTTCACACCAGTGCTTCAGAAATGTCGTCATTATCCGTCATCCAAAGATTACGCCACTGTGGTTAACAAGACCTTACATCATGTCTATCGTATTTTCCGTGTTACTACCTTCACCCATTCCCCTCCCAGCAAAAACCATCATAATGTTCCCCCTGTCCACACTTTCCACCCCACTCGCCTCCACAATGAACACACCATCCTCCAACATTTCCACCATATCCAGTTAAGTCCAGCACTAAACATATATTTGGCTCCTTTTCTGCCACCCTGTTCCCTGCACCCTGGTCCACTCCTCTATTACCCACAATGTCAGGTAATTTTCCCTGTCACATTTCCATGCAAGGGCAGGAGAGGTATCCAGGGCCCCAAACAATCCTTCCCAGAGAAACAATTTGCTGTACTATTTTCCATTTAGTAATCGTATTCAGTACGCATGGTGAAATCTGCTGGACATTGGGACAGGAGCAAATGCAGATTGGGTGATTGCATTGCATGACTCGTCCATTCAGTCTGCAAAATGTAACCCTGAGCTTCCAGTCACTTATCATTTTAATTTTACATCCTACTCCACTCTGACCTCTCTACCGCTGACCCCCTATCCTCTTTCATTGCAGCTCAATTTCGAATAGGTGTTTTATTGCATCTCGGGTTCAACACTTAGATTAAAATATTCAGATAATAAACATTGCTTCCACTTTCTCGGACAGCCTGTGCTGTTACTGGGGGATGGTTACACCAGAGTCAGTCAGAGTGGATGTGGTGCAGGGTTTCCCAATTCATACACAGCTGGTGGGTTTACTCACCATTCTGAGTCACTTTTCCAGGCTCGTCTTTGCCAGATTTTCCAGGTTCCACCCTCCTTCTGTAATCTGCTGTAGCCATTTAAACAACCCACTTTTTAATCCTCTCCTGTTTCTTTGTCCCATTCGCCATATTTTTTTGTCTTTGTATCATTCCTGCCCTGCAACTGATCACAGATCTTCCCCATGATTAGTTCCCACCATACCAGACTTTTCACAGACTCTATCATTGCTTTAAAACTGTTAATCTTTAATATCGCCCAGTACTGGAGAAAACCTATCAGATTGAATCGTTAACACCCTTGCTGTATCCACAGATGGTGTCTGCCCTGCTGAGTGTTTTCTTTAATTCTGCCACGGGATGTGTGTGCTGCTGGTAAGGCCAGTATTGGCTGGCTATCCCTTATTTCCCTCGACAACTGAGTTATTTGCCAGACCAGTTCAGAGGGCAGCTAAGAGTCAACCACATTGTGCTTGGACTGGAGTTAAAGGTAGTCCAGGCCAAGTAAGGATATCAGATTTCCTTCCCTACAGGAAATTAGTGAGGCAGATAAGTTTTGACAATATAAATGCGAGTACCACCATTACTGAGACTAACTTTCAATTCCTGCCTTTTGTTGACTTGCTGACTTTATTAATTATATTGAATCTAAATTCCACCAACTGCCAAGGTGGGATTTGAATCCGTGACCCCGGGGCATTAGCTTGGTCCTCTTGATTACTAGCTTAGTGGCACGACAACACATTTTCCTCTTCAACATTGTCCTATTTTCAATCAGATTTACAGCAGTGTCAATATTTTGTTTTTACTTTGGTATAGATATTAAAGAATGAATGACATACGTGGGGATAGGTGTTCCTGAGTTTTAACTGCACGCACTAACTTTTTAATCCTTGACACGTACCCCGCCTGATGTCACACTAACAGGCTTTGCTTCCAATTGGGTAGGAAGAAGTGTCGACCAGATCTTAGGATCAGTGCTGTTCAAATACTGACCCCGGGGTATGGGAAGAGCTGCCTTACATTGGGGTCTCCAAAGGCTAACACGAGAGCGAGAGAGTTTCTTGAAATGTCCGATCACTGGGTTCCCAATCCTGAAAGCAGGGGATGGGACTCGTATCCTGAAGTGTGATCTCAGACCAGGGAAGGATGGGTCCTGGAGAGTATGTTATCCAAGAGACGACGACTGGTCTGATCAAGGAAGAGGGGTCCAATCCTGGAGGGAATTCTGATCCTGCAAGTGCGGGTCTAATTCCGGGAGTGCGGTCTAATCTCGCCGTTCGGGGTCCAGTTCTGGTGGGGGATGGTCAGAATGGCCAAACCTTGCTTTATTTTTCCATGACATGCAAATGTTCCCTATGATAACAGGGAAAGTGGGCCGGCCAGAGTTAAACCTGTCAAACACATAAAATCAGAAATTTCCAGCATCAGTAAAATATTCCAATTGCTAACCTGCCTCCTTGGAACGTGGGTCTGCCCATCCCCTGCCACAGCTCCATTAAAACCAGAAATGGACGGGTCAGAGGTGGGTTGTGGGATTTTTTAATTTTAACCTCTGACGCATCAGCAACTCACCTATTTGAAGTGATAAAAAGCTGCCCTTACTGTCGGTAGAATGTTGATCCTTAATTTCCAGTCATTATTCCCTTTTCTCCCTTCCAGTTAATTTACTCGCGATTGTTATCCTGGCTCAGGGAAAATGCGGCCTCTCCACCTGCACAACTCGTTACCTGGTGGCTATGGCAACGGCAGATCTACTGGTCATTATCACTGAGGTCATACTGTTAAGGATCAGTACATCGTATTTCCCAGGTTCCTTTCTGAAAATCACCCCTGTGTGTAGTGTTAACATTGTCCTGGTTTGTGCAGCCGCACACTGTTCTGTCTGGTTCACTATCACTTTCACCTGTGATCGATTTGCGGCTATTTGTTGCCAGAAGCTGAAAACAAAGTATTGCACTGAGAAAACTGCAGCTGTGGTTCTAGCAACAACCTGCATTCTGCTCTGATCACAAAACATCCCCTACAACTTTATGCTTGGACCGATATGGATAATGGACAACGTACCATGGTTTTGTGTTATCAAAGCAAGCTATTATACTGATAATGGATGGGTGGGATTTGACTGGATTAATAAGATTTTAACCCCATTGCTCCCATTCGCTTCAATTCTGTTGCTCAACGCTCTGACAGTCAGACACATTTTAGTGGCCAGTCGAGTCCGTAAGGGACTGAGGGGTCAAAACAACAGAGAGAATCGCAGTGACCCAGAGATGGAGAACAGAAGGAAGTCTGTGATTTTACTCTTCACCATATCAGGCAGCTTCATACATCTATGGTTAGTGCATGTTATACATTTCTTATATTATAACATCACAGTATCTGATCCCAGGGATTACAACAGTTCTGAATCTATATTTCAACAAGTCGGATGGATGTTGCGGATTTTAAGTTGCTGCACAAATACATTTATTTATGGGGTGACTCAGTCCAAGTTCAGAGAGCAGTTCAAGAGCACGGTGAAATATCCAGTTACATCAATTATTCAACCAATGAATAAACAATACAACTGAGAGCAATCCAAGGCGGGTCCAAGTATTTCCAGTACATGAATGGAATATTTATCCACAATGGGAAAGATGTGACTGACAGCGGGTTGACCCACAATACATTGGTGGGTTGGGGTCATGAAGAGACACACGCCAAAGAGCAGTGCAGCAGCAGAGAAGAGATGACAGACAGCTCGATGACTGAAAAACCACTGGTGTTGGGGTTGTCACACACACCAAAGGGCAGCTGGGCACTGTGCCAGAAGTAAACATTTGGATTCTGGAAATACACTGACTGGGTTTGGCAAGGTGGATGGTTGCACATGACAAATAACAATATGCTGGCGGGCAAGAATTCACCTTCGGAGCACTGGACAGAAAAGGAGGAAGATAGAAAGCCAGAATTCCCTCTGTAGAATATGAAGAGAAATAGCAATCACAGTCTCCCCTCAACTGCCACTAGTTCCATTCACAGTTCATCAGTGCTGCTCAGAAAACAAAACTTGGTCGGAGACCAGCAATATGCTGCTGATGGTGGGAAGCTTTTTGTGTCAGTCATTATTATTAATATTATTCGTTCTTATTTTGTAGACACTTTATTGATTCCGACTCCCTTACATTCCCCCCAACCTGGTCACTGCTCTCTCTCTCTCTCTCTCTCTCTCTCTCTCTCTCTCTCTCTCTCTCTCTCTCTCTCTCTCTCTCTCTCTCTCTCTCTCTTATCGGAGTGCAGTATCTCGGAGATTGGTAGTGGCTGGAAGAGATTCCATAGATAGACAGGATGAAGGTCTCGAGTAGGAAACAGAGATAGGGATGGTTGTAGCGTTTGTACATTTTAAAGGGATAGGGAGGGTTGTCGGGGCTTGAGGAAGTTAGAGAGATTGGGTGGGCTGGAGGGTTGGAGGATTTTACCGAGGTAAGAGGGTGGGGGGGCTGTACTGGCTTGAGGTGGTTGCGAAGGTAGGGGGAGTTGCAGAGCTGGAGCAGGATACAGGGATAGGGCGGGTTGCAGGGCTGGACGAAGTTTCAGCAATAGCGACTGTAATAGGGGTTGCAGGAGGTGCTACAGTTGGGGAGTATTGCTGGGGCATGTGCAGGATACAGAAATAGGGAGGGGTGAAGAGCCTGAGGAGGTTACAGAGATGGGGATGAGGTCATGGAAGGATCTGAACACAAGGATGAATATTTCTTTTTTTAAAAATCATGTTGTTGTGCCAGGGTCGAATGCCGGTCAGCAAACACGAAGGATGTGGGTGAACGGGACCTAATCCTAGTTAAGAGATGGGACAGCAGGGAGTTGGATATACTGAACTTTATGGAGAGTGAAAATAGGGAGGCCAGTAAGGAGAGTATTTGATTTATCAAGTTTTAGATAACAAAGTCATGGCTGATGGTTTCCACCGTAGATGAGCTGAGACAATGGAGAATATGGACATTATTCACCCTCCCGCTCACATTCAGTGGCACTGTTAGATTGAGATCGCACATTAACCCATTCATAAACCACACTTACTTACTCTCAGATCATAAGTACATACTGCAGTGACATTCGCCACTCCATGAAAGAATAAAGCTGTTTTCAAAATATTTTCTGTGTAGATTGATTCACAGCATGTGCTTCCCATTTGCAACTATGGCATTAATTACCGATCCTTAATTGCCCCTTGAGAAGATAATGCCCAGCCTTCTGGCTTCAACTAGCTGCTCTTCCCCCGGCAATGGAGCTCCAACAGATGCTACCTTTGAGTGAGTTCCAGGATCTGGCTCAGTTGTACAGCTCTCCATGGTAGAATAGCCTGCCAACACACTGTCTTTTTTTTCTCAGGTGTAAACTGGGCCACTTGGATGAGGGAGTCTGAGGAATTGCCAGAAAGAAATGTAACATATTTTCTTTCATAACTATTTTAATCAAATAAAACAATCTGCTTGCTGCAGCTAGAAAGCCACAAATTCCTCCTGGCGCTGTTGGAGAAGACGGATAACTTTGGCTCAACCCTGTCTCTTCCCGGATTCGCTTTGCCAACAATAACGGCCGTAGCCTGTCTTGTTGTCCATCAGCGGCCGCCATCTTTGTGAGAGGCAAAGACAAAAAAAAGGCAACAAGTGAACTTCAAATGGGCCAGAATAAAATACTGACCATTCCCAATGAATGACAGAAAACTGAAAGTTTTAAAACTAATAATATTTTTGGAGCCACATGGGTTACACATTTACCTCAAACCCCGCTCAATGTGACATACACACAAGTACAAACGCGCAGTCACATTCATAAACACCATCTCAAACACACACACACACACACACATACTAATTAAAACTCACCATGTCATTCTCACGAGCAGTTAGACACCGGCAGTAAATGCTGGTCTAGCTAGCCACGCCTCAGCCCATTAAAGAATAAAATCAAAGCACACTCACATTCACACACACAAACACTCACAAAGACACACACACAACCACACACACATAAATACACATGCACGCACCCCCACCCTACCCTCCCCCCCCCCCCCCCCCACACCCACACACACAATCCAGAGTGAGTCTTGTGGCAGTAGGAACTGACTTCTCGTGGAAAAAACTGCTGCTGAGAAGAGAATGAGGGGAAATGAGGAGGAGAGGATGTTGGCGTTAATGCAATAATCGTAGGTAGCAAGTACTTACAAAAAAATGATTGTTCATCATTCCTTGCACATAATAACGGGATCTAATCAGCTCAGTTTAATGTTCTTGCTACTGATATACATACAATTAGCTGGAGGCCGTTCAGCCCTCAAGTATGAAGTGCCACTCAGTCACATCATGGCAGATCTGAATCTGAACTCCATAATCCACCTGAGAGTTCATATTCCTCAATCCACTTGGTGGGGAAAAAATCTACCTACCACAGGTTTAAAGTTAATTATTAGGCTCCAGCATTTCCTGATTTTATTTCATGGGAGAGAGTTCCACTCAAGCAATATTCTCAATGCGATGCACTGTTTCCTGTCTTCCACCATCAATGGCCTGCCTTCTGCTTTAAAGGTTTGCCCTTGAATCTAACACCAGCAGGAAAAGGCTAATGTCCACACAATTCTTATCAATTCCTTTTATATCTGAAAATCTTTAATCAAAACCTACGCTGCAGCCCTTCCTACCTCTGTAAATCAATTCACTCCTACAACCTTCCCGATGCCTGCAATCTCCTCCACTACTACAACTCTCCCTATCTCAGTAATCTCTTCCACTTCCACAGTGCTCCCTATGTCTGTAATATCCTCCAACCCTGAAACGTTCCCTATCTCTGTAATTTGCTGAGGCCCTGAGCTCTGGAATTCCCTCCGGATCCGACAACTCTCCATATCTCTGAAAACTACTCCAGCCCCTACACTCTCCATATCTCTGCAAATTCCTGAAACCCCTAAAATCCTACCAATTTCTGTAAGATCATCCAGCCCCCTAAAGCCCTCCCTTTCTCTGTAACCTCCTCCAGACGCTACATCCATCTCGATTTCTGTAATCTCATCAGCCCTGAAAAAATAATCCTACCTCTGTCAGATGAACCAGCCTCGGTAAACCTCCCTATCGCTTCAATAACGTCTGAAACCGCTAACCCTGACTATGTCTCTGACCTCCTCCAGTCCCTACAGCTGATCCCTATCTTGGTAACATCCTCTAGATAATACAAACCTCCCTATTGCTGGAACATCCTTTAATCCCTACAAGGCTTCCCCGTATCTGTAACCTCCTCAAGTTTCCACAAACCTTACTATCCCTGTAATCTCCAGTAGCCCCGACAACCCTCACTACTTCTGAAAACTCCTCCAGCCCCTACAAACCTCCCTATCTCTGTAGGCTCCACCAGCCCTAAACCCTCATGAATCTCTACCTACTCCAAGACCTATAACCGTCATAACCCGATAACCTCCACCAGACCCTGCAGCTCTCTGAATCTCTGTAAATTCTTCCAACGCCTTCCCAGCTATGCATAATCCTCCAGCCCCTGAGAACCTCCCTATCTCTGTAAACTCCTGCAGCCACTCAACCCTCCCTGTCTCTGTAACCTGTCCAGCCACAAAAAACTTCCCTATCTCTGTAGCATCCTCCAGCCTTCAAAAGGAGTCAACCGTTTTAATGGCCGCATCAGGGCAACATAAATTAATAAATAAATAAACGATGCAGACATTTGAAAAGTATTGCAGGGTATGTTGGCGGGGAAGCTTAAGATAGGAATTCCAGAGCTCAGGGCGTCAGCAACTGAAGACACGACCGCCAATTGTGGAGCGATGTAAATCAGGGACGAAAATGGTCTTAACTAGATGGTCACAGAGATCTTGAAGGAATTGTAGGGCTGCATGAAAGTCTACAGAGACAGGGCTGGATTGGACTGCAGAGATAGGCTGAGTTTACTTCTGGCCGAGGTTTCAGAGACAGGGATGCTTATAGGACTAGGTGAAGTTACAGAGATAAGGAGGGCTGTAGATTCTGCAGAACGTTACAGAGATAGTGAGCAGTGTGGGACTGGAGGCTGTTACAGAAATAGGGAGGGTTGCAGTTGCTGGAGCAGGTCACAGAGATAGG
Organism: Heterodontus francisci; assembly: GCF_036365525.1. Lineage (NCBI taxonomy): Eukaryota > Metazoa > Chordata > Chondrichthyes > Heterodontiformes > Heterodontidae > Heterodontus > Heterodontus francisci. The sequence continues at coordinate 6,004,976 of NW_027141025.1, forward strand.
GAAAGGAGTGAGGGCCAGGGAGGGATTTGAAGGAAGAGGATTTTTTTAATACCAGAGTTGCTGGACTAGCAGCAAATGTGAATCATCAAGCACAAGAAGTGACAGGTGAATAGGACTTGGTGCGAGTTAGGATTCAGGACATCCTGAATGTTTCATTGTCCGTTAGATAACGTTCCTCTCCACAGTACCGGTGATCAGCCTGCATATGTTCATCACAGTAGGCGTCCTCGTGTTTTATATTGTCTGAATACCTTTCATGCCAAGCCAAATGAAAGCATTTATCACATGGTATAGTATTGCATCGGGGAACAATCAGAGAAAAAAATGAACGCAGAGCTTGCTCGATTGCTGCACACGCTGGCCAACATAAGCTCCCACTCATTCCCGTGGTTTCGAGAACTGTCTTTTCTCCGCAATTTTCAAGGGGTACTATCTGGCTTCAAGAAAATGGTTTGGAAACAAAGGAAAGTGCAAATATTCGCAGAATAGAAGGAGGCCATTCGACTCATCATCCTTGTGCTGGATCTATCCAGTCTAATCCCGCTTTTCAGTGTTTGGGTGTAGCTGAGAGAGTCTCTGTATCACCGAGGGTAATTCATGGGCTCTTGTTGTGCGATTTTGTTTTACAATGTCTTTTAATCAATTTGCTCTCTGTCCCTTTTGCTCTAAGGCATTTTCATTCTGAAAACTGCATCATGAAGATCGGGTAAGTTTGTGACGAGAAATCATTGGACAGGAACTTCCTCCAGAGGGGACAGACTGAGGCCTTGTCCACAGGCTGCACTCAATGGGACCAAGTGAGTTGTGTCTCTTTATTAGACCGAGGTTTAATTTCCTCTCGGGGGCCCTGGGTTAACCAGTTCCTGCTGAATTGGGGCCCTGGAGTTTTAGATAGGTTGAAAGCCTGGGGTTGAAGGAACAGCCCCAGGAGGAATTCCCATTTGCCACTTGCTCTTTCCAGCGCTGTCTGTGAGGTTTGTTGGTGCCCATTTAATTCATTTTACAGTAGTTCTGAGGTTCGCATCCCTCCATCTCCGCATTCTTTTCCTTTGTCTCTATCTTGCCCATGCTTTCTCTTCTCTGTCTCGGTTTCACACTCCTCTTCTCCATTTAAACCTTTAATAAATTAATAAAAAAACACACACAGCAATGTCGTTATTTGAAATGGTGAGACAAAATCAACAGCTTGTTCCCAGTTTAAAGAGGGAGTTTTGCCCTTTCTGGGGACTGAAATCTGGCTATTTTCACATTGCTGCTTGTGGAGTCTTGCTGTGCTTCAGGCGCCCTGCAGCATTACATACATTACACCAATGAGGACACTTTAAAATTCAGTTCCTGAGGTTCTGAGTGTGGGTTACTCTGTGTTTTCTCTCCATCTTCCTCTGCTTTTCTCTCCCCTGCACTTTCTCTATTTTAACCATGAATCAATAGGTGCCACAATGTGAGGTATGGTTATTTTAAATGGCGATAGAAATACTTCTCAGGACAGTTCAATCCAGATTAAATCCCAGATCGAGCGAAGAAGAAACAAATGTGGATGGAGTGCGGGGGTGCGGGGGAGGGGGGGCGGGTGGCAGAGCAGGGAAAAAAGACAGGGAGAAGGGTGTTTGAGATTTTCAAACTGCAGGAATGTTCCTCCCTCTGGGATCTCGAAACGTACATCACGAAAAACAGATTATCTGCATCTGATCATATTGCTGCCTGTGGGATCTTGCTGTGCAAAGATTGTCTGCTGGTTTCCTACATTGCAACAGTGATGGCCACTTTAAAGAAATAATTCATTGAGTGTCAACTGCTCCCGAGGGCCAATAATTACAAGAGCTGAACGTGAAGCTGTATAAAGACTTGTTCTAAGTTTAAAGGTGGAGTTCAGCATTTTCTGAGAACTGTGATGGGATATCTCGCTATAATTACATTGTGGGATCCTGCTGTGCATACATTCCCTACATCAATTCCTACATTGCAACAGATGGAGAGAAAAAAAGGGAGAGTGAGAAATAGCTGTGGGTGGCAGGTTAAACGCAGAGACAGGCGAAGTGTGGGTGAGGAAGGGAAGGCAGAGAAAGATGGAGAGAGACAGAGAGAGAGAGGCAGCTGGGGTGTGGGTGAGGGAGGGAAGGCAGAGAAAGATGGAGGAAGAGAGAGAGATTGAGAGAGAGAGAGAGTGAGAGATAAGGAATCCACAATCAAAACCTTGCTAAACTGAATACTGCTGCGTCACCATTGCTGAGACATTAGAGTGCACAGCTTGCCTGCAGAATTCCCTGCCTTTTAACAGTGACTGAATTTTAGAAGTGAGTTCATTGTATGTAAAGTTCTCCAGAAGGCCTGGGAGTAAAGTCCTGAGCGTGAAGCCGGTATAATTCCCGAATAATGCTGGTGATTTGGGCAGTGCCATGAATTTCAGCGTTAAATGAAATGTGCAGCAGTCATTTGAATTGAGAGTGAGGTTCTGAGAGTAGATTTCCCTGTCTCTTTCCCTGTCTCTCCATCTGTCTTTCTGAATGTGATTAACAAGATGGAGAGAGGCGCAGGGGAGTGAGGGAAGCATGTAGAGAATCAGAGGGGGAGAGCAGGGGTAGAGGAGAGGCAGAAACAGATGGACAGCGACACACAGCGAAATAGAGGGAGAGCGAGAGAGAGAGGGAGAGAGACAACAGGAAATGACAGGGTAAACACATCCACACTTCCCATTCTTCAGCTCTGTGTCAGGGGATGTGTTTGTAAGATGGGGTGTCACTGAGAGATTGTTTTGTGTTAGTGAGTGAGGGAAAGAGTCCTGTGCTCTTGCTGTGTTTTATTTCTGTTCAAAAATGCTTTGCTTTCTTTGAATCAATTTTATTTCTCTTATTCCCAAGAAGAATCTTTTTGGAAACTGCAGTTTTGATGATGCGGAGGGGAAATCTTCTGGCCACGTGGAATCGTCAGACAAGTACTTTAACCAGAGAGGTAAGTAATAATACATATATATGTGTCATTGTCAAATTCATTTCCAGATATAGAAAAGAAGACTGTGTGTTTGCAGGGCTGATAGAAAAAAATATCAAGTGCTGGAAATGCTCAGTATTTCCAGCACGTTGTTTTTTTTTCAGAATTCCAGCATCCGTAGTATTTTGGTTTTGTGTTTTTCAGGGGTTTGCGATTTTATTTTACCACAAGGGATGGGCTGGAGGGCGCTCCGAAGCAAATAGTTTGGGAAGCGCTGCTCCAGAACAGTCAATGTAATCCCGTAGATTTCCCTCTCTATCTCTTGCTGCAACCTGTTCCCTGCACCTTCCTCCATGTCCTTAGCTCTGTTTCTTCACATCTTTAAATCACTTTCTCTGTATCTCTCCACATACTTTCCATCTCTGGCCCTCTCTAGAGTCTCACAAGTTTTCATTTTCATTCTCTTTCTGCCACTCTCTGCATCGTTATCTGTCTCTCTCTCAGTCCATTTCTTCACTCAGTCACTTCCAAATACCTGACTCTTTCCATCTTTGCTCCTCCTTTCCTGAAAGATTATCCCTGCATTTCCACCCCCACTGCCCCGGGGCACCACTCGTTATTATGTTAACACATCTTACATTGTATCTCTGCCCCTCCACTTCTTTCCATCTCTGCGTCTCTCAATATCTATACCGTTGCTGTGTTCCCTCTCTGCACCTCCAGCTGTCAAGGTAACTCTGTTTCCTCTGTTCTCAGTTTCTCTCTCACTGGTTTCTGACTACCTGCATCTCATTCTCCATCTCCCTTTCCATTTACCTTTCTCGGTGGTGGATTTGAACTTGCTGCCTTGGTGTTGTACAGGGTGATTGTGAACAGGGATCCTGCTTTCCATTAGTTTAGCTCCCATTGAGGTAAAAACAGGGGAGAGATGCTGAACGGACAGCCGATTCACAAACACCCTCCTTCCCTCCATCCTGGTTTGCACTATTGGCAACAAGTCCGAGTCCAGCCAGAGTTTCTTTGTCTCTCTGTGTACCTGCTCCGGGACTGTCTCTACCTGTCTTCTTGTGGCTCAAGGAGGGAAGGGACTGATCAGCCATGATCTAACATGGGTGGAACATGCTCAAAGGGCTCAACGGCCTCCTCCTGTCCTTGTTTCAGTCAATGTGTGTGTCTGTGTGTGTCCTCCTCTGCTTCATTCCCTGAAGCTGACGGGAGAACAGGTGAAACGCCTTTTTGCAGACGGGGATGTGTCTGGGCTGGGATGTTCCTGTGCGTTAAAGGCTCAGAATGCCGTTAGCCTCTGGGTGTTGGTCATTGCTCTATGCCCGGCCCTGCCGTTGGCCGTACATGAGTTAAAGTTGCCGGGGGTCCGGGAGCCAGTTGATGGAATTCCAGTGGCTTACCCAGACCAGGAATTAAAGAGAATTATCAATTGTCGGGAGACGGAGCCACACCCAGGAAAGTGATGGAGGTTGCAATTACACGGGATGGGGTTGGGGGGGTGGAGTGAACGGGGGCGGACTGTTGACTGGGATGGAAGTTACATGGGGGGCGAGGGGTGGGGATGCTCACGGGGGTGATGGTACATGATGGGAATTAGTAGAGTGGGGCATTTAGAGGACAGGGAGGGTATTTAGAAAGGAGGCATTTACAGTGGGAGCCGTGGGAAGAAATAGAGGGCAATATTTACACAGGGAATTAGTTATGCTAAAAATGCAAGGGGAAGGATTCTCCAGGTTTAAAACTGGAGGGGGAGGATACTCCAGGTTTAAAATGGGAGGGGGAGTGCATATTCTCCAGTCTGTTCATGGGGTGTTTAGGTGTGGGAAATTTGACGGGGAGGGTAGGGATTAATTACATGGGGGGGGGCCTGTTCACAGGAGGAGCATTAGATGGGAGTCTGTTCACAGGGGTTTTTTGATGGGAGTTTGTTCCTGGGGTTATTTAGATGGGAGCTTGTTCCTGGGAGTGCTTAGATCGGAGTCTATTCCCAGGAGGGGTATTTAGATGGGAGTCTGTTCACAGGAGGGGTATTTAGATGGGAGTTTGTTCCTGGGGGTACTTAGGTTGGAGTCTGTTCAGGGGATAATTAGATGGGGGAACTGTTCACAGGAAGGGTATTTAGATGTGAGTCTTTTCCTGGGGGTATTTAGATAGACGTCTGTTCCTGAGTATATTTAGATGGATGATCTGTTCACAGGACGGGTATTTAGATGTGAGTCTGTTCCTGGGGGTATTTAGATGGGAGTCTGTTCACAGGAGAGATATCAGATAGGGGTGTAGACGAGGGGTAATTAGATGGGGGCGTCTATTCAAGGCCTGGGGGGGGATTCGCAGTGCAGGAATTTACCAGGGGGGGAAATGTTGCCTTTTTTAAACATTGAGTTGGGAGCGGAGGACATTTGCGGGGGGTAGAAATAATTTGCGGGGGAGGGAAGAAATTTATGGGGGGGGATAAATTTGCAGGGGGAAAATTGTGACGGGGGAATAATTTGCTGGGTGGAATTTTCAGCATTCTGAATGCACATCTTGACTCACTCTTCCATCAGTAAAAACACCCAATCCCCTTCTAATGGCACCTTCCCATGCAAATACTGGAGATGAATCACCTGCCCTTTCACGTCCTCTCTTTCAACCGTCAGGGCTGCAAGCACTCTTTCCAGGTGAAACAGTGATTTACTTGTACTTGCACAGTGGTGCAGTGGTTGGCACCGCAGCCTCACAGCTCCCGCGACCCGGGTTTAGTTCTGGCTACTGCCTTTGTGGAGGTTGCAAGTTCTCAGTGTGACTGCGTGGGGTTCCGCCAGGTTCTCTGGTTTCCTCCCACAGTCAAAGACTTGCAGGTTGATAGGTAAATTGGCCATTGTAAATTGCTCCGAGTGTCGGTAGGTGGTCGGAGAATGGTTGGGAATGTGGGGTTAATGTCGGATTAGTATAAATGGGTGGTTGTTGGTTGGCACAGACTCGGTGGGCCGGAGGGCTTTTTTCAGTGCTGTATCTCTAAATAATAAAATGTTGTATTCACGATCATTGTCCTTTACACTGAGGAAACCAAACACATGTTCAGTTTTGCTGAGCTCTTCCAATAAGACTGCAAACGTGATGCTTAGCTTCCAGTCACTTGTCATTATAATTCCCTGCCCCATTCCCATGCTGACCTCTCTGTCCAGGGTCTGCTCCACGGTCTCAATCTTCCGGAATCAGCAGCAACTTCAAAAGCGCACGTGATAACTACTCCTCTATTTGTTTTTGACAGCGGGGGTTAGGAATGATTCCGCTCTCCATTCAATCATTCATGCCTTCCACCCTATCACAGTTATTCTCTTCAGTTCTTTTATTCCTTTCCTCTGTTCCCCTTTTCCCACTCTCTGTTCTTACTTAAATACTGGTGCAACAGGACACTTTATCGTTCTGGCGAAAATTCTCCAGCCGGGAATTTTAACTCTGTTCCTCTTTCTAAAAATGCTACCTTGACTACAAGGCAGTTTCAGCACTTGCTGTTAATTTCTCAGCTTCCCCGCTTCCGCAGGATTTTGCCTTTTTACAGAAGGAAATGTCATAGAATGTTATAGAAGAAGTGAGGTTGCAAATGAATGTAAAGAGAAAGAAATACATGCAATAGAAACATGACTTTGGAGAGGCTGGCAAAAAGGGGCCATGAGGGGATGAGGAAAGTGATCTCATAAGAAATACATTTTGTAACTTGCTGCCTTGCTGTCGAGGGCAGCCACCTCGATTGCCATGACCACATCACTGTTTTTCTTGCCCAATTTTGCTGTATAAGCCCACTGCAGAGCGGCAATGTGTTTCTGAATCGTACCTCTCAGAAATGCCGCACAATTATACTCCATATAAGGACTGTGTAGCTTTGGAGGGTAACTTGCCAAATCATTGAGGGAACGTAATCACTCAGTGAGACTGTCTGGAGAATCAGAACACAAAGACACACTGACTGGTAATCAGAAGTTCCAAACATTCACCATCGTTGAACTGTGCAGGGAGGGATGTGATGTGTTCCTTGTAAGCATTACAGAATGTGTTTTATAAAAGGTGATCACTTGGAATCAACAAAGAATTTCCATTACCGAAATATATGAAATGCAGCTCACAGTCTGCAGGACCTCAGAACAGTCACTGTGTGTTTTGCTGTTCTGTTCAACTGAGAGGAAGCGCCTGACAATGTGATGATTTCTGTGACATCAACAGACTGCTGTAGGACATTTCACCTCGGACTTTGAACTTAGCTACATAAAATCCATAAGGACAAAGTATCGGGGGAAGAATGTGACAGCTTAGTGACTGCAAATAAACTGATCTCTTATTCCAAAGACTGACTCACAGTACAAAGATACGGTAATCGGTGAACACTTTCCAAAATGTAAAACCCAAAATCAACAGGTCACGATAAATGACTAAGTTCAAATCAATCAGCAAAGTTAGGTAAAGCAGGAGCATCAATTCTCCCTGTGGTTTTAAAGTAAAATAGATGAACTCGTGAAATGTTCAGGCTGTTTTCTCTACCTGCATATATAGGTTAATGAAACAGCAATACTGTTAATAATCTAGTCAGGCGAGTGAGGCTGTGTTACTGTAAGCGGTTAACTCGTTGTGATCCAATCACCAGGAATGTAGCCTCTAATAATGTAATTTGTTAACTCCCTATGATTCAATGCAAAGATGGGAGCTGAAGGTAGATGTTGTTTCAATAAACTGTCCACTGTAACTCAATAAATAATAATTAATGTCAGTTTGATATATCCGGGAGTGAAAGTAGATCTGGAAAATGAAAAGAGCCTGAAGATCTAATGCTGATCAACAAATTAGCACAGCTGACGTGTCTCTATAAAGTTACCATAAGTAGAAAACCTTGAAATTAATTCTTTCCCCGGATGTGAAACAACAACTCTCCTGAAATGGACATTTAACCAAAGAATTCACAAACTGTATTGGAACCAGGCTAATGACCCTCATAACTTTGCCATCCACTCACTGGTTTCTGCAGGGATTTCGGGTCCCGTCACAATCTGATAGGTTTGTTCCCCTGAGTTATGTTTTGCAGGTATCAAACAGACTGACAATTTAGTAAGTATGAGTTATGGGTGTTGACAGCAACTGGTTGCCACAGCAACTTGAATTACTCGGACAGAATGATGGAGGTTTAAGATGTTTGGTATGGGTCTCTTGTATCTGTGAGAAGCCGGCCAATCCTGTAAATCATAAATACTGGTACTTTATTCATTTAGAGATACAGCACTGAAACAGGCCCTTCGGCCCACCCACTCTGTGCCGATCAACAACCAACCATTTATGCTAATCCTAAATTAATCCCATATTCCCTACCTAAACTCGGGGCAATTTATAATGGTCAATTTACCTATCAACCTGCAGGTCATTCGCTGTGGGAGGAAACCGGAACATCCGGCAGAAACCCACACGGTCACAGGGAGAAATTACAAACTCCGCACCGGCAGTACCCAGACCTAATCCCGGGTCACTGGAGCTGTGAGGCTGCGGAGCAATTCACTGCACCACTGTGCCACCCTGATTAGCCATTGACATTCTGAAAATGGTGCAAGTATCGAAGGAACATCCAGTAAGCACTTATATTCGGATGTAACTTTTGCCACACATGCAGGATCCTATATAAACGTTGAAATTCGAGGATCCCCTTGTCAACACGGTAATTTCAGAGTATCTCTGTCAATAGATAACATTAACGGGACGCAATAAATACTGACAGTTGCAAGGTCTCCTGAAACGAAAATCTTATGGACCCAGAAGATATTACCAAACTCCCAGAGATTCTTTTCAAATGTTGCCACTTCAATGGACAAATTGCATTCATTGATAAGCAATCCCAGAACCGTCTGTCGATGACATAATCCAGAGGTCCATTTGCAAATGCTGAGAATGCCCTACGATTCTGTGAAAACTGGAACATAGTCTCAGTCCCAGTATCCCCTTGCAAATAAAGTCTCGCACCCGAGGGATCCCCTGGACACACAACTCCCAATCAGGGATGTCATGTAATTGCTCAAATGGCGAGATGCACTTACCGCCAAGAGCCGCGAATATAAGTTATTAAATGATAAAAAAAATACAGTAAAGCATGCTTCATACAGTTAGTAACTAGATATCGTAGTGTTTTGACAATTGTATTGGACATATTGTTCATTTGAGGCTACCATGCACACACAAGCCAGCAGATGGCACTGAAAGAGAAAGTGAAAGAAAACAGAGTAAAGAAGACTCCATTATGTTCAAGAGTTTGCTGACTCGGTCCTCAGTCTTTTCCTCATATGACTTACTAAACTCTGCTAAACCACAGGCCAGTTCAGATACCATCAGAGTCATTGATCCTTACAAGGAACAGGCAGCAGTAATGAGGTGGTTAATGAAACAAAAAGACAGTAGTTTACTGAATTAATAGTTGGAGATGGAGGCTCACCAGGAACTAACGATCAGAGATAGCACAACCTGTGGACACTCTGAACCGCCATATGTATCATAATTTCTATATATACTATATGGCAATTTGAATATACACATTGAAACTCCCAGAGCATACTCTTCCAGCCTATTGTTCTCAGATGTTGATCCATTCTCTCCTTCTTTGTAAAGCTACAGGTGCCTGTCAGTCATTGACGCAATAGTAGAGTAACATTGCAAGGAGAATCTTATTGATATCAAAGAGAAACCTCGCAGTGACACAAATAGGTCCCTTGGAAAGTGCCATGAATCACAGTCACTAAACAAACAAGGTCAGTAACATGCTTTCTTCTGAACACGTTTATATGTCAAACGGTGTACTTGCCCAGATATTGCACAGACATGAATTGAAACTTCCCAAAGCCCAGAATATAATTTGATTGACTGTTCCACTGGTGAAAACTGCACAGCGCAATAGTTACATTGGTATTATACTGTCCATATCTGCCTGTGGATTCTGAACAGTGTCATGCTTGCATTTAAACAGTACTGCCTCCCTCTGCTGGTGAATACTGCACAATACAATTGTTGCATTGATACAGTAATACCTCCATTCTTTTGTCGGTGTGACAGTGCAGTATTATATTTATATAGCAATGATGAGTGCAAAGACTACAATGATGTAGTAATGTCTACCACATTTGGTGAATACCAGCTTACACCTCTGGTGGGGAAGACTAAACAGTGCACTTTTTCACAGTGGTATCCTCGTCTCTTTGGAATACAGAATAGTGCATTGCTTATTGTTACGATCAGGTGACGAGGGTCACACTATACCCCAATTGTCCTTCTTCTCATTTGACCGCAGCAGGGTTTCTTCCTTTCTAAACACTGGATGTACTTAACACTCCAGTGAGTGTTTTACCTTTATCCTTTGTTGTGATCGTAAAAGAACCAATTGGACAAGTTTTCTTGAGTTTAAACAAGGAAGAGGTGAGTTTATTATACTTAATAATTAAACGTTTAAAGTCGGTTGCCAATCCATGAATTTAAAAAAATCCCCTTTTTATAGCAGGTTTTCTTGACATTATGTTTAATATCATAATGCTTACCGCCACTGGTAGATCCACTTTCATGAACTGCACCAATGGCTCCAACTGATGCAATATGTGTTTATCCAGTATTTCATAACTGTTTCATGGTCAAGAAAATAAATGTGCACGGCATCTATAGAATGGCACATTGAACATCAACTGGCCACTAACCATAAACGGACAGTATTTTCATAAATTGACCTCCTGCGGACAAACTGAACAAGTTAAAATAAACTGACCCCGACCACACATCTAAACTATTCAGAAAATGCTGCGTGACTCACTAACTTAACAGGTCTCTGAAGCGGACACATCGCAGCAAAATACATAACCATCGACATTGATTTGTTTTGTGAAAGGTTCTCTTTTTTTCTTCTTGTCCTAGATGTACATCTCTTTAAGGGAGCTGCGGCAAATTGTAGGTGCCTCCCCACTCTCACAGATATGAGGTTGCTTAGCCTGCCCAGTACTCATATTTCGCTTTTACTGTCTCTGCTGACAGATTCTTCTGCACGACTCGGCCCTTCAGAAGCAGGAGAACCAAGCCAGCAATACCAATCTGAACAGTCACACCTCTGACTTCAACACGCACCAGTTCAGCATTTAGCACAATGCATGGGAATGATGGTGAGACAGCACAGTCTGTACAGGGTGAAGTTCACATTGCAAGTGAGTAGCACGGGTAGTGGCGAAAGGCACAGTAGAGGACAGAGGAGGCAGGCGAGTGCGCCCTGACCCAAACATTGCTGAAGAGTGTGGGGAATACCAATTCAATGCCTGGCTGTTCACGCAAAGGAAATTGGAATAGTACCAGTAGAGAACGGTTGCGTGGGTAACCTGTCAAAGACTTTCAACATCATGGATGAGACTATGGAGGAGCCAATAGTCTCTGAATGGCACCCGGACGTTCCTGTTCATGGAACGAGTTGCCTGTGTTCTCTTATGAAGAATGTGTTGTCCTCTACGGAAGCTTACTATGCAAGAGCCCTGGTAACCACCAAGGCCAGCTTTGATTGAAACCCAACCTGCTGCTATTGGGGCTTTGGTTTCTACAGTGACGTCCAGCCTCGAAAAGTAGTGAAGCAGCGTTGACAGATTTAGTGGTTCGAATGGAGAGGAGCTTGGGTCGGATCAGTGGTGTCCTTTAGTTTTCTCTCATGCAGATCAGTGAGAGATAATACACAGCCCCATGGGATCAGACTGGTGCTACGGCAGCTGCAGGTAGTGTCCTCTTTCAAGAGGGAAGTACATCTGTGCCCTTGACAGACCCTCGTCCCATGCCCATACACGCACCAGCAATGTAGTCTAGATGCACCAACCTGAATCCAGTCCCATTCTCGGTCGCACCGCCGAAAATGCTGGATGTAAATATCTGCAGTACCATTTTTACGACAGCTGCAAGCGTCCACCACGCTGAATTAAAAGAGGCAGCTCTATAATTAGAAAATACCAGCCTTCAAGGGAACACTATTAGGTGGCACATGAATGAATATTAATTTGAGTGCAATTTATTAACGTAATATTAGTCAAACATTTATCCATGTCAATTTGTGCAAAATGTTTTAGTAATAACTTAGGGCCCTCACAGTGTGTGGGCGTGGGAATGCCTCATGCAACGATTTTCTCTGTCCAGGTGCAGTGGAGATTTGACCTAAATGTAGGGGAAGAATCATCTTCGTGAATCACTTGGTGCAGGGGTGGGAGGAAGGGGTTTGAGTAGCATTTCAATGCAACCAATATTTAATCACTTGTTCTCAGACTGCACATGTTACTCGCTGCTTCATCGTGCAATGCCGGGCACCACGTGGTCAGCTTTCGGTGTGGTCTCCAATTCTGCTGCACAATGACAGTGCAGTGACTGGCACGGCAGAGCCATCTCTCAGTGTGGGCTCCAGGTCTGGCTGCTGATGCATGGCAGTGGGAGGGAAATATGAAATAATTGTCAAAGAGGACCACATATCTGCCAATATGATAGGAAAGAGGAAGGTTGAGTCCAGGGTAACTGCTACTGTCGTGAGTCAATAGGGGATCTGGACACCGAGCACGAACCCATACTTCCTCCAATTCAACTTGCTCGTCCATTACAAATACCCGCTATTAAAAAATACAGGAGCAATTTTAGGGCTGAAAAGTGCTAATATAAAGTTGACGTGTTCATTGAAGCCTCATCAAATCGCCGTTTGTTCTCAACAGAATAGACTACATTGTGAGTAACAAATACCATGTATTCAGTTCGAAGAAGGTACAATTAGATGCTTGTTTCATCCAGAAAGAATGTTTGGGATGCTCTCTGTGAAAAGGGAAGAGGGGAAAGAACAGGTGTTGCATCATTCAACCATTGCATGAGATGTTTTTTGTTGCAAGAGGAGTGATTCTGGGATTGACAGAGAGCTAACCAAGAGCTTTACAGAGGGAATAGTGCCTTTGGATTGTTGAATGGGGAAGGTAGGGAATGATGCCTTTCGTCGTCACATGGCGCTGGCGGCTGAAATTGCAGAAAACTGTTGAATATGTAAGTGTTGCTGTGGCAAGTGAGGACAAGGCTAACTGGATCATGGCTCTGGTGGTGACGAGAAGGGATGAGGGTGGAATTGCAGGTTACGTGCCTGAAGAAGGGAACTCTTCAGCCGATCAAAGACAGAAGCCAATTCGGAAATGATGATGTGGAAGGTGGCATCATTGGAACTGCTGTAACAGAGATGTAGATACCTGGAGAAGGCAATAGAGACCTGACACGAAGCAGGATGGGGGAGGTGGGGTGCATAATCGAGCTAGGTCTCTGGGTTGGTGGCTACAGATAGACATTGTGAGCTACCTGCCGATCCTCAGTTTTAGAAATAGGATTTCGAGGAATCGAATTGGGGATGGGTCGTAAAGTAGGGCTGGCAGCTAGAAGCAAAGTTAATTCCTTTCAGCTGAGAATGAGCTCAGGAAACTACAATGAAATAGTCATCAATGTTACCAAACAAGATGTCGTGTGCTGGTGGGACGTAAAGGTGTCAAACAACTGGATGGCGAGGCGACGGATAGCGATGCAGAGAGGCTGCACGTCCTATTCAGAGATACAGGTGTAGGTGCAAGATACATCCTGGTTAAAGATGGACTGTAAAGCGACTGGACATCCCGGTGTGGGATGGAAAAGTACAGACCTGAATATTTTGAATGGGCTAAGTTGCAGATGGTTTGAACATCCTGGTAAGAGATGGACATATTGAGGGTATGGCCGTCCTGATGAGGGATGGACTTGTAGGGATCCGAATTTCCTGAATGGATTGAGTTTTAAAGGGATTGATCGTCCTGGTGACAGATAGAGTTTTAAGAGAATTACATGCTCTAGAGAGAGAAAGAGAAGTTTAAAGGGAATGAACATCTTGGTGAGAGATGTAAATGTAGAGTGGTTGGACGGCCTGGGGAGGGATGTAGTTGAAGGAATCTACATATCTTGTTTGCAGTGTTGGACTGGATGTCCATGGTGAAAAGGAAACATTTATGGCCAGGAAACCAGAGTAGCTAAAATCCTGGATGGCGACAGAAGAAGACAAGGGGAGAAAGTGCAATAGAAAGAGTTAAGATCCATCGGAAAGGAACAGATTGAAATGTTGAGTCTTACGATGTAGCCTTGTTTGTGGATGTTTGGAGGATTTAGAAGGGGCTGTGCGCGGTCACAGGCACGGGGTGAAGATCTCAAGAGGAAATGAGTTCAAAGATAATATGGGAAAGGATGACATGATGTTCAGTGATGGACTCATGGTCTGGGGGAAGTGGAACGATATGTCAGAGAGTTCGTGTTTAGGCTCCCCAAGGTAGAGGTCTTTACAACAAACAACAACAGCGATTCCATTGTCAGCAGGTTTAATGACAATGTGAGGGTTGAGAGAATAAAGTGCTGCACATCACAGAGAGATAGATAAGAGAGAGTAAAGGGGGCGGAATTCATTTCATAACACTTGCCTCCATCTTAACACAAACCTTCACTCTTTTACTCTCTCCAGTTCATCCTTTTTCCCTGATTCTGTATTTGCTAAAAGTAATTAATCTCGACTAATATATATTTCTGACGAAATCGCAATAACGTTCAAAGCTGGTCCTGTGTCTCTCGCCACAGATGATATCTCAGCTGTTATGTGTTTCCAGCATAATTCGTTTTCAATTCAAATGATGTTCGCCATCTGTTGGTGGATACGGGTATTTCAGTAAGCCGACGAATCACAAAAATCACAATTTTCTGGAGAGTAATGCATGGTGTAGCTGCTCTCCCGACAGAGTAACAATTGCGCCCTGCTGATGACTAACTGAAATGTTTAAAATTGACGGCAAAAACGCATGAATTACTGACCAGTTTCTCCTGCCCTCCCACCATACTCCGGGATCGTGTAGCGCAGGAAAACATTATATTGTATCTCGAAATTGGTGTATATTTAGTCCTTGAACCACAATACAGTCGTTAATATTGACAAAGGCACAAATTCCAACTGCAACATTGAATAAATCATTTTAATTATTTTTGAAGGTTATTCCCATTGTACATCAACACTTACATTAGAAACTGCAGTAATTTGTCCATATCGAGTATGTGGTGGTGGAGGAAGAAGTTACAATAAATGAAGATTAAAGAGACAGACCATTTATTTGTCACCTGACGTGTTCTAAACCTTTTTTTAACAGGAAATGGAAAAGTGAATCGGTTACAAAACGAACTTTGCATTCTTTCTTCTTTTGGGCCTCCTTATCTCGAGAGACAATGGATACGCGCCTGGAGGTGGTCAGTGGTTTGTGAAGCAGCGCCTGGAGTGGCTATAAAGGCCAATTCTGGAGTGACAGCCTTTTCCACAGGTGCTGCAGAGAAATTTGTTTGTTGGGGCTGTTGCACAGTTGGCTCTCCCCTTGCGCCTCTGTCTTTTTTCCTGCCAACTACTAAGTCTCTTCGACTCGCCACAATTTAGCCCTGTCTTTATGGCTGCCCGCCAGCTCTGGCGAATGCTGGCAACTGACTCCCACGACTTGTGATCAATGTCACACGATTTCATGTCGCGTTTGCAGACGTCTTTATAACGGAGACATGGACGGCCGGTGGGTCTGATACCAGTGGCGAGCTCGCTGTACAATGTGTCTTTGGGGATCCTGCCATCTTCCATGCGGCTCACATGGCCAAGCCATCTCAAGCGCCGCTGACTCAGTAGTGTGTATAAGCTGGGGGTGTTGGCCGCTTCAAGGACTTCTGTGTTGGAGATATAGTCCTGCCACCTGATGCCAAGTATTCTCCGAAGGCAGCGAAGATGGAATGAATTGAGACGTCGCTCTTGGCTGGCATACGTTGTCCAGGCCTCGCTGCCGTAGAGCAAGGTACTGAGGACACAGGCCTGATACACTCGGACTTTTGTGTTCCGTGTCAGTGCGCCATTTTCCCACACTCTCTTGGCCAGTCTGGACATAGCAGTGGAAGCCTTACCCATGCGCTTGTTGATTTCTGCATCTAGAGACAGGTTACTGGTGATAGTTGAGCCTAGGTAGGTGAACTCTTGAACCACTTCCAGAGCGTGGTCGCCAATATTGATGGATGGAGCATTTCTGACATCCTGCCCCATGATGTTCGTTTTCTTGAGGCTGATGGTTAGGCCAAATTCATTGCAGGCAGACGCAAACCTGTCGATGAGACTCTGCAGGCATTCTTCAGTGTGAGATGTTAAAGCAGCATCGTCAGCAAAGAGGAGTTCTCTGATGAGGACTTTCCGTACTTTGGACTTCGCTCTTAGACGGGCAAGGTTGAACAACCTGCCCCCTGATCTTGTGTGGAGGAAAATTCCTTCTTCAGAGGATTTGAACGCATGTGAAAGCAGCAGGGAGAAGAAAATCCCAAAAAGTGTGGGTGCGAGAACACAGCCCTGTTTCACACCACTCAGGATAGGAAAGGGCTCTGATGAGGAGCCACCATGTTGAATTGTGCCTTTCATATTGTCATGGAATGAGGTGAAGATACTTAGTAGCTTTGGTGGACATCCGATCTTTTCTAGTAGTCTGAAGAGTCCACGTCTGCTGACGAGGTCAAAGGCTTTGGTGAGATCAATAAAAGCAATGTAGAGGGGCATCTGTTGTTCACGGCATTTCTCCTGTATCTGACGAAGGGAGAACAGCATGTCAATAGTCGATCTCTCTGCACGAAAGCCACACTGGGCCTCAGGGTAGACGCGCTCGGCCAGCTTCTGGAGCCTGTTCAGAGCGACTCGAGCAAAGACTTTCCCCACTATGCTGAGCATGGAGATTCCACGGTAGTTGTTGCAGTCACCGCGGTCACCTTTGTTTTTATAGAGGGTGATGATGTTGGCATCGCGCATGTCCTGGGGTACTGCTCCCTCGTCCCAGCACAGGCATAGCAGTTCATGTAGTGCTGAGAGTATAGCAGGCTTGGCACTCTTGATTATTTCAGGGGTAATGCTGTCCTTCCCAGGGGCTTTTCCGCTGGCTAGGGAATCAATGGCATCACTGAGTTCCGATTTGGTTGGCTGTATGTCCAGCTCATCCATGACTGGTAGAGGCTGGGCTGCATTGAGGGCAGTCTCAGTGACAGCATTCTCCCTGGAGTACAGTTCTAGGTAGTGCTCAACCCAGCGGTCCATCTGTTTGCGTTGGTCAGTGATTATGTCCCCCGATTTAGATTTGAGGGGGGTGATCTTCTTGATGGTTGGCCCAAGAGCTCTCTTCATGCCATCATACATTCCTCTGATGTTTCCGGTGTCTGAGGCCAGCTGAATATGACTGCATAGGTGTTGCCAGTCGTCGTTTGCGCAACGCCTAGCTGTTCTTTGTGCAGTACTTCTGGCTGCTTTAAGTGCTGCGGATGTTAAATCGCTGGGGGCTTTCTTGTAGTTCAAAAGTGCAATGCGCTTAGCGGCTATGACAGGTTCCAGCTCTTCATTATGAGATTGAAACCAGTCTGCATTTCTCTTCGCACTTTTGCCGTAGGTGGTCAAAGCTGACTCATAGAAGGCGTCTCTGATGTGGGCCCACTTGGTCTCAGCATCCCCTGTGGGAGTGTTTTGAAGGGCTGTTACAAGTGAATTTAGAAATTTTTGTAACAGCTGTGGGTGAGAAATTCTGCTCGTGTTGATGCGCGGGTGGCCCTTCTGCTTGGAATGATGCAACTTCTTTGGTCTGAGTCTAACCTTGCTGCACACCAGGGAGTGGTCGGTGTCGCAGTCCGCACTGTGGAAGCTGCGTGTGATTTGAACACTGTTTAAGGCGGCTCGCCTTGTGACAATGAGGTCTAGCTGGTGCCAACGACGTGATCTTGGGTGCCTCCATGAAACCTGGTGACAGGGTTTAGTGTGAAAGAACGAGTTGGTGATGCAGAGGTTATGATAGGTACACAACTCAAGCAGTCTCTGCCCGTTCTCATTCATCCTTCCAACGCCATAGCGCCCAAGGCAGGAGGGCCATGAGTCATGGTCGGCCCCAACCCTGGCATTAAAGTCCCCCAGCAGGAATAGGTGTTCGGTGTTGGGGATGCTGCTAATGATGTTATGGAGTTGTTCATAGAACTGGTCTTTAGCTTCAGGTGCGGAGCAGAGTGTTGGAGCATAGATGCTGAGTAGGTGTACTGGACCAGAGGTGGTGAGCAGTCGGATGGACAGTATGCGTTCCGAGCCATTTGAGGGAGGCTCTATCATGCTGAGCAAGGAGTTTCTGATGGCGAAGCCCACTCCATGCTGTCTTGGTTCTTCAGGATCCCTGCCCTGCCAGAAGAAGGTGTAGTCTTGCTCTGCTAGAGAGCCACTCGCGGGGAGGCGAGTCTCCTGAAGTGCTGCAATGTCCACATTGAATCTACTGAGCTCGTTGTTAATGATGGCGGTCTTCCGAGAATCGTTGATTTGTGTAAGGTCTTCCGACAGGCCAGGACACATAGTTCTGACGTTCCAGCTTGCAAAGCGAAGGGCTGGTACCTTCTTTCCTTTTTTCATGTTGTTTGGTGCGGTGTATCAGTCCACCTTTCGGGCAATGACCCTGAGCTCCAAGCACCCATTGAAGCAGGCAGACTGTGGCGGGACAGAACCTTATTGACCGGGGGCTGCCCGGTTTGAGGCGGGCGGTAGCTGTCCAGTGAGGTGCAATGACATCTCCCACCGACAAAGGCAAACCGTGGCGCCCAGTTTCTACGCCAATTTATCTGGACTTATAACCCGTAACTGCTGCCTTCCGTGTTGTTTTAGTCGCTGTGAGGCAACTATGGAGTGACCTCTCCATGGCGCATGCCTGGGCAAATTTATGGAGGTTGAGAGTTGCCCAGTCGTCAAAACCCCCCTCTCGGCCTTTCTGGTGGGGTCCAAAGGAGTGCAGGACACGACGTTTGGCACCAGTATGGCTGCAGGAACTGCGGGAAACATGCCAAAGGTGACACATGACCGCCGACGGGGTTCCGCTCCGGATTTTCTGTTCTAACTCTTCATTAATAAGCACCGGTTTTAATCTCTGTAACAGTGTTGGTAATTACATGCGGAGTAATATATCTCAGTATTTGTGCAGACAGAGAAATGTTCCGAAATCAATTGTGTTTGGTATTTTAATTAAACAGAAAACACGCACCTTCAGACAAAATATGGAGAAAAGCCAAATCTAGTTATTTCAACACAAAGTAAAATGATGGTTGATAAAAATAAAGTGATGTTTGTATCGTAAAACAAAGTACAATTATCATGTTCACACTGTTGGGAAAGTTCATGCCGTTCCTTCAGATTTAACACAGAATAACACATCAGTCTGTGATCCACCTCCAGACATCATACACTGGATTTGAGGCTGACCTTTACCTGAAAGGACAACAAAAACGACTTGAGAGGTTTACAGCAATGTTAACCACCAAACAAATACTTCAAATACAGTATATGATCTCCTCAGAATATTTCTGCTTCAATAAGCCTCTTATTTCTTTAGTAAGTACAGAAAATGTTCTCTCTTTTTTTGAGATACAGCACTGAAACAGGCCCTTCTGCCCACCGAGTCTCTGCCGACCATCAACCACCCATTTTTACTAGTCCTACACTAATCCCATATTCGTACAAGATCCCCACCTGTTCCTTCATTTCCCTACCACCAACGTCTACTGGGGGCAATTTATAATGACCAATTTACCAATCAACTGCAAATCTTTTGGTGGTGGGAGGAAACCCAGCGAAAACGCAGACACAGGGAGAACTTGCAAACTCAACACAGGCAGTACCCAGAATTGAACCCGGATCACTGGAGCTGTGAGGCTGCGGTGCTAACCACTGTGCCGCCCATCATCTTTCTGATACTTTGGGATCAATATCGATATTCTTAATATCGGAAACAGCTGGGACTGCACACTGTCAGCACAATACACGGAACAAATTATAAAACATTGGTCTTACCAGACTGATGGAGATGTAAGATGTTGAACCACACAGTCAGTGCCCATCTTTGGTGTAATGTCTGCTATTGTGAACGTGTCATAGTGAACATCCTCATTGTTTTCAGGAATGGAGGGAGGCATCAAAGCGGGATCAGTGCGGGGTACTGCGGAGGGAAAGATCATGGATTAATGATTGGACTGAAAGCGGGATCAGTGCTGGTCTGAGAGCTGTATACTGTGGAGAGAAAGATTATGGATTAATGATTGGACTGAAAGTGGGCTCAGTGCGGGTCTGAGAGCTGTATACTGTGGAGAGAAAGATTATGGATGAATGACTGGACTGAAAGTGGGTTCAGTGCGGGTCTGAAGCTGGAAACTGTGGAGAGAAAGATTATGGCTGAATGATTGGACTGAAAGCGGGATCAGTGCGGGTCTGAGAGCTGTATACTGTGGAGAGAAAGATTATGGATTAATGATTGGACTGAAAGTGGGCTCAGTGCGGGTCTGAGAGCTGTATACTGTGGAGAGAAAGATTATGGATTAATGATTGGACTGAAAGCGGGATCAGTGCGGGTCTGAGAACTGTATACTGTGGAGAGAAAGATTATAGATTAATGATTGGACTGAAAGCGGGTTCAGTGCGGGTTTAAGAGCTGTATACTGTGGAGAGAAAGATTATGGATGAATGACTGGACTGAAAGTGGGTTCAGTGCGGGTCTGAAGCTGGAAACTGTGGAGAGGAAGATTATGGATGAATGACTGGACTGAAAGTGGGTTCAGTGCGGGTCTGAAGCTGTATACTGTGAAGGGAAAGATTATGATTTAATGATTGGACTGAAAGCTGGTCCAATGCGGGTCATCTATATACGTATAACGTAAAGGGGACTGGAATTTGTTGGCCTCGGAATGTTTTCCATCTCCATTCACCGTGTTGTATTTTTTTTACCGCTGGGTGATAGCAGATGAAATGGATCAGCTGAGACTGTATCAGGGTGTTCAGATTGAGCACCTGGAAGATTTCCAATCAAAGTGTTAGCAAGAGAGATATCACACACCGAATAACATAAGGGTGTCTTTTCTAAAATATTTCAAGCATTGTTTTGTCTAATTTCCTTTAATCACAACATGTATTTAAATCAACCAGCAGTCTGTGACATCGCCGAGTGGAACGAAATTCAAAGTAGTGACAGAGAGCTGGTGACTGTGGGAGTTTAACTCACCGAGAGTGGAGAGATCACCGCCAGCACTTGTGAAGAGATCATCAGGACTACTGTCCAGCAACAAGTGACCATCCTGAGTGTCAATGGCTCCAGTCTCAACATCATCATAATCACCCGGAACCAGACCTGAGCAGAAATAATGATTTTCACTGAAATTAAATGGTATCACTGAATACTTAGAATGATATTATTAGACGTCAGTCGACACGGGCCAGCCAGGGTAAACTGTGATCTTCAGCCGTAGTGAGATTAGAGGCTGGCGAATGATGGGACCGTGTCGTGTCACGATAGGCGAGCCATAGCTCATGCTATGTTTAAAATGCAGCCTGTAATCGATTGAAAGGAAGGGGCAGTGTAGGATATTGGTTGGGAGACTGACAACCTGCATGTTTGGCAGATGGCAGCAGCCAGAGCAAGGTTGGCGCCCAGGTTTTCGCATGCCTCCATGGAAGTGCTCCTCCAGGCAGCAAGGGCAAGGAAGGAAGCGCTTTTCCATCAGGACCGGAGAGGAGGCCAGCGAGGCAGGTGGGGAGGGCATGGCAGGAGATTGAGCAGGGAGTGAGCAGCCGTGAGGTAGTCCCATGTAAGAGGTTTCAGTGCAGGAACGGGATCAATGCCCTGATGTAGTATGACAAGGTGAGTGCAGTGCCTAACATTAATTTGACAGCCTTAAATGTCACAAATGATAAAAATTAAATTAGAGAAGGGGTGCCTCACTCATTTGTTCAGATGTTCCTACACCATGGAGCACAGCTCAGTGCCCACCTTCTTGGAGAAGCACAATCTTCAGTGACACTGCTGTTCCGACATTTGCAGGAAGCAGAGCCTCTGATGGTAAGCCCTCTCTGGTGGGTAGCATCTTCTGCACTCAAGAAGCTGGTTGCGTGCGGCTGTGTGCCCTGTTCATCCACACTCTTTTCCAGCCTCATGATTATTGTCCCTATCTGGGTGCTGCAGCCCAACTCCTGGGGACTGCAGCTGCTTCCATCTCTCATTCTCCTCCACAATGGGAGGCCTCAAAACCGGCGTGCCGTAGACCTATTGTAAATTGCTGCACTCACTTCTCAAGGTCTCCATTCTTTTTACTTGGAGTAGGTAAGTTTCAAGTCTGAGAGGATGCTCATCCTAAATACCTCTGTTATGATCGCCAAGATAGGTCAGCCTCCAGATTGCCAATACCGCGATACAGTATCTCTCCCCCTCCCTCCAGTGCCACAATGCTTTTCACAGCCAAAACTGACCTTCCTCTGACCTTCCCCCTCCTTATAGATGGCGAGTCTCTGAAAACTGTTGTCACCTTTCATTAAATTGTGAATGGTTTGGAAAATTGCCATGAATTTCCTGTTTATTGACTCAATTGCCTGCCCAGTGCCTTAAAGTGCAGCCTCCACCCACCAGCTCGGCCGCTTCCAGGAATATCACTTAACAGAGTAAATACGTCGGGCTTCCTTTGCACTGCTATCCAGCGGCAATTTCCCTCCCAGTCTGTCGCCACTGTGTGACAAAATTCTGCCCTCCGTTTTAAAGTCACATCTGTCCCATTGAATCACCCATTCAACATACACACAAATGTCACATTTCACCGCCCACACAACAGTGTCAGAAATCACAATAATTGAATGTTTCATTCCATTAAAGTATTGGTTGCAATCGGTATTATTTTGCAGACATCCAAATTATTTCTCCTTTCTTAAAAACTAAAATCCCTCAGCAAATCCCCATGCATTCAGCAGCATCATTTTACAGCGATTAAGTTCTGATATATTTAGTTGTTGATTTTAGATAACAGACTGCGTGATGGATTAAAAAAACGTGATGGTAACAAATAAAAATGTACCCACCCTGAATACTGGAGGAGTTCCCTTCAGGATTTTCTGATCCAGGATCCGTATCACCCAAACTGTGACTGGTGTAATATTCAATCCGATTTAGGGACTCAATGGAATCAGCAACTGTTAAACACAAACATGGATGGTTATTGGAGAGATCGATTGGGACGTTCCAGCAAATAACATAATGCCGTCATCATCTGGTGACAATGTCCTGGGACTTTGTATCTGACACGATTGTGAAACATTTATCACAGGGACTGCAGTAGTTCAACAGCAACACGGGATGGACCAAATATGTTGGCTCATCCAGCGAGCAGTTAAAACAATACACAGTACAGCTGGTGGGTCAGATTTCAGACATCAGAGCAGAGACAATAGTATAAAACATAACCAGTTCGCACAGTTTCATAATCCAGAATCCCTCCATCCTGTCCGCGTTTCTTTCAATTTCAGAGTCTCAAACGGATGGTGGTAGCTTTAAAACCGAACCCCACCCCGGATAATGGGGCAGAAAAGTGTAAAGAGTGCAAGGAGACGAATAACGGATTTGTTCTTTCCTGGTATTTTTTGCAACCTGAGAAATTAATCTCAATGGTTAAATTGCCCTCCAAATATATCGCAAGACAAAACTTTTATCGATTTGCCAGTGTTGTTGCCCCAGTATTGTGAAACAGAATTTGTAGATTAATGTTAAACTTCAGAATGCAAAGTGTTCGGATATGTTTTTTGCAGGAACCACCGACTTCAGTTTAGGAGTTCCTGATGGAAGCGTGTTTCTGATCCAGAAATCCAATCACTTAGAGAAATAAACTCTGAGTCAATGTGACTGTCTCCTCCTGAGAGCAGTGACTATTTATGGTCCAGCTTAAATGGAATAAAATGACATGATAGTTACAAACAAACAGAAATCACGTTCTTTAAGCAGAAGCAACGGGCGGGAATCTTCCCAAACCTATTGCTAATCTTGCTATACGCACAGATATAGACACACTCGCACTGTGATATGACTCCTTCACCTGGGGATAGCGAGCGGATTTCTGACAGTGTTCAGTCAGTAAACTGACCATTAACATGGGGTATTTAAGTGGAAGTGACATTTGTCTTGTGAACATTCGGCATGAAATATAAAACACAGACCTGAACGCCGGATCTGATAGGAATCCTTGCCAGGTGGAATATTCCCAATCTCTTCATAAATTGCTTGGTATAAACCAGCCGGTGAACCCTTGCCACTAGTGACAGAACCTGTCAGATGGAGGGTGGGAAGATTAAAGTTTAGTTGCAACCCATGAGCGTTTAACAGTAAATTATCTGCGAACACATCCAAATCACAGAGACAGAGAGAGTAAAGGGACAAAGTCGGATACAGTGAATGCGGAGTAGTTTTGTTGTGTGTATTTTCGTACATGTCTGTGTCAATTTTACTGCATATCCCTATGTTCACCTGCAGCAGACTGAGGACAAATGTGCTAACTGAGGAAAAAATTCAATCAAGTTTGTTAGAAACGATCTCTCCCTAACAAAGCCATGCTGACTGTCCCTGATTAATGCCTGCCTCTCCAAGTGGAGATTAATCGTGTTCCTCAAAATGTTTTCAATATTTTCCCTTGCACTGACGTTAGATTCACCTGCCTGTAATTACCTGGTTTAACCCTGCTACCCTTCTTGAATAATGATACCACATTCACTGTCCTTCAATCCTCTGGTACATCTCCTGTGGCCAGCGAGGATTTGAAAATGTGTGTCAAAGCCCCTGCTGGATCTTCCCTTACCTCACTTAACAGCCTAGGTCACATCTCATCTGGGCCTGGGGATTTTTCCATTTTAAGCCCGCTAAAACAACAAACACTTGCTGCCTTTCAATGCTAATTTGTTTAAGTACTTCACAACCCCGCTCCCTGATCTCGACACCGACATCGTCCATCTCCATGGTGAACACAGATGAAAAGTAATCCATTAAAGCCGAATTTACGTCCACTGCCTGCACATCGCAGACGGCCATTTTGATCCCTAATTAGTCCCATTCTTTCCCTGGTTATCCTCTTGCCCTTGATACACTTTTAAAAAATGCATTGGGCGTTCCCTTGATCTTCCTCACCAGTGTTATTGCAAGCCCCCTCTTTGCTCTCCGAATTCAATTTTTAAGTACCCCCTATACTTTCTGTACTCCTCTCTGGAGTCCGCTGTTTTTCAGCGCTCTGAATCTGCCAGTCGCCTCCTTTTTGCTCCTTATCCAATCCTCCATATCCCTTGACACCCACAATATCCCTGGAATTGTTCGTCCAACCCTTCAACTCTCTGGGAACATGTTAGCCCTGAACTCTCAATATTTCCCTTTTGAAGGTAAGAGCCAATGGGATCCAGGGCAATTTGACAAATTGGATCCAAAATTGGCTGAGTGGTAGGAAGCAAAGAGTAATGATCGAGGGTTGTTTTATTGAGTGCAAGCCTGTGACCAGTGATGTACCACGGGGATCGGTGCTGGGACCCTTGCTGTTTGTAGTGAACATTAATCATCTAAATCTGAATATAGGAGGTATGCGGAGTAAGTTTGCAGATGATGCAAAAACTTGTGGTGTCGTAAATAGTGAGGAAGAAAGCCTTAAATTACAGGACGATATGGATGGGCTGGTAAGATGGGCAAGGGAGCAGCAAATTGAATTTAATCCTGTGAAGGGTGAGGTGATGCATTTTAGGTGGAGTAACAAGGCAAGGGAATATGCAATGGATGGTAGTACCATAGGAAGTACAGAGAGTCAGAGGGACCTTGGTGTACTTGTCCATAGATCACTGAAGGCAGCAGCATAGAAAGATAAGGTGGTTCGGAAAGAATATGGGATTCTTGCTTTTATTAGCCAAGGCACATAATATAAGAGCAGAAAGGTTATGATGGAGCAGCATACAACGCTAGTTAGGCCACAGCTGGAGTACTGTGCACAGTTCTGGGAACTGCACTGTAGGAAGGATGTGATTGCACTGGAGAGGGTGCAGAGGAGGTTCACCAGGATGTTGCCTGGGAAGGAGCATTTCAGTTATGAAGCGAGACTGGAAAGGCTGGGGTTGCTTTCTTTAGAACAGAGAAGGCTGAGGAGGGAATATGATTGAGGTATACAAAATTATGAAGGGTATTGATAGGATAGATAGGAAGAAAACTTTCCCCTTAGTGCAGGGGTCGGCAACCAAGGGGCATCGTTTTAAG
Organism: Heterodontus francisci; assembly: GCF_036365525.1. Lineage (NCBI taxonomy): Eukaryota > Metazoa > Chordata > Chondrichthyes > Heterodontiformes > Heterodontidae > Heterodontus > Heterodontus francisci. The sequence goes on from NW_027141025.1 coordinate 6,031,045, forward strand.
GTAAGGGGAAGGATATATCGAGGTGATTTGAGGGGAAAAGTATCACCCAGAGGATGGTTGGAGTCTAGAACACATTGCCTGAAGAGGTGGTAGAGGCAGGAACCCTCACAACATTTCAGAAGTATTTAGATGAACAATTGAAATGCCATCGCATACAACACCATGGACCAAGTGCTGGAAAATGGGGTTAGAATAGATAGGTGCCTGATTGCCGGCAGAGATACGCTGAGCCGAAGGGACTGTTTCAGTGCTGAATAACTCTATTAATCTATGACTCTATGACCTGATCTCCTGCTTGTGATCGTTTGTAAACGACTGCCTGTCTAGTGAGGTTACAAGGCTCGATCTTATCAGCTTTAGGACTGTCTTGTTACAGAGCCTGTTCTGGTCGGGTCCTTGGCAGTGCGAGGCGCCTATGCTGTCCCAGCTACAGAATCTTTCTCAAGAGAGAGAGGTCTATTTCTATAGGAACTTTATATTATTATGAAAAGTGTCATTTATTAAGCGTCCCATTTCTTATAATAAATCAGGAGTGATTTGGATGGGTGGAATATGAGTGGAGGGCGTCGTTTTGGAATGTTGAATCACCGCTGGTGAATACAGAAGGTCCTATACAAGTATCACCTGTCAAAATAACAGTCAGACACGGTTAGACAGCTCGATATTGGATGCCCAGAGCCGGAATCTGAAAGGCTGGAACTGATAACCAATGGATGAAGGAAGATTAACAGACAAGTAAATAGTTGAATGCACAGCTTAAAAAGTTGAAGTAAACTTCCGGATCCTTTGTTACAATAAGTAAATTCTTCCAGAATTTCATGTATGATGTGCTGAACTCTCACAGTGAATGTGGACACTTCAAATCATTCTCCATTTTAAATGTCACATTTTACTAAATCCTGAGCACATTGAATGGAGAAAATCAGCAACAAAAAAAAATAATGTGTTTCTAACAAGGCCACTTGACAGTCCATAGAAATCTGCAAGGAACGAGAGTTTTGCATGCATATGACACAATATCTGGGATCTTTCGTTGGATCCGCGGTAAGATATGAACCTCACCTCTTCTGATTGACTTTTTCTGTATAACCACCATCAGTGAGATCAACACACAGAATAGCAGGACTCCGAAGCAGACCGCAACTAGGATGGAAGTAGTTTTATATCCCTGTTCTTAATGACAATAATACAGAAAGGTTTAACACATACACAGTCCGTCTTGCACAATAACATATTTACAAAAGGGAGTTAATAATTATATCCACTGCTTCCGGGCGATGAGTCAGGCTGAACATTCCGCAATATGTGTGGTGCACATTGCACCAGAGGGAAGTGTGAGCCAGTCTAAATTACAGAGACAGTGCCCCCATGTTTCTGATGAGAACACGACAGTTCAGGTCCAGCCAGAATCTGGAATTAGCTGAATTTCAACCAGACCATTTGAAATATGCGGTGAGGAAAAAATATTCCAGTCAGTGAGAAAGTGCTCATAGCATCTTGAGAAAATGTCTACAATACCAATTCAACTAATTCAAACCCTAACGCTGGCGAGGATACTAATGATGGTAAGTACCTGCAGATGTGGACGGGACAGCAATTGGAGGCACATCGAGCCCTGTGGAGTATATTGTACAAAAGGTTCAGGAGGATGAAATTTCAGCACTTTCCATTTAAACAATAAATACTGTTCTTAATTTCCGGAACTAGTGAGTCAATTTAACAAAACAATGAACCCTAACCCCACTCTCCAAAACATGTCGCCCTCACCGGAACAAATCACACTGGCATCTTCCTTGTGATCACAGTCAGACTGAGCCGGCGATGAAGAAGGACAGTCGGCCAGAGAAGATTCGCTTCCAGTGCATTTCACCTCATCCAGCCAGATAACACCGTCACCCTGGGAGAAAGTAGCTCCTCCTGGGGCCAAAAGAGCGTGACCACAATCCAGCTGTCTGCAGACAACATTGGCATCGGCCATATCCCAGGAGTCATCACACACCGTGCCCCAGCTGTTATTGCACAGTATCTCAACTCTCCCGGAGCAGTTGGTGTTACCTCCAAACAGGCGCAACCAATGTCCAGAATCTGGCAAAGAGAATCAATGGTTATTATTGATTAGAATTTTTTTAGAATTAGAATATTACAGCGCAGTACAGGCCCTTCGGCCCTCGATGTTGCGCCGATCATCTGACCTACACTATTCCATTTACATCCATATGTCTATCCAATGACCACTTAAATGCCCTTAAAGTTGGCGAGTCTACTACTGTTGCAGGCAGGGCGTTCCACGCCCCTACTACTCTCTGCGTAAAGAAACTACCTCTGACATCTGTCCTATGTCTTTCACCCCTCAACTTAAAGCTATGTCCCCTCGTGTTTGCCATCCTCATCCGAGGAAAAAGACTCTCACTATCCACCCTATCTAACCCTCTGATTATCTTGTATGTCTCTATTAAGTCACCTCTCCTCCTCCTTCTCTCTAACGAAAACAACCCCAAGTTTATCAGCCTTTCCTCGTAAGACCTTCCTTCCATACCAGGCAACATCCTAGTAAATCTCCTCTGCACCCTTTCCAAAGCTTCGACATCCTTCCTATAATGCGGTGACCAGAACTGCACGCAATACTCCAGGTGCGGACTCACCAGAGTTTTGTACAGCTGCATCATGACCCCGTGGCTCTGAAACTCGATCCCCCTACTAATAAAGGCTAACACACCATATGCCTTCTTAACAGCCCTATTAACCTGGGTAGCAACTTTCAGGGATTTATGTACCTGGATACCAAGATCTCTCTGCTCATCTACACTACCAAGAATCTTCCCATTAGCCCAGTACTCTGCATTGCTGTTACTCCTTCCAAAGTGAATCACCTCACACTTCTCTGCATTAAACTCCATTTGCCATCTCTCAGCCCAGCTCTGCAGCCTCTCTATGTCCCTCTGTACCCTACAACACCCTTCGACACTATCCACAACTCCACCGACCTTCGTGTCATCCGCAAATTTACTAACCCACCCTTCTACACCCTCATCCAGGTCGTTTATAAAAATGACAAACAGCAGTGGCCCCAAAACAGAACCTTGCGGTACACCACTAGTAACTAAACTCCAGGATGAACATTTGCCATCAACCACCACCCTCTGTCTTCTTTCAGCTAGCCAATTTCTGATCCAAAGCTCTAAATCACCTTCAACCCCATACTTGCGTATTTTCTGCAATAGCCTACCGTGGGGAACCTTATCAAACGCCTTACTGAAATCCATATACACCACATCCACGGCTTTACCCTCATCCACCTGTTTGGTCACCTTCTCGAAAAACTCAATAAGGTTTGTGAGGCACGACCTACCTTTCACAAAACCGTGCTGACTATTGCAAATGAACTTATTCTTTTCAAGATGATTATAAATCCTGTCTCTTATAACCTTTTCCAACATTTTACCCACAACCGAAGTAAGGCTCACAGGTCTATAATTACCAGGGCTGTCTCTACTCCCCTTCTTGAACAAGGGGACAACATTTGCTATCCTCCAGTCCTCCGGCACTACTCCTGTCGACAATGACGACTTGAAGATCAACAACAACGGCTCTGCAATCTCCTCCCTGGCTTCCCAGAGAATCCTAGGATAAATCCCATCTGGCCCAGGGGACTTATCTATTTTCACTCTTTCCAAAATTGCTAACACCTCCTCCTTGTGAATCTCAATCCCATCTAGCCTAGTAGCCTGAATCACAGTATTCTCCTCGGCAACATTTTCTTTCTCTACTGTAAATACTGACGAAAAATATTCATTTAACGCTTCCCCTATCTCCTCTGATTCCGCACACAACTTCCCACTACTATCCTTGATTGGCCCTGTTCTAACTCTTATCATTCGTTTATTCCTGATATACCTATAGAAAGCCTTAGGGTTTTCTTTGATCCTATCCGCCAATGACTTCTCGTGTCCTCTCCTTGCTCTTCTTAGCCCTCCCTTTAGATCCTTCCTGGCTAGCTTGTAACTCTCAAGCGCCCTAACTGAGCCTTCACGTCTCATCCTAACATAAGCCGCCCTCTTCCTCTTGACAAGCGCTTCAACTTCTTGAGTAAACCATGGCTCCCTTGCTCGACAACTTCCTCCCTGCCTGACAGGTACATACTTATCAAGGACACGCATTAGCTGCTCCTTGAATAAGCTCCACATTTCGTTTGTGCCCATCCCCTGCAGTTTCCTTCCCCATCCTACACATCCTAAATCTTGCCTAATCGCGTCATAATTTCCTTTCCCCCAGCTATAATTCTTGCCCTGCGGTATATACCTGTCCCTGCCCATCGCTAAGGTAAACCTAACCGAATTGTGATCACTATCGCCAAAGTGCTCACCTACATCTAAATCGAACACCTGGCCGGGTTCATTACCCAGTACCAAATCCAATGTGGCATCGCCCCTGGTTGGCCTGTCCACATACTGTGTCAGAAAACCCTCCTGCACACACTGGACAAAAACAGACCCATCTAAAGTACTCGAACTATAGTATTTCCAGTCAATATTTGGAAAGTTAAAGTCCCCCATAACCACTACCCTGTTACTCTCGCTCCTGTCGAGAATCATCTTCGCTATCCTTTCCTCTACATCTCTGGAACTATTCGGAGGTCTATAGAAAACTCCCAACAGGGTGACCTCTCCTCTCCTGTTTCTAACCTCGGCCCATACTACCTCAGTAGACGAGTCCTCAAACGTCCTTTCTGCCGCTGTAATACTTTCCTTGATTAACAATGCCACACCCCCCCCCCCCCTCTTTTACCCTCTTCTCTGTTCTTTCTGAAACATCTAAATCCCGGAACCTGCAACATCCATTCCTGCCCCTGCTCTACCCATGTCTCCGAAATGGCCACAACATCAGGATCCCAGGTACCAACCCATGCTGCAAGCTCACCCACCTTATTCCGGATGCTCCTGGCGTTGAAGTAGACACACTTTAAACCAAGTTCTTGCTTGCCAGTGCCCTCTTGCGTCCCTGTAACCTTATCCCCTACCTCACTACTCTCAACAGCCTGTACACTGGCACTGCAATTTAGGTTCCCATTCCCCTGCTGATTTAGTTTAAACCCCCCCGAAGAGCACTAACAAATCTCCCCCCCAGGATATTGGTACCCCTCTGGTTCAGGTGAAGACCATCCTGTTTGTAGAGGTCCCACCTACCCCAGAAAGAGCCCCAATTATCCAGGAAACCAAAACCCTCCCTCCTACACCATCCCTGCAGTCACGTGTTCAACTCCTCTCTCTCCCTATTCGTCTCTTCGCTAGCACGTGGCACAGGCAACAACCCAGAGATAACAACTCTGGTTGTTCTCGCTCTAAGCTTCCACCCTAGCTCCCTGAATTTCTGCCTTAAATCCCCATCTCTCTTCCTACCTATGTCGTTGGTGCCTATGTGGACCACGACTTGGGGGTGCTCCCCCTCCCCCTTAAGGATCCCAAAAACACGATCGGAGACATCACGTACCCTGGCACCTGGGAGGCAACACACCAACCGTGAGTCTCTCTCGTTCCCACAGAACCTCCTATCTGTTCCCCTAACTATGGAGTCCCCAATGACTAATGTTCTGCTCCTCTTCCCTTTTCCCTTCTGAGCAACAGGGACAGACTCTGTGCCAGAGACCTGCACCCCATTGCTTACCCCTGGTAAGTCGTCCCCCCCAACAGTATCCAAAACGGTATACCTGTTGTTGAGGGAAACGGCCACAGGGGATCCCTGCACTGCCTGCTGGTTCCCTCTCCTTCCCCTGACGGTAACCCATCTACCTACTTCTTTTACCTGAGGTGTGACTGCCTCCCTATAACTCCTGTCAATAATCCCCTCCGCCTCCCGAATGATCCGAAGTTCATCCAGCTCCAGCTCCAGTTCCCTAACGCGGTCTGCAAGGAGCTGGAGTTGGGTGCACTTCCCGCAGATGCAGTCAGCAGGGACACTCTTTGCGACCCCTACCTCCCACATTCTGCAGGAGGAACATACAACTGCCTTTACCTCCATTCCCACTATTCTAGATTCCCAATAAATCTACTGAAAAACCAAACGAAAAAACGATGTAGTATAAGAAAGGAGTACATGTCAGATAGTTGGTACAATAAAGAGGAAGTAGCACCTGGTGAAAGCCCACGTTTACAATCATATTCTCGAATGCAGTCCTTTGATCTGTGGTGCTGCTCCTTAGTTACTTTTGCTTCTGTTCAGAAGAGAAACATGCTGACTGTATCGGACACCAATGTTTGAAATGACACTCGCACATTTAGAGGTTTGTTGTGTTACCTGAACAAACAACACCAGCATCCTCCCTGTGTTCACAGTTGTGTTTACCCCACGGTTCTTTTTGACATTGCCAAAGGAACGATTCGTGTGAAATACATTCCATCCCATCAAGCCAAATGGGTCCAGATCCTTCTCCAAATGACTGAGCATAATAATCGATAGAACTGAGGGGACCGCACTGTAACTGTTTGCAGATCACTTCTGCATCAGGTCCATCAAGTCTCTCCGAGCACACTGTTCCCCAGGTGCCATTGTAGAACACTTCCACTCTCCCCTCACAGCGATGCTTCCCATTCACCAGCCGCAGCTCTTTGTGCTCTGTCAATGACACAAGAAATATCCAGATAGTTAGATTGATAACTCGTTGTATGTTCATACTGCACAGCTCAACACATGCTGCACCGGTTGTGTTCACTGATTTCCAGTAATTATTTCAGAAAAGCGATAGAAAAACACCGACTGCCCATAAAGTAATAAAGAATAATCAACACCGATTTCACAACAGAAAGACAAACAACGTTATTGAATTATTTGAAGAAGTTACAGAAAGATAACAGGGATAATGCAGTCGATGTAATATGCATGTTTTTCCTTCAGAAGGCCTCTGACAAGGATCATGACTGGGGTCCGAGCCTGTGAAGTCAAGAGATCAGTGGAAGAATGATAGGAAACCAGCTACAAAGCACACCGTCCGGGTACAATGTGGTAACCCAGAATGGCGGAAGGTGGGAAGTGGTGTTCCACAGGTCTGGGGTCACTGCTGCTCAACATTTACATGAACGATTTGGATTTAGACAAGGGAGACTTAATTTCAAATTTTAAGATGACAGCAATTTGGGGGTATAGTTAACACTAAGAAAGACAGAGACAAAATACGGGAAGACGTTAATAAACGGGCCGAATGGGCATACAATTGCCAAATGAGTTGAATACAGATAAGCCTAAGGTGCTCAGTGTTGACAGGAAGAATAAAGAGGCCACGTACTTCTTCTAAAATAAGAGTGAAAATGATATAGATCAGCAAAGAGACCTCGGGATACAGAGGCACTAATCACTTCTGAAGTGACAGAGACCGAAGCGAGTGATCATAAATAAAGGATAATCCCGAATAAATCTAATAGGAAATTCAGGAGAATTTTTTTTTTACCTAGGGAGTGGTTTGAATTTTGAATTCCGAACATATGCAATTGCTGAGGTGATTTGCACTGATGCCTTTATGGTAAAGCTATGCAGGTACATGAGGCAGAAAGAAACTAGAGGATATGCAAAGAGGGTTAGGTGCAGTGATGTGGGGCGATACTCGTAGGCAACGTAAACACCACATTGACCAGTTCGTCCGAATGGCCAGATTCCGTGCTGTCCAATGTATGTAATTCGAAGTAATATCTTCCCTGTGAAACCACGTGCACAACACTACGGAAAATGGGAACATGGAAGCACCTTTACCTGAACACATGATCCTCACATCTTCTTTATGAGAACAGTCGTGGTTACCCCACGATGCTGAGGGACATTCCCAGAGAAATGATTCGTTACTGGAACACTTCAGTTCATCCAACCAAACTGGCCCTGAACCTGGCCCACAAGATGCAGGAGGTGCCAGGCCCAATGCCTTTCCACAACCCAGCTGTTTGCAAACCACGTCAGCGTCCGCCAGATCCCAGGAATCATCACAAACTGAGCCCCAAGTCCCATTGTAATAAATCTCCACTCGGCCATTACATGGGCTTCCACCGTCAGAGAGCCTTAACTGCACGTGGTCTGTAGGATAACAGTACATGAGGATTATACTTTCAATAGACATTCACATCATCACTCAATACAACTGATTTTACCATCACCAGCTCAAAAAAAGAACGTTAAATGCACCTGTGGACAGGTAAATAAAACTATACAACAGAATATCTGTTTACACTTACTTCTTACATAGAATGTAAAGAACAGCAATGTTTCAGATGTGCTATTACATCTGGCTTTGACAAGTTCTGGTCTCCAGTTCCCCTCTTATGTTTTGAATGCTGTGTACGGTGTTAAACAGGCAATGACTCACACGATTAGCAGTTAATTTATACTCATGTTATATAACTGTATCTGTTCTTTATCCATGTATGTTACCCTTATTTGTTATCTTGGTCAGACATTTACTGCCATCTCCTATTTCCCTCATCTTCAATTACAAGTGACTTGCATTTATCTAGCGCCATTAACGTAATGAAACATCCCAAGGGGCGATACAGGAGTGATATCAAAGAAATTTTAACACAGAGCACCGAAAAATATATTAGGTCAGATGACCAAAAGCGAAGTCAAAGAGTTAGTTTTTATGGAACGTCTTAAAGCAGGAAAGACTGGTTGACAGGCAGAGAGATTTAAGGAAGTAATTCTAGAGCGTGTGACCTTCGCAAATAAAGGCACGGCCGCCAATGGTGCACAATTAAAACCAGGAATGCTCAAGAAGCCAGAACTGGGAGCTGTCAATCTGGAGCCGATTGCAAAGACAGGAGCTGTGAGGCCAGGAAGGGATTTGAAACCAAGGATGAGAATTTTAAAACCGCTCATTGCTGGGAAAGGTAGGTCAGTGAGCAGAGGGCAGATGCCTGAGTGGCAAATGGTCGAGACAGCGGAGCTTGCAGAGGTTGAAACTCGTGAAGCCAGCCAGGAGTGCATTAGAATCATCGAGTCTGGAGGGAACAATGCGATCGACAAGACGAGATAAGGGCAAATGCGGGTGATGTCATGGAGGTGAAAATAGACAGTGTTAATGAGGATATGGAGATTTGATAGGAGGATCACCCTGGGGTCAAATATAACACCAAGATTACAGGCTGTCTGGCTGAGTGACAGACAGTTGGCATGGCGAGAAATGGAGTTGGAGACAAGGAAACATGCGATGGGGACTGATGGTTTCTATCTTTTCAATACTGAGTTGGAGGAATTTTCTGCTGATGCAGTACTGAATGTCAGCCTGGAATTCTGACAGTGTGCAGGCATTGGAGGGCTCAAGAGTGTTGAATGTGAGGTAGAGTTGGATACAGTGAGATACATGTGGAAACTGAGGCTGTGTTTGCGGATATCACTGAAAGGCAGCATGTAAATGAGTAATGAAGTGTCAAAGGATAGATCCTTTGGTGACACTATTGCTGACTTTGCAGGAGCGGGAAGAGAAGCCATTGCAGGCCACTTTCTGACCATGACTGTATAGATAATACTAGAACAAGCTGAGTGCAGTCCCACCCAGCTGGGTGTTAATGGGGAGGAATTGGAGAAGTATTTCATGATCAATCAGATCAAAATTTGAGACAAGTCAAGAAAGAGGAGGTGGAATCGTTTATATTTGTCACAATCACTTCGGATGTCAATTGTTTTCGTCCTGTGGTGTGGATAGAAAATTGACTTGCGGAATTGAAACATGCAGCTTCATATAAGATGAGCATGGATTTGGGAGGCGACAACACATTCAAGGACTTTGGCGAGGTACGAACAGTTGAAGCTGGGGCCGCAACCTGCATGAACAGGTGGTCAATGGTTCCTTTCTGAGGAGAGGTGTGATGACTGCTGATTTGAAGGAGAGGAGCCTGAACATGTAGAGAGAGAGAGAGAGAAAGATAATGGTTAATAATGCCAGCTAACATGGAACCCAGGAAGGGAATGTTTGTGTTCAGTAGTTTAAAAGAAATAAGGTGTAGACAGCAAAATGTGGATTCCATCAACAGTACAGGTTCCGAGACAGCGTGAAGGATTCTAGGAGAGAAACAAGAAATGGGAATTCAGGGTGATCGTATGGGATGGGGATGGGAACTGATAGGAAGTTAGGCCTGGTGGGTTGGGGAAGAAAGGGAAGTAGTGGAGGTGACTGAACGGATGTTTTTGAACTTTGTGACAAAATATCTACGAGCACCACTCACATATTTTTGCAGTTCAGGGTGGACGCGGCAGGGAAGTGGTTCAGGAGGAAGATTTATGATGGAGAATACTTGCTGTGCGTTTTCTATGCCTTCCTGGATAATCTTTGTCAAACGGGTGGTTTTAGTGAAGATGAGGAGGACCCGATGATGCTTTATGTGATTGATCCATTCAGAATTATATTACCAGATAGTTCGCCACATGTCACCATTCCTTTCTGTTTTTTAATTATTTCAGGGGATGTTGGTGTCACTGGCAAGACCAGCAGTTTAATCCACCCTATTTATTACTTCCACTTCATATTGGTGAATGTAACGTCTCCAAAAATAGTACCCTTAAACATCAGCCTTGCAATGTGCAGTATCTTCGTGTAGAACTACGTTCTAGGGTTGTGTTGATTATAACATTATCATAAATCAATTTAATATTAATTGCATAGGAGAATCAATTACTTTTGTAAGGATGGGACTCTGTCTTTGACAAGGAACATATTTGAGTAATTTTAGAGACATAAACCGCATGTCTGAACAGAAAATATGCAGACCTCTCTGTCCAGACAGACTGCTGCAATTATGTTCAATGAGCAAACGAAACTTGTGAGGCAAATTAACAATTGTTATTGTCTTTAAAAAGTCAATGAACTAAACGACTAATTCTATCAATATATGACTGTTGGACCGGACCAAAGAGGGCAGGAAACAGGATCTCTCTGCAAAATGTTGGACAGGATCAGGAAGCGCCTATGGGCAATTGAACTCCAGATGTGTAGACCTCCTGGATGAACAGAAACCAGTATTTAATCTGGACTAGACAAAAATGATTGGACGAATTGCGTCAGGCACTTTGGAAAATAAACATCAGCAATGTGACCCATCAGATAGAGAAGTAGAAGACAAGGAGAAGATACATGGCTTCTGAAGGTGGGCATAAATGTTGGGTGGAGCTTAACATCTACCTAACTGAAGAACAAGATGACATACTCTACTCTGTCCAGGGACTGAGTGTGTAATAACCATTCAGCACTGTAAACGTCTGACGTGAAACGCTGGAATGTATTGATTTCCGCTGTTCCCGAAGAAATTATTTACTGTAACCAATCGGTATCAAATCTGAATCATTAACTATCTCATATGTTGTAAGTTCCACTCTGTCGTATGGAAATAAATGTTCATTGGAACAACTCGAAAACATCTGCCCACACTTACACTCTGCATAATGCAACATCCCCAGAACACATGCCTGCATTGACATGCTACACAATGAAACTTTAAAGCATATAGTCCAAAACATCTGTCTACTTTTATCCACAATATAATGAAACTTACACCATAACAACTCCCACACAGCTACCTCCACTTATATACTGTACAGTAGAACTGATTGCAAGCTCGGCGCCGGATTTGATACAAGAGCTGAGATTCCAATTCCGTATTCTCTTTTTCATAAGGCCGTTATCTTTCACCTCTATCATCATTCACCTCCCTTCCTGCCTCAGCCCATCTGCTGCTGAAATGCTCACCCATGCTTTGTTTCCTGCAGAACAGAATATTTTAATGTTCTCCTGGGCGATCACCCATCTTGCATCCTCCAGAAACATCAGCTCATCCAAAGTTTTGTTGCCTGCCCTACATGAAGCCCCTCTCAGGAGCGCCATGGCACTCGACGATCTATTGGTTTCCCCGCCATCAATACCTCGTGTTTCCAATTATGATCTTCATGTTCAGCCACCTTCATGCTCTCCCCCTGCATCAGTATAACCGTCTCCAGCCTGAAACATTTCAGGAACTCTGCTTTTCTCTGAATACAGCTTCTTGTACTTCACCCACTTCAATTGCCTACAACTTTCAGTTTTGCCTTTAACCATCTAACCCCCAGATCTGAATTTCCACCAGAAATATTTCCGTGTCTCTGGCTCTTCAAATACAACCATCTGACTAAGAATTTAGTCACCAACTGTAACATCTCTTTGTTTGGTTCTGTGTCAGTTTTCTCTCCCTTTACATTCCTGTTAAACCCCTTGTGATGTATGTGTTAATTGAAATTTCTGGAATAAAAACGTTCTTGTTGTTTAATTGTGTCCGTGTCCTCTCTCTCTGCACGCCACCCCCATCCAGCCCCAGCCCCCCGACCGCCCACCATCCTCACCCACTCTCCTCGAGTGAAATGACTGGCTTGAGACACCCAGGAACAAGTAACCTAGATTATCACTTTTCTCAGCAGATTAGACATTTCACTTCTTTGTTTTTGTAAAAGCAGTGAAGAATATGTTTACCTGAACACAGGACCCCAACATCCAAACTGTCAGTGAGAGACGAATTCAATGTGAATAAGCTGCAGTTCTGGAGCTGCAATTCGTTTCCTTCACACTGGACATCATTCACCCAGACGGGTCCTTCACTCTCTCCGTCCTTTGAATAGTTATAAGCGGCTGTCGCTTCACCACAACCCAGCTGTGTACAGACTACGTTGGCATCATTCACGGTCCAGTGTCTATCTTGCAATCTCCCCCAGCTGCCATTGTGGTAAATCTCCACTCGCCCATCACACCAGCTTCCCCCGTTAGTCAGCCTGAGTGACCAATTTTCATCTACAACATGAAACACATTGAGAATGTCGAAACTGAAGCAAAATATCTCAGAATTTACTGCCACCAGAAATGTCATTAATTTTAATGGTTGCTATTTCTGTCATCATTGTTCAGAAGGCTTGTTGAAAGATCTTCTTCACCATTACCTTTTCTCAGTAAATGCATTTCAGAGGCGTACCGAGCAGCTTACGGTTGCTGAAATGGGGACAGAGGGTAAAATGAACTGGGGGTGAGACCCGAGGGACTGAAGGTCGTCCTCCTGTCCACATGTACTGATATTTCCAGCTCTCGCCCTGTACTTGAAAATATCATCAACCTTTCTTCCAATTTATCCTCCTTATCTTCACATGGTCCATCTTCAACTCTTCTGTTCTCTTCTTCAAAATCTCTGTCTCTGATTCTGGGGATAGGTTATTAACTAATATAAAGAATAAACCCAGTGACTCTCACAGTTACCTGTCTATGCTTCCTCACCCCCCAATTATTCGAATGACTCTATCACATTTTTTCACTTGCACCACGGCAATGTATCTGTCTGGTGATACAACCTTCCATACCAGTGGTTCCAGATATGTCTTCCTTTTTCCTCAACCGAGGACTCTCCTCACATCCTCATCCACCCACCATGGTTGACAGGGCCCTCAAGCACGACCATTCCATTCCCCATACTTCTGCTTTCACCCTTTCCCCCCTCCCAGAACCATGATAGGATCCTGATTCTCCTCATTTTCCACTCCATCAGCTTCCATATTCAACAGACCATCGTCCACCATTTCCACCACCTTTAATGTGATGCCACGACAAAGCACATCTTCCCCTTCCCTCCAATTTTAACGTTCTGAAGGGACCTTTCACTCTGTGGCACCCTGATGCCCTCTTCAATCATTGTCAACACCCCTTCCCACAGGACCTTCCCATGAATGCGCAGGAGGTACAACCACTGCCCTGTTACCTCCACCTTTCTCACCATCCAAGCCCCCAAATACGGCTTCCAAGTGAAACAGCGATTTTCTTGTCCTGCTTTCTCTTTAGTATACTGCACTCACTGTATTGACTGATCATGATACCGTCTCCTTTACATTGGGACACCAAACATAATTGAGTGCTTACTTTGCACAACATCTTTGTTCAGTCTGCAAGCTTTACCTTTAGCTTCCAGTTACCTGTCCTTTTCATTCTTTATTCCGCTCCCACACTGACCTCTCTCTCCTCTTTCTCCTACACAGTTCCAATGAAGGTTAACGTAAGTTTGAGAAACAGCACTTCCTCTTTCCACTAGACTCTTTACAGGCTTATGGAATGAACACTGAATTCAGCAATTTCAGATCAGATTCCCTCCCCTTTTTTTCTTTTTTTGGACGATATTTTGCCTTCCAATTTGCAACACTTCTAGAAATGTGTTTTTTACTTGGCCCATTCCTATCTATTTTTGCCTTGCACTGTCCCATTTACCATTTAATCTCTCCTGTCTTCCACCATATCACAGATTGTTCCTTTCGCTCTTTCCTTGCTTTCCCCTTTCTTTAAAAACTGTTAAATCTCTAAGTTATGATGAAAGATCTGCAAACTGCAAGGTTGATTCTGTTTCTTTCACCATAGATGCAGCCAGAACCTCTGAGTATTTTCAGCACTTACTGTTTTTATTACCTATATTTTAAATTGTGAAACGTGGGAGCAATTTGCGTTGAGCAATGTCTCACGTACAGCGATCAGATAACAGAGCAGATAATCTGTTATAACAGGGCGCGGGTTGAGGGATAACTGGGAGAATTGTAATTTACATCAAGTTTGTGAAATAATCAAAGACATGGCATATTGGTGAAATAACGAGTTACTTCACTCGCTGTCATTTTAATGCCCTTGATGCAATGGAAATTAAAATTTATCTCATGTTATTTAGCTGGAAACAAGTTCACAGTGTTTTCTATTGTACAGCTGATCTTTGCAGAGACTTCCATGATAATTCATATTTGAACGGCCAACATTGATCACAGTTTCAATGCTCGAGCAACATTTCTATGCTATGGCAGTGGTCCTGGGAGCAAATTGCTGATTCTATGCCCCTTGAATAATGCCCTAGATTTACCACAAAAGAGATATTATATGAGCGATTAGTACTAATCATGAGACATTGTATGTATTCAATGTTTACTAGAGTGAAGCTCTTTGATTCATTTGTAATTTAATTTAGACACTTAAACCCACAAGCACATCTCGGAATCTTAGTGTCAAAGGAAGCATGGGATCAGCAAAACTAGTGAATCAGCGACCTGTGGAAATAGTCAATGATGCTTGACAGCAGAACAGTTGGTTTATTTCAGTTCAATTGACTGAGATGACTCACCCGTACAGATGAAACTGGCGTCATTTTCATGTGAGCAGCTAAACTGATCCCAGGATGAAACAGGACACTCCCACAATCGCGTCTCATTCCCCCGACACCTGTAACTTTCCATCCACACTGGACCATCTCCCTTTCCAAAGTGAGCTCCTCCCGGTATTGAGGTTACTGTCCCACAATGAAGGTGCTCACAGACCACGTTGGCGTCTTCCAAATCAAAGCAAACGTCACACACCGTCCCCCACTGGTCTCCATGTAGCACCTCCACCCGGCCTGAGCATCTGTTCGTCCCATCAACCAATCGAGGTCCATGTTTCCCTGTATTGGAAACAAATACAAATCCAAATAATTTATAAATCATCCTCTGCATAGAAACAGCAAAATAGAAAATGGGTATAACAGTTGAATCTTATGTACACGATTATCTATCCATACTTTACACAAATTATCTATCAAAAAACAATTAGAATTACCACAGCAACACAAAAGCAAAATACTGCGGATGTTGGAAATCTGAAATATAACAGAAAATGCTGGAAATACTGAGCAGGGCTCGCAGCATCTGTGGAGAGATCAAGAGAGTTATGTTTTAGGTCTGTGTCCTTTCATCACAATAATTACTACAGGACCTCTTTATGAAGTTGGCTGAACACTCAAAAATTAACACCTCTTGTTGCAAATGCTAATCGATTGTTGGTCTTTATCTCTTGGATTTTGGAATATAAAGATGATGGATTTGATGTTTCTGTTGTATCTGTTGTCACTTTTGGGCACTGCACTTCATAAAACCATTGCCTTTGGAGGTGGTTAAGGACAGAGTCACGAGAATGGCAACAATGCTTAAAGCGTTACATTATGAAGACAAGTTTCATAAACTTTGTTTGTAGTAGCTTTAGTTTAGAAGGATTACAGCTTATCTAGTTGATGTGTTTAAAATGTTTAAGTGGTTTGATAGATGAGCGATAGAAGATCTGAAGAACAAATACAGAACAAGCTCATTTGGGAGCTGCTTTTCTTTATGAGGGATGTGGACATCTCTGGCAGAGGTGGCAGTTATTGCTCAACTTTATTTGCCCTTGAAACCGGTGTCAGGACCGTCCTCTTGAACTGCAATTGCCTGCATGGGGAATGTTCTTCTGCAATTCAGTAAGGTAGTTAGAGTTAAGGCAAAGTGTGCAAGCATAGACTGTACCTTTAGGTGCATGTGTTGTAACCAGAGTGGGAAGTTTGGAATTTGGTAATTAGTGGCTAAGACTGAAATCTAGCCTTAACATTTAGCGTTTCGCTTGTAATTAAAAACCAAACTGCAAGGCAGTTCATTGTTAGCAGTTAACAGTGCAAGTCAGGTTAGCAGTAAGCAGTCAATCAGCTGTGCTTGTCCGAACTGGGGTAATTACTGTCAGCTGGAAACTGTCTAAACTGTTGCATCTTGAATGTGCCTCAAAAGGCATATAATACTGGACGTCATTGCAAGAGGCTTTGAGTAAAGGAGCAATGTCTTACTGCACCTATACAGGGCTTTGGTGAGACCTCACCTGGAGTATTGTGTGCAGTTTTGGTCTCCTTATCTGAGGAATGATGCCCTTGTCATGAAGAGAGTGCAAAGAAGATTTACGATGCTAATTCCTGGGATGGCAGGATTCACGTATGAGGAGAGATCGGATTGACTCGGACTATATTCACTAGAGTTTAGAAGAATGAGAGAGGTACTCAGAGAAACCTATAAGACTGGAACAGTACTAGACAGGCTAGATACAGGGCGGATGTTCCCGATGGCTGGAGAGTCCAAAACCACGGGTCACAGTCTCTGGATACGGAGTATGCTATTTAGAACCGAGATGAGGAGAAATGTCTTCACTCAGAAGGTGGTGAACCTGCGGAATTCTCTACCACAGAAGGCAGTGGAGGCCAGATCACTAACTATATTCAAGAAGGAGATAGATATCTTTCTTAATACCAAAGGAATCAAGCGATATGGGGAAAAACGGGAACAGAGTACTGAATTAGATGATAGGCCATGACTTTTTTTGAATGGTGGAGCAGGCTCCAAAGGGCTGTCTGGCCTACTCCTACTCCAATTATCTATGTTTCTATTTTTAGACTTCTAGTAAGGCAGAGTGTAAACAAAGATTGCAATGTTAACTGAATACATTATGAACATAGTGGGAAGTTAGAGTTTGCTAAGAGTAAGAATTCGGTTCAGAGTGGGAACAGGAGGCATTTTTTATTATTTCACAGGGGGTGGGACTTTCGGGCTAGGACGGTATTTAGTACCCATCCCGAACTGCCCTTGCAAAGATGGTGGTGAGCCGCTTTCTTGCACCACTGCAGTGCATGCGCTTTCAGTGCACTCACATTGCTGTAAGGAAGGGACTTCCAGGATTTGACCCAGCGACAGTGAAGGACCAGTTATATAGTTCCAAATTAGGATGGTGTGTGCTTCGGAGGAGAACATGCAGATGGTGTTCCCATGCATCTGCTGTCCTCGTCCTTCTCGGTAGTAGAGAGTGAGCGTTCGGATGGAGGTGTTCTGTTGTGTCTGTTAAACTGGAGTCAGTGACTCGAGCCACCGGTTTAAAAGAGCGTCACAGCCAGCAGCAGCAGAGCCTATTGGAAGGGGCTGAGGGACAGACACCAGGCAAATAGAGGGAAAAACTCACTCAGTGAAGCAATTGTCAGGTCAGGGTGTGAGAGGGCGTGGGTAAGTTGTAAATAAGTATTAAGTTAATTGATGAGTGTTTTGTGTTTCGGCGTTAGCTAACCAGTGAAATAGCGTTAAAGCTAAAATGCATCTAAAAATAATTTTACCTCAAAAATAAAGACAGACTAAGTTCTGGCAGTGCAGTTTTTTTTCTGGATATTGGAATTTGTAGATAATGGAACTGCCGCGAGGGAACTTGTCTGTAGTAGATATTTCAACCTGGAATCTCTCTGGCTCAGGATCATAGAGCTGTTGTGGGAATTGGAGAAACGCCAACACATATGGCAACAAGAAGAGTATTTGACAGTTTGCTGCAGATTTCAGTCACACCTTGTAGAGAGCTGCAGGATCAGAATGAGGTTGTTGCAGCTTATAATGCACAGTAATGGAAATCCAGATGTAATGGAGAACGAGGATATACAGAAGTGAAAAGGAACAAAGTCCTGGCTATTTGTGAGGATAAGGATGAAGACGGTCAGAAGGACAGCCAGAATGTTGACCGTGATACCTTGGAATAGGAAGCTGTTCAAAAGGAGGAGGAGTGGAGCATAATGTGATACCTTTAAGTGATTCAATAATTAGGGCATTAAGAGTTCCTCACAGTATTTTCCCAACTTGTGCGAAATGAGGGTTATCTCAAATCAGATTGCAAGAATGGAGGGGAAATATCCAGTCGTTGTGGACCATGTAGGGATAAACAACATAGCAAAGAGTAGGCAAGAGGTTCTTTTCAGAGAGTACCAGGAGCTGAAATATAAAATAAGTTCACAAGGATTATAATCTCTGGATTATTATACAAGCCGCTTGCACTTTGGCATCAGAAAAATAAACGATCAGGGAGATGAACATGTGGTTGAAGGTTATGATGTTGGAAAGAGGTTTTACCTTTCATGGGACCCTGACACCTGTACTGGGATATTAAAGAACTATTCTGTTGGAATGTGCAGCACCTGAATCGGGTTGGGATCAGTGTCCCAGAATAAAGGATGAATAGGGTTGTTACAGGAACCTTAAACTAGTAAATGGGTGAGGTGAGGCTGGTGGGGGGCGGGGTGAGGAGGCAGAGCACAGTTGTAAATGTAGCATATCTAGGTGCTACAGGGAAATGGAAAACTAAAATATGCAACATTTGAGTCAGACCATTTTACGGTTTTACATCACGTGCCTTTGCGCTGAAAACAGCAGTTGCTTTCTTGAAAAAGCAGTTGTTCGAAATTCTGACAGACCGTGACGTTTTGGGCCATGTCCTCTGCCCATTGTCTGGAGAAATAATTGTAATTGGTGGAAGCTGTCTGTTTATGTGTAGTGCAGAACGGGAATGTGGGCAGGATCTGACTACTGTTAGGTTATTACATGTTCCTGTTCTGGCTGTTATTGGTCAGTTAATTATATTCCATGAGAGGTCAGTAGATGTCATTATTCTTGCTGCTGATTCGTCAGTTATTGTGCATTGTGGCAAGTCAATCCATGCTACTGTTCTGGTCGTGGTATGTTGGCTGCACAACAGGTGCTTGTGCGTTTCTCGAGGAGGGAAACCCTGATATTCACTGAGGAAGAGGCCACTTTTAGGGGGAAGGTCTTGTGTTTATCGATCTCCATAGCTTCCCTGACGCAGTGAACGGCACAAGCCTGCCATCAAAGAAGCTCAACTCAATGACCACAGCATTGAATGGTCCAATTCCAAACTCAACCTCATCTATTATGGACTGGCTTGCAAGACACGGTAACATCATAAGTATAAAAGAGACCAAAAACATGCAAAAATGCAAAAAATAATGCACAGATCTTCGTGAATGGCAGAGATACAATGAATAGCAAAGGATGACAAAACAGTTCGCAAGAGCTCCAAAGCTTTTACAATAACTTCAGAAATATATTGTCATTAAAAGCAATGTGGTCTCATTACGATGACAGTTGTGATATTATAAATGAAAATAAGGAAATGGCAGGAATTATGCAGAATTACTTTGCATCAGTATTTACATGCACACAACTTTTATTAAGGTTCTTTGTTGCCACAGTCGGCCAAATGCTGCCCTGACATTGAGGGCAGTCACTCTCATCTGGAATACAGCTATATCATACATGTTTGTATAAAGGGTGTGATGAGGTCTGAAGCTGAGTGGTCCGAACAAACCCAAACTGAGCTTCAGTGAGCAGTTTATTGGTAAGTACTGCATGATAGCGCTGTAAACAATACCTTCCATCCCTTTGTTAATGATAGAGAGCAAACTGCTGGATCAGTAATTAGAAAATTGCAATTGTCACACTACTATTTAAAGAAGGTTATCGAGTGAACCGAGGGAATTATAGACTGGTTAGCATAATGGCAGTTGTCAGGAAATTACTAGAGTTTACATTTAAAGATGGAGTGTCTGATCACCTTGAAAAGTTACAGCTAATCAGAGAGAGCCAGCGTGGATTTGTTAAAGGTCGATCATGCTTGATGAACCTGATCAAATATTTTGTGGCGGTAACTGAAGTAGAGGACAGGGGAACCTCAATGGATGTTACTCAGATGAACTTCCAGAAAGCACTCAACAAAATCCCTCGTAACTGATTGTTGGCTAAAGTTGAAGCTCATAGAATTTAGGGAAAATTATTGACCTACTTAGGACGTTAGTTTAGTGGCAGGAGATAGACAGCAGGGATAATGGACAGATCATCTAACTGGCAGGATGTGAAGGCGCCGTCCCGCAGGAACCTCAACTATTCACCATATTTATTAATGGTTTAGATGACTGGATAGAAAGCCACATATAATTGACATACTCAATATTGCCATTAAAAGACACCATCAGCCATATTGTAATCATGTATATTTTAAGCATAACTTTACAAAAAAAAAGATTCAGTGACTGTGTAAAACTATTTCAATATTGGTGAGTGTGAGGTGTCCAATTTGGACTTTAAAAGATTACAGTACTTTATAAATGGTGAAAAGCCGGATGCAGCACTGGGAAAAGAGACTTCAGGGTCATGGGCAAGTACAGGAACGAAAAGCAAAACAGCCAATGGAATGATGTGCTTTTTATCTAGTGGAATGGAATACAAGGGGCGAGAAATGATGCTACAGCGAAAAAAAGAAAACAGGCCAGGCACCATCTGGTGTAATGTTCAGCTATGGGCAATATGCGTTGGGAAGGATATGTTGACCAGGGAGACTGTGCAGCATAAGAGATGCTAGAATGATTCATCGGCTTCAAATGTTTCTGTTTTTTATTCATTCATAAGATGTGGGTGTCGCAGGCAAGGTCAGCATTCGTTGTTCATGCCTCGAAACCTTTCACAACTGGGTGACTTGTTAGGCTATGTAAGAGGACAGTTAAGAGTCAACAACATTGCTGTGGGTCTCTTGTCACATGTAGGCCAGACCAGGTAACAATGGCAGATTTCATCCCCTAAGGATATGACTAAACAAGATTTTTTTTTAATGACAATTGACAATGGTGTCATGGTCACCATTACTGAGACTAGTTTTCAATTCCAGATTTATTAACTGACTTTAAATTGCACTGACTGCGATGGTGGGAATTGCACCAGCGTCCCCAGAATTAGCCTGGGGCTCTGGATTGCTAGTCCAGTGACATTAACACCACGCCACTGCCTCACCTCACTATGAAGTAGGATTACACAAACTGTGGCTGGGTTCCCTGAAATTTGGAAGAGACTTGTCTTGATGTACAGAGAGATTTGGGTGTTCAGGTCCATTGTTCCGTGAAGGCGGCAACGCAGGTCAATATAGTGGTCAAGAAGACATACGGCATGCTTTCCTTCATCGGACGGGGTATTGAGTACAAGAGTTAGCAGGTCATGTTACCGTTGTATCGGACTTTGGTTCGGCCACATTTGGAATACTGCGTGCAGTTCTGGTCGCCACATTACCAAAAGGATGTGGATGCTTTGGAGAGGGTGCAGAGGAGATTCACCAGGATGTTGCCTGGTATGGAGGCCGCTCGCTATGAAGAGAGGTTGAGCAGATTAGGATTATTTTCATTAGAAAGACGGAGGTTGAGGGGGGACCTGATTGAGGTGTACAAAATCATGAGAGGCATAGACAGGTTGGATAGCAAGAAGCTTTTTTCCCAGAGTGGGGGATTCAATTACAAGGGGTCACGAGTTTACCAGTAATTGCAGGTATTTTGTACCACGTTACACCAAACCTATAGCAGTGATAGTAAGCTATAATGACCAGTTTAGATATGAACCTTTCAGACAGAAACATGGGAAAGACACCTTCCTCAGTTTTCCAAATATTAAGCAGGAAGTTGTCTGCCTTTCAGTAAGTCTGTACTCACCGGAACAGATCACACTGGCATCGTTCCTGTGGCTGCACTCCTGCTGAGTTCCTTGAAAAAGACGGCAGTCCAATAAACTGGTCTCGTTTCCAGTGCATTCAAAGATATCAGTCCGGACGAGGCCAGTGCCCTCTCCAAAATGGGCATATCTTGGCACAGACACGGCGACTCCACACTGAAGCTGACTACAGACCACATTGGCGTCTTTCAAATCCCAGTCAAGGTCACACACTGTACCCCAGTTTTCACCGTACTGGATCTCCAGTCTGCCTGAGCATGGGGAGTCTCCGGATATTAGTCCAGGATATCTGTGATCTGAACAAGCATATTATATCATAATTAGCATAATACATTAATAATCGCAATAATACAAATATTTACATTTCTATTCGCATCTGATTAATCACAGATCTGGCATCAGTCGTTCTCAGATTCTGTTCAAAACTGATTATCCTGGATTTCCTGTATCACTACTTCTTATAATGTGACAGAACTATCATGTTTAAAATATTCCTTTATTTATTTATAAATTCCCAAGTCGCCGTCACTGTAACTGTAAAACATGCACTGCATCAGCAGTTAGAACTGGGCAAGAAGTATTGTGTGACAAGAACTGGTGCTAGGAGTAATGTTGTTCATATTTAACATAAATGATTTCGACTCAAAAAAGGGATGTACAATTGTAATATTCACTAATGACATCTACTTGGAGCAATAGTTAATACAAAGGCAGATTGTGAGAAAAATACTTTACATTAAATGTACACTTACACATTTGGGTTGGAAGACTGAGAACCCATATTCCTTGGACAATGATACTGTAAATTGTGTCGAGGAGCAATGGGACTCAGGGGTACAGATATAAAAATCAATAAAATAGCAACACAGGTTAACAAAGCTCTAGAAAATACAAAAAATATTGAGGTTTATCTATGAGAGATACGTTGAAAGGGGAGTCACACCCAGCACAAGGAAAGATTTGGTGTTGATTGGGAGAAGGTTGATTGGGTGCTAACTGGTCAGAGTTTCCCTACTTTTCTAGGCAGTGTGTAACTGAGCAACTTTACACCATGTCAGTTGAATCCTAGTGCTGCAACTGCTGTAAATGTACTGGATCAGCTTGGCTAGAGTTGTCGCTAGTTTTAGAGCACTCATCTTCAGCACTACAGCTGGGGTGTTTCCGGGCCCTTAACTTTTGCTTGTGCAGTGTGCTCAGCCGCTTCTCAATGTTGTGTGCCGTAATCTTCGGAATGGACCAAACAATTGAACGCTTTTGCACAGTGCCAACGCATTGACATGGATTGTCACACAATACTTCTCACCTTTTGTCAGTCTGAATAACTGCCTTTAACCCACACTTTGTTGACCGTTTTGTAGCCAGTTTGCTACAGTCTGTCATGATCACAATTCAAAGCCCTTCGTATGCAACTAATTACCTTGAAACCACATTCACAGTTTTAAGTTTACAAACTGGACAGACAGTTTGTGACCAGCAAGATGCAGCAGTCAGCATATAATCATAGCATATTTACAACACAGAAGGAGGCCATTCAACCCGTTTTGTCCATGCTGGTTATCTGTAAGAGCACCTCACTAGTCCTATGCTTCTGCCCTTTCTCCATAGCCATACAAAGTTTTTCTCTTCGGGTGCTTGAACACTTCCATTTTGAAAGACACAATGGAATCTGTCTCCATCAGACTCGCAGGCAGAACATTCCAGATCCTAACCACTCACTATGTAAATACGTGTTTCCTCATGTCACAGTTGGTTCTTTTGCCATCCACCTTATAACAATGGCCTCTGGTTATTGACCTTTCTGCCAAGAGGATCACTTCCTCTATCTACTCTGTCTAGACCACTCATTATTTTGAACACCTCTATCAATTTCCTCGCAGCCTTCTCTGTTCTATGGAGTGCAACCACAACTTCTCCAACCTATCAATGGAACTGAAGTCTTTGATCCCTTGAACCTTCCTTGTAAATCCTTTCTACACCCATTCTAATGCATTCACATTCTTCTGATGTGTCGTGTCCAGAATTGTAAACAATACGCCAGTTGAGGTGAACCCAGTGTTTCACAAATGTTCATAATAACTGAATAACTTTTGTACTCGATGCCTCTATTTAAAAAGGCATCCCTTTGACTTATTAACCACTTTCTCAACCTGCCATGCTGCCTTCAACGATTTGATCAGAAATACTCCCAGGTCATTCTTGGCTGCTGTCACTTTATAATTGTACCCTTGAAAAGAGACTGGCAGCTGGCATTAAAATAAATCCCAAAGTTTTCTCTAGACAGAGAAATAGTAAAAGGGTGGTAAAAGGAGGAGTGGGGCCGATTCGGGATCAGAAAGTGGATTTACATATGGAGGTAGCGGGCATAGTTGAGGTATTAACTGAATTCGTGGCGTCTTTCTTTGCCAAGAAAGAAGATATACCACAGGCAATAGTGAAAACGTAGGTAATTCAGATACTATAGGGGTTTAAAATTAATAAAGAGGATGTATTAGATATACCCTGTTATATATGAAGATATGCGTGAACATACAAATTAGGAGCAGGAGTAGGCCACTCAACCCCTCGAGCCTGATCCACCATTCAATATGTTCATGGTTGAACTGATGACTCCACATTTCCACCTACTCCCGATAACCTTCCACCCCCTTGGTTATCAAGAATCTACTTACCTCTGCATTAAAAAAAATCAAAGACTCTGCTTCCACTGCCTTTTGAGGAAGAGAATTACAAAGAGTCACGACCCACTGAAACAAAGAAATTCTCCTCATCCCTGTCTTAAATGGGCGAACCCTTATTTTTAAACAGTGACCCCTAGTTCGAGATTCTCACACAAGGGGAAACATCTTTTCCACAACAACCCTGTCAAGTCCCCTCAGGATATTATATGTTTCCATCATGCCGCGTCTTACTCTCCTAAATTCCAAGGGATGCAAGCCTAGCCTGTCAAATCTTTCCTCGTATAACAGGTCACCCATTCCAGATATTAGACCAGTAAACCTTCTCTGTACTGCCTCCAACGCATTTACATCAGTCCTTAAATAAGGAGACTAGTACTGTACACAATATTCCAGATGTGGTCTCACAAATACCCTGTGTCGCTGAAGCATAACCTCCCTACATTTGTATTCAATTCCACTCGCGATAAATTATAACATTCTCTTAGCTTTCTTAATTACGTGCTGTACCTGCATACGAACGTTTCGCGTTTCATGCACTAGGACACCCATATCCCTCTGTATCTCAGAGCTCTGCAATCTCTCAGCATTTAGATAATATGCTTCCCTTCTATTCATACTCCCAAAGTGGACAATTTCCCAGTTTCCTACATTATAATCCATTTGCCAGGTCTTTGCCCACTCAATTAACCTAATTATATCTGTTTGCAGACTCCTTATGTCCTCTTCACAAGTTACATTCTTACCTAACTTTGTGTCATTAGCAAATTTAGCAAGCATACAGTCGGTCCCTGCATCTAAGTCATTTCTATAAATTGTGAAACGTTGAGGCCCCAGCACAGATCCCTATGGCACACCACTCGTTACTTCTTGTCAACCAAAAAAATGACCCATTTATGCCGACTCTCTGTTTCCTGTGAACTAACCAATCTTCCATCCATGTTAATACGTTACCCCCTACATCATGAACTTTTATTTTCTGCAATAGCCTTTGATGTGGCACCTTCTCAAATGCCTTCTGGAAATCTAAGTACAATACATCGACGAGTACCCCTTTACCAACAGCACATGTAACTCTCTCAAAGAACTCCAATTAATTGGTTAAACATGATCTTCCTTTCACAAATCCATGTTGACTATGCCTGATTACCTTGAATGTTTCTAAATGCCCTGCCATAACATCTTTAATAATAGCTTGTAACATTTTCCCCAAGGCAGGTGTTAAACTAATTGGCCTATAGTTTCTTGCTTGCTGTTTCCATCCCTTTCTGACTAAAGGAGTTGCATTCGCTATTTTCCAATCTAAATTAACTTTTCCCGAATCTAGGGAATGTTGGAAAATTCAAATTAACGAATCAACTACCTCACTTGCCACTTCTTTTAACACCCTAGGATGAAGTCCATCAGGTCCCGGGGACTTGTCAGCCTGCAGCTCCAACAATTTGCTCAGTCCCTTTTCCCTGGTGTTTGCAATTTTCTTGAGTTCCTCCGTCCCTTCCATTTCCCGACTTGCAGCTAAAACTGGGATGTTACTTTTATACTCAATAGTGAAGACCGATGCCAAATATCTGTTCAATTCATCTGTCATCTCCTTATTTTCCATTATTAACTCCCCAGACTCACATTTTATAAGTTCAACGCTCACTTTATTACCTCTTTTCTTTTTTTTTAAATGTATATATATATATATATATATATAAACTCTTACTATCTGTCCTTATATATCTATCTAGACTTCTCTCGTCCTCTAATGCTACCTGACTTATCAATGTTTTTGTCATCCTTTGTTTTTTAAAAATATTCTGTCCAATCTTTTGACCTGCCTCCCATCTTTGTGCAATTACAAGCTTTTTCTTTAAGTTTGATGCGACCTTTGGCTGTTTTACTTAACCACGGATGGTGGGACTCAATCTTGGAATGTTTCTTTCTCGTTGAAATATGAGAAATTGTGTATTCTGAAATATCCCCTTAAATGTCTGCCACTGAAGCTCTATTGACCTATACCGCAACCTGATTTGCCAATTCACTTTCGCTAGCTCTGCATTCATGTCCTCATAATTGCCCTTATTTAAGTTTAAAATATTAGTCTTGGACCCACTCTACTCTCCCTCAAACTGAATGTAAAATTCAATCATATCATGATCGCTGCTACCTCGGGGCACCTTAACTGTGAGGTCCTTAATTATTCCTACCTCATTGCACAATACCAGGTCTAGTATATCCTACTCTCTGGTTGGCTCCACAAGGTATTGTTCCAAGAAATTATCCCGAAAATATTCTATGCAGTCCTCATCTCGGCTATCTCTGCCCATCTGACTTTTTCAGTTTAAATTTAGGCGAAAATCCGCCCCTAATTATCACTGTACCGTTCTGACAGGCTGCCATTCATTTAGAACCCGCCCCACAGTGTGGTTAATGTCAGGTGGTCTGTACACCACTTCTGACAAGCAAATTCTTGCCTTAATGAGTTTTCATCTCTACCCGAACAGCTTCCACATCCTGGTCTCCTGAACTTAGATCATCCCTCATCATTGCGCCAATACCATAATTAATTAACAGAGCTACCCCTCCAGCTATTCCTAGCTTCCTGCCCTTCCTAAATGCCATGTGTCCTTCAATCGTCAGGTCCCTGTCTATATATATAAATGAACTAAACCTTGCTGTACAGGGCACAATTTCAAACTTTGCAGATGATACAAAACTTGGAAGCATTGTGAACTGTGAGGAGGATAGGACAGATCTTCAAAAGGACATTGACAATTTGGTGGAATGGGCACGCAGTTGGCGGATGAAGTACAATGCAGAGAAATGTGAAGTGATTCATTTTGGTCGGACTGACATGAAGATAAAATATAAAATGAAGGGCTAAATTCTAAAGGGGTTAAAGGAGCAGATGGACCTTGGTTTAATAGTGCAGAAGTCATTGACGGTGGCAGTCTAGGTTGAGAGAGCGTTAAATAAAGCATACACAGCCCTGGGCTTTATTAATAGGTGCATAGAGTACAAGAGCAAGGAAGTTATGTTGAACTTGTATGAGACACTAACAAGAAATGCTGGATTCACTCAGCAGGTCTGGCAGCATCTGTGGAAAGAGAAGCAGAGTTAACGTTTCGGGTCAGTGACCCTTCTTCGGAACTGACCCGAAACGTTAACTCTGCTTCTCTTTCCACAGATGCTGCCAGACCTGCTGAGTGAATCCAGCATTTCTTGTTTTTGTTTCAGATTTCCAGCATCCGCAGTATTTTGCTTTTATTGTATCAGACACTAGTTCGTCCTCAGCTTGAGTATTGCATCCAGTTCTGGGTGCCACACTTGAGGAAAGATGTGAGGCCATTGGAGAGAATACAGAGACGTTTCATGAGAATGGTTCCAGGGATGAGGAATTTCAGTTATGATGATAGATTGGAAAAGTTAGGACTGTTTTCCTTGGAGAAGAGAAGGCTGAGAGGTGATTTGATAGAGATATTCAAAACACTGAGGGTCCTGGACAGAGTAGATAGAGAGAAATTGTTTCCACTGGTGAAAGGACCGAGAAGGAGAGGGTACAGATTTAATATTTCTGGTAAAAAAAGTGAAAGTGACATGAGGAAAATCTGTTTTCATGCAGCAATATTTAAGATCTGGAATGTTTGGCTGAGAACGTGGTGAGGCAGGTTCAATTGAAGCATTCAAAACGGAATTAGACAGTATATGAAAAGGAAGAATATGCAGAGTTATGGAGAGAAGGCAGGGGAATGGAACTGAGTGAATTTCTCTTTCAGAGGGCCCATGCAGACATGATGGACCGAATAACCCCCTTCTGCACTGTAACAGTTCAGTGATTCTGTGATATTGCCTCTCCTCCTTGTTCCAACCAGAATGTACCAGTTCCCACTTCTCTGAATTAAATTTCATCTGCCACCTGTCCGTCCATTTCACCAGCCTCTCTTTGTCTTCTTGAAGTCGATCACTATCCTCCTGACAGTAACTGGTCAGGATTTCAGGAAAACTCGGCGCTTTTCTTCCAATAGTTCAATGGTGTTGAGTTTAATCGTTGCAACTGCTTCCTGAACTATGTTATCTCTTTTGTTTAATATTCTGTGCATTACACTTTCTCAATATTTGCCAAAATGTAAATGGCAATGCGCAAGCAGCTGCGGGATCTTCCAGAGCAGTTATCTTTGTGATTCCCACAATAACTGCGGACCCATTACTTCAGCTCCCCGAGGCTGAGGAACCTCCCTCCCTCCCTCCCTTCCCTGCTCCCCAGTCTCAGCTTCACAATCTGTGTGATATATCAGATCTGAGGCCAAGCGATCATTGCAGGTGGACAGCCGGGCTGACAGTACATGCCCGGCAGCGGCTGCTGGGTTGATGAATGGAGAGTTGGATTGAGATTGTGACATTTCCAGCCATTCAGATCATTCACTGCGGATCTAGGGATAATCTCAATGGAAACTGCACTGTCTGCATTGTAAATGTGCTGAGTATCAGGTATTGGCTGCTCCCGGTGGACAATGTTTATTAAATATAATACTAATGATATAATTTTAAACAGTGATCCTAATATTAACATTCATTCTAACCAGAGATTACTGGAATTATTATCATCTGACTTTCCGGGTATGGATCGTCCCGGATTGTTTTACTTTCACTTCTTCACAGAATCTATCAGCCACGGCGGGAGATGAGAGACTGAGAAAGATTTTTACCTGAGCAGATGACGCCGGAATCATTGGAGTGTGGGGAGGGATAGTGATCCCATTGAGCTGACTTACAGTCCCGCAGAGCGGCCTCGGTCCCGCCACACTCTACAAAGAACGTCACAATGGGTCCGGACCCTTCCCCAAAGTGAGCCCGGCCCGGTGCAGAGACCGCGGTCCCGCAGCCCAGCTCCCGACACACAACAGCAGCATCCGGCAGGTCCCAGAGATAGTCATTCACAGTCCCCCACTGCCCCCTGTAGTGAATCTCCACTCTCCCAGCGCACCGACTGCCCCCATTCACCAGTCTCAACTTCACCATCTCTGTAAAATATCAGAAATATCATCAAGCAGTTATAGTGTGTTAAACCCACAGTTTCCCAGCGCCCGGACCCTCCCCATTCACCAGTCTCAGCTTCTCCGTCTCTTTAAAATATCAGAAATATCAAGCGCTTCTCGTGTGTTAAACCCACAGGTTCCCAGTGCACAGACCCTCCCAATTCACCAGGTATGAATTGACAGGAATATCAGTCTGCACTCAGAACACTAATAAAAATCAGAGTATATATTACACACGAAAAAAGGGAAGGGAAATACTAACACACGGTGAAAACGAGCAGGGAATCGGGAGACAGCCGGATATCCCCATCAACACAGCGGCTCCAATGAGAACTGGGTGGGGACAGGCTCAGAATAGTTCTAACCTGCAGAAGTGGGGAGATGGGCGCGGCTGTAATGATCACATGTTTACGTGCTCAGGACTCATTGGACGAAAACAGTGAGATCCAAGCACCAGGAAAGAGCAGAGGAAATTGCACCCACACCCAGTACAGCCAATGAAGACAGGGCTGGATGGTGATGTGTTCTTGATGTCAGCGCAGATTGGTTAGCTGGACCTTTGGACTGGCAGCAGTGTCAGTGGTGCTGATCCTTCACACTTTGCTCTTCAGAGACCCTCAGTTATTGTCCCTCCGCATGAAGGCAGCAGTCATCTCTCAGCTAAAATTAAAGATCTTCAGTCACAGTATGAGGGACACCCTCCCTTTCTGACTCTCAACTGGGCAGCGGGTTAATCCGTGATCAAAGAAAATGCTGAGATTTTCGCCCAAGCTTCATATTTAATGGGATGGATTAGAGCAGAGAGATAGCAGATAGTGTGAAAATAAAGGGCGATTACCTGACGGGTCAGCCTGACTGTTCCCAGGTCTGCCTGAAATGAGAAGTTAACCATTAGAGTTCACTGGGGCAAGAAATGAATGAAACTGTCAGAAAGAAAAAACACAAAAACTGCAGGGTCATTATTCCCGTGCCTTGCAGAAGAAATTATATCGGGATCTGTGATTTCATTCCTTAAAACAGAAAATACAGTTTCTGCACAACATTAATATTGGTAATGGGATAAAATATATCCAGAATTGTTTTCACATATACACACACTGACACCCAGATACACTCTCTCCTTGTGCTGACGGTGGGTGGGCTGCATGCATTACCAGTGTGAAGGTGCCTGAGAAGGCGATGGTGATGGTCCTCTCCCTTATAGAATCTTACAATGAAACAGCACAGAGGGACGCCATTCGGCCCATGGTGCCTATGCTGTCTCTTCGTCAGAGCAGTCTAATTAGTGCCACTCCCATTCCCAATCGCCCTGTAAATTTGTGCTGATGGTGCTCTGATCATTGATGACCCGTATGTAGATACCCTGAGAAGAGGGTAGTGATGGATACCCTTTTAAACCCACACTGATGGCACTGTCAGTGAATTCAGCTTTCCGATCTAAAGTTCGAGAAGGGATGGCAACACAAGCTAAAGATTTTCCGATCCTGCGGTAGATTTCAATGCCTTTCAATTTACTGCAAATTCTTCCACCTGTAACTTTCAAAGTATCTGTAAACGTGTAATTGGGCTATTCTGCCGTTCAATAAATTACATAGCTTCCTCAAACGAAACAAAACAAGATTAACGGTCTGTCAGCCTCCTAACTCCGTGCTGACTGTTTCCCACTAAGCTCCTGCAGTTCTGATTCTCTTGTAACCTGCCATCGCCGACGTGCCCTGTTCTTTTACCCATTAATGATGTTCGATCAATGGTCCCCCCGTTTACTGGTTAAGCGTTTCTGCTTTTCAAAAATTCAGTTACTCGGTTGACCTGAACCCAATCCCCCTGATCACAATGTGTCTCACAGATCTCCAGGTGTTTTTCTATTCTCAACACTATATACTACAGACGGTGTGTTGACCTGAACCCAATCCCACTGATCACAATGTGTCTCACAGATCTCCAGGTGTTTTTCTATTCGCAACATGGGGTGGCACAGTGATGCAGTGGTTTGCACCGCAGCCTCACAGCTCCAGCAACCCGGGTTCAATTCTGGGTACTGCCTGTGTGGCGTTTGCAAGTTCTCCCTGTGTCTGTGTGAGTTTTCTCCGGGTGCTCCGGTTTCCTGCCAGAAGACTTGCAGGTTGGTAGGTAAATTGAGCATTATAAATTGCCCCTAGTATAAGTAGGTGGTAGGGGAATGTAGGGATAGGTGAGGATGTGGTAGGAATATGGGATTAGAGTCGGATTCGTATAAATGGGTGGTTGATGGTCGGCACAGACTCGGTGGGCCGAAGGGCCTGTTTCAGTGCTGTATCTCTAAACTAAACTAAAATTATATACTACAGGCGGTGTGTTGACCTGTTCCCCAACTCCCTGGTGAAATTATATCTCCCATGTATTATTGTCTCTTTGTATACTCTGGTGATATATTATAGACAACGGGACACGGATTCCTGTCCTCAGCTGTGCTTCCCGAGTAATTTTGAATGTGTTACTGTTTCCCAACTATATCTCACTGGTCTCTTAATGATCCCAATTCTGGAATGCAAAGAGTGTGTGATTTCCTCCCAGTCCTGGAGCCTGAGCATTCCTACTAACTTTCCCTGATAATAGTCAGTTCCCACAAATTCCCCTTTTCCAGTCACCCAATGACAGACGTGGGGGAGGGGGGGAATAATCTTTCAGTATTTACTGAAAAACGGTTCCAGTCTCAGTGTTTCTGTAGAGTCCGTGAATCGTCTTCAATCCACTCATTCATTTCCCCTACTCTTCATGCATTTCTCATTTCAGCCTGTAACCATCCATGTCACGTGGGATTTTTTTCTCCAAATAATCCAGTGGTTCAAGGAGAAAGCCCACGAACACCCTCTTAGGGAAACTAGGGATAGACAATACATGGGTGGAGGACAACGTCGCCAACATGACGACAGTGGTTCAAGAAAACACCCCGTCATCCTGTCTGGATAACTAGGGTTGTTCAGTAAATTCTGCCTGGCCAGCGAACTCATATCCCGAAAATGATTTTAAACAATTATAACCGAGATACCCATACTTGTCTATTCGGCCTGTTTATCTCTTGCTGTCTCAGAGAAATGTTCAGTCAATCCCCTTTCTCAATCAATACTATTTTTCCATTTATCTGCACTACTCCTCATTTCTGCTGATTCCTCCATTTTGCTCTCAGATCCTTCCTCGCAGTTTCTAACTGCTCTCATTATTGTTCTTGAAAAAGTTTGAATGCATTTCTGTGTACCGTTTTTCAAATCTCCGATATATGCAGAGGATATACTCACTATTCCAACACTCTTCTGGTCGGCCTCCTACCCTAGGTAAACTTCAGCTGATCTAAAACTCTGCTGCTGTTCTCCTGGCATGGACAGTCCCGCTGTCACTGACTCCCGGATCCCAACGCCTTAGATTTCAGTGTTCGCACCGTTACCTTCCTGATGTTTAGACTAATGGGTTTGGTGCAAAACTGTTAAGTTATTTTAACAATTTATACATCTGTTAAATTACTATGGTACCGTATTACTACAAACAGTAATATAGAAATATTAATTATAAATAACAATTAGCTCAAAGGAGGTGAACAGAAACGGGACAAACGTGGGATATTCAAAGCCCAAAATTTAAACTCTTGAATGAGTTACAAAACCAGGGACAGCGGTGGTTTAGGGGATACAAAATACAGTCAATGCAGAGAGTTTATGAGTACATGCTTCGAACGGCAGATTATTAGATGGGTCAAGAATCAAAATAATTATATTATATCAAACTATTTCAGGTCCAATTTGAACTACTTCCACAATTAATTGAGGTCTTGTGGATTTCAGAAGCAAATTAATTGATAGAATTACAGTTATTGTAGCTTGCACTCACAAGCAAAGCACTGGACAGAAGGAAGTCATATCAAACAATCCGGATTCTGTGTGCCAATACTATTATCAGTAACGTTTAGCAATCTATCTCCATAACATATCAACGAGTGTCTGAAGAAACGTTACCACGGTTCGAAATAACCAAACACGCATCGAACATTTACAGTACCGAGAAAAATTGTTCTGTGCACTCTCTGTTGAATTTCTATATGCAAATAAATTCAGAATTTGTTCCACAAGGTGACCAGAGTATGGCACATGTAGAAGGACATTAAAGAATTTAATAGGAGTAGGATTAGGCCATGCTGCCTACCCAGACTACTCCGCCGTTCAATACGATCATGGATGATCTACTGCCCCAGATCAACTTTCCCACCTTTTCCCAGAGATTGGGAAACAACTCCGGATCTTTCATTAAACACTGTATCGCACCATATACAAAGTATGGGACATGTGGAAAGAGATTCAGAAATACGTCTGGATATTAAATAGTACATCAAATGTATGAATCATGTAGAAAGAGACTGAGAAACACTAATTATTACACAACACCGTGCATATAAATGTATGAAATCGAAATCATGATTTAATGTCAAAAGACATAGTTTTGAAGATTGTCGGTGATGAAATAATATTTTTCATAGGCCAAATCCCTCGAAACCAGGAGCATAATTTTTGGAGGGTGTAATTGATAACTCTATTAATAATCAGTACAAATGAAGCAATATGGATTCCACCTCCAGCTAATATATTATACAATATTTATTGCCCTTTCTGAATATTCCAAATGCTGGACAAACTATTTAATCTAATTCTCTCCAGCACATGGCACTTCACTGAGAAATTCCGGGGACAGAAATCTCAATGTGGGATGAGTCGACTGGATGCAGATCCCGGTATTCTACAGTTCTGACTCCCATACACTCGATTGTAACACTGACTACTTTCTACTTCCAGAAGTCTCCGTTTTAAACGTCTGATTAGAATTTTAACTCCAGTCTGCTGCGTCCGTACGAGAGCCATAGGAAACAATATAAAACCAACACTTGCCGCACTTCTGTTTGATTTTGGTAATAAAACAAAATTTAACTCAAATTATCTCTGGAAATGCAATTAAATATTCATCAGATGACAAATATTAGATCCGTTTTTGCTTTTTGCGACAAAAATGAATAACAGTTCCTTATTTGAATTTGATGAACTTAAAATCAAACAGGACAGAATGTGTTCAATGACAAATTTATAAATTAAGGAAACTGTTTCAATATTCACTTGTACGATTTCAATAAATGACAAATCAAAATAAATATGCACATGCCCCATAAATTGATTTTGATCTGGGGCTAATAGCTAAAAAAAAGTTTCAGGGAGTCAGATAAATTTCATACTTTCTCTCTGTCCTATGGCTTGCAGAAAATATTCTTAAATTACCTTAAAAATCAGAATTTTAGAATGCAATCCCTTTCACAAAACCAAAAGAAAATTAATCATGGAAGTCTGTAATAACATTAAGGGAGCGTTTCCCTGTCGTGAACCTGCATTTGCTGTCGATAGGCATTAACAAATGTCACCAAACCCGCACTGGAAACAGTGAGAAACTGTCATATTAATTATTACTTGACGCTGTTCATATGAATATGTGAAATAAGTTGAGAATTTATAATACAAAGTTCTAAAGTTCAAGGTCATCATTAAGTAAACAATAACAAATGGAAAATCGTCCGGAGATTTTGAAATATTCATTAACATTATCTTTGGGAACGGCACTTCACAATGACAGTAATAACTAATGCTAATTGAAATAATATTGGTTCTGCTACAGTTAATACATTATACAATATTTATAGATCATGTACAACACTCGAACGTGGAACAAACTATTTAAATCATTTCAGTTCCACTCAGTATATCACACAGGGTCAGACAGCACTTCTACTGTGAAATAACTGGGACAGAAATGCCCGCGTGGCTTCGGTCAGCAGTCGATTTAGCTTTGACTGCTGTTCTATAATCCCTGCATTACCATCGACCCCACACCCCGAGACCTTCTATTCTCACTGTGATCACTTTCTACTGCTAGATTGCTGTGTTTAAATAATCTGCTTAGAATTTCAACTTCAGTCAGTTGTGTCGGTACGAGTGCCGCAGAGGACCAAATAACACAAATTGCCACGATATTTGTTTTCAATTTTGCATTTAAATCAAAATTCTGCACATGTCCCACCTGGGAATTTAGAAGACGTGTTAATAAGATGCAAGATATTATAAAAACAATGTTTTTTGATCGCGAAAGAATGGATAATTGTTCCCTATTTAATATTGATGGAATGTAAAATCAAACCAACAGCCCAAGATTCGTATTCAACGTGAATTCTACAAATGAGATAAACTATTTCAATATTCGCTTCATATGATAGCAATGAATCACAGTGTTTTTTGTCATAAAGCATGCCTGCTTTTTAAAAATGATTCTGAGCAACTAGCGATTGGAGAAACGGATACAGGGAGTCATGTGCAATTCATTGTTTATCTTTTCTGTGGCTTGAATACAATTTTCTTTAAATAATCCACAGAACAGGCTTTTACGATCCAATTAGTTAATATTCACGGAAATACAATTCGTTAAACACATCAAGTATCTGATAACACTGGGACTAAGATGGCCTGTCAGTAAACCAATAAAGTTTGTAACAGACAGAGATTAATAAATGTAACCAAACACTCACGGGAAATAGTGAGAAACAGAATGGAATCATCAATGGAATAAAACAACAAATATCGAGCCGTTGGAACAACCATAAAGAACAATATCGCTAACTCTTTACACACAACATGACACTGTGTGAAAATATGTGATTGGGAAAACTTAACTATCTTCAGGCACTGTACAAAAAAATGGAGGCAATAGAATAATTAATTTAATATAAAAGATACTAATTTTGAAGATCATCACTAACTGATCAATAATACAGAGCAAATTCCCCAATGATTTAGGAACTTACAGTGACATCATTTTTTGCAGAGTGCTCTTGATAATTATACTAATCATGAAAACGAATTGAAAAATATTGGTTCCACCTCCAGTTGAGTAGTTATTATAGATTGAAGGTAACACTTCAACATTGAACAAATTATTTTAAAATATTTAGTTTCATGAACTGTATCACTAGGAGAGCAGACAACACTTGTGTTGAGAAACATCTGTGACAGAAATGTGTGTGGCGGTTCATGGTGGCAGTCAATGTAGTTTTGACTGGTGTTCTACACTCAGTGAGATAAATTGCACCCAGACTCTGATACACTCTATTCAAACAAAGACGGCGCTCTACCTCTATCAGGCTCGCTTCAAATAATCAGATTAGAATTTCAATTCCAGCTGGCTGTATGAGTATAAGAAACACAGGGGGAAATATAAAACAAACTCCCGCAGTCTTTGTGTTCGATACAAATTCAACTGGGAATTTAAAATACCTGTTAATTAGATGTGGAATATTCCAAACTCGTTTGCTGTAACCAAAACAATATTACTGTCAGCAATAGCTCAATTGCTAGCACTCTCGCCTCTGAGTCAGGAGATGGTGGGTTCAAGTCTAATTCCAGAGATTTGAACACAGAATCTAGGCTGCCACTCCAATGCAGTACTGAGGTTGTGCTGCACTGCCCTAGTGCTTTCCATCGGATGAGAAGTTAAACCGAGGCTCCGTCGGCCCTTTCAGGTGCACTATTTGGAGGAAGGGCAGGGGAATTATCCCCAGTGCTCTGGTGAATGTTGATCCCTCAAAAAACATCACACACACAAATAAAGTATTCTGGTCATTATCACATTTCTGTTTGTCGGTGCTTGCTGTGTGTAAATTGGCTGCCACGTTTCCTATATTACAGTATGGACAACACGACAAAACAGTACCGAATTGACAGCAAAGCCCTTTGGGACGTCCTGACGTCGTAAAATGCGCTAGATAAGCGCAAGGCATTTTTTATATAAATGGAGGTTTATTCCTACTTGTAGTTGAAAGAACTTAAAATTGAAGCATTCAATCCAAAATTTGTAGTAAATGAAACTACTGCAAATTATATTACACAGTATCCATTTCATACCATCCCAATGAATGACAACTGTAAATAAAACAGATCCATTTTCCGTAAATTGATCTCAGACACTAACATATTCTATTCTAACAGCGCAATGGCTCTTATTCTAACAAACCCTGCTTAAATCGACCAATGAGATTTTCAACGCCTGTCTGCTCTGCACGTGCGGCTGGTAGAAGGCAATAAACAAGTGCCGATATTTCATTAAACTCTACACAAGAAAATTAAAATGTATAAAGCATTATTTACTTTCTAAATCTCCTGAATTTGTTCTGTATTCAAGATGATAATTAGATTAATAATATATATCTTGTAATAATAATCATTGCATCAGTAAATAACATAATGCATTCAATAATCTGTAACTTACAGTTCAAAAGCTGCAGTAGAGACAGGGTCAGGAAGGTTCGCATCATCGTTCCAGCGCTGGGTACAGCGATGAGAACAGAACATTACCCGAACGCTGTTCTCAGACACTGAGAGCTCCTTACAGCAGCTTCTGAAACTTTGGCTGTTGTGGAAATTAATTCTTTGAGAGAGTTTCCTCCAGAAACCAATGTTTCCTTCCAAATAACCAATAGATTTTGACTTGTGTGAACCGTGAATTACAAGCTGGTAAAATAAACCAATGAGACGAAATGTGACCATTAATGGATAAAATGAACCCAGGTTCCAACTACCAGCCTATCCTGTGAGGATAATGACGTGTGACAGTGTGAAAAGTAAATGAATCACTGATCTGGCGTCCAGATCCTAGATTCATAGATGCACAGGAAAGGCCATTTGGCTACTTTAGTCAGAGTCGTCCCTTTGAAAGAGCTGTCTAATTTATTGTCACATATGTAGCTTTTTCTCGTAACCCTGCAAATTATTCCATTGCAAGCACTTGTTTAATTGTCTTTATAAATTCCTCTGGAATCTGATTTCATCACTCTTTCGGGTCGTGCTTTCCAGATCTAAACAAGCCTCAGAGTGAAGAAATGTCTCTTCACTACCTTTCTAGTTATTCTGCCGGTTCTGCAGAAGGTCTCGGACCCAGGCCCATCTCTGGAACTGCAGAGAAGAGGGAGGTGAGGCAGGGTCACCAGAGCAAGTACGCAAGGCCCCAGTGAGAGGGCCTGGGCGGTTTTCTTGTGGTGCAGGTGGAGGGAGGTCCCGGGGAATGAACTGGTTCCTGGTGGGGGTGCTCTGTGCGTCACAAATTGGCCATGAAGGAGGCAACGCCCCACCCCACCCACAAGGCCACAGGGAGAATGCTTCGTTTTTCAAGGTGTCCTCTCCATGTGGTGGAGGACATCGCTGCTGGTAAGATCCCAGCGGCGGTGGAATGATCCCATAATTGTCTCTTAATCGGCCACTTAAGATCCTCAATCTGCCATTGGACGAGAAGGCTGTTGTTGGCCTATCCTGCCTCCGGGATCACTGGACGATGGGGAAGCGCTGGGATCCCCATCATGCCAAATCCCTAGCCACACACCGCTTTTCCCTATGCCCCCTCCCCACCCCTCCTGGCTTCCAATCACGCCTCTGGGGGCCAGTAAAATCCTGACCATGATCTCTGATGACAAACGTAGTCATGAGGGGAAATAATTTCCGCATTCTTACTCTACCATAACCCCTCATTATTTTGAACTCTGTTAGATCTGGGACGGCGGGACTGACGTACGAGGAGAGATTGAGTCGGTTAGGATTATATTCGCTGGAGTTCAGAAGAGTGAGGGGGGATCTCATGGAAGCCTACAAAATTCGAACAGGACTTGACAGGGTAGATGCAGGAAGGATGTTCCCGATGTTGGGGGACTCCAGAACCAGGGGTCGCAGTCTAAGGATGCAGGTAAGCCTTTCAAGACAGAGTTAAGGAGACATTTCTTCACCCAGAGAGTGGTGAGCCTGTGGAATTTGCTCGCAGAGAAAGCAGTTGAGGCCAAAACATTGTATGTTTTCAAGAAGGGGTGAGATGCAGCTCTTGGGTCTAAAGGGTTCAAAGGGCATGGGACGAAAGCGGGAGCAGGTTACTGAGTTGGATGATCAGCCATGATCATAATGAATGGCGGAGCAAGTTCGAAGGGCTGATTGGCCTACTCCTGCTCCTATTTTCTATGTTTCTATCCCACTGAACTTTCCATGCTCCAATAAGAAAAATCCAAGCTCCTGAATTCTCTCCATGTAAATGAATTCCCTCACCCGTGGTGCCTTCTTGATAATCCTCACTTGTACGTTTTGCTGGGCCTTGAAATTCTTCCAAGGTATTCATGCCCGGAATTGCACACAGGAGGACAACTGAGTCATAACAATTGATCTATAAAGTCGTAGCTTGATGCCCGTTATGTTTGAATTCAATAACCCCATTTTCAAAGCAAATATCTCGTACAATTTCTCAATTAGCTTCTCTACTTGCCCTGCAATCCTTAAAGATTTATGAACATGCATTCCCCTGTCCCTCTGTTCTTGCACCTCCTGAAAATGGTACTATTTATGTTATATTGACATGATGTTTTCACAATGAACATCACTTCTGACTTGACCACAATAAGTTGCATCTACCGTTGATTTGTCCATTTCAGCAGACTGTCTACCCTGAAGTCTGCTATAATAATATTCACGATTTAATGCAGAGCCATGTTTTTCACCATCCACAAATGTAAAAATTATACATTCTAATCCCAAGTCTATGTAATTTGCATGTAGAAAGAAAAAACAGTAGTCTTAAGACCAACACCCGGCAACAGCCACTCTCGCCTGTCAGAAGAGCATCCATTCACCATTGTTCCCTCCCTCCTTTCTCTTACCCTATCGACTACTCGAGCTGACATCGTCCCTTTAATAATATGCATTCCCATTTTCTGAATAAGTCTGTTATGAGGTACTTCGACATTTTTGGATGCCCACATACACAAAGCCTGCTTCAGCCTCTTACTTGATTGAAGAACTCAATCAGCTAAGTTACACGCAATTGGCCTTTCATAAATCCGAGATGGTTTTCTCGTCTTACCCCATGCTTCTGCAAGTGAGAATTAATTTTGTCGTTGATGAAGGCCTCTAGTAGATCTCTCAACCTTCACTG
The DNA here is from genome assembly GCF_036365525.1 of Heterodontus francisci. Classification (NCBI taxonomy): domain Eukaryota; kingdom Metazoa; phylum Chordata; class Chondrichthyes; order Heterodontiformes; family Heterodontidae; genus Heterodontus; species Heterodontus francisci. Next base: position 6,071,897 of record NW_027141025.1, read on the forward strand.
TGGTTAGACAGATTAGCGTGCAGTCACAAGATTTACCCTCTCCTCTCGTTTTGAAAACATTTGCCAAATTCCAGTCCTTTGGCCCCAGTGCGATATACAAGGAGGATTGAAACATTGTGGTCAGGGCTGATCTTATCTCTACCCAGCTTCCTTTATCTCCTAGAATGCTTCCCATCTGGACCAGGGGTGTTGTCGACATTTACTGACAAACTGTTTAGCAACGCGTTCCCATCTATTTTATCCTATGCAGGATCTCTACTTCCCTCTCCTCGATTGCGACATTAATTTCAGCCTCTTCTTTTTTGAAGCCAGTTGCAAATTACTCATTCTGTACCTCAGTCACGCCCTCTGCCTCGACAGGAATATTTATTTGCTTCTCCATAATCGGCTGCACCATTCCTTTATTTTTACTTGTATATGTTTTACAAGATTTCTGATCCCCTTTACTGTTAGCTGTTAATCTTTTCTATGCTTTCCCTTTGTCCTTCTTGTATTCTTTTCCAATTCTCCCTGTACACTCTGCTTTCTATTTGGTTTGAGATTATATTCTTGAATTGGAATTTGTAATGAATCCCTCCTTTCTCTTTTCATTTAACTGACAATTCATTTTTCATCCAGAGAGTGCAGCATTTAATTCCCCATCTTCACCCCTAGACTTGAGTATTCCAATGCATTCCTGGCCAACCTCCCTGTTTGCATCCTCAGTCATCCTGAGGACATCCAAACCTCTGCTGCCTATATACAACTCTCGCCAGGAGACGTTCATCCATCACCTCTGCAATCGCATTAGCTTCTGGTCATGCACCTTAACAATATTGAAATTCCCACGTTTATTTTATCATCTCCCCATGAGCTCTTCTCTCCCAGTCTCTGTAATCTCTTTTAGCCCTATAAGATATTTGTCCTCCTTCAATTCCGGATACCTGAGCATTCCCAAATTTAATCGCTCCACCGCTGGTGGTCTTATTTTCATCTGCCAAGATCCGAAATTCTGGAATTCCCACCATAAAACTCTGCCTCTCTACATATTTTTCCTCCTTTAAGATGCTGCTTAAAACTTACCACCTTGACGAAGCATTTGGTCATCTGACATAATATCTGTTAACGCTGCTCGCTATCAAATTGTGTTTGATAATATGACTTGGAAATTTTAACTATGTAAGGACACCTCATAAATAAGAAGTTGTTGATCTTGTTTTCCACCTTCTCCTTTACTCTTCTCCAGTTAGAAGTGTGCTTTAGAATGAAGTGTATTTAGCTCTATGCCACCGTGGCTGAAAGGGCCTTTGAACCTCTCCATTCCAGTTCCACTATCATTCCTTCCATCCTTCCTTAACCATAATGAAGTTGCCCTTACCCTCAACTTTCACTCCACCAGATTCTACATTCAATGAAATATCCTCCATCACTTCTGCCAACTTCACCACAATGCTCCCACCAGACATCCTCTGCTCTATTTTCAGCATTCTGAAGGTACAGCTTGACCCACTCTTCCTTCACTCAAAACACCCACTACTCTTCCAATGTCACCTCCCCAGGCAAGTGTTGGTGATGCATGACCTGCCCTTTCACCTTCTCTCCTTCAACTGTCAGGACCACAAACAGTGATTTATTTGTATTTTTGTTTTTGTTTAATCAATGCATTAATTCTTAACAATTGTCCTCAACACCATGGAGATGAAGCATACATTCTGCAATTGCTTTGCTGAGTTCTTCCATTATGTCCAGTAGCTTCCATTCACTTGCCATTACAATTCCCTGTCCCACTCAGAGCTGACCCCTCTGTGTTCAGCCGCCTACATTGTTTCAATTTTTCTGACTCAGCATCAACTTCAAAAATAAACACGTGGGAACTACTACCCCCATTTGTTTTTGACAGCAGGTTCTGGTAATGATTCTGTTCTTCATTTAATCACGACTGCCTTCCACCCCATCACAGTTTCTCTCTTTATCTCCTTCCTCTGTTCCCATTTTCCCAGCCTCTGTCCTTACTGAAACACTGTTACAGCACAAACCTTTCCTGTTCTGAAGAAAATTCTCTTTCTCAAAATGCTACCTCGCCTACTAAGTAGTTCTAACATTTTCAGTTCATGATTTAGATTTCCAGCATCTGCAATATTTTGACTTTTTAAAGAAGTTGATGTCATAGAGGAATGTGGTTAGGTTGCAATTGAATATAAATACATACACACAATAGATAAATAACTTCGGAGAGAGTGGCAAATGGGAATATGATGGGATCAGGAAAGTAATCTTCTTCGGCAGACACTTGGTCAAATGTTGACTTGTTGCCCAGGGCAGCCACCTCGATTACCATTACCACCATTACCAGCAATACAGCAATCACTGCTTTTCTGCTCAGTTTTGCTGTATTTGCCCACTGTCGAACAGCAGAGTGTATCTGAGACATTCCTCTCAAAACTGCTGCACTCCATATAAGGACTGTGCAGCTTTATTGGGAAAACTGCCAAATATTTGAGGAAATGTGATCTCTAATTGAGACTGTCGAGAGACGCAGAACACACTGAGACACTGAGTGGTCATCATAAGTTGTGAATGTTCACCATCGTTGAACTATACAGGGAGGGATGTGATGTGTTTCCTCTAAAACAAAGGAATCTGTTTTCTGGAAGGTGATCACTTGGAGTCAGGAACGGCTTTCCATTGCCGAAATATGTGAAAGGCAGCTCACAGTCTGCAGAGCCTCAGAACAGCTACTGTGTGTTTTTCTGTTCTGTTGAAATGAGAGGAAGCACCTGGCGTTGTGGTGATTTCTCTGCTTCCGTTTTTCTTGCCTGCTGCTCTGTAATGTCAAGATACTGCAGCAGCATATTAAAACTCGGAATCTGAAATTACGTTGTTTAAAATCCAAAAGGACAAAGTATCGGGGGAAGAATTTCTGGGCAATATCATTAATTCATTGGAAATATTTGACAGCTTAGTGTCTGCAAGTAAACGTACCTCTTATCACAAATACTGAATCACAGCACAGAATATCTGTAATCTGTGTACAATTTCCAAATGTATAACACACAATATCAACAGGCCATGATAAATCACTCTGAGTCCAATTCAATCAGCAAAGTCAGATGCACCAAAGCATCAATTCTCGCTGAGGTTTTAATTTAAAATAGAAGAACCCATGTGATGTTGCCTGTCCAGGTTCATGAAGCAGGAATACTGTTAAGAATCAAATACAATCAGGAGGATTGAGCCTGTGTTAATGTAAAGTGTTAACTCGCTGCGATCCGATCACTGGAAATGCAGCCTGTGTCAATGTCAGTAGTTAACTTGCTGTGATTCAATTCAAAGAGGGGATCTGAAGGTAGACAGTTGCTTCAATAAATTGTCCACTGTACCTCAATAAATAACATTTAATGTCAGCCTGATTTCTCTGGGAATGAAAGTAAATCTGGGTAATGAAAAGAGTCTGAAGAACTAAAACAGATCAATAAATGAACACAGCTGAGCAGCCACTGTAAAGTTATCACAGGTAGAAAATGTTCAAATGATTAATTCCTCCGGATCTCACATAGAATGAAACAAAAACTCCCCAGAAATGGACATTTAATAAAATTATTCCACAAACTGCATTGTCAATCTAGACAAAAATGATTTGAAACGAGGTAAATCCCCCATAACATTGCCACACACTCTTTGGTTTCTGAGGATGTGTCAGGTACTTTCCCAATCTGATCGACTTGTCCCCCTGAGGTGTGTTTTGCAGATATCACAGACTGACAATTTCAGTATGAGCCATGGGTGTTGACAGCAACTGGTTGTCAGAGAAACTTGAAACACATGCACAGAATGGTGGGGATTGAAGATATTTGGGTCAATATCTTGTATCTGTGAGGAGCTGATCGATCCTGTAAACAGTGGCACTTACACATGAACATACTGAGAAATGGTAGCGCTAACCAAGGAACTTGCAGTAAGCACTGATACTCAGCAAAGAACCTATATAAATTATGTTATACATGCAAGATCTCCTCAGACTTTCTCAAATACTTAAGAGAACGCAGTATGAAAGTAAAGATCTGAGGATCTCTCTGCCAACACTGTCATTTTCTGGGGTCCCTGTTAATAATGAGACACGCAGGCAACCTAATAAATACTGACCTTAAATCAGAAAGTGCTGGAAATACACAGCAGATCTGATAGCATCTGTGGAGACAGAGTTAGCATTTCAGGTCTGAGACCTTTCATCAGAACTGGAAAAGGTTAGAAATGAAATAGTTCTTATTAGAAACTGAAAACAAGGTGGCAAGTAGAAATAAAATTAAGATATGTGATAGGACGGAGGGCAGGAGAGATTTTTGTTGTTTTTATTATTATTCATTCATGGGGAGTGAGCGTCCCTGTCTAGACCAGCATTTATTGACCATCCATAATTGCTGCACTCCTTGGGGTGTAGGTGCACCTACAGTGCTATAGGAAGGGAGTGCTAGAATTTTAATCCAGCGACAGTGAAGGAACGACTGTCTTGTTATTTTTCTGGATGGTGAGGGGCTTGGAGGGGAATATTAAGGTGGTGGTGTTCATATCCATCTGCTGCCCTTGTTCTTCTAGGTAGTAGGGGTAGCGGCTTTGGTATGTGCTTGGTGTGTTGCCACAGTGTACCTTGTTCTTGATACACATTGCTTCCACTGTGTGTCGGTGGTGGAGGGAGTGAATGCTGGAGGTTGTGAATAGGGTGCCAATCAAACGAGTTGCTTTCCTGGATGGTGTCGAGCTTCTTGTGTGTTGTTGGAACAGCACCCATCCAGGCAAGTCTAGAGTATTCCATCATACTCCTGACATGTGCCTTGTAGATGGTGGACAGGCAATGGGGAGACAGGGTATGAGTTACTCGAGGCAGAATTCCTAACATCTGACCTGCGCCTGTAGCCACAGTGTTTACCTGGCTGGTCCAGTTCAGTTTCTGGTCAACGGTCACCCACTGGATATTGATAGTGGGGGATTCAACAATTCTAATACCAGTGAACATCAAGGGGAGATGCTTAGATTACCTCTTGTTTGAGATGGTCACTGACTAGCACTTGTCTGGTGTGAATGTTACTTGCAACTTATTAGCACAAGGCTTGATGTTCTCCATGTCTTTCTGCATATGAACACAGGCTGCTTTAGTATATTCTGATTCACAAATGATGTTGAACATTGTGCAATCAGCAGCGAACATCCCCACTTCTGACCATATAATGGAGGGAAGGTTATTGATGAAGCAGCTGAATATGGCTGTGCCGAGCACACTGCCTTGATGTTCTATGGCTGAGATAATTGAGATCCAACAACAACAACCAACTTCCTTTGTGCGAGGTACTACTCCAACAAGTGGAGAGCTTTCCCTCTGATGTCCTTTGATTCCAGTTTTTCTCGGGCCTCTTAATGCCATGCTCAGTCAAATGTTGCCATGATGTCAAGAGCAGTCACGCTCCCCTCACCTCTAGCGTAGTGCTTTTTTGCCCATGTTTGGACCAAGTCTGTAATGAGGTCAAGAGCTTGAGTGCCAGTGAGCAGGTTATTGCTGAACAAGAGCTGCTTGAAAGCACGGTTGATCACCCCTCCCATTACGTTGCTGATGATCGACAGTAGACTGATAAGGCGGTAATTGGCCAGGTTAGATTTGTCCTGTTTTTTGTGGACAGGCCATACCTGTGCAATTTCCCACATTTCCATGTAGATGTCAGTGTTGTAGCCGTACTGGAGCAGCCTGGCTCAGCGTATGGTTAGCTCTGGAACACAAGTTATCAGTACTATTGCCGGAATACTGTCAGGGCACAGAGCATTTGTAGTGTCCGGTGCTTTCACTATTTCTTAATATTTCGTGGAATGAATAAGATTGGCTGAAGACTGACATCTGTGATGCTGGGGACCTCAGCAGGAGGTCGAGATGGATCATCCACTCTGCACTTCTGGCTGAAGATGAATGTAAATATTGCAGCCTTGTCTTTTGCACTGATGTGCTGGGCTCCACTATTAGTCAGGATGTGGATATTTGTGGAACTTCTTCCTCCTGTTGGTTGATCATTTGTCCACCACCATTCGTGACTGGATGCGGCAGGACTGCAGATCTGTTTCAGTGTTATTAGACCTGCACTCATCCAGGAAAGTGAGTGGGGACAGTATGAAGAAAGATTTTTCAACTGTGAGCTTCTGGGTTTAAGAGAGCACACAAAGCTTGTGGGATGGGAGAGGAGGAGTTTTATATGAATTGTGGGAAAATTGAGTTCATCGACCAAAAGACTTACTTGTTTTTTCTACAAGTTATTTTATCTGGTGTGTCATGTGGCTGGAAGCCTTGCCTGATTCAACAGGCTGAAATTTTCAAGCATTTTGGAAATGGTCTGGGAGTCAGGACGGCTGGCAATACTGGTGGGGAAGACATCGAGTTGGGAGCTGATCTGTGTGTTGTGGAATTGTTTAACTCTGTCTATCACATGTTGCTTCCACTGTTGGGTATGCAAGTAGTCCTGTGTTGTAACTTCACCAAGCTGACACCTCATTTTTAGGTATGCTTGTTGCTGCTCCTGGGAAGCCTTCCAACACTCTTATTTTACCAGGGTTGATCCCACGGCTTGATGTTAATGGTCGAGTGGGGATATGCCGTGCCATGAAGTTAAACATTATGGCTGAATATAATTCTGCTGTTGCTTCTGTTGCCTATGGAACAAAGCGTCTCGTGGTTACCCAGTTTAGAGTTGCTAGATCTGTTTGCAATCTATGCCATTTAGCGTCGTGGCAGTGCCACACACTACAATGGTGAGTATACCTCAATATAAAGACAGGACCTTGGCTTCAGAGGGACTGTGCGGTGGTCAATCAGAGAGCCATAGAGTAATACAGCACAGAAACAGGCCCTTTGGCCCAACGTGTCTGTGCTGGCCATCAAGCACCTAACTATTCGAATTCCATTTTCCAGTACTTGGCTCGGACCATTGTATGCTCTGGCGTTTCAAATACTCATCTACATAATTCCTAAATGTCGTGAGGGTTCCTGCCTCTACCACATCTTCAGGCAGTTCGTTCCAGACACCAACGACCCTCTGGGTTCAAATTCTTTTCCTCAAATCCCCTCTAAACTCCCTGCCCCTTACTTTAAATCTATGCCCCCTGGTTATTGATCCCTCAGCTGAAGGAATACGTTTCTTCCTATCTGACCTATAAATGCCCTCAGAATATTGTTTCCCTCAATCACGTCCCACCTCAGCCTTCTCTGCTCGATGGAAAACAACCCGAGCCTTTTCAGTCTCTCTTCAAATCTGAAATACTCCAGCACAGGCAACATCCTGGTGAATCCCCTCTGCAATCGCTCCAGTACTATTACATCCTTCATATAAGGTGAAGGCTAGAACTGTACACAGCACCCTAACTGTGGCCTAACTTATATTTTATACAGCTCCATCATAACCTCCCTGCTCTTATATTCTATGCTTCGGCTAAAAAAGGCAAGTATCCCATGCGCCTTCCTAACCACCTTATCTAACTTTGCTGCTGCCTTCAATGATCTATGGACAAGTACACCAAGGTCCCTCTGACCCTTTATTTCCTAGGGTCCTACCATCCATTTTATATTTACTTGCCTTGTTATCCCTCCTATGCATCACCTTTGCAGGGTTAAACTCCATTTGCCACTGCTCCGCCCATCTCACCAGCACATCTATATCGTCCTGTAATCAAAGGCTTTCCTCCTTCACTATTTACAATATCATCAATTTTAATGCCATCTGCAAGCTTACTAATCATACTTCCTATATTCACGTCTGAATCATTAATGGACACTACAAACAGCAAGGGTCCCAGCACCGATCCCTGTGGTACAACACTGGTCACACGTCTGCTCTCCCAAAAACAACCCTCGGCCATCAGCCTTTACCTCCTGCCACGAAGCCAAATTTGGATCCAATTTGCCAAATTACCCTGGATCCCATGGGCTCTTACCTTCTTAACCAATCTCCCATGCGGGGCCTCAGCAAAAGCCTTACTGAAGTTCATGTAGACTACAGAATCCACTTTACCCTCATCTACACATCTAGTCACCTCCTCGAAAAATTGCAATCAAGTTTGTTAGACAGGATCTTCCCCTGACAAAGCAATGCCGATTACCGCTGATTAATCACTGCCTCTCCAAGTGAAGATTAATCCTGACCCTCAGAATGTTTTTCCCAATAGTTTCCATACCACTGATGTAATTATCTGTTAGATCCCTGCTCCCCTTCTTGAATAATGGTACCACATTCAGTGGCCTCCAGTCCTCTGGTAACTCTCCTGTTTCCAGAGAGGATTTTAAAATTTGAGTCAGGGCCCCTGCTATCTCCTCTCTTGCCTCATATAACAGCCTGGGATGCATCTTGTCTGGGCCTGGGGATTTATCCACGTTAAATCCCACTAAAACAGCTAATACTTCCTCCGTTTCAATGCTAATTTGTTCAAGTGTATCACAATCCCCCTGCCTGATATCTATGCCTACATCCTCCTTCTCCATCGTCAAAGCAGATGAAAACTAATCACTTAAAACCGTACCTATATCCTCCGGTTCTACACACAGATTGACACTTTGGTCCCTAATGGGCCCGACTCTTTCCCTCGTTATCCTCTCGCCCTTAATATACTTATAAAACGCCTTGGGCCTTTCCTTTCCCTACACATTCTACAGGCTTGAGGGGCAGAATAGCCTACTCCTGCTCCTATTTTCTATGTTTCTATTCTCCTCCATGGCCGCCACTGTTTTCAGCGCTCGAAATATGCCACAAGCCCCCTTCTTTCCTGATCCAATCCTCGAGATCCTTTGACGTGCAGAGTTCTCTGGGTTTGTTAGACCTCCCTTTCATCTTTACGGGTACGTGCTGGCTCTGAACTCTCACTATTTCCTCCTTGAATGGCTCCCAATGGCCTGATGTAGACATTCCTTCTATTAGGTGCTCCCAGTCCACTTTAGCCAGACCCTGTTTTTCATATTGATTTTGGCCTTCCCCCAATTCAGTACTTTTATTTCCGGTCCCTCCTGGTCCTTTTCCATAGCTGCCTTGAATCCTACAGATTTATGACCACTAAGCCCGAAATGCTCCCCCACTGATACTTCTATTACTTGTCCAGCTTCATTCCCTCGGATTAGGTCCAGTACTGCCCTTTGTCTTGTCGGACGTTCTACGTACTGGCTCAAAAAACTCTCCTATATGCATTTTAAGAACTCCGCCCCCATTCAGCCATTTCCACAAAGAATATCCCAGTTAATATTGCTGGAACATGAACTCCCCTACTATAGCCCTATCAGTGTTACACCTGCCTGAGATTTGCCTACGTATCTGTTCCTCTATCTCTCCCTGACTGTTTGGAGGCCTGTAGTACACTCCCAGCCAAGTGTTTGCCAGTTTTTTTGTTTTGAAGTTCTACCCATATACCCTCATTTGAGGATCCCTCTAAGATATCATCCCTCCTTACTGCAGTAACTGACTCCTTGATCAACAGTGCAATGCCACCTCCTCTTTTACCCCCTCGTCTGTCTCACCTGAAGATTCTATACCCTTGAATACTGAGCTGCCAGTCCTGCCATTCCCAAAAATATGTTTCTGTGATAGCATTAATATCAAAATCCCATGTAATAATTAATGCCATCAAATCATTTGCCTTGCTAGTAAGACTCCTCGCATTAAAAAAATAGATGCAATCCATCCTTGCATTATTCGCTCGTGCCTTAACAGGTCTGTATTTGCTCTGCCGTCCAAACTGATTTAGATTTTCTTCTTCATTTGACTGTGCATCATCCCGACTGTACCTCCTGTCTTATATCATTGCGCTGCCAAATTATTTCACCCCCAACAGCAACTCCACCCCCCAACCCCAACAGCACTAGCAAATCTACCAGCAAAGAGGTTGATAAAACACACACACAGGCACACACACACCGATCAGACCCCAGGCGCTGCGCGAGACAGATATATAACCACATACACAGACTGACAAAGAGAATCACACACACACACACACACACCGACCAGACCCCAGGTTCTGAGCCAGACAGATATACAAACACGCATACACAAACAGAGATACACACAAACACACACACACACACAAACACACGGAGGGATGGGAACCTTTGCAAAGAGTCAGAGGAGGGACGATCAAAGACAAGGACTAAATACAGTAAGAGGAATAGGAAAAGTGAAAGCCAGAGAAATCAAGGGCCAGAATCAAACATGGCCACAGTGAAAAATAGTGGGAAGGGGCCAACTAATGTTTTAAAAACAAGCCTTAAGGCTGTGTGCCTTAACACGTGGAGCATTCACAATAAAGTGGATGAATTAATCGCGCAAATAGATATAAACGAGTATGATGCAGACGGGATTATGGAGACATGGCTGCAAGGTGATCAGGGATGGGAAATGAACATCCAGGGCTATTCAGTATTTTGGAAGGACAGACAAAAGGCAAAAGGCGTTGGAGTTGCATTGCTGGTTAAAGAGCTTTTTAATGCAATAATCAGGAAGGATATTAGCTCTGACGATGTGGAATATGTATGGGTAGCGCTGAGAAACTCTAATGGGCAGAAATGGTTAGTGGGGGTTCGATATAGATCCCCAAACTGTAGTAGTGATGTTCGGAATGGCATAAAACAGGAAATTGGAGACGCATGTATTACGGGAACATTTGTATTTTCGGGTATCTTTAATCAAACTATAGAGTGGGCAAATCAACTTAGTCACAATACCATAGAGGAGGAATTTTGGAGTATAAACGGGATGTTTTTCTGGACCAATACGTTGAGGAACCAACTAGGCAAGAGGCCTTCCTAGACTGGGTATTGTGTAATGACAGAGGAATAATTGACACTCTGGTTGTGCGAGACCCCATGGGGAAGAACGACCATAATATGATAGAATTCTTCATCAAGATGGGGAGTGACATAGTTAATTCTGAGACGAGGGCCCTGAATCTTAGTAAAGGAAACTATGAAGGTATAAGGCGCGAATTGTCTATGATAGACTGGGAAACGTTACTTAAAGGGACGACGGTGGAAAAGCAATGTCAAACATTCAAAGTTTGCATGGACGGACTGAAACAATTGTTTATTTCTGTCTGGCGCAAAAGTAAAGCAGGAAAGGTAGCCAATTCATGACTTACAAGGGAAATTAGAGAAAGCATTAGATCCAAGGGAGATACATATAAATTCGCTAGGAAAAAAGCAACAAACCTTAGGATTGGGAGCAGTTTCGAATTCAGCAATAGAGAACCAAGGGATTGATTAAGAAGGGGGACATGGAGAATGAGAGCAAGCTTGTGGGGAACATAAAAACTGACTGTAAAGGTTTATATAGATATGTTAAGAGAAAAAGTTTAGTGAAGACAAATGTAAGTCCCTTACAGTCAGAAACGGGGAATTTATTATGGGGAACAAAGAGATGGCTGACCAACTAATTGTATACTTTGGTTCTGTCTTCACAAAGGAGGACACAAATATCACACCAGAAATGTTGGGGAACACAGGGCTCAGAGAGAGATGGGAAATGAAGGAAATCAGTATTAGCAGAGAAATGGTGTTGGGAAATTCGTGGGATTGAAGGCTGATAAATTCCCAGGGCCTGATGGTCTGAATCCCAGAGTACTTAAGGAAGTGCCCTAGAAATGGTGGATGCATTGGTGGTCATCTTCCAAGATTATATCGACTCTGGAACAGTTCCTACAGATTGGAGGGTATCTAATGGAGCCCCACTATTTAAAAACGGAGGTAGAGAGAAAGCAGGGTATTATAGACCAGTCAGCCTGACGTCGGTAGTGGGGAAAATTCGAGAATCCATTATCAAAGATTTTATAGCAGAGCACTTGGAGAACAGTGGGAGAATCGGCCAGAGTCAACATGGATTTAAGAAAGGGAAATCATGCTTGGAAAATCAACTGGAATCCTTCGAGGATGTAATTAGGAGAGATGATGAGGGGGAGCCAGTGGATGTGGTTTATTTGGACTTTCAGAAGGCATTTGAAAAAGTCCCACATAAGAGATTAGCATGTAAAATTAAAAGGCATGGGACTGGGAGTACTGTACTGCGATGGATAGAAAATTGGTTGGCAGACAGGAAAAAAGGAGTAGGGATAAATGGGTCTTATTCTGAATGGCAGGCAGTGACTAGTCGGGTACCACAGGGATCGGTGCTTGGGCCCCAGCTATTCACAATATATATTTATGATTTAGTTGAGGGAACTAAATGTAATATCTCCAAATTTGCAGATGACACAAAACTGGGTGAGAGGATGAGTTGTGAGGAGGATGCAGAGAGGCTTCAGGGTGATTTGGACAAGTTGACTGAGTGGGCAAATGCTTGGCGGATGCAGTATAATGTGGATAAATGTGAGGTTATCCAATTTGTCAGCAAACGCAGGAAGGCAGATTATTATCTGAATGGCTACGAACTGAGAGAGGGGAATATGAAATGAGTCCTGTGTGTTCTCATACATCAGTCGCTGAAGGTAAGCATGCAGGTCCAACAGGTGGTAAAAACTGCAAAGGGTATGTTGGCCTTCATAGTGAGAGGATTCGAGTACAGGAGCAGGGATGTCTTGCTGCAATTATACAGGGCCTTGGTGAGGCCACACCTGGAATATTGTGTGCAGTTTTGGTCTCTGAGGAAGAATGTTCTTGCTATCGAGGGAGTGCAGCGGAGGTTTACCAGATTGATTCCTGGGATGGCGGGACTGACGTATGAGGAGATATTGAGTGGGTTCAGATTATATTCGCTGGAGTTCAGTAGAGTGAGGGGGGATCTCATAGAAACCTATAAAATTCGAACAGGGCATCACAGGGTAGAGGTAGGAATGATGTTAACGATGGTGGGGGAGCCCAGAACCAGGGGTCATAGTCTAAGGATACGGGGTTAACCTTTCAGTACTGAGATGAGGAGAAATTACTTCACCCAGAGAGTGGTGAGCTTGTGGAATTCTCGCCCACAGAAAGCAGTTGTGGCCAAAACATTGTATGTTTTCAAGAAGGAGTTCGATATAGCTCTTGGGTTGAAGGGGACCAAAGGATATGGGGCGAAAACGGGAACAGGTTACAGAGTTAGGTGATCAGCCATGATCATAATGAATGACGGAGCAGGGCCGAATGGCCGAAGGGCCTACTCCTGCTCCTACAGACATACACACACCGATCACACCACAGGCACTGAGTCAGACAAATTAGACGCACACACACATGCACTGATCAGACTCCAGGCACTGAGCTGGAGCCATATGCAAACACACACTCACAAAGAGACAGACAGACACAAATACACAGCACACACACATACATTAACACACACACACACGCACAGGCACACACCGATCAGACCACAGGCACTGAGCCAGACAGGTTTGCATATAAACACACACGCACACAAACACAGATTAGAGGACAAGCACTGAGCCAGACAGATATACATATACACACAAACACATACACACAAACACTGATCAGACCCCAGGCACTGAGCCAGACCGATATACAAGCACATAAAGTCAAACACAGACACACACCACACACCCAGAAATGCACACCGATCAGATCTCAGGCACTGAACCAGACAGATATGCAAACACACAGACACAGGCACACGCACACACACACAGATCAGATACCGGGCACTGAGCCAGTCCAATATACAAACACACATACACACACCCACACACCCACACACCCACACACAAACAGTGTGCGGCACAGTGGCGCAGTGGTTAGCACCGCAGCCTCACAGCTCCAGCGACCTGGGTTCAATTCTGGGTACTGCCTGTGTGGAGCTTGCAAGTTCTCCCTGTGTCTGCGTGGGTTTCCTCCGGGTGCTCCTGTTTCCTCCCACAGCCAAAGACTTGCAGGTTGATTGGTAAATAGGCCATTATAAATTGCCCCTAATATAGGTAGGTGGTAGGGGAATATAGGGACATGTGAGGATGTGGTAGGAATATGGGATTAGTGTAGGATTAGTGTAAATGGGTGGTTAATGGTCGGCACAGAATCGGTGGGCCGAAGGGCCTGTTTCAGTGCTGTATCTCTAATTCATAATTCTAATTCACACCGATCAGACCTCAGGTACTGAGCCAGATCGATATTCAGACACACAGACGCAGGCACAAACATAGACAGACAGACAAATATTCACCAAAGATACACCAATCAGACCACAGGCTCTGAGCCAGACAGATATGGAAACACATACACATAAACACAGACACACATATACACAATCGCGCACACACACTTATCAGAGCCCAGGCACTAATCCAGACAGATAATCAACCACATACACACAGACAGACAGAGAGAGAGACACACACACACACAATCACACAAATCAGAACCCAGCTGTGAGCCAGCCAGAGATACAAAGACGCACACACACATTCACACACACGCACACACAAACACAAACACACACAGACACACACCGATCAGACCCCAGGCACTGAATCAGACAGATATACAAACACATAGACACAAACAGAGCGAGACAGGCTCACACACAAACACACACACACACACACACACACACCGATCTGAACCCAGGCAGCAAGCCAGACAGATCTACAAAGACAAACACACACACGTGCACACAGACACAAACACAAACTCACACACACACCGATCAGACCCGAGGCACTGAGCCAGACAGAAATACAAACACAGACACACGCCACACACAAACATGCACCAACTCACACAGGTCAGCTTTGATTAACGCCCAACCTGCTGCTGTTGGGGCATTGGTTTCCACAATCCCTTCCAGCCTCGAAAAGTATAGAGGCAGCATTGACAGATTTAGTGATTCGAATGGAGAGGAGATTTTGTCGGATCACTGATGTCCTAGAGTTTTCTCTCATGCAGATCACTGAGAGATAATGTACAGCCCCATGGGAGCAGACTGGCGCAATGGGAGCTGCAGGCGGTGTCCTCTTTCAAGAAGGAAGTGCATCTGCACCCTTGACAGGCCCTCGTTCGATGCCCATCAAGTTAGTCGAGATGCATCAACCAGAAGTCATTCACTGCTCTCGGTCGCACTGCCGAAAATTCCGG
Source organism: Heterodontus francisci (assembly GCF_036365525.1). Taxonomy (NCBI): domain Eukaryota; kingdom Metazoa; phylum Chordata; class Chondrichthyes; order Heterodontiformes; family Heterodontidae; genus Heterodontus; species Heterodontus francisci. The sequence goes on from NW_027141025.1 coordinate 6,086,940, forward strand.
TTGTAAATATCTGCAGTGCCATTTTTACTACTGCAGTCAGCGTCCACCACGCTGAGGTCAAAGGGGCAGCTCTAGAATTAGAAAACACGCAGCCTTCAGGAAAACACAATTAGGTGGCCCATGAATGAATATTAATTTGAGTGCAATTTGTGAACGTAATATTAGTCAACCGTTTATCCCTGTCAATTTGTGCAGATTGTTTTGTTAATAACTTTAGTTCCTTCACAGTGTGTGGGCATGTGAATGCCTCATGCAGGGATGTTCTCTGTCCAGGTGCAGTGGAGATCTGAGCTAAATGGAAGAGAAGAATGATGTTCGTGGATCACGGGGTGCAGGGGTGGGAGGAAGGGGGATGGGTAGCATTTCAATACAATCAATGTTTAATAACTTGTTCTCAGACTTCTCATGTTACTCGCTGCTTCACCATGCAATGCCAGGCAACGCATGGTCAGCTCTCGGTGTGGTCTCCAATTCTGCCTGCACGATGACAGTGCAGTGACTGGCACGACAGAGCCATCTCTCAGTGTGGGCTCCAGGTCTGGCTGCTGAGACAGGGCAGTGGGAGGGAAATATAAAATATCTGTCAAAGAGGAGAAGTGCTTTTGTCATCCCCCAATGTGATGTCCCTGTCTCACTGCAGTTACTGTCCCCATCTCACCATCTCCATCTGCTGGTGGCCCTGTCTCACTGCAGTCACTGTCTTCCCGCTCACTATCTCCATCTGCTGATGTCCCTATCTCACTGCAGTTACTTTCCGCTCCCACCATCCCCATCTGCTGGTGTCCCTGTCTCCCTGCAGTTACTGGCCCCTCTCACAATTTCCATTTCTGGTGTCCCCGTCTCACTGCAGTTACTGTCCCCTCTCACCATCTCCATCTGCTGGTGTCCCTGTCTCACTGCAGTTACTGTCTCCCCACTCACTATCTCCATCTGCTGGTGTCCCTATCTCACTGCAGTTACTTTCCGCTCCCACCTACTCCATCTGCTGGTGTCCCTGTCTCCCTGCAGTTACTGGCCCCTCTCACCATTTCCATGTCTGGTGTCCCTGTCTCACTGCAGTTACTGTCCCCTCTTACCATTTCCAACTGCTGGTGGTCCTGTATCACTGAAGTTACTGTCCCCCTCTCTCTATCTCAACCTGCTGGTGTCCCTGTCTCACTGCACAGTGACATAAAACCACACCGTATCTATCTATCCATCCATCCATCTATCTAACTATCTATCCCTGGGTATTGTCTGTACCAGTACATCTGAGGGATACTGGTCCCATCCACGGTGCATTTCAGCTTCACCTGCTCTCCAGGAAATTTGGAGACAGCGGTGGGAGTCTGGTGGATAGTCTATGAGTTCACATCTGGGAAAGAGACAGTGAGAGGAGGAGATCAGTAAACAGGGACAATCAGTCCAGTGGAGAGAGTTAGTGAAAGAATGAGAGAAAGTGGAAATAAGTGAAGAATTAAGTAGAGCTATTGTTGAAACAAACCCCTTATGATGAAACTGGGTGATCAGAGCCAGTAACAAATATATCTTTTATTTTAAGCTGCCCTCTGAATCAGCAAAGGGGAGAGAGCAGGAACGATGAGTGTTGTCAATAACCAACCAACTCCTTACAAGTAATTGGGAGGAACAGGAAGAGAATTAGGAAGTGAGGCAGAGATGGTGACGTTCATTTTCCACGTCAACAAATCAGAATGCAGAAGATTGTCAATGCCTCTCTTTGTCTCCTTCTTTCTCGTTGTTTCTGATAGCGAACTTGTGGGAGTGAAAGGAAGACTGGGAGAGGAAAGGAAAGTTATTAACAATATTATTGTACGTCACACTCACTTACAATGAAACAGGATGATCAGACCCAGTAACAGAGACATCATTCACTTCAACTTGTTCTCTTAATCGACACAGGAGTGAGAGCAGGAGCTTAGAGTCTTGTGAGGGTCCAAATTCACTCTTTACAAATCATTGGAAGGAACATGAAGATTATTAGGAAGTGATATAATGTTGGAGACTCCCATTCCTCGAGGTCAACAAACCAGAATTGAATTGATTGCCAATCTCCTTCTCTCTCTCTCAGCTTACCTTCCGCTCTCTTACTCTCTTGCACTCTCTCTGTCACTTTAGCTCTCCTCATGTATCTGGAGTTATGTCGCCCACTCTCGCCCTCTCTCTGACTCTCTTTCTCTCTCTCTATCTCAGTCCATGTTCCCTCTCTTTCTCTCTCTGACTCTCCCTCTCTCGTGTATTTAGGGTTATATCTCCCACTCTTTCCTTCTCTCTGACTCTCCCTCTCTCTTACTCTTGTTATCTCTTCAGTTCTTTCTCTGTCCCTGCCTCTCTCTAGCTCTGTGTCCCTATCTGTCTCAGGGTCTTTATCTCAGTCTCTCTTTCTCTCCTTCTCTCTCTCAGTGTCCTACTCTCTCTCTCTCATTGTGTGTCTCTTGCTGTCTCGCTTTCGTTGCCTGTATCTCTGTCTCCCTCTCTGTCTCAGTCTCTTTTAACTCTGTCTGTCATTTTTCCTTTTACTGTCCTTTCCCTCTCTAGATCTCTCTCTCTCTCACACACACACTCTCTTTCTGTCTCTGACAAAGTGGGTGTCCTTGTCCTGTTGATGTGTATCAAGCTGGATCTGCATGAACTCCTGCTCTTTCAGTTTTCTCACTAAATCCTTCTCGAAGCCATTGTTCGTTCCAAGGTCCTGAAGCCCCACTCTGCTGTCCGTGTGGGGAAGGAAAACACAGGGTCACTGCACAAAAACCCATCTTATTGTCATTGATTCATGATAGTTACAATCTCAGTTCTGGTGGCATCCTGATGAATCGGTCTTTGCCCCTTTCTCCACTGCCTGCATCTCTAATCTCTCACTGCCACTCTAACCTGTCTTTTTTTAAGGCATGACGTCCTGTAGTTACCTCCTACATCCGTTCCCCCTCACAAAATGTGAAAACCAGACCTCCCCCGCAACCCCCCCCCCACTCCGCCCCCACCCCCCCCCTCCCCCCGCCCCACATTAGAAAACGGATAGCTCGTTTCAGCTTTACCTCGATGGGAGGATGCAGGGAACATTTGTATGGAGGATAGGAGAAATGTGTGGGTGTGCTGGATCCAGAGGGGCTGAATGGCCTCCTCCTGTTTACTGTGTTCCTGATAATCACTTTCCTCATCCCAGGGAAAGAAGAAACTGTGCCAATGGATAACATCCAAATCTTTTTACTGATATCCTCCCCTGATAGTTACAACCTCTCAGTTCTAGCATCATCCTTGTTAATCATTAATAGAAAGATAGAAAACTTACAATACAGAAGGAGGGCATTCCTTGCATCTTCGCCAGTGTATCTGCATTTAGTTTCTGAGTTTTATCCTAACCGTCTTGTATTGTCACAAAAACGGTCGCCCTGCAGCTCCCAGTCCACTGATGGCCCGCGTATATATTTCTCATCCTCAGACTCAAATGCCTCATTGGCTTCGGCATTCACTAGCTCTGAACCACCTCCAACCAAACACCCCTCCGAGATCGTGTCTGCATGTTTGTTGGTGTGTCTATGTGTGCATATGTGCATGTTTGTGTGTTTTTGTGTGTCTGTACTGAGGGAGCGCTGCACTTTAATATGTTGGCACTTTTCCAACGATTTTCCAAAGTTTATTTGCCCACTTGTAAACGCCTCTCATTGAACCAATCAGTCACCAGATCAATAAAAACTCAGTGATATCAGCAAAACACAATTGGCCCTTTTACCCCTTCTTGTTTGCTGTCACCAATTAACTCAGGCCTTGTTAACTGTTCAGGGGCCATACTTAGAGAGCACAACACTCTCGGAGGGATAATACTGAATGAGTTATGTTGTGAGGGGCGCTGTAAGGGGGCCTGGGGAATTAAGGCCCCCTCGACAAATAATATATAAAAGGGGCCTGGGGTATGAAGGCTTCCTTTAAAAACAAACGGGGTTAGATACAGAATAAAGCTCACTCTACGCTGTGCCGATAAAAAAGAAAGAGAAAGCGGGGTTGGCTGTTGCTTGATTGGATGTGCTGACTGCTGGTTGCTGCAACGAACCTCAGCGAAAGAAGAAAGAAGGGGCGCTGTACTCAAGTGGATCTGGGCCCTACTGGGAGACTACAGCACCATCGGAGGTGCAGTAAGGAGACGGTGATGTGCTCTCGGGAAGCAGTTCTGAGGGAGAGCGTTACTATCGGAGCATCACTCTTCCCACACAGCAGTTGTACGGCGTCCTGGAGTACTGTGTATAGTATTGGTCTCCTTATTTAGGAATGCTATGCAAGCATTTGAGTGAAGGTTCACAAGGGTGATTCCTGGGAATTCGGGATTATTTTATGAGCTGAGGTTGAGAGGTCTAGGTTTATGTTCCCCATAGTTTAAAAAAAATGAGAGGATTTCTCATTGAAACAAAGACAATTGTTAGGGTATGGTGGATGCGAAGAGTACCTTTCCCCTGGGGATAGAGACTCCAGATCCAGGGAGTCACAATTTCAGGATAAGGCGTCGGCCATTTGGGAATGAGATGAGAAGAAAACAATTCTTCACTCAGAAGGTTGTCAATCTTTGGAATTCTCTACCCATGAGAACTGTGGATGTTCAGTCGTTGAGTACAGTTAAGAGCTAGATTGATAGATTTTTAGATTCGTAGAGAATCCAGGGATATGGGGATTGGGTGAGAAGGTGAAGTCGAGGTTGAGGATTAGCTGTGATCCTATTGAATGGTGAAGCAGGCTCGAGGGGCTGAATGGCCTGCTCCTGCAGCTCTTTAATGAGTTATATGCTCCCCTGCCCATCATGCTCTCCATTTCTCTACTGCCCTCCACTTTTCCATTCCCCCTCCTTCTCTCACTCCTCCCTCTGCTCTGTGTGTGGACAGTGAGCGGGTTCAGTGACAGAACCACTCCTGAGCTCAAATGTTGAGCTTAATCACGTTTGGTCTGGAAACCATGAGAGCAAAGAGTTTCTCCATATCTGCTCAAATACATCCACCACTCATCCAAAACACCTCAATTAGATGACACTTTATTGTTTTATATTGAAGGGAATGCCAGTCTACTTTCACCAAAATGTCCTGATCATTGAATTCCTTCTGCTCAGGTATCATTGTAGTGAACCTGGTCTGCACCCCCTCCAAGGACGATGCTTTCTGAGCTCTGGTGTACAGAACTGAATGTAGTTACTCCACATGGGGTTCAGTCAGAGTTTCCCAGAATTGTATTGTATCCTTGACCCCTTTACATCACAGCCCACTTGTGATTTAGAGAGTGGGGGGGCGGGGGGGGGAGGGGTGGATCTGCACAGGTTTATTGTGGCAGCGGTTAAGTCAACAGGAGTTGAACTGAAATCGTTGTGTGTTTGTCACCCTGTCAGATGGACAGTGAGAACATTGGACTGCCAACTGTTGGTGGTTTAAGCAGAAGAGACTGATCGGAGGTAAAGTATAAATTATAATCACAGTGCGAATCGGTGAAATATTTCATGTTGCCAGCTGATCGTAGATGACGTTGTTTAAAGACATGTAGAGAATTGTAAAAATGTATTCTTGGGATGTGGGCATCGTTGGCATGGGGGCATCACTCGCTCAGTACTAACCCTCCGACTGTGCGGCACTCCCTCAGTACTAACCCTCCAACAGTGCAGCGCTCCCTCAGTACTGACACTCCAACAGTGCAGCACTCCCGCAGTACTGACCCTCCGACAGTGCAGCACTCCCTCAATACTAAACTTCCGACAGTGCGGTGGTCTCTCATTACTGCCACCGCAATAGAGCGGCCCTCCCTCAATACTAACCCTCTGACACTGCGGTGCTCCCTCAGTATTGCCCCTCCGATAGTGTGGCGTTCCCTCAGTTCTGACGCTCCGACAGCACAGTGTTCCCTCAGTACTGACCCTCCGATAGTGTGGAACTCCCCCAGTACTGACCCTCTGATGGTACAGCACTCCTTCAGTACTGACCCTCTGACAATGCAGCACTCCCTCAGTACTGACCCTCCGACAGTGCAGCACTCCCCCAGTACTGACCTTCTGACAGTGTAGCTCTCACTCAGTACAGACGCTTTGACAGAGAATCACTGCCTCTGTACCAACTGTGTAGCAAACTCCTCCTGCCCCTTCTATCCTCCCGTTCTCTGTAACTTCCTATAGCCCTTGCAACTCTTCCTGCCTCTGTAATCCCCTCCAGCCCCTACAACCCTTCCTGTCTCTGTAACCTCCTCCAGCCCCTACAACCATTTCTATCTCTGTAACCTCTTCCAGTCCCTACAACCTTCACTCTCTCTGTAACCTCCTACAGCCCTTATGACATTCCCTCTGTCTGTAAACTCCTCCAGCATCGACAGCACTCCCTACCTTGGTGACCTCTTCCAGGCCCTACAATGCTCCCTATCTCTGTAACCTGCTCCAACGCCTACAATCCTCCCCATCTCTGTTGCTGTTCCCCTTCCTGTCGCTGTAACCTCCTCCAGCCCAATACAACCCTCCTTATCGCTGTCACACTTACAAGAATTGCACTGATTAAACATTATGGGCTAAAACTGAGGAGTTATAAAAACCGGACGTTGCTATTGTTTAAAAAAATGGACAGTGTGCAAAACATCGCTGCTTGTGTATTCAAACATGGCCACACTGTCTGTTTAGAATGAGGAATCCCTTCAAACCGAGCCATGTCAATTACACCCATCCGACACACTCCTAAAACATTCCAGAATAGAATGGGTTCTTCAGAAATAAAGAAGTGGTGAAGTAATCATTGCCGGTCACTACAGGGTAGGAAATCCCTCTTTCCCAGCAGTGGTGAGAGGTAACAAACATTTACCTTAAAAAGGCAGCTCTAGAAAGAGTCTATCTCTGTCTCCCCATCTGTCACTTTTGTCTGTCTCTCTCTCACTCTACCTCTCACTTTCTCTATCTCCCTCTCACTCTCCCTCTCTCTCTCCCTCTCTCTCTCTATCGCCCTCTCTCTCTGTCGCTCTCTCGCTCTCTCTCCATCTCTCTCTGTCTCTCTCTCAGTTTCCATCACGTGCCTTCATATGCAAATTTGGCGGTTTTAGTTTAATAAACAAAAGTCATCACGTGAAACTCTCCGCCGAACAACCGCGGTGGAGGGGTGCCACCACCACCCGGTAAACAGGACCGGGAACAAGCAGAGATCAGCAGCCGCCAGCCTTCTATCTTTTTCTCTGTATCTTTGTCACCCTCTCTCTTTCTCTGTCTCACTCTCACACTGACTGGGTTTTCAATTGGACACCCTGCCCCTTTGCTGACGTCATCTCTTTGCTCACTCTTTCAGGATTTGGAGTGTGCTGGCAGATCCCACAATGCAGACTCTCTGCCTGTTCATGTTGGTGCTGTTCTGGATCCCCGAGACAAATGCTGCTGCACTAAATGAAAATGTCTTGGCTGCAATTGTCTCACAGTAAGTGTATTTAATGTCAGACTTGTTCAGGCAGCTGGGAGAGCTTGTGACTGCTCCCAGGCACAGGGATCAGCCTCACCGGCCTTGCCTCGGGTAGGCTGCAACTGAAGTGGAGAATGACAGCTGGTACACGGGATGGTCTGGAGCTGCGACAACGGCCACGGTCTATTATCCTCTGATGATATGTGATGAGGGGAGCAGGGCCAGGTCCAGTTAAATTGAAAGACCATTGAGCAACAGAGAGGGGAAGGTGAGAGAGAAAGGACTCAAAGTCGTAATCAATAATCTTACTCACTGACCCCACTCACTGACCCCACTCAGTGACTCTGCACACCGATTCCGCTCACCGTCCAAGCTCACCGACTCCACTCACAGACGTTCACTCACCGACCCCGCTCGCCGACACCACTCACCGACCCCACTCACTGACCCCACTCATTGACCCCACGCACTGACCCCACTCACTGACTAAACTCACTGACCCCTCTCAACGTCACCACACACTGACGCCCACTCACTGACCCCAAACAATGACTAAACTAGGGCGGCACAGTGGCGCAGTGGTTAGCACCGCAGCCTCACAGCTCCAGGGCCCTGGGTTCGATTCCAGGTACTGCCTGTGTGGAGTTTGCAAGTTCTCACTGTGTCTGCGTGCGTTTTCTCCGGGTGCTCCGGTTTTCTCCCACAAGCCAAAAGACTTGCATTTTGATAGGTAAATTGGCCATTATAAATTGTCACTAGTGTAGGTAGGTGGTAGGGAAATATAGGGACAGGTGGGGATGTTTGGTAGGAATATGGGATTCGTGTCGGATTAGTATAAATGGGTGGTTGATGTTCGGCACAGACTCGGTGGGCCGAAGGGCCTGTTTCAGTGCTGTATCTCTAATCTAATCTAAACTCACTGGCCCCACTGACTGACACCACTCACTGACCACACTCACTGACTAAACACACTGACCTCACACGCACTGCAAAACTCACTGACCCCACTCATTGACTCCACTCACTGACCCCACTCACAGACTCCACTCACAGACTAAACTCACTGACCCCACTTACTGACCAGACTCACTGACTCGACTCACTGACACCACTCACTGACGAAACTCACTGACCACATTCACTGACCACGTCAATGACTCCACTTACTGATCCCACTCACAGCCTAAACTCACTGGCCCCACCCACTGACGCCACTCACAGACCCCACTCATTGACGAACGTCACTGGACCAACTCACTGACCCCACTCACTGACACCAATTAAATACCCCACTCACTGACCCCACTCACAGACTACACTGACCGACGCCCATCCACTGATCTCACTCACTGGATAAACTCACTGGCCCCACTCACAGACCCCACTCACTGACTCCACTCACGGATGCCCACTCACTGATTCCACTCATTGACCGGGGGCTGCCCGGTATGAGGTGCGATGACCTCTCGCACCGACAAAGGCAACGCGTGACGCCCAATCTCTATGCCAGCTGAGCTGGACTTACAACCCGTAACTGTTGCCTTCTGTGTTGTTTCGGTCGCTGTGAGGCGACTATGGAATGACCTCTCCATAGAGCATGCCTGGGCGAATGTATGGACGTTGTGAGTTGCCCAAGCGTGAAAACCCCCTCTCAGCCTTTCTGGTGGGGAACAAAGGAGTGCAGGCCACGACGTTTGGCACCAGTATGGCTGCAGGGACTGCCAGAAACATGCCAAAGGTGACACATGACCGCCTGCGGGGTTCTGCTCCGGATCTTCTGTTAGGGTTTACTCCTTTAGCCTTGGACTCTCCCGAGACGCCCACAAGTCAGTGGGGCTATGAGGGCCCCTGCTCAGGGATAGGTGGATGCCGGTAGGAGGAGGGGATGAGAGGGGGAGGTGTGATGTGAATGGTGTGTGAGGCGGAGCTGGACAGGGGGCTGTAGAGGGCTGGGGTGGGGACAGCCGATCGGGGTGCAGTGGGAAGATGTTGCGAGAGAGGAGCTGGGAAGGGGTTGCGAAGGGGGATGGGGTGGGGAAGAGGGTGCGTGTGGTGTGAGCTGGGAGGGGGGATCTGGGAAGGGGAAGAGGGTGGAAGGGGAACCGGGTGGGTCAGGGGAAATATAAAGAGATTTTCGAGATTACAAATGATTCTGCAAATTTCTGACTGCCACTTCCCTGTCACCACGAGAACAGGCCTGGCCCCCACACACTCATCACCAAGGGAACAGGCTCAGCCCCGAGTCTCCCGTCGCCATGGGTAACGAGCTCCGCCTCCATTCTCCCGCCACCATGGGAAACAGGTATCGCTCCCACCCCCACCCCCCCCCCGGTCACCATGGGGCAGACAATCCTCCCCCACTCTTCCGTCACCTTTGCTTCAGGCCCGCCTACTCGGCTGTCTCCATAGCGACAGACCCTGCTCCGGTCAGTCAACATAGCGATAGGCTCAGCTCCCCGCTCTGTCACCATAGCGAGACCCACGCCCTCCACTTCGTCACCATCGCAAAGTGCCCCACCACACTGCCCTGCCAGCACAGCGACAAGCCCCACCCCCGCTTTGTCACCATATCGACAAGCACAACCCCCGCACTGTCACCGCGCTGTCACCATAGCGACAGGTCCCACCCCCGTTATGTCACCATCGCGACAGTCTCGGCACCCGCTCTGTCTGCACAGACAGTCCCTGCCCCCCGGTCGGTCTGCATGGCGTCAGGCCCCGCCCCCCCGATCTGGATCCATAGTGACAGGCCCCGTCCCCCAGCTGCTGGAAATAGTCAGTGATTCAGTGCCTGTCATCATTGAATGAGTTTAACAATTGCAGGAAAGGGATATTTCAGCACATTCTTCAACTGATCTCTGAATTTAGCCTGGGTCACGGCGTAAATCGCAGTGTTTGTGCAGCAACTGAGGAGCTGCAGCATGAAGCCCGATTCCTGCAGAAACACAGCTAGATAAGCAGACACAGACCCCAAGTACCACATCCTGTTCCATATAGAGTACAGCATTAACAGTGTCCATAACAGAATGAAATTTGCCGAAATAACTAACAGTAAAATGATGGATTTCCTTCGGCTCTCCATCTCTGAGTCTCTGCGACTCTCTCCACTGCTGTTAGCCCGGAGTCTTCTGCGTCCTCTGCTGCTCATTAAAATGTGCCTGACGGTGAGAGCGTTGAGCAGCAGAATCACCACAAATGGGAGCCCCGGGGTTAGAATGTAATGGACCAATTCGATTGTTCCCCAGACACGAGATTCCGCAACAGTCTCTGTAACATCACAAAACCAGGGCAGGTTCCCCAGCCGATACTGACTTGTTAACATAAAATACCAGAAGATGTTCTTTAAACAGCTCAGCACTGTCACTGTTCCCAAAACCACAGCAGCCGTTTTCTCTCTGCAATATTTACTTTTCAGCTTCTGGGAACAAATGGCCACAAATCGATCAAAGGTGAAAGTGACGGTGAACCAGACAGAACAGTCTGTGGCTGCATAAAGCAGGACGGCGTGAATATTACACACGGGGATGAGCAACAGGAACTGAAACTGTTCCCAATAAACAATGGGAATGTGTCTCAATATCAGGTCCAGGATAATGACCAGTAGATCCGCCACTGACATGGCCACCAGGTACCGAGTGACACAGTTGGAGAGACCACATTTTCCCTGAGGCAGGATCCCAATCGTCAGCAAGTTGACTGTGAGGAAGGGAAATAAACAGGTCAACAACCTGGGAGAAAAGTGACCAGTTTGATTTCAAACTTATCGAGATTTACAAATGTACTCCTGTATCCAGTGATACATTGAAATATTGGAACTGAAAGAACAAACAGGAAGGTGCGTCTTGCAATGCAAGGCAGGAGAGCTTAACTGACAAAAGGATGATAGTGAAATTGTTCAACTCAGTGTGGATCATAATTCTCCCCCTCCTTCTTTTCCCTGTCTGGATTAAAAACTGTTCCTTCTCCAATCTCTCCCAGTTCTGATGAAGGGTCACCGACCTGAAACAATAACTCAGTTTCTCTCACTACAGATGCTGCCAGACCTGCTGAATATGTCCACCATTTTCTGTTTTTATCTCAGATTTGCAGCATCTGCAGCACTTTGCTGTTGCATAGAAATTTAAAGGCTGGACTGACTGAGAGCTTCGCTCACCTGTGACAGGCAGCACGGAATTCAATTATTTCAAAGCAATAATTGGGAATGGGTCCATTAGAAAAAATCAATGAAACAAATAATCTCAATCGTCACTAAGTTGACAAAGGAAATTATCAGGAAATTATGCATCAGGTTAGGAGAAAAAAACACAGTTTGAAGGATTTCAGGTAACATTGTACATTTTGTTACCACGTTCAGTATGTCTCCAATTAATGCAGTCGTGAAAGTGATTTCTGCTTCCAACAGGGAGTTGACTTTAGCGGAGCAAGCAGACTGTAACAGCGGACTGAAAACATGAGGTGAGCCCGACATGGCAATTTGGAGCCCACGTCCGGTGCAGTTCAGTGGTGCTCGGAAAATGAACTGCCTGGTACCGTGGTCTACACCCCTTTTAGGATGGGAATACCACCTGCCAAAGTTACTGAACAATCAGAGGTCCAGCAGCTCAGCAGCATTGGCAACACCGCCGGGAGCAGTGGAAATGTTAGCACTATACTAGGCCTGTGTTCAGGACCGTAGCTGGAGCCCTAGAACCTAGGTACATACGGCGAGGACACCAGGGACAGTTCAACTGGTCGGGGCCACTGCCAGTAATGTACTAGGCCTAGGACCAGGAGCACGACTGGAGAGCCGGGACCCAAGGTAAGTGTTTTGGATCCTCTGGGTCTGGTCAGGGAGTGGGTGTTACTGCCGGAACTACTCCAGTCCTGAAATCCGGACCATTACTGGAGTCCCATTTCTCAGATAAGCTTCGGAGTTCGTGGGGGCCCGTCAGAGTCGGGGCCCACTGCTGGTACTACAGCAGACCTGGAATTAGGTGCCCTGCTGGAGCCCGACATGAAAGGCAAGTGTTGCGGGGTCTCAGGGCCTATCAATGACTGGGTGCCACTGCCCGTACTACATAGGTCCTGGGACCAGGAATGTCACTCGTGGTTGGATTTCCGATAAGGCTGATAGGATAGCCAGGATCAGTCAGGGAACGGGCACCACTGCCAGTACTACAGCTGGCCTGGGACAAGGACCATTCCTGGACATCCATAGCCAAGGTACATGTGAGTCTGTCGCCTGGGACCTATAAGGAAATGGGGGGAGGGACACTGCCAGTACAAGACCACTGCCTATCCTCGAGACCCCAGAGCCAGGTATGTGTGGTGGGCAATTTGGGGCTAGCTACGGAGGAGGGACAACTGCTGAGAATGCACCAGTCCTGGAAGCAGGCCCACAGCCAGAACCCGGGACCTCAGGGAAGTGATGTGGGATGGCCGTGGCCAGCAAGGGAGCGGGGACCACTGCTGATACTTCACCAGGCCTGGGACTAGAGCAGCCTTGGAGTTCCAGACCCCAGGTAAGTGCGGTAGGGTATCAGCGTCCAGTCTGATTGCTCCTGGAAGGTGGTGATGGGGCTGGCTGAGTGCGGAGCAGTTTAATGCAGAAGAAGTCTTTGCTGTTGAGTGCCCGTCCACGGCCCACATATTACCCTTCGGAGGAGGCCTCCCCCAATCCTGCAGAGGGGATGCCTTGTTTTACTGGGAGGCCTGCACAAGCTGTGGAGCTGCCACCAACCGCTCGTGTAATTCCAGTTAACGGCCTCAATTGACCTCTGGGTAAGAAGGTTGTCTACATCACCGCCGTAGGAGCCCCTCCGCCTTCTATCCTAACTCCTGGGAACCCATTTAATTCCGCCCAGGGTTTAAATTATACAAGCATGATTGGATTGGGAAATAGAATTAAAACAAACGGATTTCAACTGGAATTAGGAGTGGATTAACAAGTTAATAAAATAATAGGATTAAATTAAACATGAGTAATAATGGGTTTATAATACATCAGCCCCCCCCCCCAGTAAATATTGACGAGGACAGTAACCATTTGCAGGAGGTCTTTTATCAATATCAGACTGGAGGGAGGTGTACAGGGCTGTTCCCCAGGGTTCAGTACTAGGACCACTGCTGTTTCTGATGTACATTAATGACTTAGACTTCATGGAGAGGTCATGCAGCGTGAAAGGTCAGTGAAGGGCGAGGAAACTAGTAATATAATTCATGAGGGCAGAGACAGATTCGTGAGATGGGCAGAAACAACAACAACTTGTATTTATATAGCGCTGCCTTTAATGCAGTAAAACATTTCAAGATGCTTCACAGGTGCCTTATGTAACAATATAAGACATCAAATCACATAAAGAGAGTGGAGGTAAGATGGCCAAAAGTTGGATCAAAGAGTGTGGGGGATGGGGGGGGGTTGTGTGGGGGGGGGGGCGGTGGGGTGGCGTTAAGGAGTATCCTAAAGGCAGAAAGTGAGGTGGAGCGGTGTGAAGAGGGTATTACAGAGCTTAGACTCAGGCAACTGAAGGTGCAGCCACCAGTGGTGAATAGATTAAACTCAAAGTCCCCTAATAGATGAACACAGATACCTTATTGTCTGGTGGGGAAGAGGAGATTACAGACATAGTGGACTGGACATGTGTAGGAGGCGGTGCTCGCAGCGCCAAACCAGAAAGGCGGTGGCAATACCAGCTCGACATTTTCGTACCATCCCCATGTCATGGAGTGATCCTGCATGGTTTTTTTCCTGTCTCAGTCTGCCAGCCAGGATCCTAGTACCTTTATATATGAAAATTCCACCTCCATGAGCTGCTGGCCAAAAAGAGCTTCGGCAGTTCAGCAGTATAGGCACTGTCAGCGGGAAGATGTCCACTGTCATGAATGGGCAGGAAGCAAAGAGACACAGACCCTAAGAAAATAGACGACAGGTTTAGACAGAGGATCTGGATCGGCGCAGGCTTGGAGGGCCGAAGGGCCTGTTCCTGTGCTGTAATTTTCGTTGTTCTTTGTTCTTTGTGTCAGTACTGCAGAGGTCTTGGAACCAGACCGAGCGCTGGAACTTGGACCCAGGGTGAGTGAGGCGGGGTCGCCAGGTCCAGTCTGGAAGGCCCCAGTGAGGAGGATTAGAGCACTGGTCATAAAGTCCAGGGAGAGCGGATGGGAGCTTCATTGTTTCACGGCTGGGACCCCCCGTGGGCCACAGATTGCGCACAAAGAACCCAGCCTCCCGCCAAGCCCGCAGAGAGGGTGCTCCATTTTGCAAGTCACGCTCCACAGGTGAGGTCACCCCACCCCTCCCACTGGTTAGGTTCCAGTGGTGGCGGAAAGGGGCCCTCAAATGGCTACTTAAGGGCTACATTTGTCTTTAGGGTGGGAAGGTCATCATCGGACAACCTCCCTCCCCTGGCAGGATCACTTGGCAATGGGGCAATGGCAAACCCTCTGCCCCCACTAACCATCACGTTTGTCTGGGGCCCCACCAACGACCTCAATTTATAGGCACCCATAAAATCCAACACAGGGAGCGGTGAGGTAATGGATACATTTGAAAACAATGATGAGAATTTTGAAATCAAGACGTTTCTTAATCAACAGGCAATGTAGATCAGCGAGCTCAGGAGTGGTCGGTGAACAGGAGTTACTGTGAGTTAACACACCAGCAGCAGAGATTTGGATGACCAGAAGTTTATAGACAGTAGAATGTGGGAGATCAACAGAAGGGTACTGGAATGGTCAAGTCTAGATGTAAGGAAGGCATGAATGAGCGCTTTGAGCAGCGGTGCTGAAACAGGGGCGAAGTCAGGAGATGCTACAGAGGTGGAAATAGGCCATCCTTGTGAAAGGGCATATATGTGGTTGGAAATCATGTTTGACAAATTTGCAACAGATCTTTGAGGATATAGCAATCAGAGTTGATAAAGGGGAACTGGTAGATGTAAAATATTTGGATTGCCAGAAGGATTCGATAAAGTGACACATAAAATACTATTTCACAAGATGGGAGCTCCTGGTATTCGGGGCATTGTATCAGCATGGATTGAGGATTGTTTAACTCACAGAAGGCAGAGAGTCGGGATTAATGTGTCTTTTTCAGGTTGGAAAGACGTATCCAGTGGAGTGCCACAAGGATCAGTCCTTGGGTCTCAACTTTTTACTATCTATATTAATGACTTGGAGGACAAAGGGGACAGCATGTAATGTATGCAAATTTGCTGACGATACAAAAATAAGTGGAAGGGCATATTGTGATGAGGACATAAGGAATCTGTAAAGGGATATAGATAGGTTTAGTGAGTGGGCAAAAATTTGGCAGATGGAGTTTAATGTAGGGAAGTCTGAGATCATGCACTTCAGTAGGAATAATCAAAGCCAGACCATTATGTAAATGGACAGAGACTTCCAGAAAGTGCAGCATATAGGGATCTGTTATTGTGCATGAAACACAAAAAAGATAGCATGCAGATGCAGCAAGTAACTAAGAAGGCAAATGGAATTTCGGCTTTTATTGCTGGGGGGGTTGGAGTACAAAAATAGGGAAGTCTTGTGACAACTGTGCAGGGTGTTGTAAGGCTGCACGTGGAGTATTGTGTACAGTTTTGGTCCCCGTATTTAAGAAAGGATATACTGGCATTGGAGGCAGTTCAAAAGAGAATCACTGGGCTGACTCCTGGGATGAAGGGATTAACTTATCAAGAATGGCTAAAAGGTAGGCCTTTTTTCATTAGCGTTTACAAGAATGAAGGGTAATCTTACTGAAACGTGCAAGATTCAGAGGGGGCTTGAAAGGGTAGATGTTGAGAAAATGTTTCCACTACTGGTGGAATCTTGAACTAGGTGACATAGTTTCAGAATAAGGGGGCACTCATTTAAAACTGAGATGCGAAGGAATTTCTTCCCTCAAAGGCTTATGAATGTCTGCAGTTCTCTACTCCAGAGAGTTGTGGAGGCCAGATCGCTGAAATTATTTAAAGAGGAAGTAGATAGATTTTTGAAACATTGGGAAATTGAGGGCTATGAGGAGCTGGAACGAAAGATGAGTTGAGGTCTGGAGCAGATCAGCCATGATCTTATTGAATGGCGGGGCAGGCTTGAGGGACCGAATGGCCTACTCCTGCTCCTTTTTGTTATGTTCTTACGTTCCTATGAAGCTCATCTCGGTATCAAATAAGGCACCAAGTTATGGATAGTCTGGTTGATTCTCGCACAGTTGCCAGGAAGAGGGATGGAGCAGGGAGCGAGGGAATAGAGTTTGGAGTGGGAACTGTAAACAATAGCTTCATTCTTCTCAAATATTAATCGGCACAGCAAATATGTGAGTTAAGAACATAAAATGATGGACATATTCAGCAGTTCTGGCAGCATTTGTGGAGATAGAAACAGAATTCATGTTTCAGGTCTGTGAACCTTCATCAATTCTGAGTATTTCCGACACTTTTATGTTTTAGTTCAGATTTCCAGCATCCCCAGTATTTTGTATCTGTTATAGATGTGAAAGGGATTACATTTTGGAAGTATGTTTGCGTGATACAATGCAAGCTGCAGAAGGGAGTGCAAGGACAGAGAGACCTGGCGAGTTCGTGTGCAAATCATTGAAGGTTCCAGGACAGGTTAACAAAGCTGTTCAGAAAGCATATGGGATCATGGGCTTTATAAATACAGACATAGATAACCATAGAAAGAAAGTTATACGAAACTGATACAAAACAGTACGGCATGCCTCAGTGAATGTTACGTGGAGCAATAGCATTTTAATCATACTGTACCAGCGATCTGGGATTTCAGTTACAAGAAGAGATTGGAAAAGCTTTGATTGTTCTCTTTTGAAAAACGAAGGGTAAGGGTACATTTAATAGAGAAATCAGGAAGACTTTTTATAGTGTAATTAAGGAGAAAGTGTTTCCAATGTCAGAAAGTTCAATATTAAGAAAAAACAAAATGATGGTAATTGGCAAAAACCATAGTGGAAATGAGGAGCATTTTCTTACACAGCGAATTGTTGGGAGCTGGAATTCACTGCCCGTAAACATGGTGGAAGCAGATTCAATAATATCCTTCAAAAGGGAATCTAATGAATACTTGAAAGAAAAGAAATGCTGGAGTCTGGGGATAGAGGATGAAAGGGGAACTAATTAGATAGCTCTTTCAAAGAAACAACATTGACACGATGGGCCGAATAGGCTCGTTCTGCGTTGCATCAACCTTTGATTCTATGAGCAAGAGACAGACAATAAAAAATAGAGAGTGAGACACAGGTGAAAGAGAAAAAGGTTAATAGACACAGAGATAAAAATATGTTTCTGCTGCTTTTCAGGACAAGGTATTGTGATTCATGATCTGTCCGTGCGAGATACTGTTGACGCAGGTAACACACAAACTTCATGCTGCCTCCTTATGTCCATGTATTCTACGTGCCGCCCAGGGTGTTCTGGGCTGCTGTCTGGCTGCACGATTATCAGGAACCTAATTTTATCTGAAGCTCGTTCGCAACTTCTGGCATCACCGAGTGATTTCAGTATGATGCCATGTTCCTGCCTGATGTCCCTTCTTAACTGCCTCCTCCCCTTCTTTCTGCTGTCTGGGATGATGCAGAAGCTGCAGACGGCGGGACCATGAACCTCCTGCTTTCCATAACACCCTCAGTCCCTCACCCCCAACTCTCCCCTTCTGATTTTATAATTTCCAATGCTAACCCAAAACTGCCGCCTTCCCAGTCACAGCAGCTCCAGGAGACAGAGAGAGCAGCGGCACAGCACTGATGGAGAAGCCCCATAACATGGTTTGATATTCACAACCACCAGATTAAATACTTACACTGCCTGAACCTTAGTGGCTGGTATAGAGTCTGAATCTGCACGGGGTGTGTCATTGAGCACAAGTAAGCTGCAGCCAAGCCGAGGTGGGGAGGGGGGAAGACAGTTCATGTGTCAGCTCACCGGAGGGCGAGTTCATAAACGAGCTATAGCACACAAGAACTCAGATGTGAAAATTGCTGGAGCAGCACACAGGAGAATGCCGATGGACATGTACACTGAGATACTTTGTCCATTGTCAGGTCTGTCAGACAGTTTGTTGTCACTCTCCATGAGCATGGAGGGATCCAGCCCCAACAGGACACAGAACATTGTACAGAGCATGATGCCCATTCTTTCCGCTGTGGACGTGGTCACTAACTCCATGACCGCACTCGTGGTCCCAGCTGTGATGCAGCGTCTGGTGACCATTTCTTCAGCTTCCACTGCAGTACAGACGGCAGACACCTAAAGTCAGACTGAGATCATAAGATCCATGCTGGCTGCCATGTAGGAACAGACTGCTTCCAACATGGCTGTGGATGTCACTGGGGTTCGCAGACTCTCACAGCTGTCCATCAATCTGTGATACAGTAGATTACTAGTATTTCTGAGTTGTCTCCCCGTGGAAGTGGCAGTGACTCCGTGGTACATGAACCTGCTGCCCTCTCTCAGGATGACAGTATTTCTTCTTCCTTCGCTGTCACTCAACCAGTGTCCCTGCTCTTACCTATCAGCCAGCCCAGACTGCTGCTTCTCATTTCGAGGTGGTGCAGTCTGAATCCGAGTCCTCAAGCACAGAGCTATCCGAGTGTGTCCTGCAAGACCATCTGCAATCTCTCCCAGTGAATGTCAGCAGCCTTTCACCAGCCATGCTGCGGCCACTGGGGAACACTGTGCAAGAACACGAGGCAAGTCGAGGACACCAACAAGACAGGCTCCAAGGGAGTACTCAAGTCTGAATAGTTCAGTTTTGTTTGTATAATTGGATGTGTTGTTTGATAAAGATGTTAATTAAACGATTGTGTTGGTGGCATTTTTTTACAGAGAGATGAATTAATTATAGAGAAGTTATAATGCGGCATTTAATTATCCAAATATAGACTGATAAAGCAGTAGTGTGGATGGCAGACACGGGGGAAAGTCTCAAGAATGGGTTCAGGAAAATTTCTGAAGCTACATATTTCCAGTCCAACGAGAGAGCGTGTGAAGTGGGGAGGGGGGGGGGGGCGGCATTGCTGGTCTGAGTGTTTCTTAATAAGGTGGGCCAAGTGGTTAGAATATCAGTTGGAGAACCTTTATGGTGCACTGATCATTGCATCATTAGGATTAGGTTGGTTATGGAAAAGGACAAACAACAAGCTAAGGTAAAAAAAATCTGCAGGAAAGCCAAATTCAATGGGGTAGGAATGGATCTGTGAAGAATAAATTGGACTCAAAGTTTGGCGGGAAAAACATCAGCTGAACAGACAAATTAAGTACAAAAGCAGGGACGTTAGAATGGACCTAAATAGAGCTCTTGTTAGGCAGCAGCAGGAGTATTGCATCCAGTTCTGATAACCACACTTCAGGAAGGATAAGAAGATCCTTGAGACGGTGCAGAGGAGATTTAACATAATGGTTCCAGGGTTGGGGGATATTAGCTGCAAGGTTAGGTTGGAACATCTGGGGTTGATCTACCTCCAGCAAAGGAGATTAAGGGAGATATAATAGAGGAGTACAAGATTATGACAGATTTAGATCAGTTAGATGAGTAAAAGCCATTTCCATTAACTGATGGAGCAACGCCTATAAACACAATCTGCAGGCTTTATCGTTCATGGGATGTGGGCATCGCTGGCTAGGTCAGCATTTATTACCCATCTCTAATTGCCCTTGTGGAGGTGGTGGTGAGCTGCCTTCTTGAACCGCTGCAGTCCAAGCGGGGTAGGTACACCTTCAGTGTGTTAGGAAGGGAGTTCCAGGATTTTGACCCAATGACAGTGAAAGAACGGTGATATAGTTCCAAGTCATGGTGGTGTGTGGCTTGGATGGGGAACCTGCAGGTGGTGGTGTTCCTATGTATCTGCTGCCCTTGTCCTTCTAGGTGGCGGAGGACAGGGGTTTGGAAGATGCTCCATAAGGAACCATGGTGAGTTGCTGCAGTGCATCTCGGAGATGGTACACACTACTGCCACTGTGCGTCGACGGTGGAGGGAGTGAATGTTTTTGGATGGTGTGCCAGTCAAGCGGGCTGCTTTGTCCTGGGTGGTGTCGAGCTTCTTGAGTGTTGTTGGATCTTCAGCCATCCAGGCAACTTGAGAGTATTCCATCACACTCATGACTTATACCTTGTAGATGATGGACAGGCTTTGGGGAATCAGGAGAGACCTGCTCTTGTAGCCACTGCATTTATATAATTACCTTCGTTCAGTTTCTGGTCAATGGTAACTCCTAGGATATTGATGGTGGATGATTCAGCAATCGGAATGATATTGAATGCCAAGGGGAGATGTTCAGATTCTCTCTTGCCAGAGTAAGAGATGCAGGGGACAATGTGGAAGATCTTTTTTTTATGCAGCGAGTGGTAATAACCTTCAACTCACTGCCCACGAGTGTGGTGGAAGCGTAGACTATCAATGTTTTTGAAAGGAAACTGGATGGACACTTGATGGAAATGGACTGGCAGGGCTATGGAGAACGAGCCGGGGAGTAGGACTGAGCGGGCTCTTCACCAGATAACCTGAATGGACACGATGGGAGTAATGACCTCCTTATTTCCTATTTATGACTTTGCCCCTATCACTTTCTGTGACTCTATGTTGGATATAACGACCGCTCATGCCTGGAAGATCCAGATGCATAGAAATTCAATGAAGCTATGACCTTATCGGCCACTGACAGCTCCGTCCTCACACTGATGTGAGGCTCCAGGTCGTGTTGCAGGAGGCGACATAGCTCTGTGACCACCTCCTTATTGAATCCGAGTCACCTCAGACACTGCTCCTGGGTTTGGTGTAGGTATAAAAAATGCTGTTGGAAAACCCCTGGTGAGTAGGGCAGAGACGGCCCCACCCCACTTTGCAAGAACATCCCCTCTCTGCAGCCTCTGCTCCATTTGTTGCTCATGTTACAGACCCAGACACACTGTAAATACAGTCCCTATAGTTTGTCCAGACTTGGGTCACCAACTCCTGTGACCTCCGTGAATGTCTGTTCCTGTGCTGTAATGTTCTTTGTTCTTTTAGGCGACATGTTTAGATAGAGGATCTGGATCGGCACAGGCCTGGAGGGCCGAAGGGCCTGTTCCTGTGCTGCAATTCTCTTTGTTCTTTGTTCTCTTTGTCTGCAGCAGCTCACAACACAACCTGCAGAAAAACATCCACAGCACCTCCACAATCTTTACAATAGCAGAAGTAAGTTACAAGCACCTCACCAGAAAGCTGGATGTCTGGTCCTCTTAAATAACACGAGAGGGGTTTCGTCGCGCTGCTTTAATATATGTTCAGCTGCCAGTGACTAACACAGGCGGTCAGTGGACATGCACAGATCAAGTTTCAAAGACGTACATCAAAGCTATCGGAATGGGAGATTGATGTCTCATTCAAACTCCTCCTAACACTAACACCACATGCTCCGTATGTCCAGGCTGGAGCCATGCCCAGCATGGGTACTGTGCAAGCCGAGATTGAATTGTCTGTTTTCGCAGATC
Source organism: Heterodontus francisci (assembly GCF_036365525.1). NCBI lineage: Eukaryota > Metazoa > Chordata > Chondrichthyes > Heterodontiformes > Heterodontidae > Heterodontus > Heterodontus francisci. The sequence continues at coordinate 6,108,785 of NW_027141025.1, forward strand.
CCATTATTTTATGGACCAAGGCTTCCAGAGTGTTGGTGTCAGCAGTGCTGTAGAGCCAAAGATCACAATCGGAGAAGATAGAGAGGGAAGGAAAAATACTTTAAAAACGACTCGTGCACAAGTGGCCGACTGTTTATCGTGCACTGTTTTATTGATCCAGGCTTCCATAGTGTCATCTCCAGTGGTGACATTGAGCCGAAAATCTTGGCCAGTGTCGGATGCTGAGGGACATAGTTTCGCCAGGAATATCAACAGCAACAAGTGTAGGAGGTGGCGTAGTCGTATTATCACTGGACTAGTAACCCAGAATCCCAGGGTATTCTTCTGGGGGCATGGGTTCGAATCCCACCACAGCAGAATTAAAACTGGTCTAATGATGGCCATGTAACCATTGCCAATTGTTGGAAAAGCCCATTTGGTTCACTCATGTCCTCGAGGGAAGGAAATCTGCTGTACTTACCTGGTCTGACTGACATGTTACTCCAGATTCACAGCAATGTGGTTAACTGTTACATGCCTTCTGAAATGGCCGATCAAGCCACTCAGTTGTCCCTAACTGCTACAAAGTCTATAAAAAGGAATTAAACCGGACGGACCACCCGGCATCGACCTAGGCACCGGAAACGACAACGGCAAACCCAGCCCTGTCGACCCTGAAAAGTCCTCCTTCCTAACATCTGGGGGCTTGTGCCAAAGTTCGGAGAGCTGTCCCACAGACGAGTCAAGCAACAGCCTGACACAGTGATAATCACGGAATCATACCTTGCAGTATATGTCCCAGACACTGCCATCACAATCCCCAGGTACGTCCTGTCCCACCGGCAGGGCAGACCCAGCAGAGATGGTGGCACAGTGGTATACAGCAGGGAAGGAGTTGCCCTGGGAGTCCTCAGCATCGACTCCGGACCCAATGAAGACTCATGGCATCAGGTCAAACATGGGCAAGGTAACCTACTACTGATTACCACCTACCGCCCTCCCTCAGCTGATGACTCAGTACTCCTCCATGTTGAACACCACTTGGAGAAAGCACTGAGGGTGGCACGGGCACAAAATGTACTCGGGGTGGGGGACTTCAATGTCCATCACTAAGAGTGGCTCGGAAGCACCACTACTGACCGAGCTGGGCGAGTCCTAAAGGACAAGGCAGCTGGACTGGGTCTGCGGCAGGTGGTGCAGGAACCAATACGACGGAATAACATACTCGACCTCGTACTCACCAATCTGCCTGCCGCAGAAGCATCTGTCCATGACAATATTGATAGGAGTGACCACCGCACAGTCCTTGAGGAGACGAGGCCCCGCCTTCACATTGAGGATACATTCCATCGCATTGTGTGGCACTATCACCGTGCTGAATGGGATAGATTTAAAACAGATCTAGCAAAGCAAAATTGGGCATCCATGAGGCGCTGTGGGCCATCAGCAGCAGAACAATTGCACTCAACCACAATCTGTTACCTCATGGCCCGGCATATCCCCCACTCTACAATTGCCATCAAGCCAGGAGACCAACTCTGGTTCAATGAAGAGTGCAGGAAGGCATGCCAGGAGCAGCACTAGGCATACCTCAAAATGAGGTGTCTACTTGGTGAAGCTGCAACCCAGGACTACTTGTATGCCAAACTGCGTAGGCAGCATGCAGTAGACAGAGCTCAGCGATCCCATAACCAACAGATCAGATCTAAGCTCTGCAGTCCTGCCACATTCAGCCGAGAATGGTGGTGAACAATTAAATAAATAACTGGAGGAGGTGGCTCCACAAATATCCCCATCCTCAATGATGGGGGAGCCCAGCACATCAGTGCGAAAGATAAGGCTGAAGCATTTGCAACAATCTTCAGCCAGAAGTGCCGAGTTGATGTTCCATCTCGGCCTCCTCCTGAGGTCCCCCAGCATCACAGATGCCAGACTTCAGCCAATTCGATTCACTCCACGTGATATCAAGAAAGGTCTGAAGGCACTGGATACTGCAAAAGCTATGGACCCTGACAATATTCCGGCAATAGTCCTGAAGACCTGTGCTCCAGAACTTGGCGCAACCCTAGCCAAGCTGTTCCAGTACACCTACAACACTGGCATCTACTCTGCAATGTGGAAAATTGCCCAGGTATGTCCTGTACACAAAAAGCAGGACAAATCCAACGCAACCAACTAGCGCCCCATTAACCTACTCTCAATTATCAGTCAAGTGATGGAAGGTGTCATCAACAGTGCCATCAAGCGGCACTTGCTTAGCAACAACCTGTCAGTGACGCTCAGTTTGGATTCCGCCAGGGCCACTCAGCTCCTGACCTCATTACAGCCTTGGTTCAAACATGGACATAAAAGCTGAACTCAAGAGGCGAGGTGAGCGTGACAGCCCTTGACATCAAGGCAGCATTTGACCCAGTATGGCGTCAAGGAGCCCAAACGAAATTGAGATCAATGGGAATCAGGGGGGAAACCCTCCGCTGGCTGGAGTCATACCTAACACAAAGGAAGATGGTTGTGGTTGTTGGAGGTCAATCATCTGAGCTCCAGGACATCACTGCAGGTGTTCCTCAGTGTAGCATCCGAGGCAGAACCATCTTCAGCTGCTTCATCAATGAACTTCCTTCAATCATAAGGTCAGAAGTGGGGATGTTCGCTGATGATTGCATGATGTTCAGCACCATTCGCGACTCCTCAGATACTGAAGCAGTCCGTGTAGAAATGCAGCAAGAACTGGACAATATCCAGGCTTGGGCTGATAAGTGGTAGGTAACATTCGCGCCACACAAGTGCCAGGCAATGACCATCTGAAACAAGAGAGAATCTAACCATCTCCCTTTGACATTCAACCGCATTACCATCACTGAATCCCCCACTATCAACATCCTAGGGGCTACCATTGACCAGAAGCTGAACTGGAGTAGCCATATAAAAACGGTGGCTACAAGAGCAGGTCAGAGGCTTGGAATCCTGTGGCTGGTAACTCTCCTCAAATCCTGTCCACCATCTACAAGGCACAAGTCAGGAGAGTGATGGAATACTCTTCACTTGCCTGGATGGGTGCAGCTCCAACAACACTCAAGAATGTCGACACCATCCAGGACAAAGCAGCCCGCTTGATTGGCACCACGTCTACAAACATTAACTCCCTCCATCACCCACGCACAGTGGCAGCAGTGTGTACCATCTACAAGATGCACTGCAACAATGCACCAAGGCTCCTTAGACAGCACCTTCAAAACACGCGACCTCTACCAACTAGAAGGACAAGGGCAGCACATACATGGGAACACCACCACCTGCAAGTTCCCCTTCAAGTCACACACCATCCTAACTTGGAACTATATCGCCGTTCCTTCACTGTCGCTGGGTCAAAATCCTAGAACTCCCTTCCTAACAGCACTGTGGGTGTACCTACCCCACATGGAAAGCAGAGGTTTAAGAAGGTAGCTCACCAACACCTTCTCAAGGGCAATTAGAGATGGGCAATAAATGCCGACCTGGCCAGCGACGCCCACATCCCATGAATGAATAATAAAAAAAGCAAGGCATAGTAAATGATAAGGACAGTAATGCTGTTAAACGTGGTTTATAAAATTAATAGCTATATAGAGAGACTTACCAGTGACACCAATCATAGCCAGCATAGGATAGTAAATGAATTGAATCAACCGAAGTGTGAGATTGATCCGGGTGTCTAATGATAGCACATCATAAAATGTAGAAAGAATGTACTGATTCCAGGAGAAACTCCTGCCCATTGTTGCAACATTCCAATCTATTGTTCTCAGATTCTGATCCAATGCTGTAACATTCCAATCTATTGTTCCCAGATTTCGACCCATTGTTGTAACGTTACAATCTATGGTTCTCAGATTCTGACCCATTGCTGTAACAGTACAACTAATGTTTTCAGATTCTGATCTATCCTTTCCCTCTCTCTGGAACTGCAAATCCCTGTTAGTGCTGGGGTGATATTCTTGCGGACACTATGGGACAGCACACTGAACGGAGGTCCTTATTAACAGAAGAGGGAAATCCTCCAGTGATCCAATTAGGGTTCATGGAGACTGGCATTAATTACAGTCACTGAACAAACAAGTTGAATTCACCTTCTTCTTTCCATAATAAAGTCGAATATTTTGTGCCATAATCCAAGTCCGGATGCGATGTAGGAGAGAAAAATATGGTGGAAATAGTTGAGGCACTGGCCAGAATCTTTCAATCCTTCTGGAATATGAGATGGTACCAGAGGACTGGAGGGTTACAAATGTTATAAACTGTTTAAAAAAACAGAAATGCGGTAAACCCTGTAACTCCTAACCAATCAGTCCAACGTCACTACAGGACAAATTTCCAGAGGTCACAACCCAGGAGAAAATAATTCGTTGTTTGGATAAAAATGGGATAATTACTGGCAAGCAGAAAAGATATGTTAATATCATATCATGTCTGCAAACTTTAACAAGCACAACTGATATGCATGCAGTGCCTTTAACATAATAAAACATCACAAGGGTTTTTCACAGGAGCATTTTAAAACAGAATATGACACTGAGACACAACAGGAGATATTAGGTTAGATGACAAAAAGCTTGTACAAAGAGGTAGGGTTTAAGGAGTGTCAGAAAGGAGGAAAGCGAGGTGGAGAGGCGGAGAAGTGTAGAGAGGATATTACAGAGCTTGGGGCCGAGGCAGCTGAAGACAAAGCTGCCAATGATGCAGCATTAAAATCACGGATGCACAAGAGGTCAGAATTAGAGGAGCGCAGGTATTTCGGGGGGTTGTTGGGCTGGAGGAGATTACAGAGATAGGGAGGGGCGAAATCATGGATCGGAGTTGCAAACAAGGATGGAAATTTTCAAAATCAAGACATTGCTTGGCTGGGAGCCAATCTAGGTCAATGATCGTGTAAAGAGATTTGGTGTGAGTTAATACAAGAGCAACACAGATTGTATGACCTCAAGTATGCAAAGAGCAGCATGTGTGAGACAAGCCAGCAGTGTGTTAAAATCTTGAATTGAAATCTACTCTTAGTAATGATGCCATGAAACTATCATTGATTGTTGTAAAACGCTATCTTGTTCACTACCGTTCTTTAGGGAAGGAAATCCTTACCTGGTCTTGCCGACATGTGACTCCAGACCCACAGCAATGTGATTCACTCTTAACTGCCCTCTGAAATGGCCTAACAAGTCATTCAGTTCTCAATGGCTAGTAGGGATGGGCAACAAATGCTGGCTTTCCCAGCGGCGCCCATATCCCATTAGAGAATAAAAATGAAGGAAATGAGTCAAGTCTCAAGGAAAGAAAAGCATAAATGAGCGTTTCAGTAGCAGATTAGCTGAAACATGCGCGAGGTCGAGCGCTATTACTCTGGAACTGTCGGTTTTTCTCTTCATTCCACAATCAATGTTCACCTTTTACTTTCCTAATTCCATTTCATTGTTACTTGCCTGCAACATTGCCTTATATAATATTCATTTGCAATACATACTCCATTAAATTTACTCTGCTTGCCCGCTGTTCCTGGGGGTGAGGGAGCTCACCTCCCATTTACACCAATACACATTTTTGCTGTCAGTTCAGTTGAGAAATTTAGATCTGCCAGATGGTTTGCATAAGAACATAAGAAATAGGAGCAGGATTAGGCCATTCAGCACCTCAAGCTTGCCCCGCCATTCAATAAGATTATGGATGGGCTTCACCAGGTCCCAACTCTTCTTTTCGGTCAGCTCCGCATACCCCTCATCTCCACGAGATTTCAAAAATCTATCTGCGTCCTCCTTAAATATATTTAGTGACCTAGCGTCCACAACTCTCTGAGGTACAGAATTCCAGAAAATCACCATCCTCTAAGAGAAGAAATTCCTTTGCATCTCAGTTTTAAATTTGTGCCCCCTTATTCTGTAATTATGACCCCGAGTTCGAGATTCCCCCACAAGTGGAGACATAGTCTTAACATCTATCCTGTAAAGCCCCCTTAAAATCTTATATGTTTCAAAAAGGTCACCTCTTATTCTTCTAATCTCCAATAAATGAAGCCCTAACCTGTTTAGCCGTTCATGATAAGACAACCCCTTCATCCCAGGAATCAGCCTGGTGAACCTTTTCTGAACAGCCTCCAATGTTAATATATCCTTCATTAAATATGGGGACCAAAATAGTACACAGTACTCCAGATGTGGCCACACCAATACCCTGGAACAAGACTTCCCTATTTTAAACTCTAAGCCCCTGGCAATAAAGGGCAACATTCCATTTGCCTTCCTAATTACTTGCTGCACCTGTATGCTAACATTTTGTGTTTAATGTACAAGAGCTCCCAGATCCCTCTGTACTGCAGTATTTCGTAGCCTTCTCCATCTAAATAATAATCTGTCTTTTTATTCTTCCCACCAAAGTGGATGACCTCACACTTTCCCACATTGAACTCCATCTGCCAAGTTTTCATTTCTTCCCCCCACTCACTTGACCTATCTATATCCCTTTGCAGATACTGTGTCCTCATCGCAACATGTCTTCCCACCTATTTTTGAATCATCAGCAAATTTAGATACACAACACTCTGTCCCTTCCTCCAAGTCATTGATATAGATCGTAAATAGTTGATGTCCTCGGACCGATCCTTGTGGCACCCGATTAGTTACGGCTTTCCAATCTGAAAAAGACCCATTGATCACGATGCACTGCCTTCTGTGCTGTGTGATACACAAGCAAAACTAGGCCGACGTGCGAAATGACAGTGAATGGATTGTTCACGAAATGTTCCTGAGGAACCTTCTGCCACAGGTGATGCTAAGATAAAGAAATGAATTGCTGTTAATTGGCACTTCTGTATAATATTTTGATGTGTATGGGTGACGGACGACAGAGTTGCCAATGACGATTGAAATGTGCCGTATTGGCAAGTTGGTTCAGCGCAACAAGATCCAAACTGTTCCTCCTTTATCATAAAAACTCATTTATAACGTGGCCTTGAATCAATTGGAAGGCAAATTAATAGAACCCTGGAGGTGAACAATTATTCTAATTCCAATGAAAAAAGGGCTAATCTGTTTAGCTGTTCTTGATAAAGACAAGGCTTCCTCCCAGGAAACAGCCTAGTAATTATTTTATGAACTGCCTCTAATGCTGGCATATCATTCCTTAAATATGAGGACCAACGCTGTATGCAGTACTCCAGGTGTGGCATTACCAACCTCCTGCACAGTTGTAACAAGACTTCCATACATTTAAACTCTAACCCCCTAGCAATAAAGGCCAGAATTCCACTTACCTTCCTAATTACTCGCTGATAACCTGCATGATAACTGTTTTGTGTTTAATGTACAAGAACACCCAGAACCCTCTGTACTGTAGTATTTTGTAGTCTTTCTCCATCTAAATAATAATCTGCCTTTTTACTCTTCCTACCAAATTGGATGACCTCACACTTTCCCACAATGAATACCATCTGTCAATGTTTTTGTCCACTCACTGAACATATCTATATCCCTTTGCAGCTTATTTCTGTCTTCATCACAGCATGCCTTCTCACCTAAATTTGCATGGTCAGCAAATTTGGCTACACTACACTCTGTCCGTTCCTCCAAGTTATTAATATAGATAGTAAATAGTTGAGGCCCCAGGACCGATGCTTCTGGCATCCCACTCGTTATGGCTTTCCAACCAGAAGAAGACCCATTAATCCTGACTCTCTGCATTCCATGTGCCAGACAATCCTTGATCTGTGCCAACACATTACCCCCAATACCCTCAGCAATAAACTTTTATGCGGCACCTTAGTGAAAGCCTTCTGAAAATCCAAAAACACAACATCTACCAGTTCCCCTTTATCCACACTGCTGGTTATATCCTCAAGTAACTTTAACAAATTAGTCGAACATGATTTGCCTTTCATTAAACTATTTTGACTGTGTGTGATTGCATTATGTTTTTCTAAATGACCTGCTATTTATTCCTCAATAATGGACTCGAGCATTTTCCCATGTTAAGCTAACTGGTCTATATATTTGTGCTTTCTGTATCCCTCCTTTATTGCATCGGGGCGTCACATTAGCGGTTTTCCAAACCGCTGGTACCTTACGCAATCCAGTGAGTTTTGGTATGTTATGACCAATGCACTTACTATTTCTGCAGCCACTTCTTTTAAAACCTTTGGATACAGGCCATCAAGTGCTGGCGACGTGTCTGCCTTTATTCCCATAAGTTTGTCAAGAACCTTTTCCCTCGTCATAGAGATTGTTACAAGTTCCTCCCTCCCATTTACATCTATTATTGTTGGGATGTTTATAGTGTCCTCCACCGTAAAGGCCAATACAAAATATTGATTTAAATTAGCAGCCATTTCCCTGCTCCCTGTTATTAATTCCCCAGTCTCATCCACTAAGGGTCCCACACTTACTTTAGCTACTCTCTTTCTTTTCACATAACCGCAGAAGCTCTTTGTGCTTGTTTTTATATTTCTTGCCAATTTACTCTTAATCAATTTTCTCCCTCTTCATTAGTCTTTAAGTCATCCGCAGATTTATAAAAAAAAATCCCAATCCTCTGCCCTGCCACTAACTTTCGCCACTTTGTACGCCTTTGTTTTTGAATTGATACTCTCCTTAACGTCCTTTTTGTTATCCACGGGTGGTCCATCGTTTTTATTGTGTCCTTCCTTCTGCCCAGAATAAATGTTTGCTGAGTGTTATGAAATATCTGCTTAAAAGTCTGCCACTGTTCATCTGCTGTCTTTCCTTTTGGTCTATTTTACCAGCCCGCATTCGACAACTCTTTCTTCATACCTCTGTAAATGTACTTGTTTAAGTTGAAGACACTGGTTTGAGACCCGAGTTGCTCACCCTCCAACTGCATTTGAAATTGTACCATGTTATGAACACATCCCCCGAGATGATTTTTAGCTACGAGATATCTTCTTTATCCTACCTCATTGCACATTACAAATCTAAAATAGTCTGTTCCCGGGTAGATTCTGCAATGTGTAGTTCTATGAAACAATCCCTGATGCATTCGACAAATTCGTCTTCCTTGCCAATTTGATTTGTCCAGTCGAAATGCAGATTAAAATCACCCATGATAATTGTCGTGCTTTTCCCACACGCATCCATCATTTCCTGATTAATACATTGTCCTGCAGAGAGGCAACTCCTTGGAGACCTATCGACCACTGCCACCCGTGATTTCTTTCCTTGCTATTCCTTATTTCTACCCAAACTGTTTCTGCATCACGATCTACTGCACCTATATCCTTACTCAAAACTGCACTGATCACTTCCTTTAATAGCAAAGCTACCCCACCTACTTTTACTTTCAGCGTATTCTTCCAGCACGCCGAATATCCTTGAACATTGAGGTTCCGGTCTTGGTTGTCCTGCCACCACATCTCTGTGATAGCTATCAAATCATATTCATTTATTTCTATTTGTGCCATCAGCTCATCCATCTTGTCACAAATGTTACATGCATTCAGATAAAGAGCCTTAAGCTTTGACTTTTTTTTAAAACCATTTTTACGTACTCTGGTTCTAATGTCGGCTGTACTCTGATGCTTGTATTCTGTGTCCCTTCCTGTCACATTCCGATTAATGTATGCCCTTTCTCTACCCTGCACTTCTGCTGCCTCTTCACGTTTCGACGTTTTAAACTTCCCTTCTATTGGACCCTCCCCCCACTATTTACTTTGAAGTCTTTTCGAGAAACCTACTTGTACGATTCTCCAGGATACTGGTCCCAGCATGGTTCAAGTGAAGCCCATGCCAATGGAACAGCTCTCTCTTTCCCCAGTAATGGTGCCAGTGTCCCATAATCGGGGCCCATTTCTCCCACACCAATCTTTGAGCCATACATCTACCTCTCTAATCTTATTTCCCCAATGCCAACTTGCACGTGGCTCAAGTAGCAATCTGGAACCTTTGTGGTTCTGCTTTCTAATTTAGCCCTGAGCTGCTCATAGTCCCTCAGGAGAACCTCCTTCCTATGTTGTTGATAGCTATGTGGACCATGACACCTGGATACTTCACTTGCACTCCACGTTCTTCTCTAGCCCAGAAGAGATGTCCTTAACCTTGGCACCAGGCAGGTAACACAGCCTTTGGAATTTTCTGTTTTGCTGCAGAGAATTGCATCTATTCCCCTAACTATGCTATCCCCTATTACAGCTACATTTCTCTGTTCTCCTCCCACTTGAATGGCGCACTGAACCAGAGGTGGCGGGACAGTGGTATACAGTTGGGAGGGAGTTTCCCTGGGAGTCCTCAACATCGACTGCGGATACCATGAATTCTCACGGCATCAGATCAAACATGGGCAAGGTGACCTCCTACTGATTACCACGTACCGCCCGCCCTCAGCTGATGGCTCAGCACTCCACCATGTTGGACACCAGTTGGAGGTAGCACTGAAGGTGGCCAGGACAGAAAATGTACTCTGGGTGGGGGATTTCGATGTCCATCACCAAGCGTGGCTCTGCAGCACCACTACTGACAGATCTGGACGAGTCGTAAAGGACATAACTGCTAGACTGGATCTGCGGCAGGTGGTAGTGGAACCAACACGAGGGAAACACATGCTTGACCTTGTCCTCACCAATCTGCCTGCGGCAGATGCTTCTGTCCATGTTTGTATTGGTCGGAGTGACCACAGCACAGTCCTTATGGAGACGAAGTCACGCCTTCACATTGAGGAGACCGTCCATCGTGTTGTGTGGCACTATCACCGTGCTATATGGGATAGATTTCCAACAGATCTAACAATGCAAAACTGGGCATCAATGAGGCGTTGTGGGCCATCAGCAGCAGCATAATCTGTAACCTCATGGCCCGGCATAGCCCCCACTCTACCATTACCATCAAGCCAGGAGACCAACCCTGGATCAATGAAGCGTGCAGGAGGGCATGCCAGGAGCAGCACCAGGCATACTTCAAAATGAGCTTTCAACCTGGTGAAGTTACAACACAGGACTATCTGCATGCCAAACTGCGTACGCAGCATGTGATAGACAGAGCTAAGCGATGCCATAACCAACGGATTAGATCTAAGCTCTGCAGTCCTGTCAGATCCAGCCGTGAATGGAGTTGGACACTTAAACAACTAACTTGAGGAGGTGGCTCCACAAATGTCCCCATGCTCAGTGATGGGGGAGCCCAGTACATCAGTGTGGAAGATAAGGCTGAAGCATTTGCAACAATCTTCAGCCAGAAGTGCCGAGCTGATGATCGATCTCGGCCTCCTCCTGAAGTCCCCAACATCACAGATTCCATACTTCAGCCTATTCGATTCACTCTGCGTGATATCAAGAAATTACTGAAGGCACTGGATATTGCAAAAGCTATGGGCCCTGACAATATTCCGGCAACAGGACTGAAAACCTGTGCTTCAGAACTTGCCGCACACCTAGCCAAGCTGTTCCAGTGCAGCTACAACACAGGCATCTACCCTGCAATGTGGAAAACTGCCCAGGTCTGCCCTGTACACAAACAGCATGACAAGTCCAACCCGGCCAATTACCGCCCCATCAGCCTACTCTCAATCATCAGTAAAGTGATGGAAGGTGTCATCAACAGCACGTGCTAGGCAATAACCTGCTCAGTGATGCACAGTTTGGGTTCCGCCAAGGTCACTCAGCTCCTTACCTAATTACAGCCTTTGTTCAAACATAGACAAAAGAGCTGAACTCAAGAGGTGAGGTGGGAGTGACTGCCCTTGACATCAAGACAGCATTTGAGCGAGTATGGCATCAAGGATCCCTGGCAAAACTGCGGTCAATTGGGAATCAGGGGGAAATCCCTCCGGTGGCTGGAGTCATACCGAGTGCAAAGGAAGATGGTTGTGGTTGTTGGAGGTCAATCATCTCAGCTCCAGGAGATCACTGCAGAGTTCCTCAGGGTAGTGGCCTCGGCCCAACCATCTTCAGCTGCTTCATCAATGACCTTCCTTCAATCATAAGGTCAGAAGTGGGGATGTTCGCTGATGATTGCACAATGTTCAGCACCATTCGTGACTCCTCAGATACTGAAGCAGTCCGTGTAGAAATGCAGCAAGACCGGGACAATATCCAGTCTTGGGCTGATAAGTAGCAAGTAACATTCGCGCCACACAAGTGCCAGGCAAGGACCATCTCCAACAAGAGAGAATATAACCATCTCCCCTTGACATTCAATGGCATTACCATCGCTGAATCCCCCACTATCAACATCCAAGGGGCTATCATTGACCAGAAACTGAACTGGAGTAGCCATATAAATACCGTGGCTACAAGAGCAGGTCAGAGGCTTGGAATCATCATGCGAGTAACTCACCTCCTGACTCCCCAAAGCCTTTCCACCATCGACAATGCACAAGTCAGGAGTGTGATGGAATACTCTCCACTTGCCTGGATGGGTGCAGCTCCAACAACACTCAAGAAGCTCAACACCATCCAGGACGAAGCAGCCCGCTTGATTGGCACCCCATCGACAAACATTCACTCCCTCCACTACCGACGCAAACTGGCAGCAGTGCGTACCATCTTCAAAATGCACTGCAGCAATGCACCAAGGCTCCTTCGACAGCACCTTCCAAGCACACGACCTCTACCAACTAGAAGGACAAGGGCAGCAAATACATGGGAACACCACCACCTGCAAGTCCCCCTCCAAGTCACACACTATCTTGATTGGAACGATATCGCAGTTCCTTCATTCTCGCAGTCAAAATCCTGGAACTCCATTCCTAACAGCACTGTGGGTCTACCTGCACCAAATGGACTGCAGCGGTTCAAGAAGGCAGCTCACCACCACCTTCTCAAGGGAAATTGGGGATGGGCAATAAATGCTGGCGTGGCCAGCGTCGCCCACATCCCATGAATGAATAAAAAAAAGACTGGCTGAGACTCCTCCAAAGATAAATTGTGGATCTCCATACCTGCGTCACTCGCAGTCACACACTCCTGTCCCTGCCGACGGTCTAATTTTGATGTAATTAATCTAATTGGTGCGACTGTCTCCTGAAAACAGTGTCCAGGTAACTCCCCCCATTTCTGATGTGTCGCAGTGTCCGCAGCTGGGACTCCAGCTCATCAGCTCTGAGCCGAAGGCCCTCGAGCGGCCAACACTTGCTGCAGATGTGATCACCGTGGATCGCACCGGCGTCCACCAGATCCCACATACTGCAGCTGCAACACATAATCTGCCCAGCCATCTCTATTCTATTTAATTAATTTGTTTGGATCATAGTATTTAAAAAAATAATTATTTAAGTGAACACTCAACGTGTCATGATTTAAAACAAAAATAGAGACACGGAGGAAATACCCACCCGTCAATTACCAGCTCTCCTGTGGCGTCCCATTCGATTCTTTTGGTCAAGCAGGTCCACAGTACAGAGCCACTGTTTCTTTTTTTTTATCCCCGTCTCCTCGCCCCTGTTGCCGCTCTCGCTGACGCCGCTCTGGTCTTGCTTATCGGGTCTCTGAATTTAAACATTAGCCTGTAATCATTGGAAAAGAAAAACTTCCTTCTCATTTACCAGTTTAATGTTACAAGGGTTTATCAAGCTGGAAAATGGACATTAGCACAAATTTTATTCACAATCTTCCACTTTTCTCCTCACTTTTTAAGCTCAGCGATAACGACCTTCACATTGGGGCAAAGAGTTTTTACTGCTGCAAGAAAGTGTCACTAGTTTCCATTTGCTTCCTGACTGTTTCTTTCCTCAGCTCTCCTCGGGCATCAGACGGATTTTTGTTCATCGCTTGTCCAAATTCAGGAGGTTCCAGCTCCTCTGCAGCTGCTGTCCTGGAGAAATCAACTGTATTTAAAATGTTTCCATCTGTTTGGAGAGATGAGGAAAAACTGTTTACACAACAGTGGGGAGAAACTAATAGGCAGGGCGTTGTCATGTTCTGGAATTCACTATCTGATGGGTTTCTCAAAGCAGATTCAATATTAACTTTCAAAAGCCAACAGGATAAAAACTTCAATTACTCTTAGATATAGTAGAAAAGATACCAGCATGGAAAGATAGGTGAGAGAGATCGATGGCATAACTTTAGCGATGAAGAACTCAACACAACCTATTTAGAGAGTGTTTATGTGTGAATGATTGCATGAGTTTTATTTAATGATGTTGCTTTATTTATACATTACCTTTAATCAATCAAAATAATTTTACAAACATCAGCCAGTTTAATGTTACAAGTGTTTACATAGTGGGAAAATAGCCATTTAACGTAAATTGTATTGCAATTCTTTTATTCAGCATCTCAGGTTTAAATAAAGTAAATACCTCAAACAAGTGGAAACTTCCAAACTCATGAACACAGAATTTCCCATCAGCACTTGCTCAGCATCTCCATCCGCTGGCGACCCTGCCTCAGTGCACTTACTGTCTTTCTCACCATCCACGTCTGCTGGAGTTCCTGCCTCACTGCAGTTTCTGCCCCACTCTCACCATCTCCATCTACTGGTGGCCCTGTCTCACTGCAACTTCTGTTCCTTTCATCATCTCACAATCACTGTGATTTGTCGCTATGTCCATTTTGCTCTGCGTCCAGGCTGGCTTTGGTTGAATCCAGCTGAGATTTTCAGTGATGCCTTTGTGTGAAGTCCCACCTAAATATGTCAGTTTATTGATAAAATATAATCTCAGAATCATATTTAAATCATTTCAAGGCTCATTGCTGTGAATAGAAAATATGCTTTTGGTCATGTGTGGAGGGTAGGGAATGGAATATGAATGGGATTTAGTTCCAATCTTCGAAACCTTCAGCTCTTTCTATGATTTCACTAATTTAACAATGAGATTGAGAAAGTAATTCACTGCGTTCTTCAGCCCCTGTCTGAATTTAATCTGGGTCGCTGCGTAAATACATGTGTTGGTTCAGGAACTGACAATCTGCAGCATCATTGATGTTTTATTTGTGATAAAGTGAGGGTCAATGTTGGAGAAAAAGTACTGAATATCTGCAATTCGGCTGTAAATGATAAACACAACCAGTGTGATTCAAAGCATTATAAAACTGCCAGGTCTACTGAAGAGTAAAATAATTGTTTTTCTGCGATTCTCCATTTCTGGGCCCTTGTGATTCTTTCTTCCCATTAGCTCCTTGCTTATCCGATATCTGTGGGATTCTTATAGTGTCCTCCAACGTGAAGACCGATGCAAAATATTGGTTTAAATTATCTGCCATTTCCCTGTTCTCTGTTATCAACTCTCCAGTCGCATCCTCCAAGGGTCCCACACACACTTTAGCTACTCTCTTTCTTTTTATATAACCGTGGAAGCTCTTGCTGTTTGTTTTTATATTTCCTGCCAATTTGTTTTCATAATGGATTTTCTGCTTCTTTATCAGATTCTTAGTCATCCACTGCTTGTTGCTAAAATATTCCAAATCCTCCGGCCTATCATTAGTTTTTGCTGCTTTGTATGCCTTCGTTTTTGATTGGCTGCTCTCCTTGACCGCCTTTGTTGACCACCGGCCATTCATCCTTCTCATCAAGTCCTTCTGTTTGACCTGGATATTTTTTTATGCTGAGCATTATGAAATATCTGTTTAAATGTCTGCCACTGCACATCCACTGACCTTCCCCTCAGTCTTTTTTTTCCAGCCCTCTTTAGACAACTCTTTCTTCATACCTCCATAATTGTCTTTGTTTAAGTTGAGGTCACTAGTTTGAAACCCGAGTTGCTCTCTCTCAAACTGATTTTGAGATTCTTCCATGTTGTGCTCATTCCCCCCGGATGATCCTTAACTATGATATCTCTTATTAATGCTACCTCATTACACATTATTAGATTTAAATAGCCTATTCCCAGGTAAGTTCTGCAACGTATTGCTCTCAGTAGCAATCCCTGATGCACTCTATAAATTCGTCCTCCATCTTACCTCTGCCAATCTGATTTGTCCAGTCAGTCTGCAGATTAAAATCACCCATGACAATTGTAGCGCCCTTCTTACACGCCTCCATTGTGTCCGATTTAAAATTTGTCCTCCAGTGAGGCATCTCTTCAGGGGCCTACAGACGACACCCCACGCGTGACGTCTTACCCTTGCTATTCCTTATTTCCACCCAAAATTGCATCTATATCACTGCTCACCACCGTACTATTAGCTTCTTTTTTTAACAAAGCCACTCCACCTCCTTTTCCATTTTGCCGATTTTTCCAGAACGTCAAATACTCTTGAATATTGAGCTCTTAGTCTTGGTCACCCTACAACCACGTCTCTATAATAGCTATCAAGTAATATTCATTTATTTCTATATGTGCCATAAAATCGTCTATCTTTATATAAATGCTGTTTGCATTGAGATAAAAAGCCTTAAGCTTTGACTTTTTACCATTATTATTCATCCTGGTTCTAATTTTAGCTTCACGCTTCAGCTTATATTTTCTGTCCCTTCCTGTCACACTTTGATTACTTATCGCTTCCTCATGACCCTGCAGCTCTTCTCTCTCGCTTCTTCCTTGACTTATTTAAACTTCCCTTCAATTGAACCCTACCACTGCCCTCCCCGCCCTCCACCTCCACCCCCACTCCGCCCCCCAACTAATAATTTTAAAGTCCGATCTACAATCCGAGTTATACGATTCGCCAGGACACTGGTCCCAGATTGGTTCAAATTGAGCCTATCCTAACGGAACACCTCTCACCTTACCCAGTACTGGTGCCATTGTCACATGAATCAGAACCTATTTCTCCCACAGTCATCTTGGAGCCACGTGTTTACCTCTCTAATCTTATTTTCATAATACCAATGTGCATGTGGCTCAGGTAGTAATCCGGGTATTATTACCTTTGTGGTTCTGTTTCTTAATTTAGCCCCGAGATGCACATAGTCCATTAGCAGAACCTCTTTCCTAGGCCTACATATGTCGTCGGTACCTAAATGGATTACAACAACTGGATCCTTCCCCTCCGACTCTAAGTTCCTCTCTAGCCCAGAAGAGATGTCCTTAACATTGGAACCAGGTAGACAACACCGCCTTCAGGACTCATTGTCTTTGCTGCAGAGAACCATATCTATTACCCTAACAATGCTATCGCCTATTACCACTATATTTCTCTTCTCACCCCTCACTTGAATGGCGCTCTGAACAACTGTGATGTGCTCAGTTCATTCATCCTCCCTGCAGTCTGCGCCCTCGTCCACACTGGGAACAAGAACCTCTTACCTATTGAAACAGGGGACTGGCAAAGTCTCCTCCAAAGCTAAACTCGGGATTAGCATACCTACCTCAATCGCAGTCACACCCTCATGTCCCTGACCATGGTCCAAGTTTGATTTAATTAATCTAAGAGTGTGACTGTCTCCTGAAATACTGTGTCCAGGTAACTCTTCCTCTCCCTGATGGGTCGGACTCCAGCTCATCAAATCTGAGTCGGAAGTACCTCGAGCAGCTAAGACTTGCTGAAGATGTGGTCACCGTGGATCGCACCAGCGTCCACCAACTCCCACATACTACAGCTGCAACAGCAACACATTGCCTTCCCAGCCATTTCTATTCTATTTAATTAATTAATTTGGATGTTAAATATTATAAAAGTGAATTTCTTACCTGTACTCTTCAGCTGTAATAATTTCTTGATTTAAACCACTTGACTAATCAAAAGAGACACCATCAAGATACCCACCAATCACCTACATGTTTTCCTGAGATGACACACCTCGGCTCTGACAGGTGGAGAGAGGTAGAAGGGATTCTCTGCCGCCGCTTTTTATCTCCCACCGCCGCTGCCCTTCTCACACAGGTCCGCTCTCCATGTCGTTCTCCCGACTGAGTAACGATTATGCTCTGCTGATGAATAACTAAAATATTAAGAATTAAAGTGCAAAAACACTTTAATTTCTGATCAAATTCTCCTGCTCTCCCAACATACTCCGGAATCCACAGGGATAGTGTGGCACAGTAAAACAACAATATATTGTATCGAGGAATTGGTGCACATTTAGTACTTGAAATACAATATAGGCATTAATATTGACAAAGGCACAAATTCCAGCTAAAACATTGAATAAATGTGTTATTATTATTTTACGTTATTTCCATTGTACATCAACACAGACTTTATATACTGCAGCAATTTGTCCACATTAACTATATGGCAGTGGCAGAAGCAGTTACAAGAAATGCAGATTAAAGAGACAGATTTGTTATTGGTCACCCGATGTATTCTAAACCTTCTTTAATAGGAGATGAAAATGTGAGGCGGTTACAAAAGGACCTTTGCATAAACTCTTCATTAATAAACAATGCTTTTAATCTCTGTAACAGTGTTGGTGATTGCATGTGGAGTAATATATCTCAGTATTTGTATCGACAGAGAAATGGTCCGAAATCAATTCTGTTTGGAATTTTAATTAAACAGAAAACACACATTGTCAGACAAAATATAGAGAAAAAACAAATCTAATTATTTCAAAACAAAGTAAAATGACGGTTGATTAAAACAAAGTGATGTTTATATAGTAAATCATACCTTCATAATTTCCTTTGTTCAAAATTAACACCCTGGCTTCAGGTTGAACGACTTCACTTTCAAACATAACGTAAAATTCTATCATATATGGTCACTCATCCCGGAAGCATCTTTACCAACAAGATGATTAATTAGCCCTTTCTCGTTACCTAATACTGATCTATAATAACCTGTTCTCTAGTCTGTTCCTCAACATATTGCTCTAGAAAACCATTCCTCACACTCCAACGTCTCGTCCTCCACAGCATTAGTGTTCATTAGATTTACCCTGTATATCTGCAGATTGAAAACACCCATAATCACTCTATTACACATGCTACATGTTTCTAATCTCCTGATTAATACATTGCCCCACTCTGTCACTACTGCTTGTTGGCCTATCAGCAACTCCTGCCAATGTTTGCTGCCACTTGCTGTTTCGTAGCTCCACCCAAACAACACATTTTTTTCTTACAATCTGAGATCATCCCGTACTTTTGCTTTAATCCCATCCCTTATTATAAGCGCTAAACCACCTTCTTTTCCTGCCTTCCTTTCCTTTCTAAATGTTGAATCTCTTTGAATCTTCAGTTCCCAGTCTTTGTCACGCTACTGTCAAGTTTCCGTCATGACAATGAGATCATACCCATTAACCTCTATCTGTGCCTTTAAATAACCTACCTTGTTTCGAATGCTCCATGCATTCAGGTACAGTGCTCTTAACCTTGTCTTCTTAATATTATTCTGCATTCTAAACCTAGTTGAGGCTTGCCTTTATTTCGCCTACCTTCTAATGCTGCTGTCTACTTTTATACCTCCTGTTTTAAGCTCTGCATCCTTCCAATTTGAGCCATACCTCGGTTCCCATCCCACTGACAAGATTGTTCAAACCCTCTCCAGCAGCACTGTCCAATCTCCCTATGAGGATATTAGTTCCAGTCCTGTGAAGCTGTAGCCCCATTAATATGCCACTCGAGGGCCTCAGTTGGCCTCTGGGTGTGAAGGTATCATTTGGCCTATCCAGCTCCCAGGAGAATCAGAACCTGCAATCCTGGTGTCAGGTTCTGTGGGAAATGATTCTGCCTTGATTCTCCAAGCTTGCACGACAAATCACGACTTCGGGAGGAGAACAGGTTCCAGCAAAATGAGTCTGATTCCAACCTAATTTCCTGATTGGTTTTGTGTCATTCTCTCACCATTTCCACTGGAATTCCACTCTTTGGCAGTGACTCTGGCCTGGGAATTAAACCCAACCCCGTTTTGTGATCCTGACCCCTGCGCAGGAACCTGTTGTAAATTATAGGTATATAGAACATAGAACATTACAGCGCAGTACAGGCCCTTCAGCCCTCGATGTTGCGCCGACCTGTGATACCATCTGACCTACACTATTCCATTTTCATCCATATGTCTATCCAATGACCACTTAAATGCCCTTAAAGTTGGCGAGTCTACCACTGTTGCAGACAGGGCGTTCCACGCCCCTACTACTCTCTGAGTAAATAAACTACCTCTGACATCTGTCCGATATCTATCACCCCTCAACTTAAAGCTATGTCCCCTCGTGTTTGCCATCACCATCTGAGGAAAAAGACTCTCACTATCCACCCTATCTAACCCTCTGATTATCTTATATGTCTCGATTAAGTCACCTCTCCTCCTCCTTCTCTCTAACGAAAACAACCTCAAGTCCCTCAGCCTTTCCTCGTAAGACCTTCCCTCCTCCATACCAGGCAACATCCTCGTAAATCTCCTCTGCACCTATTACAAAGCTTCCACATCCTTCCTATAATGCGGTGACCAGAACTGCACGCAATACTCCAGGTGCGGCCGCACCAGAGTTCTGTACAGCTGCAGCATGACCTCGTGGCTCCTAAACTGGATCCCCCTACTAATAAAAGCGAACACACCATATGCCTTCTTAACAGCTCTATTAACCTGGGTAGCAACCTTCAGGGATTTATGAACCTGGACACCAAGATCTCTCTGTTCATCTACAGTACCAAGAATCCTCCCATTAGCCCAGTATTCTGCAATCCTGTTACTCTTTCCGAAGTGAATCACCTCACACTTTTCCGCATTAAACTCCATTTGCCATCTCTCAGCCCAGCTCTGCAGGCTATCTATGTCCCTCTGCAACCTACAACATCCTTCGGCACTATCCACAACTCCACCGACCTTCGTGTCATCCGCAAATTTACTAACCCACCCTTCCACACCCTCATCCAGGTCATTTATAAAAATGACAAACAGCAGTGGCCCCAAAACAGATCCTTGCGGTACACCACTAGAAACTATACTCCAGGATGAACATTTACCATCAACCACCACCAATTTCTGATCTAAAGCACTAATTCACCTTCAATCCCATACTTCTGTATTTTCTGCAATAGCCTACCGTGGGGAACTTTATCAAACGCCTTACTGAAATCCATATAGACCACTTCCACGGCTTTACCCTCATCCACCTGTTTGGTCACCTTGTCAAAAAACTCAATAAGGTTTGTGAGGCACGACCTACCCTTCACAAAACCGTGCTGACTATCGCTAATGAACTTATTCTTTTCAAGATGATTATAAATCCTATCTCTTATAACCTTTTCCAACATTTTACCCACAACCGAAGTAAAGCTCACAGGTCTATAATTACCAGGGCTGTCTCTACTCCCCTTCTTGAACAAGGGGACAACATTTGCTATCCTCCAGTCTTCCGGCACTATTCCTGTCGACAATGACGACTTAAAAATCAAGGACAAAGGCTCTGCAAACTCCTCCCAGGCTTCCCAGAGAATCCTAGGATAAATCCCATCTGGCCCAGGGGACTTATCTATTTTCACACTTTCCAAAATTGCTAACACCTCCTCCTTGTGAACCTCAATCCCAACTAGCCTAGTAGTCTGTATCTCAGTATTCTCCTCGGCAACATTTTCTTTCTCCACTGTAAATACTGACGGAAAATATTCATTTAACACTTCCCCTATCTCCTCCGATTCCACACACAACTTCCCACTACTATCCTTGACTGGCCCTAACCTATCACTCGTCATTCTTTTATTCCTGATATACCGATAGAAAGCCTTAGGGTTTTCTTTGATCCTATCCGCCAATGACTTCTCGTGTCCTCTCTTTGCTCTTCTTAGCTCTCCCTTTAGATCCTTCCTGGCTAGCTTGTAACTCTCAAGCGCCCTAACTGAGCCTTCACGTCTCATCCTAACATAAGCCTTCTTCTTCCTCTTGACAAGCGCTTCAACTTCTTTAGTAAGCCACGGCTCCCTCGCTCGACAACTTCCTCCCTGCCTGACAGGTACATACTTATCAAGGACACGCAGTAGCTGCTCCTTGAGTAAGCTCCACATTTCGATTGTGCCCATCCCCTGCAGTTTCCTTCCCCATCCTACGCATCCTAAATCTTGCCTAATCTTATCATAAGTTCCTTTCCCCCAGCAATAATTCTTGCCCTGCAGTATATGCCTGTCCCTGCCCATCGCTAAGGTAAACCTAACCGAATTGTGATCACTATCACCAAAGTGCTCACCAACTTCTAAATCTAACACCTGGCCGTGTTCATTATCCCGATCCAAATCCAATGTGGCATCGCCCCTGTTTGGCCTGTCTACATGCTGTGTCAGAAAACCCTCCTGCACACACTGGATAAAAACAGACCCATCTGAAGTACTCGAACTATAGTATTTCCAGTCAATATTTGGAAAGTTAAAGTCCCCCATAACCACTACCCTGTTACTCTCGCTCCTGTCAAGAATCATCTTTGCTATCCTTTCCTCTAGATCTCTGGAACTATTTGGAGGTCTATAGAAAACTCCCAACAGGGTGACCTCTCCTCTCCTGTTTCTAACCTCGGTCCAGACTACCTCAGTAGACGAGTCCTCAAACGTCCTTTCTGCCGCTGTAATACTTTCCTTGATTAACAATGCCACATCCCTCCCTCTCTTACCATCTTCTCTGTTCTTAGTGAAACATCTAAATCCCGGAACCCGCAACATCCATTCCTGTCCCTGCTTCCTGTATATGGACCTCGGGTGTAAACAATGGGATATTACACACTCAAACAATATCTCTGGAAGACTGTATGGGATAGGCAGTGCTTCATTTGCTTAGAATACGGGGACCATTCTTTGTTCCCTTCCTTCACATTTTTTCCCGATAGTTTGCTGACTGTGCTGCTGCTTTTTACTTATTTTGCCTTGAACTGGATAATTTCATCAACTTTTTCTCTCAATATAATCCGTCCTTGGGCTTCTCATGGCCATCTCCGACACTTCCCTTGCCTTCTTTGACCATACTGCCTCTATTTCATGGGTTGGCTATACACGATTATCTACTTTAATCCCGCCAACTCCCACAACTACCTTGATTATCTTTCATCCACCCCACTTCCTAGAAAGATTCCGTGCCATTCTCCCAGTTTCTCCATCTCTATTCCATCTGTTCCAATGATGCGCCCTTTCACACCAGTGCTTCAGAAATGTCGTCATTATCCGTCATCCAAAGATTACGCCACTGTGGTTAACAAGACCTTACATCATGTCTATCGTATTTTCCGTGTTACTGCCTTCACCCATTCCCCTCCCAGCAAAAACCATCATAATGTTCCCCCTGTCCACACTTTCCACCCCACTCGCCTCCACAATGAACACACCATCCTCCAACATTTCCACCATATCCGGTTAATTCCAGCACTAAACATATATTTGGCTCCTTTTCTGCCACCCTGTTCCCTGCACCCTGGTCCACGCCTCTATTACCCACAATGTCAGGTAATTTTCCCTGTGACATTTCCATGCAAGGGCAGGAGAGGTATCCAGGGCCCCAAACAATCCTTCCCAGAGAAACAATTTGCTGTACTATTTTCCATTTAGTAATCGTATTCAGTACGCATGGTGAACTCTGCTGGACATTGGGACAGGAGCAAATGCAGATTGGGTGATTGCATTGCATGACTCGTCCATTCAGTCTGCAAAATGTAACCCTGAGCTTCCAGTCACTTATCATTTTAATTTTACATCCTACTCCACTCTGACCTCTCTACCGCTGACCCCCTATCCTCTTTCATTGCAGCTCAATTTCGAATAGGTGTTTTATTGCATCTCGGGTTCAACACTTAGATTAAAATATTCAGATAATAAACATTGCTTCCACTTTCTCGGACAGCCTGTGTTTTTACTGGGGGATGGTTACACCAGAGTCAGTCAGAGTGGATGTGGTGCAGGGTTTCCCAATTCATACACAGCTGGTGGGTTTACTCACCATTCTGAGTCACTTTTCCAGGCTCGTCTTTGCCAGATTTTCCAGGTTCCACCCTCCTTCTGTAATCTGCTGTAGCCATTTAAACAACCCACTTTTTAATCCTCTCCTGTTTCTTTGTCCCATTCGCCATATTTTTTTGTCTTTGTTTCATTCCTGCCCTGCAACTGATCACAGATCTTCCCCATTGTTAGTTCCCCCCATACCAGACTTTTCACAGACTCTATCATTGCTTTAAAACTGTTAATCTTTAATATCGCCCAGTACTGGAGAAAACCTATCAGATTGAATCGTTAACACCCTTGCTGTATCCACAGATGGTGTCTGCCCTGCTGAGTGTTTTCTTTAATTCTGCCACGGGATGTGTGTGCTGCTGGTAAGGCCAGTATTGGCTGGCTGTCCCTTATTTCCCTCGACAACTGAGTTATTTGCCAGACCAGTTCAGAGGGCAGCTAAGAGTCAACCACATTGTGCTTGGACTGGAGTTAAAGGTAGTCCAGGCCAAGTAAGGATATCAGATTTCCTTCCCTACAGGACATTAGTGAAGCAGATAAGTTTTGACAATATAAATGCGAGTACCACCATTACTGAGACTAACTTTCAATTCCTGCCTTTTGTTGACTTGCTGACTTTATTAATTGTATTGAATCTAAATTCCACCAACTGCCAAGGTGGGATTTGAATCCGTGACCCCGGGGCATTAGCTTGGTCCTCTTGATTACTAGCTTAGTGGCACGACAACACATTTTCCTCTTCAACATTGTCCTATTTTCAATCAGATTTACAGCAGTGTCAATATTTTGTTTTTACTTTGGTATAGATATTAAAGAATGAATGACATACGTGGGGATAGGTGTTCCTGAGTTTTAACTGCACGCACTAACTTTTTAATCCTTGACAGGTACCCCGCCTGATGTCACACTAACAGGCTTTGCTTTCAATTGGGTAGGAAGAAGTGTCGACCAGATCTTAGGATCAGTGCTGTCCAAATACTGACCCCGGGGTATGGGAAGAGCTGCCTGACATTGGGGTCTCCAAAGGCTAACACGAGAGCGAGAGAGTGTCTTGAAATGTCCGATCACTGGGTTCCCAATCCTGAAAGCAGGGGATGGGACTCGTATCCTGAAGTGTGATCTCAGGCCAGGGCAGGATGGGTCCTGGAGAGTATGTTATCCAAGAGACGACGACTGGTCTGATCAAGGAAGAGGGGTCCAATCCTGGAGGGAATTCTGATCCTGCAAGTGCGGGTCTAATTCCGGGAGTGCGGTCTAATCTCGCCGTTCGGGGTCCAGTTCTGGTGGGGGATGGTTAGAATGGCCAAACCTTGCTTTATTTTTACATGACATGCAACTGTTCCCTATGATAACAGGGAAAGCGGGCCGGCCAGAGTTAAACCTGTCAAACACATAAAATCAGAAATTTCCAGCATCAGTAAAATATTCCAATTGCTAACCTGCCTCCTTGGAACGTGGGTCTGCCCATCCCCTGTCACAGCTCCATTAAAACCAGAAATGGACGGGTCAGAGGTGGGTTGTGGGATTTTTAAAATTTTAACCTCTGACGCATCAGCAACTCACCTATTTGAAGTGATAAAAACCTGCCCTTACTGTCGGTAAAATGTTGATCCTTAATTTCCAGTCATTATTCCCTTTTCTCCCTTCCAGTTAATTTACTCGCGATTGTTATCCTGGCTCAGGAAAAATGCGGCCTCTCCACCTGCACAGCTCGTTACCTGGTGGCTATGGCAACGGCAGATCACGGTCATTATCACTGAGGTCATACTGTTAAGGATCAGTACATCGTATTTCCCAGGTTCCTTTCTGAAAATCACCCCTGTGTGTAGTGTTAACATTGTCCTGGTTTGTGCAGCCGCACACTGTTCTGTCTGGTTCACTATCACTTTCACCTGTGATCGATTTGCGGCTATTTGTTGCCAGAAGCTGAAAACAAAGTATTGCACTGAGAAAACTGCAGCTGTGGTTCTCGCAACAACCTGCATTCTGCTCTGTTCACAAAACATTCCCTACAACTTTATGCTTGGACCTATATGGATAATGGACAATGTACCATGGTTTTGTGTTATCAAAGCAAGCTATTATACTGATAATGGATGGGTGGGATTTGACTGGTTTAATAAGATTTTAACCCCATTGCTCCCATTCGCTTCAATTCTGTTGCTCAACGCTCTGACAGTCAGACACATTTTAGTGGCCAGTCGAGTCCGTAAGGGACTGAGGGGTCAAAACAAGAGAGAGAATCGCAGTGACCCAGAGATGGAGAACAGAAGGAAGTCTGTGATTTTACTCTTCACCATATCAGGCAGCTTCATACTTCTATGGTTAGTGCATGTTATACATTTCTTATATTATAACATCACAGTATCTGATCCCAGGGATTACAACAGTTCTGAATCTATATTTCAACAAGTCGGATGGATGTTGCGGATTTTAAGTTGCTGCACAAACACATTTATTTATGTGGTGACTCAGTCCAAGTTCAGAGAGCAGTTCAAGAGCACGGTGAAATATCCAGTTACATCAATTATTCAACTAATGAATAAACAATACAACTAGAGAGCAGTCCAACGCGGGTCCAAGTATTTCCAGTACATGAATGGAATATTTATCCACAATGGGAAAGATGTGACTGACAGCGGGTTGTCCCACAATACATTGGTGGGTTGGGGTCATGAAGAGACACACGCCAAAGAGCAGTGCAGCAGCAGAGAAGAGATGACAGACAGCTCGATGACTGAAAAACCACTGGTGTTGGGGTTGTCACACACACCAAAGGGCAGCTGGGCACTGTGCCAGAAGTAAACATTTGGATTCTGGAAATACACTGACTGGGTTTGGCAAGGTGGATGGTTGCACATGACAAATAACAATATGCTGGCGGGCAAGAATTCACCTTCGGAGCACTGGACAGAAAAGGAGGAAGATAGAGAGCCAGAATTCCCTCTGTAGAATATGAAGAGAAATAGCAATCACAGTCTCCCCTCAACTGCCACTAGTTCCATTCACAGTTCATCAGTGCTGCTCAGAAAACAGAACTTGGTCGGAGACCAGCAATATGCTGCTGATGGTGGGAAGCTTTTTGTGTCAGTCATTATTATTAATATTATTCGTTCTTATTTTGTAGACACTTTATTGATTCCGACTCCCTTACATTCCCCCCAACCTGGTCACTGCTCTCTCTCTCTCTCTCTCTCTCTCTCTCTCTCTCTCTCTCTCTCTTATCGGAGTGCAGAATCTCGGAGATTGGTAGTGGCTGGAAGAGATTCCATAGATAGACAGGATGAAGGTCTCGAGTAGGAAACAGAGATAGGGATGGTTGTAGCGTTTGTACATTTTAAAGGGATAGGGAGGGTTGTAGGGGCTTGAGGAAGTTAGAGAGATTGGGTGGGCTGGAGGGTTGGAGGATTTTACCGAGGCAAGAGGGTGGGGGGGCTGTACTGGCTTGAGGTGGTTGCGAAGGTAGGGGGAGTTGCAGAGCTGGAGCAGGATACAGGGATAGGGCGGGTTGCAGGGCTGGACGAAGTTTCAGCAATAGCGACTGTAATAGGGGTTGCAGGAGGTGCTACAGTTGGGGAGTATTGCTGGGGCATGTGCAGGATACAGAAATAGGGAGGGGTGAAGAGCCTGAGGAGGTTACAGAGATGGGGATGAGGTCATGGAAGGATCTGAACACAAGGATGAATATTTCTTTTTTTAAAAATCATGTTGTTGTACCAGGGTCGAATGTCGGTCAGCAAACACGAAGGATGTGGGTGAACGGGACCTAATCCTAGTTAATAGATGGGACAGCAGGGAGTTGGATATATTGAACTTTATGGAGAGTGAAAATAGGGAGGCCAGTAAGGAGAGTATTTGATTTATCAAGTTTTAGATAACAAAGTCATGGCTGATGGTTTCCACCGTAGATGAGCTGAGACAATGGAGAATATGGACATTATTCACCCTCCCGCTCACATTCAGTGGCACTGTTAGATTGAGATCGCCCATTAACCCATTCATAAACCACACTTACTTACTCTCAGATCATAAGTACATACTGCAGTGTCATTCGCCACTCCATGAAAGAATAAAGCTGTTTTCAAAATATTTTCTGTGTAGATTGATTCACAGCATGTGCTTCCCATTTGCAAGTATGGCATTAATTACCGATCCTTAATTGCCCCTTGAGAAGATAATGCCCAGCCTTCTGGCTTCAACTAGCTGCTCTTCCCCCGGCAATGGAGCTCCAACAGATGCTACCTTTGAGTGAGTTCCAGGATCTGGCTCAGTTGTACAGCTCTCCATGGTAGAATAGCCTGCCAACAAACTGTCTTTTTTTTCTCAGGTGTAAACTGGGCCACTTGGATGAGGGAGTCTGAGGAATTGCCAGAAAGAAATGTAACATATTTTCTTTCATAACTATTTTAATCAAATAAAACAATCTGCTTGTTGCAGCTAGAAAGCCACAAATTCCTCCTGGCGCTGTTGGAGAAGACGGAAAACTTTGGCTCAACCCTGTCTCTTCCCGGATTCGCTTTGCCAACAATAACGGCCGTAGCCTGTCTTGTTGTCCATCAGCGGCCGCCATCTTTGTGAGAGGCAAAGCCAAAAAAAAGGCAACAAGTGAACTTCAAATGGGCCAGAATAAAATACTGACCATTCCCAATGAATGACAGAAAACTGAAAGTTTTAAAACTAATAATATTTTTGGAGCCACATGGGTTACACATTTACCTCAAACCCCGCTCAATGTGACATACACACAAGTACAAACGCGCAGTCACATTCATAAACACCATCTCAAACACACACACACACACACATACTAATTAAAACTCACCATGTCATTCTCACGAGCAGTTAGACACCGGCAGTAAATGCTGGTCTAGCTAGCCACGCCTCAGCCCATTAAAGAATAAAATCAAAGCACACTCACATTCACACACACAAACACTCACAAAGACACACACACAACCACACACACAATCCAGAGTGAGTCTTGTGGCAGTAGGAACTGACTTCTCGTGGAAAAAACTGCTGCTGAGAAGAGAATGAGGGGAAATGAGGAGGAGAGGATGTTGGCGTTAATGCAATAATCGTAGGTAGCAAGTACTTACAAAAAAATGATTGTTCATCATTCCTTGCACACAATAACGGGATCTAATCAGCTCAGTTTAATGTTCTTGCTACTGATATACATATAATTAGCTGGAGGCCGTTCAGCCCTCAAGTATGAAGTGCCACTCAGTCACATCATGGCAGATCTGAATCTGAACTCCATAATCCACCTGAGAGTTCATATTCCTCAATCCACTTGGTGGGGAAAAAATCTACCTACCACAGGTTTAAAGTTATTTATTAGGCTCCAGCATTTCCTGATTTTATTTCATGGGAGAGAGTTCCACTCAAGCAATATTCTCAATGCGATGCACTGTTTCCTGTCTTCCACCATCAATGGCCTGCCTTCTGCTTTAAAGGTTTGCCCTTGAATCTAACACCAGCAGGAAAAGGCTAATGTCCACACAATTCTTATCAATTCCTTTTATATCTGAAAATCTTTAATCAAAACCTACGCTGCAGCCCTTCCTACCTCTGTAAATCAATTCACTCCTACAACCTTCCCGATGCCTGCAATCTCCTCCACTACTACAACTCTCCCTATCTCAGTAATCTCTTCCACTTCCACAGTGCTCCCTATGTCTGTAATATCCTCCAACCCTGAAACGTTCCCTATCTCTGTAATTTGCTGAGGCCCTGAGCTCTGGAATTCCCTCCGGATCCGACAACTCTCCATATCTCTGAAAACTACTCCAGCCCCTACACTCTCCATATCTCTGCAAATTCCTGAAACCCCTAAAATCCTACCAATTTCTGTAAGATCATCCAGCCCCCTAAAGCCCTCCCTTTCTCTGTAACCTCCTCCAGACGCTACATCCATCTCGATTTCTGTAATCTCATCAGCCCTGAAAAATAATCCTACCTCTGTCAGATGAACCAGCCTCGGTAAACCTCCCTATCGCTTCAATAACGTCTGAAACCGCTAACCCTGACTATGTCTCTGACCTCCTCCAGTCCCTACAGCTGATCCCTATCTTGGTAACATCCTCTAGATAATACAAACCTCCCTATTGCTGGAACATCCTTTAATCCCTACAACGCTTCCCCGTATCTGTAACCTCCTCAAGTTTCCACAAACCTTACTATCCCTGTAATCTCCAGTAGCCCCGACAACCCTCACTACTTCTGAAAACTCCTCCAGCCCCTACAAACCTCCCTATCTCTGTAGGCTCCACCAGCCCCTAAACCCTCATGAATCTCTACCTACTCCAAGACCTATAACCGTCATAACCCGATAACCTCCACCAGACCCTGCAGCTCTCTGAATCTCTGTAAACTCTTCCAACGCCTTCCCAGCTATGCATAATCCTCCAGCCCCTGAGAACCTCCCTATCTCTGTAAACTCCTGCAGCCACTCAACCCTCCCTGTCTCTGTAACCTGTCCAGCCACAAAAAACTTCCCTATCTCTGTAGCATCCTCCAGCCTTCAAAAGGAGTCAACCGTTTTAATGGCCGCATCAGGGCAAAATAAATTAATAAATAAATAAACGATGCAGACATTTGAAAAGTATTGCAGGGTATGTTGGCGGGGAAGCTTAAGATAGGAATTCCAGAGCTCAGGGCGTCAGCAACTGAAGACACGACCGCCAATTGTGGAGCGATGTAAATCAGGGACGAAAATGGTCTTAACTAGATGGTCACAGAGATCTTGAAGGAATTGTAGGGCTGCATGAAAGTCTACAGAGACAGGGCTGGATTGGACTGCAGAGATAGGCTGAGTTTACTTCTGGCCGAGGTTTCAGAGACAGGGATGCTTATAGGACTAGGTGAAGTTACAGAGATAAGGAGGGCTGTAGATTCTGCAGAACGCTACAGAGATAGTGAGCAGTGTGGGACTGGAGGCTGTTACAGAAATAGGGAGGGTTGTAGTTGCTGGAGCAGGTCACAGAGATAGGGAAAGGAGTGAGGGCCAGGGAGGGATTTGAAGGAAGAGGATTTTTTTAATACCAGAGTTGCTGGACTAGCAGCAAATGTGAATCATCAAGCACAAGAAGTGACAGGTGAATAGGACTTGGTGCGAGTTAGGATTCAGGACATCCTGAATGTTTCATTGTACGTTAGATAACGTTCCTCTCCACAGTACCGGCGATCAGCCTGCATATGTTCATCACAGTAGGCGTCCTCGTGTTTTATATTGTCTGAATACCTTTCATGCCAAGCCAAATGAAAGCATTTATCACATGGTATAGTATTGCATCGGGGAACAATCAGAGAAAAAAATGAACGCAGAGCTTGCTCGATTGCTGCACACGCTGGCCAACATAAGCTCCCACTCATTCCCGTGGTTTCGAGAACTGTCTTCTCTCCGCAATTTTCAAGGGGTACTATCTGGCTTCAAGAAAATGGTTTGGAAACAAAGGAAAGTGCAAATATTCGCAGAATAGAAGGAGGCCATTCGACTCATCATCCTTGTGCTGGATCTATCCAGTCTAATCCCGCTTTTCAGTGTTTGGGTGTAGCTGAGAGAGTCTCTGTGTCACCGAGGGTAATTCATGGGCTCTTGTTGTGCGATGTTGTTTTACAATGACTTTTAATCAATTTGCTCTCTGTCCCTTTTGCTCTAAGGAATTTTCATTCTGAAAACTGCATCATGAAGATCGGGTAAGTTTGCGACGAGAAATCATTGGACAGGAACTTCCTCCAGAGGGGACAGACTGAGGCCTTGTCCACAGGCTGCACTCAATGGGACCAAGTGAGTTGTGTCTGTTTATTAGACCGAGGTTTGATTTCCTCTCTGGGGCCCTGGGTTAACCAGTTCCTGCTCAATTGGGGCCCTGGAGTTTTAGATAGGTTGAAAGCCTGCGGTTGAAGGAACAGCCCCAGGAGGAATTCCCATTTGCCACTTGCTCTTTCCAGTGCTGTCTGTGAGGTTTGTTGGTGCCCATTTTAATTCATTTTACAGTAGTTCTGAGGTTCGCATCCCTCCATCTCCGCATTCTTTTCCTTTGTCTCTATCTTGCCCATGCGTTCTCTTCTCTGTCTCGGTTTCACACTCCTCTTCTCCATTTAAACCTTTAATAAATTAATAAAAAAACACACACAGCAATGTCGTTATTTGAAATGGTGAGACAAAATCAACAGCTTGTTCCCAGTTTAAAGAGGGAGTTTTGCCCTTTCTGGGGACTGAAATCTGGCTATTTTCACATTGCTGCTTGTGGAGTCTTGCTGTGCTTCAGGCGCCCTGCAGCATTACATACATGACACCAATGAGGACGCTTTAAAATTCAGTTCCTGAGGTTCTGAGTGTGGGTTACCCTGTGTTTTCTCTCCATCTTCCTCTGCTTTTCTCTCCCCTGCACTTTTACTCTTTTAACCATGAATCAATGGGTGCCACAATGTGAGGTATGGTTATTTTAAATGGCGATAGAAATACTTCTCAGGACAGTTCACTCCAGATTAAATCCCAGATCGAGCGAAGAAGAAACAAATGTGGATGGAGTGCGTGGGTGCGCGGGAGGGGGGGCGGGTGGCAGAGCAGGGAAAAAAGACAGGGAGAAGGGTGTTTGAGATTTTCAAACTGCAGGAATGTTCCTCCCTCTGGGATCTCGAAACGTACATCACGAAAAACAGATTATCTGCATCTGATCATATTGCTGCCTGTGGAATCTTGCTGTGCAAAGATTGTCTGCTGGTTTCCGACATTGCAACAGTGATGGCCACTTTAAAGAAATAATTCATTGAGTGTCAACTGCTCCCGAGGGCCAATAATTACAAGAGCTGAACCTGAAGCTGTATAAAGACTTGTTCTAAGTTTAAAGGTGGAGTTCAGCATTTTCTGAGAACTGTGATGGGATATCTCGCTATAATTACATTGTGGGATCCTGCTGTGCATACATTCCCTACATCAATTCCTACATTGCAACAGATGGAGAGAAAAAGAGGGAGAGTGAGAAATAGCTGTAGGTGGCAGGTTAAACGCAGAGACAGGCGAAGTGTGGGTGAGGAAGGGAAGGCAGAGAAAGATGGAGAGAGACAGAGAGAGAGAGAGGCAGCTGGGGTGTGGGTGAGGGAGGGAAGGCAGAGAAAGATGGAGGAAGAGAGAGAGATTGAGAGAGAGAGAGAGTGAGAGATAAGGAATCCACAATCAAAACCTTGCTAAACTGAATACTGCTGCGTCACCATTGCTGGGACATTAGTGTGCACAGCTTGCCTGCAGAATTCCCTGCCTTTTAACAGTGACTGAATTTTAGAAGTGAGTTCATTGTGTGTAAAGTTCTCCAGAAGGCCTGGGAGTAAAGTCCTGAGCGTGAAGCCGGTATAATTCCCGAATAATGCTGGTGATTTGGGCAGTGCCATGAATTTGAGCGTTAAATGAAATGTGCAGCAGTCATTTGAATTGAGAGTGAGGTTCTGAGAGTAGATTTCCCTGTCTCTTTCCCTGTCTCTCCATCTGTCTTTCTGAATGTGATTAACAAGATGGAGAGAGGCGCAGGGGAGTGAGGGAAGCATGTAGAGAATCAGAGGGGGAGAGGAGAGGCAGAAACAGATGGACAGCGACACACAGCGAAATAGAGGGAGAGCGAGAGAGAGAGGGAGAGAGACAACAGGAAATGACAGGGTAAACACATGCACAATTCCCATTCTTCAGCTCTGTGTCAGGGGATGTGTTTGTAAGATGGGGTGTCACTGAGAGATTGTTTTGTGTTAGTGAGTGAGGGAAAGAGTCCTGTGCTCTTGCTGTGTTTTATTTCTGTTCAAAAATGCTTTGCTTTCTTTGAATCAATTTTATTTCTCTTATTCCCAAGAAGAATCTTTTTGGAAACTGCAGTTTTGATGATGCGGAGGGGAAATCTTCTGGCCACGTGGAATCGTCAGACAAGTACTTTAACCAGAGAGGTAAGTAATAATACATATATATGTGTCATTGTCAAATTCATTTCCAGATATAGAAAAGAAGACTGTGTGTTTGCAGGGCTGATAGAAAAAAATATCAAGTGCTGGAAATGCTCAGTATTTCCAGCACGTTGTTTTTTTTCAGAATTCCAGCATCCGTAGTATTTTGGTTTTGTGTTTTTCAGGGGTTTGCGATTTTATTTTACCACAAGGGATGGGCTGGAGGGCGCTCCGAAGCAAATAGTTTGGGAAGCGCTGCTCCAGAACAGTCAATGTAATCCCGTAGATTTCCCTCTCCATCTCTTGCTGCAACCTGTTCCCTGCACCTTCCTCCATGTCCTTAGCTCTGTTTCTTCACATCTTTAAATCACTTTCTCTGTATCTCTCCACATACTTTCCATCTCTGGCCCTCTCTAGAGTCTCACAAGTTTTCATTTTCATTCTCTTTCTGCCACTCTCTGCATCGTTATCTGTCTCTCTCTCAGTCCATTTCTTCACTCAGTCACTTCCAAATACCTGACTCTTTCCATCTTTGCTCCTCCTTTCCTGAAAGATTATCCCTGCATTTCCACCCCCACTGCCCCGGGGCACCACTCGTTATTATGTTAACACATCTTACATTGTATCTCTGCCCCTCCACTTCTTTCCATCTCTGCGTCTCTCAATATCTATACCGTTGCTGTGTTCACTCTCTGCACCTCCAGCTGTCAATGTAACTCTGTTTCCTCTGTTCTCAGTTTCTCTCTCACTGGTTTCTGACTACCTGCATCTCATTCTCCATCTCCCTTTCCATTTACCTTTCTCGGTGGTGGATTTGAACTTGCTGCCTTGGTGTTGTACAGGGTGATTGTGAACAGGGATCCTGCTTTCCATTAGTTTAGCTCCCATTGAGGTAAAAACAGGGGAGAGATGCTGAATGGACAGCCGATTCACAAACACCCTCCTCTCCTCCATCCTGGTTTGCACTATTGGCACCAGGTCCGAGTCCAGCCAGAGTTTCTTTGTCTCTATGTGTACCTGCTCGGGGACTGTCTCTACCTGTCTTCTTGTGGCTCAAGGAGGGAAGGGACTGATCAGCCATGATCTAACATGGGTGGAACATGCTCAAAGGGCTCAATGGCCTCCTCCTGTCCTTGTTTAAGTCAATGTGTGTGTCTCTGTGTGTCCTCCTCTGCTTCATTCCCTGAAGCTGACGGGAGAACAGGTGAAACGCCTTTTTGCAGACGGGGATGTGTCTGGGCTGGGATGTTCCTGTGCGTTAAAGGCTCAGAATGCCGTTATCCTCTGGGTGTTGGTCATTGCTCTATGCCCGGCCCTGCCGTTGGCCGTACATGAGTTAAAGTTGCCGGGGGTCTGGGAGCCAGTTGATGGAATTC
This sequence comes from Heterodontus francisci, assembly GCF_036365525.1. Classification (NCBI taxonomy): domain Eukaryota; kingdom Metazoa; phylum Chordata; class Chondrichthyes; order Heterodontiformes; family Heterodontidae; genus Heterodontus; species Heterodontus francisci. Next base: position 6,143,788 of record NW_027141025.1, read on the forward strand.
CAGTGGCTTACCCAGACCAGGAATTAAAGAGAATTATCAATTGTCGGGAGACGGAGCCACACCCAGGAAAGTGATGGAGGTTGCAATTACACGGGATGGGGTTGGGGGGGGTGGGGTGAACGGGGGCGGACTGTTGACTGGGATGGAAGTTACATGGGGGGCGAGGGGTGGGGATGCTCACGGGGGAGATGGTACATGATGGGAATTAGTAGAGTGGGGCATTTAGAGGACAGGGAGGGTATTTAGAAAGGGGGCATTTACAGTGGGAGCAGTGGGAAGAAATAGAGGGCAATATTTACACAGGGAATTAGTTATGCTAAAAATGCAAGGGGAAGGATTCTCCAGGTTTAAAACTGGAGGGGGAGGATACTCCAGGTTTAAAATGGGAGGGGGAGTGCATATTCTCCAGTCTGTTCATGGGGTGTTTAGGTGTGGGAATTTTGACGGGGAGGGTAGGGATTAATTACATGGGGGGGGGCCTGTTCACAGGAGGAGCATTAGATGGGAGTCTGTTCACAGGGGTTTTTTGATGGGAGTTTGTTCCTGGGGTTATTTAGATGGGAGCTTGTTCCTGGGAGTGCTTAGATCGGAGTCTATTCCCAGGAGGGGTATTTAGATGGGAATCTGTTCACAGGAGGGGTATTTAGATGGGAGTCTGTTCCTGGGGGTACTTAGGTTGGAGTCTGTTCAGGGGGTAATTAGATGGGGGAACTGTTCACAGGAAGGGTATTTAGATGTGAGTCTTTTCCTGGGGGTATTTAGATAGACGTCTGTTCCTGAGTATATTTAGATGGATGATCTGTTCACAGGACGGGTATTTAGATGTGAGTCTGTTCCTGGGGGTATGTAGATGGGAGTCTGTTCACAGGAGAGATATCAGATAGGGGTGCAGACGAGGGGTAATTAGATGGGGGCGTCTATTCAAGGCCTGGGGGGATTCGCAGTGCAGGAATTTACCAGGGGGGGAAATGTTGCCTTTTTTAAACATTGAGTTGGGAGAGGAGGCCATTTGCGGGGGGTAGAAATAATTTGCGGGGGAGGGAAGAAATTTATGGGGGGGGATAAATTTGCAGGGGGAAAATTGTGACGGGGGAATAATTTGCTGGGTGGAATTTTCAGCATTCTGAATGCACATCTTGACTCACTCTTCCATCAGTAAAAACACCCAATCCCCTTCTAATGGCACCTTCCCATGCAAATACTGGAGATGAATCACCTGCCCTTACACGTCCTCTCTTTCAACCGTCAGGGCTGCAAGCACTCTTTCCAGGTGAAACAGTGATTTACTTGTACTTGCACAGTGGTGCAGTGGTTGGCACCGCAGCCTCACAGCTCCCGCGACCCGGGTTTAATTCTGGCTACTGCCTTTGTGGAGGTTGCAAGTTCTCAGTGTGACTGCGTGGGGTTCCGCCAGGTTCTCTGGTTTCCTCCCACAGTCAAAGACTTGCAGGTTGATAGGTAAATTGGCCATTGTAAATTGCTCCGAGTGTAGGTAGGTGGTCGGAGAATGGTTGGGAATGTGGGGTTAATGTCGGATTAGTATAAATGGGTGGTTGTTGGTTGGCACAGACTCGGTGGGCCGGAGGGCTTTTTTCAGTGCTGTATCTCTAAATAATAAAATGTTGTATTCACGATCATTGTCCTTTACACTGAGGAAACCAAACACATGTTCAGTTTTGCTGAGCTCTTCCAATAAGACTGCAAACGTGATGCTTAGCTTCCAGTCACTTGTCATTATAATTCCCTGCCCCATTCCCATGCTGACCTCTCTGTCCAGGGCCTGCTCCACGGTCTCAATCTTCCGGAATCAGCAGCAACTTCAAAAGCGCACGTGATAACTACTCCTCTATTTGTTTTTGACAGCGGGGGTTAGGAATGATTCCGCTGTCCATTCAATCATTCATGCCTTCCACCCTATCACAGTTATTCTCTTCAGTTCTTTTATTCCTTTCCTCTGTTCCCCTTTTCCCACCCTCTGTTCTTACTTAAATACTGGTGCAACAGGACACTTTATCGTTCTGGCGAAAATTCTCCAGCCGGGAATTTTAACTCTGTTCCTCTTTCTAAAAATGCTACCTTGACTACAAGGCAGTTTCAGCACTTGCTGTTAATTTCTCAGCTTCCCCGCTTCCGCAGGATTTTGCCTTTTTACAGAAGGAAATGTCATAGAATGTTATAGAAGAAGTGAGGTTGCAATTGAATGTAAAGAGAAAGAAATACATGCAATAGAAACATGACTTTGGAGAGGCTGGCAAAAAGGGGCCATGAGGGGATGAGGAAAGTGGTCTCATTAGAAATACATTTTGTAACTTGCTGCCTTGCTGTCGAGGGCAGCCACCTCGATTGCCATGACCACATCACTGTTTTTCTTGCCCAATTTTGCTGTATAAGCCCACTGTAGAGCGGCAATGTGTTTCTGAATCGTACCTCTCAGAAATGCCGCACAATTATACTCCATATAAGGACTGTGTAGCTTTCGAGGGTAACTTGCCAAATCATTGAGGAAATGTGATCACTCAGTGAGACTGTCTGGAGAATCAGAACACAAAGACACACTGACTGGTAATCAGAAATTCCAAACATTCACCATCGTTGAACTGTGCAGGGAGGGATGTGATGTGTTCCTTGTAAGCATTACAGAATGTGTTTTATAAAAGGTGATCACTTGGAATCAACAAAGAATTTCCATTACCGAAATATATGAAAAGCAGCTCACAGTCTGCAGGACCTCAGAACAGTCACTGTGTGTTTTGCTGTTCTGTTCAACTGAGAGGAAGCGCCTGACAATGTGATGATTTCTGTGACATCAACAGACTGCTGTAGGACATTTCACCTCGGACTTTGAACTTAGCTACATAAAATCCACAAGGACAAAGTATCGGGGGAAGAATGTGACAGCTTAGTGACTGCAAATAAACTGATCTCTTATTACAAAGACTGAATCACAGTACAAAGATACGGTAATCGGTGAACACTTTCCAAAATGTAAAACCCAAAATCAACAGGTCACGATAAATGACTAAGTTCAAATCAATCAGCAAAGTTAGGTAAAGCAGGAGCATCAATTCTCCCTGTGGTTTTAAAGTAAAATAGATGAACTCGTGAAATGTTCAGGCTGTTTTCTCTACCTGCATATATAGGTTAATGAAACAGTAATACTGTTAATAATGTAGTCAGGCGAGTGAGGCTGTGTTACTGTAAACGGTTAACTCCTTGTGATCCAATCATCAGGAATGTAGCCTCGAATAATGTCATTTGTTAACTCACTATGATTCAATGCAACGATGGGAGCTGAAGGTAGATGGTTGTTTCAATAAACTGCCCACTGTAACTCAATAAATAAAAATGAATCTCAGCCTGATATATCCGGGAGTAAAAGTAGATCTGGAGAATTAAAATAGCCTGAAGATCTAATGCTGATCAATGAATTAGCACAGCTGAGGTTTCACTGTAAAGTTACCACAAGTAGAAAAGCTTGAAATGAATTCATCCCCCGGATGTAAAACAGCAACTCTCCTGAAATGGACATTTAACCAAAGAATTCACAAACTGTATTGGAACCAGGCTAATAACTCTGATAACTTTGCCATTCACTCACTGGTTTCTGCAGGGATATCGGGTGCTGTCGGAACCTGATAGGTTTGTCCCCCTGAGTTATGTTTCGCAGGTATCAAACAGACTTACAATACAGTAAGTATGAGATATGGGTGTTGACAGCAACTGGTTGCCACAGCAACTTGACTGACTCGTACATAATGATGGAGGTTTAAGATGTTTGGTATGGGTCTCTTGTATCTGTGAGAAGCCGGCCAATCCTGTAAATCATAAATATTGGTACTTAATTCATTTAGAGATACAGCACTGAAACAGGCCCTTCGGCCCACCCATTCTGTGCCGATCAAAAACCACCCATTTATGCTAATCCTAAATTAATCCCATATTCCCTACCTAAACTCGGGGCAATTTATATTGGTCAATTTACCGAACAACCTGCAGGTCTTTTGCTGTGGGAGGAAACCGGAACATCCGGCAGAAACCCACACGGTCACAGGGAGAAATTACAAACTCCGCACAGGCAGTACCCAGACCTAAACCCGGGTCACTGGAGCTGTGAGGCTGCGGTGCAAACCACTGCACCACTGTGCCACCCTGATTAGCCATTAACATTCTGAAAATGGTGCAAGTAACGAAGGAACATCCAGTTAGCACTGATATTCGGATGTAACTTATGCCACACATGCAAGATCCTATATAAACGTTGAAATTCGAGGATCTCCTTGTCAACACGGTAATTTCCGAGTATCTCTGTCAATAGATAACATTAACGGGACACAATAAATACTGACAGTTGCAAGGTCTCCTGTAACGAAAATCTTATGGACACAGAAGATATTACCAGACTCCCAGAGATTCTTTTCAAATGCTGTCACTTCAATGGACAAATTGTATTTATTGATAAGCAATCCCAGAACTGTCTGTCGATAACATAAATCCAGAGGTCTATTTGTAAATGCTGAGAATGCCCTACGATTCTGTAAAAACTAGTACATAGTCTCACTCCCAGTATTCTCTTGCAAATAAATTCTCGCACCCGAGGGATCCCCTGTACACGCAACTCCCAATCCAGGGATGTCATGTAATTGTTCAAATGGCGAGATGCAATTACCGCCAAGAGCCGCGAATATACGTTGTTAAATGAGAAAGCAAATACAGTAAAGCATGCTTCAGACAGTTACTAACTGGATATTGTAGTGTTTTGACAATTGTATTGTACATATTGTTCACTTGAGGCTACCATGCACACACGAGCCAGCAGATGGCACTGAAAGAGAAAGTGAAAGAAAACAAAGTAAAGAAGACTCCATTATGTTCAAGAGTTTGCTGACTCGGTCCTCAGTCTTTTCCTCATATGTCTTATTAAACTCTGCTAAACCACAGGCCAGTCCAGAGACCATCAGAGTCGTTGATCCTTACAAGGAACAGGCAGCAGTAATGAGGTGGTTAATGAAACAAAAAGACAGTAGTTTACTGAATTAATAGTTGGAGATGGAGGCTCACCAGGAACTAACGAGCAGAGATAGCACAACCTGTGGACACTCTGAACTGCCATATGTATCATAATTTCTATATATACTATATGGCAATTTGAATATACACATTGAAACTCCCAGAGCATACTCTTCCAGCCTATTGTTCTCAGATGTTGATCCATTCTCTCCCTCTTTGTAAAGCTGCAGGTGCCTGTCAGTCATTGACGCAATAGTAGAGTAACATTGCAAGGAGAATCTTATTGATATCAAAGAGAAACCTCGCAGTGACACAAATAGGTCCCTTGGAAAGTGCCATGAATCACAGTCAATAAACAAACAAGGTCAGTAACATGCTTTCTTCTGAACACGTTATATGTCAAACGGTGTACTTGCCCAGATATTGCACAGACATGAATTGAAACTTCCCAAAGCCCAGAATATAATTTGATTGACTGTTCCACTGGTGAAAACTGCACAGCGCAATAGTTACATTGGTATTATACTGTCCATATCTGCCTGTGGATTCTGAACAGTGTCATGCTTGCATTTAAACAGTACTGCCTCCCTCTGCTGGTGAATACTGCACAATACAATTGTTGCATTGATACAGTAATACCTCCATTCTTTTGTAGGTGTGACAGTGCAGTATTATATTTATATAGCAATGATGAGTGCAAAGACTACAATGATGTAGTAATGTCTACCTCATTTGGTGAATACCAGCTTACACCTCTGGTGGGGAAGACAAAGGAGTGCACTGGCTACATTTTCACAGTGGTATCCTCGTCTCTTTGGAATACAGAATAGTGCATTGCTTATTGTTACGATCAGGTGACGAGGGTCACACTATACCCCAATTGTCCTTCTTCTCATTTGACCGCAGCAGGGTTTCTTCCTTTATAAACACTGGATGTACTTAACACTCCAGTGAGTGTTTTACCTTTATCCTTTGTTGTGATCGTAAAAGAACCAATTGGACAAGTTTTCTTGAGTTTAACCAAGGAAGAGGTGAGTTTATTATACTTAATAATTAAACGTTTAAAGTCGGTTGCCAATCCATGAATTTAAAAAAATCCCCTTTTTATAGCAGGTTTTCTTGACATTATGTTTAATATCATAATGCTTACCGCCACTGGTAGATCCACTTCCATAAACTGCACCAAAGGCTCCAACTGATGCAATATGTGTTTATCCAGTATTTCATAACTGTTTCATGGTCAAGAAAATAAATGTGCACGGCATCTATAGAATGGCACAATGAACATCAACTGGCCACTAACCATAAACGGACAGTATTTTCATAAACTGACCTCCTACGGACAAACTGAACAAGTTCAAATAAACTGACCCCGACCACACATCTAAACTATTCAGAAAATGCTGCGTGACTCACTAACTTAACAGGTCTCTAAAGCGGACACATCGCAGCAAAATACATAACCATCGACATTGATTTGTTTTGCGAAAGGTTCTCTTCTTTTCTTCTTGTCCTAGATGTGCATCTCTTTAAGGGAGCTGCGGCAAATTGTAGGTGCCTCTCCACTCTCACAGATATGAGGTTGCTTAGCCTGCCCAGTACTCATATTTCGCTTTTACTGTCTTTGCTGACAGATTCTTTTGCACGACTAGGCCCTTCAGAAGCAGGAGAACCAAGCTAGCAATACCAATCTGAACAGTCACCCCTCTGACTTCAACACGCACCAGTTCAGCATTTAGCACAATGCATGGGAATGATGGTGAGATAGCACAGTCTGTGCAGGGTGAAGTTAACATTGCAAGTGAGCAGCACGGGTAGTGGTGAAAGGCACAGTAGAGGACAGAGGAGGCAGGCGAGTGCGCCCTGACCCAAACATTGCTGAAGAGTGTGGGGAATACCAATTCAATGCCTGGGTGTTCACGCAAAGGAAATTGGAATAGTACCAGCAGAGAACGGTTGCGTGGGTAACCTGTCAAAGACTTTCAACATCATGGATGAGACTATGGAGGAGCCAATAGTCTATGACTGGCACCTGGACGTTCCTGTTCATGGAACGAGTTGCCTGTATTCTCTTATGAAGAATGTGTTGTCCTCTACGGAAGCTTACTATGCAAGAGCCCTGGTAGCCACCAAGGCCAGCTTTGATTGAAACCCAACCTGCTGCTATTGGGGCTTTGGTTTCTACAGTGACTTCCAGCCTCGAAAAGTCGTGAAGCAGCGTTGACAGATTTAGTGGTTCGAATGGAGAGGAGCTTTGGTCGGATCAGTGGTGTCCTTTAGTTTTCTCTCATGCAGATCAGTGAGCGATAATGCACAGTCCCATGGGATCAGACTGGCGCTACGGCAGCTGCAGGTAGTGTCCTCTTTCAAGAGGGAAGTACATCTGTGCCCTTGACAGACCCTCGTCCCATGCCCATGGAGGCACCAGCAATGCAGTCCAGATGCACCAACCTGACTCCAGTCCCATTCTCGGTCGCACCGCCGAAAATGCTGGTTGTAAATATCTGCAGTACCATTTTTACGACGGCTGCACGCGTCCACCACGCTGAATTAAAAGGGGCAGCTCTATAATTAGAAAATACCAGCCTTCAAGGGAACACTATTACGTGGGACATGAATGAATATTAATTTGAGTGCAATTTATTAACGTAATATTAGTCAAACTTTTATCCATGTCAATTTGTGCAAAATGTTTTAGTAATAACTTCGGGCCCTCACAGTGTGTGGGCGTGGGAATGCCTCATGCAGGGATTTTCTCTGTCCAGGTGCAGACGAGATTTGACCTAAATGTAGGGGAAGAATCATCTTCGTGGGTCACTTGGTGCAGGGGTGGGATGAAGGGGTTTGAGTAGCATTTCAATGCAACCAATATTTAGTCACTTGTTCTCAGACTTCACATGTTACTCGCTGCTTCACCATGCAATGCCAGGCACCACGTGGTCAGCTTTCGATGTGGTCTCCAATTCTGCTGCACAATGACAGTGCAGTGACTGGCACGACAGAGCCATCTCTCAGTGTGGGCTCCAGGTCTGGCTGCTGATACATGGCAGTGGGAGGGAAATATGAAATAATTGTCAAAGAGGACCACATACCTGCCAATATGATAGGAAAGAGGAAGGTTGAGTCCAGGGTAACTGCTACTGTCGTGAGTCAATAGGGGATCCGGACACCGAGCACGAACCCATACTTCCTCCAATTCAACTTGCTCGTCCATTACAAATACCCGCTATTCAAAAATACAGGAGCAATTTTAGGGCTGAAAAGTGGTAATATAAAGTTGATGTGTTCATTGAAGCCTCATCGAATCGCCGTTTGTTCTCAACAGAATAGACTACATTGTGAGTAACAAATACCATGTATTCAGTTCGAAGTAGGTACAATTAGATGCTTGTTTCATCCAGAAAGAATGTTTGGGACGCTCTCTGTGAGAAGGGAAGAGGGGAAAGAACAGGTGTTGCATCATTCAACCATTGCATGAGATGTTTTTTGTTGCAAGAGGAGTGATTCTGGGATTGACAGAGGACTAACCAAGAGCTTGACAGAAGGAATAGTGCCTTTGGATTGTTGAATGGGGAAGGGAGGGAATGATGCCTTTAGTCGTCACATGGCGCTGGCGGCTTAAATTGCAGAAAACAGTTGAATATGTAGGTGTTGCTGTGGCAAGTGAGGACAAGGCTAACTGGATCATGGCTCTGGTGGTGACGAGAAGGGATGAGGGCGGAATTGCAGGTTACGTGCCTGAAGAAGGGAACTCTTCAGCCAATCAAAGACAGAAGCCAATTCGGAAATGATGATGTGGAAGGTGGCATCATTGGAACTGCTGTAACAGAGATGCAGATACCTGGAGAAGGCAATAGAGACCTGACACGAAGCAGGATGGGGGAGGTGGGGTGCATAATCGAGCTAGGTCTCTGGGTTGGTGGCTACAGATAGACACTGTGAGCTACCTGCCGATCCTCAGTTTTAGAAATAAGATTTCGAGGAATCGAATTGGGGATGGGTCGTGTAAATGTAAAGTAGGGCTGGTAGCTGGAAGCAAAGTTAATTCCTTTCAGCTGAGAATGAGGTCAGGAAACTACAATGAAATAGTCATCAATGTACCCAAACAAGATGTCGTGTGCTGGTGGGACGTAAAGGTGTCAAACAACTGGATGGCGAGGCGAGGGATTGCCATGCAGAAAGGCTGCATGTCCTATTCAGAGATACAGGTGTAGGTGGAAGATACATCCTGGTGAAAGATGGACTGCAAAGCGACTGGACATCCCGGTGTGGGATGGAAAAGTACAGACCTGAATATTTTGAATGGGCTAAGTTGCAGATAGTTTGAACATCCTGGTAAGAGATGGACATATTGAGGGTATGGCCGTCCTGATGAGGGATGGACTTGTAGGGATCCGAATTTCCTGAATGGATTTAATGAGTTTTAAAGGGATTGATCACCCGAGTGAGAGATAGAGTTTTAAGAGAATTACATGCTCTGCAGAGGGAAAGAAAAGTTTAAAGGGAATGAACATCTTGGTGAGAGATGTAAATGCAGAGTGGTTGGACGGCCTGGGGTGGGATGTAGTTGAAGGAATCTACATATCTCGTTTACACTGTTGGACTGGATGTCCATGGTGAAAAGGAAACATTTATGGCCCGGAAACCAGAGTAGCTAAAATCGTGGATGGCGACAGAAGAAGACAAGGGGAGAAAGTGCAATAGAAAGAGTTAAGATCCATCGGAAAGGAACATATTGAAATGTTGAGTCTTACGATGTAGCCTTGTTTGTGGATGTTTGGAGGATTTCGAAGGGGCTGTGCGCGGTCACAGGCACGGGGTGAAGATGTCAAGAGGAAATGAGTTCAAAGATAATATGGGAAAGGATGACATGATGTTCAGTGATGGACTCATGGTCTGGGGGAAGTGGAACGATATGTCAGAGAGTTTCGTGTTTAGGCTCCCCAAGGTAGAGGTCTTTACAACAAACAACAACAGCGATTCCATTGTCAGCAGGTTTAATGACAATGTGAGGGTTGAGAGAATAAAGTGCTGCACATCACAGGGAGATAGATAAGAGAGAGTAAAGGGGGCGGAATTCATTTCATAACACTTGCCTCCATCTTAACACAAACCTTCACTCTTTTACTCTCTCCAGTCCATCCTTTTTCCCTGATTCTGTATTTGCTGAAAGTAATTAATCTCGACTAATATATATTTCTGACGAAATCGCAATAACGTTCAAAGCTGGTCCTGTGTCTCTCGCCACAGATGATATCTCAGCTGTTATGTGTTTCCAGCATAATTCGTTTTCAATTCAAATGATGTTCGCCGTCTGCTGGTGGATACGGGTATTTCAGTAAGCCGACGAATCACAAAAATCACAATTTTCTGGAGAGTAATGCATGGTGTAGCTGCTCTCCCGACAGAGTAACAATTGCGCTCTGCTGATGACTAACTGAAATGTTTAAAATTGACGGCAAAAACGCATGAATTACTGACCAGTTTCTCCTGCTCTCCCACCATACTCCGGGATAGTGTAGCGCAGGAAAACATTATATTGTATCTCGAAATTGGTGTATATTTAGTCCTTGAACCACAATGCAGTCGTTAATATTGACAAAGGCACAAATTCCAACTGCAACATTGAATAAATCATTTTAATTATTTTTGAAGGTTATTCCCATTGTACATGAACACTTACATTAGAAACTGCAGTAATTTGTCCATATCGAGTATGTGGTGGTGGAGGAAGAAGTTACAATAAATGCAGATTAAAGAGACAGACCATTTATTTGTCACCTGACGTGTTCTAAACCTTTTTAAACAGGATATGGAAAAGTGAATCGGTTACAAAACGAACTTTACATAAACTCTTCATTAATAAGCAATGGTTTTCATCTCTGTAACAGTGTTGGTAATTACATGCGGAGTAATATATCTCAGTATTTGTACAGACAGAGAAATGATCCGAAATCAATTCTGTTTGGTATTTTAATTAAACAGAAAACACGCACCTTCAGACAAAATAAAGAGAAAAGCCAAATCTAGTTATTTCAAAACAATGTAAAATGATGGTTGATAAAAAAATAAAGTGATGTTTATATCGTAAAACAAAGCACAATTATCGTGTTCACACTGTTGGGAAAGTTTATGCCGTTCCTTCAGATTTAAGACAGAATAACACATCAGTCTGTGATCCACCTCCAGACATCATACATTGGATTTGAGGCTGACTTTTACCTGAAAGGACAACAAAAACGACTTGAGAGGTTTACAGCAATGTTAACCACCAAACAAATACATCAAATACAGTATATGATCTCTTCAGAATATTTCTGCTTCAATAAGCCTCTTATTTCTTTAGTAAGTACAGAAAATGTTCTCTCTTTTTTGAGATACAGCACTGAAACAGGCCCTTCTGCCCACCGAGTCTCTGCCGACCATCAACCACCCATTTTTACTAGTCCTACACTAATCCCATATTCGCACAAGATCCCCACCTGTTCCTTCATTTCCCTACCACCAACGTCGACTGGGGGCAATTTATAATGACCAATTTACCAATCAACTGTAAATCTTTTGGTGGTGGGAGGAAACCCAGTGAAAACGCAGACACAGGGAGAACTTGCAAACTAAACACAGGCAGTACCCAGAATTGAACCCGGATCGCTGGAGCTGTGAGGCTGCGGTGCTAACCACTGTGCCACCCATCATCTTTCTGATACTTTGGAATCAATATCGATATTCTTAATATCGGAAACAGCTGGGACTGCACACTGTCAGCACAATACACGGAACAAATTCTAAAACATTGGTCTTACCAGACTGATGGAGATGTAAGATGTTGAACTACACAGTCAGTGCCCATCTTTGGTGTAATGTCTGCTATTGTGAACGTGTCACAGTGAACATCCTCATTGTTTTCAGGAATGGAGGGAGGCATCAAAGCGGGATCAGTGCGGGTCTGAGAGCTCGAAACTGCGGAGGGAAAGATCATGGATTAATGATTGGACTGAAAGCGGGATCAGTGCGGATCTGAGAGCTGTATACTGTGGAGAGAAAGATTATGGATTAATGATTGGAGTGAAAGCGGGATCAGTGCGGGTCTGAGAGCTGTATACTGTGGAGAGAAAGATTATGGATTAATGATTGGACTGAAATTGGGCTCAGTGTGGGTCTGAGAACTGTATACTGTGGAGAGAAAGATTATGGCTTAATGATTGGACTGAAAGCGGGATCAGTGCGGGTCTGTGAGCTGCATACTGTGGAGAGAAAGATTATGGCTTAATGATTGGACTGAAAGCGGGATCAGTGCGGGTCTGTGAGCTGTATACTGTGGAGAGAAAGATTATGGCTTAATGATTGGACTGAAAGCGGGATCAGTGCGGGTCTGTGAGCTGTATACTGTGGAGAGAAGGATTATGGATTAATGATTGGACTGAAAGCGGGATCAGTGCGTGTCTGAGAACTGGATACTGTGGAGAGAAAGATTATGGATTAACGATTGGACTGAAAGCGGGATCAGTGCGGGTCTGAGAACTGTATACTGTGGAGAGAAGGATTATGGATTAACGATTGGACTGAAAGCGGGATCAGTGCGGGTCTGAGAACTGTATACTGTGGAGAGAAGGATTATGGATTAATGATTGGACTGAAAGCGGGATCAGTGCGGGTTTAAGAGCTGTATACTGTGGAGAGAAAGATTATGGATGAATGACTGGACTGAAAGCGGGATCAGTGCGGGTCTGAGAACTGTACACTGTGGAGAGAAAGATTATGGATTAATGATTGGACTGAAAGCGGGATCAGTGCGGGTTTAAGAGCTGTATACTGTGGAGAGAAAGATTATGGATGAATGACTGGACTGAAAGTGGGCTCAGTGCGGGTCTGAGAGCTGTATACTGTGGAAAGAAAGTTTATGATTTAATGATTGGACTGAAAGCTGGTCCAATGCGGGTCATCTATATACGTATAACGTAAAGGGGACTGGAATTTGTTGGCCTCGGAATGTTTTCCATCTCCATTCACCGTGTTGTTTTTTTTACTGCTGGGTGATAGCAGATGAAATGGATCAGCTAAGACTGAATCAGGGTGTTCAGATTGAGCACCTGGAAGATTTCCAGTCAAAGTGTTAGCAAGAGAGATATCACACACCGAATAACATAAGGGTGTCTTTTCTAAAATATTTCAAGCATTGTTTTGTCTAATTTCCTTTAATCACAACATGTATTTAAATCAACCAGCAGTCTGTGAGATCGCCGAGTGGAACGAAATTCAAAGTAGTGACAGAGAGCTGGTGACTGTGGGAGTTTAACTCACCGAGAGTGGAGAGATCACCGCCAGCACTTGTGAAGAGATCATCAGGACTACTGTCCAGCAACAAGTGACCATCCTGAGTGTCAATGGCTCCAGTCTCAACATCATCATAATCACCCGGAACCAGACCTGAGCGGAAATAATGATTTTCACTGAAATTAAATGGTATCACTGAATACTTAGAATTATATTATTAGACGTCAGTCGACACGGGCCAGCCAGGGTAAACTGTGATCTTCAGCCGCAGTGAGATTAGAGGCTGGCGAATGATGGGACCGTGTCCTGTCACGATAGGCGAGTCATCGCTCATGCCATGTTTAAAATGCAGCCTGTAATCGATTGAAAGGAAGGGGCAGTGTAGGATATTGGTTGGGAGACTGACAACCTGCATGTTTGGCAGATGGCAGCAGCCAGAGCAAGGTTGGCGCCCAGGTTTTCGCATGCCTCCATGGAAGTGCTCCTCCAGGCAGCAAGGGCAAGGAGGGAAGCGCTTTTCCATCGGGACCGGAGGAGGAGGCCAGTGAGGCAGGTGGGGAGGGCATGGCAGGAGATTAAGCAGGGAGTGAGCAGCCGTGAGGTAGTCCCATGTAAGAGGTTTCAGTGCAGGAACGGGATCAATGCCCTGATATAGCATGACAAGGTGAGTGCAGTCCCTAACATTAATTTGACAGCCTTAAATGTCACAAATGATAAAAATTAAATTAGAGAAGTGGTGCCTCACTCATTTGTTCAGATGTTCCTACACCATGGAGCACAGTTCAGTGCCCACCTTCTTGGAGAAGCACAATCTTCAGTGACACTGCTGTTCCGACATTTGCAGGAAGCAGAGCCTCTGATGGTAAGCCCTCTCTGGTGGGTAGCATCTTCTGCACTCAAGAAGCTGGTTGCGTGCGGCTGTGTGCCCTGTTCATCCACACTCTTTTCCAGCCTCATGATTATTGTCCCTATCTGGGTGCTGCAGCCCAACTCCTGGGGACTGCAGCTGCTTCCATCTCTCATTCTCCTCCACAATGGGAGGCCTCAAAACCGGCGTGGCGTAGACATATTGTAAATTGCTGCACGCACTTCTCAAGGTCTCCATTCTTTTTACTTGGTGTAAGGAAGTTTCAAGTCTGAGAGGATGCTCATCCTAAATACCTCTGTTATGATCGCCAAGATAGGTCAGCCTCCAGATTGCCAATACCGCGATACAGTATCTCTCCCCCTCCCTCCAGTGCCACAATGCTTTTCACAGCCAAAACTGACCTTCCTCTGACCTTCCCCCTCCTTATAGATGGCGAGTCTCTGAAAACTGTTGTCACCTTTCATTAAATTGTGAATGGTTTGGAAAATTGCCATGAATTTCCTGTTTATTGACTCAATTGCCTGCCCAGTGCCTTAAAGTGCAGCCTCCACCCACCAGCTCGGCCGCTTCCAGGAATATCACTTAACAGAGTAAATACGTCGGGCTTCCTTTGCACTGCTATCCAGCGGCAATTTCCCTCCCAGTCTGTCGCCACTGTGTGACAAAATGCTGCCCTCCGTTTTAAAGTCACATCTGTCCCATTGAATCACCCATTCAACATACACACAAATGTCACATTTCACCGCCCACACAACAGTGTCAGAAATCACAATAATTGAATGTTTCATTCCATTCAAGTATTGGTTGCAATCGGTATTATTTTGCAGACATCCAAATTATTTCTCCTTTCTTAAAAACTAAAATCCCTCAGCAAATCCCCATGCATTCAGCAGCATCATTTTACAGCGATTAAGTTCTGATATATTTAGTTGTTGATTTTAGATAACAGACTGCGTGATGGATTAAAAAAACGTGATGGTAACAAATAAAAATGTACCCACCCTGAATACTGGAGGAGTTCCCTTCAGGATTTTCTGATCCAGGATCCGTATCACCCAAACTGTGACTGGTGTAATATTCAATCCGATTTAGGGACTCAATGGAATCAGCAACTGTTAAACACAAACATGGATGGTTATTGGAGAGATCGATTGGGACGTTCCAGCAAATAACATAATGCCGTCATCATCTGGTGACAATGTCCTGGGACTTTGTATCTGACACGATTGTGAAACATTTATCACAGGGACTGCAGTAGTTCAACAGCAACTCGGGATGGACCAAATATGTTGGCTCATCCAGCGAGCAGTTAAAACAATACACAGTACAGCTGGTGGGTCAGATTTCAGACATCAGAGCAGAGACAATAGTATAAAACATAATCAGTTCGCACAGTTTCATAATCCAGAATCCCTCCATCCTGTCCGCGTTTCTTTCAATTTCAGAGTCTCAAACGGATGGTGGTGGCTTTAAAACCGAACCCCACCCCGGATAATGGGGCAGAAAAGTGTAAAGAGTGCAAGGAGACGAATAACGGATTTGTTCTTTCCTGGTATTTTTTGCAACCTGAGAAATTAATCTCAATGGTTAAATTGCCCTCCAAATATATCGCAAGACAAAACTTTTATCGATTTGCCAGTGTTGTTGCCCCAGTATTGTGAAACAGAATTTGTAGATTAATGTTAAACTTCAGAATGCAAAGTGTTCGGATATGTTTTTTGCAGGAACTACCGACTTCAGTTTAGGAGTTCCTGATGGAAGCGTGTTTCTGATCCAGAAATCCAGTCACTTAGAGAAATAAACTCTGAGTCAATGTGACTGTCTCCTCCTGAGAGCAGTGACTATTTATGGTCTAGCTTAAATGGAATAAAATGACATGATAGTTACAAACAAACAGAAATCACGTTCTTTAAGCAGTAGCAACGGGCGGGAATCTTCCCAAACCTATTGCTAATCTTGCTATACGCACAGATATAGACACACTCGCACTGTGATATGACTCCTTCACCTGGGGATAGCGAGCGGATTTCTGACAGTGTTCAGTCAGTAAACTGACCATTAACATGGGGTATTTAAGTGGAAGTGACATTTGTCTTGTGAACATTCGGCATGAAATATAAAACACAGACCTGAACGCCGGATCTGATAGGAATCCTTGCCAGGTGGAATATTCCCAATCTCTTCATAAATTGCTTGGTATAAACCAGCCGGTGAACCCTTGCCACTAGTGACAGAACCTGTCAGATGGAGGGTGGGAAGATTAAAGTTTAGTTGCAACCCATGAGCGTTTACCAGTAAATTATCTGCGAACACATCCAAATCACAGAGACAGAGAGAGTAAAGGGACAAAGTCGGATACAGTGAATGCGGAGTAGTTTTGTTGTGTGTATTTTCGTACATGTCTGTGTCAATTTTACTGCATATCCCTATGTTCACCTGCAGCAGACTGAGGACAAATGTGCTAACTGAGGAAAAAATTCAATCAAGTTTGTTAGAAACGATCTCTCCCTAACAAAGCCATGCTGACTGTCCCTGATTAATGCCTGCCTCTCCAAGTGGAGATTAATCGTGTTCCTCAAAATGTTTTCAATATTTTCCCTTGCACTGACGTTAGATTCACCTGCCTGTAATTACCTGGTTTAACCCTGCTACCCTTCTTGAATAATGATACCACATTCACTGTCCTTCAATCCTCTGGTACATCTCCTGTGGCCAGCGAGGATTTGAAAATGTGTGTCAAAGCCCCTGCTGGATCTTCCCTTACCTCACTTAACAGCCTAGGTCACATCTCATCTGGGCCTGGGGATTTTTCCATTTTAAGCCCGCTAAAACAACAAACACTTGCTGCCTTTCAATGCTAATTTGTTTAAGTACTTCACAACCCCGCTCCCTGATCTCTACACCGACATCGTCCATCTCCATGGTGAACACAGATGAAAAGTAATCCATTAAAGCCGCATTTACGTCATCTGCCTGCACATTGCAGACGGCCATTTTGATCCCGAATCGTTCCCATTCTTTCCCTGGTTATCCTCTTGCCCTTGATATACTTTTAAAAAATGCATTTGGCGTTCCCTTGATCTTCCTCACCAGTGTTATTGCATGCCCCCTCTTCGCTCTCCGAATTCAATTTTTAAGTACCCCCTATACTTTCTGTACTCCTCTCGGGAGTCCGCTGTTTTTCAGCGCTCTGAATCTGCCAGTAGCCTCCTTTTTGATCCTTATCCAATCCTCCATATCCCTTGACACCCACAATATCCCTGGAATTGTTCGTCCAACCCTTCAACTCTGTGGGAACATTTTAGCCCTGAACTCTCAATATTTCCCTTTTGAAGGTAAGAGCCCATGGGATCCATGGCAATTTGACAAATTGGATCCAAAATTGGCTGCGTGGTAGGAAGCAAAGAGTAATGATCGAGGGTTGTTTTATTGAGTGCAAGCCTGTGACCAGTGATGTACCACGGGGATCGGTGCTGGGACCCTTGCTGTTTGTAGTGAACATTAACATTAAACCTGAATATAGGAGGTATGAGGAGTAAGTTTGCAGATGATCCCAAAACTTGTGGTGTCGTAAATAGTGAGGAAGAAAGCCTTAAATTACAGGACGATATAGATGGGCTGGTCAGATGGGCAAGGGAGCAGAAAATTGAATTTAATCCTGTGAAGGGTGAGGTGATGCATTTTCGGTGGAGTAACAAGGCAGGGAATATACAATGGATGGTAGTACCATAGGAAGTACAGAGAATCAGAGGGACCTTGGTGTACTTGTCCATAGATCACTGAAGGCAGCAGCATAGAAAGATAAGGTGGTTCGGAAAGAATATGGGATTCTTGCTTTTATTAGCCAAGGCACATAATATAAGAGCAGAAAGGTTATGATGGAGCAGCATAAAACGCTAGTTAGGCCACAGCTGGAGTACTGTGCACAGTTCTGGGAACTGCACTGTAGGAAGGATGTGATTGCACTGGAGAGGGTGCAGAGGAGGTTCACCAGGATGTTGCCTGGGTAGGAGAATTTCAGTTATGAAGCGAGACTGGAAAGGCTGGGGTTGCTTTCTTTAGAACAGAGAAGGCTGAGGAGGGAATATGATTGAGGTATACAAGATTATGAAGGGTATTGATAGGATAGATAGGAAGAAAACGTTTCCCTTAGTGCAGGGGTCGGCAACCAGGAGGCATCGTTTTAAGGTAAGGGGAAGGATATATCGAGGTGATTTGAGGGGAAAAGTATCACCCAGAGGATGGTTGGAGTCTAGAACACATTGCCTGAAGAGGTGGTAGAGGCAGGAACCCTCACAACATTTCAGAAGTATTTAGATGAACAATTGAAATGCCATTGCAAGCAACACCATGGGCCAAGTGCTGGAAAATGGAACTAGAATAGATAGGTGCCTGATGGCCGGCAGAGATACGCTGAGCCGAAGGGACTGTTTCAGTGCTGAATAACTCTATTAATCTATGACTCTATGACCTGATCTCCTGCTTGTGATCGTTTGTAAACGACTGCCTGTCTAGTGAGGTTACAAGGCTCGATCTTATCAGCTTTAGGACTGTCTTGTTACAGAGCCTGTTCTGGTCGGGTCCTTGGCAGTGCGAGGCGCCTATGCTGTCCCAGCTACAGAATCTTTCTGAAGAGAGAGAGGTCTATTTCTATAGGAACTTTATATTATTATGAAAAGTGTCATTTATTAAGCGTCCCATTTCTTATAATAAATCAGGAGTGATTTGGATGGGTGGAATATGAGTGGAGGGCGTCGTTTTGGAATGTTGAATCACCGCTGGTGAATACAGAAGGTCCTATACAAGTATCACCTGTCAAAATAACAGTCAGACACGGTTAGACAGCTCGATATTGGATGCCCAGAGCCGGAATCTGAAAGGCTGGAACTGATAACCAATGGATGAAGGAAGATTAACAGACAAGTAAATAGTTGAATGCACAGCTTAAAAAGTTGAAGTAAACTTCCGGATCCTTTGTTACAATAAGTAAATTCTTCCAGAATTTCATGTATGATGTGCTGAACTCTCACAGTGAATGTGGACACTTCAAATCACTCTCCATTTTAAATGTCACATTTTACTAAATCCTTAGCACATTGAATGGAGAAAATCAGCAAAAAAAAAAATAATGTGTTTCTAACAAGGCCACTTGACAGTCCATAGAAATCTGCAAGGAACGAGAGTTTTGCATGCATATGACACAATATCTGGGATCTTTCGTTGGATCCGCGGTAAGATATGAACCTCACCTCTTCTGATTGACTTTTTCTGTATAACCACCATCAGTGAGATCAACACACAGATTAGCAGAACTCCGAAGCAGACCGCAACTAGGATGGAAGTAGTTTTCTTTCCCTGTTCTTAATGACAATAATACAGAAAGGTTTAACACATACACAGTCCGTCTTGCACAATAACATATTTACAAAAGGGAGTTAATAATTATATCCACTGCTTCCGGGCGATGAGTCAGGCTGAACATTCCGCAATATGTGTGGTGCACATTGTACCAGAGGGAAGTGTGAGCCAGTCTAAATTACAGAGACAGCGTCCCCATGTTTCTGATGAGAACACGACAGTTCAGGTCCAGCCAGAATCTGGAATTAGCTGAATTTCAACCAGACCATTTGAAATATGCGGTGAGGAAAATATATTCCAGTCAGTGAGAAAGTGCTCATAGCATCTTGAGAAAATGACTACAATACCAATTCAACTAATTAAAACCCTAACGCTGGCGAGGATACTAATAATGGTAAATACCTGCAGATGTGGACGGGACAGCAATTGGAGGCACATCGAACCCTGTGGAGTATATTGTACAAAAGGTTCAGGAGGATGAAATTTCAGCACTTTCCATTTAAACGATAAATACTGTTCTTAATTTCCGGAACTAGTGAGTCAATTTAACAAAACAATGAACCCTAACCCCACTCTCCAAACCCTGTCACCCTCACCGGAACAAATCACACTGGCATCTTCCTTGTGATCACAGTCAGACTGAGCCGGCGATGAAGAAGGACAGTCGGCCAGAGAAGATTCGCTTCCAGTGCATTTCACCTCATCCAGCCAGATAACACCGTCACCCTGGGAAAAAGTAGCTCCTCCTGGGGCCAAAAGAGCGTGACCACAATCCAGCTGTCTGCAGACAACATTGGCATCGGCCATATCCCAGGAATCATCACACACCGTGCCCCAGCTGTTATTGCACAGTATCTCAACTCTCCCGGAGCAGTTGGTGTTACCTCCAAACAGGCGCAACCAATGTCCAGAATCTAGCAAAGAGAATCAATGGTTATTATTGATGTAGTATAAGAAAGGAGTACATGTCAGATAGTTGGTATAATAAAGAGGAAGTAGCACCTGGTGAAAGCCCACGTTTACAATCATATTCTCGAATGCAGTCCTTTGATCTGTGGTGCTGCTCCTTAGTTACTTTTGCTTCTGTTTAGAATAGAAACATGCTGACTGTATCACACACCAATGTTTGAAATGACACTCGCACATTTAGAGGTTTGTTGTGTTACCTGAACAAACAACACCAGCATCCTCCCTGTGTTCACAGTTGTGTTTACCCCACGGTTCTTTTTGACATTGCCAAAGGAACGATTCGTGTGAAATACATTCCATCCCATCAAGCCAAATGGGTCCGGTTCCTTCTCCAAATGACTGAGCATAATAATCGATAGAACTGAGAGGACCACACTGTAACTGTTTGCAGATCACTTCTGCATCAGGTCCATCAAGTGTATCCGAGCACACTGTTCCCCAGGTGCCATTGTAGAACACTTCCACTCTCCCCTCACAGCGATGCTTCCCATTCACCAGCCGCAGCTCTTTGTGCTCTGTCAATGACACAAGAAATATCCAGATAGTTAGATTGATAACTCGTTGGATGTTCATACCGCACAGTTCAACACATGCTGCACCGGTTGTGTTCACTGATTTCCAGTAATTATTTCAGAAAAGCGATAGAAAAACACCGACAGCCCATAAAGTAATAAAGAATAATCAACACGGATTTCACAACAGAAAGACAAACAACGTTATTGAATTCTTTGAAGAAGTTACAGAAAGATAACAGGGATAATGCAGTCGATGTAATATGCATGTTTTTTTTTTCAGAAGGCCTCTGACAAGGATCATGACTGGGGTCAGAGCCTGTGAAGTCAAGAGATCAGTGGAAGAATGATAGGAAACCAGCTACAAAGCACACCGTCCGGGTACAATGTGGTAACCCAGAATGGCGGAAGTTGGGAAGTGGTGTTCCACAGGGCTGGGGTCACTGCTGCTCAACATTTACATGAACGATTTGGATTTACACAAGGGAGACTTAATTTCAAAATTTAAGATGACAGCAATTTGGGGATGTAGTTACCACTAAGAAAGACAGAGACAAAATACGGGAAGACGTTAATAAACGGGCCGAATGGGCATACAATTGCCAAATAAGTTGAATAGAGATAAGTCTAAGGTGCTCAGTGTTGACAGGAAGAATAAAGAGGCCACGTACCTCTTGTAAAATAAGAGTGAAAATTATATAGATCAGCAAAGAGACCTCGGGATACAGAGGCACTAATCACTTCTGAAGTGACAGAGACCGAAGTTAGTGATCATAAATATAGAATAATCACGAATAAATCTAATAAGAAATTCAGGAGAATTTGTTTTTTTTTACCTAGGGAGTGGTTTGAATTTTGAATTCCGAACACATGCAATTGCTGAGGTGATTTGCACTGATGCCTTTAAGGTAAAGCTATACAGGTACATGAGGCAGAAAGAAGCAGGAGGATATGCAAAGAGGGTTAGGTGCAGTGAGGTGGGGCCATACTCGTGGGCAACGTAAACACCACATTGACCAGTTAGTGCGAATGGCCAGATTCCGTGCTGTCCATTGTATGTAATTCGAAGTCATATCTTCCCTGTGAAACCACGTGCACAACACTACGGAAAATGGGCACATGGAAGCACCGTTACCTGAACACATGATCCTCACATCTTCTTTATGAGAACAGTCGTGGTTACCCCACGATGCTGAGGGACGTTCCCAGAGTAATGATTCGTTCCTGGAACACTTCAGTTCATCCAACCAAACTGGCCCTGAACCTGGTCCACAAGATGCAGGAAGTGCCAGGTCCAATGCCTTTCCACAACCCAGCTGTTTGCAAACCACGTCAGCGTCCGCCAGATCCCAGGAATCATCACATACTGAGCCCCAAGTCCCATTGTAATAAATCTCCACTCGGCCACTACATGGGCTTCCACCGTCAGACAGCCTTAACTGCACGTGGTCTGTTGGATAACAGTACATGAGGATTATACTTTCAATAGACATTCACATCATCACTCATTACAACTGATTTTACCATCACCAGCTCAAAAAATGAAGGTTAAATGCACCTGTGACAGGTAAATAAAACTATACAACAGAATATCTGTTTACACTTACTTCTTACATAGAATGTAAAGAACAGCAATGTTTCAGATATGCTATAACATCTGGCTTTGACAAGTGCTGATCTCCAGTTCCCCTTTTATGTTTTGAACGCTGTGTCCGGTGTCAAACAGGCAATCACTCACACGATGAACAGTTAATTTATACTCATGTTATATAACTGTATCTGTTCCTTGTCCATGTATGTTACCCTTATTTGTTATCTTGGTCAGACATTTACTGCCATCTCCTATTTCCCTCATCTTCAATTACAAGTGACTTGCATTTATCTAGCGCCATTAACGTAATTAAACATCCCAAGGCGCGATACTGGGGTGATATCAAAGAAATTTTAACACAGAGCACCGAAAAATATATTAGGTCAGATGACCAAAAGCTAAGTCAAAGAGTTAGTTTTTATGGAACGTCTTAAAGCAGGAAAGACTGGTTGACAGGCAGAGAGATTTAAGGAAGTAATTCTAGAGCGTGTGACCTTCGCAAATAAAGGCACGGCCGCCAATGGTGCACAATTAAAACCAGGAATGCTCAAGAAGCCACAACTGGGAGCTGCCAGTCTGGAGCCGATTGCAAAGACAGGAGCTGTGAGGCCAGGAAGGGATTTGAAAACAAGGATGAGAATTTAAAACCACTCATTGCTGGGCAAAGTAGGTCAGTGAGCAGAGGGCAGATGCCTGAGTGGCAAATGGTCGAGACAGCGGAGCTTGCAGAGGTTGTTAGAATTAGAATATTACAGCGCAGTACAGGCCCTTCGGCCCTCGATGTTGCGCCGAGCTGTGAAACCATCTGACCGACACTATTCCATTTTCATCCATGTGTCTATCCAATGTCCACTTAAATGCCCTTAAAGTTGGCGAATCTACTACTGCGGCAGGCAGGGCATTCCACGCCCTTACTACTCTCTGAGTAAAGAAACTACCTCTCACATCTGTCCTATATCTATCACCCCTCAACTTGAAGCTATGTCCCCTCGTGTTTGCCATGACCATCCGAGGAAAAAGACGCTCACTATCCACCCTATCTAACCCTCTGATTATCTTATATGTCTCTATTAAGTCACCTCTCCTCCTCCTTCTCTCCAACGAAAACAACCTCAAGTCCCTCAGCCTTTCCTCGTAAGACCTTCCCTCCATACCAGGCAACATCCTAGAAAATCTCCTCTGCACCCTTTCCATAGCTTCCACATCCTTTCTAAATCGGGGGACATAATCACTGACCAACGCAAACAGATGGACCGCTGGGTTGAGCACTACCTAGAACTGTACTCCAGGGAGAATGCTGTCACTGAGACTGCCCTCAATGCAGCCCAGCCTCTACCAGTCATGGATGAGCTGGACATACAGCCAACCAAATCGGAACTCAGTGATGCCATTGATTCCCTAGCCAGCGGAAAAGCCCCTGGGAAGGACAGCATTACCCCTGAAATAATCAAGAGTGCCAAGCCTGCTATACTCTCAGCACTACATGAACTGCTATGCCTGTGCTGGGACGAGGGAGCAGTACCCCAGGACATGCGCGATGCCAACATCATCACCCTCTATAAAAACAAAGGTGACCGCGGTGACTGCAACAACTACCGTGGAATCTCCCTGCTCAGCATAGTGGGGAAAGTCTTTGCTCGAGTCGCTCTGAACAGGCTCCAGAAGCTGGCCGAGCGCGTCTACCCTGAGGCACAGTGTGGCTTTCGTGCAGAGAGATCGACTATTGACATGCTGTTCTCCCTTCGTCAGATACAGGAGAAATGCCGTGAACAACAGATGCCCCTCTACATTGCTTTCATTGATCTCACCAAAGCCTTTGACCTCGTCAGCAGACGTGGTCTCTTCAGACTACTAGAAAAGATCGGATGTCCACCAAAGCTACTAAGTATCATCACCTCATTCCATGACAATATGAAAGGCACAATTCAACATGGTGGCTCCTCATCAGAGCCCTTTCCTATCCTGAGTGGTGTGAAACAGGGCTGTGTTCTCGCACCCACACTTTTTGGGATTTTCTTCTCCCTGCTGCTTTCACATGCGTTCAAATCCTCTGAAGAAGGAATTTTCCTCCACACAAGATCAGGGGGCAGGTTGTTCAACCTTGCCCGTCTAAGAGCGAAGTCCAAAGTACGGAAAGTCCTCATCAGAGAACTCCTCTTTGCTGACGATGCTGCTTTAACATCTCACACTGAAGAATGCCTGCAGAGTCTCATCGACAGGTTTGCGTCTGCCTGCAATGAATTTGGCCTAACCATCAGCCTCAAGAAAACGAACATCATGGGGCAGGATGTCAGAAATGCTCCATCCATCAATATTGGCGACCACGCTCTGGAAGTGGTTCAAGAGTTCACCTACCTAGGCTCAACTATCACCAGTAACCTGTCTCTAGATGCAGAAATCAACAAGCGCATGGGTAAGGCTTCCACTGCTATGTCCAGACTGGCCAAGAGAGTGTGGGAAAATGGCGCACTGACACGGAACACAAAAGTCCGAGTGTATCAGGCCTGTGTCCTCAGTACCTTGCTCTACGGCAGCGAGGCCTGGACAACGTATGCCAGCCAAGAGCGACGTCTCAATTCATTCCATCTTCGCTGCCTTCGGAGAATACTTGGCATCAGGTGGCAGGACTATATCTCCAACACAGAAGTCCTTGAAGCGGCAAACACCCCCAGCTTATACACACTACTGAGTCAGCGGCGCTTGAGATGGCTTGGCCATGTGAGCCGCATGGAAGATGGCAGGATCCCCAAAGACACATTGTACAGCGAGCTCGCCACTGGTATCAGACCCACCGGCCGTCCATGTCTCCGTTATAAAGACGTCTGCAAACGCGACATGAAATCGTGTGACATTGATCACAAGTCGTGGGAGTCAGTTGCCAGCATTCGCCAGAGCTGGCGGGCAGCCATAAAGACAGGGCTAAATTGTGGCGAGTCGAAGAGACTTAGTAGTTGGCAGGAAAAAAGACAGAGGTGCAAGGGGAGAGCCAACTGTGCAACAGCCCCAACAAACAAATTTCTCTGCAGCACCTGTGGAAGAGCCTGTCACTCCAGAATTGGCCTTTATAGCCACTCCAGGCGCTGCTTCACAAACCACTGACCACCTCCAGGCGCGTATCCATTGTCTCTCGAGATAAGGAGGCCCAAAAGAAGGACATCCTTTCTATAATGCGGTGACCAGAACTGCACGCAATACTCCAGGTGCGGTCTCACCAGAGTCTTGTACAGCTGCAGCATGACCTCGTGGCTCCGAAACTCGACCCCCCTACTAATAAAAGCTAACACACCATATGCCTTCTTGACAGCCCTATTAACCTGGTTAGCAACCTTCAGGGATTTATGCACCTGGACACCAAGATCTCTCTGCTCATCTACACTAACAAGAATCTTCCCATTAGCCAAGTACTCTGCATTCCTGTTCCTCCTTCCAAAGTGAATCACCTCACACTTTTCCGCATTAAACTCCATTTGCCATCTCTCAGCCCAGCTCTGCAGCCTATCTATGTCTCTCTGTACCCTACAACATCCTTCGGCACTATCCACAACTCCACCGACCTTAGTGTCATCTGCAAATTTACTAACCCACCCTTCTACACCCTCTTCCAGGTCATTTATAAAAATTACAAACAGCAATGGCCCCAAAACAGATCCTTGCGGTACACCACTAGTAACTAAACTCCAGGATGAACATTTGCCATCAACCACCACCCTCTGTCTTCTTTCAGCTAGCCAATTTCTGATCCAAAGCTCTAAATCACCTTCAACCCCATACTTCCGTATTTTCTGCAATAGCCTACCGTGGGGAACCTTATCAAACGCCTTACTGAAATCCATATACACCACATCCACTGCTTTACCCTCATCCACCTGTTTGGTCACCTTCTCGAAAAACTCAATAAGGTTTGTGAGGCACGACCTACCCGTCACAAAACCGTGCTGACTATCTCTAATGTACTTATTCTTTTCAAGATGATTATAAATCCTGTCTCTTATAACCTTTTCCAACATTTTACCCACCACCGAAGTGAGGCTCACAGGTCTATAATTGCCAGGGCTGTCTCTACTCCCCTTCTTGAACAAGGGGACAACATTTGCAATCCTCCAGTCTTCCGGCACTATTCCTGTCGACAATGACGACATAAAGATCAAGGACAAAGGCTCTGCAATCTCCTCCCTAGCTTCCCAGACAATCCTAGGATAAATCCCATCTGGCCCAGGGGACTTATCTATTTTCACACTTTCCAAAATTGCTAACACCTCCTCCTTGTGAACCTCAATCCCATCTAGCCTCGTAGCCTGAATCTCAGTATTCTCAACAACATTTTCTTTCTCTACTTTAAATACTGACGCAAAATATTCATTTAACACTTCCCCTATCTCCTCTGATTCCACACACAACTTCCCACTACTATCCTTGATTGGCCCTAATCTAACTCTAGTCATTCTTTTATTCCTGATATACCTATAGAAAGCCTTAGGGTTTTCCCTGATCCGATCCATCAATGACTTCTCGTGTCCTCTCCTTGCTCTTCTTAGCTCTCCCTTTAGATCCTTCCTGGCTAGCTTGTAGCTCTCAAGCGCCCTAACTGAGCCTTCACGTCTCATCCTAACATAAGCCTTCTTCTTCCTCTTGACAAGCGCTTCAACTTCTTTAGTAAACCACGGCTCCCTCGCACGACAACTTCCTCCCTGCCTCACAGGTACATACTTATCAAGGACACGCAGTAGCTGCTCCTTGAATAAGCTCCACATTTCGATTGTTCCCATCCCCTGCAGTTTCCTTCCCCATCCTACGCATCCTAAATCTTGCCTGATCGCATCATAATTTCCTTTCCCCCAGTTATAATTCTTGCCCTGCGGTATATACCTGTCCCTGCCCATCGCTAAGGTAAACCTAACCGAATTGTGATCACTGTCACCAAAGTGCTCACCTACATCTAAATCTAACACCTGGCCGGGTTCATTTCCCAGTACCAAATCCAATGTGGCATCGCCCCTGGTTGGCCTGTCTACATACTGTGTCAGAAAACCCTCCTGCACACACTGGACAAAAACTGACCCATCTAAAGTACTCGAACTATAGTATTGCCAGTCGATATTTGGAAAGTTAAAGTCCCCCATAACAACTACCCTGTTACTCTCACCCCTGTCGAGAATCATCTTCGCTATCCTTTCCTCTACATCTCTGGAACTATTCGGAGGTCTATAAAAGACTCCCAACAGGGTAACCTCACCTCTCCTGTTTCTAACCTCAGCCCATACTACCTCAGTAGACGAGTCCTCAAACGTCCTTTCTGTCGCTGTAATACTCACCTTGATTAACAATGCCACACCTCCCCCCTCTTTTACCATCTTCTTTGTTCTTACTGAAACATCTAAATCCCGGAATCTGCAACATCCATTCCTGCCCCTGCTCTACCCATGTCTCTGAAATGGCCACTACATCGAGATCCCAGGTACCAACCCATGCTGCAAGCTCACCCACCTTATTCCGGATGCTCCTGGCGTTGAAATAGACACACTTTAAACCAGGTTCTTGCTTGCCAGTGCCCTCTTGCTTCCTTGTCACCATATCCCTGACCTCACTCCTCTCAACATTCTGTACACTGGCACTACAATTTGGGTTCCCATTCCCCTGCTGAATTAGTTTAAACCCCCCCCCGAAGAGCACTAGCAAACCTCCCCCCCAGGATATTGGTACCCCTCTGGTTCAGGTGAAGACCATCCTGTTTGTAGAGGTCCCACCTACCCCAGAAAGAGCCCCAATTATCCAGGAAACCAAATCCCTCCCTCCTGCACCATCCCTGCAGCCACGTGTTCAACTCCTCTCTCTCCCTATTCCTCGCTTCGCTATCACGTGGCACGGGCAACAACCCAGAGATAACAATTCTGTTTGTTCTTGCTCTAAGCTTCCACCCTAGCTCCCTAAATTTCTGTCTTAAATCCCCATCTCTCTTCCTACCTATGTCGTTGGTGCCTATGTGGACCACGACTTGGGGCTGCTCCCCCTCCCCATTAAGGATCCCAAAAACACGATCCGAGACATCACGAACCCTGGCACCTGGGAGGCAACATACCAACCGTGAGTCTCTCTCGTTCCCACAGAACCTCCTATCTGTTCCCCTAACTATGGAGTCCCCAATGACTAATATTCTGCTCCTCTTCCCCCTTCCCTTCTGAGCAACAGGGACAGACTCTGTGCCAGATATCTGTACCCCATTGCTTACCCCTGGAAAGTCGTCCCCCGCAACAGTATCCAAAACGGTATACCTGTTGTTGAGGGAAACAGCCACAGGGGATCCCTGCACTGCCTGCTGGTTCCCTCCCCTTCCCCTGACGGCAACCCATCTACCTACTTCTTTTACCTGAGGTGTGACTACCTCCCCATAACTCCTCTCAATAACCTCCTCCGCCTCCCGAATGATCCGAAGTTCATCCAGCTCCAGCTCCAGTTCCCTAACGCGGTTCTCGAGGTGCTGGAGTTGGGTGCACTTCCCACAGATGCAGTCAGCAGGGACACTCTTGGCGACCCTTACCTCCCACATTCTGCAGGAGGAACATACAACTGCCTTAATCTCCATTCCCACTATTCCAAATTCCCAACAAATCTACGGAAGAACCAAAAAAACAAAAAGTCAAAACTTGTTAGGTTAGCAATCCAACGGACAGAACTTCCCAAATAAAAAGTTTACCTTATCAACACACCAGAGTCCTTTTTTTTTGGTTAGAGGAGGAGGGTGGGTGGGAGACACTACACGTGTAGTGTCTCGGGTACAGCCACCACACAAATATATACCCTTTTCCTTACCCAGCAGTCCCCTGGTCCTCCGAAAACAAAAGGGAATTCACTTTTAAACTTACGCTGAAATTGACTTCTCAGCTGTAAGCCCGTTCACGCACCTCCGTTGCTATCAACGCTGCAGTCACCGAAACTAAAAGAAAGAGATTCTAAACCACACAAATATATACCCTTTTCCTTACCCAGCAGTCCCCTGGTCCTCCGAAAACAAAAGGGAATTCACTTTTAAACTTACGCTGAAATTGACTTCTCAGCTGTAAGCCCGTTCACGCACCTCCGTTGCTATCAACGCTGCAGTCACCGAAACTAAAAGAAAGAGATTCTAAACCACACAAATATATACCCATTTCCTTACCCAGCAGTCCCCTGGTCCTCCGAAAACAAAAGGGAATTGGTTGTAACGAGTGATGCCAGCCAGGAGCGCATTAGAATCATCGAGTCTGGAGGGAACAACGCTATCAACAAGATGAGATAAGGGCAAATGCGGGTGATTGCATGGAGGTGAAAATAGACAGTGTTAATAAGGATATGGAGATTTGATAGGAGGATCACCCTGGGGTCAAATATAACACCAAGATTACAAGCTGTCTGGCTGAGTGACAGACAGTTGGCATGGCGAGAAATGGAGTTGGCGGCAAGGAAACATGCGATGGGGACTGATGGTTTCTATCTTTTCAATACTGAGTTGGAGGAATTTTCTGCTGATGCAGTACTGAATGTCAGCCTGGAATTCTGACAGTGTACAGGCATTGGAGGGCTCAAGAGTGTTGAATGTGAGGAGAGTTGGATACAGTGAGATACATGTGGAAGCTGAGGCTGTGTTTGCGGATATCAGTGAAAGGCAGCATGTAAATGAGTAAAGAAGTGTCAAAGGGTAGATCCTTTGGTGACACTATAGGTGACTTTGCAGGAGCGGGAAGAGAAGCCATGGCAGGCCACTTTCTGACCATGACTGTATAGACAATACTAGAACCAGCTGAGTGCAGTCCCACCCAGCCGGGTGTTAATGGGGAGGAATTGGAGAAGTATTTCATGATCAATCATATCAAAATTTGAGACAAGTCAAGAAAGAGGAGGTGGAATCGTTTATATTTGTCACAATCACTTCGGATGTCATTTGCTTTCGTCCTGTGGTGTGGATAGAAAATTGATTTGCGGAATTGAAACATGCAGCTTCATATAAGATGAGCATGGATTTAGATTAGATTAGAGATACAGCACTGAAATAGGCCCTTCGGCCCACCGAGTCTGTGCTGTACATCAACCACCCATTTATACTAATCCGACACTCATCCCATATTCCTACCAAACATCCCCACCTGTCCCTATATTTCCCTACCTCCCTCCCACCTACCTATACTAGTGACAATTTAGAATGGCCAATTTACCTATCAACCTGCAAGTCCTTTGGCTTGTGGGAGGAAACCGGAGGACCCGGAGAACACCCACGCAGACACAGGGAGAACTTGCAAACTCCACACAGGCAGTACCCGGAATCGAACCCGGGTTACTGGAGCTGTGAGGCTGTGGTGCTAACCACTGCGCCACTGTGCCGCCCACAGTGGGAGGCGACAACACATTCAAGGACATTGGCGAGATACGAACAGTTGGAGCTGGGGCAGTAACCTGCATGGACAGGTGGTCAATGGTTCCTTTCGAAGGAGAGGTGTGATGACTGCTGATTTGAAGGAGAGGAGCCTGAACATGTAGAGAGAGAGAGAGAGAGAAAGAGAATCGTTAATATTGCCAGCTAACATGGAACCCAGGAAGGGAATGTTTGTGTTCAGTAGTTTAATAGAAATAAGGTGTAGACAGCAAAATGTGGATACCATCAACAGCACAGGTTCAGAGAGAGAGTGAAGGATTCTAGGAGAGAAACAAGAAATGTGAATTCAGGGTCATCGTATGGGATGGGGGTGGGAACTGATAGGACGTTAGGCCTGATGGGTTGGGGAAGAAAGGGAAGTAGTGGAGGTGACTGAACGGATGTTTTTGAACTTTGTGACAAAAAGTCTATGAGCTCCTCTCACTTATTTTTGGAGTCCAGGGTGGACGAGGCAGGGGAATGGTTCAGGAGGAAGATTTATGATGGAGATTATTTGCTGTGCGTTTTCTTTGCCTTCCTGGATAATCTTTGTCAAACAGGAGGTTTTAGTGAAGATGAAGAGGACCCAATGATGCTTTATTTGATTGATCCATTCAGGATTATATTACCAGATAGTTCCCCACATGTCACCGTGCCTTTCTGTTTTTTAATTATTTCAGGGAATGTTGGTGTCACTGGCAAGACCAGCAGTTTAATCCATGCTATTTATTACTTCATTATTACTTTACTACTTCATTTCATATTGGAGAATGTAAGGTCCACAAGTTCTACCCTTAAACATCAGCCTTGCAATATGCAGTATCTTCGTGCAGAACTACGTTCTAGGGTTGTGTTGATTATTACATTATCATAAATCAATTTAATATTAATAGCATAAGAGAATCACTTACCTTTGTAAGGATGGGACTCTGTCTTTGACAAGGAATATATTTGAGCAATTTTAGAGACATAAACCGCATGTCTGAACAGAGAATATGCAGACCTGTCTGTCCAGCCAGACTGCTGCAATTATGTTAAATGAGCAAACGAAACTTGTGAGGCACATTAACAATTGTTATTGTCTGTAAAAAATCAATGAACTAAACGACTAATTCTATCAATATATGACTGTTGGACCGGACCAAAGAGGGCAGAAAACAGGATCTGTCTGCAAAATGTTGGACAGCATCAGGAAGCGCCTATGGGCAATTGAACTCCAGATGTGTAGACCTCCTGGATGCACAGAAACCAGTATTTAATATGGACTGGACAAAAATGATTGGACTAATTGCTGATGGAGAATAAACATCAGCGATGTGACCCATCAGATACAGAAGTAGAAGACAAGGAGAAGACACATGGCTTCTGAAGGTGGGCATAAATGTTGGGTGGAATTTAACATCCACCTAACTGAAGAACAAGATGACATACTCTACTCTGTCCAGTGACAGAGTGTGTAATAACCATTCAGCACTGTAAACTTCTGACGTGAAACGCTGGAATGTATTGATTTCCGCTGTTCCCGAAGAAATTATTTACTGTAACCAATCGGTATCAAATCTGAATCATTAACTATCTCATATGTTGTAAGTTCCACTCTGTCGTATGGAAATAAAAGTTCATTGGAACAACCCGAAAGCATCTGCCCACACTTACACTCTGCACAACGCAACATCCCCAGAACACATGCCTGCATTGACATGCTACACAATGAAACATTAAAGCGTACAGTCCAAAACATCTGTCTACTTTTATACACAACATAATGAAACTTACACCATAACAACTCCCACGCAGCTACCTCCACTTATATACTGTACAGTAGAACTGATTGCAAGCTCGACGCCGGATTTGATACCAGAGCTGAGATTCCAATTCCGTATTCTCTTTTTCATAAGGCCGTTATCTTTCACCTCTATCATCATTCACCTCCCTTCCTGCCTCAGCCCATCTGCTGCTGAAATGCTCACCCATGCTTTGTTTCCTGCAGAACAGAATATGTTAATGTTCTCCTGGGCGATCACCCATCTTGCATCCTCCAGAAACATCAGCTCATCCAAAGTTTTGTTGCCTGCCCGACATGAAGCCCCTCTCAGGAACACCGTGGCACTCGACGATCTATTGGTTTCCCCGCCATCAATACCTCGTGTTTCCAATTATGATCTTCATGTTCAGCCACCTTCATGCTCTCCCCCTGCATCAGTATAACCGTCTCCAGCCTGAAACATTTCAGGAACTCTGCTTTTCTCTGAATACAGCTTCTTGTACTTCACCCACTTCAATTGCCTAAAACTTTCAGTTTTGCCTTTAACCATCTAACCCCCAGATCTGAATGTCCACCAGAAATATTTCCGTGTCTCTGGCTCTTCAAATACAACCATCTGACTAAGAATTTAGTCACCAACTGTAACATCTCTTTGTTTGGTTCTGTGTCAGTTTTCTCTCCCTTTACATTCCTGTTAAACCCCTTGTGATGTATGTGTTAATTGAACTTTCTGTAATAAAAACGTTCTTGTTGTTTAATTGTGTCCGTGTCCTCTCTCTCTGCACACCACCCCCATCCAGCCCCAGCTCCCCGACCGCCCACCATCCTCACCCACTCTCCTCGAGTGAAATGACTGGCTTGAGACACCCAGGAACAAGTAACCTAGATTATCACTTTTCTCAGCAGATTAGACATTTCACTTCTTTGTTTTTGTAAAGGCAGTGAAGAATATGCTTACCTGAACACAGGACCCCTACATCCATACTGTCAGTGAGAGACGAATTCAATGTGAATAAGATGCAGTTCTGGAGCTGCAATTCGTTTCCTTCACACTGGACATCATTCACCCAGACGGGTCCTTCACTCTCTCCGTCCTTTGACTCCTTATAAGCGGCTGTCGCTTCACCGCAACCCAGCTGTGTACAGACTACGTTGGCATCATTCACGGTCCAGTGTCTATCTTGCAATCTCCCCCAGCTGCCATTGTGGTAAATCTCCACTCGCCCATCACACCAGCTTCCCCCGTTAGTCAGCCTTAGTGACCAATTTTCATCTACAATATGAAACACATTGAGAATGTCGAAACTGAAGCAAAATATCTCAGAATTTACTGCCACCAGAAATGTCATTAATTTTAATGGTTGCTATTTCTGTCATCATTGTTCAGAAGGCTTGTTGAAAGATCTTCTTCACCATTACCTTTTCTCAGTAAATACATTTCAGAGACGTACCGAGCAGCTTACGGTTGCTGAAATGGGGACAGAGGGTAAAATGAACTGGGGGTGAGACCCGAGGGACTGAAGGTCGTCCTCCTGTCCACATGTACTGATATTTCCAGCTCTCGCCCTGTACTTGAAAATATCATCAACCTTTCTTCCAATTTATCCTCCTTATCTTCACATGGTCCATCTTCAACTCTTCTGTTCTCTTCTTCAAAATCTCTGTCTCTGATTCTGGGGATAGGTTATTAACTAATATAAAGAATAAACCCAGTGACTCTCACAGTGACCTGTCTATGCTTCCTCACCCCCCAATTATTCGAATCACTCTATCACATTTTTTCACTTTCAGCACGGCAATGTATCAGTCTGGTGATTCAACCTTCCATACCAGTGGTTCCAGATATGTCTTCCTTTTTCCTCAACCGAGGACTCTCCTCACATCCTCATCCACCCACCATGGTTGACAGGGCCCTCAAGCACGACCATTCCATTCCCCATACTTCTGCTTTCACCCTTTCCCCCCTCCCAGAACCATGATAGGATCCTGATTCTCCTCATCTTCCACTCCATCAGCTTCCATATTCAACAGACCATCGTCCACCATTTCCACCACCTTTAATGTGATGCCACGACAAAGCACATCTTCCCCTTCCCTCCAATTTTAACGTTCTGAAGGGACCTTTCACTCTGTGGCACCCTGATGCCCTCTTCAATCATTGTCAACACCCCTTCCCACAGGACCTTCCCATGAATGGGCAGGAGGTACAACCACTGCCCTGTTACCTCCACCTTTCTCACCATCCAAGCCCCCAAATACGGCTTCCAAGTGAAACAGCGATTTTCTTGTCCTGCTTTCTCTTTAGTATACTGCACTCACTGTATTGACTGATCTTGATACCGTCTCCTTTACATTGGGACACCAAACATAATTGAGTGCTTACTTTGCACAACATCTTTGTTCAGTCTGCAAGCTTTACCTTTAGCTTCCAGTTACCTGTCCTTTTCATTCTTTATTCCGCTCCCACACTGACCTCTCTCTCCTCTTTCTCCTACACAGTTCCAATGAAGGTTAACGTAAGTTTGAGAAACAGCACTTCCTCTTTCCACTAGACTCTTTACAGGCTTATGGAATGAACACTGAATTCAGCAATTTCAGATCAGATTCCCTCCCCTTTTTTTCTTTTTTTGGACGATATTTTGCCTTCCAATTTGCAACACTTCTAGAAATGTGTTTTTTACTTGGCCCATTCCTATCTATTTTTGCCTTGCACTGCCCCATTTACCATTTAATCTCTCCTGTCTTCCACCATATCACAGATTGTTCCTTTCGCTCTTTCCTTGCTTTCCCCTTTCTTTAAAAACTGTTAAATCTCTAAGTTATGATGAAAGATCTGCAAACTGCAAGGTTGATTCTGTTTCTTTCACCATAGATGCAGCCAGAACTTCTGAGTATTTTCAGCACTTACTGTTTTTATTACCTATATTTTAAATTGTGAAACGTGGGAGCAATTTGCGTTGAGCAATGTCTCACGTACAGCGATCAGATAACAGAGCAGATAATCTGTTATAACAGGGCGCGGGTTGAGGGATAACTGGGAGAATTGTAATTCACATCAAGTTTGTGAAATAATCAAAGACATGGCATATTGGTGAAATAACGAGTTACTTCACTCGCTGTCATTTTAATGCACTTGATGCAATAGAAATTAAAATTTATCTCATGTTATTTAGCTGGAAACAAGTTCACAGTGTTTTCTATTGTACAGCTGATCTTTGCAGAGACTTCCATGATAATTCATATTTGAACGGCCAACATTGATCACAGTTTCAATGCTCGAGCAACATTTCTATGCTATGGCAGTGGTCCTGGGAGCAAATTGCTGATTCTATGCCCCTTGAATAATGCCCTAGATTTACCACAAAAGAGATATTATATGAGCGATTAGTACTAATCATGAGA
Organism: Heterodontus francisci; assembly: GCF_036365525.1. Taxonomy (NCBI): domain Eukaryota; kingdom Metazoa; phylum Chordata; class Chondrichthyes; order Heterodontiformes; family Heterodontidae; genus Heterodontus; species Heterodontus francisci. The sequence continues at coordinate 6,179,917 of NW_027141025.1, forward strand.
CATTGTATGTATTCAATGTTTACTAGAGTGAAGCTCTTTGATTCATTTGTAATTTAATTTAGACACTTAAACCCACAAGCATATCTCGGAATCTTAGTGTCAAAGGAAGCATGGGATCAGCAAAACTAGTGAATCAGCGACCTGTGGAAATAGTCAATGATGCTTGACAGCAGAACAGTTGGTGTATTTCAGTTCAATTGACTGAGATGACTCACCCGTACAGATGACACTGGCGTCATTTTCATGTGAGCAGCTAAACTGATCCCAGGATGAAACAGGACACTCCCACAATCGCGTCTCATTCCCCCGACACCTGTAAATTTCCATCCACACTGGACCATCTCCCTTTCCAAAGTGAGCTCCTCCCGGTATTGAGGTTACTGTCCCACACTGAAGGTGCTCACAGACCACGTTGGCGTCTTCCAAATCAAAGTAAACGTCACACACCGTCCCCCACTGGTCTCCATGTAGCACCTCCACCCGGCCTGAGCATCTGTTCGTCCCATCAACCAATCGAGGTCCATGTTTCCCTGTATTGGAAACAAATACAGATCCAAATAATTTATAAATCATCCTCTGCATAGAAACAGCAAAATAGAAAATGGGTATAACAGTTGAATCTTATGTACACGATTATCTATCCATACTTTACACAAATTATCTATCAAAAAACAATTAGAATTACCACAGCAACACAAAAGCAAAATACTGCGGATGTTGGAAATCTGAAATATAACAGAAAATGCTGGAAATACTGAGCAGGGCTCGCAGCATCTGTGGAGAGATCAAGAGAGTTATGTTTTACGTCTGTGTCCTTTCATCATAATAATTACTAAAGGACCTCTTTATGAAGTTGGCTGAACACTCAAAAATTAACACCTCTTGTTGCAAATGCTAATCGATTGTTGGTCTTTATCTCTTGGATTTTGGAATATAAAGATGATGGATTTGATGTTTCTGTTGTATCTGTTGTCACTTTTGGGTACTGCACTTCATAAAACCATTGCCTTTGGAGGTGGTTAAGGACAGAGTCACGAGAATGGCAACAATGCTTAAAGCGTTACATTATGAAGACAAGTTTCATAAACATTGTTTGTAGTAGCTTTAGTTTAGAAGGATTACAGCTTATCTAGTTGATGTGTTTAAAATGTTTAAGTGGTTTGATAGATGAGCGATAGAAGATCTGAAGAACAAATACAGAACAAGCTCATTTGGGAGCTGCTTTTCTTCATGAGGGATGTGGACATCTCTGGCAGAGGTGGCAGTTATTGCTCAACTTTATTTGCCCTTGAAACCGGTGTCAGGACCGTCCTCTTGAACTGCAATTGCCTGCATGGGGAATGTTCTTCTGCAATTCAGTAAGGTAGTTAGAGTTAAGGCAAAGTGTGCAAGCATAGACTGTACCTTTAGGTGCATGTGTTGCAACCAGAGTGGGAAGTTTGGAATTTGGTGATTAGTGGCTAAGACTGAAATCTAGCCTTAACATTTAGCGTTTCGCTTGTAATTAAAAACCAAACTGCAAGGCAGTTCATTGTTAGCAGTTAACAGTGCAAGTCAGGTTAGCAGTAAGCAGTCAATCAGCTGTGCTTGTCCGAACTGGGGTAATTACTGTCAGCTGGAAACTGTCTAAACTGTTGCATCTTGAATGTGCCTCAAAAGGCATATAATACTGGACGTCATTGCAAGAGGATTTGAGTAAAGGAGCAATGTCTTACTGCACCTATACAGGGCTTTGGTGAGACCTCACCTGGAGTATTGTGTGCAGTTTTGGTCTCCTTATCTGAGGAATGATGCCCTTGTCATGAAGAGAGTGCAAATAAGATTTACAAGGCTAATTCCTGGGATGGCAGGATTCACGTATGAGGAGAGATCGGATCGACTCGGACTATATTCACTAGAGTTTAGAAGAATGAGAGAGGTACTCAGAGAAACCTATAAGACTGGAACATTACTAGACTGGCTAGATACAGGGAGGATGTTCCCGATGGCTGGAGAGTCCAAAACCACGGGTCACAGTCTCCGGATACGGAGTATGCTATTTAGAACCGAGATGAGGAGAAATGTCTTCACTCAGAAGGTGGTGAACCTGCGGAATTCTCTACTACAGAAGGCAGTGGAGGCCAGATCTCTAAATATATTCAAGAAGGATATAGATATCTTTCTTAATACCAAAGGAATCAATCGATATGGGGAAAAACGGGAACAGAGTACTGAATTAGATGATAGGCCATGACTTTTTTTGAATGGTGGAGCAGGCTCCAAAGGGCTGTCTGGCCTACTCCTACTCCAATTATCTATGTTTCAATTTTCAACTTCTAGTAAGGCAGAGTGTAAACAATGATTGCAATTTTAACTGAATACATTATGAACATAGTGGGAAGTTAGAGTTTGCTAAGAGTAAGAATTCGGTTCAGAGTGGGAACAGGAGGTATTTTTTATTATTTCACAGGGGGTGGGACATTCGGGCTAGGACAGCATTTAGTACCCATCCCGAACTGCCCTTGCAAAGATGGTGGTGAGCCGCTTTCTTACACCACTGCAGTGCATGCGCTTTCAGTGCACTCACATTGCTGTAAGGAAGGGACTTCCAGGATTTGACCCAGCGACAGTGAAGGACCAGTTATATAGTTCCAAATTAGGATGGTGTGTGCTTCGGAGGAGAACATGCAGATGGTGTTCCCATGCATCTGCTGTCCTCGTCCTTCTAGGTAGCAGAGAGTGAGCGTTCGGATGGCGGTGTTCTGTTGTGTCTGTTAAACTGGAGTCAGTGACTCGAGCCACCGGTTTAAAAGAGCGTCACAGCCAGCAGCAGCAGAGCCTATTGGAAGGGGCTGAGGGACAGACACCAGGCAAATAGAGGGAAAAACTCACTCAGTGAAGCAATTGTCAGGTCAGGGTGTGAGAGGGCGTGGGAAAGTTGTAAATACGTATTAAGTTAATTGATGAGTCCTTAGTGTTTCGGCGTTAGCTAACCAGTGAAATAGCGTTAAAGCTAAAATGCATCTACAAATAATTTTACCTCAAAAATAAAGACAGACTAAGTTCTGGATATTGGAATTTGTAGATAATGGAACTGCCGCGAGGGAACTTGTCTGTGGTAGATATCTCAACCTGGAATCTCTCTGGCTCAGGATCATAGAGCTGTTGTGGGAATTGGAGAAACGCCAACACATATGGCAGCAAGAAGAGTATTTGACAGTTTGCTGCAGATTTCAGTCACACCTTGTAGAGAGCTGCAGGATCAGAATGAGGTTGTTGCAGCTTATAGTGCACAGTAATGGAAATCCAGATGTAATGGAGAACGAGGATATACAGAAGTGAACAGGAACAAAGTCCTGGCTATTTGTGAGGATAAGGATGAAGACTGTCAGAAGGACAGCCAGAATGTTGACCGTGATACCTTGGAATAGGAAGCTGTTCAAAAGGAGGAGGAGTGGAGCATAATGTGATACTTTTAAGTGATTCAATAATTCGGGCATTAAGAGTTCCACACAGTATTTTCCCAACTTGTGCGAAGTGCGGGTTATCTCAAATCAGATTGCAAGAATGGAGGGGAAATATCCAGTCGTTGTGGACCATGTAGGGATAAACAACATAGCAAAGAGTAAGCAAGAGGTTCTTTTCAGAGAGTACCAGGATCTGAAATATAAAATAAGTTCTCAAGGATTATAATCTCTGGATTATTATACAAGCCGCTTGCACTTTAGCATCAGAAAAATAAACGATCAGGGAGATGAACATGTGGTTGAAGGTTATGATGTTGGAAAGAGGTTTTACCTTTCATGGGACCCTGACACCTGTACTGGGATATTAAAGAACTATTCTGTTGGAATGTGTGGCACCTGAATCGGGTTGGGATCAGGGTCCCAGAATAAAGGATGAATAGGGTTGTTACAGGAACCTTAAACTAGTAAATCGGTGAGGGGAGGCTGGTGGGGGGCGGGGTGAGGGGGTAGAGCACAGTTGTAAATGTAGCATATCTAGGTGCTACAGGAAATGGAAAACTAAAACATGCAACATTTGAGTCAGACCATTTTACGGTTTTACATCACGTGCCTTTGCGCTGAAAACAGCAGTTGCTTTCTTGAAAAAGCAGTTGTTAGAAATACTGACAGACCGCAACGTTTTGGGCCGTGTACTCTGTCCATTGTCTGGAGAAATAATTGTAATTGGTGGAAGCTGTCTGTTTATATGTAGTGCAGAACGGGAATGTGGGCAGGATCTGACTACTGTTAGGTTATTACATGTTCCTGTTCTGGCTGTTATTGGTCAGTTAATTATATTGCATGAGAGGTCAGTAGATGTCATTATTCTTGCTGCTGATTCGTCAGTTATTGTGCATTGTGGCAAGTCAATCCATGCTACTGTTCTGGTCGTGGTATGTTGGCTGCACAACAGGTGCTTGTGCGTTTCTCGAGGAGGGAAACCCTGATATTCACTAAGGAACAGGCCACTTTTAGGGGGAAGGTCTTGTGTTTATCGATCTCCATAGCTTCCCTGACGCAGTGAACGGCACAAGCCTGCCATCAAAGAAGCTCAACTCAATGACCACAGCATTGAATGGTCCAATTCCAAACTCAACCTCATCTATTATGGACTGGCTTGCAAGACACGGTAACATCATAAGTATAAAAGAGACCAAAAACATGCAAAAATGCAAAAAATAATGCACAGATCTTCGTGAATGGCAGAGATGCAATGAATAGCAAAGGATGACAAAACAGTTCGCAAGAGCTCCAAAGCTTTTACAATAACTTCAGAAATATATTGTCATTAAAAGCAATGTGGTCTCATTACGATGACAGTTGTGATATTATAAATGAAAATAAGGAAATGGCAGGAATTATGCAGAATTACTTTGCATCAGTATTTACATGCACACAACTTTTATTAAGGTTCTTTGTTGCCACAGTCGGCCAAATGCTGCCCTGACATTGAGGGCAGTCACTCTCATCTGGAATACAGCTATATCATACATGTTTGTAAAAAGGGTGTGATGAGGTCTGAAGCTGAGTGGTCCGAACAAACCCAAACTGAGCATCACTGAGCAGTTTATTGGTAAGTACTGCTTGATAACGCTGTAAACAACACCTTCCATCCCTTTGTTAATGATAGAGAGCAAACTGCTGGATCAGTAATTAGAAAATTGCAATTGTCACACTGCTATTTAAAGAAGGTTATCGAGTGAACCGAGGGAATTATAGACTGGTTAGCATAACAGCAGTTGTCAGGAAATTACTAGAGTATACATTTAAAGATGGAGTGTCTGATCACCTTGAAAAGTTACAGCTAATCAGAGAGAGCCAGCGTGGATTTGTAAAAGGTAGATCATGCCTGATGAACCTGATCAAATATTTTGTGGCGGTAACTGAAGTAGAGGACAGGGGAACCTCAATGGATGTTACTCAGATGAACTTCCAGAAAGCACTCAACAAAATCCCTCGTAACTGATTGTTGGCTAAAGTTGAAGCTCATAGAATTTAGGGGAAATTATTGACCTACTTAGGACGTTAGTTTAGTGGCAGGAGATAGACAGCAGGGATAATGGACAGATCATCTAACTGGCAGGCTGTGATGGCGCCGTCCCGCAGGAACCTCAACTATTCACCATATTTATTAATGGATTAGATGACTGGATAGAAAGCCACATATAATTGACATACTCAATATTGCCATTAAAAGAAACCATCAGCCATATTGTAATCATGTATACTTTAAGCATAAGTTTACAAAAAAAAAGATTCAGTGACTGTGAAAAACTATTTCAATATTGGTGAGTGTGAGGTGTCCAATTTGGACTTAAAAAGATTACAGTACTTTATAAATGGTGAAAAGCCGGATGCAGCACATTGAAAAGAGACTTCAGGATCATGGGTAAGTACAGGAACGAAAAGCAAAACAGCCAATGGAATGCTGTGCTTTTTATCTAGTGGAATGGAATACAAGGGGCGAGAAATGATGCTACAGCGAAAAAAAGAAAACAGGCCAGGCACCATCTGGTGTAATGTTCAGCTATGGGCAATATGCGTTGGGAAGGATATGTTGACCAGGGAGACTGTGCAGCATAAGAGATGCTAGAATGATTCATCGGCTTCAAATGTTTCTGTTTTTTATTCATTCACAAGATGTGGGTGTCGCAGGCAAGGTCAGCATTCGTTGTTCATGCCTCGAAACCTTTCACAACTGGGTGACTTGTTAGGCTATGTAAGAGGACAGTTAAGAGTCAACAACATTGCTGTGGGTCTCTTGTCACATGTAGGCCAGACCAGGTAACAATGGCAGATTTCATCCCCTAAGGATATGACTAAACAAGATTTTTTTTTAATGACAATCGACAATGGTTTCATGGTCACCATTACTGAGACTAGTTTTCAATTCCAGATTTATTAACTGACTTTAAATTGCACTGGCTGCGATGGTGGGAATTGCACCAGCGTCCCCAGAATTAGCCTGGGGCTCTGGATTGCTAGTCCAGTGACATTAACACCACGCCACTGCCTCACCTCACTATGAAGTAGGATTACACAAACTGTGGCTGGGTTCCCTGAAATTTGGAAGAGACTTGTCTTGATGTACAGAGAGATTTGGGTGTTCAGGTCCATTGTTCCCTGAAGGCGGCAACGCAGGTCAATATAGTGGTCAAGAAGGCATACGGCATGCTTTCCTTCATCGGACGGGGTATTGAGTACAAGAGTTAGCAGGTCATGTTACCGTTGTATCGGACTTTGGTTCGGCCACATTTGGAATACTGCGTGCAGTTCTGGTCGCCACATTACCAAAAGGATGTGGATGCTTCGGAGAGGGTGCAGAGGAGATTCACCAGGATGTTGCCTGGTATGGAGGGCGCTAGCTATGAAGAGAGATTGAGCAGATTAGGATTATTTTCATTAGAAAGACGGAGGTTGAGGGGGGACCTGATTGAGGTGTACAAAATCATGAGAGGCATAGACAGGTTGGATAGCAAGAAGCTTTTTCCCAGAGTGGGGGATTCAATTACAAGGCGTCACGAGTTCAAAGTGAAAGGGGAAAAGTTAAGGGGGGATATGCGTGGAATGTTCTTTACACAGAGGGTGGTGGGTGCCTGGAATGCGTTGCCAGCGGAGGTGGTAGACGCGGCACGATAGCGTCTTTCAAGATGTATCTGGACAGATACATGAATGGGCAGGAAGTAAAGAGATACAGACCCTTAGAAAATAGGCGTCATGTTTAGATAGAGGATCTGGATCGGCGCAGGCTTGGAGGGCCGAAGGGCCTGTTCCTGTGCTGTAATTTTCTTTGCTCTTTGTTCTTTGTTTTCACATTCCCAGCCTATCTCTTCCAGCTGCTGAAAAGTCTTTGGCAATTCTGCAGGTGAGCTACTTGCCACAGAATGCCGATCATCTGACCTGCTCCACTCGCCACTACATTATGGTAAATGGTCTAGTTCAGTTTCTTGTCAATGACAACACTCAGGAGGACTTGATGATGGTAGTAAATTCACTGATTATAATAGCTAGGGGAGATGTTATTGTCTCTCTTGTTGGAAATAGTCATTACCTGACATGGAGGTGGTGAGTATGTTACTTTCTGCCCATTTGCCCAAGTCTAAATAATGTCCTGATCTTGATGGAAGTGGGCAGGAACTGTTTCTTAATCCGAGGAATTGTGAAGGGAACTAAAGTCCATGCAATTACCAGCTAAAAGCCCAACTTCGGACATTTTGATGGTGGGAAGGTAACTGACCAAGCACCAGAAGTTACTTGGGCCTCAGAGAACAATTAGAAAACACATTTTTCTATAAAAACCGTGGAAATCTGGAACATTCCCGAAAGTAAAGAGCGGTGGATGTAACATTTAATCTAAATTTTCAGGACTAATATTGATACATTTTTGTTAGCTCTGTGTATCAAAGAATCCGGTTCAAAGCGAGGTAAAGAGACTTGAAGAAAATATCATCTATGATATAACTGAATGATCGAACATGCTAGTGCAACTGAAAGCTGTGTACTGATAATGTGGATATGTGTCCGATCCTGTCATATTTAGCGGGTAAAATACACACATTCTATAAAATAACTTTGTAATCTTTCACTTCTGGCCTGATTGCACTGAGCAGTGCTAGAGTACAGCCGTTATTTTATACCCTGCCGTTCAGTAGGTGTTAACGTGGGCACAGTGGAGCAGTGGTTAGCATCACAGCTCCAGTGACCTGGGTTCAGATCTGGGTGCTGTCTGTGCGGAGTTTGCACGTTCTCCCTGTGACGGCGTGGGATTCTGCCACGTGCTCTGGTTTCCTCCCACAGTGAAAGACTTGCAGGTCGAAAGTAAGTTGACCATTGTAAATTAACCCTACTGTGGGTAGGTGCTTGGAGAATGATAGGTAATGTAGGATTAGGATAAATGGGTGGTTGTTGGTCGGCAGAGACTCGGTGGGCTGAAGGACCTGTTTCAGTGCTGTATGATAAGAATAATAACGTGGTCAGGGAGGGTCAGAAGGCTATTGTAATGTCGGATCATTCGTGGTGTTCAAATTAAAGTATCGAAATAGGCCAGTGCATATTCATTTAGTCAACTCCCAACTGTTGCAGCTAATATTCAATTCTAAATATACATTCGGTGCAGTGGTAAACAAACTTGTGAAAATTCTGCTTCTTGCAGAATAAATGTTAAGATTTAGAACCATCTTGTTTACGATTAATTGCGGATATTTTGTACCACGTTCCACCAAACCTATAGCAGTAATAGTAAACTATAATGACTAGTTTAGATATGAACCTTTCAGACAGATTCATGGGAATGCCACCTTCTTCAGTTTTCCAAATATTAAGCAGGATGTTGACTGCTTTTCAGTAAGTCTGTACTCACCGGAACAGATTACACTGGCATCGTTCCTGTGGCTGCACTCCTGGGTTCTTTGAAAAAGACGGCAGTCCAATAAACTGGACTCGTTTCCAGTGCACTCAAAGATATCAGTCAGTACGAGCCCAGTGCCCTCTCCAAAATGGGCATATCTTGGCACAGACACGGCGACTCCACACTGAAGCTGACTACAGACCACATTGGCATCTTTCAAATCCCAGTCAAGGTCACACACTGTTCCCCAGGTTTCACCGTACTGGATCTCCAGTCTGCCTGAGCATGGGGAGTCTCCGGATGTTAGTCGAGGAGATCTGTGATCTGAATAAGCATATTATATCAAAATTAGCATAATACGTTAATAATCACAATAATACAAATATTTATATTTCAATACGCATCTGATTAATCACAGATCTGGCAACAGTCGTTCTCAGATTCTGTTCAAAACTGATTATGCTGGATTTCCTGTATCACTACTGCTTATAATGTGACAGGACTATAATGTTTAAAATGTTCCTTTATTTATTTACAACTTACCCAGTCTCCGTCACTGCAACTGAGAAACATGCACTGTATCAGCAGTTAGAACTGGGCAAGAAGTATTGTGTGACAAGAACTGGTGCTAGGAGTAATGTTGTTCATATTTAACATAAATGATTTCGACTCAAAAAAGGGACGTACAATTGTAATATTCACTAATGACATCTACTTGGAGCAATAGTTAATACAAAGGCAGATTGTGAGAAAAATACTTTACATTAAATGTACACTTACACATTTGGGTTGGAAGACTGAGAACCCATATTACTTGGACAATGATACTGTAAATTGTGTCGAGGAGCAATGGGACTCAGGGGTACAGATATAAAAATCAATAAAATAGCAACACAGGTTAACAAAGCTCTTGAAAATACAAAACAAATTGAGGTTTATCTATGAGAGATACGTTGAAAGGAGAGTCACACCCAGCACAAGGAAAGATTTGGTGTTCCGAAGAAGGGTCACTGACCCGAGGCGTTGACTGTGCTTCTCTTTCCACAGATGCTGCCAGACCTGCTGGGTGAATCCAGCATTTCTTGTTTTTGTTAAAGATTTGGTGTTTATTGGGAGTAGGTTGATTGGGTGCTAACTGGTCACTGTTTCCCTACTTATCTGGGCAGTGAGCAACTTTACACCATATCCGTTGAATGCTAGTGCTGTAACTGCTGTAACTATACTGGATCAGCTTGGCTGGAGTTGTCGCTAGTTTTAGAGCACTGATCTGCAGCACTACAGCTGGAGTGTGATCGGGCTTTTGCTTTGTGCTGTGTGCTCAGCCGCTTCTTAATCTTCGGAATGGACCAAACAATGGAACGCATTTGCACAGCGCTAACCCATTGACATGAATTGTCAAACAATACTTCTTACCTTTTGTGAGTCTGAATAACTACCTTTAACACACTTTGTTGACTGTTTTGTAGCCAGTTTGCTACAGTCTGTCATGATCACACTTCAAAGCCCTTCGTATGCAATTAATTACCTTGAAACCACATTCACAGTTTGAAGTTTAAAACTGGACAGACAGTTTGACATCAACTAGATGCAGCAGTCAGCATATAATCATAGAATGTTTACAGCACAGAAGAAGGCCATTCAGCCCGTTGTTTCCATGCTAGTTATCTGTAAGAGCACCTCACTCGTCCTGGTGTTTGCAATTTTCTTGAGTTCCCCCTCCCTTCCATTTCCTGACTTAAAGCTAAAGCTGAGATGTTAATTTTATCCTCAATAGTGAAGACCGATGCCAAATATCTTCTCAATTAATCTGTCATCTCCTTATTTTTCATTATTAATTCCCCAGATTCACATTTTATAAGTTCAACGCTCACTTTGTTACCTCTTTTCTTTTTTTTAAATATATATATATATATATATATAAACTCTTACTATCTGTCCTTCTATATCTATCTGGCCTTCTCTCGTCCTCTAATGTTACCTGCCTTATCAATCTTTTAGTCATCATTAGCTTTTTATAAAATATTTTGTCCAATCTTTTGACCAGCCTCCCATCTTTGCGCAATTATTGGCTGTAAGTTTGATACGACCTTTGGCTGTTTTACTTAACCACGGATTACGGGACCCACTCTTGGAATGTTTCTAACTCATTGAAATAAGTGAAATTGTGTATTCTGAAATATTCCCTTAAATGTCTGCCATTGCATCTCTATGGACCTATCCCTTAACCTGATTTGCCAGTTCACTTTAGCTAGCTTTGCATTCATGTCCTTATAATTGCCCTAATTTAAGTTTAAATTGTTAGACTTGGTCCCACTCTTCTCTCCCTCAAACTGAATGTAAAATTCAATCATATCATGATCACTGCTACCAAGGGGCGCCTTAACTGTGAGGTTATTAATTATTCCTATCTCGTTGCACAATACCAGGTCGAGTATCGCCTACTCTCTGGTTGGCTCCACAAGGTATTGTTCCAAGAAAGTATCTCGAAAATATTCTATGCATTCCTCATCTAGGCTACCTCTGCCCATCCGATTTTTCCAGTCCATATGTAGGTGAAAATACCACCCCCCTCCCCCCCAACATAATTATCACTGCACCTTTCTGATAAGCTGCCATTATTTATTACTTTATACCCCGGACAACAGTGTGGTTAATGTTAGGCGGCCTGTGCATCACTTCTTACAAGTGACTTCTTGCCTTTATGATTTTTCATCTCTACCCGAACAGATTCTACATCCTGGTCTCCTGAACTTCGGTCATCCCTCTCTGTTGCGCCAATACCGTCATTAATTAACAGAGCTAGCCCTGCACCTATTCCTGGCTTCCTGTCCTTCCTAAATGCCATGTATCCTTCAATATTCAGGTCCCAGTCTATATATATAAAAATGACCCGGACCTTGGTTCACAGGCACAATTTCAAAGTTTGCAGATGATACAAAACTTGGAAGCATTGTGAACTGTGAGGAGGATAGTGCAGATCTTCAAAAGGACATTGACAAGTTGGTGGAATTGGCAGGCAGTTGGTGGATGAAGTTCAATGCAGAGAAATGCGAAGTGATTCATTTTAGTCGGAAGAACATGGAGATAAAATATAAAATGAAGGGTTCAATTCTAAAGGGGTTACAGGAGTTTAATAGTGCATAAGTCATTGACGGTGGCAGGCCAGGTTGAGATAGCGTTTAATAAAGCATACACTGTCCTGGGCTTTATTAAAAGATGCATAGAATACAAAAGCAAGGAATTAAGTTGAACTTGTATAAGACACTGGTTCGGCATCAGCTGGAGTATTGTGTCCAGTTCTGGGCGCCGCAGTTGATGAAAGATGTGAGGGCATTGGAGAGAGTACAGAGACGTTTCATGAGAATGGTTCCAGGGATGAGGAATTTCAGTTATGATGATAGATTGGAAAAGTTAGGACTGTTTTCCTTGGAGAAGAGAAGGCTGAGAGGTGATTTGATAGAGGTATTCAAAATAATGAGGGTCCTGGACAGAGTAGATGGAGAGAAATTGTTTACACTCGTGAAAGGACCGAGAAGGAGAGGGTACAGATTTAATGCATTTGGTAAAAAAAGCGAAAGTGATATGAGGAAAATCTTTTTTTCATGCAGCGCATATTTAAGATTGGGAATGTTTGTCTGAGAACGTGGTGGAGGCTGGTTCAATTGAAGCATTCAAAAGGGCATTAGACAGTTATATAAAAGGGAAGAATGTGCAGAGTTATGGAGAGAAGGCAGGGGAATGGAACTGAGCGAATTTCTCTTTCAGAGAGCCCATGCAGGCATGATGGGCCGAATAGCCCCCTTCTGTACTGTAACAGTTCAGTGATTCTGTGATATTGCCTCTCCTCCTTGTTCCAACCAGAATGTATCAGTTCCCACTTCTCTGCATTCAATTTCATCTGCCACCTGTCCGCCCATTTCACACGCCTTTCTTTGTCTTCTTGAAGTCTATCACTATCCTCCTGACAGTAACTGGTCAGGATTTCAGGAAAACCCGGCGCTTTTCTTCCAATAGTTCAACTGTGTTGAGTTTAATCGTTGCAACTGCTTCCTGAACTATCTGAGCTCCTTTGTTTAATATTCTGTGCATTTCACTTTCTCAATATTTGCCAAAATGTAAATGGCAATGCGCAGGCAGCGGTGGGATCTTACTGTGCAGTTTCCTCTTGAGGTTCCCATAATAACTGCCTGCCATTACTTCGGCTCCCCGAGGCTGAGAAACCTGCTTCCCTCCCTCCCTTTTGTCCCCAGTCTCAGCTTCACAATCTGTGTGATGGATCAGATCTGAGGCCAAGCTCTCACTGCAGGTGGACAGCCGGGCTGACAGTGCATGCCCGGTAGCGGCTGTTGGGTTGATGAATGGCGAGTTGGATTGAGATTGTGACATTTCCAGCCGTTCAGATCATTGACTGCGGATTTAGGGAAAATCTCAATGGAAACTGCTCAGTCTGTATTGTAAATGTGCTGAGTATCAGGTATTTGCTGCTCCCGGTGGAGAATGTTTATTAAATGTAATGCTAATGATATAATTATAAACAGTGATACTAATATTAACAATAATTCTAACCGCAGATTACTGGAATTATTATCATCTGACTTTCCGGGTACGGACCATCCTGATTTGTTTTACTTTCACTTCTTCACCGTGGCGGAAGATGAGAGACTGAGAAAGATTTTTACCTGAGCAGATGACGCCGGCATCGTTGGAGTGTGAGTTGGAATAGTGACTCCATTGAGCTGACTTACAGTCTCGCAGAGTGGCCTCGGTCCCGCTGCACTTTACATTATACGTCACAATGGGTCCGGAGCCTTCCCCAAAGAGAGCCCGGCGCGGTGCAGAGACCGCGGTCCCGCAGCCCAGCTCCCGACAGACAACAGCAGCATCCGACAGGTCCCAGAGATTGTCATGCACAGTCCCCCACTGTCCCCTGTAGTGAATCTCCACTCTCCCAGCGCACCGACTGCCCCCATTCACCAGTCTCAGCTTCGCCATCTCTGTAAAATATCAGAAATATCATCAAGCAGTTACCGTGTGTTAAACCCACAGGTTCCCAGCGCACAGACCCTCCCCATTCACCAGGTATGAATTGACAGGAATATCAGTCTGCACTCAGAACACTAATAAAAATCGGAGTATATATTACACACGAAAAAAGGAAAGGGAAATACTAATACACGGTGCAAACGAGCAGGAAACCAGGAGACAGCCAGATATTCCCACCAACACAGCGGCTCCAATGAGAACTGGATGGGGACAGGCTCAGAATAGTTCTAACCTGCAGAAGTGGGGAGATGGGCGTGGCTGTAATGATCACATGTTTACGTGCTCAGAACTCATTGGACGAACACAGTGAGACACCAGCACCAGGAAAGAGCAGAGGAAATTTCACCCGCACCCAGTACAGCCAATGAAGACAGGGCTGGATGGTGATGTGATCTTGATGTCAACGCAGATTGGTTAGCTGGACCTTTGGACCGGCAGCAGTGTCAGTGGAGCTGATCCTTCACACTTTGCATTTAGAGACCCTCAGTTATTGTCCTTCTGCATGAAGACAGCAGTCATCTCTCAGCTAGGTAACAGTGTCAGTGGAGCTGATCCTTCACACTCTGCTCTTCAGAGACCCTCAGTTGTTGTCCCTCTGCATGAAGGCAGCACTCATCTCTCAGCTAAAATTAAAGATCTTTAGTCACAGTATGAGGGACACCCTCCCTTTCTGACTCTCAACTGGGCAGCGGGTTAATCCGTGATCAAAGAAAATGCTGAGATTGTTGCCCAAGCTTAATATTTAATGGGATGGATTAGAGCAGAGAGAGAGCAGATAGTGTGAAAATAAAGGGCGATTACCTGACGGGTCAGCCTTACTGTTCCCAGGTCTGCCTGAAATGAGAAGTTAACAATTAGAGTTCACTTGGGCAAGAAATGAATGAAACTGTCAGAAAGAAAAAACACAAATACAACTAACTGCAGGGTCATTATTCCCGTGCCTTGCAGAAGAAATTATATCGGGATCTGTGATTTCATTCCTTAAAACAGAAAATACAGTTTCTGCAACACATTAATATTGGTAATGGGATAAAATATATCCAGAATTGTTTTCACATATACACACACTGACATCCGGATACACTCTCTCCTTGTGCTGATGGTGGGTGGGCTGCATGTATTCCCAGTGTGAAGATGCTCTGAGAAGGCGATGGTGATGGTCCTCTCCATGACAGAATCTTACAATGAAACAGCACAGAGGGAAGCCATTCGGCCCATGGTGCCTCTTCGTAAGAGCTGTCTAATTAGTGCCACTCCCATTCCCAATCGCCCTGTAAATTTGTGCTGATGGTGCTCTGATCATTGATGACTCGTATGTAGATGCCCTGAGAAGAGGGTGGTGATGGACACACTTTAAAACCCGCTGGTGATGGCACTCTCAGTGAATTCAGCTTTCCGATCGAAAGTTCGAGAAGGGATGGCAACACAAATTAAAGATTTTCCGATCCTGTGGTAGATTTCAATGCCTTTCAACTTACTGCAAATTCTTCCACCTGTAACTTTCAAAGTTTCTGTAAACGTGTAATTCGGCTATTCTGCCGTTCAATAAATTATATTGCTTCCTCAAACGAAACAAAACACGATTAACGGTCTGTCAGCCTGCTGACTCCGTGCTGACTGTTTCTTACTAAGCTCCTGCAGTTCTGATTCTCTTGTAACCTGCCATCACCGACGTGCCCTGTTCTTTTACCCATTAATGATGTTCGATCAATGGTCCTCCCGTTTACTGGTTAAGCGTTTCTGCTTTTCAAAAATTCAGTCACTCGGTTGATCTGAACCCAATCCCCCTGATCACAATGTGTCTCACAGATCTCCAGGTGTTCTTCTATTCTCAACATTATATACTACAGACGGTGTGTTGACCTGATCCCAATCCCCCTGATCACAATGTGTCTCACAGATCTCCAGGTGTTTTTTCTATTCTCAACATTATATACTACAGACGGTGTGTTGACCTGATCCCAATCCCCCTGATCACAATGTGTCTCACAGATCTCCAGGTGTTTTTCTATTCGCAACATGGGGTGGCACAGTGGCGCAGTGCTTTGCACTGCAGCCTCACGGCTCCAGCAACCCGGGTTCAATTCTGGGTACAACCTGTGTGGCGTTTGCAAGTTCTCCCTGTGTCTGTGTGGGTTTTCTTCGGGTGCTCCGGTTTCCTGCCAAAAGACTTGCAGGTTGGTAGGTAAAGTGACCATTATAAATTGCCCGTAGGAAAAGTAGGTGATAGGGGAATGTAGGGACAGTTGAGGATGTGGTAGGAATATGGGAGTATTGTAGGATTAGTATAAATGGGTGGTTGATGGTCGGCACAGACTCGGTGGGCCGAAGGGCCTGTTTCAGGGCTGTAGCTCTAAACTAAACTAAACATTATATACTGCAGACGGTGTGTTGACCTGCTCCTCAACTCACTGGTGAAATTATATCTCCCATGCATTATTGTCTCTTTGCATACTCTGGTGATATATTATAGACAACGGGACACCGATTCCTGTCCTCAGCTGTGCTTCCCGAGTAATTTTGAATGTGTTACTGCTTCCCAACTATATCTCACTGGTCTCTTAATGATCCTAATTCTGGAATGTAAAGAGTGTGTGACTTCCTCCCAGTCCTGGAGCCTTAGCATTCCTACTAACTTTCCCTGATAATAGTCAGTTCCCACTAATTCCCCTTTTCCAGTGACCCAATGACAGATGCGGGGGGGAGGGGGGTGGAATAATCTTTCAGTATTTACTGAAAAAACGGTTCCAGTCTCAGTGTTTCTGCAGAGTCCGTGAATCTTCTTCAATTCACGCAGTCATTTCCCCTACTCTTCATGCATTTATCATTTCAGCCTGTAACCATCCATGTCACGTGGGATTTTTTTCTCCAGATAATCCAGTGGTTCAAGGAGAAAGCCCACGAACACCCTCTTAGATAAACTAGGGATAGACAATACATGGGTGGAGGACAACATCGCCAACATGACGAAAGTGGTTCAAGAAAACACCCCGCCATCCTGTCTGGCTAACTCGGGTTGTTCAGTAAATTCTGTCTGGCCAGCGAGCTCATATCCCAAAAATGAATCTAAATAATTATAACCGAGATTCTCATACTTGTCTAATCGGCAAGTTTATCTCTTACTGTCTCAGAGAAATGTTCAGTCAATTCCCTTTCTCAATCATTACTATTTTTCCATTTATCTACACTACTCCTCATTTTTGCTGATTCCTCCACTTTGCTCTCAGATCCCTCCTCGCAGTTTCTAACTGCTCTCATTAATATTCTTGAAAAAGTTTGAATGCATTTCTGTGTATGTTTTTCAAATCCCCGATATATGCAGCGAAAATACCCACTATTCCAAAACTCTTCTGGTCGGCCTCCAACCCCAGGTAAACTTCCACTGATCTAAAACTCTGCTGCTGTTATCCTGGCATGGAAAGACCCGCTGTCACTGACTTTTGGATCCCAACGCCTTAGATTTCAGTGTTTGCACCGTTACCTTCCTGATGTTTAGACTAATGGGTTTGGTGCAAAACTGTTAAGTTATTTTAACATTTTATACATAAGTTAACGTACTATTGTACCGTATTACTACAAACAGTAGTATAGAAATATTAATAATAAATAACAATAAACTCAAAGGAGGTTAACTGAAACGGGACAAACGTGGGATATTCAAAGCCCAGAATTTAAACTCTTGAATGAGTTACAAAACCAGGGACAGCGGTGGTTTAGGGGATACAAAATACAGATAATGCAGAGAGTTTATGAGTTAATGCTTCGAATGGCAGATTATTAGGTGGGTCAAAATTCTAAATAATTATATTATATCAAACTATTTTAGGTCCAATTTGAACTACTTCCACAATTAAATGAGCTCTTGTGGATTTCAGAAGCAAATTAATTGATAGAATTATAGTTATTTTAGATTACACTCACAAGTAAAGCACCGGACAGAAGGAACTCATATCAAACAATCCGGATTCTGTGTGTCAATACCATTATCAGTAACGTTTAGCCATCTATCTCCATAACACATCAACTAGTGTCTGAAGAAACGTTACCACGGTTCGAAATAACCAAAGACGCATCGAACATTTAAAGTACCGAGACAAATTGTTCTGGGCACTGTCTATTGAATTGAAATATGCAAACAAATTCAGGGTTTGTTCCACAGGTGACCAGAGTATGGCACATGTAGAAGGACAGTAAAGAATTTAATAGGAGTAGGATTAGGCCATACTGCCTACCCAGACTACTCCGCCATTCAATAAGATCATGAATGATCTAATGCCCCGGATCAACTTTCCCACCTTTTCCCAGAGATTGGGAAACAACTCCGGATCTTTCATTAAACACTGCATCACACCATCTAGAAAGTATGGGACATGTGGAAAGAGATTCAGAAATACGTCTGGAAATTAAATACTACATCAAATGTATGAATCATGTAGAAAGAGAATGAGAAACACTAATTATTACACAACACCGTGCATATAAATGTATGAAATAGAAATCATGATTTAATGTCAAAAGACATAGTTTTGAAGATTGTCGGTGACGAAATAAAATTGTTCATCCGCAAAATCCCCTGAAAACAGCAGCATAATTTCTGGAGGGCATAATCGATAACACTATTAATAATCAGTACAAATGAAGCAATATGGATTCCACCTCCAGCTAATATATTATACAATATTTATTGTCCTTTCTGAATATCCCAAATGCTGTACAAACTATTTAATCTAATTCTCTCCAGCACATGGCACTTCACTGAGAAATTCCGGGGACACAAATCTCAATGTGGGATGAGTCGACCGGATGCAGATCCCGGTATTCTACAGTTATGACTCCCATACACTCGATTGTAACACTGACTACTTTCTACTTTCAGAAGACTCCATTTTAAACGTCTGATTAGAATTTTAACTCCAGTCTGCTGCGTCCGTACGAGAGCCATAGGAAACAATAAAACACCAACTCTCGCCGCATTTCTGTTCGATTTTGGTAATGAAACAAAATTTAACTCATATTTCCTCTGGAAATGCAATTAAATATTAATCAGATGACAAATATTGGATCCGCTTTTGCTTTTTGCGACAAAAATGGATCACAGTTCCTTATTTGAATTTGATGAACTTAAAATCAAACAGGACAGAATGTATTCAATGACAAATTTATAAATAAAGGAAACTGTTTCAATATTCACTTGTACGATTTCAATAAATAACAAATCAAAACAAATATGCACATTCCCTAGAAATTGATTTTGATCTGGGGCCAATAGCTATAAAAAAGATTCAGGGGGTCAGATAGATTTCATACTTTCTCTCTGTTCTATGGCTTGCAGAAAATATTCTTAAATTACCCTCAGAATCAGAATTTTAGAATACAATCCCTTTTACAAAACCAAAAGATAATTAATCATGGAAGTCTGTAATAACATTAAGGGAGCGTTTCCCTGTCGTGAATCAGCATTTGCTGTCGATTGACATTAACAAATGTAACCAAACCCGCACTGGAAACAGTGAAAAACTGAATCGAATCATTGACCGAAAAACTGCGCAAAAATATCGAGCAGGTGGAAGGAGACTATTCATGATATCTCATTAAACACTTCACGATGCTTTACATAAAAGGAGCATGTGGAAGGAGACTTTGTCATATTAATTATTACTTGACGCTGTTCATATGAATATGTGAAATAAGTTGAGAATTTATAATACAAAGTTCTAAAGTTCAAGGTCATCATTAAGTAAACAATAACAAATGGAAAATCGTCCGGAGATTTTGGAATATTCATTAACATTATCTTTGGGAATGGCACTTCACAATGACAGTAATAACTAATGCTAATTGAAATAATATTGGTTCTGCCTACAGTTAATACATTATACAATATTTATAGATCATGTACAACACTCGAACGTGGAACAAACTATTTAAATCATTTCAGTTCCACTCAGTATATCACACAGGGTCAGACAGCACTTCTACTATGAAATAACTGGGACAGAAATGCCCGCGTGGCTTCGGTCAGCAGTAGATTTAGCTTTGACTGCTGTTCTATAATCCCTGCATTACCACCGAACCCAAACCCCGAGACCTTCTATTCTCACTGTGATCACTTTCTACTGCTGGATTGCTGTGTTTAAATAATTTGTTTAGAATTTCAACTTCAGTCAGTTGTGTTGGGACGAGAGCCGCAGAGGAGCAAATAAAACAAATTGCCACCGTATTTGTTTTCAATTTTGCAATTAAATCAAAGTTTTGCACATGTCCCACCTGGCAATTTAGAAGACGTGTCAATCAGATGCAAGATATTATAAAAACAATGTTTTCTGAGGGCGAAAGAATGGATAATTGTTCCCTGAAGGTTGCTACCCAGGTTAATAGGGCTGTTAAGAAGGCATATGGTGTGTTAGCTTTTATTAGTAGGGGGGTCTAGTTTCGGAGCCAGGATGTCCTGCTGCAGCTGTACAAAACTCTGGTGAGACCGCACCTGGAGTATTGCGTGCAGTTCTGGTCACTGCATTATAGGAAGGATGTGGAAGCTATGGAAAGGGTGCAGAGGAGATTTACCAGGATGTTGCCTGGTATGGAGGGAAGGTCTTACGAGGAAAGGCTGAGGGACTTGAGGTTGTTTTCGTTGGAGAGAAGGAGGAGGAGAGGTGACTTAATAGAGACATATAAGATAATCAGAGTGTTGGATAGGGTGGATAGTGAGAGCCTTTTTCCATGGATGGTGATGGCAAACACGAGGGGACATAGCTTTAAGTTGAGGGGTGATAGATATAGGACTGATGTCAGAGGTAGTTTCTTTACTCAGAGAGTAGTAAGGGCGTGGAACGCCCTGCCTGCAACAGTAGTAGACTCGCCAACTTTAAGGGCATTTAAGTGGTCATTGGATAGGCATATGGATGAAAATGGAATAGTGTAGGTCAGATGGTTTCACAGGTCGGCGCAACATCGAGGGCCGAAGGGCCTGTACTGCGCTGTAATGTTCTACTTTTAATTCTAATTTAATATTGATGGAATGTAAAATCAAACCAACAGCCCAAGATTCGTATTCAACGTGAATTCTACAAATGAGATAAACTATTTCAATATTCGCTTCATATGACAGCAATGAATCACAGTGTTTTTTGTCATAAAGCATGCCTGCTTTTCAAAAATGATTCTGAGCAACTAGCGATTGGAGAAACGGATACGGGGAGTCATGTGCAATTCATTGTTTATCTTTTCTGTGGCTTGAATACAATTTTCTTTAAATAATCCACAAAACAGGCTTTTACGATCCAATTAGTTAAAATTCACGGAAATACAATTCGTTAAACACATCAAGTATCTGATAACACTGGGACTAAGCTGGCCTGTCAGTAAACCAGTAAAGTTTGTAACAGACAGAGATTAATAAATGTAACCAAACACACACGGGAAATAGTGAGAAACAGAATGGAATCATCAATGGAATAAAACAACAAATATCGAGCCGTTGGAACAATCATAAAGAACAATATCGCTAATTCTTTACACACAACATGACACTGTGTGAAAATATGTGATTGGGAAAACTTAACTATCTTCAGGCACTGTACAAAAAAATGGAGGCAATAGAATAATTAATTTAATATAAAAGATACTAGTTTTGAAGATCATCACTAACTGATCAATAATACAGAGCAAATTCCCCAACGATTTAGGAACTTACAGTGACATCATTTTTTGCAGAGTGCTCTTGATAATTATACTAATCATGAAAACGAATTGAAAAATATTGGTTCCACCTCCAGTTGAGTGGTTATTATAGATTGAAGGTAACACTTCAACATTGAACAAATTACTTTAAAATATTTAGTTTCATGAACTGTATCACTAGGAGAGCAGACAACACTTGTGTTGAGAAACATCTGTTTCAGAAATGTGTGTGGCGGTTCATGGTGGCAGTAGATGTAGTTTTGACTGGTGATCTACACTCAGTGAGATAACTTACACCTGACTCTGATGCACTCTATTCAAACAAAGACGGCGCTCTTCTTCTATCAGACTCGCTTTAAATACTCAGATTAGAATTTCAATTCCAGCTGGCTGTGTCAGTATAAGAAACACAGGGGGAAATATAAAACAAACTCCCGCAGTCTTTGTGTTCGATACAAATTCAACTGGGAATTTAAAATACCTGTTAATTAGATGTAGAATATTCCAAACTCGTTTACTGTAACCAAAACAATATTACTGTCAGCAATAGCTCAATTGCTAGCACTCTCGCCTCTGAGTCAGGAGATGGTGGGTTCAAGTCTAATTCCAGAGACTTGAACACAGAATCTGGGCTGCCACTCCAATGCAGTACTGAGTGTGTGCTGCACTGCCCAAGTGCTTTCCATCGGAGGAGAAGTTAAACCGAGGCTCCGTCGGCCCTTTCAGGTGCACTATTTGGAGGAAGGGCAGGGGTATTATCCCCGGTGCTCTGGCGAATGTTGATCCCTCAATCAAGATTGTCACATACAAAAAAAGTATTCTGGTCATTATCACATTGCTGTTTGTCGGCGCTTGCTGTGTGTAAATTAGGAGCCACGTTTCCTATATTACAGTATGGACAACACTACAAAACAATATCGAATTGACAGCAAAGCCCTTTGGGACGTCCTGACGTCGTAAATTGCGCTATATAAGCGCAAGGCATGTTTATATAAATGGAGGTTTATTCCTATTTGTAGTTGAAAGAACTTAAAATTGAAACGTTCAATCCAAAATTTGTAGTAAATGAAACTGCGACAAATTATATTACACAGTTCCATTTCATACCATCCCAATGAATGACAACTGTAAATAAAATAGATCCGTTTTCCGTAAATTGATCCCGGACACTGACATATTCTATTCGAACAGCAAAGTTTCTCTTCTTCGAACAAACCCTGCTTAAATCGACCCATGAGATTTTCAATGCCTGTCGGCTCTGTACGAGCGGCTGGTAGAAGGCAATAAACAAGTGCCGATATTTCATTAAACACTACACAAGAAAATTAAAATGTCTAAAGCATTATTTACTTTCCACATCTCCTAAATGTGTTCTGTATTAAAGATGATAATTAGATTAATAATATACATCTTGTAATAATAATCAGTGTATCAGTAAATAACATAATGCATTCAATAATCTGTAACTTACAGTTCAAAAGCTGCAGTAGAGACAGGGTCAGGAAGGACCGCAGCATCGTTTTGGTGCCGGGTACAGCGATGAGAACAGAACATTAACCGAACGCTGTTCTCAGACGCTAAGAGCTCCTTCCAGCAGCTTCTGAAACTCTGGCTGTTGTGGAAATTAATTCTTTGACAGAGATTTCTGCAGAAACCAATGTTTCCTTCCAAATAACCAATAGATTTTGACTTGTGTGAACCGTGAATTACAGGATGGTAAAATAAACCAATGAGAAGAAATGTGACCATTAATGGATAAAATGAACCCAGGTTCCAACTACCAGCCTATCCTGCGAGGACAATGACGTGTGACAGTGTGAAAAGTAAATGAATCACTGATCTGGCGTCCAGATCATAGATTCATAGATGCACAGGAAAGGCCATTCGGCTACTTTAGTCAGAGTCGTCCCTTTGAAAGAGCTGTCTAATTTATTGTCACATATGCAGCTTTTTCTCGTAACCCTGCAAATTATTCCGTTGCACGCACTTGTTTAATTGTCATCATAAATTCCTCTGGAATCTGAATTCATCACTCCGTCGGGTCGTGCTTTCCAGATCTAAACAAGCCTTAGTGTGAAGAAATGTCTCTTCACTACCTTTCTAGTTATTCTGCCGGTTCTACAGACGGTCTCGGACCCAGGCCCATCTCTGGAACTGCAGAGAAGAGGTAGGTGAGGCAGCGTCACCAGAGCCAGTACGCATGGCCCCGGTGAGAGAGCCTGGGTGGTTTTCTTGTGGTGCAGGAGGAGGGAGGTCCCGGGGAATGAACTGGTTCCTGGTGAGGGTGCTCTGTGCGTCACGCATTGGCCATGAAGAAGGCAACGCCCCATCCCACCCGCAGGGAGAATGCTTCGTTTTACAAGGTGTCCTCTCCATATGGTGGAGGACATCGCTGCTGGTAAGATCCCAGCGGCGGTGGAATGATCCCATAATTGTCAATTAATAGGCTACTTAAGATCCTCAATCTGCCATTGGGCGAGAAGGCTGTTGTCGGCCTATCCTACCTCCGGGATCACTGGACGATGGGGAGGCGCTGGGATCCCCATCTTGCCAAGTCCCTTGCCACACACTGCTTTTCCCTGTGCCCCCTGCCCACTCCTCCTGGCTTCCAATCACGCCTCTGGGTCCAGTAAAATGCTGGCCATGATCTCTGATGAAAAACGCAGTCATGATGGGAAATAATTTCCGCATTCTGACTCGACCATAACCCCTCATTATTTTGAACTCTGTTAGATCTGGGACGGCGGGACTGACGTATGAGGAGAGATTGAGTCGGTTAGGATTATATTCGCTGGAGTTCAGAAGAGTGAGGGGGGATCTCATGGACGCCTACAAAATTCTAACAGGACTCGACAGGGCAAATGCAGGAAGGATGTTCCCGATGTTGGGGGAGTCCAGAACCAGGTGTCACAGTCTAAGGATACAGGTAAGCCTTTCAGGACAGAGTTAAGGAGAAATGTCTTCACCCAGAGAGTGGTGAGCCTGTGGAACTCGTTACCACTGAAAGCAGTTGAGGCCAAAACATTGTATGATTTTCAAGAAGGAGTGAGATACAGCTCTTGGGTCTAAAGGGTTCAAAGGGTATGGTGCGAAAGCGGGAACAGGTTACTGAGTTGGATGATCAGCTATGATCATAATGAATGGCGGAGCAGGTTCGAAGGGCCGAATGGCCTACTCCTGCTCCTATTTGCTATGTTTCTATCCCACTGAAATTTCCCTGCTCCAATAAGAAAAATCCAAGCTCCTGAATTCTCTCCATGTAAATGAATTCCCTCACCCGTGGTGCCTTCTTGATAATCCTCACTTGTACGTTTTGCTGGGCCTTGAAATTCTTCCAAGGTATTCATGCCCGGAATTGCACACAGGAGGACAACTGAGTCATAACAATTGATCTATAAAGTCGTAGCTTGATGCCCGTTATGTTTGAATTCAATAACCCCATTTTCAAAGCAAATATCTCGTACAATTTCTCAATTAGCTTCTCTACTTGCCCTGCAATCCTTAAAGATTTATGAACATGCATTCCCCAGTCCCTCTGTTCTTGCACCTCCTGAAAATGGTACTATTTATGTTATATTGACATGATGTTTTCACAATGAACATCACTTCTGACTTGACCACAATAAGTTGCTTCTGCCGTTGATTTGTCCATTTCAGCAGACTGTCTACCCTGAAGTCTGCTATAATAATATTCACGATTTAATGCAGAGCCATGTTTTTCACCATCCACAAATGTAAAAATTATACATTCTAATCCCAAGTCTATGTAATTTGCATGTAGAAAGAAAAAACAGTAGTCTTAAGACCAACACCCGGCAACAGCCACTCTCGCCTGTCAGAAGAGCATCCATTCACCATTGTTCCCTCCCTCCTTTCTCTTACCCTATCGACTACTCGAGCTGACATCGTCCCTTTAATAATATGCATTCCCATTTTCTGAATAAATCTGTTATGAGGTACTTCGACATTTTTGGATGCCCACATACACAAAGCCTGCTTCAGCCTCTTACTTGATTGAAGAACTCAATCAGCTAAGTTACACGCAATTGGCCTTTCATAAATCCGAGATGGTTTTCTCATCTGACCCCATGCTTCTGCAAGTGAGAATTAATTTTGTCGTTGATGAAGGCCTCTAGTAGATCTCTCAACCTTCACTGTGGTTAGACAGATTAGCGTGCAGTCACAAGATTTACCCTCTCCTCTCGTTTTGAAAACATTTGCCAAATTCCAGTCCTTTGGCCCCAGTGCGATATACAAGGAGGATTGAAACATTGTGGTCAGGGCTGATCTTATCTCTACCCAGCTTCCTTTATCTCCCAGAATGCTTCCCATCTGGACCAGGGGTGTTGTCGACATTTACTGACAAACTGTTTAGCAACGCGTTCCCATCTATTTTATCCTATGCAGGATCTCTACTTCCCTCTCCTCGATTGCGACATTAATTTCAGCCTCTTCTTTTTTGAAGCCAGTTGCAAATTACTCATTCTGTACCTCAGTCACGCCCTCTGCCTCGACAGGAATATTTATTTGCTTCTCCATAATAGGCTGCACCATTCCTTTATTTTTACTTGTATATGTTTTACAAGATTTCTGATCCCCTTTACTGTTAGCTGTTAATCTTTTCTATGCTTTCCCTTTGTCCTTCCTGTATTCTTTTCCAATTCTCCCTGTACACTCTGCTTTCTATTTGGTTTGAGATTATATTCTTGAATTGGAATTTGTAATGAATCCCTCCTTTCTCTTTTCCTTTAACTGACAATTCATTTTTCATCCAGAGAGTGCAGCATTTAATTCCCCATCTTCACCTCTAGACTTGAGTATTCCAATGCATTCCTGGCCAACCTCCCTGTTTGCATCCTCAGTCATCCTGAGGACATCCAAACCTCTGCTGCCTATATCCAACTCTCGCCAGGAGACGTTCATCCATCACCTCTGCAATCGCATTAGCTTCTGGTCATGCACCTTAACAATATTGAAATTCCCACGTTTATTTTATAATCTCCCCATGAGCTCTTCTCTCCCTATCTCTGTAATCTCTTTCAGCCCTATCAGATATTTGTCCTCCTTCAATTCCGGATACCTGAGCATTCCCAAATTTAATGGCTCCACCACTGGTGGTCTTATTTGCATCTGCCTAGATCCGAAATTCTGGAATTCTCTCCATAAACCTCTGCCTCTCTACATATTTTTCCTCCTTTAAGATGCTGCTTAAAACTTACCACCTTGACGAAGCATTTGGTCATCTGCCATAATATCTGTTAACGCTGCTCGCTATCAAATTGTGTTTGATAAGATGACTTGGAAATTTTAACTATGTATGGACACCTCATCAATAAGAAGTTGTTGATCTTGTTTTCCACCTTCTCCTTTACTCTTCTCCAGTTAGAAGTGTGCTTTAGAATGAAGTGTATTTAGCTCTCGGTGGCTGAAAGGGCCTTTGAACCTTTCCATTCCAGTTCCACTATTATTCCTTCCATCCTTCCTTAACTGTAATGAAGTTGCCCTTACCCTCAACTTTCACTCCACCAGACTCTACATTCAATGAAATATCCTCCATCACTTCTGCCAACTTCACCACAATGCTCCCACCAGACATCCTCTACTCCATTTTCAGCATTCTGAAGGTACAGCTTGACCCACTGTTCCTTCACTCAAAACACCCACTACTCTTCCAATGTCACCTTCCCATGCAAGTGTTGGTGATGCATGACCTGCCCTTTTACCTTCTCTCCTTCAACTGTCAGGACCACAAACAGTGATTTATTTGCATTTTTGTCTTTGTTTAATCAATGTATTAATTCTTAACAATTGTCCTCCACACCATGGAGATGAAGCATACCTTCTGCAATTACTTTGCTGAGTACTTCCTTTAAGTCCCTTAGCTTCCATTCACATGCCATTATAATTCGCTGTCCCACTCACAGCTGACCTCTCTGTACTCAGCCTCCTACATTGTTCCAATTTTTCTGACTCAGCATCAACTTCAAAAATAAACACGTGGGAACTACTGCCACCATTTGTTTTTGACAGCAGGTTCTGGTAATGATTCTGTTCTTCATTTAATCACTACTGCCTTCCACCCCATCACAGTTTCTCTCTTTATCTCCTTCCTCTGTTCCCATTTTCCCTGCCTCTGTCCTTACTGAAACACTGTTACAGCACAAACTTTTCCTGTTCTGAAGAAAATTCTCTTTCTCAAAATGCTGCCTCGCCTACTAAGTAGTTCCAACATTTTCAGTTCATGATTTAGATTTCCAGCATCTGCAGCATTTTGACTTTTTAAAGAAGTTGATGTCATAGAAAAATGTGGTGAGGTTGCAATTGAATGTAAATACATACACACAATAGATAAATAACTTCGGAGAGAGTGGCACATGGGAATATGATGGGATCAGGAAAGTAATCTTCTTCGGCACACACTTGGTCAAATGTTGACTTGTTGCCCAGGGTAGTCACCTCGATTGCCATGACCACCATTACCAGCAATACAGCAATCACTGTTTTTCTGCTCAGTTTTGCTGTATTTGCCCACTGTGGAACAGCAGAGTGCATCTGAGACATTCCTCTCAAAACTGCTGCACTCCATATAAGGACTGTGCAGCTTTATTGGGAAAACTGCCAAATATTTGAGGAAATGTGATCTCTAATTGAGACTGTCGAGAGACGCAGAACACACTGAGACACTGAGTGGTCATCATAAGTTGTGAATGTTCACCATCATTGAACTATACAGGGAGGGATGTGATGTGTTTCCTCTAAAACAAAGGAATCTGTTTTCTGGAAGGTGATCACTTGGAGTCAGGAACGGCTTTCCATTGCCGAAATATGTGAAAAGCAGCTCACAGTCTGCAGAGCCTCAGAACAGCCACTGCGTGTTTTTCTGTTCTGTTGAACTGAGAGGAAGCACCTGGCGTGGTGGTGATTTCTCTGCTTCCGTTTTTCTTGCCTGCTGCTCTGTAATGTCAAGAAACTGAAGCAGCATATTAAAACTCGGAATTTGAAATTACGTTGTTTAAAATCCAGAAGGCCAAAGTATCGGGGGAAGAATTTCTGGGCAATATCATTAATTCATTGGAAATATTTGACAGCTTAGTGTCTGCAAATAAACGTACCTCTTATCACAAAAACTGAATCACAGCACAGAATATCTGTAATCTGTGTACAATTTCCAAATGTATAACACACAAAATCAACGGGCCATGATAAATCACTCTGAGTCCAAATCAATCAGCAAAGTCAGATACACCAATGCATCAATTCTCGCTGTGGTTTTAATTTAAAATAGAAGAACCCATGAGATGTTGAGGCTGTTGCCTGTATAGGTTAATGAAGCAGGAATACTGTTAACAATCAAATACAATCAGGAGGATTGAGCCTGTGTTAATGTAAAGTGTTAACTCGCTGTGGTCCGATCACTGGAAATGCAGCCTGTGTCAATGTCAGTAGTTAGCTTGCCGTGATTCAATTCAAAGAGGGGATCTGAAGGTAGACAGTGGTTTCAATAAACTATCCACTGTGCCCCAATAAATAACATTTAATGTCAGCCTGATTTCTCTGGGAATGAAAGTAAATCTGGGTAATAAAAAGAGTCTGAAGAACTAAAACAGATTAATAAATGAACACAGCTGAGCAGCCACTGTAAAGTTATCACAGATAGAAAATGTTCAAATGATTAATTCCTCCGGATCTCACATAGAATGAAACAAAAACTCCCCAGAAATGGACATTTAATAAAATAATTCCACATACCGCATTGTCAATCTAGACAAAAATGATTTGAAACAAGGTAAATCCCCCATAACACTGCCACACACTCATTGGTTTCTGAGGAAATGTCCGGTCCTTTCCAAATATGATAGACTTGTCCCCCTGAGGTGTGTTTTGCAGATATCACAGACTGACAATTTCAGTATGAGCCAAGGGAGTTGACAGCAACTGGTTGTCAGAGAAACTTGAAACACACGCACAGAATGGTGGTGATTGAAGATATTTGGGTCCATCTCTCGTATCTGTGAGGAGCTAATCGATCCTGAAAACAGTGGCACTTATACATGAACATACTGAGAAATGGTAGCACTAACCAAGGAAATTGCAGTAAGCACTGATACTCAGCAATGAACCTGGATAAATTATGTTCCACATGCAAGATCTCCTCAGACTTTTTCAAATACTTAAGAGAATGCAGTATGAAAGTAGAGATCTGAGGATCTCTCTGCCAACACTGTCATTTTCTGGGATCCCTGTTAATAATGTGACACTCAGGCAACCTAATAAACACTGACGTTAAATTAGAAAGTGATGGAAATACTCAGCAGATCTGACAGCATCTGTGGAGACAGAGTTAGCATTTCAGGTCTGTGACCTTTCATCAGAACTGGAAAAGGTTAGACATGTAATAGTTTTTTTTCCAAAGTGAAAAGGAGGCGGCAAGCAGAAATAAAATTAAGATGTGTGATCGGACGGAGAGCAGGAGAGATTTTTTGTTCT
Source organism: Heterodontus francisci (assembly GCF_036365525.1). Classification (NCBI taxonomy): domain Eukaryota; kingdom Metazoa; phylum Chordata; class Chondrichthyes; order Heterodontiformes; family Heterodontidae; genus Heterodontus; species Heterodontus francisci. The sequence continues at coordinate 6,209,959 of NW_027141025.1, forward strand.
TGTTGTTATTATTCATTCATGGGGAGTGGGCATCCTTGGCGAGACCAGCATTTATTGACCATACTTGATTGCCTTTGCGATGGTGTGAGTTGCCTTCTTTAATTGCTGCAGTCCTTGGGGTGTAGGTACACCTACAGTGCTGTAAGGAAGGGAGTGCCAGAACTTTAATCCAGCGACAGTGAAGGAACGACGGTCTTGTTCTTAGTCAGGATGGTGAATGGCTTGGAGGGGAATATTAAGGTGGTGGTGTTCATCTGCATCTGCTGCCCTTGTTCTTCTAGGTAATATGGGTAGCGGCTTTGGTAGGTGCTTGGTGTGTTGCCACAGTGTACATTGTTCTTGATACACGCTGCTTCCACTGTGTGTCTGTGGTGGAGGGAATGAATGCTGGAGGTTGTGAATAGGGTGACAATCAAGCGGACTGCTTTCCTGGATGGTGTCGAGATTCTTGTGTGTTGTTTGAACAGCACCCATTCAGGCAAGTGTAGAGTATTCCATCATACTCCTGACATGTGCCTTGTAGATGGTGGACAGGCACTGGGGAGACAGGACATGAGTTACTTGCGGCAGAATTCCTAACATCTGACTTGTGTCTGTAGCCACAGTGTTTACCTGGCTGGTCCAGTTCAGTTTCTGGTCAACGGTTATCCACTGGGTATTTATAGTGGGGGATTCAACAATTCTAATACCAGTGAACATCAAGGGGAAATGGTTAGATTACCTCTTGTTTGAGATGGTCACTGACTAGCACTTGTCTGGTGCGAATGTCACTTGCAACTCATTAGCACAAGGCTTGAAGTTGTCCATGTCTTGCTGCATATGAACACAGGCTGCTTTAGGATATTATGAGTCACAAATGGGGTTGAACATTGGACAATCATCAGAAAATATCCCCACTTCTGGCCTTATAATGGAAGGAAGGTCATTGATGAAGCAGCTGAAGATGGTTGAGCCGAGCACACTGCCCTGAGGAACTCCTGCACTGATGTCCTGGTGCTGAGATAATTGTCGTCCAACAACCACAACCAACTTCCTTTGTGCTAGATACTACTCTAACCAGTGGAGAGCGTTCCCTCTGATGTCCTTTGGTTCCAGTTTTGCTTTGGCTTCTTAATGCCATGCTCAGTCAAATGTTGCCGTGATGTCAAGAGCAGTCACGCTCCCCTCACATCTAGCATTCAGCTCTTTTGCCCATGTTTGGACCAAGGCTGTAATGAGATTAGGAGCTGAGTGGCCCTGGCGGAAACTAAACTGAGCGTCAGTGAGCATATTGTTGCTGAGCAAGTGCTGCTTGAAAGCACGATTGATCACCCCTCCCATCTCTTTGCTGATGATCAAGAGTAGACCGATAAGGCGGCAATTGGCCAGGTTGGATTTGTCCTGCTTTTTGTGGACAGGACATACCAGGGCAACTTTCCACATCGCCAGGTAGATGTCAATGTTGTAACCGTAATGCAACAGCCTGGTTCGGCGTATGGCCAGCTCTGGAACACAAGTTATCAGTACTATTGCCAGAATATTGTCAGGGCCCAGAACATTTGCAGTATCCGGTGCCTTCGGCTATTTCTTGATATCAGGTGGAGTAAATAAGATTGGCTGAAGACTGACATCTGTGATGCTGGCGACCTCAGCATGAGGCAGAGATGGATCATCCACTCTGCACTTCTGGCTGAAGATGGATGTAAATATTGCAGCCTTGTCTTTTGCACTGAAGTGCTGGGCTCCACTATTAGTGAGGATGTGGATATTTGTGGAACCTCTTCCTCCTGTTAGTTGATCATCTGTCCACCACCATTCGTGACTGGATGCGGCAGGACTGCAGATCTGTTTCAGTGTTATTGGACCTGCACTCCTCCAGGCAAGTGAGTGGGGACAGTATCAAGAATGATTTTTTAACTGTTAGCTTGTAGGTTGAAGAGCGTCCACAAAGCTTGTGGGAGGGCGGGGTGGGGGGGGGGGTGGGGGTGGCGGGTGGTGAGGAGTTTTATATGAACTGTGGGAAAAATGGAGTTCATCGACCAAAGGACTTACCTGTTTTCTCTACAAGTTAATTTATCTGGTGTGTTCTGTGGCTGGACGCCTTGCCTGATTCAACAGGCTGGATTTTTCAATCCTTTTGGAGATGGCCTGGGAGTCAGGATGGTTGGCAATACGGGTGGGGAAGGCATCGGGTTGGGAGCTGATCTGTGTGTTGTGGAATTGTTTAACTCTGTCTATCACATGTTGCTTCCTCTGCTGGGCATGCAAGTAGTTCTGTGTTGTAGCATCACAAGGCTGACACCTCATTTTTAGGTATGCTTAGTGCTGCTCCTCGGAAGCCCTCCTACATTCTTATTGTACCAGGGTTGTTCCCACGACTTGATGGTCATGGTAGAGTGGGGGATATGCCGTGCCATGAAGTTACACATTGTGGCTGAATATAATTCTGCTGTTGCTTCTGTTGCCTATGGCACAAAGCGTCTCGTGGATACCCAGCTTAGAGTTGCTAGATCTGTTTGCAATCTCTGCCATATAGCAAGGTGGCAGTGCCACGCACTACAATGGTGAGTATACCTCAATGTAAAGACAGGACCTTGGCTCCAGAGGGACTGTGCGGTGGTCAATCAGAGAGCCATAGAGTAATACAGCACAGAAACAGGCCCTTTGGCCCAACGTGTCTGTGCTGACCATCAAGCACCTAACTATTCTAATCCCACTTTCCAGTACTTGGCCCGGACCATTGTATGCTATGGCGTTTCAAATGCTCATCTACATAATTCTTAAATGTCGTGAGGGTTCCTGCCTCTACCACATCTTCAGGCAGTTCGTTCCAGACACCAACGACCCTCTGGGTTAAAATTCTTTTCCTCAAATCCCCTCTAAACTCCCTGCCCCTTACTTTAAATCTATGCCCCCTGGTTATTGATCCCTCAGCTGAAGGAATACGTTTCTTCCTATCTAACCTATAAATGCCCGCAGAATATTGTATACCTCAATCACGTCCCCCCTCAGCCTTCTCTGCTCTATGGAAAACAACCCGAGCCTTTTCAGTCTCTCTTCATATCTGAAATATTCCAGCACAGGCAACATCCTGGTGAATCCCCTCTGCAATCGCTCCAGTACTATTACATCCTTCATATAAGGTGAAGGCTAGAACTGTACACAGCACCCTAACTGTGGCCTAACTTATATTTTATACAGCTCCGTCATAACCTCCCTGCTCTTATATTCTATGCGTTGGCTAAAAAAGGCAAGTATCCCATGCGCCTTCCTAACCACCTTATCTACCTTTGCTGCTGCCTTCAATGATCTATGGACAAGTACACCAAGGTCCCTCTGACCCTTTATTTCCTAGGGTCCTACCATCCATTTTATATTTACTTGCCTTGTTAGCCCTCCTATGCATCACCTTTTCAGGATTAAACTCCATTTGCCACTGCTCCGCCCATCTCACCAGCACATCTATATCGTCCTGTAATCTAAGGCTTTCCTTCTTCTCTATTTACAATACCATCAATTTTAGTGCCATTTGCAAGCTTACTAATCATACTTCCTATATTCACATCTGAATCTTTAATGTACACTACAAACAGCAAGGGTCCCAGCACCGATCCCTGCGGTACAACACTGGTCACACGTCTGCACTCCCAAAAACAACCCTCAGCCATCAGCCTCTACCTCCTGCCACTCAGCCAAATTTGGATCCAATTTGCCAAATTACCCTGGATCCCATGGGCTCTTGCCTTCTTAACCAATCTCCCATGCGTGGCCTTAGCAAAAGCCTTACTGAAGTTCATGTAGACTACAGAATCCACTTTACCCTCATCGACACATCTATTCACCTCCTCGAAAAATTGCAATCAAGTTTGTTAGACAGGATCTTCCCCTGACAAAGCAATGCCGATTACCGCTGATTAATCACTGCCTCTCCTAGTGAAGATTAATCCTGACCCTCAGAATGTTTTTCCCAATAGTTTCCAAACCACTGATGTAATTATCTTTAAGATCCCTGCTCCCCTTCCCACATTCAGTGGCCTCTAGTCCTCTGGAAACTCTCCTGTTTCCAGAGAGGATTTTAAAATTTGTGTCAGGGCCCCTGCTATCTCCTCTCTTGCCTTATATAACAGCCTGGGATGCATCTCGTCTGGGCCTGGGGATTTATCCACGTTAAATCCCACTAAAACAGCTAATACTTCCTCCGTTTCAATGCTAATTTGTACAAGTATATCACAATCCCCCTGCCTGATATCTATGCCTACATCCTCCTCCTCCATCGTCAAAGCAGATGAAAACTAATCACTTAAAACCGTACCTATATCCACCGGCTCTCCACACAGATTGACACTTTGGACCCTAATGGGCCAGACTCTTTCCCTAGTTATCCTCTCGCCCTTAATATACTTATAAAACGCCTTGGGCCTTTCCTTTCCCTACACATTCTACCGAGCTTGAGGGGCAGAATAGCCTGCTCCTGCTCCTATTTTCTATGTTTCTATTCTCCTCTATGGCCTCCACTGTTTTTAGCGCTCGAAATATGCCACAAGCCCCCTTCTTTGCTGATCCAATCCTCGAGATCCTTTGACATGCAGAGTTCCCTGGGCTTGTTAGACCTACCCTTCATCTTTACGGGTACGTGCTGGCTCTGAACTCTCACTATTTCCTCCTTAAATGACTCCCAATGGCCTGATGTAGACATTCCTTCTATTAGGTGCTCCCAGTCCACTTTAGCCAGATCCTGTTTTTCATATTGATATTGGCCTTCTCCCAATTCAGTACTTTTATTTCCGGTCCCTCCTGGTCCTTTTCCATAGCTACCTTGAATCTTACAGATTTATGACCACTAAGCCCGAAATGCTCCCCCACTGGTACTTCTATTACTTGTCCAGCTTCATTCCCCAGGATTAGGTCCAGTACTGCCCTTTGTCTTGTCGGACGTTCTGCGTACTGGCTCAAAAAACTCTCCTCTATGAATTTTAAGAACTCCGCCCCCATTCAGCCATTTCCACAAAGAATATCCCAGTTAATATTGCTGGAACATGAACTCCCCTACTATAGCCCTATCAGTGTTATACCTGCCTGAGATTTGCCTACGTATCTGCTCCTCTACCTCTCCCTGACTGTTTGGAGGCCCGTCGTACACTCCCAGCCAAGTGTTTGCCCCTTTTTTTGTTTTGAAGTTCTACCCATATGCCCTCATTTGAGGATCCCTCTAAGATATCATCCCTCCTTACTGCAGTAATTGACTCCTTGATCAACAGTGCAATGCCACCTCCTCTTTTACCCCCTCGTCTGTCTCGCCTGAAGATTCCATACCCTTGAATACTGAGCTGCCAGTCCTGCCATTCCCACAAATATGTTTCTGTGATAGCATTAATATCAAAATCCCATGTGTTAATTAATGCCATCAAATCATTTGCCTTGCTAGTAAGACTCCTCGCATTAAAAAAATAGATGCAATCCATCCTTGCATTATTCGCTCGTGCCTTAACAGGTCTGTATTTGCTCTGCCTTCCAAACTCACTTAGATTTTCTTCTTTATTTGACTGCAACATCCCGACTGTACCTCCAGCCTTATATCATTGCGCTGCCAAATTAGTTTAACCCCCAACAGCAACTCCCCCCCCCCAACCCCAACAGCACTAGCAAATCTACCAGCAAAGAGGTTGATAAAACACACACACAGGCACACACACACCGATCAGACCCCAGGCACTGAGCGAGACAGATATATAACCACATACACAGACTGACAAAGGGAGCAACACACACACACCGACCAGACCCCAAGTTCTGAGCCAGACAGATATACAAACACACAGACAGAGAGATACACACAAACACACACACACACACAAACACACGGTGGGATGGGAACCTTTGCAAAGAGTCAGAGGAGGGACGATCAAAGACAAGGACAAAAGACAGTAAGAGGAATAGGAAAAGTGAAAGGCAGAGAAATCAAGCGCCAGAATCAAACATGGCCACAGTGAAAAATAGTGGGAAGGGGCCAACTAATGTTTTAAAAACAAGCTGTGTTCCTTAACACGTGGGGCATTCACAATAAAGTGGATGAATTAATCGTGCAAATAGATATAAACGAGTATAATGCAGACGGGATTATGGAGACATGGCTGCAAGGTGATCAGGGATGGGAAATGAACATCCAGGGCTATTCAGTATTTTGGAAGGACAGACAAAAAGCAAAAGGTGTTGGAGTTGCATTGCTGGTTAAAGAGCTTTTTAATGCAATAATCAGGAAGGATATTAGCTCTGACGATGTGGAATATGTATGGGTAGCGCTGAGAAACTCTAATGGGCAGAAATGGTTAGTGGGGGTTCTATATAGATCCCCGAACTGCAGTAGTGATGTTCGGAATGGCATTAAACAGTAAATTGGAGAAGCATGTATTCCGGGAACATTTGTATTTTCGGGTATCTTTAATCAAACTATAGAGTGGGCAAATCAAATTAGTCACAATACTATAGAGGAGGATTTTTGGAGTATAAACGGGATGGTTTTCTGGACCAATACGTTGAGGAACCAACTAGGCAAGAGGCCATCCTAGACTGGGTATTGTGTAATGACAGAGGAATAATTGACACTCTGGTTGTGCGAGACCCCATGGGGAAGAACGACCATAATATGATAGAATTCTTCATCAAGATGGGGAGTGACATAGTTGATTCTGAGACGAGGGCCCTGAATCTTAGTAAAGGAAACTATGAAGGTATAAGGCGCGAATTGTCTATGAGAGACTGGGAAACGTTACTTAAAGGGACGACGGTGGAAAAGCAATGGCAAACATTCAAAGTGTGCATGGATGGACTGAAACAATTGTTTATTTCTGTCTGGCGCAAAAGTAAAGCGGGAAAGGTAGCCAATTCATGACTTACAAGGGAAATTAGAGAAAGCATTCGATCCAAGGGAGATGCATATAAATTCGCTAGGAAAAAAACAACAAACCTTCGGATTGGGAGCAGTTTCGAATTCAGCAAAGGAGGACCAAGGGATTGATTAAGAAGGGGAACATAGAGAATGAGAGCAAGCTTGTGGGGAACATAAAAACTGACTGTAAAGGTTTATATAGATATGTGAAGATAAAAAGATTAGTGAAGACAAATGTAAGTCCCTTACAGTCAGAAACAGGGAATTTATTATGGGGAACACAGAGATGGCTGACCAACTAATTGTATACTTTGGTTCTGTCTTCACAAGGGAGGACACAAATATCATACAAGCAACGTTGGGGAACACAGGGCTTAGTGAGAGATGGGAACTGAAGGAAATCAGTATTAGTAGAGAAATGGTGTTGGGAAATTGGTGGGATTGAAGGCTGATAAATTCCCAGGGCCTGATGGTCTGAATCCCAGAGTACTTAAAGAAGTGCCCTAGAAATGGTGGATGCATTGGTGGTCATCTTCCAAGATTTGATAGGCGCTGGAACAGTTCCTACAGATTGGAGGGTAGCTAATGTAGCCCCACTATTTAAAAAGGGAGGTAGATAGAAAGCAGGGTATTATAGACCAGTCAGCCTGACGTCGGTTGTTGGGAAATTTCTAGAGTCCATTATCAAAGATTTTATAGCAGAGCACTTGGAGAACAGTGGTAGAATCGGCCAGAATCAGCATGGATTTATGAAAGGGAAATCATGCTTCGCAAATCAACTGGAATCCTTCGAGGATGTAACTAGCAGAGATGATGGGGGTGGGGGGTGGGGGGGGGGTGGGTTGGGGGAGGTAGCCAGAGGATGTGGTTTACTTGGACTTTCAGAAGGCATTTGAAAAAGTCCCACATAAGAGATTAGCATTTAAAATTAAAATTCATGGGATTGCGATGGATAGAAAATTGGTTGGCATACAGGAAAAAAGGAGTAGGGATAAATGGGTCTTATTCTGAATGGCAGGCAGTGACTAGTGGGGTACAACAGGGACCAGTGCTTAGACCCCAGCAATTCACAATATATATTTATGATTTAGATGAGGGAACTAAATGTCGTATCTCCAAATTTTCAGATCACGCAAAACTGGGTGGGAGGATGAGTTGTGAGGAGGATGCAGAAAGGCTTCAGGGTGATTTAGACAAGTTGAGTGAGTGGGCAAATGCATGGCAGATGCAGTATAATGTGGATACATGTGAGGTTATCCAATTTGGCAGCAAACGAAGGAAGACAGATTATTATCCGAACGGCTACGAACTGAGAGAGGGGAATATGAAATGAGTGCTGTGTGTTCTCATACATCAGTCGCTGAAGGTAAGCATGCAGGTCCAACAGGTGGTAAAAACTGCAAATGGTATGTTGGCCTTCATAGCGAGACGATTTGAGTACAGGAGCAGGGATGTCTTGCTGCAATTATACAGGGCCTTGGTGAGGCCCCACCTGGAATATTGGGGGCAGTTTTGGTCTCCTTATCTGTGGAAGGATGTTCTTGCCATAGAGGGAGTGCAGCGAAGGTTTACCAGACTGATTCCTGGGATGGCGGGACTGATGTATGAGGAGAGATTGAGTGGGTTAAGATTATATTCGCTGGAGTTCAGAAGAGTGAGGGGGGATCTCATAGAAACCTATAAAATTCTAACAGGGCTTGACAGGGTAGATGTAGGAATGATGTTAACGATGGTGGGGGAGTCCAGAACCAGGGGTCATCGTCGAAGGATACGGGGTTAACCGTTCAGGACTGAGATGAGGAGAAATTTCTTCACCCAGAGAGTGGTGAGCCTGTGGAATTCGCTACCACAGAAAGCAGTTGAGGTCAAAACATTGTATGTTTTCAAGAAGGCATTAGATATAGCTCTTGGGTTTAAGGGGATCAAAGGGTATGGGGCGAAAGCGGGAACAGGTTACTGAGTTGGGTGATCAGCCATGATCATAATGAGTGGCGGAGCTGGCTCGTAGGGCCGAATGGCCTACTCCTGCTCCTACACACATACATACACCGATCATACCACACGCACTGAGCCAGAAAGATATACACACACACACATGCACTGACCAGACTGCAGGCACTGAGCTAGAGCGATATACATACACACACTCACAAAGAAACAGACAGACACAAACACACAGCACACATGCATACATTAACAAACACACACACACACAGGCACAATCCGATCAGACCACAAGCACTGAGCCAGGCAGGTATGCAAACAAACACACAAACACACAAGCACTGATCAGACCCCAGGCACTGGGCTGGAGCGATATACAAATGCACACAAACAGAGACAGACACTACACACCCACAGACACTCACCAAACAGACCGGGGGCACTGAGGCAGACAGTTATACAAACATTTAGACACAAACAGAGACATACACAAACACACACACACCGATCAGAACACAGGCACTTAAACGGACAGATGTACAAACACACACTCACCAAGAGAGACAGACAGGCACACACACATAAACACACACACACACACACACAAACACTCATCAGACCCCAAGCACTGAGCCACACCGATATAGAAACACATACAAACACAGACACACACTACACACCCACAAATGCACACCGATCAGACCCCAGGCACTGAGCCAGACAGATATTCAAACACACAGACACAGGCACACACAAACAAACACACAGATCAGACAACTGGCACTAAGCCAGACCGATATAGAAACGCACACACACACCCACACACAAACATAGACAGACAGACAAATACTCACCATACACACACCAATTAAACCACAGGCACTGAGCCAGACAGATATGGAAACACATACACATGAACACATACACACATATACACAATCGCACACACACACTTATCAGAGCCCAGGCACTGAACCAGACAGATATACAACCACATACACACAGACAGACAAACAGAGAGACACACACACAAACAATCACACCAGTCAGAACACAGGCTGAGAGCCAGACAGATAGACAAAGACACACACACACACCCACACATTTACATATACACACACACACACACACACACACACACACACACACACACACACACACACATCAATCAGACTCCAGGCACTGAATCAGACAGATATACAAACACACAGACAGACAAACAGAGAAACACACACACAAACAATCACACCAGTCAGAACCCAGGCTGAGAGCCAGACAGATAGACAAAAACACACACACACACCCACACATTTACATATACATACACACACACACATCAATCAGACTCCAGGCACTGAATCAGACAGATATACAAACACATAGACACAAACAGAGACAGACAGACTCACACACAAACACACACACGCACACCAATCAGAACCCAGGCAGCAAGCCAGACAGATATGCAAACACAGACACACGCCACACACACACCAATCAGAACCCAGGCACTGAGCCAAGCAGACATACAAATAAACACGCACACACACACAATCACACCAATCAGAACCCAGGCTGTGAGCCAGACAGATATACAAAGACACACACACACACACAATCACACCAATCAGAACCCAGGCTGTGAGCCAGACAGATATACAAAGACACACACACACATACACACACCGATCCGACCCCAGGCACTGAATCAGACAGATGTACAAACACATAGACACAAACAGAAAGAGACAGACTCACACACACACACACACACACACACGCACACCGATCAGAACCCAGGCACCAAGCCAGACAGATCTACAAAGACAAATACAGACACACGCCACACACACACACACACACCAATCAGAACCCAGGCACCGAGCCAGGCAGATATACAAACACACACACACACACACACACACACACACACACACACACACACACACACACACACACACACACACACACACACACACAAACATACACCAACTCACACAGGCCAGCTTTGATTAAAGCCCAACCTGCTGCTGTTGGGGCACTGATTTCCACAATCCCTTCCAGCCTCGAAAAGTAAAGAGGCAGCATTGACAGATTTAGTGGTTCGAATGGAAAGGAGCTTTGTACGGATCCCTGCTGTCCTTTAGTTTTCTCTCATGCAGATCAGTGAGATATAACATACAGCCCCATGGGAGCAGACTCGTGCTATGGGAGCTGCAGGCGGTGTCCTCTTTCAAGAGGGAAGTGCATCTGCGCCCTTGACAGACCCTCGTTCGATGCCCATGCAGGCACCACCAAGTTAGTCGAGATGCACCAACCAGAAGTCAGTCCCACTCTCAGTCGCACTGCCGAAAATTCTGCTTGTAAATATCTGCAGTGCCATTTTTACTACTGCAGTAAGCGTCCACCACGCTGAGGTCAAATGGGCGGCTCTGGAATTAGAAAACACACAGCGTTCAGGAAAACACTATTAGGTGGCACAGGAATGAATATTAATTTGAGTGCAATTTGTGAACGGAATATTAGTTCAACGTATATCCGTGTCAATTTGTGCAGATTGTTTTGTTAATAACTTTAGTTCCTTCACAGTGTGGGCATGTGAATGCCTCATGCAGGGATTTTCTCTGTCCAGGCACAGTGGAGATCAGAGCTAAATGTAAGGGAAGAATGATGTTCGTGGATCACTGGGTGCAGGGGTGGGAGGAAAGGGTATGGGTAGCATTTCAATACATCCAACATTTAATAACTTGTTCTCAGACTTCTCATGTTACTCGCTGCTTCACCATGCAATGCCAGGCACCACATGGTCAGCTTTTGGTGTGGTCTCCAATTCTTCCTGCACGATGACAGTGCAGTGACTGGCACGATAGAGCCATCTCTCAGTGTGGGCTCCAGGTCTGGCTGCTGAGACAGGGCAGTGGGAGGGAAATATAAAATATCTGTCAAAGAGGAGAAGTGCTTTTGTCATCCCCCAATGTGATGTCCCTGTCTCACTGCAGTTGCTGTCTCCTCATCACTATCTCCATCTGCTGGTGTCCCCATCTCTTTTCAGTTACTGTCCTCTCCCACCATTTCCATCTGCTGGCGTCCCTGTCTCACTGCAGTTACTGTCCCCCTCTCACCATCTCCATCTGCTGGTGTCCCTATCTCTTTACAGTTACTGTCCTCTCCCACCATCTCCATCTGCTGGTGTCCCTGTCTCCCTGCAGTTACTGGCCCCTCTCACCATCTCCATTTCTGGTGTCCCTGTCTCACTGCAGTTACTGACCCCTCTCACCATGTCCATCTGCTGGTGGCCCTGTCTCACTGAAGTTACTGTCCC